>NC_083278.1:4441052-5779052 GCF_963506605.1 Zootoca vivipara | reverse complement strand
ATTTTACAAAGGTGCTTATTCCTGGAGTGAACATGCAGTTCTACTCAAGAGTAAGCAACTAAGCGAAATAAAGTCATGGAACGCTTATTTGCCTTCTATCTATGCATTCTGACACTCCAACAATGTGTTCTGCTTCAATTTGACTCATTTTACAAAGGTGCTTATTCCTGGAGTGAACATGCAGTTCTACTCAAGAGTAAGCAACTAAGCGAAATAAAGCCATGGAACGCTTATTTGCCTTCTATCTATGCATTCTGACAGTCCAACAATGTGTTCTGCTTCAATTTGACTCATTTTACAAAGGTGCTTATTCCTGAAGTGAATATGCAGTTCTACTCAAGAGTAAGCAACTAAGCGAAATAAAGCCATGGAACGCTTATTTGCCTCCTATCTATGCATTCTGACACTCCAACAATGTGTTCTGCTTCAATTTGACTCGTTTTACAAAGGTGCTTATTCCTGGAGTGAACATGCAGTTCTACTCAAGAGTAAGCAACTAAGCGAAATAAAGTCATGGAACGCTTATTTGCCTTCTATCTATGCATTCTGACACTCCAACAATGTGTTCTGCTTCAATTTGACTCATTTTACAAAGGTGCTTATTCCTGGAGTGAACATGCAGTTCTACTCAAGAGTAAGCAACTAAGCGAAATAAAGCCATGGAACGCTTATTTGCCTTCTATCTATGCATTCTGACACTCCAACAATGTTTTCTGCTTCAATTTGACTCATTTTACAAAGGTGCTTATTCCTGGAGTGAATATGCAGTTCTATTCAAGAGTAAGCAAATAAGCGAAATGTAGCCACGGAACGCTTATTTGCCTTATATCTATGCATTCTGACACTCCAACAATGTGTTCTGCTTCAATTTGACTCATTTTACAAAGGTGCTTATTCCTGGAGTGAACATGCAGTTCTACTCAAGAGTAAGCAACTATGCGAAATAAAGTCATGGAGGGCTTATTTGCCTTCTATCTATGCATTCTGACACTCCAACAATGTTTTCTGCTTCAATTTGACTCATTTTACAAAGGTGCTAATTCCTGGAGTGAACATGCAGTTCTACTCAAGAGTAAGCAACTAAGCGAAATAAAGCCATGGAACGCTTATTTGCCTTCTATCTATGCATTCTGACACTCCAACAATGTTTTCTGCTTCAATTTGACTCATTTTACAAAGGTGCTTATTCCTGAAGTGAATATGCAGTTCTACTCAAGAGTAAGCAACTAAGCGAAATAAAGCCATGGAACGTTTATTTGCCTTCTATCTATGCATTCTGACACTCCAACAATGTGTTCTGCTTCAAATTGACTCATTCTACAAAGGTGCTTATTCCTGGAGTGAACATGCAGTTCTACTCAAGAGTAAGCAACTAAGCGAAATAAAGTCATGGAACGCTTATTTGCCTTCTATCTATGCATTCTGACACTCCAACAATGTGTTCTGCTTCAATTTGACTCATTTTACAAAGGTGCTTATTCCTGGAGTGAATATGCAGTTCAACTCAAGAGTAAGCAACTAAGCGAAATAAAGCCATAGAACACTTATTTGCCTTCTATCTATGCATTCTGACACTCCAACAATGTTTTCTGCTTCAATTTGACTCATTTTACAAAAGTGCTTATTCCTGGAGTGAACATGCAGTTCTACTCAAGAGTAAGCAAATAAGCGAAATGAAGCCATAGAACGCTTATTTGCCTTCTATCTATGCATTCTGACACTTCAACAATGTTTTCTGCTTCAATTTGACTCATTTTACAAAGGTGCTTATTCCTGGAGTGAACATGCAGTTCTACTCAAGAGTAAGCAAATAAGCGAAATGAAGCCACGGAACGCTTATTTGCCTTCTATCTATGCATTCTGACACTGCAACAATGTTTTCTGCTTCAATTTGACTCATTTTACAAAGGTGCTTATTCCTGGTGTGAATATGCAGTTCTACTCAAGAGTAAGCAACTAAGCGAAATAAAGCCATGGAACGCTTATCTGCCTTCTATCTATGCATTCTGACACTCCAACAATGTATTCTGCTTCAATTTGACTCATTTTACAAAGGTGCTTATTCCTGGAGTGAACATGCAGTTCTACTCAAGAGTAAGGAACTAAGTGAAATGAAGCCATGGAACGCTTATTTGCCTTCTATCTATGCATTCTGACACTCCAACAATGTTTTCTGCTTCAATTTGACTCATTTTACAAAGGTGCTTATTCCTGGAGTGAACATGCAGTTCTACTCAAGAGTAAGCAAATAAGCGAAATGAAGCCACGGAACGCTTATATGCCTTCTATCTATGCATTCTGACACTCCAACAATGTGTTCTGCTTCAATTTGACTCATTTTACAAAGGTGCTTATTCCTGGAGTGAACATGCAGTTCTACTCAAGAGTAAGCAACTAAGCGAAATAAAGCCATGGAACGCTTATTTGCCTTCTATCTATGCATTCTGACACTCCAACAATGTTTTCTGCTTCAATTTGACTCATTTTACAAAGGTGCTTATTCCTGGAGTGAATATGCAGTTCTACTCAAGAGTAAGCAAATAAGCGAAATGTAGCCACGGAACGCTTATTTGCCTTCTATCTATGCATTCTGACACTCCAACAATGTGTTCTGCTTCAATTTGACTCATTTTACAAAGGTGCTTATTCCTGGAGTGAACATGCAGTTCTACTCAAGAGTAAGCAACTATGCGAAATAAAGTCATGGAGGGCTTATTTGCCTTCTATCTATGCATTCTGACACTCCAACAATGTTTTCTGCTTCAATTTGACTCATTTTACAAAGGTGCTTATTCCTGGAGTGAACATGCAGTTCTACTCAAGAGTAAGCAACTAAGCGAAATAAAGCCATGGAACGCTTATTTGCCTTCTATCTATACATTCTGACACTCCAACAATGTTTTCTGCTTCAATTTGACTCATTTTACAAAGGTGCTTATTCCTGAAGTGAATATGCAGTTCTACTCAAGAGTAAGCAACTAAGCGAAATAAAGCCATGGAACGTTTATTTGCCTTCTATCAATGCATTCTGACACTCCAACAATGTGTTCTGCTTCAAATTGACTCATTCTACAAAGGTGCTTATTCCTGGAGTGAACATGCAGTTCTACTCAAGAGTAAGCAACTAAGCGAAAAAAAGTCATGGAACGCTTATTTGCCTTCTATCTATGCATTCTGACACTCCAACAATGTGTTCTGCTTCAATTTGACTCATTTTACAAAGGTGCTTATTCCTGGAGTGAATATGCAGTTCAACTCAAGAGTAAGCAACTAAGCGAAATAAAGCCATAGAACACTTATTTGCCTTCTATCTATGCATTCTGACACTCCAACAATGTTTTCTGCTTCAATTTGACTCATTTTACAAAAGTGCTTATTCCTGGAGTGAACATGCAGTTCTACTCAAGAGTAAGCAAATAAGCGAAATGAAGCCATAGAACGCTTATTTGCCTTCTATCTATGCATTCTGACACTTCAACAATGTTTTCTGCTTCAATTTGACTCATTTTACAAAGGTGCTTATTCCTGGAGTGAACATGCAGTTCTACTCAAGAGTAAGCAAATAAGCGAAATGAAGCCACGGAACGCTTATTTGCCTTCTATCTATGCATTCTGACACTGCAACAATGTTTTCTGCTTCAATTTGACTCATTTTACAAAGGTGCTTATTCCTGGTGTGAATATGCAGTTCTACTCAAGAGTAAGCAACTAAGCGAAATAAAGCCATGGAACGCTTATCTGCCTTCTATCTATGCATTCTGACACTCCAACAATGTATTCTGCTTCAATTTGACTCATTTTACAAAGGTGCTTATTCCTGGAGTGAACATGCAGTTCTACTCAAGAGTAAGGAACTAAGTGAAATGAAGCCATGGAACGCTTATTTGCCTTCTATCTATGCATTCTGACACTCCAACAATGTTTTCTGCTTCAATTTGACTCATTTTACAAAGGTGCTTATTCCTGGAGTGAACATGCAGTTCTACTCAAGAGTAAGCAAATAAGCGAAATGAAGCCACGGAACGCTTATATGCCTTCTATCTATGCATTCTGACACTCCAACAATGTGTTCTGCTTCAATTTGACTCATTTTACAAAGGTGCTTATTCCTGGAGTGAACATGCAGTTCTACTCAAGAGTAAGCAACTAAGCGAAATAAAGCCATGGAACGCTTATTTGCCTTCTATCTATGCATTCTGACACTCCAACAATGTTTTCTGCTTCAATTTGACTCATTTTACAAAGGTGCTTATTCCTGTTGTGAATATGCAGTTCTACTCAAGAGTAAGCAAATAAGCGAAATGTAGCCACGGAACGCTTATTTGCCTTCTATCTATGCATTCTGACACTCCAACAATGTGTTCTGCTTCAATTTGACTCATTTTACAAAGGTGCTTATTCCTGGAGTGAACATGCAGTTCTACTCAAGAGTAAGCAACTATGCGAAATAAAGTCATGGAGGGCTTATTTGCCTTCTATCTATGCATTCTGACACTCCAACAATGTTTTCTGCTTCAATTTGACTCATTTTACAAAGGTGCTTATTCCTGGAGTGAACATGCAGTTCTACTCAAGAGTAAGCAACTAAGCGAAATAAAGCCATGGAACGCTTATTTGCCTTCTATCTATACATTCTGACACTCCAACAATGTTTTCTGCTTCAATTTGACTCATTTTACAAAGGTGCTTATTCCTGAAGTGAATATGCAGTTCTACTCAAGAGTAAGCAACTAAGCGAAATAAAGCCATGGAACGTTTATTTGCCTTCTATCAATGCATTCTGACACTCCAACAATGTGTTCTGCTTCAAATTGACTCATTCTACAAAGGTGCTTATTCCTGGAGTGAACATGCAGTTCTACTCAAGAGTAAGCAACTAAGCGAAAAAAAGTCATGGAACGCTTATTTGCCTTCTATCTATGCATTCTGACACTCCAACAATGTGTTCTGCTTCAATTTGACTCATTTTACAAAGGTGCTTATTCCTGGAGTGAATATGCAGTTCAACTCAAGAGTAAGCAACTAAGCGAAATAAAGCCATAGAACACTTATTTGCCTTCTATCTATGCATTCTGACACTCCAACAATGTTTTCTGCTTCAATTTGACTCATTTTACAAAAGTGCTTATTCCTGGAGTGAACATGCAGTTCTACTCAAGAGTAAGCAAATAAGCGAAATGAAGCCATAGAACGCTTATTTGCCTTCTATCTATGCATTCTGACACTCCAACAATGTTTTCTGCTTCAATTTGACTCATTTTACAAAGGTGCTTATTCCTGGTGTGAATATGCAGTTCTACTCAAGAGTAAGCAACTAAGCGAAATAAAGCCATGGAACGCTTATTTGCCTTCTATCTATGCATTCTGACACTCCAACAATGTATTCTGCTTCAATTTGACTCATTTTACAAAGGTGCTTATTCCTGGAGTGAACATGCAGTTCTACTCAAGAGTAAGGAACTAAGTGAAATGAAGCCATGGAACGCTTATTTGCCTTCTATCTATGCATTCTGACACTCCAACAATGTTTTCTGCTTCAATTTGACTCATTTTACAAAGGTGCTTATTCCTGGAGTGAACATGCAGTTCTACTCAAGAGTAAGCAAATAAGCGAAATGAAGCCACGGAACGCTTATATGCCTTCTATCTATGCATTCTGACACTCCAACAATGTGTTCTGCTTCAATTTGACTCATTTTACAAAGGTGCTTATTCCTGGAGTGAACATGCAGTTCTACTCAAGAGTAAGCAACTAAGCGAAATAAAGCCATGGAACGCTTATTTGCCTTCTATCTATGCATTCTGACACTCCAACAATGTTTTCTGCTTCAATTTGACTCATTTTACAAATGTGCTTATTCCTGGAGTGAATATGCAGTTCTACTCAAGAGTAAGCAAATAAGCGAAATGTAGCCACGGAACGCTTATTTGCCTTCTATCTATGCATTCTGACACTCCAACAATGTGTTCTGCTTCAATTTGACTCATTTTACAAAGGTGCTTATTCCTGGAGTGAACATGCAGTTCTACTCAAGAGTAAGCAACTATGCGAAATAAAGTCATGGAGGGCTTATTTGCCTTCTATCTATGCATTCTGAAACTCCAACAATGTGTTCTGCTTCAAATTGACTCATTCTACAAAGGTGCTTATTCCTGGAGTGAACATGCAGTTCTACTCAAGAGTAAGCAACTAAGCGAAATAAAGCCATGGAACGCTTATTTGCCTTCTATCTATGCATTCTGACACTCCAACAATGTTTTCTGCTTCAATTTGACTCATTTTACAAAGGTGCTTATTCCTGAAGTGAATATGCAGTTCTACTCAAGAGTAAGCAACTAAGCGAAATAAAGCCATGACACATTTATTTGCCTTCTATCTATGCATTCTGACACTCCAACAATGTGTTCTGCATCAAATTGACTCATTCTACAAAGGTGCTTATTCCTGGAGTGAACATGCAGTTCTACTCAAGAGTAAGCAACTAAGCGAAATAAAGCCATGGAACGCTTATTTGCCTTTTATCTATGCATTCTGACACTCCAACAATGTGTTCTGCTTCAATTTGACTCATTTTACAAAGGTGCTTATTCCTGGAGTGAACATGCAGTTCTACTCAAGAGTAAGCAACTAAGCGAAATAAAGTCATGGAACGCTTATTTGCCTTCTATCTATGCATTCTGACACTCCAACAATGTGTTATGTTTCAATTTGACTCATTTTACAAAGGTGCTTATTCCTGGAGTGAACATGCAGTTCTACTCAAGAGTAAGCAACTAAGCGAAATAAAGCCATGGAACGCTTATTTGCCTTCTATCTATGCATTCTGACACTCCAACAATGTGTTCTGCTTCAATTTGACTCATTTTACAAATGTGCTTATTCCTGGAGTGAACATGCAGTTCTACTCAAGAGTAAGCAACTAAGCGAAATAAAGCCATGGAACGCTTATTTGCCTTCTATCTATGCATTCTGACACTCCAACAATGTTTTCTGCTTCAATTTGACTCATTTTACAAAGGTGCTTATTCCTGAAGTGAATATGCAGTTCTACTCAAGAGTAAGCAACTAAGCGAAATAAAGCCATGGCACATTTATTTGCCTTCTATCTATGCATTCTGACACTCCAACAATGTGTTCTGCATCAAATTGACTCATTCTACAAAGGTGCTTATTCCTGGAGTGAACATGCAGTTCTACTCAAGAGTAAGCAACTAAGCGAAATAAAGCCATGGAACGCTTATTTGCCTTCTATCTATGCATTCTGACACTCCAACAATGTGTTCTGCTTCAATTTGACTCATTTTACAAAGGTGCTTATTCCTGGAGTGAACATGCAGATCTACTCAAGAGTAAGCAACTAAGCGAAATAAAGTCATGGAACGCTTATTTGCCTTCTATCTATGCATTCTGACACTCCAACAATGTGTTATGTTTCAATTTGACTCATTTTACAAAGGTGCTTATTCCTGGAGTGAACATGCAGTTCTACTCAAGAGTAAGCAACTAAGCGAAATAAAGCCATGGAACGCTTATTTGCCTTCTATCTATGCATTCTGACACTCCAACAATGTTTTCTGCTTCAATTTGACTCATTTTACAAAGGTGCTTATTCCTGGAGTGAACATGCAGTTCTACTCAAGAGTAAGCAAATAAGCGAAATGTAGCCACGGAACGCTTATTTGTCTTCTATCTATGCATTCTGACACTCCAACAATGTGTTCTGCTTCAATTTGACTCATTTTACAAAGGTGCTTATTCCTGGAGTGAACATGCAGTTTTACTCAAGAGTAAGCAACTATGCGAAATAAAGTCATGGAGGGCTTATTTGCCTTCTATCTATGCATTCTGACACTCCAACAATGTTTTCTGCTTCAATTTGACTCATTTTACAAAGGTGCTTATTCCTGGAGTGAACATGCGGTTCTACTCAAGAGTAAGCAACTAAGCGAAATAAAGTCATGGAACGCTTATTTGCCTTCTATCTATGCATTCTGACACTCCAACACTGTGTTATGCTTCAATTTGACTCATTTTACAAAGGTGCTTATTCCTGGAGTGAACATGCAGTTCTACTCAAGAGTAAGCAACTAAGCGAAATAAAGCCATGGAACGCTTATTTGCCTTCTATCTATGCATTCTGACACTCCAACAATGTGTTCTGCTTCAAGTTGACTCATTTTACAAAGGTGCTTATTCCTGGAGTGAACATGCAGTTCTACTCAAGAGTAAGCAACTAAGCGAAATAAAGTCATGGAACGCTTATTTGCCTTCTATCTATGCATTCTGACACTCCAACAATGTTTTCTGCTTCAATTTGACTCATTTTACAAAGGTGCTTATTCCTGGAGTGAATATGCAGTTCTACTCAAGAGTAAGCAAATAAGCGAAATGTAGCCACGGAACGCTTATTTGCCTTCTATCTATGCATTCTGACACTCCAACAATGTGTTCTGCTTCAATTTGACTCATTTTACAAAGGTGCTTATTCCTGGAGTGAACATGCAGTTCTACTCAAGAGTAAGCAACTATGCGAAATAAAGTCATGGAGGGCTTATTTGCCTTCTATCTATGCATTCTGACACTCCAACAATGTTTTCTGCTTCAATTTGACTCATTTTACAAAGGTGCTTATTCCTGGAGTGAACATGCAGTTCTACTCAAGAGTAAGCAACTAAGCGAAATAAAGCCATGGCACATTTATTTGCCTTCTATCTATGCATTCTGACACTCCAACAATGTGTCCTGCATCAAATTGACTCATTCTACAAAGGTGCTTATTCCTGGAGTGAACATGCAGTTCTACTCAAGAGTAAGCAACTAAGCGAAATAAAGCCATGGAACGCTTATTTGCCTTCTATCTATGCATTCTGACACTCCAACAATGTGTTCTGCTTCAATTTGACTCATTTTACAAAGGTGCTTATTCCTGGAGTGAACATGCAGTTCTACTCAAGAGTAAGCAACTAAGCGAAATAAAGTCATGGAACGCTTATTTGCCTTCTATCTATGCATTCTGACACTCCAACAATGTGTTATGTTTCAATTTGACTCATTTTACAAAGGTGCTTATTCCTGGAGTGAACATGCAGTTCTACTCAAGAGTAAGCAACTAAGCGAAATAAAGCCATGGAACGCTTATTTGCCTTCTATCTATGCATTCTGACACTCCAACAATGTGTTCTGCTTCAATTTGACTCATTTTACAAAGGTGCTTATTCCTGGAGTGAACATGCAGTTCTACTCAAGAGTAAGCAACTATGCGAAATAAAGTCATGGAGGGCTTATTTGCCTTCTATCTATGCATTCTGACACTCCAACAATGTGTTCTGCATCAAATTGACTCATTCTACAAAGGTGCTTATTCCTGGAGTGAACATGCAGTTCTACTCAAGAGTAAGCAACTAAGCGAAATAAAGCCATGGAACGCTTATTTGCCTTCTATCTATGCATTCTGACACTCCAACAATGTGTTCTGCTTCAATTTGACTCATTTTACAAAGGTGCTTATTCCTGGAGTGAACATGCAGTTCTACTCAAGAGTAAGCAACTAAGCGAAATAAAGTCATGGAACGCTTATTTGCCTTCTATCTATGCATTCTGACACTCCAACAATGTGTTATGTTTCAATTTGACTCATTTTACAAAGGTGCTTATTCCTGGAGTGAACATGCAGTTCTACTCAAGAGTAAGCAACAAAGCGAAATAAAGCCTTGGAACGCTTATTTGCCTTCTATCTATGCATTCTGACACTCCAACAATGTTTTCTGCTTCAATTTGACTCATTTTACAAAGGTGCTTATTCCTGGAGTGAACATGCAGTTCTACTCAAGAGTAAGCAAATAAGCGAAATGTAGCCACGGAACGCTTATTTGTCTTCTATCTATGCATTCTGACACTCCAACAATGTGTTCTGCTTCAATTTGACTCATTTTACAAAGGTGCTTATTCCTGGAGTGAACATGCGGTTCTACTCAAGAGTAAGCAACTAAGCGAAATAAAGTCATGGAACGCTTATTTGCCTTCTATCTATGCATTCTGACACTCCAACAATGTGTTATGCTTCAATTTGACTCATTTTACAAAGGTGCTTATTCCTGGAGTGAACATGCGGTTCTACTCAAGAGTAAGCAACTAAGCGAAATAAAGTCATGGAACGCTTATTTGCCTTCTATCTATGCATTCTGACACTCCAACAATGTGTTATGCTTCAATTTGACTCATTTTACAAAGGTGCTTATTCCTGGAGTGAACATGCAGTTCTACTCAAAAGTAAGCAACTAAGCGAAATAAAGCCATGGAACGCTTATTTGCCTTCTATCTATGCATTCTGACACTCCAACAATGTGTTCTGCTTCAATTTGACTCATTTTACAAAGGTGCTTATTCCTGGAGTGAACATGCAGTTCTACTCAAGAGTAAGCAACTAAGCGAAATAAAGTCATGGAACGCTTATTTGCCTTCTATCTATGCATTCTGACACTCCAACAATGTTTTCTGCTTCAATTTGACTCATTTTACAAAGGTGCTTATTCCTGGAGTGAACATGCAGTTTTACTCAAGAGTAAGCAACTAAGCGAAATAAAGCCATAGAACGCTTATTTGCCTTCTATCTATGCATTCTGACACTCCAACAATGTGTTCTGCTTCAATTTGACTCATTTTACAAAGGTGCTTATTCCTGGAGTGAACATGCAGTTCTACTCAAGAGTAAGCAAATAAGCGAAATGAAGCCACGGAACGCTTATATGCCTTCTATCTATGCATTCTGACACTCCAACAATGTGTTCTGCTTCAATTTGACTCATTTTACAAAGGTGCTTATTCCTGTAGTGAACATGCAGTTCTACTCAAGAGTAAGCAACTAAGCGAAATAAAGCCATGGAACGCTTATTTGCCTTCTATCTATGCATTCTGACACTCCAACAATGTTTTCTGCTTCAATTTGACTCATTTTACAAAGGTGCTTATTCCTGGAGTGAATATGCAGTTCTACTCAAGAGTAAGCAAATAAGCGAAATGTAGCCACGGAACGCTTATTTGTCTTCTATCTATGCATTCTGACACTCCAACAATGTGTTATGTTTCAAT
This sequence comes from Zootoca vivipara, assembly GCF_963506605.1. Classification (NCBI taxonomy): domain Eukaryota; kingdom Metazoa; phylum Chordata; class Lepidosauria; order Squamata; family Lacertidae; genus Zootoca; species Zootoca vivipara. Next base: position 5,767,963 of record NC_083278.1, on the reverse strand, counting down.
TTGACTCATTTTACAAAGGTGCTTATTCCTGGAGTGAACATGCAGTTCTACTCAAGAGTAAGCAACTAAGCGAAATAAAGTCATGGAACGCTTATTTGCCTTCTATCTATGCATTCTGACACTCCAACAATGTGTTATGCTTCAATTTGACTCATTTTACAAAGGTGCTTATTCCTGGAGTGAACATGCGGTTCTACTCAAGAGTAAGCAACTAAGCGAAATAAAGTCATGGAACGCTTATTTGCCTTCTATCTATGCATTCTGACACTCCAACAATGTGTTATGCTTCAATTTGACTCATTTTACAAAGGTGCTTATTCCTGGAGTGAACATGCAGTTCTACTCAAAAGTAAGCAACTAAGCGAAATAAAGCCATGGAACGCTTATTTGCCTTCTATCTATGCATTCTGACACTCCAACAATGTGTTCTGCTTCAATTTGACTCATTTTACAAAGGTGCTTATTCCTGGAGTGAACATGCAGTTCTACTCAAGAGTAAGCAACTAAGCGAAATAAAGTCATGGAACGCTTATTTGCCTTCTATCTATGCATTCTGACACTCCAACAATGTTTTCTGCTTCAATTTGACTCATTTTACAAAGGTGCTTATTCCTGGAGTGAACATGCAGTTTTACTCAAGAGTAAGCAACTAAGCGAAATAAAGCCATAGAACGCTTATTTGCCTTCTATCTATGCATTCTGACACTCCAACAATGTGTTCTGCTTCAATTTGACTCATTTTACAAAGGTGCTTATTCCTGGAGTGAACATGCAGTTCTACTCAAGAGTAAGCAAATAAGCGAAATGAAGCCACGGAACGCTTATATGCCTTCTATCTATGCATTCTGACACTCCAACAATGTGTTCTGCTTCAATTTGACTCATTTTACAAAGGTGCTTATTCCTGTAGTGAACATGCAGTTCTACTCAAGAGTAAGCAACTAAGCGAAATAAAGCCATGGAACGCTTATTTGCCTTCTATCTATGCATTCTGACACTCCAACAATGTGTTCTGCTTCAATTTGACTCATTTTACAAAGCTGCTTATTCCTGGAGTGAACATGCAGTTCTACTCAAGAGTAAGCAACTATGCGAAATAAAGTCATGGAGGGCTTATTTGCCTTCTATCTATGCATTCTGACACTCCAACAATGTGTTCTGCATCAAATTGACTCATTCTACAAAGGTGCTTATTCCTGGAGTGAACATGCAGTTCTACTCAAGAGTAAGCAACTAAGCGAAATAAAGCCATGGAACGCTTATTTGCCTTCTATCTATGCATTCTGACACTCCAACAATGTGTTCTGCTTCAATTTGACTCATTTTACAAAGGTGCTTATTCCTGGAGTGAACATGCAGTTCTACTCAAGAGTAAGCAACTAAGCGAAATAAAGTCATGGAACGCTTATTTGCCTTCTATCTATGCATTCTGACACTCCAACAATGTGTTATGTTTCAATTTGACTCATTTTACAAAGGTGCTTATTCCTGGAGTGAACATGCAGTTCTACTCAAGAGTAAGCAACAAAGCGAAATAAAGCCTTGGAACGCTTATTTGCCTTCTATCTATGCATTCTGACACTCCAACAATGTTTTCTGCTTCAATTTGACTCATTTTACAAAGGTGCTTATTCCTGGAGTGAACATGCAGTTCTACTCAAGAGTAAGCAAATAAGCGAAATGTAGCCACGGAACGCTTATTTGTCTTCTATCTATGCATTCTGACACTCCAACAATGTGTTCTGCTTCAATTTGACTCATTTTACAAAGGTGCTTATTCCTGGAGTGAACATGCGGTTCTACTCAAGAGTAAGCAACTAAGCGAAATAAAGTCATGGAACGCTTATTTGCCTTCTATCTATGCATTCTGACACTCCAACAATGTGTTATGCTTCAATTTGACTCATTTTACAAAGGTGCTTATTCCTGGAGTGAACATGCGGTTCTACTCAAGAGTAAGCAACTAAGCGAAATAAAGTCATGGAACGCTTATTTGCCTTCTATCTATGCATTCTGACACTCCAACAATGTGTTATGCTTCAATTTGACTCATTTTACAAAGGTGCTTATTCCTGGAGTGAACATGCAGTTCTACTCAAAAGTAAGCAACTAAGCGAAATAAAGCCATGGAACGCTTATTTGCCTTCTATCTATGCATTCTGACACTCCAACAATGTGTTCTGCTTCAATTTGACTCATTTTACAAAGGTGCTTATTCCTGGAGTGAACATGCAGTTCTACTCAAGAGTAAGCAACTAAGCGAAATAAAGTCATGGAACGCTTATTTGCCTTCTATCTATGCATTCTGACACTCCAACAATGTTTTCTGCTTCAATTTGACTCATTTTACAAAGGTGCTTATTCCTGGAGTGAACATGCAGTTTTACTCAAGAGTAAGCAACTAAGCGAAATAAAGCCATAGAACGCTTATTTGCCTTCTATCTATGCATTCTGACACTCCAACAATGTGTTCTGCTTCAATTTGACTCATTTTACAAAGGTGCTTATTCCTGGAGTGAACATGCAGTTCTACTCAAGAGTAAGCAAATAAGCGAAATGAAGCCACGGAACGCTTATATGCCTTCTATCTATGCATTCTGACACTCCAACAATGTGTTCTGCTTCAATTTGACTCATTTTACAAAGGTGCTTATTCCTGTAGTGAACATGCAGTTCTACTCAAGAGTAAGCAACTAAGCGAAATAAAGCCATGGAACGCTTATTTGCCTTCTATCTATGCATTCTGACACTCCAACAATGTTTTCTGCTTCAATTTGACTCATTTTACAAAGGTGCTTATTCCTGGAGTGAATATGTAGTTCTACTCAAGAGTAAGCAAATAAGCGAAATGTAGCCACGGAACGCTTATTTGTCTTCTATCTATGCATTCTGACACTCCAACAATGTGTTCTGCTTCAATTTGACTCATTTTACAAAGGTGCTTATTCCTGGAGTGAACATGCGGTTCTACTCAAGAGTAAGCAACTATGCGAAATAAAGTCATGGAGGGCTTATTTGCCTTCTATCTATGCATTCTGACACTCCAACAATGTTTTCTGCTTCAATTTGACTCATTTTACAAAGGTGCTTATTCCTGGAGTGAACATGCGGTTCTACTCAAGAGTAAGCAACTAAGCGAAATAAAGTCATGGAACGCTTATTTGCCTTCTATCTATGCATTCTGACACTCCAACAATGTGTTATGCTTCAATTTGACTCATTTTACAAAGGTGCTTATTCCTGGAGTGAACATGCAGTTCTACTCAAGAGTAAGCAACTAAGCGAAATAAAGCCATGGAACGCTTATTTGCCTTCTATCTATGCATTCTGACACTCCAACAATGTGTTCTGCTTCAATTTGACTCATTTTACAAAGGTGCTTATTCCTGGAGTGAACATGCAGTTCTACTCAAGAGTAAGCAACTAAGCGAAATAAAGTCATGGAACGCTTATTTGCCTTCTATCTATGGATTCTGACACTCCAACAATGTTTACTGCTTCAATTTGACTCATTTTACAAAGGTGCTTATTCCTGGAGTGAACATGCAGTTTTACTCAAGAGTAAGCAACTAAGCGAAATAAAGCCATAGAACGCTTATTTGCCTTCTATCTATGCATTCTGACACTCCAACAATGTGTTCTGCTTCAATTTGACTCATTTTACAAAGGTGCTTATTCCTGGAGTGAACATGCAGTTCTACTCAAGAGTAAGCAAATAAGCGAAATGAAGCCACGGAACGCTTATATGCCTTCTATCTATGCATTCTGACACTCCAACAATGTGTTCTGCTTCAATTTGACTCATTTTACAAAGGTGCTTATTCCTGGTGTGAATATGCAGTTCTACTCAAGAGTAAGCAACTAAGCGAAATAAAGCCATGGAACGCTTATCTGCCTTCTATCTATGCATTCTGACACTCCAACAATGTATTCTGCTTCAATTTGACTCATTTTACAAAGGCGCTTATTCCTGGAGTGAATATGCAGTTCTACTCAAGAGTAAGCAAATAAGCGAAATAAAGTCATGGAACGCTTATTTGCCTTCTATCTATGCATTCTGACACTCCAACAATGTGTTCTGCTTCAATTTGACTCATTTTACAAAGGTGCTTATTCCTGGAGTGAACATGCAGTTCTACTCAAGAGTAAGCAAATAAGCGAAATGAAGCCATGGAACGCTTATATGCCTTCTATCTATGCATTCTGACACTCCAACAATGTGTTCTGCTCTAATTTGACTCATTTTACAAAGGTGCTTATTCCTGGAGTGAACATGCAGTTCTACTCAAGAGTAAGCAACTAAGCGAAATAAAGTCATGGAACGCTTATTTGCCTTCTATCTATGCATTCTGACACTCCAACAATGTGTTATGCTTCAATTTGACTCATTTTACAAAGGTGCTTATTCCTGGAGTGAATATGCAGTTCTACTCAAGAGTAAGCAAATAAGCGAAATAAAGTCATGGAACGCTTATTTGCCTTCTATCTATGCATTCTGACACTCCAACAATGTGTTCTGCTTCAATTTGACTCATTTTACAAAGGTGCTTATTCCTGGAGTGAACATGCAGTTCTACTCAAGAGTAAGCAACTATGCGAAATAAGTCATGGAGGGCTTATTTGCCTTCTATCTATGCATTCTGACACTGCAACAATGTTTTCTGCTTCAATTTGACTCATTTTACAAAGGTGCTTATTCCTGGAGTGAACATGCAGTTCTACTCAAGAGTAAGCAACTAAGCGAAATAAAGCCATGGAACGCTTATTTGCCTTCTATCTATGCATTCTGACACTCCAACAATGTTTTCTGCTTCAATTTGACTCATTTTACAAAGGTGCTTATTCCTGAAGTGAATATGCAGTTCTACTCAAGAGTAAGCAACTAAGCGAAATAAAGCCATGGGACGTTTATTTGCCTTCTATCTATGCATTCTGACACTCCAACAATGTGTTCTGCATCAAATTGACTCATTCTACAAAGGTGCTTATTCCTGGAGTGAACATGCAGTTCTACTCAAGAGTAAGCAACTAAGCGAAATAAAGCCATGGAACGCTTATTTGCCTTCTATCTATGCATTCTGACACTCCAACAATGTGTTCTGCTTCAATTTGACTCATTTTACAAAGGTGCTTATTCCTGGAGTGAACATGCAGTTCTACTCAAGAGTAAGCAACTAAGCGAAATAAAGTCATGGAACGCTTATTTGCCTTCTATCTATGCATTCTGACACTCCAACAATGTTTTCTGCTTCAATTTGACTCATTTTACAAAGGTGCTTATTCCTGGAGTGAACATGCAGTTTTACTCAAGAGTAAGCAACTAAGCGAAATAAAGCCATAGAACGCTTATTTGCCTTCTATCTATGCATTCTGACACTCCAACAATGTGTTCTGCTTCAATTTGACTCATTTTACAAAGGTGCTTATTCCTGGAGTGAACATGCAGTTCTACTCAAGAGTAAGCAAATAAGCGAAATGAAGCCACGGAACGCTTATATGCCTTCTATCTATGCATTCTGACACTCCAACAATGTGTTCTGCTTCAATTTGACTCATTTTACAAAGGTGCTTATTCCTGTAGTGAACATGCAGTTCTACTCAAGAGTAAGCAACTAAGCGAAATAAAGCCATGGAACGCTTATTTGCCTTCTATCTATGCATTCTGACACTCCAACAATGTTTTCTGCTTCAATTTGACTCATTTTACAAAGGTGCTTATTCCTGGAGTGAATATGTAGTTCTACTCAAGAGTAAGCAAATAAGCGAAATGTAGCCACGGAACGCTTATTTGTCTTCTATCTATGCATTCTGACACTCCAACAATGTGTTCTGCTTCAATTTGACTCATTTTACAAAGGTGCTTATTCCTGGAGTGAACATGCGGTTCTACTCAAGAGTAAGCAACTATGCGAAATAAAGTCATGGAGGGCTTATTTGCCTTCTATCTATGCATTCTGACACTCCAACAATGTTTTCTGCTTCAATTTGACTCATTTTACAAAGGTGCTTATTCCTGGAGTGAACATGCGGTTCTACTCAAGAGTAAGCAACTAAGCGAAATAAAGTCATGGAACGCTTATTTGCCTTCTATCTATGCATTCTGACACTCCAACAATGTGTTATGCTTCAATTTGACTCATTTTACAAAGGTGCTTATTCCTGGAGTGAACATGCAGTTCTACTCAAGAGTAAGCAACTAAGCGAAATAAAGCCATGGAACGCTTATTTGCCTTCTATCTATGCATTCTGACACTCCAACAATGTGTTCTGCTTCAATTTGACTCATTTTACAAAGGTGCTTATTCCTGGAGTGAACATGCAGTTCTACTCAAGAGTAAGCAACTAAGCGAAATAAAGTCATGGAACGCTTATTTGCCTTCTATCTATGGATTCTGACACTCCAACAATGTTTACTGCTTCAATTTGACTCATTTTACAAAGGTGCTTATTCCTGGAGTGAACATGCAGTTTTACTCAAGAGTAAGCAACTAAGCGAAATAAAGCCATAGAACGCTTATTTGCCTTCTATCTATGCATTCTGACACTCCAACAATGTGTTCTGCTTCAATTTGACTCATTTTACAAAGGTGCTTATTCCTGGAGTGAACATGCAGTTCTACTCAAGAGTAAGCAAATAAGCGAAATGAAGCCACGGAACGCTTATATGCCTTCTATCTATGCATTCTGACACTCCAACAATGTGTTCTGCTTCAATTTGACTCATTTTACAAAGGTGCTTATTCCTGGTGTGAATATGCAGTTCTACTCAAGAGTAAGCAACTAAGCGAAATAAAGCCATGGAACGCTTATCTGCCTTCTATCTATGCATTCTGACACTCCAACAATGTATTCTGCTTCAATTTGACTCATTTTACAAAGGCGCTTATTCCTGGAGTGAATATGCAGTTCTACTCAAGAGTAAGCAAATAAGCGAAATAAAGTCATGGAACGCTTATTTGCCTTCTATCTATGCATTCTGACACTCCAACAATGTGTTCTGCTTCAATTTGACTCATTTTACAAAGGTGCTTATTCCTGGAGTGAACATGCAGTTCTACTCAAGAGTAAGCAAATAAGCGAAATGAAGTCATGGAACGCTTATATGCCTTCTATCTATGCATTCTGACACTCCAACAATGTGTTCTGCTCTAATTTGACTCATTTTACAAAGGTGCTTATTCCTGGAGTGAACATGCAGTTCTACTCAAGAGTAAGCAACTAAGCGAAATAAAGTCATGGAACGCTTATTTGCCTTCTATCTATGCATTCTGACACTCCAACAATGTGTTATGCTTCAATTTGACTCATTTTACAAAGGTGCTTATTCCTGGAGTGAATATGCAGTTCTACTCAAGAGTAAGCAAATAAGCGAAATAAAGTCATGGAACGCTTATTTGCCTTCTATCTATGCATTCTGACACTCCAACAATGTGTTCTGCTTCAATTTGACTCATTTTACAAAGGTGCTTATTCCTGGAGTGAACATGCAGTTCTACTCAAGAGTAAGCAACTATGCGAAATAAGTCATGGAGGGCTTATTTGCCTTCTATCTATGCATTCTGACACTGCAACAATGTTTTCTGCTTCAATTTGACTCATTTTACAAAGGTGCTTATTCCTGGAGTGAACATGCAGTTCTACTCAAGAGTAAGCAACTAAGCGAAATAAAGCCATGGAACGCTTATTTGCCTTCTATCTATGCATTCTGACACTCCAACAATGTTTTCTGCTTCAATTTGACTCATTTTACAAAGGTGCTTATTCCTGAAGTGAATATGCAGTTCTACTCAAGAGTAAGCAACTAAGCGAAATAAAGCCATGGGACGTTTATTTGCCTTCTATCTATGCATTCTGACACTCCAACAATGTGTTCTGCATCAAATTGACTCATTCTACAAAGGTGCTTATTCCTGGAGTGAACATGCAGTTCTACTCAAGAGTAAGCAACTAAGCGAAATAAAGCCATGGAACGCTTATTTGCCTTCTATCTATGCATTCTGACACTCCAACAATGTGTTCTGCTTCAATTTGACTCATTTTACAAAGGTGCTTATTCCTGGAGTGAACATGCAGTTCTACTCAAGAGTAAGCAACTAAGCGAAATAAAGTCATGGAACGCTTATTTGCCTTCTATCTATGCATTCTGACACTCCAACAATGTGTTATGTTTCAATTTGACTCATTTTACAAAGGTGCTTATTCCGGGAGTGAACATGCAGTTCTACTCAAGAGTAAGCAACTAAGCGAAATAAAGCCATGGAACGCTTATTTGCCTTCTATCTATGCATTCTGACACTCCAACAATGTTTTCTGCTTCAATTTGACTCATTTTACAAAGGTGCTTATTCCTGGAGTGAACATGCAGTTCTACTCAAGAGTAAGCAAATAAGCGAAATGTAGCCACGGAACGCTTATTTGCCTTCTATCTATGCATTCTGACACTCCAACAATGTGTTCTTCTTCAATTTGACTCATTTTACAAAGGTGCTTATTCCTGGAGTGAACATGCAGTTTTACTCAAGAGTAAGCAACTATGCGAAATAAAGTCATGGAGGGCTTATTTGCCTTCTATCTATGCATTCTGACACTCCAACAATGTGTTATGCTTCAATTTGACTCATTTTACAAAGGTGCTTATTCCTGGAGTGAACATGCGGTTCTACTCAAGAGTAAGCAACTAAGCGAAATAAAGTCATGGAACGCTTATTTGCCTTCTATCTATGCATTCTGACACTCCAACAATGTGTTATGCTTCAATTTGACTCATTTTACAAAGGTGCTTATTCCTGGAGTGAACATGCAGTTCTACTCAAAAGTAAGCAACTAAGCGAAATAAAGCCATGGAACGCTTATTTGCCTTCTATCTATGCATTCTGACACTCCAACAATGTGTTCTGCTTCAATTTGACTCATTTTACAAAGGTGCTTATTCCTGGAGTGAACATGCAGTTCTACTCAAGAGTAAGCAACTAAGCGAAATAAAGTCATGGAACGCTTATTTGCCTTCTATCTATGCATTCTGACACTCCAACAATGTTTTCTGCTTCAATTTGACTCATTTTACAAAGGTGCTTATTCCTGGAGTGAACATGCAGTTTTACTCAAGAGTAAGCAACTAAGCGAAATAAAGCCATAGAACGCTTATTTGCCTTCTATCTATGCATTCTGACACTCCAACAATGTGTTCTGCTTCAATTTGACTCATTTTACAAAGGTGCTTATTCCTGGAGTGAACATGCAGTTCTACTCAAGAGTAAGCAAATAAGCGAAATGAAGCCACGGAACGCTTATATGCCTTCTATCTATGCATTCTGACACTCCAACAATGTGTTCTGCTTCAATTTGACTCATTTTACAAAGGTGCTTATTCCTGTAGTGAACATGCAGTTCTACTCAAGAGTAAGCAACTAAGCGAAATAAAGCCATGGAACGCTTATTTGCCTTCTATCTATGCATTCTGACACTCCAACAATGTGTTCTGCTTCAATTTGACTCATTTTACAAAGGTGCTTATTCCTGGAGTGAACATGCAGTTCTACTCAAGAGTAAGCAACTATGCGAAATAAAGTCATGGAGGGCTTATTTGCCTTCTATCTATGCATTCTGACACTCCAACAATGTGTTCTGCATCAAATTGACTCATTCTACAAAGGTGCTTATTCCTGGAGTGAACATGCAGTTCTACTCAAGAGTAAGCAACTAAGCGAAATAAAGCCATGGAACGCTTATTTGCCTTCTATCTATGCATTCTGACACTCCAACAATGTGTTCTGCTTCAATTTGACTCATTTTACAAAGGTGCTTATTCCTGGAGTGAACATGCAGTTCTACTCAAGAGTAAGCAACTAAGCGAAATAAAGTCATGGAACGCTTATTTGCCTTCTATCTATGCATTCTGACACTCCAACAATGTGTTATGTTTCAATTTGACTCATTTTACAAAGGTGCTTATTCCTGGAGTGAACATGCAGTTCTACTCAAGAGTAAGCAACAAAGCGAAATAAAGCCTTGGAACGCTTATTTGCCTTCTATCTATGCATTCTGACACTCCAACAATGTTTTCTGCTTCAATTTGACTCATTTTACAAAGGTGCTTATTCCTGGAGTGAACATGCAGTTCTACTCAAGAGTAAGCAAATAAGCGAAATGTAGCCACGGAACGCTTATTTGTCTTCTATCTATGCATTCTGACACTCCAACAATGTGTTCTGCTTCAATTTGACTCATTTTACAAAGGTGCTTATTCCTGGAGTGAACATGCGGTTCTACTCAAGAGTAAGCAACTAAGCGAAATAAAGTCATGGAACGCTTATTTGCCTTCTATCTATGCATTCTGACACTCCAACAATGTGTTATGCTTCAATTTGACTCATTTTACAAAGGTGCTTATTCCTGGAGTGAACATGCGGTTCTACTCAAGAGTAAGCAACTAAGCGAAATAAAGTCATGGAACGCTTATTTGCCTTCTATCTATGCATTCTGACACTCCAACAATGTGTTATGCTTCAATTTGACTCATTTTACAAAGGTGCTTATTCCTGGAGTGAACATGCAGTTCTACTCAAAAGTAAGCAACTAAGCGAAATAAAGCCATGGAACGCTTATTTGCCTTCTATCTATGCATTCTGACACTCCAACAATGTGTTCTGCTTCAATTTGACTCATTTTACAAAGGTGCTTATTCCTGGAGTGAACATGCAGTTCTACTCAAGAGTAAGCAACTAAGCGAAATAAAGTCATGGAACGCTTATTTGCCTTCTATCTATGCATTCTGACACTCCAACAATGTTTTCTGCTTCAATTTGACTCATTTTACAAAGGTGCTTATTCCTGGAGTGAACATGCAGTTTTACTCAAGAGTAAGCAACTAAGCGAAATAAAGCCATAGAACGCTTATTTGCCTTCTATCTATGCATTCTGACACTCCAACAATGTGTTCTGCTTCAATTTGACTCATTTTACAAAGGTGCTTATTCCTGGAGTGAACATGCAGTTCTACTCAAGAGTAAGCAAATAAGCGAAATGAAGCCACGGAACGCTTATATGCCTTCTATCTATGCATTCTGACACTCCAACAATGTGTTCTGCTTCAATTTGACTCATTTTACAAAGGTGCTTATTCCTGTAGTGAACATGCAGTTCTACTCAAGAGTAAGCAACTAAGCGAAATAAAGCCATGGAACGCTTATTTGCCTTCTATCTATGCATTCTGACACTCCAACAATGTTTTCTGCTTCAATTTGACTCATTTTACAAAGGTGCTTATTCCTGGAGTGAATATGTAGTTCTACTCAAGAGTAAGCAAATAAGCGAAATGTAGCCACGGAACGCTTATTTGTCTTCTATCTATGCATTCTGACACTCCAACAATGTGTTCTGCTTCAATTTGACTCATTTTACAAAGGTGCTTATTCCTGGAGTGAACATGCGGTTCTACTCAAGAGTAAGCAACTATGCGAAATAAAGTCATGGAGGGCTTATTTGCCTTCTATCTATGCATTCTGACACTCCAACAATGTTTTCTGCTTCAATTTGACTCATTTTACAAAGGTGCTTATTCCTGGAGTGAACATGCGGTTCTACTCAAGAGTAAGCAACTAAGCGAAATAAAGTCATGGAACGCTTATTTGCCTTCTATCTATGCATTCTGACACTCCAACAATGTGTTATGCTTCAATTTGACTCATTTTACAAAGGTGCTTATTCCTGGAGTGAACATGCAGTTCTACTCAAGAGTAAGCAACTAAGCGAAATAAAGCCATGGAACGCTTATTTGCCTTCTATCTATGCATTCTGACACTCCAACAATGTGTTCTGCTTCAATTTGACTCATTTTACAAAGGTGCTTATTCCTGGAGTGAACATGCAGTTCTACTCAAGAGTAAGCAACTAAGCGAAATAAAGTCATGGAACGCTTATTTGCCTTCTATCTATGGATTCTGACACTCCAACAATGTTTACTGCTTCAATTTGACTCATTTTACAAAGGTGCTTATTCCTGGAGTGAACATGCAGTTTTACTCAAGAGTAAGCAACTAAGCGAAATAAAGCCATAGAACGCTTATTTGCCTTCTATCTATGCATTCTGACACTCCAACAATGTGTTCTGCTTCAATTTGACTCATTTTACAAAGGTGCTTATTCCTGGAGTGAACATGCAGTTCTACTCAAGAGTAAGCAAATAAGCGAAATGAAGCCACGGAACGCTTATATGCCTTCTATCTATGCATTCTGACACTCCAACAATGTGTTCTGCTTCAATTTGACTCATTTTACAAAGGTGCTTATTCCTGGTGTGAATATGCAGTTCTACTCAAGAGTAAGCAACTAAGCGAAATAAAGCCATGGAACGCTTATCTGCCTTCTATCTATGCATTCTGACACTCCAACAATGTATTCTGCTTCAATTTGACTCATTTTACAAAGGCGCTTATTCCTGGAGTGAATATGCAGTTCTACTCAAGAGTAAGCAAATAAGCGAAATAAAGTCATGGAACGCTTATTTGCCTTCTATCTATGCATTCTGACACTCCAACAATGTGTTCTGCTTCAATTTGACTCATTTTACAAAGGTGCTTATTCCTGGAGTGAACATGCAGTTCTACTCAAGAGTAAGCAAATAAGCGAAATGAAGCCATGGAACGCTTATATGCCTTCTATCTATGCATTCTGACACTCCAACAATGTGTTCTGCTCTAATTTGACTCATTTTACAAAGGTGCTTATTCCTGGAGTGAACATGCAGTTCTACTCAAGAGTAAGCAACTAAGCGAAATAAAGTCATGGAACGCTTATTTGCCTTCTATCTATGCATTCTGACACTCCAACAATGTGTTATGCTTCAATTTGACTCATTTTACAAAGGTGCTTATTCCTGGAGTGAATATGCAGTTCTACTCAAGAGTAAGCAAATAAGCGAAATAAAGTCATGGAACGCTTATTTGCCTTCTATCTATGCATTCTGACACTCCAACAATGTGTTCTGCTTCAATTTGACTCATTTTACAAAGGTGCTTATTCCTGGAGTGAACATGCAGTTCTACTCAAGAGTAAGCAACTATGCGAAATAAGTCATGGAGGGCTTATTTGCCTTCTATCTATGCATTCTGACACTGCAACAATGTTTTCTGCTTCAATTTGACTCATTTTACAAAGGTGCTTATTCCTGGAGTGAACATGCAGTTCTACTCAAGAGTAAGCAACTAAGCGAAATAAAGCCATGGAACGCTTATTTGCCTTCTATCTATGCATTCTGACACTCCAACAATGTTTTCTGCTTCAATTTGACTCATTTTACAAAGGTGCTTATTCCTGAAGTGAATATGCAGTTCTACTCAAGAGTAAGCAACTAAGCGAAATAAAGCCATGGGACGTTTATTTGCCTTCTATCTATGCATTCTGACACTCCAACAATGTGTTCTGCATCAAATTGACTCATTCTACAAAGGTGCTTATTCCTGGAGTGAACATGCAGTTCTACTCAAGAGTAAGCAACTAAGCGAAATAAAGCCATGGAACGCTTATTTGCCTTCTATCTATGCATTCTGACACTCCAACAATGTGTTCTGCTTCAATTTGACTCATTTTACAAAGGTGCTTATTCCTGGAGTGAACATGCAGTTCTACTCAAGAGTAAGCAACTAAGCGAAATAAAGTCATGGAACGCTTATTTGCCTTCTATCTATGCATTCTGACACTCCAACAATGTGTTATGTTTCAATTTGACTCATTTTACAAAGGTGCTTATTCCGGGAGTGAACATGCAGTTCTACTCAAGAGTAAGCAACTAAGCGAAATAAAGCCATGGAACGCTTATTTGCCTTCTATCTATGCATTCTGACACTCCAACAATGTTTTCTGCTTCAATTTGACTCATTTTACAAAGGTGCTTATTCCTGGAGTGAACATGCAGTTCTACTCAAGAGTAAGCAAATAAGCGAAATGTAGCCACGGAACGCTTATTTGCCTTCTATCTATGCATTCTGACACTCCAACAATGTGTTCTTCTTCAATTTGACTCATTTTACAAAGGTGCTTATTCCTGGAGTGAACATGCAGTTTTACTCAAGAGTAAGCAACTATGCGAAATAAAGTCATGGAGGGCTTATTTGCCTTCTATCTATGCATTCTGACACTCCAAGAATGTTTTCTGCTTCAATTTGACTCATTTTACAAAGGTGCTTATTCCTGGAGTGAACTTGCGGTTCTACTCAAGAGTAAGCAACTAAGCGAAATAAAGTCATGGAACGCTTATTTGCCTTCTATCTATGCATTCTGACACTCCAACAATGTGTTATGCTTCAATTTGACTCATTTTACAAAGGTGCTTATTCCTGGAGTGAACATGCAGTTCTACTCAAGAGTAAGCAACTAAGCGAAATAAAGCCATGGAACGCTTATTTGCCTTCTATCTATGCATTCTGACACTCCAACAATGTTTTCTGCTTCAATTTGACTCATTTTACAAAGGTGCTTATTCCTGGAGTGAACATGCAGTTCTACTCAAGAGTAAGCAAATAAGCGAAATGTAGCCACGGAACGCTTATTTGCCTTCTATCTATGCATTCTGAGACTCCAACAATGTGTTCTGCTTCAATTTGACTCATTTTACAAAGGTGCTTATTCCTGGAGTGAACATGCAGTTTTACTCAAGAGTAAGCAACTATGCGAAATAAAGTCATGGAGGGCTTATTTGTCTTCTATCTATGCATTCTGACACTCCAACAATGTTTTCTGCTTCAATTTGACTCATTTTACAAAGGTGCTTATTCCTGGAGTGAACATGCGGTTCTACTCAAGAGTAAGCAACTAAGCGAAATAAAGTCATGGAACGCTTATTTGCCTTCTATCTATGCATTCTGACACTCCAACAATGTGTTATGCTTCAATTTGACTCCTTTTACAAAGGTGCTTATTCCTGGAGTGAACATGCAGTTCTACTCAAGAGTAAGCAACTAAGCGAAATAAAGCCATGGAACGCTTAATTGCCTTCTATCTATGCATTCTGACACTCCAACAATGTGTTCTGCTTCAATTTGACTCATTTTACAAAGGTGCTTATTCCTGGAGTGAACATGCAGTTCTACTCAAGAGTAAGCAACTAAGCGAAATAAAGCCATGGAACGCTTATTTGCCTTCTATCTATGCATTCTGACACTCCAACAATGTTTTCTGCTTCAATTTGACTCATTTTACAAAGGTGCTTATTCCTGGAGTGAATTTGCAGTTCTACTCAAGAGTAAGCAACTAAGCGAAATAAAGCCATGGAACGCTTATATGCTTTCTATCTATGCATTCTGACACTCCAACAAGTTTTCTGCTTCAATTTGACTCATTTTACGAAGGTGCTTATTCCTGGAGTGAAAATGCAGTTCTACTCAAGAGTAAGCAACTAAGCGAAATGAAGCCATAGAACGCTTATTTGCCTTCTATCTATGCATTCTGACACTCCAACAATGTGTTCTGCTTCAATTTGACTCATTTTACAAAGGTGCTTATTCCTGGAGTGAACATGCAGTTTTACTCAAGAGTAAGCAACTATGCGAAATAAAGTCATGGAGGGCTTATTTGCCTTCTATCTATGCATTCTGACACTCCAACAATGTTTTCTGCTTCAATTTGACTCATTTTACAAAGGTGCTTATTCCTGGAGTGAACATGCAGTTCTACTCAAGAGTAAGCAACTAAGCGAAATAAAGCCATGGAACGCTTATTTGCCTTCTATCTATGCATTCTGACACTCCAACAATGTGTTCTGCTTCAATTTGACTCATTTTACAAAGGTGCTTATTCCTGGAGTGAACATGCAGTTCTACTCAAGAGTAAGCAACTAAGCGAAATAAAGCCATGGAACGCTTATTTGCCTTCTATCTATGCATTCTGACACTCCAACAATGTTTTCTGCTTCAATTTGACTCATTTTACAAAGGTGCTTATTCCTGGAGTGAATATGCAGTTCTACTCAAGAGTAAGCAAATAAGCGAAATGTAGCCACGGAACGCTTATTTGCCTTCTATCTATGCATTCTGACACTCCAACAATGTGTTCTGCTTCAATTTGACTCATTTTACAAAGGTGCTTATTCCTGGAGTGAACATGCAGTTCTACTCAAGAGTAAGCAACTATGCGAAATAAAGTCATGGAGGGCTTATTTGCCTTCTATCTATGCATTCTGACACTCCAACAATGTTTTCTGCTTCAATTTGACTCATTTTACAAAGGTGCTTATTCCTGGAGTGAACATGCAGTTCTACTCAAGAGTAAGCAACTAAGCGAAATAAAGCCATGGAACGCTTATTTGCCTTCTATCTATGCATTCTGACACTCCAACAATGTTTTCTGCTTCAATTTGACTCATTTTACAAAGGTGCTTATTCCTGAAGTGAATATGCAGTTCTACTCAAGAGTAAGCAACTAAGCGAAATAAATCCATGGCACATTTATTTGCCTTCTATCTAGGCATTCTGACACTCCAACAATGTGTTCTGCTTCAATTTGACTCATTTTACAAAGGTGCTTATTCCTGGAGTGAACATGCAGTTCTACTCAAGAGTAAGCAACTATGCGAAATAAAGTCATGGAGGGCTTATTTGCCTTCTATCTATGCATTCTGACACTCCAACAATGTTTTCTGCTTCAATTTGACTCATTTTACAAAGGTGCTTATTCCTGGAGTGAACATGCAGTTCTACTCAAGAGTAAGCAACTAAGCGAAATAAAGCCATGGAACGCTTATTTGCCTTCTATCTATGCATTCTGACACTCCAACAATGTTTTCTGCTTCAATTTGACTCATTTTACAAAGGTGCTTATTCCTGAAGTGAATATGCAGTTCTACTCAAGAGTAAGCAACTAAGCGAAATAAATCCATGGCACATTTATTTGCCTTCTATCTAGGCATTCTGACACTCCAAGAATGTGTTCTGCATCAAATTGACTCATTCTACAAAGGTGCTTATTCCTGGAGTGAACATGCAGTTCTACTCAAGAGTAAGCAACTAAGCGAAATAAAGCCATGGAACGCTTATTTGCCTTCTATCTATGCATTCTGACTCTCCAACAATGTGTTCTGCTTCAATTTGACTCATTTTACAAAGGTGCTTATTCCTGGAGTGAACATGCAGTTCTACTCAAGAGTAAGCAACTAAGCGAAATAAAGTCATGGAACGCTTATTTGCCTTCTATCTATGCATTCTGACACTCCAACAATGTGTTCTGCTTCAATTTGACTCATTTTACAAAGGTGCTTATTCCTGGAGTGAACATGCAGTTCTACTCAAGAGTAAGCAAATAAGCGAAATAAAGCCATGGAACGCTTATTTGCCTTCTATCTATGCATTCTGACACTCCAACAATGTGTTCTGCTTCAATTTGACTCATTTTACAAAGGTGCTTATTCCTGGAGTGAACATGCAGTTCTACTCAAGAGTAAGCAACTAAGCGAAATAAAGCCATGGAACGCTTATTTGCCTTCTATCTATGCATTCTGACACTCCAACAATGTGTTCTGCTTCAATTTGACTCATTTTACAAAGGTGCTTATTCCTGGAGTGAACATGCAGTTCTACTCAAGAGTAAGCAACTATGCGAAATAAAGTCATGGAGGGCTTATTTGCCTTCTATCTATGCATTCTGACACTCCAACAATGTGTTCTGCTTCAATTTGACTCATTTTACAAAGGTGCTTATTCCTGGAGTGAACATGCAGTTCTACTCAAGAGTAAGCAACTAAGCGAAATAAAGCCATGGAACGCTTATTTGCCTTCTATCTATGCATTCTGACACTCCAACAATGTTTTCTGCTTCAATTTGACTCATTTTACAAAGGTGCTTATTCCTGAAGTGAATATGCAGTTCTACTCAAGAGTAAGCAACTAAGCGAAATAAATCCATGGCACATTTATTTGCCTTCTATCTAGGCATTCTGACACTCCAACAATGTGTTATGCTTCAATTTGACTCATTTTACAAAGGTGGTTATTCCTGGAGTGAACATGCAGTTCTACTCAAGAGTAAGCAACTATGCGAAATAAAGTCATGGAGGGCTTATTTGCCTTCTATCTATGCATTCTGACACTCCAACAATGTTTTCTGCTTCAATTTGACTCATTTTACAAAGGTGCTTATTCCTGGAGTGAACATGCAGTTCTACTCAAGAGTAAGCAACTAAGCGAAATAAAGCCATGGAACGCTTATTTGCCTTCTATCTATGCATTCTGACACTCCAACAATGTTTTCTGCTTCAATTTGACTCATTTTACAAAGGTGCTTATTCCTGAAGTGAATATGCAGTTCTACTCAAGAGTAAGCAACTAAGCGAAATAAATCCATGGCACATTTATTTGCCTTCTATCTAGGCATTCTGACACTCCAACAATGTGTTCTGCATCAAATTGACTCATTCTACAAAGGTGCTTATTCCTGGAGTGAACATGCAGTTCTACTCAAGAGTAAGCAACTAAGCGAAATAAAGCCATGGAACGCTTATTTGCCTTCTATCTATGCATTCTGACACTCCAACAATGTGTTCTGCTTCAATTTGACTCATTTTACAAAGGTGCTTATTCCTGGAGTGAACATGCAGTTCTACTCAAGAGTAAGCAACTAAGCGAAATAAAGTCATGGAACGCTTATTTGCCTTCTATCTATGCATTCTGACACTCCAACAATGTGTTATGTTTCAATTTGACTCATTTTACAAAGGTGCTTATTCCTGGAGTGAACATGCAGTTCTACTCAAGAGTAAGCAACTAAGCGAAATAAAGCCATGGAACGCTTATTTGCCTTCTATCTATGCATTCTGACACTCCAACAATGTTTTCTGCTTCAATTTGACTCATTTTACAAAGGTGCTTATTCCTGGAGTGAACATGCAGTTCTACTCAAGAGTAAGCAAATAAGCGAAATGTAGCCACGGAACGCTTATTTGCCTTCTATCTATGCATTCTGACACTCCAACAATGTTTTCTGCTTCAATTTGACTCATTTTACAAAGGTGCTTATTCCTGGAGTGAACATGCGGTTCTACTCAAGAGTAAGCAACTAAGCGAAATAAAGTCATGGAACGCTTATTTGCCTTCTATCTATGCATTCTGACACTCCAACAATGTGTTATGCTTCAATTTGACTCATTTTACAAAGGTGCTTATTCCTGGAGTGAACATGCAGTTCTACTCAAGAGTAAGCAACTAAGCGAAATAAAGCCATGGAACGCTTATTTGCCTTCTATCTATGCATTCTGACACTCCAACAATGTGTTCTGCTTCAATTTGACTCATTTTACAAAGGTGCTTATTCCTGGAGTGAACATGCAGTTCTACTCAAGAGTAAGCAACTAAGCGAAATAAAGTCATGGAACGCTTATTTGCCTTCTATCTATGGATTCTGACACTCCAACAATGTTTACTGCTTCAATTTGACTCATTTTACAAAGGTGCTTATTCCTGGAGTGAACATGCAGTTTTACTCAAGAGTAAGCAACTAAGCGAAATAAAGCCATAGAACGCTTATTTGCCTTCTATCTATGCATTCTGACACTCCAACAATGTGTTCTGCTTCAATTTGACTCATTTTACAAAGGTGCTTATTCCTGGAGTGAACATGCAGTTCTACTCAAGAGTAAGCAAATAAGCGAAATGAAGCCACGGAACGCTTATATGCCTTCTATCTATGCATTCTGACACTCCAACAATGTGTTCTGCTTCAATTTGACTCATTTTACAAAGGTGCTTATTCCTGGTGTGAATATGCAGTTCTACTCAAGAGTAAGCAACTAAGCGAAATAAAGCCATGGAACGCTTATCTGCCTTCTATCTATGCATTCTGACACTCCAACAATGTATTCTGCTTCAATTTGACTCATTTTACAAAGGTGCTTATTCCTGGAGTGAATATGCAGTTCTACTCAAGAGTAAGCAAATAAGCGAAATAAAGTCATGGAACGCTTATTTGCCTTCTATCTATGCATTCTGACACTCCAACAATGTGTTCTGCTTCAATTTGACTCATTTTACAAAGGTGCTTATTCCTGGAGTGAACATGCAGTTCTACTCAAGAGTAAGCAAATAAGCGAAATGAAGCCATGGAACGCTTATATGCCTTCTATCTATGCATTCTGACACTCCAACAATGTGTTCTGCTCTAATTTGACTCATTTTACAAAGGTGCTTATTCCTGGAGTGAACATGCAGTTCTACTCAAGAGTAAGCAACTAAGCGAAATAAAGTCATGGAACGCTTATTTGCCTTCTATCTATGCATTCTGACACTCCAACAATGTGTTATGCTTCAATTTGACTCATTTTACAAAGGTGCTTATTCCTGGAGTGAATATGCAGTTCTACTCAAGAGTAAGCAAATAAGCGAAATAAAGTCATGGAACGCTTATTTGCCTTCTATCTATGCATTCTGACACTCCAACAATGTGTTCTGCTTCAATTTGACTCATTTTACAAAGGTGCTTATTCCTGGAGTGAACATGCAGTTCTACTCAAGAGTAAGCAACTATGCGAAATAAGTCATGGAGGGCTTATTTGCCTTCTATCTATGCATTCTGACACTGCAACAATGTTTTCTGCTTCAATTTGACTCATTTTACAAAGGTGCTTATTCCTGGAGTGAACATGCAGTTCTACTCAAGAGTAAGCAACTAAGCGAAATAAAGCCATGGAACGCTTATTTGCCTTCTATCTATGCATTCTGACACTCCAACAATGTTTTCTGCTTCAATTTGACTCATTTTACAAAGGTGCTTATTCCTGAAGTGAATATGCAGTTCTACTCAAGAGTAAGCAACTAAGCGAAATAAAGCCATGGGACGTTTATTTGCCTTCTATCTATGCATTCTGACACTCCAACAATGTGTTCTGCATCAAATTGACTCATTCTACAAAGGTGCTTATTCCTGGAGTGAACATGCAGTTCTACTCAAGAGTAAGCAACTAAGCGAAATAAAGCCATGGAACGCTTATTTGCCTTCTATCTATGCATTCTGACACTCCAACAATGTGTTCTGCTTCAATTTGACTCATTTTACAAAGGTGCTTATTCCTGGAGTGAACATGCAGTTCTACTCAAGAGTAAGCAACTAAGCGAAATAAAGTCATGGAACGCTTATTTGCCTTCTATCTATGCATTCTGACACTCCAACAATGTGTTATGTTTCAATTTGACTCATTTTACAAAGGTGCTTATTCCTGGAGTGAACATGCAGTTCTACTCAAGAGTAAGCAACTAAGCGAAATAAAGCCATGGAACGCTTATTTGCCTTCTATCTATGCATTCTGACACTCCAACAATGTTTTCTGCTTCAATTTGACTCATTTTACAAAGGTGCTTATTCCTGGAGTGAACATGCAGTTCTACTCAAGAGTAAGCAAATAAGCGAAATGTAGCCACGGAACGCTTATTTGCCTTCTATCTATGCATTCTGACACTCCAACAATGTGTTCTTCTTCAATTTGACTCATTTTACAAAGGTGCTTATTCCTGGAGTGAACATGCAGTTTTACTCAAGAGTAAGCAACTATGCGAAATAAAGTCATGGAGGGCTTATTTGCCTTCTATCTATGCATTCTGACACTCCAAGAATGTTTTCTGCTTCAATTTGACTCATTTTACAAAGGTGCTTATTCCTGGAGTGAACTTGCGGTTCTACTCAAGAGTAAGCAACTAAGCGAAATAAAGTCATGGAACGCTTATTTGCCTTCTATCTATGCATTCTGACACTCCAACAATGTGTTATGCTTCAATTTGACTCATTTTACAAAGGTGCTTATTCCTGGAGTGAACATGCAGTTCTACTCAAGAGTAAGCAACTAAGCGAAATAAAGCCATGGAACGCTTATTTGCCTTCTATCTATGCATTCTGACACTCCAACAATGTTTTCTGCTTCAATTTGACTCATTTTACAAAGGTGCTTATTCCTGGAGTGAACATGCAGTTCTACTCAAGAGTAAGCAAATAAGCGAAATGTAGCCACGGAACGCTTATTTGCCTTCTATCTATGCATTCTGAGACTCCAACAATGTGTTCTGCTTCAATTTGACTCATTTTACAAAGGTGCTTATTCCTGGAGTGAACATGCAGTTTTACTCAAGAGTAAGCAACTATGCGAAATAAAGTCATGGAGGGCTTATTTGTCTTCTATCTATGCATTCTGACACTCCAACAATGTTTTCTGCTTCAATTTGACTCATTTTACAAAGGTGCTTATTCCTGGAGTGAACATGCGGTTCTACTCAAGAGTAAGCAACTAAGCGAAATAAAGTCATGGAACGCTTATTTGCCTTCTATCTATGCATTCTGACACTCCAACAATGTGTTATGCTTCAATTTGACTCCTTTTACAAAGGTGCTTATTCCTGGAGTGAACATGCAGTTCTACTCAAGAGTAAGCAACTAAGCGAAATAAAGCCATGGAACGCTTAATTGCCTTCTATCTATGCATTCTGACACTCCAACAATGTGTTCTGCTTCAATTTGACTCATTTTACAAAGGTGCTTATTCCTGGAGTGAACATGCAGTTCTACTCAAGAGTAAGCAACTAAGCGAAATAAAGCCATGGAACGCTTATTTGCCTTCTATCTATGCATTCTGACACTCCAACAATGTTTTCTGCTTCAATTTGACTCATTTTACAAAGGTGCTTATTCCTGGAGTGAATTTGCAGTTCTACTCAAGAGTAAGCAACTAAGCGAAATAAAGCCATGGAACGCTTATATGCTTTCTATCTATGCATTCTGACACTCCAACAAGTTTTCTGCTTCAATTTGACTCATTTTACGAAGGTGCTTATTCCTGGAGTGAAAATGCAGTTCTACTCAAGAGTAAGCAACTAAGCGAAATGAAGCCATAGAACGCTTATTTGCCTTCTATCTATGCATTCTGACACTCCAACAATGTGTTCTGCTTCAATTTGACTCATTTTACAAAGGTGCTTATTCCTGGAGTGAACATGCAGTTTTACTCAAGAGTAAGCAACTATGCGAAATAAAGTCATGGAGGGCTTATTTGCCTTCTATCTATGCATTCTGACACTCCAACAATGTTTTCTGCTTCAATTTGACTCATTTTACAAAGGTGCTTATTCCTGGAGTGAACATGCAGTTCTACTCAAGAGTAAGCAACTAAGCGAAATAAAGCCATGGAACGCTTATTTGCCTTCTATCTATGCATTCTGACACTCCAACAATGTGTTCTGCTTCAATTTGACTCATTTTACAAAGGTGCTTATTCCTGGAGTGAACATGCAGTTCTACTCAAGAGTAAGCAACTAAGCGAAATAAAGCCATGGAACGCTTATTTGCCTTCTATCTATGCATTCTGACACTCCAACAATGTTTTCTGCTTCAATTTGACTCATTTTACAAAGGTGCTTATTCCTGGAGTGAATATGCAGTTCTACTCAAGAGTAAGCAAATAAGCGAAATGTAGCCACGGAACGCTTATTTGCCTTCTATCTATGCATTCTGACACTCCAACAATGTGTTCTGCTTCAATTTGACTCATTTTACAAAGGTGCTTATTCCTGGAGTGAACATGCAGTTCTACTCAAGAGTAAGCAACTATGCGAAATAAAGTCATGGAGGGCTTATTTGCCTTCTATCTATGCATTCTGACACTCCAACAATGTTTTCTGCTTCAATTTGACTCATTTTACAAAGGTGCTTATTCCTGGAGTGAACATGCAGTTCTACTCAAGAGTAAGCAACTAAGCGAAATAAAGCCATGGAACGCTTATTTGCCTTCTATCTATGCATTCTGACACTCCAACAATGTTTTCTGCTTCAATTTGACTCATTTTACAAAGGTGCTTATTCCTGAAGTGAATATGCAGTTCTACTCAAGAGTAAGCAACTAAGCGAAATAAATCCATGGCACATTTATTTGCCTTCTATCTAGGCATTCTGACACTCCAACAATGTGTTCTGCTTCAATTTGACTCATTTTACAAAGGTGCTTATTCCTGGAGTGAACATGCAGTTCTACTCAAGAGTAAGCAACTATGCGAAATAAAGTCATGGAGGGCTTATTTGCCTTCTATCTATGCATTCTGACACTCCAACAATGTTTTCTGCTTCAATTTGACTCATTTTACAAAGGTGCTTATTCCTGGAGTGAACATGCAGTTCTACTCAAGAGTAAGCAACTAAGCGAAATAAAGCCATGGAACGCTTATTTGCCTTCTATCTATGCATTCTGACACTCCAACAATGTTTTCTGCTTCAATTTGACTCATTTTACAAAGGTGCTTATTCCTGAAGTGAATATGCAGTTCTACTCAAGAGTAAGCAACTAAGCGAAATAAATCCATGGCACATTTATTTGCCTTCTATCTAGGCATTCTGACACTCCAAGAATGTGTTCTGCATCAAATTGACTCATTCTACAAAGGTGCTTATTCCTGGAGTGAACATGCAGTTCTACTCAAGAGTAAGCAACTAAGCGAAATAAAGCCATGGAACGCTTATTTGCCTTCTATCTATGCATTCTGACACTCCAACAATGTGTTCTGCTTCAATTTGACTCATTTTACAAAGGTGCTTATTCCTGGAGTGAACATGCAGTTCTACTCAAGAGTAAGCAACTAAGCGAAATAAAGTCATGGAACGCTTATTTGCCTTCTATCTATGCATTCTGACACTCCAACAATGTGTTATGTTTCAATTTGACTCATTTTACAAAGGTGCTTATTCCTGGAGTGAACATGCAGTTCTACTCAAGAGTAAGCAACTAAGCGAAATAAAGCCATGGAACGCTTATTTGCCTTCTATCTATGCATTCTGACACTCCAACAATGTGTTCTGCTTCAATTTGACTCATTTTACAAAGGTGCTTATTCCTGGAGTGAACATGCAGTTCTACTCAAGAGTAAGCAACTATGCGAAATAAAGTCATGGAGGGCTTATTTGCCTTCTATCTATGCATTCTGACACTCCAACAATGTGTTCTGCTTCAATTTGACTCATTTTACAAAGGTGCTTATTCCTGGAGTGAACATGCAGTTCTACTCAAGAGTAAGCAACTAAGCGAAATAAAGCCATGGAACGCTTATTTGCCTTCTATCTATGCATTCTGACACTCCAACAATGTTTTCTGCTTCAATTTGACTCATTTTACAAAGGTGCTTATTCCTGAAGTGAATATGCAGTTCTACTCAAGAGTAAGCAACTAAGCGAAATAAATCCATGGCACATTTATTTGCCTTCTATCTAGGCATTCTGACACTCCAACAATGTGTTCTGCTTCAATTTGACTCATTTTACAAAGGTGCTTATTCCTGGAGTGAACATGCAGTTCTACTCAAGAGTAAGCAACTATGCGAAATAAAGTCATGGAGGGCTTATTTGCCTTCTATCTATGCATTCTGACACTCCAACAATGTTTTCTGCTTCAATTTGACTCATTTTACAAAGGTGCTTATTCCTGGAGTGAACATGCAGTTCTACTCAAGAGTAAGCAACTAAGCGAAATAAAGCCATGGAACGCTTATTTGCCTTCTATCTATGCATTCTGACACTCCAACAATGTTTTCTGCTTCAATTTGACTCATTTTACAAAGGTGCTTATTCCTGAAGTGAATATGCAGTTCTACTCAAGAGTAAGCAACTAAGCGAAATAAATCCATGGCACATTTATTTGCCTTCTATCTAGGCATTCTGACACTCCAAGAATGTGTTCTGCATCAAATTGACTCATTCTACAAAGGTGCTTATTCCTGGAGTGAACATGCAGTTCTACTCAAGAGTAAGCAACTAAGCGAAATAAAGCCATGGAACGCTTATTTGCCTTCTATCTATGCATTCTGACACTCCAACAATGTGTTCTGCTTCAATTTGACTCATTTTACAAAGGTGCTTATTCCTGGAGTGAACATGCAGTTCTACTCAAGAGTAAGCAACTAAGCGAAATAAAGTCATGGAACGCTTATTTGCCTTCTATCTATGCATTCTGACACTCCAACAATGTGTTATGTTTCAATTTGACTCATTTTACAAAGGTGCTTATTCCTGGAGTGAACATGCAGTTCTACTCAAGAGTAAGCAACTAAGCGAAATAAAGCCATGGAACGCTTATTTGCCTTCTATCTATGCATTCTGACACTCCAACAATGTGTTCTGCTTCAATTTGACTCATTTTACAAAGGTGCTTATTCCTGGAGTGAACATGCAGTTCTACTCAAGAGTAAGCAACTATGCGAAATAAAGTCATGGAGGGCTTATTTGCCTTCTATCTATGCATTCTGACACTCCAACAATGTGTTCTGCTTCAATTTGACTCATTTTACAAAGGTGCTTATTCCTGGAGTGAACATGCAGTTCTACTCAAGAGTAAGCAACTAAGCGAAATAAAGCCATGGAACGCTTATTTGCCTTCTATCTATGCATTCTGACACTCCAACAATGTTTTCTGCTTCAATTTGACTCATTTTACAAAGGTGCTTATTCCTGAAGTGAATATGCAGTTCTACTCAAGAGTAAGCAACTAAGCGAAATAAATCCATGGCACATTTATTTGCCTTCTATCTAGGCATTCTGACACTCCAACAATGTGTTCTGCTTCAATTTGACTCATTTTACAAAGGTGCTTATTCCTGGAGTGAACATGCAGTTCTACTCAAGAGTAAGCAACTATGCGAAATAAAGTCATGGAGGGCTTATTTGCCTTCTATCTATGCATTCTGACACTCCAACAATGTTTTCTGCTTCAATTTGACTCATTTTACAAAGGTGCTTATTCCTGGAGTGAACATGCAGTTCTACTCAAGAGTAAGCAACTAAGCGAAATAAAGCCATGGAACGCTTATTTGCCTTCTATCTATGCATTCTGACACTCCAACAATGTTTTCTGCTTCAATTTGACTCATTTTACAAAGGTGCTTATTCCTGAAGTGAATATGCAGTTCTACTCAAGAGTAAGCAACTAAGCGAAATAAATCCATGGCACATTTATTTGCCTTCTATCTAGGCATTCTGACACTCCAACAATGTGTTCTGCATCAAATTGACTCATTCTACAAAGGTGCTTATTCCTGGAGTGAACATGCAGTTCTACTCAAGAGTAAGCAACTAAGCGAAATAAAGCCATGGAACGCTTATTTGCCTTCTATCTATGCATTCTGACACTCCAACAATGTGTTCTGCTTCAATTTGACTCATTTTACAAAGGTGCTTATTCCTGGAGTGAACATGCAGTTCTACTCAAGAGTAAGCAACTAAGCGAAATAAAGTCATGGAACGCTTACTTGCCTTCTATCTATGCATTCTGACACTCCAACAATGTGTTATGTTTCAATTTGACTCATTTTACAAAGGTGCTTATTCCTGGAGTGAACATGCAGTTCTACTCAAGAGTAAGCAACTAAGCGAAATAAAGCCATGGAACGCTTATTTGCCTTCTATCTATGCATTCTGACACTCCAACAATGTTTTCTGCTTCAATTTGACTCATTTTACAAAGGTGCTTATTCCTGGAGTGAACATGCAGTTCTACTCAAGAGTAAGCAAATAAGCGAAATGTAGCCACGGAACGCTTATTTGCCTTCTATCTATGCATTCTGACACTCCAACAATGTGTTCTTCTTCAATTTGACTCATTTTACAAAGGTGCTTATTCCTGGAGTGAACATGCAGTTTTACTCAAGAGTAAGCAACTATGCGAAATAACGTCATGGAGGGCTTATTTGCCTTCTATCTATGCATTCTGACACTCCAACAATGTTTTCTGCTTCAATTTGACTCATTTTACAAAGGTGCTTATTCCTGGAGTGAACATGCGGTTCTACTCAAGAGTAAGCAACTAAGCGAAATAAAGTCATGGAACGCTTATTTGCCTACTATCTATGCATTCTGACACTCCAACAATGTGTTATGCTTCAATTTGACTCATTTTACAAAGGTGCTTATTCCTGGAGTGAACATGCAGTTCTACTCAAGAGTAAGCAACTAAGCGAAATAAAGCCATGGAACGCTTATTTGCCTTCTATCTATGCATTCTGACACTCCAACAATGTTTTCTGCTTCAATTTGACTCATTTTACAAAGGTGCTTATTCCTGGAGTGAACATGCAGTTCTACTCAAGAGTAAGCAAATAAGCGAAATAAAGTCATGGAGGGCTTATTTGCCTTCTATCTATGCATTCTGACACTCCAACAATGTGTTCTGCTTCAATTTGACTCATTTTACAAAGGTGCTTATTCCTGGAGTGAACATGCAGTTCTACTCAAGAGTAAGCAACTATGCGAAATAAAGTCATGGAGGGCTTATTTGCCTTCTATCTATGCATTCTGACACTCCAACAATGTGTTCTGCTTCAATTTGACTCATTTTACAAAGGTGCTTATTCCTGGAGTGAACATGCAGTTCTACTCAAGAGTAAGCAACTAAGCGAAATAAAGCCATGGAACGCTTATTTGCCTTCTATCTATGCATTCTGACACTCCAACAATGTTTTCTGCTTCAATTTGACTCATTTTACAAAGGTGCTTATTCCTGGAGTGAATATGCAGTTCTACTCAAGAGTAAGCAACTAAGCGAAATAAAGTCATGGAACGCTTATTTGCCTTCTATCTATGCATTCTGACACTCCAACAATGTGTTCTGCTTCAATTTGACTCATTTTACAAAGGTGCTTATTCCTGGAGTGAACATGCAGTTCTACTCAAGAGTAAGCAACTAAGCGAAATAAAGCCATGGAACGTTTATTTGCCTTCTGTCTATGCATTCTGACACTCCAACAATGTGTTCTGCTTCAATTTGACTCATTTTACAAAGGTGCTTATTCCTGGAGTGAACATGCGGTTCTACTCAAGAGTAAGCAACTAAGCGAAATAAAGTCATGGAACGCTTATTTGCCTTCCATCTATGCATTCTGACACTCCAACAATGTTTTCTGCTTCAATTTGACTCATTTTACAAAGGTGCTTATTCCTGGAGTGAACATGCAGTTCTACTCAAGAGTAAGCAACTAGGCGAAATAAAGCCATGGAACGCTTATTTGCCTTCTATCTATGCATTCTGACACTCCAACAATGTTTTCTGCTTCAATTTGACTCATTTTACAAAGGTGCTTATTCCTGGAGTGAACATGCAGTTCTACTCAAGAGTAAGCAAATAAGCGAAATGTAGCCACGGAACGCTTATTTGCCTTCTATCTATGCATTCTGACACTCCAACAATGTGTTCTGCTTCAATTTGACTCATTTTACAAAGGTGCTTATTCCTGGAGTGAACATGCAGTTCTACTCAAGAGTAAGCAACTATGCGAAATAAAGTCATGGAACGCTTATTTGCCTTCTATCTATGCATTCTGACACTCCAACAATGTGTTCTGCTTCAATTTGACTCATTTTACAAAGGTGCTTATTCCTGGAGTGAACATGCAGTTCTACTCAAGAGTAAGCAAATAAGCGAAATGTAGCCACGGAACGCTTATTTGACTTCTATCTATGCATTCTGAGACTCCAACAATGTGTTCTGCTTCAATTTGACTCATTTTAAAAAGGTGCTTATTCCTGGAGTGAACATGCAGTTTTACTCAAGAGTAAGCAACTATGCGAAATAAAGCCATGGAACGTTTATTTGCCTTCTGTCTATGCATTCTGACACTCCAACAATGTGTTCTGCTTCAATTTGACTCATTTTACAAAGGTGCTTATTCCTGGAGTGAACATGCGGTTCTACTCAAGAGTAAGCAACTAAGCGAAATAAAGTCATGGAACGCTTATTTGCCTTCCATCTATGCATTCTGACACTCCAACAATGTTTTCTGCTTCAATTTGACTCATTTTACAAAGGTGCTTATTCCTGGAGTGAACATGCAGTTCTACTCAAGAGTAAGCAACTAGGCGAAATAAAGCCATGGAACGCTTATTTGCCTTCTATCTATGCATTCTGACACTCCAACAATGTTTTCTGCTTCAATTTGACTCATTTTACAAAGGTGCTTATTCCTGGAGTGAACATGCAGTTCTACTCAAGAGTAAGCAAATAAGCGAAATGTAGCCACGGAACGCTTATTTGCCTTCTATCTATGCATTCTGACACTCCAACAATGTGTTCTGCTTCAATTTGACTCATTTTACAAAGGTGCTTATTCCTGGAGTGAACATGCAGTTTTACTCAAGAGTAAGCAACTATGCGAAATAAAGTCATGGAGGGCTTATTTGCCTTCTGTCTATGCATTCTGACACTCCAACAATGTGTTCTGCTTCAATTTGACTCATTTTACAAAGGTGCTTATTCCTGGAGTGAACATGCGGTTCTACTCAAGAGTAAGCAACTAAGCGAAATAAAGTCATGGAACGCTTATTTGCCTTCCATCTATGCATTCTGACACTCCAACAATGTTTTCTGCTTCAATTTGACTCATTTTACAAAGGTGCTTATTCCTGGAGTGAACATGCAGTTCTACTCAAGAGTAAGCAACTAGGCGAAATAAAGCCATGGAACGCTTATTTGCCTTCTATCTATGCATTCTGACACTCCAACAATGTTTTCTGCTTCAATTTGACTCATTTTACAAAGGTGCTTATTCCTGGAGTGAACATGCAGTTCTACTCAAGAGTAAGCAACTAAGCGAAAGAAAGCCATGGAACGCTTATTTGCCTTCTATCTATGCATTCTGACACTCCAACAATGTTTTCTGCTTCAATTTGACTCATTTTACAAAGGTGCTTATTCCTGGAGTGAATATGCAGTTCTACTCAAGAGTAAGCAACTAAGCGAAATAAAGTCATGGAACGCTTATTTGCCTTCTATCTATGCATTCTGACACTCCAACAATGTGTTCTGCTTCAATTTGACTCATTTTACAAAGGTGCTTATTCCTGGAGTGAACATGCAGTTCTACTCAAGAGTAAGCAACTATGCGAAATAAAGTCATGGAACGCTTATTTGCCTTCTATCTATGCATTCTGACACTCCAACAATGTTTTCTGCTTCAATTTGACTCATTTTACAAAGGTGCTTATTCCTGAAGTGAACATGCAGTTCTACTCAAGAGTAGGCAAATAAGCGAAATAAAGCCATAGAACGCTTATTTGCCTTCTATCTATGCATTCTGACACTCCAACAATGTGTTCTGCTTCAATTTAACTCATTTTACAAAGGTGCTTATTCCTGGAGTGAACATGCAGTTTTACTCAAGAGAAAGCAACTAAGCGAAATAAAGTCAGGGAGGGCTTATTTGCCTTCTATCTATGCATTCTGACACTCCAACAATGTTTTCTGCTTCAATTTGACTCATTTTACAAAGGTGCTTATTCCTGGAGTGAATATGCAGTTCTACTCAAGAGTAAGCAACTAAGCGAAATAAAGTCATGGAACGCTTATTTGCCTTCTATCTATGCATTCTGACACTCCAACAATGTGTTCTGCTTCAATTTGATTCATTTTACAAAGGTGCTTATTCCTGGAGTGAACATGCAGTTCTACTCAAGAGTAAGCAACTAAGCGAAATAAAGCCATGGAACGTTTATTTGCCTTCTGTCTATGCATTCTGACACTCCAACAATGTGTTCTGCTTCAATTTGACTCATTTTACAAAGGTGCTTATTCCTGGAGTGAACATGCGGTTCTACTCAAGAGTAAGCAACTAAGCGAAATAAAGTCATGGAACGCTTATTTGCCTTCCATCTATGCATTCTGACACTCCAACAATGTTTTCTGCTTCAATTTGACTCATTTTACAAAGGTGCTTATTCCTGGAGTGAACATGCAGTTCTACTCAAGAGTAAGCAACTAGGCGAAATAAAGCCATGGAACGCTTATTTGCCTTCTATCTATGCATTCTGACACTCCAACAATGTTTTCTGCTTCAATTTGACTCATTTTACAAAGGTGCTTATTCCTGGAGTGAACATGCAGTTCTACTCAAGAGTAAGCAACTAAGCGAAAGAAAGCCATGGAACGCTTATTTGCCTTCTATCTATGCATTCTGACACTCCAACAATGTTTTCTGCTTCAATTTGACTCATTTTACAAAGGTGCTTATTCCTGGAGTGAATATGCAGTTCTACTCAAGAGTAAGCAACTAAGCGAAATAAAGTCATGGAACGCTTATTTGCCTTCTATCTATGCATTCTGACACTCCAACAATGTGTTCTGCTTCAATTTGACTCATTTTACAAAGGTGCTTATTCCTGGAGTGAACATGCAGTTCTACTCAAGAGTAAGCAAATAAGCGAAATGTAGCCACGGAACGCTTATTTGACTTCTATCTATGCATTCTGAGACTCCAACAATGTGTTCTGCTTCAATTTGACTCATTTTAAAAAGGTGCTTATTCCTGGAGTGAACATGCAGTTTTACTCAAGAGTAAGCAACTATGCGAAATAAAGCCATGGAACGTTTATTTGCCTTCTGTCTATGCATTCTGACACTCCAACAATGTGTTCTGCTTCAATTTGACTCATTTTACAAAGGTGCTTATTCCTGGAGTGAACATGCGGTTCTACTCAAGAGTAAGCAACTAAGCGAAATAAAGTCATGGAACGCTTATTTGCCTTCCATCTATGCATTCTGACACTCCAACAATGTTTTCTGCTTCAATTTGACTCATTTTACAAAGGTGCTTATTCCTGGAG
Source organism: Zootoca vivipara (assembly GCF_963506605.1). Taxonomy (NCBI): domain Eukaryota; kingdom Metazoa; phylum Chordata; class Lepidosauria; order Squamata; family Lacertidae; genus Zootoca; species Zootoca vivipara. The sequence goes on along the minus strand of NC_083278.1, from coordinate 5,735,377 downwards.
TGAACATGCAGTTCTACTCAAGAGTAAGCAACTAGGCGAAATAAAGCCATGGAACGCTTATTTGCCTTCTATCTATGCATTCTGACACTCCAACAATGTTTTCTGCTTCAATTTGACTCATTTTACAAAGGTGCTTATTCCTGGAGTGAACATGCAGTTCTACTCAAGAGTAAGCAAATAAGCGAAATGTAGCCACGGAACGCTTATTTGCCTTCTATCTATGCATTCTGACACTCCAACAATGTGTTCTGCTTCAATTTGACTCATTTTACAAAGGTGCTTATTCCTGGAGTGAACATGCAGTTTTACTCAAGAGTAAGCAACTATGCGAAATAAAGTCATGGAGGGCTTATTTGCCTTCTGTCTATGCATTCTGACACTCCAACAATGTGTTCTGCTTCAATTTGACTCATTTTACAAAGGTGCTTATTCCTGGAGTGAACATGCGGTTCTACTCAAGAGTAAGCAACTAAGCGAAATAAAGTCATGGAACGCTTATTTGCCTTCCATCTATGCATTCTGACACTCCAACAATGTTTTCTGCTTCAATTTGACTCATTTTACAAAGGTGCTTATTCCTGGAGTGAACATGCAGTTCTACTCAAGAGTAAGCAACTAGGCGAAATAAAGCCATGGAACGCTTATTTGCCTTCTATCTATGCATTCTGACACTCCAACAATGTTTTCTGCTTCAATTTGACTCATTTTACAAAGGTGCTTATTCCTGGAGTGAACATGCAGTTCTACTCAAGAGTAAGCAACTAAGCGAAAGAAAGCCATGGAACGCTTATTTGCCTTCTATCTATGCATTCTGACACTCCAACAATGTTTTCTGCTTCAATTTGACTCATTTTACAAAGGTGCTTATTCCTGGAGTGAATATGCAGTTCTACTCAAGAGTAAGCAACTAAGCGAAATAAAGTCATGGAACGCTTATTTGCCTTCTATCTATGCATTCTGACACTCCAACAATGTGTTCTGCTTCAATTTGACTCATTTTACAAAGGTGCTTATTCCTGGAGTGAACATGCAGTTCTACTCAAGAGTAAGCAAATAAGCGAAATGTAGCCACGGAACGCTTATTTGACTTCTATCTATGCATTCTGAGACTCCAACAATGTGTTCTGCTTCAATTTGACTCATTTTAAAAAGGTGCTTATTCCTGGAGTGAACATGCAGTTTTACTCAAGAGTAAGCAACTATGCGAAATAAAGCCATGGAACGTTTATTTGCCTTCTGTCTATGCATTCTGACACTCCAACAATGTGTTCTGCTTCAATTTGACTCATTTTACAAAGGTGCTTATTCCTGGAGTGAACATGCAGTTTTACTCAAGAGTAAGCAACTATGCGAAATAAAGTCATGGAACGCTTATTTGCCTTCCATCTATGCATTCTGAGACTCCAACAATGTGTTCTGCTTCAATTTGACTCATTTTAAAAAGGTGCTTATTCCTGGAGTGAACATGCAGTTTTACTCAAGAGTAAGCAACTATGCGAAATAAAGTCATGGAACGCTTATTTGCCTTCCATCTATGCATTCTGACACTCCAACAATGTTTTCTGCTTCAATTTGACTCATTTTACAAAGGTGCTTATTCCTGGAGTGAACATGCAGTTCTACTCAAGAGTAAGCAACTAGGCGAAATAAAGCCATGGAACGCTTATTTGCCTTCTATCTATGCATTCTGACACTCCAACAATGTTTTCTGCTTCAATTTGACTCATTTTACAAAGGTGCTTATTCCTGGAGTGAACATGCAGTTCTACTCAAGAGTAAGCAAATAAGCGAAATGTAGCCACGGAACGCTTATTTGCCTTCTATCTATGCATTCTGACACTCCAACAATGTGTTCTGCTTCAATTTGACTCATTTTACAAAGGTGCTTATTCCTGGAGTGAACATGCAGTTTTACTCAAGAGTAAGCAACTATGCGAAATAAAGTCATGGAGGGCTTATTTGCCTTCTGTCTATGCATTCTGACACTCCAACAATGTGTTCTGCTTCAATTTGACTCATTTTACAAAGGTGCTTATTCCTGAAGTGAACATGCAGTTCTACTCAAGAGTAGGCAAATAAGCGAAATAAAGCCATAGAACGCTTATTTGCCTTCTATCTATGCATTCTGACACTCCAACAATGTGTTCTGCTTCAATTTAACTCATTTTACAAAGGTGCTTATTCCTGGAGTGAACATGCAGTTTTACTCAAGAGAAAGCAACTAAGCGAAATAAAGTCAGGGAGGGCTTATTTGCCTTCTATCTATGCATTCTGACACTCCAACAATGTTTTCTGCTTCAATTTGACTCATTTTACAAAGGTGCTTATTCCTGGAGTGAATATGCAGTTCTACTCAAGAGTAAGCAACTAAGCGAAATAAAGTCATGGAACGCTTATTTGCCTTCTATCTATGCATTCTGACACTCCAACAATGTGTTCTGCTTCAATTTGATTCATTTTACAAAGGTCCTTATTCCTGGAGTGAACATGCAGTTCTACTCAAGAGTAAGCAACTAAGCGAAATAAAGCCATGGAACGTTTATTTGCCTTCTGTCTATGCATTCTGACACTCCAACAATGTGTTCTGCTTCAATTTGACTCATTTTACAAAGGTGCTTATTCCTGGAGTGAACATGCGGTTCTACTCAAGAGTAAGCAACTAAGCGAAATAAAGTCATGGAACGCTTATTTGCCTTCCATCTATGCATTCTGACACTCCAACAATGTTTTCTGCTTCAATTTGACTCATTTTACAAAGGTGCTTATTCCTGGAGTGAACATGCAGTTCTACTCAAGAGTAAGCAACTAGGCGAAATAAAGCCATGGAACGCTTATTTGCCTTCTATCTATGCATTCTGACACTCCAACAATGTTTTCTGCTTCAATTTGACTCATTTTACAAAGGTGCTTATTCCTGGAGTGAGCATGCAGTTCTACTCAAGAGTAAGCAAATAAGCGAAATGTAGCCACGGAACGCTCATTTGCCTTCTATCTATGCATTCTGACACTCCAACAATGTGTTCTGCTTCAATTTGACTCATTTTACAAAGGTGCTTATTCCTGGAGTGAACATGCAGTTTTACTCAAGAGTAAGCAACTATGCGAAATAAAGTCATGGAGGGCTTATTTGCCTTCTATCTATGCATTCTGACACTCCAACAATGTTTTCTGCTTCAATTTGACTCATTTTACAAAGGTGCTTATTCCTGGAGTGAACATGCGGTTCTACTCAAGAGTAAGCAACTAAGCGAAATAAAGCCATGGAACACTTATTTGCCTTCTATCTATGCATTCTGACACTCCAACAATGTGTTCTGCTTCAATTTGACTCATTTTACAAAGGTGCTTATTCCTGAAGTGAACATGCAGTTCTACTCAAGAGTAGGCAAATAAGCGAAATAAAGCCATAGAACGCTTATTTGCCTTCTATCTATGCATTCTGACACTCCAACAATGTGTTCTGCTTCAATTTAACTCATTTTACAAAGGTGCTTATTCCTGGAGTGAACATGCAGTTTTACTCAAGAGTAAGCAACTAAGCGAAATAAAGTCAGGGAGGGCTTATTTGCCTTCTATCTATGCATTCTGACACCCCAACAATGTTTTCTGCTTCAATTTGACTCATTTTACAAAGGTGCTTATTCCTGGAGTGAACATGCGGTTCTACTCAAGAGTAAGCAACTAAGCGAAATAAAGTCATGGAACGCTTATTTGCCTTCTATCTATGCATTCTGACACTCCAACAATGTGTTCTGCTTCAATTTGACTCATTTTACAAAGGTGCTTATTCCTGAAGTGAATATGCAGTTCTACTCAAGAGTAAGCAACTAAGCGAAATAAAGCCATGGAACGTTTATTTGCCTTCTGTCTATGCATTCTGACACTCCAACAATGTGTTCTGCTTCAATTTGACTCATTTTACAAAGGTGCTTATTCCTGGAGTGAACATGCAGTTCTACTCAAGAGTAAGCAACTAAGCGAAATAAAGCCATGGAACGCTTATTTGCCTTCTATCTATGCATTCTGACACTCCAACAATGTGTTCTGCTTCAATTTGACTCATTTTACAAAGGTGCTTATTCCTGGAGTGAACATGCGGTTCTACTCAAGAGTAAGCAACTATGCGAAATAAAGTCATGGAGGGCTTATTTGCCTTCTATCTATGCATTCTGACACTCCAACAATGTTTTCTGCTTCAATTTGACTCATTTTACAAAGGTGCTTATTCCTGGAGTGAACATGCAGTTCTACTCAAGAGTAAGCAACTAAGCGAAATAAAGCCATGGAACGCTTATTTGCCTTCTATCTATGCATTCTGACACTCCAACAATGTGTTCTGCTTCAATTTGACTCATTTTACAAAGGTGCTTATTCCTGGAGTGAACATGCAGTTCTACTCAAGAGTAAGCAAATAAGCGAAATAAAGCCATAGAACGCTTATTTGCCTTCTATCTATGCATTCTGACACTCCAACAATGTGTTCTGCTTCAATTTAACTCATTTTACAAAGGTGCTTATTCCTGGAGTGAACATGCGGTTCTACTCAAGAGTAAGCAACTATGCGAAATAAAGTCATGGAGGGCTTATTTGCCTTCTATGTATGCATTCTGACACTCCAACAATGTGTTCTGCTTCAATTTGACTCATTTTACAAAGGTGCTTATTCCTGGAGTGAACATGCAGTTCTACTCCAGAGTAAGCAACTAAGCGAAATAAAGTCATGGAACGCTTATTTGCCTTCCATCTATGCATTCTGACACTCCAACAATGTGTTATGTTTCAATTTGACTCATTTTACAAAGGTGCTCATTCCTGGAGTGAACATGCAGTTCTACTCAAGAGTAAGCAACTAAGCGAAATAAAGCCATGGAACGCTTATTTGCCTTCTATCTATGCATTCTGACACTCCAACAATGTTTTCTGCTTCAATTTGACTCATTTTACAAAGGTGCTTATTCCTGGAGTGAACATGCAGTTCTACTCAAGAGTAAGCAAATAAGCGAAATGTAGCCACGGAACGCTTATTTGCCTTCTATCTATGCATTCTGACACTCCAACAATGTGTTCTGCTTCAATTTGACTCATTTTACAAAGGTGCTTATTCCTGGAGTGAACATGCAGTTTTACTCAAGAGTAAGCAACTATGCGAAATAAAGTCATGGAGGGCTTATTTGCCTTCTGTCTATGCATTCTGACACTCCAACAATGTGTTCTGCTTCAATTTGACTCATTTTACAAAGGTGCTTATTCCTGAAGTGAACATGCAGTTCTACTCAAGAGTAGGCAAATAAGCGAAATAAAGCCATAGAACGCTTATTTGCCTTCTATCTATGCATTCTGACACTCCAACAATGTGTTCTGCTTCAATTTAACTCATTTTACAAAGGTGCTTATTCCTGGAGTGAACATGCAGTTTTACTCAAGAGAAAGCAACTAAGCGAAATAAAGTCAGGGAGGGCTTATTTGCCTTCTATCTATGCATTCTGACACTCCAACAATGTTTTCTGCTTCAATTTGACTCATTTTACAAAGGTGCTTATTCCTGGAGTGAATATGCAGTTCTACTCAAGAGTAAGCAACTAAGCGAAATAAAGTCATGGAACGCTTATTTGCCTTCTATCTATGCATTCTGACACTCCAACAATGTGTTCTGCTTCAATTTGATTCATTTTACAAAGGTCCTTATTCCTGGAGTGAACATGCAGTTCTACTCAAGAGTAAGCAACTAAGCGAAATAAAGCCATGGAACGTTTATTTGCCTTCTGTCTATGCATTCTGACACTCCAACAATGTGTTCTGCTTCAATTTGACTCATTTTACAAAGGTGCTTATTCCTGGAGTGAACATGCGGTTCTACTCAAGAGTAAGCAACTAAGCGAAATAAAGTCATGGAACGCTTATTTGCCTTCCATCTATGCATTCTGACACTCCAACAATGTTTTCTGCTTCAATTTGACTCATTTTACAAAGGTGCTTATTCCTGGAGTGAACATGCAGTTCTACTCAAGAGTAAGCAACTAGGCGAAATAAAGCCATGGAACGCTTATTTGCCTTCTATCTATGCATTCTGACACTCCAACAATGTTTTCTGCTTCAATTTGACTCATTTTACAAAGGTGCTTATTCCTGGAGTGAGCATGCAGTTCTACTCAAGAGTAAGCAAATAAGCGAAATGTAGCCACGGAACGCTCATTTGCCTTCTATCTATGCATTCTGACACTCCAACAATGTGTTCTGCTTCAATTTGACTCATTTTACAAAGGTGCTTATTCCTGGAGTGAACATGCAGTTTTACTCAAGAGTAAGCAACTATGCGAAATAAAGTCATGGAGGGCTTATTTGCCTTCTATCTATGCATTCTGACACTCCAACAATGTTTTCTGCTTCAATTTGACTCATTTTACAAAGGTGCTTATTCCTGGAGTGAACATGCGGTTCTACTCAAGAGTAAGCAACTAAGCGAAATAAAGCCATGGAACACTTATTTGCCTTCTATCTATGCATTCTGACACTCCAACAATGTGTTCTGCTTCAATTTGACTCATTTTACAAAGGTGCTTATTCCTGAAGTGAACATGCAGTTCTACTCAAGAGTAGGCAAATAAGCGAAATAAAGCCATAGAACGCTTATTTGCCTTCTATCTATGCATTCTGACACTCCAACAATGTGTTCTGCTTCAATTTAACTCATTTTACAAAGGTGCTTATTCCTGGAGTGAACATGCAGTTTTACTCAAGAGTAAGCAACTAAGCGAAATAAAGTCAGGGAGGGCTTATTTGCCTTCTATCTATGCATTCTGACACCCCAACAATGTTTTCTGCTTCAATTTGACTCATTTTACAAAGGTGCTTATTCCTGGAGTGAACATGCGGTTCTACTCAAGAGTAAGCAACTAAGCGAAATAAAGTCATGGAACGCTTATTTGCCTTCTATCTATGCATTCTGACACTCCAACAATGTGTTCTGCTTCAATTTGACTCATTTTACAAAGGTGCTTATTCCTGAAGTGAATATGCAGTTCTACTCAAGAGTAAGCAACTAAGCGAAATAAAGCCATGGAACGTTTATTTGCCTTCTGTCTATGCATTCTGACACTCCAACAATGTGTTCTGCTTCAATTTGACTCATTTTACAAAGGTGCTTATTCCTGGAGTGAACATGCAGTTCTACTCAAGAGTAAGCAACTAAGCGAAATAAAGCCATGGAACGCTTATTTGCCTTCTATCTATGCATTCTGACACTCCAACAATGTGTTCTGCTTCAATTTGACTCATTTTACAAAGGTGCTTATTCCTGGAGTGAACATGCGGTTCTACTCAAGAGTAAGCAACTATGCGAAATAAAGTCATGGAGGGCTTATTTGCCTTCTATCTATGCATTCTGACACTCCAACAATGTTTTCTGCTTCAATTTGACTCATTTTACAAAGGTGCTTATTCCTGGAGTGAACATGCAGTTCTACTCAAGAGTAAGCAACTAAGCGAAATAAAGCCATGGAACGCTTATTTGCCTTCTATCTATGCATTCTGACACTCCAACAATGTGTTCTGCTTCAATTTGACTCATTTTACAAAGGTGCTTATTCCTGGAGTGAACATGCAGTTCTACTCAAGAGTAAGCAAATAAGCGAAATAAAGCCATAGAACGCTTATTTGCCTTCTATCTATGCATTCTGACACTCCAACAATGTGTTCTGCTTCAATTTAACTCATTTTACAAAGGTGCTTATTCCTGGAGTGAACATGCGGTTCTACTCAAGAGTAAGCAACTATGCGAAATAAAGTCATGGAGGGCTTATTTGCCTTCTATGTATGCATTCTGACACTCCAACAATGTGTTCTGCTTCAATTTGACTCATTTTACAAAGGTGCTTATTCCTGGAGTGAACATGCAGTTCTACTCCAGAGTAAGCAACTAAGCGAAATAAAGTCATGGAACGCTTATTTGCCTTCCATCTATGCATTCTGACACTCCAACAATGTGTTATGTTTCAATTTGACTCATTTTACAAAGGTGCTCATTCCTGGAGTGAACATGCAGTTCTACTCAAGAGTAAGCAACTAAGCGAAATAAAGCCATGGAACGCTTATTTGCCTTCTATCTATGCATTCTGACACTCCAACAATGTTTTCTGCTTCAATTTGACTCATTTTACAAAGGTGCTTATTCCTGGAGTGAACTTGCAGTTCTACTCAAGAGTAAGCAAATAAGCGAAATGTAGCCACGGAACGCTTATTTGCCTTCTATCTATGCATTCTGACACTCCAACAATGTGTTCTTCTTCAATTTGACTCATTTTACAAAGGTGCTTATTCCTGGAGTGAACATGCAGTTTTACTCAAGAGTAAGCAACTAAGCGAAATAAAGTCATGGAACGCTTATTTGCCTTCTATCTATGCATTCTGACACTCCAACAATGTTTTCTGCTTCAATTTGACTCATTTTACAAAGGTGCTTATTCCTGGAGTGAATATGCAGTTCTACTCAAGAGTAAGCAACTATGCGAAATAAAGTCATGGAGGGCTTATTTGCCTTCTATCTATGCATTCTGACACTCCAACAATGTTTTCTGCTTCAATTTGACTCATTTTACAAAGGTGCTTATTCCTGGAGTGAACATGCGGTTCTACTCAAGAGTAAGCAACTAAGCGAAATAAAGCCATGGAACACTTATTTGCCTTCTATCTATGCATTCTGACACTCCAACAATGTGTTCTGCTTCAATTTGACTCATTTTACAAAGGTGCTTATTCCTGAAGTGAACATGCAGTTCTACTCAAGAGTAGGCAAATAAGCGAAATAAAGCCATAGAACGCTTATTTGCCTTCTATCTATGCATTCTGACACTCCAACAATGTGTTCTGCTTCAATTTGACTCATTTTACAAAGGTGCTCATTCCTGGAGTGAACATGCGGTTCTACTCAAGAGTAAGCAACTAAGCGAAATAAAGCCATGGAACGCTTATTTGCCTTCTATCTATGCATTCTGACACTCCAACAATGTTTTCTGCTTCAATTTGATTCATTTTACAAAGGTGCTTATTCCTGGAGTGAATATGCAGTTCTACTCAAGAGTAAGCAACTAAGCGAAATAAAGTCAGGGAGGGCTTATTTGCCTTCTATCTATGCATTCTGACACTCCAACAATGTGTTCTGCTTCAATTTGACTCATTTTACAAAGGTGCTTATTCCTGGAGTGAACATGCGGTTCTACTCAAGAGTAAGCAACTAAGCGAAATAAAGTCATGGAACGCTTATTTGCCTTCTATCTATGCATTCTGACACTCCAACAATGTTTTCTGCTTCAATTTGACTCATTTTACAAAGGTGCTTATTCCTGAAGTGAACATGCAGTTCTACTCAAGAGTAAGCAACTAAGCGAAATAAAGCCATAGAACGCTTATTTGCCTTCTATCTATGCATTCTGACACTCCAACAATGTGTTCTGCTTCAATTTGACTCATTTTACAAAGGTGCTTATTCCTGGAGTGAACATGCAGTTCTACTCAAGAGTAAGCAACTATGCGAAATAAAGTCATGGAGGGCTTATTTGCCTTCTATCTATGCATTCTGACACTCCAACAATGTTTTCTGCTTCAATTTGACTCATTTTACAAAGGTGCTTATTCCTGGAGTGAACATGCGGTTCTACTTAAGAGTAAGCAACTAAGCGAAATAAAGTCATGGAACGCTTATTTGCCTTCTATCTATGCATTCTGACACTCCAACAATGTTTTCTGCTTCAATTTGACTCATTTTACAAAGGTGCTTATTCCTGAAGTGAATATGCAGTTCTACTCAAGAGTAAGCAACTAAGCGAAATAAAGCCATGGAACGTTTATTTGCCTTCTGTCTATGCATTCTGACACTCCAACAATGTGTTCTGCTTCAATTTGACTCATTTTACAAAGGTGCTTATTCCTGGAGTGAACATGCAGTTCTACTCAAGAGTAAGCAACTAAGCGAAATAAAGCCATGGAACGCTTATTTGCCTTCTATCTATGCATTCTGACACTCCAACAATGTGTTCTGCTTCAATTTGACTCATTTTACAAAGGTGCTTATTCCTGGAGTGAATATGCAGTTCTACTCAAGAGTAAGCAACTAAGCGAAATAAAGCCATAGAACGCTTATTTGCCTTCTATCTATGCATTCTGACACTCCAACAATGTGTTCTGCTTCAATTTAACTCATTTTACAAAGGTGCTTATTCCTGGAGTGAACATGCAGTTTTACTCAAGAGTAAGCAACTAAGCGAAATAAAGTCAGGGAGGGCTTATTTGCCTTCTATCTATGCATTCTGACACTCCAACAATGTTTTCTGCTTCAATTTGACTCATTTTACAAAGGTGCTTATTCCTGGAGTGAACATGCGGTTCTACTCAAGAGTAAGCAACTAAGCGAAATAAAGTCATGGAACGCTTATTTGCCTTCTATCTATGCATTCTGACACTCCAACAATGTGTTCTGCTTCAATTTGACTCATTTTACAAAGGTGCTTATTCCTGAAGTGAATATGCAGTTCTACTCAAGAGTAAGCAACTAAGCGAAATAAAGCCACGGAACGCTTATTAGCCTTCTGTCTATGCATTCTGACACTCCAACAATGTGTTCTGCTTCAATTTGACTCATTTTACAAAGGTGCTTATTCCTGGAGTGAACATGCAGTTCTACTCAAGAGTAAGCAACTAAGCGAAATAAAGCCATGGAACACTTATTTGCCTTCTATCTATGCATTCTGACACTCCAACAATGTGTTCTGCTTCGATTTGACTCATTTTAAAAGTGCTTATTCCTGGAGTGAACATGCAGTTCTACTCAAGAGTAAGCAAATAAGCGAAATAAAGCCATAGAACGCTTATTTGCCTTCTATCTATGCATTCTGACACTCCAACAATGTGTTCTGCTTCAATTTAACTAATTTTACAAAGGTGTTTATTCCTGGAGTGAACATGCAGTTTTACTCAAGAGTAAGCAACTAAGCGAAATAAAGTCAGGGAGGGCTTATTTGCCTTCTATCTATGCATTCTGACACTCCAACAATGTGTTCTGCTTCAATTTGACTCATTTTACAAAGGTGCTTATTCCTGGAGTGAACATGCGGTTCTACTCAAGAGTAAGCAACTAAGCGAAATAAAGTCATGGAACGCTTATTTGCCTTCTATCTATGCATTCTGACACTCCAACAATGTGTTCTGCTTCAATTTGACTCATTTTACAAAGGTGCTTATTCCTGGAGTGAACATGCGGTTCTACTCAAGAGTAAGCAACTAAGCGAAATAAAGTCATGGAACGCTTATTTGCCTTCTATCTATGCATTCTGACACTCCAACAATGTGTTCTGCTTCAATTTGACTCATTTTACAAAGGTGCTTATTCCTGGAGTGAACATGCAGTTTTACTCAAGAGTAAGCAACTAAGCGAAATAAAGTCATGGAACGCTTATTTGCCTTCTATCTATGCATTCTGACACTCCAACAATGTGTTATGCTTCAATTTGACTCATTTTACAAAGGTGCTTATTCCTGGAGTGAACATGCAGTTCTACTCAAGAGTAAGCAACTAAGCGAAATAAAGCCATGGAACACTTATGTGCCTTCTATCTATGCATTCTGACACTCCAACAATGTGTTCTGCTTCAATTTGACTCATTTTACAAAGGTGCTTATTCCTGGAGTGAACATGCAGTTCTACTCAAGAGTAAGCAACTAAGCGAAATAAAGTCATGGAACGCTTATTTGCCTTCTATCTATGCATTCTGACACTCCAACAATGTTTTCTGCTTCAATTTGACTCATTTTACAAAGGTGCTTATTCCTGGAGTGAACATGCAGTTTTACTCAAGAGTAAGCAACTAAGCGAAATAAAGCCATAGAACGCTTATTTGCCTTCTATCTATGCATTCTGACACTCCAACAATGTGTTCTGCTTCAATTTGACTCATTTTACAAAGGTGCTTATTCCTGGAGTGAACATGCGGTTCTACTCAAGAGTAAGCAACTAAGCGAAATGAAGCCACGGAACGCTTATTTGCCTTCTATCTATGCATTCTGACACTCCAACAATGTTTTCTGCTTCAATTTGACTCATTTTACAAAGGTGCTTATTCCTGGAGTGAATATGCAGTTCTACTCAAGAGTAAGCAACTAAGCGAAATGAAGCCACGAAACGCTTATTTACCTTATATCTATGCATTCTGACACTCCAACAATGTTTTCTGCTTCAATTTGACTCATTTTACAAAGGTGCTTATTCCTGGAGTGAATATGCAGTTCTACTCAAGAGTAAGCAACTAAGCGAAATGAAGCCACGGAACGCTTATTTGCCTTCTATCTATGCATTCTGACACTCCAACAATGTTTTCTGCTTCAATTTGACTCATTTTACAAAGGTGCTTATTTCTGGAGTGAATATGCAGTTCTACTCAAGAGTAAGCAACTAAGCGAAATAAAGCCACGGAACGCTTATTTGCCTTCTATCTATGCATTCTGACACTCCAACAATGTTTTCTGCTTCAATTTGACTCATTTTACAAAGGTGCTTATTCCTGGAGTGAATATGCAGTTCTACTCAAGAGTAAGCAACTAAGCGAAATAAAGCCATGGAACGCTTATCTGCCTTCTATCTATGCATTCTGACACTCCAACAATGTTTTCTGCTTCAATTTGACCCATTTTACAAAGGTGCTTATTCCTGATGTGAACATGCAGTTCTACTCAAGAGTAAGCAACTAAGCGAAATGAAGCCACGGAACGCTTATTTGCCTTCTATCTATGCATTCTGACACACCAACAATGTTTTCTGCTTCAATTTGACTCATTTTACAAAGGTGCTTATTCCTGGAGTGAATATGCAGGTCTACTCAAGAGTAAGCAACTAAGCGAAATGAAGCCACGAAACGCTTATTTACCTTATATCTATGCATTCTGACACTCCAACAATGTTTTCTGCTTCAATTTGACTCATTTTACAAAGGTGCTTATTCCTGGAGTGAATATGCAGTTCTACTCAAGAGTAAGCAAATAAGCGAAATGAAGCCACGGAACGCTTATTTGCCTTCTATCTATGCATTCTGACACTCCAACAATGTTTTCTGCTTCAATTTGACTCATTTTACAAAGGTGCTTATTCCTGGAGTGAATATGCAATTCTACTCAAGAGTAAGCAAATAAGCGAAATGAAGCCATAGAACGCTTATGTGCCTTCTATCTATGCATTCAGACACTCCAACAATGTTTTCTGCTTCAATTTGACTCATTTTACAAAGGTGCTTATTCCTGGAGTGAATATGCAGTTCTACTCAAGAGTAAGCAACTAAGCGAAATGAAGCCACGGAACGCTTATTTGCCTTCTATCTATGCATTCTGACACTCCAACAATGTTTTCTGCTTCAATTTGACTCATTTTAAAAAGGTGCTTATTCCTGGAGTGAACATGCAGTTCTACTCAAGAGTAAGCAACTAAGCGAAATGAAGCCACGGAACGCTTATTTGCCTTCTATCTATGCATTCTGACACTCCAACAATGTTTTCTGCTTCAATTTGACTCATTTTACAAAGGTGCTTATTCCTGGAGTGAATATGCAGTTCTACTCAAGAGTAAGCAACTAAGCGAAATGAAGCCATAGAAGGCTTATTTGCCTTCTATCTATGCATTCTGACACTCCAACAATGTTTTCTGCTTCAATTTGACCCATTTTACAAAGGTGCTTATTCCTGATGTGAACATGCAGTTCTACTCAAGAGTAAGCAACTAAGCGAAATGAAGCCACGGAACGCTTATTTGCCTTCTATCTATGCATTCTGACACTCCAACAATGTTTTCTGCTTCAATTTGACTCATTTTACAAAGGTGCTTATTCCTGGAGTGAATATGCAGTTCTACTCAAGAGTAAGCAACTAAGCGAAATGAAGCCACGGAACGCTTATTTGCCTTCTATCTATGCATTCTGACACTCCAACAATGTTTTCTGCTTCAATTTGACTCATTTTACAAAGGTGCTTATTCCTGGAGTGAATATGCAGTTCTACTCAAGAGTAAGCAACTAAGCGAAATAAAGCCACGGAACGCTTATTTGCCTTCTATCTATGCATTCTGACACTCCAACAATGTTTTCTGCTTCAATTTGACTCATTTTACAAAGGTGCTTATTCCTGGAGTGAATATGCAGTTCTACTCAAGAGTAAGCAACTAAGCGAAATGAAGCCACGGAACGCTTATTTGCCTTCTATCTATGCATTCTGACACTCCAACAATGTTTTCTGCTTCAATTTGACTCATTTTACAAAGGTGCTTATTCCTGGAGTGAATATGCAGTTCTACTCAAGAGTAAGCAACTAAGCGAAATAAAGCCATGGAACGCTTATTTGCCTTCTATCTATGCATTCTGACACTCCAACAATGTTTTCTGCTTCAATTTGACCCATTTTACAAAGGTGCTTATTCCTGATGTGAACATGCAGTTCTACTCAAGAGTAAGCAACTAAGCGAAATGAAGCCACGGAACGCTTATTTGCCTTCTATCTATGCAATCTGACACTCCAACAATGTTTTCTGCTTCAATTTGACTCATTTTACAAAGGTGCTTATTCCTGGAGTGAATATGCAGTTCTACTCAAGAGTAAGCAACTAAGCGAAATGAAGCCACGGAACGCTTATTTGCCTTCTATCTATGCATTCTGACACTCCAACAATGTTTTCTGCTTCAATTTGACTCATTTTACAAAGGTGCTTATTCCTGGAGTGAATATGCAATTCTACTCAAGAGTAAGCAAATAAGCGAAATAAAGCCACGGAACGCTTATTTGCCTTCTATCTATGCATTCTGACATTCCAACAATGTTTTCTGCTTCAATTTGACTCATTTTACAAAGGTGCTTATTCCTGGAGTGAATATGCAGTTCTACTCAAGAGTAAGCAACTAAGCGAAATGAAGCCACGGAACGCTTATTTGCCTTCTATCTATGCATTCTGACACTCCAACAATGTTTTCTGCTTCAATTTGACTCATTTTACAAAGGTGCTTATTCCTGGAGTGAATATGCAGTTTTACTCAAGAGTAAGCAACTAAGCGAAATAAAGTCAGGGAGGGCTTATTTGCCTTCTATCTATGCATTCTGACACTCCAACAATGTGTTCTGCTTCAATTTGACTCATTTTACAAAGGTGCTTATTCCTGGAGTGAACATGCGGTTCTACTCAAGAGTAAGCAACTAAGCGAAATAAAGTCATGGAACGCTTATTTGCCTTCTATCTATGCATTCTGACACTCCAACAATGTGTTCTGCTTCAATTTGACTCATTTTACAAAGGTGCTTATTCCTGGAGTGAACATGCAGTTTTACTCAAGAGTAAGCAACTAAGCGAAATAAAGTCATGGAACGCTTATTTGCCTTCTATCTATGCATTCTGACACTCCAACAATGTGTTATGCTTCAATTTGACTCATTTTACAAAGGTGCTTATTCCTGGAGTGAACATGCAGTTCTACTCAAGAGTAAGCAACTAAGCGAAATAAAGCCATGGAACACTTATGTGCCTTCTATCTATGCATTCTGACACTCCAACAATGTGTTCTGCTTCAATTTGACTCATTTTACAAAGGTGCTTATTCCTGGAGTGAACATGCAGTTCTACTCAAGAGTAAGCAACTAAGCGAAATAAAGTCATGGAACGCTTATTTGCCTTCTATCTATGCATTCTGACACTCCAACAATGTTTTCTGCTTCAATTTGACTCATTTTACAAAGGTGCTTATTCCTGGAGTGAACATGCAGTTTTACTCAAGAGTAAGCAACTAAGCGAAATAAAGCCATAGAACGCTTATTTGCCTTCTATCTATGCATTCTGACACTCCAACAATGTGTTCTGCTTCAATTTGACTCATTTTACAAAGGTGCTTATTCCTGGAGTGAACATGCGGTTCTACTCAAGAGTAAGCAACTAAGCGAAATGAAGCCACGGAACGCTTATTTGCCTTCTATCTATGCATTCTGACACTCCAACAATGTTTTCTGCTTCAATTTGACCCATTTTACAAAGGTGCTTATTCCTGATGTGAACATGCAGTTCTACTCAAGAGTAAGCAACTAAGCGAAATGAAGCCACGGAACGCTTATTTGCCTTCTATCTATGCATTCTGACACACCAACAATGTTTTCTGCTTCAATTTGACTCATTTTACAAAGGTGCTTATTCCTGGAGTGAATATGCAGGTCTACTCAAGAGTAAGCAACTAAGCGAAATGAAGCCACGAAACGCTTATTTACCTTATATCTATGCATTCTGACACTCCAACAATGTTTTCTGCTTCAATTTGACTCATTTTACAAAGGTGCTTATTCCTGGAGTGAATATGCAGTTCTACTCAAGAGTAAGCAACTAAGCGAAATGAAGCCACGGAACGCTTATTTGCCTTCTATCTATGCATTCTGACACTCCAACAATGTTTTCTGCTTCAATTTGACTCATTTTAAAAAGGTGCTTATTCCTGGAGTGAACATGCAGTTCTACTCAAGAGTAAGCAACTAAGCGAAATGAAGCCACGGAACGCTTATTTGCCTTCTATCTATGCATTCTGACACTCCAACAATGTTTTCTGCTTCAATTTGACTCATTTTACAAAGGTGCTTATTCCTGGAGTGAATATGCAGTTCTACTCAAGAGTAAGCAACTAAGCGAAATGAAGCCATAGAAGGCTTATTTGCCTTCTATCTATGCATTCTGACACTCCAACAATGTTTTCTGCTTCAATTTGACCCATTTTACAAAGGTGCTTATTCCTGATGTGAACATGCAGTTCTACTCAAGAGTAAGCAACTAAGCGAAATGAAGCCACGGAACGCTTATTTGCCTTCTATCTATGCATTCTGACACTCCAACAATGTTTTCTGCTTCAATTTGACTCATTTTACAAAGGTGCTTATTCCTGGAGTGAATATGCAGTTCTACTCAAGAGTAAGCAACTAAGCGAAATGAAGCCACGAAACGCTTATTTACCTTATATCTATGCATTCTGACACTCCAACAATGTTTTCTGCTTCAATTTGACTCATTTTACAAAGGTGCTTATTCCTGGAGTGAATATGCAGTTCTACTCAAGAGTAAGCAACTAAGCGAAATGAAGCCACGGAACGCTTATTTGCCTTCTATCTATGCATTCTGACACTCCAACAATGTTTTCTGCTTCAATTTGACTCATTTTACAAAGGTGCTTATTCCTGGAGTGAATATGCAGTTCTACTCAAGAGTAAGCAACTAAGCGAAATAAAGCCACGGAACGCTTATTTGCCTTCTATCTATGCATTCTGACACTCCAACAATGTTTTCTGCTTCAATTTGACTCATTTTACAAAGGTGCTTATTCCTGGAGTGAATATGCAGTTCTACTCAAGAGTAAGCAACTAAGCGAAATGAAGCCACGGAACGCTTATTTGCCTTCTATCTATGCATTCTGACACTCCAACAATGTTTTCTGCTTCAATTTCACTCATTTTACAAAGGTGCTTATTCCTGGAGTGAATATGCAGTTCTACTCAAGAGTAAGCAACTAAGCGAAATAAAGCCATGGAACGCTTATTTGCCTTCTATCTATGCATTCTGACACTCCAACAATGTTTTCTGCTTCAATTTGACCCATTTTACAAAGGTGCTTATTCCTGATGTGAACATGCAGTTCTACTCAAGAGTAAGCAACTAAGCGAAATGAAGCCACGGAACGCTTATTTGCCTTCTATCTATGCATTCTGACACTCCAACAATGTTTTCTGCTTCAATTTGACTCATTTTACAAAGGTGCTTATTCCTGGAGTGAATATGCAGTTCTACTCAAGAGTAAGCAACTAAGCGAAATAAAGCCATAGAACGCTTATTTGCCTTCTATCTATGCATTCTGACACTCCAACAATGTGTTCTGCTTCAATTTGACTCATTTTACAAAGGTGCTTATTCCTGGAGTGAACATGCGGTTCTACTCAAGAGTAAGCAACTAAGCGAAATGAAGCCACGGAACGCTTATTTGCCTTCTATCTATGCATTCTGACACTCCAACAATGTTTTCTGCTTCAATTTGACCCATTTTACAAAGGTGCTTATTCCTGATGTGAACATGCAGTTCTACTCAAGAGTAAGCAACTAAGCGAAATGAAGCCACGGAACGCTTATTTGCCTTCTATCTATGCATTCTGACACACCAACAATGTTTTCTGCTTCAATTTGACTCATTTTACAAAGGTGCTTATTCCTGGAGTGAATATGCAGGTCTACTCAAGAGTAAGCAACTAAGCGAAATGAAGCCACGAAACGCTTATTTACCTTATATCTATGCATTCTGACACTCCAACAATGTTTTCTGCTTCAATTTGACTCATTTTACAAAGGTGCTTATTCCTGGAGTGAATATGCAGTTCTACTCAAGAGTAAGCAAATAAGCGAAATGAAGCCACGGAACGCTTATTTGCCTTCTATCTATGCATTCTGACACTCCAACAATGTTTTCTGCTTCAATTTGACTCATTTTACAAAGGTGCTTATTCCTGGAGTGAATATGCAATTCTACTCAAGAGTAAGCAAATAAGCGAAATGAAGCCATAGAACGCTTATGTGCCTTCTATCTATGCATTCAGACACTCCAACAATGTTTTCTGCTTCAATTTGACTCATTTTACAAAGGTGCTTATTCCTGGAGTGAATATGCAGTTCTACTCAAGAGTAAGCAACTAAGCGAAATGAAGCCACGGAACGCTTATTTGCCTTCTATCTATGCATTCTGACACTCCAACAATGTGTTCTGCTTCAATTTGACTCATTTTAAAAAGGTGCTTATTCCTGGAGTGAACATGCAGTTCTACTCAAGAGTAAGCAACTAAGCGAAATAAAGTCATGGAACGCTTATTTGCCTTCTATCTATGCATTCTGACACTCCAACAATGTTTTCTGCTTCAATTTGACTCATTTTACAAAGGTGCTTATTCCTGGAGTGAACATGCAGTTTTACTCAAGAGTAAGCAACTAAGCGAAATAAAGCCATAGAACGCTTATTTGCCTTCTATCTATGCATTCTGACACTCCAACAATGTGTTCTGCTTCAATTTGACTCATTTTACAAAGGTGCTTATTCCTGGAGTGAACATGCGGTTCTACTCAAGAGTAAGCAACTAAGCGAAATGAAGCCACGGAACGCTTATTTGCCTTCTATCTATGCATTCTGACACTCCAACAATGTTTTCTGCTTCAATTTGACCCATTTTACAAAGGTGCTTATTCCTGATGTGAACATGCAGTTCTACTCAAGAGTAAGCAACTAAGCGAAATGAAGCCACGGAACGCTTATTTGCCTTCTATCTATGCATTCTGACACACCAACAATGTTTTCTGCTTCAATTTGACTCATTTTACAAAGGTGCTTATTCCTGGAGTGAATATGCAGGTCTACTCAAGAGTAAGCAACTAAGCGAAATGAAGCCACGAAACGCTTATTTACCTTATATCTATGCATTCTGACACTCCAACAATGTTTTCTGCTTCAATTTGACTCATTTTACAAAGGTGCTTATTCCTGGAGTGAATATGCAGTTCTACTCAAGAGTAAGCAACTAAGCGAAATGAAGCCACGGAACGCTTATTTGCCTTCTATCTATGCATTCTGACACTCCAACAATGTTTTCTGCTTCAATTTGACTCATTTTAAAAAGGTGCTTATTCCTGGAGTGAACATGCAGTTCTACTCAAGAGTAAGCAACTAAGCGAAATGAAGCCACGGAACGCTTATTTGCCTTCTATCTATGCATTCTGACACTCCAACAATGTTTTCTGCTTCAATTTGACTCATTTTACAAAGGTGCTTATTCCTGGAGTGAATATGCAGTTCTACTCAAGAGTAAGCAACTAAGCGAAATGAAGCCATAGAAGGCTTATTTGCCTTCTATCTATGCATTCTGACACTCCAACAATGTTTTCTGCTTCAATTTGACCCATTTTACAAAGGTGCTTATTCCTGATGTGAACATGCAGTTCTACTCAAGAGTAAGCAACTAAGCGAAATGAAGCCACGGAACGCTTATTTGCCTTCTATCTATGCATTCTGACACTCCAACAATGTTTTCTGCTTCAATTTGACTCATTTTACAAAGGTGCTTATTCCTGGAGTGAATATGCAGTTCTACTCAAGAGTAAGCAACTAAGCGAAATGAAGCCACGAAACGCTTATTTACCTTATATCTATGCATTCTGACACTCCAACAATGTTTTCTGCTTCAATTTGACTCATTTTACAAAGGTGCTTATTCCTGGAGTGAATATGCAGTTCTACTCAAGAGTAAGCAACTAAGCGAAATGAAGCCACGGAACGCTTATTTGCCTTCTATCTATGCATTCTGACACTCCAACAATGTTTTCTGCTTCAATTTGACTCATTTTACAAAGGTGCTTATTCCTGGAGTGAATATGCAGTTCTACTCAAGAGTAAGCAACTAAGCGAAATAAAGCCACGGAACGCTTATTTGCCTTCTATCTATGCATTCTGACACTCCAACAATGTTTTCTGCTTCAATTTGACTCATTTTACAAAGGTGCTTATTCCTGGAGTGAATATGCAGTTCTACTCAAGAGTAAGCAACTAAGCGAAATGAAGCCACGGAACGCTTATTTGCCTTCTATCTATGCATTCTGACACTCCAACAATGTTTTCTGCTTCAATTTCACTCATTTTACAAAGGTGCTTATTCCTGGAGTGAATATGCAGTTCTACTCAAGAGTAAGCAACTAAGCGAAATAAAGCCATGGAACGCTTATTTGCCTTCTATCTATGCATTCTGACACTCCAACAATGTTTTCTGCTTCAATTTGACCCATTTTACAAAGGTGCTTATTCCTGATGTGAACATGCAGTTCTACTCAAGAGTAAGCAACTAAGCGAAATGAAGCCACGGAACGCTTATTTGCCTTCTATCTATGCATTCTGACACTCCAACAATGTTTTCTGCTTCAATTTGACTCATTTTACAAAGGTGCTTATTCCTGGAGTGAATATGCAGTTCTACTCAAGAGTAAGCAACTAAGCGAAATAAAGCCATAGAACGCTTATTTGCCTTCTATCTATGCATTCTGACACTCCAACAATGTGTTCTGCTTCAATTTGACTCATTTTACAAAGGTGCTTATTCCTGGAGTGAACATGCGGTTCTACTCAAGAGTAAGCAACTAAGCGAAATGAAGCCACGGAACGCTTATTTGCCTTCTATCTATGCATTCTGACACTCCAACAATGTTTTCTGCTTCAATTTGACCCATTTTACAAAGGTGCTTATTCCTGATGTGAACATGCAGTTCTACTCAAGAGTAAGCAACTAAGCGAAATGAAGCCACGGAACGCTTATTTGCCTTCTATCTATGCATTCTGACACACCAACAATGTTTTCTGCTTCAATTTGACTCATTTTACAAAGGTGCTTATTCCTGGAGTGAATATGCAGGTCTACTCAAGAGTAAGCAACTAAGCGAAATGAAGCCACGAAACGCTTATTTACCTTATATCTATGCATTCTGACACTCCAACAATGTTTTCTGCTTCAATTTGACTCATTTTACAAAGGTGCTTATTCCTGGAGTGAATATGCAATTCTACTCAAGAGTAAGCAAATAAGCGAAATGAAGCCATAGAACGCTTATGTGCCTTCTATCTATGCATTCAGACACTCCAACAATGTTTTCTGCTTCAATTTGACTCATTTTACAAAGGTGCTTATTCCTGGAGTGAATATGCAGTTCTACTCAAGAGTAAGCAACTAAGCGAAATGAAGCCACGGAACGCTTATTTGCCTTCTATCTATGCATTCTGACACTCCAACAATGTTTTCTGCTTCAATTTGACTCATTTTAAAAAGGTGCTTATTCCTGGAGTGAACATGCAGTTCTACTCAAGAGTAAGCAACTAAGCGAAATGAAGCCACGGAACGCTTATTTGCCTTCTATCTATGCATTCTGACACTCCAACAATGTTTTCTGCTTCAATTTGACTCATTTTACAAAGGTGCTTATTCCTGGAGTGAATATGCAGTTCTACTCAAGAGTAAGCAACTAAGCGAAATGAAGCCATAGAAGGCTTATTTGCCTTCTATCTATGCATTCTGACACTCCAACAATGTTTTCTGCTTCAATTTGACCCATTTTACAAAGGTGCTTATTCCTGATGTGAACATGCAGTTCTACTCAAGAGTAAGCAACTAAGCGAAATGAAGCCACGGAACGCTTATTTGCCTTCTATCTATGCATTCTGACACTCCAACAATGTTTTCTGCTTCAATTTGACTCATTTTACAAAGGTGCTTATTCCTGGAGTGAATATGCAGTTCTACTCAAGAGTAAGCAACTAAGCGAAATGAAGCCACGAAAGGCTTATTTACCTTATATCTATGCATTCTGACACTCCAACAATGTTTTCTGCTTCAATTTGACTCATTTTACAAAGGTGCTTATTCCTGGAGTGAATATGCAGTTCTACTCAAGAGTAAGCAACTAAGCGAAATGAAGCCACGGAACGCTTATTTGCCTTCTATCTATGCATTCTGACACTCCAACAATGTTTTCTGCTTCAATTTGACTCATTTTACAAAGGTGCTTATTCCTGGAGTGAATATGCAGTTCTACTCAAGAGTAAGCAACTAAGCGAAATAAAGCCACGGAACGCTTATTTGCCTTCTATCTATGCATTCTGACACTCCAACAATGTTTTCTGCTTCAATTTGACTCATTTTACAAAGGTGCTTATTCCTGGAGTGAATATGCAGTTCTACTCAAGAGTAAGCAACTAAGCGAAATGAAGCCACGGAACGCTTATTTGCCTTCTATCTATGCATTCTGACACTCCAACAATGTTTTCTGCTTCAATTTCACTCATTTTACAAAGGTGCTTATTCCTGGAGTGAATATGCAGTTCTACTCAAGAGTAAGCAACTAAGCGAAATAAAGCCATGGAACGCTTATTTGCCTTCTATCTATGCATTCTGACACTCCAACAATGTTTTCTGCTTCAATTTGACCCATTTTACAAAGGTGCTTATTCCTGATGTGAACATGCAGTTCTACTCAAGAGTAAGCAACTAAGCGAAATGAAGCCACGGAACGCTTATTTGCCTTCTATCTATGCATTCTGACACTCCAACAATGTTTTCTGCTTCAATTTGACTCATTTTACAAAGGTGCTTATTCCTGGAGTGAATATGCAGTTCTACTCAAGAGTAAGCAACTAAGCGAAATGAAGCTACGGAACGCTTATTTGCCTTCTATCTATGCATTCTGACACTCCAACAATGTTTTCTGCTTCAATTTGACTCATTTTACAAAGGTGCTTATTCCTGGAGTGAATATGCAATTCTACTCAAGAGTAAGCAAATAAGCGAAATAAAGCCACGGAACGCTTATTTGCCTTCTATCTATGCATTCTGACACTCCAACAATGTTTTCTGCTTCAATTTGACTCATTTTACAAAGGTGCTTATTCCTGGAGTGAATATGCAGTTCTACTCAAGAGTAAGCAACTAAGCGAAATGAAGCCACGGAACGCTTATTTGCCTTCTATCTATGCATTCTGACACTCCAACAATGTTTTCTGCTTCAATTTGACTCATTTTACAAAGGTGCTTATTCCTGGAGTGAATATGCAGTTTTACTCAAGAGTAAGCAACTAAGCGAAATAAAGTCAGGGAGGGCTTATTTGCCTTCTATCTATGCATTCTGACACTCCAACAATGTGTTCTGCTTCAATTTGACTCATTTTACAAAGGTGCTTATTCCTGGAGTGAACATGCGGTTCTACTCAAGAGTAAGCAACTAAGCGAAATAAAGTCATGGAACGCTTATTTGCCTTCTATCTATGCATTCTGACACTCCAACAATGTGTTCTGCTTCAATTTGACTCATTTTACAAAGGTGCTTATTCCTGGAGTGAACATGCAGTTTTACTCAAGAGTAAGCAACTAAGCGAAATAAAGTCATGGAACGCTTATCTGCCTTCTATCTATGCATTCTGACACTCCAACAATGTGTTATGCTTCAATTTGACTCATTTTACAAAGGTGCTTATTCCTGGAGTGAACATGCAGTTCTACTCAAGAGTAAGCAACTAAGCGAAATAAAGCCATGGAACACTTATGTGCCTTCTATCTATGCATTCTGACACTCCAACAATGTGTTCTGCTTCAATTTGACTCATTTTACAAAGGTGCTTATTCCTGGAGTGAACATGCAGTTCTACTCAAGAGTAAGCAACTAAGCGAAATAAAGTCATGGAACGCTTATTTGCCTTCTATCTATGCATTCTGACACTCCAACAATGTTTTCTGCTTCAATTTGACTCATTTTACAAAGGTGCTTATTCCTGGAGTGAACATGCAGTTTTACTCAAGAGTAAGCAACTAAGCGAAATAAAGCCATAGAACGCTTATTTGCCTTCTATCTATGCATTCTGACACTCCAACAATGTGTTCTGCTTCAATTTGACTCATTTTACAAAGGTGCTTATTCCTGGAGTGAACATGCGGTTCTACTCAAGAGTAAGCAACTAAGCGAAATGAAGCCACGGAACGCTTATTTGCCTTCTATCTATGCATTCTGACACTCCAACAATGTTTTCTGCTTCAATTTGACTCATTTTACAAAGGTGCTTATTCCTGGAGTGAATATGCAGTTCTACTCAAGAGTAAGCAACTAAGCGAAATGAAGCCACGAAACGCTTATTTACCTTATATCTATGCATTCTGACACTCCAACAATGTTTTCTGCTTCAATTTGACTCATTTTACAAAGGTGCTTATTCCTGGAGTGAATATGCAGTTCTACTCAAGTGTAAGCAACTAAGCGAAATGAAGCCACGGAACGCTTATTTGCCTTCTATCTATGCATTCTGACACTCCAACAATGTTTTCTGCTTCAATTTGACTCATTTTACAAAGGTGCTTATTCCTGGAGTGAATATGCAGTTCTACTCAAGAGTAAGCAACTAAGCGAAATAAAGCCACGGAACGCTTATTTGCCTTCTATCTATGCATTCTGACACTCCAACAATGTTTTCTGCTTCAATTTGACTCATTTTACAAAGGTGCTTATTCCTGGAGTGAATATGCAGTTCTACTCAAGAGTAAGCAACTAAGCGAAATAAAGCCATGGAACGCTTATCTGCCTTCTATCTATGCATTCTGACACTCCAACAATGTTTTCTGCTTCAATTTGACCCATTTTACAAAGGTGCTTATTCCTGATGTGAACATGCAGTTCTACTCAAGAGTAAGCAACTAAGCGAAATGAAGCCACGGAACGCTTATTTGCCTTCTATCTATGCATTCTGACACACCAACAATGTTTTCTGCTTCAATTTGACTCATTTTACAAAGGTGCTTATTCCTGGAGTGAATATGCAGGTCTACTCAAGAGTAAGCAACTAAGCGAAATGAAGCCACGAAACGCTTATTTACCTTATATCTATGCATTCTGACACTCCAACAATGTTTTCTGCTTCAATTTGACTCATTTTACAAAGGTGCTTATTCCTGGAGTGAATATGCAGTTCTACTCAAGAGTAAGCAACTAAGCGAAATGAAGCCACGGAACGCTTATTTGCCTTCTATCTATGCATTCTGATACTCCAACAATGTTTTCTGCTTCAATTTGACTCATTTTACAAAGGTGCTTATTCCTGGAGTGAATATGCAATTCTACTCAAGAGTAAGCAAATAAGCGAAATGAAGCCATAGAACGCTTATTTGCCTTCCATCTATGCATTCTGACACTCCAACAATGTTTTCTGCTTCAATTTGACTCATTTTACAAAGGTGCTTATTCCTGGAGTGAACATGCAGTTCTACTCAAGAGTAAGCAACTAGGCGAAATAAAGCCATGGAACGCTTATTTGCCTTCTATCTATGCATTCTGACACTCCAACAATGTTTTCTGCTTCAATTTGACTCATTTTACAAAGGTGCTTATTCCTGGAGTGAGCATGCAGTTCTACTCAAGAGTAAGCAAATAAGCGAAATGTAGCCACGGAACGCTCATTTGCCTTCTATCTATGCATTCTGACACTCCAACAATGTGTTCTGCTTCAATTTGACTCATTTTACAAAGGTGCTTATTCCTGGAGTGAACATGCAGTTTTACTCAAGAGTAAGCAACTATGCGAAATAAAGTCATGGAGGGCTTATTTGCCTTCTATCTATGCATTCTGACACTCCAACAATGTTTTCTGCTTCAATTTGACTCATTTTACAAAGGTGCTTATTCCTGGAGTGAACATGCGGTTCTACTCAAGAGTAAGCAACTAAGCGAAATAAAGCCATGGAACACTTATTTGCCTTCTATCTATGCATTCTGACACTCCAACAATGTGTTCTGCTTCAATTTGACTCATTTTACAAAGGTGCTTATTCCTGAAGTGAACATGCAGTTCTACTCAAGAGTAGGCAAATAAGCGAAATAAAGCCATAGAACGCTTATTTGCCTTCTATCTATGCATTCTGACACTCCAACAATGTGTTCTGCTTCAATTTAACTCATTTTACAAAGGTGCTTATTCCTGGAGTGAACATGCAGTTTTACTCAAGAGTAAGCAACTAAGCGAAATAAAGTCAGGGAGGGCTTATTTGCCTTCTATCTATGCATTCTGACACCCCAACAATGTTTTCTGCTTCAATTTGACTCATTTTACAAAGGTGCTTATTCCTGGAGTGAACATGCGGTTCTACTCAAGAGTAAGCAACTAAGCGAAATAAAGTCATGGAACGCTTATTTGCCTTCTATCTATGCATTCTGACACTCCAACAATGTGTTCTGCTTCAATTTGACTCATTTTACAAAGGTGCTTATTCCTGAAGTGAATATGCAGTTCTACTCAAGAGTAAGCAACTAAGCGAAATAAAGCCATGGAACGTTTATTTGCCTTCTGTCTATGCATTCTGACACTCCAACAATGTGTTCTGCTTCAATTTGACTCATTTTACAAAGGTGCTTATTCCTGGAGTGAACATGCAGTTCTACTCAAGAGTAAGCAACTAAGCGAAATAAAGCCATGGAACGCTTATTTGCCTTCTATCTATGCATTCTGACACTCCAACAATGTGTTCTGCTTCAATTTGACTCATTTTACAAAGGTGCTTATTCCTGGAGTGAATATGCAGTTCTACTCAAGAGTAAGCAACTAAGCGAAATGAAGCCACGGAACGCTTATTTGCCTTCTATCTATGCATTCTGACACTCCAACAATGTTTTCTGCTTCAATTTGACTCATTTTACAAAGGTGCTTATTCCTGGAGTGAATATGCAGTTTTACTCAAGAGTAAGCAACTAAGCGAAATAAAGTCAGGGAGGGCTTATTTGCCTTCTATCTATGCATTCTGACACTCCAACAATGTGTTCTGCTTCAATTTGACTCATTTTACAAAGGTGCTTATTCCTGGAGTGAACATGCGGTTCTACTCAAGAGTAAGCAACTAAGCGAAATAAAGTCATGGAACGCTTATTTGCCTTCTATCTATGCATTCTGACACTCCAACAATGTGTTCTGCTTCAATTTGACTCATTTTACAAAGGTGCTTATTCCTGGAGTGAACATGCAGTTTTACTCAAGAGTAAGCAACTAAGCGAAATAAAGTCATGGAACGCTTATTTGCCTTCTATCTATGCATTCTGACACTCCAACAATGTGTTATGCTTCAATTTGACTCATTTTACAAAGGTGCTTATTCCTGGAGTGAACATGCAGTTCTACTCAAGAGTAAGCAACTAAGCGAAATAAAGCCATGGAACACTTATGTGCCTTCTATCTATGCATTCTGACACTCCAACAATGTGTTCTGCTTCAATTTGACTCATTTTACAAAGGTGCTTATTCCTGGAGTGAACATGCAGTTCTACTCAAGAGTAAGCAACTAAGCGAAATAAAGTCATGGAACGCTTATTTGCCTTCTATCTATGCATTCTGACACTCCAACAATGTTTTCTGCTTCAATTTGACTCATTTTACAAAGGTGCTTATTCCTGGAGTGAACATGCAGTTTTACTCAAGAGTAAGCAACTAAGCGAAATAAAGCCATAGAACGCTTATTTGCCTTCTATCTATGCATTCTGACACTCCAACAATGTGTTCTGCTTCAATTTGACTCATTTTACAAAGGTGCTTATTCCTGGAGTGAACATGCGGTTCTACTCAAGAGTAAGCAACTAAGCGAAATGAAGCCACGGAACGCTTATTTGCCTTCTATCTATGCATTCTGACACTCCAACAATGTTTTCTGCTTCAATTTGACCCATTTTACAAAGGTGCTTATTCCTGATGTGAACATGCAGTTCTACTCAAGAGTAAGCAACTAAGCGAAATGAAGCCACGGAACGCTTATTTGCCTTCTATCTATGCATTCTGACACACCAACAATGTTTTCTGCTTCAATTTGACTCATTTTACAAAGGTGCTTATTCCTGGAGTGAATATGCAGGTCTACTCAAGAGTAAGCAACTAAGCGAAATGAAGCCACGAAACGCTTATTTACCTTATATCTATGCATTCTGACACTCCAACAATGTTTTCTGCTTCAATTTGACTCATTTTACAAAGGTGCTTATTCCTGGAGTGAATATGCAGTTCTACTCAAGAGTAAGCAACTAAGCGAAATGAAGCCACGGAACGCTTATTTGCCTTCTATCTATGCATTCTGACACTCCAACAATGTTTTCTGCTTCAATTTGACTCATTTTAAAAAGGTGCTTATTCCTGGAGTGAACATGCAGTTCTACTCAAGAGTAAGCAACTAAGCGAAATGAAGCCACGGAACGCTTATTTGCCTTCTATCTATGCATTCTGACACTCCAACAATGTTTTCTGCTTCAATTTGACTCATTTTACAAAGGTGCTTATTCCTGGAGTGAATATGCAGTTCTACTCAAGAGTAAGCAACTAAGCGAAATGAAGCCATAGAAGGCTTATTTGCCTTCTATCTATGCATTCTGACACTCCAACAATGTTTTCTGCTTCAATTTGACCCATTTTACAAAGGTGCTTATTCCTGATGTGAACATGCAGTTCTACTCAAGAGTAAGCAACTAAGCGAAATGAAGCCACGGAACGCTTATTTGCCTTCTATCTATGCATTCTGACACTCCAACAATGTTTTCTGCTTCAATTTGACTCATTTTACAAAGGTGCTTATTCCTGGAGTGAATATGCAGTTCTACTCAAGAGTAAGCAACTAAGCGAAATGAAGCCACGGAACGCTTATTTGCCTTCTATCTATGCATTCTGACACTCCAACAATGTTTTCTGCTTCAATTTGACTCATTTTACAAAGGTGCTTATTCCTGGAGTGAATATGCAGTTTTACTCAAGAGTAAGCAACTAAGCGAAATAAAGTCAGGGAGGGCTTATTTGCCTTCTATCTATGCATTCTGACACTCCAACAATGTGTTCTGCTTCAATTTGACTCATTTTACAAAGGTGCTTATTCCTGGAGTGAACATGCGGTTCTACTCAAGAGTAAGCAACTAAGCGAAATAAAGTCATGGAACGCTTATTTGCCTTCTATCTATGCATTCTGACACTCCAACAATGTGTTCTGCTTCAATTTGACTCATTTTACAAAGGTGCTTATTCCTGGAGTGAACATGCAGTTTTACTCAAGAGTAAGCAACTAAGCGAAATAAAGTCATGGAACGCTTATCTGCCTTCTATCTATGCATTCTGACACTCCAACAATGTGTTATGCTTCAATTTGACTCATTTTACAAAGGTGCTTATTCCTGGAGTGAACATGCAGTTCTACTCAAGAGTAAGCAACTAAGCGAAATAAAGCCATGGAACACTTATGTGCCTTCTATCTATGCATTCTGACACTCCAACAATGTGTTCTGCTTCAATTTGACTCATTTTACAAAGGTGCTTATTCCTGGAGTGAACATGCAGTTCTACTCAAGAGTAAGCAACTAAGCGAAATAAAGTCATGGAACGCTTATTTGCCTTCTATCTATGCATTCTGACACTCCAACAATGTTTTCTGCTTCAATTTGACTCATTTTACAAAGGTGCTTATTCCTGGAGTGAACATGCAGTTTTACTCAAGAGTAAGCAACTAAGCGAAATAAAGCCATAGAACGCTTATTTGCCTTCTATCTATGCATTCTGACACTCCAACAATGTGTTCTGCTTCAATTTGACTCATTTTACAAAGGTGCTTATTCCTGGAGTGAACATGCGGTTCTACTCAAGAGTAAGCAACTAAGCGAAATGAAGCCACGGAACGCTTATTTGCCTTCTATCTATGCATTCTGACACTCCAACAATGTTTTCTGCTTCAATTTGACTCATTTTACAAAGGTGCTTATTCCTGGAGTGAATATGCAGTTCTACTCAAGAGTAAGCAACTAAGCGAAATGAAGCCACGAAACGCTTATTTACCTTATATCTATGCATTCTGACACTCCAACAATGTTTTCTGCTTCAATTTGACTCATTTTACAAAGGTGCTTATTCCTGGAGTGAATATGCAGTTCTACTCAAGTGTAAGCAACTAAGCGAAATGAAGCCACGGAACGCTTATTTGCCTTCTATCTATGCATTCTGACACTCCAACAATGTTTTCTGCTTCAATTTGACTCATTTTACAAAGGTGCTTATTCCTGGAGTGAATATGCAGTTCTACTCAAGAGTAAGCAACTAAGCGAAATAAAGCCACGGAACGCTTATTTGCCTTCTATCTATGCATTCTGACACTCCAACAATGTTTTCTGCTTCAATTTGACTCATTTTACAAAGGTGCTTATTCCTGGAGTGAATATGCAGTTCTACTCAAGAGTAAGCAACTAAGCGAAATAAAGCCATGGAACGCTTATCTGCCTTCTATCTATGCATTCTGACACTCCAACAATGTTTTCTGCTTCAATTTGACCCATTTTACAAAGGTGCTTATTCCTGATGTGAACATGCAGTTCTACTCAAGAGTAAGCAACTAAGCGAAATGAAGCCACGGAACGCTTATTTGCCTTCTATCTATGCATTCTGACACACCAACAATGTTTTCTGCTTCAATTTGACTCATTTTACAAAGGTGCTTATTCCTGGAGTGAATATGCAGGTCTACTCAAGAGTAAGCAACTAAGCGAAATGAAGCCACGAAACGCTTATTTACCTTATATCTATGCATTCTGACACTCCAACAATGTTTTCTGCTTCAATTTGACTCATTTTACAAAGGTGCTTATTCCTGGAGTGAATATGCAGTTCTACTCAAGAGTAAGCAACTAAGCGAAATGAAGCCACGGAACGCTTATTTGCCTTCTATCTATGCATTCTGATACTCCAACAATGTTTTCTGCTTCAATTTGACTCATTTTACAAAGGTGCTTATTCCTGGAGTGAATATGCAATTCTACTCAAGAGTAAGCAAATAAGCGAAATGAAGCCATAGAACGCTTATTTGCCTTCCATCTATGCATTCTGACACTCCAACAATGTTTTCTGCTTCAATTTGACTCATTTTACAAAGGTGCTTATTCCTGGAGTGAACATGCAGTTCTACTCAAGAGTAAGCAACTAGGCGAAATAAAGCCATGGAACGCTTATTTGCCTTCTATCTATGCATTCTGACACTCCAACAATGTTTTCTGCTTCAATTTGACTCATTTTACAAAGGTGCTTATTCCTGGAGTGAGCATGCAGTTCTACTCAAGAGTAAGCAAATAAGCGAAATGTAGCCACGGAACGCTCATTTGCCTTCTATCTATGCATTCTGACACTCCAACAATGTGTTCTGCTTCAATTTGACTCATTTTACAAAGGTGCTTATTCCTGGAGTGAACATGCAGTTTTACTCAAGAGTAAGCAACTATGCGAAATAAAGTCATGGAGGGCTTATTTGCCTTCTATCTATGCATTCTGACACTCCAACAATGTTTTCTGCTTCAATTTGACTCATTTTACAAAGGTGCTTATTCCTGGAGTGAACATGCGGTTCTACTCAAGAGTAAGCAACTAAGCGAAATAAAGCCATGGAACACTTATTTGCCTTCTATCTATGCATTCTGACACTCCAACAATGTGTTCTGCTTCAATTTGACTCATTTTACAAAGGTGCTTATTCCTGAAGTGAACATGCAGTTCTACTCAAGAGTAGGCAAATAAGCGAAATAAAGCCATAGAACGCTTATTTGCCTTCTATCTATGCATTCTGACACTCCAACAATGTGTTCTGCTTCAATTTAACTCATTTTACAAAGGTGCTTATTCCTGGAGTGAACATGCAGTTTTACTCAAGAGTAAGCAACTAAGCGAAATAAAGTCAGGGAGGGCTTATTTGCCTTCTATCTATGCATTCTGACACCCCAACAATGTTTTCTGCTTCAATTTGACTCATTTTACAAAGGTGCTTATTCCTGGAGTGAACATGCGGTTCTACTCAAGAGTAAGCAACTAAGCGAAATAAAGTCATGGAACGCTTATTTGCCTTCTATCTATGCATTCTGACACTCCAACAATGTGTTCTGCTTCAATTTGACTCATTTTACAAAGGTGCTTATTCCTGAAGTGAATATGCAGTTCTACTCAAGAGTAAGCAACTAAGCGAAATAAAGCCATGGAACGTTTATTTGCCTTCTGTCTATGCATTCTGACACTCCAACAATGTGTTCTGCTTCAATTTGACTCATTTTACAAAGGTGCTTATTCCTGGAGTGAACATGCAGTTCTACTCAAGAGTAAGCAACTAAGCGAAATAAAGCCATGGAACGCTTATTTGCCTTCTATCTATGCATTCTGACACTCCAACAATGTGTTCTGCTTCAATTTGACTCATTTTACAAAGGTGCTTATTCCTGGAGTGAACATGCGGTTCTACTCAAGAGTAAGCAACTATGCGAAATAAAGTCATGGAGGGCTTATTTGCCTTCTATCTATGCATTCTGACACTCCAACAATGTTTTCTGCTTCAATTTGACTCATTTTACAAAGGTGCTTATTCCTGGAGTGAACATGCAGTTCTACTCAAGAGTAAGCAACTAAGCGAAATAAAGCCATGGAACGCTTATTTGCCTTCTATCTATGCATTCTGACACTCCAACAATGTGTTCTGCTTCAATTTGACTCATTTTACAAAGGTGCTTATTCCTGGAGTGAACATGCAGTTCTACTCAAGAGTAAGCAAATAAGCGAAATAAAGCCATAGAACGCTTATTTGCCTTCTATCTATGCATTCTGACACTCCAACAATGTGTTCTGCTTCAATTTAACTCATTTTACAAAGGTGCTTATTCCTGGAGTGAACATGCGGTTCTACTCAAGAGTAAGCAACTATGCGAAATAAAGTCATGGAGGGCTTATTTGCCTTCTATGTATGCATTCTGACACTCCAACAATGTGTTCTGCTTCAATTTGACTCATTTTACAAAGGTGCTTATTCCTGGAGTGAACATGCAGTTCTACTCCAGAGTAAGCAACTAAGCGAAATAAAGTCATGGAACGCTTATTTGCCTTCCATCTATGCATTCTGACACTCCAACAATGTGTTATGTTTCAATTTGACTCATTTTACAAAGGTGCTCATTCCTGGAGTGAACATGCAGTTCTACTCAAGAGTAAGCAACTAAGCGAAATAAAGCCATGGAACGCTTATTTGCCTTCTATCTATGCATTCTGACACTCCAACAATGTTTTCTGCTTCAATTTGACTCATTTTACAAAGGTGCTTATTCCTGGAGTGAACATGCAGTTCTACTCAAGAGTAAGCAAATAAGCGAAATGTAGCCACGGAACGCTTATTTGCCTTCTATCTATGCATTCTGACACTCCAACAATGTGTTCTGCTTCAATTTGACTCATTTTACAAAGGTGCTTATTCCTGGAGTGAACATGCAGTTTTACTCAAGAGTAAGCAACTATGCGAAATAAAGTCATGGAGGGCTTATTTGCCTTCTGTCTATGCATTCTGACACTCCAACAATGTGTTCTGCTTCAATTTGACTCATTTTACAAAGGTGCTTATTCCTGAAGTGAACATGCAGTTCTACTCAAGAGTAGGCAAATAAGCGAAATAAAGCCATAGAACGCTTATTTGCCTTCTATCTATGCATTCTGACACTCCAACAATGTGTTCTGCTTCAATTTAACTCATTTTACAAAGGTGCTTATTCCTGGAGTGAACATGCAGTTTTACTCAAGAGAAAGCAACTAAGCGAAATAAAGTCAGGGAGGGCTTATTTGCCTTCTATCTATGCATTCTGACACTCCAACAATGTTTTCTGCTTCAATTTGACTCATTTTACAAAGGTGCTTATTCCTGGAGTGAATATGCAGTTCTACTCAAGAGTAAGCAACTAAGCGAAATAAAGTCATGGAACGCTTATTTGCCTTCTATCTATGCATTCTGACACTCCAACAATGTGTTCTGCTTCAATTTGATTCATTTTACAAAGGTCCTTATTCCTGGAGTGAACA
The DNA here is from genome assembly GCF_963506605.1 of Zootoca vivipara. NCBI lineage: Eukaryota > Metazoa > Chordata > Lepidosauria > Squamata > Lacertidae > Zootoca > Zootoca vivipara. The sequence goes on along the minus strand of NC_083278.1, from coordinate 5,700,917 downwards.
TGCAGTTCTACTCAAGAGTAAGCAACTAAGCGAAATAAAGCCATGGAACGTTTATTTGCCTTCTGTCTATGCATTCTGACACTCCAACAATGTGTTCTGCTTCAATTTGACTCATTTTACAAAGGTGCTTATTCCTGGAGTGAACATGCGGTTCTACTCAAGAGTAAGCAACTAAGCGAAATAAAGTCATGGAACGCTTATTTGCCTTCCATCTATGCATTCTGACACTCCAACAATGTTTTCTGCTTCAATTTGACTCATTTTACAAAGGTGCTTATTCCTGGAGTGAACATGCAGTTCTACTCAAGAGTAAGCAACTAGGCGAAATAAAGCCATGGAACGCTTATTTGCCTTCTATCTATGCATTCTGACACTCCAACAATGTTTTCTGCTTCAATTTGACTCATTTTACAAAGGTGCTTATTCCTGGAGTGAGCATGCAGTTCTACTCAAGAGTAAGCAAATAAGCGAAATGTAGCCACGGAACGCTCATTTGCCTTCTATCTATGCATTCTGACACTCCAACAATGTGTTCTGCTTCAATTTGACTCATTTTACAAAGGTGCTTATTCCTGGAGTGAACATGCAGTTTTACTCAAGAGTAAGCAACTATGCGAAATAAAGTCATGGAGGGCTTATTTGCCTTCTATCTATGCATTCTGACACTCCAACAATGTTTTCTGCTTCAATTTGACTCATTTTACAAAGGTGCTTATTCCTGGAGTGAACATGCGGTTCTACTCAAGAGTAAGCAACTAAGCGAAATAAAGCCATGGAACACTTATTTGCCTTCTATCTATGCATTCTGACACTCCAACAATGTGTTCTGCTTCAATTTGACTCATTTTACAAAGGTGCTTATTCCTGAAGTGAACATGCAGTTCTACTCAAGAGTAGGCAAATAAGCGAAATAAAGCCATAGAACGCTTATTTGCCTTCTATCTATGCATTCTGACACTCCAACAATGTGTTCTGCTTCAATTTAACTCATTTTACAAAGGTGCTTATTCCTGGAGTGAACATGCAGTTTTACTCAAGAGTAAGCAACTAAGCGAAATAAAGTCAGGGAGGGCTTATTTGCCTTCTATCTATGCATTCTGACACCCCAACAATGTTTTCTGCTTCAATTTGACTCATTTTACAAAGGTGCTTATTCCTGGAGTGAACATGCGGTTCTACTCAAGAGTAAGCAACTAAGCGAAATAAAGTCATGGAACGCTTATTTGCCTTCTATCTATGCATTCTGACACTCCAACAATGTGTTCTGCTTCAATTTGACTCATTTTACAAAGGTGCTTATTCCTGAAGTGAATATGCAGTTCTACTCAAGAGTAAGCAACTAAGCGAAATAAAGCCATGGAACGTTTATTTGCCTTCTGTCTATGCATTCTGACACTCCAACAATGTGTTCTGCTTCAATTTGACTCATTTTACAAAGGTGCTTATTCCTGGAGTGAACATGCAGTTCTACTCAAGAGTAAGCAACTAAGCGAAATAAAGCCATGGAACGCTTATTTGCCTTCTATCTATGCATTCTGACACTCCAACAATGTGTTCTGCTTCAATTTGACTCATTTTACAAAGGTGCTTATTCCTGGAGTGAACATGCGGTTCTACTCAAGAGTAAGCAACTATGCGAAATAAAGTCATGGAGGGCTTATTTGCCTTCTATCTATGCATTCTGACACTCCAACAATGTTTTCTGCTTCAATTTGACTCATTTTACAAAGGTGCTTATTCCTGGAGTGAACATGCAGTTCTACTCAAGAGTAAGCAACTAAGCGAAATAAAGCCATGGAACGCTTATTTGCCTTCTATCTATGCATTCTGACACTCCAACAATGTGTTCTGCTTCAATTTGACTCATTTTACAAAGGTGCTTATTCCTGGAGTGAACATGCAGTTCTACTCAAGAGTAAGCAAATAAGCGAAATAAAGCCATAGAACGCTTATTTGCCTTCTATCTATGCATTCTGACACTCCAACAATGTGTTCTGCTTCAATTTAACTCATTTTACAAAGGTGCTTATTCCTGGAGTGAACATGCGGTTCTACTCAAGAGTAAGCAACTATGCGAAATAAAGTCATGGAGGGCGTATTTGCCTTCTATGTATGCATTCTGACACTCCAACAATGTGTTCTGCTTCAATTTGACTCATTTTACAAAGGTGCTTATTCCTGGAGTGAACATGCAGTTCTACTCCAGAGTAAGCAACTAAGCGAAATAAAGTCATGGAACGCTTATTTGCCTTCCATCTATGCATTCTGACACTCCAACAATGTGTTATGTTTCAATTTGACTCATTTTACAAAGGTGCTCATTCCTGGAGTGAACATGCAGTTCTACTCAAGAGTAAGCAACTAAGCGAAATAAAGCCATGGAACGCTTATTTGCCTTCTATCTATGCATTCTGACACTCCAACAATGTTTTCTGCTTCAATTTGACTCATTTTACAAAGGTGCTTATTCCTGGAGTGAACTTGCAGTTCTACTCAAGAGTAAGCAAATAAGCGAAATGTAGCCACGGAACGCTTATTTGCCTTCTATCTATGCATTCTGACACTCCAACAATGTGTTCTTCTTCAATTTGACTCATTTTACAAAGGTGCTTATTCCTGGAGTGAACATGCAGTTTTACTCAAGAGTAAGCAACTAAGCGAAATAAAGTCATGGAACGCTTATTTGCCTTCTATCTATGCATTCTGACACTCCAACAATGTTTTCTGCTTCAATTTGACTCATTTTACAAAGGTGCTTATTCCTGGAGTGAATATGCAGTTCTACTCAAGAGTAAGCAACTATGCGAAATAAAGTCATGGAGGGCTTATTTGCCTTCTATCTATGCATTCTGACACTCCAACAATGTTTTCTGCTTCAATTTGACTCATTTTACAAAGGTGCTTATTCCTGGAGTGAACATGCGGTTCTACTCAAGAGTAAGCAACTAAGCGAAATAAAGCCATGGAACACTTATTTGCCTTCTATCTATGCATTCTGACACTCCAACAATGTGTTCTGCTTCAATTTGACTCATTTTACAAAGGTGCTTATTCCTGAAGTGAACATGCAGTTCTACTCAAGAGTAGGCAAATAAGCGAAATAAAGCCATAGAACGCTTATTTGCCTTCTATCTATGCATTCTGACACTCCAACAATGTGTTCTGCTTCAATTTGACTCATTTTACAAAGGTGCTCATTCCTGGAGTGAACATGCGGTTCTACTCAAGAGTAAGCAACTAAGCGAAATAAAGCCATGGAACGCTTATTTGCCTTCTATCTATGCATTCTGACACTCCAACAATGTTTTCTGCTTCAATTTGATTCATTTTACAAAGGTGCTTATTCCTGGAGTGAATATGCAGTTCTACTCAAGAGTAAGCAACTAAGCGAAATAAAGTCAGGGAGGGCTTATTTGCCTTCTATCTATGCATTCTGACACTCCAACAATGTGTTCTGCTTCAATTTGACTCATTTTACAAAGGTGCTTATTCCTGGAGTGAACATGCGGTTCTACTCAAGAGTAAGCAACTAAGCGAAATAAAGTCATGGAACGCTTATTTGCCTTCTATCTATGCATTCTGACACTCCAACAATGTTTTCTGCTTCAATTTGACTCATTTTACAAAGGTGCTTATTCCTGAAGTGAACATGCAGTTCTACTCAAGAGTAAGCAACTAAGCGAAATAAAGCCATAGAACGCTTATTTGCCTTCTATCTATGCATTCTGACACTCCAACAATGTGTTCTGCTTCAATTTGACTCATTTTACAAAGGTGCTTATTCCTGGAGTGAACATGCAGTTCTACTCAAGAGTAAGCAACTATGCGAAATAAAGTCATGGAGGGCTTATTTGCCTTCTATCTATGCATTCTGACACTCCAACAATGTTTTCTGCTTCAATTTGACTCATTTTACAAAGGTGCTTATTCCTGGAGTGAACATGCGGTTCTACTTAAGAGTAAGCAACTAAGCGAAATAAAGTCATGGAACGCTTATTTGCCTTCTATCTATGCATTCTGACACTCCAACAATGTTTTCTGCTTCAATTTGACTCATTTTACAAAGGTGCTTATTCCTGAAGTGAATATGCAGTTCTACTCAAGAGTAAGCAACTAAGCGAAATAAAGCCATGGAACGTTTATTTGCCTTCTGTCTATGCATTCTGACACTCCAACAATGTGTTCTGCTTCAATTTGACTCATTTTACAAAGGTGCTTATTCCTGGAGTGAACATGCAGTTCTACTCAAGAGTAAGCAACTAAGCGAAATAAAGCCATGGAACGCTTATTTGCCTTCTATCTATGCATTCTGACACTCCAACAATGTGTTCTGCTTCAATTTGACTCATTTTACAAAGGTGCTTATTCCTGGAGTGAATATGCAGTTCTACTCAAGAGTAAGCAACTAAGCGAAATAAAGCCATAGAACGCTTATTTGCCTTCTATCTATGCATTCTGACACTCCAACAATGTGTTCTGCTTCAATTTAACTCATTTTACAAAGGTGCTTATTCCTGGAGTGAACATGCAGTTTTACTCAAGAGTAAGCAACTAAGCGAAATAAAGTCAGGGAGGGCTTATTTGCCTTCTATCTATGCATTCTGACACTCCAACAATGTTTTCTGCTTCAATTTGACTCATTTTACAAAGGTGCTTATTCCTGGAGTGAACATGCGGTTCTACTCAAGAGTAAGCAACTAAGCGAAATAAAGTCATGGAACGCTTATTTGCCTTCTATCTATGCATTCTGACACTCCAACAATGTGTTCTGCTTCAATTTGACTCATTTTACAAAGGTGCTTATTCCTGAAGTGAATATGCAGTTCTACTCAAGAGTAAGCAACTAAGCGAAATAAAGCCACGGAACGCTTATTAGCCTTCTGTCTATGCATTCTGACACTCCAACAATGTGTTCTGCTTCAATTTGACTCATTTTACAAAGGTGCTTATTCCTGGAGTGAACATGCAGTTCTACTCAAGAGTAAGCAACTAAGCGAAATAAAGCCATGGAACGCTTATTTGCCTTCTATCTATGCATTCTGACACTCCAACAATGTGTTCTGCTTCGATTTGACTCATTTTAAAAGTGCTTATTCCTGGAGTGAACATGCAGTTCTACTCAAGAGTAAGCAAATAAGCGAAATAAAGCCATAGAACGCTTATTTGCCTTCTATCTATGCATTCTGACACTCCAACAATGTGTTCTGCTTCAATTTAACTAATTTTACAAAGGTGTTTATTCCTGGAGTGAACATGCAGTTTTACTCAAGAGTAAGCAACTAAGCGAAATAAAGTCAGGGAGGGCTTATTTGCCTTCTATCTATGCATTCTGACACTCCAACAATGTGTTCTGCTTCAATTTGACTCATTTTACAAAGGTGCTTATTCCTGGAGTGAACATGCGGTTCTACTCAAGAGTAAGCAACTAAGCGAAATAAAGTCATGGAACGCTTATTTGCCTTCTATCTATGCATTCTGACACTCCAACAATGTGTTCTGCTTCAATTTGACTCATTTTACAAAGGTGCTTATTCCTGGAGTGAACATGCGGTTCTACTCAAGAGTAAGCAACTAAGCGAAATAAAGTCATGGAACGCTTATTTGCCTTCTATCTATGCATTCTGACACTCCAACAATGTGTTCTGCTTCAATTTGACTCATTTTACAAAGGTGCTTATTCCTGGAGTGAACATGCAGTTTTACTCAAGAGTAAGCAACTAAGCGAAATAAAGTCATGGAACGCTTATTTGCCTTCTATCTATGCATTCTGACACTCCAACAATGTGTTATGCTTCAATTTGACTCATTTTACAAAGGTGCTTATTCCTGGAGTGAACATGCAGTTCTACTCAAGAGTAAGCAACTAAGCGAAATAAAGCCATGGAACACTTATGTGCCTTCTATCTATGCATTCTGACACTCCAACAATGTGTTCTGCTTCAATTTGACTCATTTTACAAAGGTGCTTATTCCTGGAGTGAACATGCAGTTCTACTCAAGAGTAAGCAACTAAGCGAAATAAAGTCATGGAACGCTTATTTGCCTTCTATCTATGCATTCTGACACTCCAACAATGTTTTCTGCTTCAATTTGACTCATTTTACAAAGGTGCTTATTCCTGGAGTGAACATGCAGTTTTACTCAAGAGTAAGCAACTAAGCGAAATAAAGCCATAGAACGCTTATTTGCCTTCTATCTATGCATTCTGACACTCCAACAATGTGTTCTGCTTCAATTTGACTCATTTTACAAAGGTGCTTATTCCTGGAGTGAACATGCGGTTCTACTCAAGAGTAAGCAACTAAGCGAAATGAAGCCACGGAACGCTTATTTGCCTTCTATCTATGCATTCTGACACTCCAACAATGTTTTCTGCTTCAATTTGACTCATTTTACAAAGGTGCTTATTCCTGGAGTGAATATGCAGTTCTACTCAAGAGTAAGCAACTAAGCGAAATGAAGCCACGAAACGCTTATTTACCTTATATCTATGCATTCTGACACTCCAACAATGTTTTCTGCTTCAATTTGACTCATTTTACAAAGGTGCTTATTCCTGGAGTGAATATGCAGTTCTACTCAAGAGTAAGCAACTAAGCGAAATGAAGCCACGGAACGCTTATTTGCCTTCTATCTATGCATTCTGACACTCCAACAATGTTTTCTGCTTCAATTTGACTCATTTTACAAAGGTGCTTATTTCTGGAGTGAATATGCAGTTCTACTCAAGAGTAAGCAACTAAGCGAAATAAAGCCACGGAACGCTTATTTGCCTTCTATCTATGCATTCTGACACTCCAACAATGTTTTCTGCTTCAATTTGACTCATTTTACAAAGGTGCTTATTCCTGGAGTGAATATGCAGTTCTACTCAAGAGTAAGCAACTAAGCGAAATAAAGCCATGGAACGCTTATCTGCCTTCTATCTATGCATTCTGACACTCCAACAATGTTTTCTGCTTCAATTTGACCCATTTTACAAAGGTGCTTATTCCTGATGTGAACATGCAGTTCTACTCAAGAGTAAGCAACTAAGCGAAATGAAGCCACGGAACGCTTATTTGCCTTCTATCTATGCATTCTGACACACCAACAATGTTTTCTGCTTCAATTTGACTCATTTTACAAAGGTGCTTATTCCTGGAGTGAATATGCAGGTCTACTCAAGAGTAAGCAACTAAGCGAAATGAAGCCACGAAACGCTTATTTACCTTATATCTATGCATTCTGACACTCCAACAATGTTTTCTGCTTCAATTTGACTCATTTTACAAAGGTGCTTATTCCTGGAGTGAATATGCAGTTCTACTCAAGAGTAAGCAAATAAGCGAAATGAAGCCACGGAACGCTTATTTGCCTTCTATCTATGCATTCTGACACTCCAACAATGTTTTCTGCTTCAATTTGACTCATTTTACAAAGGTGCTTATTCCTGGAGTGAATATGCAATTCTACTCAAGAGTAAGCAAATAAGCGAAATGAAGCCATAGAACGCTTATGTGCCTTCTATCTATGCATTCAGACACTCCAACAATGTTTTCTGCTTCAATTTGACTCATTTTACAAAGGTGCTTATTCCTGGAGTGAATATGCAGTTCTACTCAAGAGTAAGCAACTAAGCGAAATGAAGCCACGGAACGCTTATTTGCCTTCTATCTATGCATTCTGACACTCCAACAATGTTTTCTGCTTCAATTTGACTCATTTTAAAAAGGTGCTTATTCCTGGAGTGAACATGCAGTTCTACTCAAGAGTAAGCAACTAAGCGAAATGAAGCCACGGAACGCTTATTTGCCTTCTATCTATGCATTCTGACACTCCAACAATGTTTTCTGCTTCAATTTGACTCATTTTACAAAGGTGCTTATTCCTGGAGTGAATATGCAGTTCTACTCAAGAGTAAGCAACTAAGCGAAATGAAGCCATAGAAGGCTTATTTGCCTTCTATCTATGCATTCTGACACTCCAACAATGTTTTCTGCTTCAATTTGACCCATTTTACAAAGGTGCTTATTCCTGATGTGAACATGCAGTTCTACTCAAGAGTAAGCAACTAAGCGAAATGAAGCCACGGAACGCTTATTTGCCTTCTATCTATGCATTCTGACACTCCAACAATGTTTTCTGCTTCAATTTGACTCATTTTACAAAGGTGCTTATTCCTGGAGTGAATATGCAGTTCTACTCAAGAGTAAGCAACTAAGCGAAATGAAGCCACGGAACGCTTATTTGCCTTCTATCTATGCATTCTGACACTCCAACAATGTTTTCTGCTTCAATTTGACTCATTTTACAAAGGTGCTTATTCCTGGAGTGAATATGCAGTTCTACTCAAGAGTAAGCAACTAAGCGAAATAAAGCCACGGAACGCTTATTTGCCTTCTATCTATGCATTCTGACACTCCAACAATGTTTTCTGCTTCAATTTGACTCATTTTACAAAGGTGCTTATTCCTGGAGTGAATATGCAGTTCTACTCAAGAGTAAGCAACTAAGCGAAATGAAGCCACGGAACGCTTATTTGCCTTCTATCTATGCATTCTGACACTCCAACAATGTTTTCTGCTTCAATTTGACTCATTTTACAAAGGTGCTTATTCCTGGAGTGAATATGCAGTTCTACTCAAGAGTAAGCAACTAAGCGAAATAAAGCCATGGAACGCTTATTTGCCTTCTATCTATGCATTCTGACACTCCAACAATGTTTTCTGCTTCAATTTGACCCATTTTACAAAGGTGCTTATTCCTGATGTGAACATGCAGTTCTACTCAAGAGTAAGCAACTAAGCGAAATGAAGCCACGGAACGCTTATTTGCCTTCTATCTATGCAATCTGACACTCCAACAATGTTTTCTGCTTCAATTTGACTCATTTTACAAAGGTGCTTATTCCTGGAGTGAATATGCAGTTCTACTCAAGAGTAAGCAACTAAGCGAAATGAAGCCACGGAACGCTTATTTGCCTTCTATCTATGCATTCTGACACTCCAACAATGTTTTCTGCTTCAATTTGACTCATTTTACAAAGGTGCTTATTCCTGGAGTGAATATGCAATTCTACTCAAGAGTAAGCAAATAAGCGAAATAAAGCCACGGAACGCTTATTTGCCTTCTATCTATGCATTCTGACATTCCAACAATGTTTTCTGCTTCAATTTGACTCATTTTACAAAGGTGCTTATTCCTGGAGTGAATATGCAGTTCTACTCAAGAGTAAGCAACTAAGCGAAATGAAGCCACGGAACGCTTATTTGCCTTCTATCTATGCATTCTGACACTCCAACAATGTTTTCTGCTTCAATTTGACTCATTTTACAAAGGTGCTTATTCCTGGAGTGAATATGCAGTTTTACTCAAGAGTAAGCAACTAAGCGAAATAAAGTCAGGGAGGGCTTATTTGCCTTCTATCTATGCATTCTGACACTCCAACAATGTGTTCTGCTTCAATTTGACTCATTTTACAAAGGTGCTTATTCCTGGAGTGAACATGCGGTTCTACTCAAGAGTAAGCAACTAAGCGAAATAAAGTCATGGAACGCTTATTTGCCTTCTATCTATGCATTCTGACACTCCAACAATGTGTTCTGCTTCAATTTGACTCATTTTACAAAGGTGCTTATTCCTGGAGTGAACATGCAGTTTTACTCAAGAGTAAGCAACTAAGCGAAATAAAGTCATGGAACGCTTATTTGCCTTCTATCTATGCATTCTGACACTCCAACAATGTGTTATGCTTCAATTTGACTCATTTTACAAAGGTGCTTATTCCTGGAGTGAACATGCAGTTCTACTCAAGAGTAAGCAACTAAGCGAAATAAAGCCATGGAACACTTATGTGCCTTCTATCTATGCATTCTGACACTCCAACAATGTGTTCTGCTTCAATTTGACTCATTTTACAAAGGTGCTTATTCCTGGAGTGAACATGCAGTTCTACTCAAGAGTAAGCAACTAAGCGAAATAAAGTCATGGAACGCTTATTTGCCTTCTATCTATGCATTCTGACACTCCAACAATGTTTTCTGCTTCAATTTGACTCATTTTACAAAGGTGCTTATTCCTGGAGTGAACATGCAGTTTTACTCAAGAGTAAGCAACTAAGCGAAATAAAGCCATAGAACGCTTATTTGCCTTCTATCTATGCATTCTGACACTCCAACAATGTGTTCTGCTTCAATTTGACTCATTTTACAAAGGTGCTTATTCCTGGAGTGAACATGCGGTTCTACTCAAGAGTAAGCAACTAAGCGAAATGAAGCCACGGAACGCTTATTTGCCTTCTATCTATGCATTCTGACACTCCAACAATGTTTTCTGCTTCAATTTGACCCATTTTACAAAGGTGCTTATTCCTGATGTGAACATGCAGTTCTACTCAAGAGTAAGCAACTAAGCGAAATGAAGCCACGGAACGCTTATTTGCCTTCTATCTATGCATTCTGACACACCAACAATGTTTTCTGCTTCAATTTGACTCATTTTACAAAGGTGCTTATTCCTGGAGTGAATATGCAGGTCTACTCAAGAGTAAGCAACTAAGCGAAATGAAGCCACGAAACGCTTATTTACCTTATATCTATGCATTCTGACACTCCAACAATGTTTTCTGCTTCAATTTGACTCATTTTACAAAGGTGCTTATTCCTGGAGTGAATATGCAGTTCTACTCAAGAGTAAGCAACTAAGCGAAATGAAGCCACGGAACGCTTATTTGCCTTCTATCTATGCATTCTGACACTCCAACAATGTTTTCTGCTTCAATTTGACTCATTTTAAAAAGGTGCTTATTCCTGGAGTGAACATGCAGTTCTACTCAAGAGTAAGCAACTAAGCGAAATGAAGCCACGGAACGCTTATTTGCCTTCTATCTATGCATTCTGACACTCCAACAATGTTTTCTGCTTCAATTTGACTCATTTTACAAAGGTGCTTATTCCTGGAGTGAATATGCAGTTCTACTCAAGAGTAAGCAACTAAGCGAAATGAAGCCATAGAAGGCTTATTTGCCTTCTATCTATGCATTCTGACACTCCAACAATGTTTTCTGCTTCAATTTGACCCATTTTACAAAGGTGCTTATTCCTGATGTGAACATGCAGTTCTACTCAAGAGTAAGCAACTAAGCGAAATGAAGCCACGGAACGCTTATTTGCCTTCTATCTATGCATTCTGACACTCCAACAATGTTTTCTGCTTCAATTTGACTCATTTTACAAAGGTGCTTATTCCTGGAGTGAATATGCAGTTCTACTCAAGAGTAAGCAACTAAGCGAAATGAAGCCACGAAACGCTTATTTACCTTATATCTATGCATTCTGACACTCCAACAATGTTTTCTGCTTCAATTTGACTCATTTTACAAAGGTGCTTATTCCTGGAGTGAATATGCAGTTCTACTCAAGAGTAAGCAACTAAGCGAAATGAAGCCACGGAACGCTTATTTGCCTTCTATCTATGCATTCTGACACTCCAACAATGTTTTCTGCTTCAATTTGACTCATTTTACAAAGGTGCTTATTCCTGGAGTGAATATGCAGTTCTACTCAAGAGTAAGCAACTAAGCGAAATAAAGCCACGGAACGCTTATTTGCCTTCTATCTATGCATTCTGACACTCCAACAATGTTTTCTGCTTCAATTTGACTCATTTTACAAAGGTGCTTATTCCTGGAGTGAATATGCAGTTCTACTCAAGAGTAAGCAACTAAGCGAAATGAAGCCACGGAACGCTTATTTGCCTTCTATCTATGCATTCTGACACTCCAACAATGTTTTCTGCTTCAATTTCACTCATTTTACAAAGGTGCTTATTCCTGGAGTGAATATGCAGTTCTACTCAAGAGTAAGCAACTAAGCGAAATAAAGCCATGGAACGCTTATTTGCCTTCTATCTATGCATTCTGACACTCCAACAATGTTTTCTGCTTCAATTTGACCCATTTTACAAAGGTGCTTATTCCTGATGTGAACATGCAGTTCTACTCAAGAGTAAGCAACTAAGCGAAATGAAGCCACGGAACGCTTATTTGCCTTCTATCTATGCATTCTGACACTCCAACAATGTTTTCTGCTTCAATTTGACCCATTTTACAAAGGTGCTTATTCCTGATGTGAACATGCAGTTCTACTCAAGAGTAAGCAACTAAGCGAAATGAAGCCACGGAACGCTTATTTGCCTTCTATCTATGCATTCTGACACACCAACAATGTTTTCTGCTTCAATTTGACTCATTTTACAAAGGTGCTTATTCCTGGAGTGAATATGCAGGTCTACTCAAGAGTAAGCAACTAAGCGAAATGAAGCCACGAAACGCTTATTTACCTTATATCTATGCATTCTGACACTCCAACAATGTTTTCTGCTTCAATTTGACTCATTTTACAAAGGTGCTTATTCCTGGAGTGAATATGCAGTTCTACTCAAGAGTAAGCAAATAAGCGAAATGAAGCCACGGAACGCTTATTTGCCTTCTATCTATGCATTCTGACACTCCAACAATGTTTTCTGCTTCAATTTGACTCATTTTACAAAGGTGCTTATTCCTGGAGTGAATATGCAATTCTACTCAAGAGTAAGCAAATAAGCGAAATGAAGCCATAGAACGCTTATGTGCCTTCTATCTATGCATTCAGACACTCCAACAATGTTTTCTGCTTCAATTTGACTCATTTTACAAAGGTGCTTATTCCTGGAGTGAATATGCAGTTCTACTCAAGAGTAAGCAACTAAGCGAAATGAAGCCACGGAACGCTTATTTGCCTTCTATCTATGCATTCTGACACTCCAACAATGTGTTCTGCTTCAATTTGACTCATTTTAAAAAGGTGCTTATTCCTGGAGTGAACATGCAGTTCTACTCAAGAGTAAGCAACTAAGCGAAATAAAGTCATGGAACGCTTATTTGCCTTCTATCTATGCATTCTGACACTCCAACAATGTTTTCTGCTTCAATTTCACTCATTTTACAAAGGTGCTTATTCCTGGAGTGAATATGCAGTTCTACTCAAGAGTAAGCAACTAAGCGAAATAAAGCCATGGAACGCTTATTTGCCTTCTATCTATGCATTCTGACACTCCAACAATGTTTTCTGCTTCAATTTGACCCATTTTACAAAGGTGCTTATTCCTGATGTGAACATGCAGTTCTACTCAAGAGTAAGCAACTAAGCGAAATGAAGCCACGGAACGCTTATTTGCCTTCTATCTATGCATTCTGACACTCCAACAATGTTTTCTGCTTCAATTTGACCCATTTTACAAAGGTGCTTATTCCTGATGTGAACATGCAGTTCTACTCAAGAGTAAGCAACTAAGCGAAATGAAGCCACGGAACGCTTATTTGCCTTCTATCTATGCATTCTGACACACCAACAATGTTTTCTGCTTCAATTTGACTCATTTTACAAAGGTGCTTATTCCTGGAGTGAATATGCAGGTCTACTCAAGAGTAAGCAACTAAGCGAAATGAAGCCACGAAACGCTTATTTACCTTATATCTATGCATTCTGACACTCCAACAATGTTTTCTGCTTCAATTTGACTCATTTTACAAAGGTGCTTATTCCTGGAGTGAATATGCAGTTCTACTCAAGAGTAAGCAAATAAGCGAAATGAAGCCACGGAACGCTTATTTGCCTTCTATCTATGCATTCTGACACTCCAACAATGTTTTCTGCTTCAATTTGACTCATTTTACAAAGGTGCTTATTCCTGGAGTGAATATGCAATTCTACTCAAGAGTAAGCAAATAAGCGAAATGAAGCCATAGAACGCTTATGTGCCTTCTATCTATGCATTCAGACACTCCAACAATGTTTTCTGCTTCAATTTGACTCATTTTACAAAGGTGCTTATTCCTGGAGTGAATATGCAGTTCTACTCAAGAGTAAGCAACTAAGCGAAATGAAGCCACGGAACGCTTATTTGCCTTCTATCTATGCATTCTGACACTCCAACAATGTGTTCTGCTTCAATTTGACTCATTTTAAAAAGGTGCTTATTCCTGGAGTGAACATGCAGTTCTACTCAAGAGTAAGCAACTAAGCGAAATAAAGTCATGGAACGCTTATTTGCCTTCTATCTATGCATTCTGACACTCCAACAATGTTTTCTGCTTCAATTTGACTCATTTTACAAAGGTGCTTATTCCTGGAGTGAACATGCAGTTTTACTCAAGAGTAAGCAACTAAGCGAAATAAAGCCATAGAACGCTTATTTGCCTTCTATCTATGCATTCTGACACTCCAACAATGTGTTCTGCTTCAATTTGACTCATTTTACAAAGGTGCTTATTCCTGGAGTGAACATGCGGTTCTACTCAAGAGTAAGCAACTAAGCGAAATGAAGCCACGGAACGCTTATTTGCCTTCTATCTATGCATTCTGACACTCCAACAATGTTTTCTGCTTCAATTTGACCCATTTTACAAAGGTGCTTATTCCTGATGTGAACATGCAGTTCTACTCAAGAGTAAGCAACTAAGCGAAATGAAGCCACGGAACGCTTATTTGCCTTCTATCTATGCATTCTGACACACCAACAATGTTTTCTGCTTCAATTTGACTCATTTTACAAAGGTGCTTATTCCTGGAGTGAATATGCAGGTCTACTCAAGAGTAAGCAACTAAGCGAAATGAAGCCACGAAACGCTTATTTACCTTATATCTATGCATTCTGACACTCCAACAATGTTTTCTGCTTCAATTTGACTCATTTTACAAAGGTGCTTATTCCTGGAGTGAATATGCAGTTCTACTCAAGAGTAAGCAACTAAGCGAAATGAAGCCACGGAACGCTTATTTGCCTTCTATCTATGCATTCTGACACTCCAACAATGTTTTCTGCTTCAATTTGACTCATTTTAAAAAGGTGCTTATTCCTGGAGTGAACATGCAGTTCTACTCAAGAGTAAGCAACTAAGCGAAATGAAGCCACGGAACGCTTATTTGCCTTCTATCTATGCATTCTGACACTCCAACAATGTTTTCTGCTTCAATTTGACTCATTTTACAAAGGTGCTTATTCCTGGAGTGAATATGCAGTTCTACTCAAGAGTAAGCAACTAAGCGAAATGAAGCCATAGAAGGCTTATTTGCCTTCTATCTATGCATTCTGACACTCCAACAATGTTTTCTGCTTCAATTTGACCCATTTTACAAAGGTGCTTATTCCTGATGTGAACATGCAGTTCTACTCAAGAGTAAGCAACTAAGCGAAATGAAGCCACGGAACGCTTATTTGCCTTCTATCTATGCATTCTGACACTCCAACAATGTTTTCTGCTTCAATTTGACTCATTTTACAAAGGTGCTTATTCCTGGAGTGAATATGCAGTTCTACTCAAGAGTAAGCAACTAAGCGAAATGAAGCCACGAAACGCTTATTTACCTTATATCTATGCATTCTGACACTCCAACAATGTTTTCTGCTTCAATTTGACTCATTTTACAAAGGTGCTTATTCCTGGAGTGAATATGCAGTTCTACTCAAGAGTAAGCAACTAAGCGAAATGAAGCCACGGAACGCTTATTTGCCTTCTATCTATGCATTCTGACACTCCAACAATGTTTTCTGCTTCAATTTGACTCATTTTACAAAGGTGCTTATTCCTGGAGTGAATATGCAGTTCTACTCAAGAGTAAGCAACTAAGCGAAATAAAGCCACGGAACGCTTATTTGCCTTCTATCTATGCATTCTGACACTCCAACAATGTTTTCTGCTTCAATTTGACTCATTTTACAAAGGTGCTTATTCCTGGAGTGAATATGCAGTTCTACTCAAGAGTAAGCAACTAAGCGAAATGAAGCCACGGAACGCTTATTTGCCTTCTATCTATGCATTCTGACACTCCAACAATGTTTTCTGCTTCAATTTCACTCATTTTACAAAGGTGCTTATTCCTGGAGTGAATATGCAGTTCTACTCAAGAGTAAGCAACTAAGCGAAATAAAGCCATGGAACGCTTATTTGCCTTCTATCTATGCATTCTGACACTCCAACAATGTTTTCTGCTTCAATTTGACCCATTTTACAAAGGTGCTTATTCCTGATGTGAACATGCAGTTCTACTCAAGAGTAAGCAACTAAGCGAAATGAAGCCACGGAACGCTTATTTGCCTTCTATCTATGCATTCTGACACTCCAACAATGTTTTCTGCTTCAATTTGACTCATTTTACAAAGGTGCTTATTCCTGGAGTGAATATGCAGTTCTACTCAAGAGTAAGCAACTAAGCGAAATAAAGCCATAGAACGCTTATTTGCCTTCTATCTATGCATTCTGACACTCCAACAATGTGTTCTGCTTCAATTTGACTCATTTTACAAAGGTGCTTATTCCTGGAGTGAACATGCGGTTCTACTCAAGAGTAAGCAACTAAGCGAAATGAAGCCACGGAACGCTTATTTGCCTTCTATCTATGCATTCTGACACTCCAACAATGTTTTCTGCTTCAATTTGACCCATTTTACAAAGGTGCTTATTCCTGATGTGAACATGCAGTTCTACTCAAGAGTAAGCAACTAAGCGAAATGAAGCCACGGAACGCTTATTTGCCTTCTATCTATGCATTCTGACACACCAACAATGTTTTCTGCTTCAATTTGACTCATTTTACAAAGGTGCTTATTCCTGGAGTGAATATGCAGGTCTACTCAAGAGTAAGCAACTAAGCGAAATGAAGCCACGAAACGCTTATTTACCTTATATCTATGCATTCTGACACTCCAACAATGTTTTCTGCTTCAATTTGACTCATTTTACAAAGGTGCTTATTCCTGGAGTGAATATGCAATTCTACTCAAGAGTAAGCAAATAAGCGAAATGAAGCCATAGAACGCTTATGTGCCTTCTATCTATGCATTCAGACACTCCAACAATGTTTTCTGCTTCAATTTGACTCATTTTACAAAGGTGCTTATTCCTGGAGTGAATATGCAGTTCTACTCAAGAGTAAGCAACTAAGCGAAATGAAGCCACGGAACGCTTATTTGCCTTCTATCTATGCATTCTGACACTCCAACAATGTTTTCTGCTTCAATTTGACTCATTTTAAAAAGGTGCTTATTCCTGGAGTGAACATGCAGTTCTACTCAAGAGTAAGCAACTAAGCGAAATGAAGCCACGGAACGCTTATTTGCCTTCTATCTATGCATTCTGACACTCCAACAATGTTTTCTGCTTCAATTTGACTCATTTTACAAAGGTGCTTATTCCTGGAGTGAATATGCAGTTCTACTCAAGAGTAAGCAACTAAGCGAAATGAAGCCATAGAAGGCTTATTTGCCTTCTATCTATGCATTCTGACACTCCAACAATGTTTTCTGCTTCAATTTGACCCATTTTACAAAGGTGCTTATTCCTGATGTGAACATGCAGTTCTACTCAAGAGTAAGCAACTAAGCGAAATGAAGCCACGGAACGCTTATTTGCCTTCTATCTATGCATTCTGACACTCCAACAATGTTTTCTGCTTCAATTTGACTCATTTTACAAAGGTGCTTATTCCTGGAGTGAATATGCAGTTCTACTCAAGAGTAAGCAACTAAGCGAAATGAAGCCACGAAAGGCTTATTTACCTTATATCTATGCATTCTGACACTCCAACAATGTTTTCTGCTTCAATTTGACTCATTTTACAAAGGTGCTTATTCCTGGAGTGAATATGCAGTTCTACTCAAGAGTAAGCAACTAAGCGAAATGAAGCCACGGAACGCTTATTTGCCTTCTATCTATGCATTCTGACACTCCAACAATGTTTTCTGCTTCAATTTGACTCATTTTACAAAGGTGCTTATTCCTGGAGTGAATATGCAGTTCTACTCAAGAGTAAGCAACTAAGCGAAATAAAGCCACGGAACGCTTATTTGCCTTCTATCTATGCATTCTGACACTCCAACAATGTTTTCTGCTTCAATTTGACTCATTTTACAAAGGTGCTTATTCCTGGAGTGAATATGCAGTTCTACTCAAGAGTAAGCAACTAAGCGAAATGAAGCCACGGAACGCTTATTTGCCTTCTATCTATGCATTCTGACACTCCAACAATGTTTTCTGCTTCAATTTCACTCATTTTACAAAGGTGCTTATTCCTGGAGTGAATATGCAGTTCTACTCAAGAGTAAGCAACTAAGCGAAATAAAGCCATGGAACGCTTATTTGCCTTCTATCTATGCATTCTGACACTCCAACAATGTTTTCTGCTTCAATTTGACCCATTTTACAAAGGTGCTTATTCCTGATGTGAACATGCAGTTCTACTCAAGAGTAAGCAACTAAGCGAAATGAAGCCACGGAACGCTTATTTGCCTTCTATCTATGCATTCTGACACTCCAACAATGTTTTCTGCTTCAATTTGACTCATTTTACAAAGGTGCTTATTCCTGGAGTGAATATGCAGTTCTACTCAAGAGTAAGCAACTAAGCGAAATGAAGCTACGGAACGCTTATTTGCCTTCTATCTATGCATTCTGACACTCCAACAATGTTTTCTGCTTCAATTTGACTCATTTTACAAAGGTGCTTATTCCTGGAGTGAATATGCAATTCTACTCAAGAGTAAGCAAATAAGCGAAATAAAGCCACGGAACGCTTATTTGCCTTCTATCTATGCATTCTGACACTCCAACAATGTTTTCTGCTTCAATTTGACTCATTTTACAAAGGTGCTTATTCCTGGAGTGAATATGCAGTTCTACTCAAGAGTAAGCAACTAAGCGAAATGAAGCCACGGAACGCTTATTTGCCTTCTATCTATGCATTCTGACACTCCAACAATGTTTTCTGCTTCAATTTGACTCATTTTACAAAGGTGCTTATTCCTGGAGTGAATATGCAGTTTTACTCAAGAGTAAGCAACTAAGCGAAATAAAGTCAGGGAGGGCTTATTTGCCTTCTATCTATGCATTCTGACACTCCAACAATGTGTTCTGCTTCAATTTGACTCATTTTACAAAGGTGCTTATTCCTGGAGTGAACATGCGGTTCTACTCAAGAGTAAGCAACTAAGCGAAATAAAGTCATGGAACGCTTATTTGCCTTCTATCTATGCATTCTGACACTCCAACAATGTGTTCTGCTTCAATTTGACTCATTTTACAAAGGTGCTTATTCCTGGAGTGAACATGCAGTTTTACTCAAGAGTAAGCAACTAAGCGAAATAAAGTCATGGAACGCTTATCTGCCTTCTATCTATGCATTCTGACACTCCAACAATGTGTTATGCTTCAATTTGACTCATTTTACAAAGGTGCTTATTCCTGGAGTGAACATGCAGTTCTACTCAAGAGTAAGCAACTAAGCGAAATAAAGCCATGGAACACTTATGTGCCTTCTATCTATGCATTCTGACACTCCAACAATGTGTTCTGCTTCAATTTGACTCATTTTACAAAGGTGCTTATTCCTGGAGTGAACATGCAGTTCTACTCAAGAGTAAGCAACTAAGCGAAATAAAGTCATGGAACGCTTATTTGCCTTCTATCTATGCATTCTGACACTCCAACAATGTTTTCTGCTTCAATTTGACTCATTTTACAAAGGTGCTTATTCCTGGAGTGAACATGCAGTTTTACTCAAGAGTAAGCAACTAAGCGAAATAAAGCCATAGAACGCTTATTTGCCTTCTATCTATGCATTCTGACACTCCAACAATGTGTTCTGCTTCAATTTGACTCATTTTACAAAGGTGCTTATTCCTGGAGTGAACATGCGGTTCTACTCAAGAGTAAGCAACTAAGCGAAATGAAGCCACGGAACGCTTATTTGCCTTCTATCTATGCATTCTGACACTCCAACAATGTTTTCTGCTTCAATTTGACTCATTTTACAAAGGTGCTTATTCCTGGAGTGAATATGCAGTTCTACTCAAGAGTAAGCAACTAAGCGAAATGAAGCCACGAAACGCTTATTTACCTTATATCTATGCATTCTGACACTCCAACAATGTTTTCTGCTTCAATTTGACTCATTTTACAAAGGTGCTTATTCCTGGAGTGAATATGCAGTTCTACTCAAGTGTAAGCAACTAAGCGAAATGAAGCCACGGAACGCTTATTTGCCTTCTATCTATGCATTCTGACACTCCAACAATGTTTTCTGCTTCAATTTGACTCATTTTACAAAGGTGCTTATTCCTGGAGTGAATATGCAGTTCTACTCAAGAGTAAGCAACTAAGCGAAATAAAGCCACGGAACGCTTATTTGCCTTCTATCTATGCATTCTGACACTCCAACAATGTTTTCTGCTTCAATTTGACTCATTTTACAAAGGTGCTTATTCCTGGAGTGAATATGCAGTTCTACTCAAGAGTAAGCAACTAAGCGAAATAAAGCCATGGAACGCTTATCTGCCTTCTATCTATGCATTCTGACACTCCAACAATGTTTTCTGCTTCAATTTGACCCATTTTACAAAGGTGCTTATTCCTGATGTGAACATGCAGTTCTACTCAAGAGTAAGCAACTAAGCGAAATGAAGCCACGGAACGCTTATTTGCCTTCTATCTATGCATTCTGACACACCAACAATGTTTTCTGCTTCAATTTGACTCATTTTACAAAGGTGCTTATTCCTGGAGTGAATATGCAGGTCTACTCAAGAGTAAGCAACTAAGCGAAATGAAGCCACGAAACGCTTATTTACCTTATATCTATGCATTCTGACACTCCAACAATGTTTTCTGCTTCAATTTGACTCATTTTACAAAGGTGCTTATTCCTGGAGTGAATATGCAGTTCTACTCAAGAGTAAGCAACTAAGCGAAATGAAGCCACGGAACGCTTATTTGCCTTCTATCTATGCATTCTGATACTCCAACAATGTTTTCTGCTTCAATTTGACTCATTTTACAAAGGTGCTTATTCCTGGAGTGAATATGCAATTCTACTCAAGAGTAAGCAAATAAGCGAAATGAAGCCATAGAACGCTTATGTGCCTTCTATCTATGCATTCAGACACTCCAACAATGTTTTCTGCTTCAATTTGACTCATTTTACAAAGGTGCTTATTCCTGGAGTGAATATGCAGTTCTACTCAAGAGTAAGCAACTAAGCGAAATGAAGCCACGGAACGCTTATTTGCCTTCTATCTATGCATTCTGACACTCCAACAATGTTTTCTGCTTCAATTTGACTCATTTTACAAAGGTGCTTATTCCTGATGTGAACATGCAGTTCTACTCAAGAGTAAGCAACTAAGCGAAATGAAGCCACGGAACGCTTATGTGCCTTCTATCTATGCATTCAGACACTCCAACAATGTTTTCTGCTTCAATTTGACTCATTTTACAAAGGTGCTTATTCCTGGAGTGAATATGCAGTTCTACTCAAGAGTAAGCAACTAAGCGAAATGAAGCCACGGAACGCTTATTTGCCTTCTATCTATGCATTCTGACACTCCAACAATGTTTTCTGCTTCAATTTGACCCATTTTACAAAGGTGCTTATTCCTGATGTGAACATGCAGTTCTACTCAAGAGTAAGCAACTAAGCGAAATGAAGCCACGGAACGCTTATTTGCCTTCTATCTATGCATTCTGACACTCCAACAATGTTTTCTGCTTCAATTTGACTCATTTTACAAAGGTGCTTATTCCTGGAGTGAATATGCAGTTCTACTCAAGAATCATAGAATCATAGAATCATAGAATCATAGAATCATAGAGTTGGAAGAGACCACAAGGGCCATCCAGTCCAACCCCCTGCCAAGCAGGAAACACCATCAAAGCATTCCTGACAGATGGCTGTCAAGCCTCTGCTTAAAGACCTCCAAAGAAGGAGACTCCACCACACTCCTTGGCAGCAAATTCCACTGCCGAACAGCTCTCACTGTCAGGAAGTTCTTCCTAATGTTTAGGTGGAATTTTCTTTCTTGTAGTTTGAATCCGTTGCTCCGTGTCCGCTTCTCTGGAGCAGCAGAAAACAACCTTTCTCCCTCCTTTATATGACATCCTTTTATATATTTGAACATGGTTATCATATCACCCCTTAACCTTCTCTTCTCCAGGCTAAACATACCCAGCTCCCTAAGCCGTTCCTCATAAGGCATCGTTTCCAGGCCTTTGACCATTTTGGTTGCCCTCTTCTGGACACGTTCCAGCTTATCAGTATCCTTCTTGAACTGTGGTGCCCAGAACTGGACACAATACTCCAGGTGAGGTCTGACCAGAGCAGAATACAGTGGTACTATTACTTCCCTTGATCTAGATGCTATACTCCTATTGATGCAGCCCAGAATTGCATTGGCTTTTTTAGCTGCTGCATCACACTGCTGACTCATGTCAAGTTTGTGGTCAACCAAAACTCCTAGATCCTTTTCACATGTACTGCTCTCAAGCCAGGTGTCTCCCATCCTGTATTTGTGCCTTTCATTTTTTTTGCCCAAGTGTAGTACTTTACATTTCTCCTTGTTAAAATTCATCTTGTTTGCTTTGGCCCAGTTGTCTAATCTGTTAAGGTCATTCTGAAGTGTGATCCTGTCCTCTGGGGTGTTAGCCACCCCTCCCAACTTGGTGTCATCTGCAAACTTGCTCAGGATTCCCTCAAGCCCATCATCCAAGTCATTGATAAAGATGTTGAACAAGACTGGGCCCAAGACAGAACCCTGTGGCACCCCACTAGTCACTACTCTCCAGGATGAGGAGGAGCCATTGATGAGCACCCTTTGGGTTCGGTCAGTAATCCAGCTACAAATCCACTGAATGGTAGCATTGTCTAGCCCACATTTTACCAGCTTCTTTACAAGAATATCATGGGGCACCTTGTCAAAGGCCTTGCTGAAATCAAGATAGGCTACATCCACAGCGTTACCTTCATCTACCAGGCTTGTAAGCGAAATGAAGCCACGAAACGCTTATTTACCTTATATCTATGCATTCTGAGACTCCAACAATGTTTTCTGCTTCAATTTGACCCATTTTACAAAGGTGCTTATTCCTGATGTGAAGATGCAGTTCTACTCAAGAGTAAGCAACTAAGCGAAATGAAGCCACGGAACGCTTATTTGCCTTCTATCTATGCATTCTGACACTCCAACAATGTTTTCTGCTTCAATTTGACTCATTTTACAAAGGTGCTTATTCCTGGAGTGAATATGCAGTTCTACTCAAGAGTAAGCAACTAAGCGAAATGAAGCCACGAAACGCTTATTTACCTTATATCTATGCATTCTGACACTCCAACAATGTTTTCTGCTTCAATTTGACTCATTTTACAAAGGTGCTTATTCCTGGAGTGAATATGCAGTTCTACTCAAGAGTAAGCAACTAAGCGAAATGAAGCCACGGAACGCTTATTTGCCTTCTATCTATGCATTCTGACACTCCAACAATGTTTTCTGCTTCAATTTGACTCATTTTACAAAGGTGCTTATTCCTGGAGTGAATATGCAGTTCTACTCAAGAGTAAGCAACTAAGCGAAATAAAGCCACGGAACGCTTATTTGCCTTCTATCTATGCATTCTGACACTCCAACAATGTTTTCTGCTTCAATTTGACTCATTTTACAAAGGTGCTTATTCCTGGAGTGAATATGCAGTTCTACTCAAGAGTAAGCAACTAAGCGAAATGAAGCCACGGAACGCTTATTTGCCTTCTATCTATGCATTCTGACACTCCAACAATGTTTTCTGCTTCAATTTGACTCATTTTACAAAGGTGCTTATTCCTGGAGTGAATATGCAGTTCTACTCAAGAGTAAGCAACTAAGCGAAATAAAGCCATGGAACGCTTATTTGCCTTCTATCTATGCATTCTGACACTCCAACAATGTTTTCTGCTTCAATTTGACCCATTTTACAAAGGTGCTTATTCCTGATGTGAACATGCAGTTCTACTCAAGAGTAAGCAACTAAGCGAAATGAAGCCACGGAACGCTTATTTGCCTTCTATCTATGCATTCTGACACTCCAACAATGTTTTCTGCTTCAATTTGACTCATTTTACAAAGGTGCTTATTCCTGGAGTGAATATGCAGTTCTACTCAAGAGTAAGCAACTAAGCGAAATGAAGCCACGGAACGCTTATTTGCCTTCTATCTATGCATTCTGACACTCCAACAATGTTTTCTGCTTCAATTTGACTCATTTTACAAAGGTGCTTATTCCTGGAGTGAATATGCAGTTCTACTCAAGAGTAAGCAACTAAGCGAAATGAAGCCACGGAACGCTTATTTGCCTTCTATCTATGCATTCTGACACTCCAACAATGTTTTCTGCTTCAATTTGACTCATTTTACAAAGGTGCTTATTCCTGGAGTGAATATGCAGTTTTACTCAAGAGTAAGCAACTAAGCGAAATAAAGTCAGGGAGGGCTTATTTGCCTTCTATCTATGCATTCTGACACTCCAACAATGTGTTCTGCTTCAATTTGACTCATTTTACAAAGGTGCTTATTCCTGGAGTGAACATGCGGTTCTACTCAAGAGTAAGCAACTAAGCGAAATAAAGTCATGGAACGCTTATTTGCCTTCTATCTATGCATTCTGACACTCCAACAATGTGTTCTGCTTCAATTTGACTCATTTTACAAAGGTGCTTATTCCTGGAGTGAACATGCAGTTTTACTCAAGAGTAAGCAACTAAGCGAAATAAAGTCATGGAACGCTTATTTGCCTTCTATCTATGCATTCTGACACTCCAACAATGTGTTATGCTTCAATTTGACTCATTTTACAAAGGTGCTTATTCCTGGAGTGAACATGCAGTTCTACTCAAGAGTAAGCAACTAAGCGAAATAAAGCCATGGAACACTTATGTGCCTTCTATCTATGCATTCTGACACTCCAACAATGTGTTCTGCTTCAATTTGACTCATTTTACAAAGGTGCTTATTCCTGGAGTGAACATGCAGTTCTACTCAAGAGTAAGCAACTAAGCGAAATAAAGTCATGGAACGCTTATTTGCCTTCTATCTATGCATTCTGACACTCCAACAATGTTTTCTGCTTCAATTTGACTCATTTTACAAAGGTGCTTATTCCTGGAGTGAACATGCAGTTTTACTCAAGAGTAAGCAACTAAGCGAAATAAAGCCATAGAACGCTTATTTGCCTTCTATCTATGCATTCTGACACTCCAACAATGTGTTCTGCTTCAATTTGACTCATTTTACAAAGGTGCTTATTCCTGGAGTGAACATGCGGTTCTACTCAAGAGTAAGCAACTAAGCGAAATGAAGCCACGGAACGCTTATTTGCCTTCTATCTATGCATTCTGACACTCCAACAATGTTTTCTGCTTCAATTTGACTCATTTTACAAAGGTGCTTATTCCTGGAGTGAATATGCAGTTCTACTCAAGAGTAAGCAACTAAGCGAAATGAAGCCACGGAACGCTTATTTACCTTATATCTATGCATTCTGACACTCCAACAATGTTTTCTGCTTCAATTTGACTCATTTTACAAAGGTGCTTATTCCTGGAGTGAATATGCAATTCTACTCAAGAGTAAGCAAATAAGCGAAATGAAGCCACGGAACGCTTATTTGCCTTCTATCTATGCATTCTGACACTCCAACAATGTTTTCTGCTTCAATTTGACTCATTTTACAAAGGTGCTTATTCCTGGAGTGAACATGCAGTTCTACTCAAGAGTAAGCAACTAAGCGAAATGAAGCCACGGAACGCTTATTTGCCTTCTATCTATGCATTCTGACACTCCAACAATGTTTTCTGCTTCAATTTGACTCATTTTACAAAGGTGCTTATTCCTGGAGTGAATATGCAGTTCTACTCAAGAGTAAGCAACTAAGCGAAATGAAGCCATAGAAGGCTTATTTGCCTTCTATCTATGCATTCTGACACTCCAACAATGTTTTCTGCTTCAATTTGACTCATTTTACAAAGGTGCTTATTCCTGGAGTGAATATGCAGTTCTACTCAAGAGTAAGCAACTAAGCGAAATAAAGCCATGGAACGCTTATATGCCTTCTATCTATGCATTCTGACACTCCAACAATGTTTTCTGCTTCAATTTGACCCATTTTACAAAGGTGCTTATTCCTGATGTGAACATGCAGTTCTACTCAAGAGTAAGCAACTAAGCGAAATGAAGCCACGGAACGCTTATTTGCCTTCTATCTATGCATTCTGACACTCCAACAATGTTTTCTGCTTCAATTTGACTCATTTTACAAAGGTGCTTATTCCTGGAGTGAATATGCAGTTCTACTCAAGAGTAAGCAACTAAGCGAAATGAAGCCACGGAACGCTTATTTGCCTTCTATCTATGCATTCTGACACTCCAACAATGTTTTCTGCTTCAATTTGACTCATTTTACAAAGGTGCTTATTCCTGGAGTGAATATGCAATTCTACTCAAGAGTAAGCAAATAAGCGAAATAAAGCCACGGAACGCTTATTTGCCTTCTATCTATGCATTCTGACACTCCAACAATGTTTTCTGCTTCAATTTGACCCATTTTACAAAGGTGCTTATTCCTGATGTGAACATGCAGTTCTACTCAAGAGTAAGCAACTAAGCGAAATGAAGCCACGGAACGCTTACTTGCCTTCTATCTATGCATTCTGACACTCCAACAATGTTTTCTGCTTCAATTTGACTCATTTTACAAAGGTGCTTATTCCTGGAGTGAATATGCAGTTCTACTCAAGAGTAAGCAACTAAGCGAAATGAAGCCACGAAACGCTTATTTACCTTATATCTATGCATTCTGACACTCCAACAATGTTTTCTGCTTCAATTTGACTCATTTTACAAAGGTGCTTATTCCTGGAGTGAATATGCAGTTCTACTCAAGAGTAAGCAACTAAGCGAAATGAAGCCACGGAACGCTTATTTGCCTTCTATCTATGCATTCTGACACTCCAACAATGTTTTCTGCTTCAATTTGACTCATTTTACAAAGGTGCTTATTCCTGGAGTGAACATGCAGTTCTACTCAAGAGTAAGCAACTAAGCGAAATGAAGCCACGGAACGCTTATTTGCCTTCTATCTATGCATTCTGACACTCCAACAATGTTTTCTGCTTCAATTTGACTCATTTTACAAAGGTGCTTATTCCTGGAGTGAATATGCAGTTCTACTCAAGAGTAAGCAACTAAGCGAAATGAAGCCATAGAAGGCTTATTTGCCTTCTATCTATGCATTCTGACACTCCAACAATGTTTTCTGCTTCAATTTGACTCATTTTACAAAGGTGCTTATTCCTGGAGTGAATATGCAGTTCTACTCAAGAGTAAGCAACTAAGCGAAATAAAGCCATGGAACGCTTATATGCCTTCTATCTATGCATTCTGACACTCCAACAATGTTTTCTGCTTCAATTTGACCCATTTTACAAAGGTGCTTATTCCTGATGTGAACATGCAGTTCTACTCAAGAGTAAGCAACTAAGCGAAATGAAGCCACGGAACGCTTATTTGCCTTCTATCTATGCATTCTGACACTCCAACAATGTTTTCTGCTTCAATTTGACTCATTTTACAAAGGTGCTTATTCCTGGAGTGAATATGCAGTTCTACTCAAGAGTAAGCAACTAAGCGAAATGAAGCCACGGAACGCTTATTTGCCTTCTATCTATGCATTCTGACACTCCAACAATGTTTTCTGCTTCAATTTGACTCATTTTACAAAGGTGCTTATTCCTGGAGTGAATATGCAATTCTACTCAAGAGTAAGCAACTAAGCGAAATGAAGCCACGGAACGCTTATTTGCCTTCTATCTATGCATTCTGACACTCCAACAATGTTTTCTGCTTCAATTTGACTCATTTTACAAAGGTGCTTATTCCTGGAGTGAATATGCAGTTCTACTCAAGAGTAAGCAACTAAGCGAAATAAAGCCATGGAACGCTTATTTGCCTTCTATCTATGCATTCTGACACTCCAACAATGTTTTCTGCTTCAATTTGACTCATTTTACAAAGGTGCTTATTCCTGGAGTGAATATGCAATTCTACTCAAGAGTAAGCAAATAAGCGAAATAAAGCCATGGAACGCTTATTTGCCTTCTATCTATGCATTCTGACACTCCAACAATGTTTTCTGCTTCAATTTGACTCATTTTACAAAGGTGCTTATTCCTGGAGTGAACATGCAGTTCTACTCAAGAGTAAGCAACTAAGCGAAATGAAGCCACGGAACGCTTATTTGCCTTCTATCTATGCATTCTGACACTCCAACAATGTTTTCTGCTTCAATTTGACTCATTTTACAAAGGTGCTTATTCCTGGAGTGAATATGCAGTTCTACTCAAGAGTAAGCAACTAAGCGAAATGAAGCCATAGAAGGCTTATTTGCCTTCTATCTATGCATTCTGACACTCCAACAATGTTTTCTGCTTCAATTTGACTCATTTTACAAAGGTGCTTATTCCTGGAGTGAATATGCAGTTCTACTCAAGAGTAAGCAACTAAGCGAAATAAAGCCATGGAACGCTTATATGCCTTCTATCTATGCATTCTGACACTCCAACAATGTTTTCTGCTTCAATTTGACCCATTTTACAAAGGTGCTTATTCCTGATGTGAACATGCAGTTCTACTCAAGAGTAAGCAACTAAGCGAAATGAAGCCACGGAACGCTTATTTGCCTTCTATCTATGCATTCTGACACTCCAACAATGTTTTCTGCTTCAATTTGACTCATTTTACAAAGGTGCTTATTCCTGGAGTGAATATGCAGTTCTACTCAAGAGTAAGCAACTAAGCGAAATGAAGCCACGGAACGCTTATTTGCCTTCTATCTATGCATTCTGACACTCCAACAATGTTTTCTGCTTCAATTTGACTCATTTTACAAAGGTGCTTATTCCTGGAGTGAATATGCAATTCTACTCAAGAGTAAGCAAATAAGCGAAATAAAGCCACGGAACGCTTATTTGCCTTCTATCTATGCATTCTGACACTCCAACAATGTTTTCTGCTTCAATTTGACTCATTTTACAAAGGTGCTTATTCCTGGAGTGAATATGCAGTTCTACTCAAGAGTAAGCAACTAAGCGAAATGAAGCCACGGAACGCTTATTTGCCTTCTATCTATGCATTCTGACACTCCAACAATGTTTTCTGCTTCAATTTGACTCATTTTACAAAGGTGCTTATTCCTGGAGTGAATATGCAGTTCTACTCAAGAGTAAGCAACTAAGCGAAATAAAGCCATGGAACGCTTATTTGCCTTCTATCTATGCATTCTGACACTCCAACAATGTTTTCTGCTTCAATTTGACTCATTTTACAAAGGTGCTTATTCCTGGAGTGAACATGCAGTTCTACTCAAGAGTAAGCAACTAAGCGAAATGAAGCCACGGAACGCTTATTTGCCTTCTATCTATGCATTCTGACACTCCAACAATGTTTTCTGCTTCAATTTGACTCATTTTACAAAGGTGCTTATTCCTGGAGTGAATATGCAGTTCTACTCAAGAGTAAGCAACTAAGCGAAATGAAGCCATAGAAGGCTTATTTGCCTTCTATCTATGCATTCTGACACTCCAACAATGTTTTCTGCTTCAATTTGACTCATTTTACAAAGGTGCTTATTCCTGGAGTGAATATGCAGTTCTACTCAAGAGTAAGCAACTAAGCGAAATAAAGCCATGGAACGCTTATATGCCTTCTATCTATGCATTCTGACACTCCAACAATGTTTTCTGCTTCAATTTGACCCATTTTACAAAGGTGCTTATTCCTGATGTGAACATGCAGTTCTACTCAAGAGTAAGCAACTAAGCGAAATGAAGCCACGGAACGCTTATTTGCCTTCTATCTATGCATTCTGACACTCCAACAATGTTTTCTGCTTCAATTTGACTCATTTTACAAAGGTGCTTATTCCTGGAGTGAATATGCAGTTCTACTCAAGAGTAAGCAACTAAGCGAAATGAAGCCACGGAACGCTTATTTGCCTTCTATCTATGCATTCTGACACTCCAACAATGTTTTCTGCTTCAATTTGACTCATTTTACAAAGGTGCTTATTCCTGGAGTGAATATGCAATTCTACTCAAGAGTAAGCAAATAAGCGAAATAAAGCCACGGAACGCTTATTTGCCTTCTATCTATGCATTCTGACACTCCAACAATGTTTTCTGCTTCAATTTGACTCATTTTACAAAGGTGCTTATTCCTGGAGTGAATATGCAGTTCTACTCAAGAGTAAGCAACTAAGCGAAATGAAGCCACGGAACGCTTATTTGCCTTCTATCTATGCATTCTGACACTCCAACAATGTTTTCTGCTTCAATTTGACTCATTTTACAAAGGTGCTTATTCCTGGAGTGAATATGCAGTTCTACTCAAGAGTAAGCAACTAAGCGAAATAAAGCCATGGAACGCTTATTTGCCTTCTATCTATGCATTCTGACACTCCAACAATGTTTTCTGCTTCAATTTGACTCATTTTACAAAGGTGCTTATTCCTGGAGTGAATATGCAGTTCTACTCAAGAGTAAGCAACTAAGCGAAATAAAGCCATGGAACGCTTATTTGCCTTCTATCTATGCATTCCGACACTCCAACAATGTTTTCTGCTTCAATTTGACTCATTTTACAAAGGTGCTTATTCCTGGAGTGAATATGCAATTCTACTCAAGAGTAAGCAAATAAGCGAAATAAAGCCATGGAACGCTTATTTGCCTTCTATCTATGCATTCTGACACTCCAACAATGTTTTCTGCTTCAATTTGACTCATTTTACAAAGGTGCTTATTCCTGGAGTGAATATGCAGTTCTACTCAAGAGTAAGCAACTAAGCGAAATGAAGCCACGGAACGCTTATTTGCCTTCTATCTATGCATTCTGACACTCCAACAATGTTTTCTGCTTCAATTTGACTCATTTTAAAAAGGTGCTTATTCCTGGAGTGAACATGCAGTTCTACTCAAGAGTAAGCAACTAAGCGAAATGAAGCCACGGAACGCTTATTTGCCTTCTATCTATGCATTCTGACACTCCAACAATGTTTTCTGCTTCAATTTGACTCATTTTACAAAGGTGCTTATTCCTGGAGTGAATATGCAGTTCTACTCAAGAGTAAGCAACTAAGCGAAATGAAGCCATAGAAGGCTTATTTGCCTTCTATCTATGCATTCTGACACTCCAACAATGTTTTCTGCTTCAATTTGACCCATTTTACAAAGGTGCTTATTCCTGATGTGAACATGCAGTTCTACTCAAGAGTAAGCAACTAAGCGAAATGAAGCCACGGAACGCTTACTTGCCTTCTATCTATGCATTCTGACACTCCAACAATGTTTTCTGCTTCAATTTGACTCATTTTACAAAGGTGCTTATTCCTGGAGTGAATATGCAGTTCTACTCAAGAGTAAGCAACTAAGCGAAATGAAGCCACGAAACGCTTATTTACCTTATATCTATGCATTCTGACACTCCAACAATGTTTTCTGCTTCAATTTGACTCATTTTACAAAGGTGCTTATTCCTGGAGTGAATATGCAGTTCTACTCAAGAGTAAGCAACTAAGCGAAATGAAGCCACGGAACGCTTATTTGCCTTCTATCTATGCATTCTGACACTCCAACAATGTTTTCTGCTTCAATTTGACTCATTTTACAAAGGTGCTTATTCCTGGAGTGAACATGCAGTTCTACTCAAGAGTAAGCAACTAAGCGAAATGAAGCCACGGAACGCTTATTTGCCTTCTATCTATGCATTCTGACACTCCAACAATGTTTTCTGCTTCAATTTGACTCATTTTACAAAGGTGCTTATTCCTGGAGTGAATATGCAGTTCTACTCAAGAGTAAGCAACTAAGCGAAATGAAGCCATAGAAGGCTTATTTGCCTTCTATCTATGCATTCTGACACTCCAACAATGTTTTCTGCTTCAATTTGACTCATTTTACAAAGGTGCTTATTCCTGGAGTGAATATGCAGTTCTACTCAAGAGTAAGCAACTAAGCGAAATAAAGCCATGGAACGCTTATATGCCTTCTATCTATGCATTCTGACACTCCAACAATGTTTTCTGCTTCAATTTGACCCATTTTACAAAGGTGCTTATTCCTGATGTGAACATGCAGTTCTACTCAAGAGTAAGCAACTAAGCGAAATGAAGCCACGGAACGCTTATTTGCCTTCTATCTATGCATTCTGACACTCCAACAATGTTTTCTGCTTCAATTTGACTCATTTTACAAAGGTGCTTATTCCTGGAGTGAATATGCAGTTCTACTCAAGAGTAAGCAACTAAGCGAAATGAAGCCACGGAACGCTTATTTGCCTTCTATCTATGCATTCTGACACTCCAACAATGTTTTCTGCTTCAATTTGAC
This sequence comes from Zootoca vivipara, assembly GCF_963506605.1. Classification (NCBI taxonomy): domain Eukaryota; kingdom Metazoa; phylum Chordata; class Lepidosauria; order Squamata; family Lacertidae; genus Zootoca; species Zootoca vivipara. Next base: position 5,668,662 of record NC_083278.1, on the reverse strand, counting down.
TCATTTTACAAAGGTGCTTATTCCTGGAGTGAATATGCAATTCTACTCAAGAGTAAGCAAATAAGCGAAATAAAGCCACGGAACGCTTATTTGCCTTCTATCTATGCATTCTGACACTCCAACAATGTTTTCTGCTTCAATTTGACCCATTTTAAAAAGGTGCTTATTCCTGATGTGAACATGCAGTTCTACTCAAGAGTAAGCAACTAAGCGAAATGAAGCCACGGAACGCTTACTTGCCTTCTATCTATGCATTCTGACACTCCAACAATGTTTTCTGCTTCAATTTGACTCATTTTACAAAGGTGCTTATTCCTGGAGTGAATATGCAGTTCTACTCAAGAGTAAGCAACTAAGCGAAATGAAGCCACGAAACGCTTATTTACCTTATATCTATGCATTCTGACACTCCAACAATGTTTTCTGCTTCAATTTGACTCATTTTACAAAGGTGCTTATTCCTGGAGTGAATATGCAGTTCTACTCAAGAGTAAGCAACTAAGCGAAATGAAGCCACGGAACGCTTATTTGCCTTCTATCTATGCATTCTGACACTCCAACAATGTTTTCTGCTTCAATTTGACTCATTTTACAAAGGTGCTTATTCCTGGAGTGAACATGCAGTTCTACTCAAGAGTAAGCAACTAAGCGAAATGAAGCCACGGAACGCTTATTTGCCTTCTATCTATGCATTCTGACACTCCAACAATGTTTTCTGCTTCAATTTGACTCATTTTACAAAGGTGCTTATTCCTGGAGTGAATATGCAGTTCTACTCAAGAGTAAGCAACTAAGCGAAATGAAGCCATAGAAGGCTTATTTGCCTTCTATCTATGCATTCTGACACTCCAACAATGTTTTCTGCTTCAATTTGACTCATTTTACAAAGGTGCTTATTCCTGGAGTGAATATGCAGTTCTACTCAAGAGTAAGCAACTAAGCGAAATAAAGCCATGGAACGCTTATATGCCTTCTATCTATGCATTCTGACACTCCAACAATGTTTTCTGCTTCAATTTGACCCATTTTACAAAGGTGCTTATTCCTGATGTGAACATGCAGTTCTACTCAAGAGTAAGCAACTAAGCGAAATGAAGCCACGGAACGCTTATTTGCCTTCTATCTATGCATTCTGACACTCCAACAATGTTTTCTGCTTCAATTTGACTCATTTTACAAAGGTGCTTATTCCTGGAGTGAATATGCAGTTCTACTCAAGAGTAAGCAACTAAGCGAAATGAAGCCACGGAACGCTTATTTGCCTTCTATCTATGCATTCTGACACTCCAACAATGTTTTCTGCTTCAATTTGACTCATTTTACAAAGGTGCTTATTCCTGGAGTGAATATGCAATTCTACTCAAGAGTAAGCAAATAAGCGAAATAAAGCCACGGAACGCTTATTTGCCTTCTATCTATGCATTCTGACACTCCAACAATGTTTTCTGCTTCAATTTGACTCATTTTACAAAGGTGCTTATTCCTGGAGTGAATATGCAGTTCTACTCAAGAGTAAGCAACTAAGCGAAATGAAGCCACGGAACGCTTATTTGCCTTCTATCTATGCATTCTGACACTCCAACAATGTTTTCTGCTTCAATTTGACTCATTTTACAAAGGTGCTTATTCCTGGAGTGAATATGCAGTTCTACTCAAGAGTAAGCAACTAAGCGAAATAAAGCCATGGAACGCTTATTTGCCTTCTATCTATGCATTCTGACACTCCAACAATGTTTTCTGCTTCAATTTGACTCATTTTACAAAGGTGCTTATTCCTGGAGTGAATATGCAATTCTACTCAAGAGTAAGCAAATAAGCGAAATAAAGCCATGGAACGCTTATTTGCCTTCTATCTATGCATTCTGACACTCCAACAATGTTTTCTGCTTCAATTTGACTCATTTTACAAAGGTGCTTATTCCTGGAGTGAATATGCAGTTCTACTCAAGAGTAAGCAACTAAGCGAAATGAAGCCACGGAACGCTTATTTGCCTTCTATCTATGCATTCTGACACTCCAACAATGTTTTCTGCTTCAATTTGACTCATTTTAAAAAGGTGCTTATTCCTGGAGTGAACATGCAGTTCTACTCAAGAGTAAGCAACTAAGCGAAATGAAGCCACGGAACGCTTATTTGCCTTCTATCTATGCATTCTGACACTCCAACAATGTTTTCTGCTTCAATTTGACTCATTTTACAAAGGTGCTTATTCCTGGAGTGAATATGCAGTTCTACTCAAGAGTAAGCAACTAAGCGAAATGAAGCCATAGAAGGCTTATTTGCCTTCTATCTATGCATTCTGACACTCCAACAATGTTTTCTGCTTCAATTTGACCCATTTTACAAAGGTGCTTATTCCTGATGTGAACATGCAGTTCTACTCAAGAGTAAGCAACTAAGCGAAATGAAGCCACGGAACGCTTACTTGCCTTCTATCTATGCATTCTGACACTCCAACAATGTTTTCTGCTTCAATTTGACTCATTTTACAAAGGTGCTTATTCCTGGAGTGAATATGCAGTTCTACTCAAGAGTAAGCAACTAAGCGAAATGAAGCCACGAAACGCTTATTTACCTTATATCTATGCATTCTGACACTCCAACAATGTTTTCTGCTTCAATTTGACTCATTTTACAAAGGTGCTTATTCCTGGAGTGAATATGCAGTTCTACTCAAGAGTAAGCAACTAAGCGAAATGAAGCCACGGAACGCTTATTTGCCTTCTATCTATGCATTCTGACACTCCAACAATGTTTTCTGCTTCAATTTGACTCATTTTACAAAGGTGCTTATTCCTGGAGTGAATATGCAATTCTACTCAAGAGTAAGCAAATAAGCGAAATAAAGCCACGGAACGCTTATTTGCCTTCTATCTATGCATTCTGACACTCCAACAATGTTTTCTGCTTCAATTTGACTCATTTTACAAAGGTGCTTATTCCTGGAGTGAATATGCAGTTCTACTCAAGAGTAAGCAACTAAGCGAAATGAAGCCACGGAACGCTTATTTGCCTTCTATCTATGCATTCTGACACTCCAACAATGTTTTCTGCTTCAATTTGACTCATTTTACAAAGGTGCTTATTCCTGGAGTGAATATGCAGTTCTACTCAAGAGTAAGCAACTAAGCGAAATAAAGCCATGGAACGCTTATTTGCCTTCTATCTATGCATTCTGACACTCCAACAATGTTTTCTGCTTCAATTTGACTCATTTTACAAAGGTGCTTATTCCTGGAGTGAATATGCAATTCTACTCAAGAGTAAGCAACTAAGCGAAATGAAGCCATGGAACGCTTATTTGCCTTCTATCTATGCATTCTGACACTCCAACAATGTTTTCTGCTTCAATTTGACTCATTTTACAAAGGTGCTTATTCCTGGAGTGAATATGCAGTTCTACTCAAGAGTAAGCAACTAAGCGAAATGAAGCCACGAAACGCTTATTTGCCTTCTATCTATGCATTCTGACACTCCAACAATGTTTTCTGCTTCAATTTGACTCATTTTAAAAAGGTGCTTATTCCTGGAGTGAACATGCAGTTCTACTCAAGAGTAAGCAACTAAGCGAAATGAAGCCATGGAACGCTTATTTGCCTTCTATCTATGCATTCTGACACTCCAACAATGTTTTCTGCTTCAATTTGACTCATTTTACAAAGGTGCTTATTCCTGGAGTGAATATGCAGTTCTACTCAAGAGTAAGCAACTAAGCGAAATGAAGCCACGAAACGCTTATTTGCCTTCTATCTATGCATTCTGACACTCCAACAATGTTTTCTGCTTCAATTTGACTCATTTTACAAAGGTGCTTATTCCTGGAGTGAATATGCAGTTCTACTCAAGAGTAAGCAACTAAGCGAAATGAAGCCATAGAAGGCTTATTTGCCTTCTATCTATGCATTCTGACACTCCAACAATGTTTTCTGCTTCAATTTGACCCATTTTACAAAGGTGCTTATTCCTGATGTGAACATGCAGTTCTACTCAAGAGTAAGCAACTAAGCGAAATGAAGCCACGGAACGCTTACTTGCCTTCTATCTATGCATTCTGACACTCCAACAATGTTTTCTGCTTCAATATGACTCATTTTACAAAGGTGCTTATTCCTGGAGTGAATATGCAGTTCTACTCAAGAGTAAGCAACTAAGCGAAATGAAGCCACGAAACGCTTATTTACCTTATATCTATGCATTCTGACACTCCAACAATGTTTTCTGCTTCAATTTGACTCATTTTACAAAGGTGCTTATTCCTGGAGTGAATATGCAGTTCTACTCTAAGCAACTAAGCGAAATGAAGCCACGGAACGCTTATTTGCCTTCTATCTATGCATTCTGACACTCCAACAATGTTTTCTGCTTCAATTTGACTCATTTTACAAAGGTGCTTATTCCTGGAGTGAATATGCAATTCTACTCAAGAGTAAGCAAATAAGCGAAATAAAGCCACGGAACGCTTATTTGCCTTCTATCTATGCATTCTGACACTCCAACAATGTTTTCTGCTTCAATTTGACTCATTTTACAAAGGTGCTTATTCCTGGAGTGAATATGCAGTTCTACTCAAGAGTAAGCAACTAAGCGAAATGAAGCCACGGAACGCTTATTTGCCTTCTATCTATGCATTCTGACACTCCAACAATGTTTTCTGCTTCAATTTGACTCATTTTACAAAGGTGCTTATTCCTGGAGTGAATATGCAGTTCTACTCAAGAGTAAGCAACTAAGCGAAATAAAGCCATGGAACGCTTATTTGCCTTCTATCTATGCATTCTGACACTCCAACAATGTTTTCTGCTTCAATTTGACTCATTTTACAAAGGTGCTTATTCCTGGAGTGAATATGCAATTCTACTCAAGAGTAAGCAACTAAGCGAAATGAAGCCATGGAACGCTTATTTGCCTTCTATCTATGCATTCTGACACTCCAACAATGTTTTCTGCTTCAATTTGACTCATTTTACAAAGGTGCTTATTCCTGGAGTGAATATGCAGTTCTACTCAAGAGTAAGCAACTAAGCGAAATGAAGCCACGAAACGCTTATTTGCCTTCTATCTATGCATTCTGACACTCCAACAATGTTTTCTGCTTCAATTTGACTCATTTTAAAAAGGTGCTTATTCCTGGAGTGAACATGCAGTTCTACTCAAGAGTAAGCAACTAAGCGAAATGAAGCCATGGAACGCTTATTTGCCTTCTATCTATGCATTCTGACACTCCAACAATGTTTTCTGCTTCAATTTGACTCATTTTACAAAGGTGCTTATTCCTGGAGTGAATATGCAGTTCTACTCAAGAGTAAGCAACTAAGCGAAATGAAGCCACGAAACGCTTATTTGCCTTCTATCTATGCATTCTGACACTCCAACAATGTTTTCTGCTTCAATTTGACTCATTTTAAAAAGGTGCTTATTCCTGGAGTGAACATGCAGTTCTACTCAAGAGTAAGCAACTAAGCGAAATGAAGCCACGGAACGCTTATTTGCCTTCTATCTATGCATTCTGACACTCCAACAATGTTTTCTGCTTCAATTTGACTCATTTTACAAAGGTGCTTATTCCTGGAGTGAATATGCAGTTCTACTCAAGAGTAAGCAACTAAGCGAAATGAAGCCACGGAACGCTTATTTGCCTTCTATCTATGCATTCTGACACTCCAACAATGTTTTCTGCTTCAATTTGACTCATTTTACAAAGGTGCTTATTCCTGGAGTGAATATGCAGTTCTACTCAAGAGTAAGCAACTAAGCGAAATAAAGCCATGGAACGCTTATTTGCCTTCTATCTATGCATTCTGACACTCCAACAATGTTTTCTGCTTCAATTTGACTCATTTTACAAAGGTGCTTATTCCTGGAGTGAATATGCAATTCTACTCAAGAGTAAGCAACTAAGCGAAATGAAGCCATGGAACGCTTATTTGCCTTCTATCTATGCATTCTGACACTCCAACAATGTTTTCTGCTTCAATTTGACTCATTTTACAAAGGTGCTTATTCCTGGAGTGAATATGCAGTTCTACTCAAGAGTAAGCAACTAAGCGAAATGAAGCCACGAAACGCTTATTTGCCTTCTATCTATGCATTCTGACACTCCAACAATGTTTTCTGCTTCAATTTGACTCATTTTAAAAAGGTGCTTATTCCTGGAGTGAACATGCAGTTCTACTCAAGAGTAAGCAACTAAGCGAAATGAAGCCATGGAACGCTTATTTGCCTTCTATCTATGCATTCTGACACTCCAACAATGTTTTCTGCTTCAATTTGACTCATTTTACAAAGGTGCTTATTCCTGGAGTGAATATGCAGTTCTACTCAAGAGTAAGCAACTAAGCGAAATGAAGCCACGAAACGCTTATTTGCCTTCTATCTATGCATTCTGACACTCCAACAATGTTTTCTGCTTCAATTTGACTCATTTTAAAAAGGTGCTTATTCCTGGAGTGAACATGCAGTTCTACTCAAGAGTAAGCAACTAAGCGAAATGAAGCCACGGAACGCTTATTTGCCTTCTATCTATGCATTCTGACACTCCAACAATGTTTTCTGCTTCAATTTGACTCATTTTACAAAGGTGCTTATTCCTGGAGTGAATATGCAGTTCTACTCAAGAGTAAGCAACTAAGCGAAATGAAGCCATAGAAGGCTTATTTGCCTTCTATCTATGCATTCTGACACTCCAACAATGTTTTCTGCTTCAATTTGACCCATTTTACAAAGGTGCTTATTCCTGATGTGAACATGCAGTTCTACTCAAGAGTAAGCAACTAAGCGAAATGAAGCCACGGAACGCTTACTTGCCTTCTATCTATGCATTCTGACACTCCAACAATGTTTTCTGCTTCAATATGACTCATTTTACAAAGGTGCTTATTCCTGGAGTGAATATGCAGTTCTACTCAAGAGTAAGCAACTAAGCGAAATGAAGCCACGAAACGCTTATTTACCTTATATCTATGCATTCTGACACTCCAACAATGTTTTCTGCTTCAATTTGACTCATTTTACAAAGGTGCTTATTCCTGGAGTGAATATGCAGTTCTACTCAAGAGTAAGCAACTAAGCGAAATGAAGCCACGGAACGCTTATTTGCCTTCTATCTATGCATTCTGACACTCCAACAATGTTTTCTGCTTCAATTTGACTCATTTTACAAAGGTGCTTATTCCTGGAGTGAATATGCAATTCTACTCAAGAGTAAGCAAATAAGCGAAATAAAGCCACGGAACGCTTATTTGCCTTCTATCTATGCATTCTGACACTCCAACAATGTTTTCTGCTTCAATTTGACTCATTTTACAAAGGTGCTTATTCCTGGAGTGAATATGCAGTTCTACTCAAGAGTAAGCAACTAAGCGAAATGAAGCCACGGAACGCTTATTTGCCTTCTATCTATGCATTCTGACACTCCAACAATGTTTTCTGCTTCAATTTGACTCATTTTACAAAGGTGCTTATTCCTGGAGTGAATATGCAGTTCTACTCAAGAGTAAGCAACTAAGCGAAATGAAGCCACGAAACGCTTATTTACCTTATATCTATGCATTCTGACACTCCAACAATGTTTTCTGCTTCAATTTGACTCATTTTACAAAGGTGCTTATTCCTGGAGTGAATATGCAGTTCTACTCAAGAGTAAGCAACTAAGCGAAATGAAGCCACGGAACGCTTATTTGCCTTCTATCTATGCATTCTGACACTCCAACAATGTTTTCTGCTTCAATTTGACTCATTTTACAAAGGTGCTTATTCCTGGAGTGAATATGCAATTCTACTCAAGAGTAAGCAAATAAGCGAAATAAAGCCACGGAACGCTTATTTGCCTTCTATCTATGCATTCTGACACTCCAACAATGTTTTCTGCTTCAATTTGACTCATTTTACAAAGGTGCTTATTCCTGGAGTGAATATGCAGTTCTACTCAAGAGTAAGCAACTAAGCGAAATGAAGCCACGGAACGCTTATTTGCCTTCTATCTATGCATTCTGACACTCCAACAATGTTTTCTGCTTCAATTTGACTCATTTTACAAAGGTGCTTATTCCTGGAGTGAATATGCAGTTCTACTCAAGAGTAAGCACCTAAGCGAAATAAAGCCATGGAACGCTTATTTGCCTTCTATCTATGCATTCTGAAACTCCAACAATGTTTTCTGCTTCAATTTGACTCATTTTACAAAGGTGCTTATTCCTGGAGTGAATATGCAGTTCTACTCAAGAGTAAGCAACTAAGCGAAATGAAGCCACGGAACGCTTATTTGCCTTCTATCTATGCATTCTGACACTCCAACAATGTTTTCTGCTTCAATTTCACTCATTTTACAAAGGTGCTTATTCCTGGAGTGAATATGCAGTTCTACTCAAGAGTAAGCAACTAAGCGAAATAAAGCCATGGAACGCTTATTTGCCTTCTATCTATGCATTCTGACACTCCAACAATGTTTTCTGCTTCAATTTGACCCATTTTACAAAGGTGCTTATTCCTGATGTGAACATGCAGTTCTACTCAAGAGTAAGCAACTAAGCGAAATGAAGCCACGGAACGCTTATTTGCCTTCTATCTATGCATTCTGACACTCCAACAATGTTTTCTGCTTCAATTTGACTCATTTTACAAAGGTGCTTATTCCTGGAGTGAATATGCAGTTCTACTCAAGAGTAAGCAACTAAGCGAAATGAAGCTACGGAACGCTTATTTGCCTTCTATCTATGCATTCTGACACTCCAACAATGTTTTCTGCTTCAATTTGACTCATTTTACAAAGGTGCTTATTCCTGGAGTGAATATGCAATTCTACTCAAGAGTAAGCAAATAAGCGAAATAAAGCCACGGAACGCTTATTTGCCTTCTATCTATGCATTCTGACACTCCAACAATGTTTTCTGCTTCAATTTGACTCATTTTACAAAGGTGCTTATTCCTGGAGTGAATATGCAGTTCTACTCAAGAGTAAGCAACTAAGCGAAATGAAGCCACGGAACGCTTATTTGCCTTCTATCTATGCATTCTGACACTCCAACAATGTTTTCTGCTTCAATTTGACTCATTTTACAAAGGTGCTTATTCCTGGAGTGAATATGCAGTTTTACTCAAGAGTAAGCAACTAAGCGAAATAAAGTCAGGGAGGGCTTATTTGCCTTCTATCTATGCATTCTGACACTCCAACAATGTGTTCTGCTTCAATTTGACTCATTTTACAAAGGTGCTTATTCCTGGAGTGAACATGCGGTTCTACTCAAGAGTAAGCAACTAAGCGAAATAAAGTCATGGAACGCTTATTTGCCTTCTATCTATGCATTCTGACACTCCAACAATGTGTTCTGCTTCAATTTGACTCATTTTACAAAGGTGCTTATTCCTGGAGTGAACATGCAGTTTTACTCAAGAGTAAGCAACTAAGCGAAATAAAGTCATGGAACGCTTATCTGCCTTCTATCTATGCATTCTGACACTCCAACAATGTGTTATGCTTCAATTTGACTCATTTTACAAAGGTGCTTATTCCTGGAGTGAACATGCAGTTCTACTCAAGAGTAAGCAACTAAGCGAAATAAAGCCATGGAACACTTATGTGCCTTCTATCTATGCATTCTGACACTCCAACAATGTGTTCTGCTTCAATTTGACTCATTTTACAAAGGTGCTTATTCCTGGAGTGAACATGCAGTTCTACTCAAGAGTAAGCAACTAAGCGAAATAAAGTCATGGAACGCTTATTTGCCTTCTATCTATGCATTCTGACACTCCAACAATGTTTTCTGCTTCAATTTGACTCATTTTACAAAGGTGCTTATTCCTGGAGTGAACATGCAGTTTTACTCAAGAGTAAGCAACTAAGCGAAATAAAGCCATAGAACGCTTATTTGCCTTCTATCTATGCATTCTGACACTCCAACAATGTGTTCTGCTTCAATTTGACTCATTTTACAAAGGTGCTTATTCCTGGAGTGAACATGCGGTTCTACTCAAGAGTAAGCAACTAAGCGAAATGAAGCCACGGAACGCTTATTTGCCTTCTATCTATGCATTCTGACACTCCAACAATGTTTTCTGCTTCAATTTGACTCATTTTACAAAGGTGCTTATTCCTGGAGTGAATATGCAGTTCTACTCAAGAGTAAGCAACTAAGCGAAATGAAGCCACGAAACGCTTATTTACCTTATATCTATGCATTCTGACACTCCAACAATGTTTTCTGCTTCAATTTGACTCATTTTACAAAGGTGCTTATTCCTGGAGTGAATATGCAGTTCTACTCAAGTGTAAGCAACTAAGCGAAATGAAGCCACGGAACGCTTATTTGCCTTCTATCTATGCATTCTGACACTCCAACAATGTTTTCTGCTTCAATTTGACTCATTTTACAAAGGTGCTTATTCCTGGAGTGAATATGCAGTTCTACTCAAGAGTAAGCAACTAAGCGAAATAAAGCCACGGAACGCTTATTTGCCTTCTATCTATGCATTCTGACACTCCAACAATGTTTTCTGCTTCAATTTGACTCATTTTACAAAGGTGCTTATTCCTGGAGTGAATATGCAGTTCTACTCAAGAGTAAGCAACTAAGCGAAATAAAGCCATGGAACGCTTATCTGCCTTCTATCTATGCATTCTGACACTCCAACAATGTTTTCTGCTTCAATTTGACCCATTTTACAAAGGTGCTTATTCCTGATGTGAACATGCAGTTCTACTCAAGAGTAAGCAACTAAGCGAAATGAAGCCACGGAACGCTTATTTGCCTTCTATCTATGCATTCTGACACACCAACAATGTTTTCTGCTTCAATTTGACTCATTTTACAAAGGTGCTTATTCCTGGAGTGAATATGCAGGTCTACTCAAGAGTAAGCAACTAAGCGAAATGAAGCCACGAAACGCTTATTTACCTTATATCTATGCATTCTGACACTCCAACAATGTTTTCTGCTTCAATTTGACTCATTTTACAAAGGTGCTTATTCCTGGAGTGAATATGCAGTTCTACTCAAGAGTAAGCAACTAAGCGAAATGAAGCCACGGAACGCTTATTTGCCTTCTATCTATGCATTCTGATACTCCAACAATGTTTTCTGCTTCAATTTGACTCATTTTACAAAGGTGCTTATTCCTGGAGTGAATATGCAATTCTACTCAAGAGTAAGCAAATAAGCGAAATGAAGCCATAGAACGCTTATGTGCCTTCTATCTATGCATTCAGACACTCCAACAATGTTTTCTGCTTCAATTTGACTCATTTTACAAAGGTGCTTATTCCTGGAGTGAATATGCAGTTCTACTCAAGAGTAAGCAACTAAGCGAAATGAAGCCACGGAACGCTTATTTGCCTTCTATCTATGCATTCTGACACTCCAACAATGTTTTCTGCTTCAATTTGACTCATTTTACAAAGGTGCTTATTCCTGATGTGAACATGCAGTTCTACTCAAGAGTAAGCAACTAAGCGAAATGAAGCCACGGAACGCTTATGTGCCTTCTATCTATGCATTCAGACACTCCAACAATGTTTTCTGCTTCAATTTGACTCATTTTACAAAGGTGCTTATTCCTGGAGTGAATATGCAGTTCTACTCAAGAGTAAGCAACTAAGCGAAATGAAGCCACGGAACGCTTATTTGCCTTCTATCTATGCATTCTGACACTCCAACAATGTTTTCTGCTTCAATTTGACCCATTTTACAAAGGTGCTTATTCCTGATGTGAACATGCAGTTCTACTCAAGAGTAAGCAACTAAGCGAAATGAAGCCACGGAACGCTTATTTGCCTTCTATCTATGCATTCTGACACTCCAACAATGTTTTCTGCTTCAATTTGACTCATTTTACAAAGGTGCTTATTCCTGGAGTGAATATGCAGTTCTACTCAAGAATCATAGAATCATAGAATCATAGAATCATAGAATCATAGAGTTGGAAGAGACCACAAGGGCCATCCAGTCCAACCCCCTGCCAAGCAGGAAACACCATCAAAGCATTCCTGACAGATGGCTGTCAAGCCTCTGCTTAAAGACCTCCAAAGAAGGAGACTCCACCACACTCCTTGGCAGCAAATTCCACTGCCGAACAGCTCTCACTGTCAGGAAGTTCTTCCTAATGTTTAGGTGGAATTTTCTTTCTTGTAGTTTGAATCCGTTGCTCCGTGTCCGCTTCTCTGGAGCAGCAGAAAACAACCTTTCTCCCTCCTTTATATGACATCCTTTTATATATTTGAACATGGTTATCATATCACCCCTTAACCTTCTCTTCTCCAGGCTAAACATACCCAGCTCCCTAAGCCGTTCCTCATAAGGCATCGTTTCCAGGCCTTTGACCATTTTGGTTGCCCTCTTCTGGACACGTTCCAGCTTATCAGTATCCTTCTTGAACTGTGGTGCCCAGAACTGGACACAATACTCCAGGTGAGGTCTGACCAGAGCAGAATACAGTGGTACTATTACTTCCCTTGATCTAGATGCTATACTCCTATTGATGCAGCCCAGAATTGCATTGGCTTTTTTAGCTGCTGCATCACACTGCTGACTCATGTCAAGTTTGTGGTCAACCAAAACTCCTAGATCCTTTTCACATGTACTGCTCTCAAGCCAGGTGTCTCCCATCCTGTATTTGTGCCTTTCATTTTTTTTGCCCAAGTGTAGTACTTTACATTTCTCCTTGTTAAAATTCATCTTGTTTGCTTTGGCCCAGTTGTCTAATCTGTTAAGGTCATTCTGAAGTGTGATCCTGTCCTCTGGGGTGTTAGCCACCCCTCCCAACTTGGTGTCATCTGCAAACTTGCTCAGGATTCCCTCAAGCCCATCATCCAAGTCATTGATAAAGATGTTGAACAAGACTGGGCCCAAGACAGAACCCTGTGGCACCCCACTAGTCACTACTCTCCAGGATGAGGAGGAGCCATTGATGAGCACCCTTTGGGTTCGGTCAGTAATCCAGCTACAAATCCACTGAATGGTAGCATTGTCTAGCCCACATTTTACCAGCTTCTTTACAAGAATATCATGGGGCACCTTGTCAAAGGCCTTGCTGAAATCAAGATAGGCTACATCCACAGCGTTACCTTCATCTACCAGGCTTGTAAGCGAAATGAAGCCACGAAACGCTTATTTACCTTATATCTATGCATTCTGAGACTCCAACAATGTTTTCTGCTTCAATTTGACCCATTTTACAAAGGTGCTTATTCCTGATGTGAAGATGCAGTTCTACTCAAGAGTAAGCAACTAAGCGAAATGAAGCCACGGAACGCTTATTTGCCTTCTATCTATGCATTCTGACACTCCAACAATGTTTTCTGCTTCAATTTGACTCATTTTACAAAGGTGCTTATTCCTGGAGTGAATATGCAGTTCTACTCAAGAGTAAGCAACTAAGCGAAATGAAGCCACGAAACGCTTATTTACCTTATATCTATGCATTCTGACACTCCAACAATGTTTTCTGCTTCAATTTGACTCATTTTACAAAGGTGCTTATTCCTGGAGTGAATATGCAGTTCTACTCAAGAGTAAGCAACTAAGCGAAATGAAGCCACGGAACGCTTATTTGCCTTCTATCTATGCATTCTGACACTCCAACAATGTTTTCTGCTTCAATTTGACTCATTTTACAAAGGTGCTTATTCCTGGAGTGAATATGCAGTTCTACTCAAGAGTAAGCAACTAAGCGAAATAAAGCCACGGAACGCTTATTTGCCTTCTATCTATGCATTCTGACACTCCAACAATGTTTTCTGCTTCAATTTGACTCATTTTACAAAGGTGCTTATTCCTGGAGTGAATATGCAGTTCTACTCAAGAGTAAGCAACTAAGCGAAATGAAGCCACGGAACGCTTATTTGCCTTCTATCTATGCATTCTGACACTCCAACAATGTTTTCTGCTTCAATTTGACTCATTTTACAAAGGTGCTTATTCCTGGAGTGAATATGCAGTTCTACTCAAGAGTAAGCAACTAAGCGAAATAAAGCCATGGAACGCTTATTTGCCTTCTATCTATGCATTCTGACACTCCAACAATGTTTTCTGCTTCAATTTGACCCATTTTACAAAGGTGCTTATTCCTGATGTGAACATGCAGTTCTACTCAAGAGTAAGCAACTAAGCGAAATGAAGCCACGGAACGCTTATTTGCCTTCTATCTATGCATTCTGACACTCCAACAATGTTTTCTGCTTCAATTTGACTCATTTTACAAAGGTGCTTATTCCTGGAGTGAATATGCAGTTCTACTCAAGAGTAAGCAACTAAGCGAAATGAAGCCACGGAACGCTTATTTGCCTTCTATCTATGCATTCTGACACTCCAACAATGTTTTCTGCTTCAATTTGACTCATTTTACAAAGGTGCTTATTCCTGGAGTGAATATGCAGTTCTACTCAAGAGTAAGCAACTAAGCGAAATGAAGCCACGGAACGCTTATTTGCCTTCTATCTATGCATTCTGACACTCCAACAATGTTTTCTGCTTCAATTTGACTCATTTTACAAAGGTGCTTATTCCTGGAGTGAATATGCAGTTTTACTCAAGAGTAAGCAACTAAGCGAAATAAAGTCAGGGAGGGCTTATTTGCCTTCTATCTATGCATTCTGACACTCCAACAATGTGTTCTGCTTCAATTTGACTCATTTTACAAAGGTGCTTATTCCTGGAGTGAACATGCGGTTCTACTCAAGAGTAAGCAACTAAGCGAAATAAAGTCATGGAACGCTTATTTGCCTTCTATCTATGCATTCTGACACTCCAACAATGTGTTCTGCTTCAATTTGACTCATTTTACAAAGGTGCTTATTCCTGGAGTGAACATGCAGTTTTACTCAAGAGTAAGCAACTAAGCGAAATAAAGTCATGGAACGCTTATTTGCCTTCTATCTATGCATTCTGACACTCCAACAATGTGTTATGCTTCAATTTGACTCATTTTACAAAGGTGCTTATTCCTGGAGTGAACATGCAGTTCTACTCAAGAGTAAGCAACTAAGCGAAATAAAGCCATGGAACACTTATGTGCCTTCTATCTATGCATTCTGACACTCCAACAATGTGTTCTGCTTCAATTTGACTCATTTTACAAAGGTGCTTATTCCTGGAGTGAACATGCAGTTCTACTCAAGAGTAAGCAACTAAGCGAAATAAAGTCATGGAACGCTTATTTGCCTTCTATCTATGCATTCTGACACTCCAACAATGTTTTCTGCTTCAATTTGACTCATTTTACAAAGGTGCTTATTCCTGGAGTGAACATGCAGTTTTACTCAAGAGTAAGCAACTAAGCGAAATAAAGCCATAGAACGCTTATTTGCCTTCTATCTATGCATTCTGACACTCCAACAATGTGTTCTGCTTCAATTTGACTCATTTTACAAAGGTGCTTATTCCTGGAGTGAACATGCGGTTCTACTCAAGAGTAAGCAACTAAGCGAAATGAAGCCACGGAACGCTTATTTGCCTTCTATCTATGCATTCTGACACTCCAACAATGTTTTCTGCTTCAATTTGACTCATTTTACAAAGGTGCTTATTCCTGGAGTGAATATGCAGTTCTACTCAAGAGTAAGCAACTAAGCGAAATGAAGCCACGGAACGCTTATTTACCTCATATCTATGCATTCTGACACTCCAACAATGTTTTCTGCTTCAATTTGACTCATTTTACAAAGGTGCTTATTCCTGGAGTGAATATGCAATTCTACTCAAGAGTAAGCAAATAAGCGAAATGAAGCCACGGAACGCTTATTTGCCTTCTATCTATGCATTCTGACACTCCAACAATGTTTTCTGCTTCAATTTGACTCATTTTACAAAGGTGCTTATTCCTGGAGTGAACATGCAGTTCTACTCAAGAGTAAGCAACTAAGCGAAATGAAGCCACGGAACGCTTATTTGCCTTCTATCTATGCATTCTGACACTCCAACAATGTTTTCTGCTTCAATTTGACTCATTTTACAAAGGTGCTTATTCCTGGAGTGAATATGCAGTTCTACTCAAGAGTAAGCAACTAAGCGAAATGAAGCCATAGAAGGCTTATTTGCCTTCTATCTATGCATTCTGACACTCCAACAATGTTTTCTGCTTCAATTTGACTCATTTTACAAAGGTGCTTATTCCTGGAGTGAATATGCAGTTCTACTCAAGAGTAAGCAACTAAGCGAAATAAAGCCATGGAACGCTTATATGCCTTCTATCTATGCATTCTGACACTCCAACAATGTTTTCTGCTTCAATTTGACCCATTTTACAAAGGTGCTTATTCCTGATGTGAACATGCAGTTCTACTCAAGAGTAAGCAACTAAGCGAAATGAAGCCACGGAACGCTTATTTGCCTTCTATCTATGCATTCTGACACTCCAACAATGTTTTCTGCTTCAATTTGACTCATTTTACAAAGGTGCTTATTCCTGGAGTGAATATGCAGTTCTACTCAAGAGTAAGCAACTAAGCGAAATGAAGCCACGGAAAGCTTATTTGCCTTCTATCTATGCATTCTGACACTCCAACAATGTTTTCTGCTTCAATTTGACTCATTTTACAAAGGTGCTTATTCCTGGAGTGAATATGCAATTCTACTCAAGAGTAAGCATATAAGCGAAATAAAGCCACGGAACGCTTATTTGCCTTCTATCTATGCATTCTGACACTCCAACAATGTTTTCTGCTTCAATTTGACCCATTTTACAAAGGTGCTTATTCCTGATGTGAACATGCAGTTCTACTCAAGAGTAAGCAACTAAGCGAAATGAAGCCACGGAACGCTTACTTGCCTTCTATCTATGCATTCTGACACTCCAACAATGTTTTCTGCTTCAATTTGACTCATTTTACAAAGGTGCTTATTCCTGGAGTGAATATGCAGTTCTACTCAAGAGTAAGCAACTAAGCGAAATGAAGCCACGAAACGCTTATTTACCTTATATCTATGCATTCTGACACTCCAACAATGTTTTCTGCTTCAATTTGACTCATTTTACAAAGGTGCTTATTCCTGGAGTGAATATGCAGTTCTACTCAAGAGTAAGCAACTAAGCGAAATGAAGCCACGGAACGCTTATTTGCCTTCTATCTATGCTTTCTGACACTCCAACAATGTTTTCTGCTTCAATTTGACTCATTTTACAAAGGTGCTTATTCCTGGAGTGAACATGCAGTTCTACTCAAGAGTAAGCAACTAAGCGAAATGAAGCCACGGAACGCTTATTTGCCTTCTATCTATGCATTCTGACACTCCAACAATGTTTTCTGCTTCAATTTGACTCATTTTACAAAGGTGCTTATTCCTGGAGTGAATATGCAGTTCTACTCAAGAGTAAGCAACTAAGCGAAATGAAGCCATAGAAGGCTTATTTGCCTTCTATCTATGCATTCTGACACTCCAACAATGTTTTCTGCTTCAATTTGACTCATTTTACAAAGGTGCTTATTCCTGGAGTGAATATGCAGTTCTACTCAAGAGTAAGCAACTAAGCGAAATAAAGCCATGGAACGCTTATATGCCTTCTATCTATGCATTCTGACACTCCAACAATGTTTTCTGCTTCAATTTGACCCATTTTACAAAGGTGCTTATTCCTGATGTGAACATGCAGTTCTACTCAAGAGTAAGCAACTAAGCGAAATGAAGCCACGGAACGCTTATTTGCCTTCTATCTATGCATTCTGACACTCCAACAATGTTTTCTGCTTCAATTTGACTCATTTTACAAAGGTGCTTATTCCTGGAGTGAATATGCAGTTCTACTCAAGAGTAAGCAACTAAGCGAAATGAAGCCACGGAACGCTTATTTGCCTTCTATCTATGCATTCTGACACTCCAACAATGTTTTCTGCTTCAATTTGACTCATTTTACAAAGGTGCTTATTCCTGGAGTGAATATGCAATTCTACTCAAGAGTAAGCAAATAAGCGAAATAAAGCCACGGAACGCTTATTTGCCTTCTATCTATGCATTCTGACACTCCAACAATGTTTTCTGCTTCAATTTGACTCATTTTACAAAGGTGCTTATTCCTGGAGTGAATATGCAGTTCTACTCAAGAGTAAGCAACTAAGCGAAATGAAGCCACGGAACGCTTATTTGCCTTCTATCTATGCATTCTGACACTCCAACAATGTTTTCTGCTTCAATTTGACTCATTTTACAAAGGTGCTTATTCCTGGAGTGAATATGCAGTTCTACTCAAGAGTAAGCAACTAAGCGAAATAAAGCCATGGAACGCTTATTTGCCTTCTATCTATGCATTCTGACACTCCAACAATGTTTTCTGCTTCAATTTGACTCATTTTACAAAGGTGCTTATTCCTGGAGTGAATATGCAATTCTACTCAAGAGTAAGCAAATAAGCGAAATAAAGCCATGGAACGCTTATTTGCCTTCTATCTATGCATTCTGACACTCCAACAATGTTTTCTGCTTCAATTTGACTCATTTTACAAAGGTGCTTATTCCTGGAGTGAACATGCAGTTCTACTCAAGAGTAAGCAACTAAGCGAAATGAAGCCACGGAACGCTTATTTGCCTTCTATCTATGCATTCTGACACTCCAACAATGTTTTCTGCTTCAATTTGACTCATTTTACAAAGGTGCTTATTCCTGGAGTGAATATGCAGTTCTACTCAAGAGTAAGCAACTAAGCGAAATGAAGCCATAGAAGGCTTATTTGCCTTCTATCTATGCATTCTGACACTCCAACAATGTTTTCTGCTTCAATTTGACTCATTTTACAAAGGTGCTTATTCCTGGAGTGAATATGCAGTTCTACTCAAGAGTAAGCAACTAAGCGAAATAAAGCCATGGAACGCTTATATGCCTTCTATCTATGCATTCTGACACTCCAACAATGTTTTCTGCTTCAATTTGACCCATTTTACAAAGGTGCTTATTCCTGATGTGAACATGCAGTTCTACTCAAGAGTAAGCAACTAAGCGAAATGAAGCCACGGAACGCTTATTTGCCTTCTATCTATGCATTCTGACACTCCAACAATGTTTTCTGCTTCAATTTGACTCATTTTACAAAGGTGCTTATTCCTGGAGTGAATATGCAGTTCTACTCAAGAGTAAGCAACTAAGCGAAATGAAGCCACGGAACGCTTATTTGCCTTCTATCTATGCATTCTGACACTCCAACAATGTTTTCTGCTTCAATTTGACTCATTTTACAAAGGTGCTTATTCCTGGAGTGAATATGCAATTCTACTCAAGAGTAAGCAAATAAGCGAAATAAAGCCACGGAACGCTTATTTGCCTTCTATCTATGCATTCTGACACTCCAACAATGTTTTCTGCTTCAATTTGACTCATTTTACAAAGGTGCTTATTCCTGGAGTGAATATGCAGTTCTACTCAAGAGTAAGCAACTAAGCGAAATGAAGCCACGGAACGCTTATTTGCCTTCTATCTATGCATTCTGACACTCCAACAATGTTTTCTGCTTCAATTTGACTCATTTTACAAAGGTGCTTATTCCTGGAGTGAATATGCAGTTCTACTCAAGAGTAAGCAACTAAGCGAAATAAAGCCATGGAACGCTTATTTGCCTTCTATCTATGCATTCTGACACTCCAACAATGTTTTCTGCTTCAATTTGACTCATTTTACAAAGGTGCTTATTCCTGGAGTGAATATGCAGTTCTACTCAAGAGTAAGCAACTAAGCGAAATAAAGCCATGGAACGCTTATTTGCCTTCTATCTATGCATTCCGACACTCCAACAATGTTTTCTGCTTCAATTTGACTCATTTTACAAAGGTGCTTATTCCTGGAGTGAATATGCAATTCTACTCAAGAGTAAGCAAATAAGCGAAATAAAGCCATGGAACGCTTATTTGCCTTCTATCTATGCATTCTGACACTCCAACAATGTTTTCTGCTTCAATTTGACTCATTTTACAAAGGTGCTTATTCCTGGAGTGAATATGCAGTTCTACTCAAGAGTAAGCAACTAAGCGAAATGAAGCCACGGAACGCTTATTTGCCTTCTATCTATGCATTCTGACACTCCAACAATGTTTTCTGCTTCAATTTGACTCATTTTAAAAAGGTGCTTATTCCTGGAGTGAACATGCAGTTCTACTCAAGAGTAAGCAACTAAGCGAAATGAAGCCACGGAACGCTTATTTGCCTTCTATCTATGCATTCTGACACTCCAACAATGTTTTCTGCTTCAATTTGACTCATTTTACAAAGGTGCTTATTCCTGGAGTGAATATGCAGTTCTACTCAAGAGTAAGCAACTAAGCGAAATGAAGCCATAGAAGGCTTATTTGCCTTCTATCTATGCATTCTGACACTCCAACAATGTTTTCTGCTTCAATTTGACCCATTTTACAAAGGTGCTTATTCCTGATGTGAACATGCAGTTCTACTCAAGAGTAAGCAACTAAGCGAAATGAAGCCACGGAACGCTTACTTGCCTTCTATCTATGCATTCTGACACTCCAACAATGTTTTCTGCTTCAATTTGACTCATTTTACAAAGGTGCTTATTCCTGGAGTGAATATGCAGTTCTACTCAAGAGTAAGCAACTAAGCGAAATGAAGCCACGAAACGCTTATTTACCTTATATCTATGCATTCTGACACTCCAACAATGTTTTCTGCTTCAATTTGACTCATTTTACAAAGGTGCTTATTCCTGGAGTGAATATGCAGTTCTACTCAAGAGTAAGCAACTAAGCGAAATGAAGCCACGGAACGCTTATTTGCCTTCTATCTATGCATTCTGACACTCCAACAATGTTTTCTGCTTCAATTTGACTCATTTTACAAAGGTGCTTATTCCTGGAGTGAACATGCAGTTCTACTCAAGAGTAAGCAACTAAGCGAAATGAAGCCACGGAACGCTTATTTGCCTTCTATCTATGCATTCTGACACTCCAACAATGTTTTCTGCTTCAATTTGACTCATTTTACAAAGGTGCTTATTCCTGGAGTGAATATGCAGTTCTACTCAAGAGTAAGCAACTAAGCGAAATGAAGCCACGGAACGCTTATTTGCCTTCTATCTATGCATTCTGACACTCCAACAATGTTTTCTGCTTCAATTTGACTCATTTTACAAAGGTGCTTATTCCTGGAGTGAATATGCAGTTCTACTCAAGAGTAAGCAACTAAGCGAAATAAAGCCATGGAACGCTTATTTGCCTTCTATCTATGCATTCTGACACTCCAACAATGTTTTCTGCTTCAATTTGACTCATTTTACAAAGGTGCTTATTCCTGGAGTGAATATGCAGTTCTACTCAAGAGTAAGCAACTAAGCGAAATAAAGCCATGGAACGCTTATTTGCCTTCTATCTATGCATTCCGACACTCCAACAATGTTTTCTGCTTCAATTTGACTCATTTTACAAAGGTGCTTATTCCTGGAGTGAATATGCAATTCTACTCAAGAGTAAGCAAATAAGCGAAATAAAGCCATGGAACGCTTATTTGCCTTCTATCTATGCATTCTGACACTCCAACAATGTTTTCTGCTTCAATTTGACTCATTTTACAAAGGTGCTTATTCCTGGAGTGAATATGCAGTTCTACTCAAGAGTAAGCAACTAAGCGAAATGAAGCCACGGAACGCTTATTTGCCTTCTATCTATGCATTCTGACACTCCAACAATGTTTTCTGCTTCAATTTGACTCATTTTAAAAAGGTGCTTATTCCTGGAGTGAACATGCAGTTCTACTCAAGAGTAAGCAACTAAGCGAAATGAAGCCACGGAACGCTTATTTGCCTTCTATCTATGCATTCTGACACTCCAACAATGTTTTCTGCTTCAATTTGACTCATTTTACAAAGGTGCTTATTCCTGGAGTGAATATGCAGTTCTACTCAAGAGTAAGCAACTAAGCGAAATGAAGCCATAGAAGGCTTATTTGCCTTCTATCTATGCATTCTGACACTCCAACAATGTTTTCTGCTTCAATTTGACCCATTTTACAAAGGTGCTTATTCCTGATGTGAACATGCAGTTCTACTCAAGAGTAAGCAACTAAGCGAAATGAAGCCACGGAACGCTTACTTGCCTTCTATCTATGCATTCTGACACTCCAACAATGTTTTCTGCTTCAATTTGACTCATTTTACAAAGGTGCTTATTCCTGGAGTGAATATGCAGTTCTACTCAAGAGTAAGCAACAAAGCGAAATGAAGCCACGAAACGCTTATTTACCTTATATCTATGCATTCTGACACTCCAACAATGTTTTCTGCTTCAATTTGACTCATTTTACAAAGGTGCTTATTCCTGGAGTGAATATGCAGTTCTACTCAAGAGTAAGCAACTAAGCGAAATGAAGCCACGGAACGCTTATTTGCCTTCTATCTATGCATTCTGACACTCCAACAATGTTTTCTGCTTCAATTTGACTCATTTTACAAAGGTGCTTATTCCTGGAGTGAACATGCAGTTCTACTCAAGAGTAAGCAACTAAGCGAAATGAAGCCACGGAACGCTTATTTGCCTTCTATCTATGCATTCTGACACTCCAACAATGTTTTCTGCTTCAATTTGACTCATTTTACAAAGGTGCTTATTCCTGGAGTGAATATGCAGTTCTACTCAAGAGTAAGCAACTAAGCGAAATGAAGCCATAGAAGGCTTATTTGCCTTCTATCTATGCATTCTGACACTCCAACAATGTTTTCTGCTTCAATTTGACTCATTTTACAAAGGTGCTTATTCCTGGAGTGAATATGCAGTTCTACTCAAGAGTAAGCAACTAAGCGAAATAAAGCCATGGAACGCTTATATGCCTTCTATCTATGCATTCTGACACTCCAACAATGTTTTCTGCTTCAATTTGACCCATTTTACAAAGGTGCTTATTCCTGATGTGAACATGCAGTTCTACTCAAGAGTAAGCAACTAAGCGAAATGAAGCCACGGAACGCTTATTTGCCTTCTATCTATGCATTCTGACACTCCAACAATGTTTTCTGCTTCAATTTGACTCATTTTACAAAGGTGCTTATTCCTGGAGTGAATATGCAGTTCTACTCAAGAGTAAGCAACTAAGCGAAATGAAGCCACGGAACGCTTATTTGCCTTCTATCTATGCATTCTGACACTCCAACAATGTTTTCTGCTTCAATTTGACTCATTTTACAAAGGTGCTTATTCCTGGAGTGAATATGCAATTCTACTCAAGAGTAAGCAAATAAGCGAAATAAAGCCACGGAACGCTTATTTGCCTTCTATCTATGCATTCTGACACTCCAACAATGTTTTCTGCTTCAATTTGACTCATTTTACAAAGGTGCTTATTCCTGGAGTGAATATGCAGTTCTACTCAAGAGTAAGCAACTAAGCGAAATGAAGCCACGGAACGCTTATTTGCCTTCTATCTATGCATTCTGACACTCCAACAATGTTTTCTGCTTCAATTTGACTCATTTTACAAAGGTGCTTATTCCTGGAGTGAATATGCAGTTCTACTCAAGAGTAAGCAACTAAGCGAAATAAAGCCATGGAACGCTTATTTGCCTTCTATCTATGCATTCTGACACTCCAACAATGTTTTCTGCTTCAATTTGACTCATTTTACAAAGGTGCTTATTCCTGGAGTGAATATGCAATTCTACTCAAGAGTAAGCAAATAAGCGAAATAAAGCCATGGAACGCTTATTTGCCTTCTATCTATGCATTCTGACACTCCAACAATGTTTTCTGCTTCAATTTGACTCATTTTACAAAGGTGCTTATTCCTGGAGTGAATATGCAGTTCTACTCAAGAGTAAGCAACTAAGCGAAATGAAGCCACGGAACGCTTATTTGCCTTCTATCTATGCATTCTGACACTCCAACAATGTTTTCTGCTTCAATTTGACTCATTTTAAAAAGGTGCTTATTCCTGGAGTGAACATGCAGTTCTACTCAAGAGTAAGCAACTAAGCGAAATGAAGCCACGGAACGCTTATTTGCCTTCTATCTATGCATTCTGACACTCCAACAATGTTTTCTGCTTCAATTTGACTCATTTTACAAAGGTGCTTATTCCTGGAGTGAATATGCAGTTCTACTCAAGAGTAAGCAACTAAGCGAAATGAAGCCATAGAAGGCTTATTTGCCTTCTATCTATGCATTCTGACACTCCAACAATGTTTTCTGCTTCAATTTGACCCATTTTACAAAGGTGCTTATTCCTGATGTGAACATGCAGTTCTACTCAAGAGTAAGCAACTAAGCGAAATGAAGCCACGGAACGCTTACTTGCCTTCTATCTATGCATTCTGACACTCCAACAATGTTTTCTGCTTCAATTTGACTCATTTTACAAAGGTGCTTATTCCTGGAGTGAATATGCAGTTCTACTCAAGAGTAAGCAACTAAGCGAAATGAAGCCACGAAACGCTTATTTACCTTATATCTATGCATTCTGACACTCCAACAATGTTTTCTGCTTCAATTTGACTCATTTTACAAAGGTGCTTATTCCTGGAGTGAATATGCAGTTCTACTCAAGAGTAAGCAACTAAGCGAAATGAAGCCACGGAACGCTTATTTGCCTTCTATCTATGCATTCTGACACTCCAACAATGTTTTCTGCTTCAATTTGACTCATTTTACAAAGGTGCTTATTCCTGGAGTGAATATGCAATTCTACTCAAGAGTAAGCAAATAAGCGAAATAAAGCCACGGAACGCTTATTTGCCTTCTATCTATGCATTCTGACACTCCAACAATGTTTTCTGCTTCAATTTGACTCATTTTACAAAGGTGCTTATTCCTGGAGTGAATATGCAGTTCTACTCAAGAGTAAGCAACTAAGCGAAATGAAGCCACGGAACGCTTATTTGCCTTCTATCTATGCATTCTGACACTCCAACAATGTTTTCTGCTTCAATTTGACTCATTTTACAAAGGTGCTTATTCCTGGAGTGAATATGCAGTTCTACTCAAGAGTAAGCAACTAAGCGAAATAAAGCCATGGAACGCTTATTTGCCTTCTATCTATGCATTCTGACACTCCAACAATGTTTTCTGCTTCAATTTGACTCATTTTACAAAGGTGCTTATTCCTGGAGTGAATATGCAATTCTACTCAAGAGTAAGCAACTAAGCGAAATGAAGCCATGGAACGCTTATTTGCCTTCTATCTATGCATTCTGACACTCCAACAATGTTTTCTGCTTCAATTTGACTCATTTTAAAAAGGTGCTTATTCCTGGAGTGAACATGCAGTTCTACTCAAGAGTAAGCAACTAAGCGAAATGAAGCCACGGAACGCTTATTTGCCTTCTATCTATGCATTCTGACACTCCAACAATGTTTTCTGCTTCAATTTGACTCATTTTAAAAAGGTGCTTATTCCTGGAGTGAATATGCAGTTCTACTCAAGAGTAAGCAACTAAGCGAAATGAAGCCATGGAACGCTTATTTGCCTTCTATCTATGCATTCTGACACTCCAACAATGTTTTCTGCTTCAATTTGACCCATTTTACAAAGGTGCTTATTCCTGATGTGAACATGCAGTTCTACTCAAGAGTAAGCAACTAAGCGAAATGAAGCCACGAAACGCTTATTTGCCTTCTATCTATGCATTCTGACACTCCAACAATGTTTTCTGCTTCAATTTGACTCATTTTACAAAGGTGCTTATTCCTGGAGTGAATATGCAGTTCTACTCAAGAGTAAGCAACTAAGCGAAATGAAGCCACGAAACGCTTATTTACCTTATATCTATGCATTCTGACACTCCAACAATGTTTTCTGCTTCAATTTGACTCATTTTACAAAGGTGCTTATTCCTGGAGTGAATATGCAGTTCTACTCAAGAGTAAGCAACTAAGCGAAATGAAGCCACGGAACGCTTATTTGCCTTCTATCTATGCATTCTGACACTCCAACAATGTTTTCTGCTTCAATTTGACTCATTTTACAAAGGTGCTTATTCCTGATGTGAACATGCAGTTCTACTCAAGAGTAAGCAACTAAGCGAAATAAAGCCACGGAACGCTTATTTGCCTTCTATCTATGCATTCTGACACTCCAACAATGTTTTCTGCTTCAATTTGACTCATTTTACAAAGGTGCTTATTCCTGGAGTGAATATGCAGTTCTACTCAAGAGTAAGCAACTAAGCGAAATGAAGCCACGGAACGCTTATTTGCCTTCTATCTATGCATTCTGACACTCCAACAATGTTTTCTGCTTCAATTTGACTCATTTTACAAAGGTGCTTATTCCTGGAGTGAATATGCAGTTCTACTCAAGAGTAAGCAACTAAGCGAAATAAAGCCATGGAACGCTTATTTGCCTTCTATCTATGCATTCTGACACTCCAACAATGTTTTCTGCTTCAATTTGACTCATTTTACAAAGGTGCTTATTCCTGGAGTGAATATGCAATTCTACTCAAGAGTAAGCAACTAAGCGAAATGAAGCCATGGAACGCTTATTTGCCTTCTATCTATGCATTCTGACACTCCAACAATGTTTTCTGCTTCAATTTGACTCATTTTACAAAGGTGCTTATTCCTGGAGTGAATATGCAGTTCTACTCAAGAGTAAGCAACTAAGCGAAATGAAGCCACGAAACGCTTATTTGCCTTCTATCTATGCATTCTGACACTCCAACAATGTTTTCTGCTTCAATTTGACTCATTTTAAAAAGGTGCTTATTCCTGGAGTGAACATGCAGTTCTACTCAAGAGTAAGCAACTAAGCGAAATGAAGCCATGGAACGCTTATTTGCCTTCTATCTATGCATTCTGACACTCCAACAATGTTTTCTGCTTCAATTTGACTCATTTTACAAAGGTGCTTATTCCTGGAGTGAATATGCAGTTCTACTCAAGAGTAAGCAACTAAGCGAAATGAAGCCACGAAACGCTTATTTGCCTTCTATCTATGCATTCTGACACTCCAACAATGTTTTCTGCTTCAATTTGACTCATTTTAAAAAGGTGCTTATTCCTGGAGTGAACATGCAGTTCTACTCAAGAGTAAGCAACTAAGCGAAATGAAGCCACGGAACGCTTATTTGCCTTCTATCTATGCATTCTGACACTCCAACAATGTTTTCTGCTTCAATTTGACTCATTTTACAAAGGTGCTTATTCCTGGAGTGAATATGCAGTTCTACTCAAGAGTAAGCAACTAAGCGAAATGAAGCCATAGAAGGCTTATTTGCCTTCTATCTATGCATTCTGACACTCCAACAATGTTTTCTGCTTCAATTTGACCCATTTTACAAAGGTGCTTATTCCTGATGTGAACATGCAGTTCTACTCAAGAGTAAGCAACTAAGCGAAATGAAGCCACGGAACGCTTACTTGCCTTCTATCTATGCATTCTGACACTCCAACAATGTTTTCTGCTTCAATATGACTCATTTTACAAAGGTGCTTATTCCTGGAGTGAATATGCAGTTCTACTCAAGAGTAAGCAACTAAGCGAAATGAAGCCACGAAACGCTTATTTACCTTATATCTATGCATTCTGACACTCCAACAATGTTTTCTGCTTCAATTTGACTCATTTTACAAAGGTGCTTATTCCTGGAGTGAATATGCAGTTCTACTCTAAGCAACTAAGCGAAATGAAGCCACGGAACGCTTATTTGCCTTCTATCTATGCATTCTGACACTCCAACAATGTTTTCTGCTTCAATTTGACTCATTTTACAAAGGTGCTTATTCCTGGAGTGAATATGCAATTCTACTCAAGAGTAAGCAAATAAGCGAAATAAAGCCACGGAACGCTTATTTGCCTTCTATCTATGCATTCTGACACTCCAACAATGTTTTCTGCTTCAATTTGACTCATTTTACAAAGGTGCTTATTCCTGGAGTGAATATGCAATTCTACTCAAGAGTAAGCAACTAAGCGAAATGAAGCCATGGAACGCTTATTTGCCTTCTATCTATGCATTCTGACACTCCAACAATGTTTTCTGCTTCAATTTGACTCATTTTACAAAGGTGCTTATTCCTGGAGTGAATATGCAGTTCTACTCAAGAGTAAGCAACTAAGCGAAATGAAGCCACGAAACGCTTATTTGCCTTCTATCTATGCATTCTGACACTCCAACAATGTTTTCTGCTTCAATTTGACTCATTTTAAAAAGGTGCTTATTCCTGGAGTGAACATGCAGTTCTACTCAAGAGTAAGCAACTAAGCGAAATGAAGCCATGTGTCACAGTGGCCGGAGTGGACTACTTCAGAGTAACGACGCTACGCAGCTCTGCATTTTATTCTTTTATTGGTGCTGCGTATTTACAGTGCTCAAGTCATTGCTATTTACACGGAGCGATGTTGTCAGTCGGTTTCAGAACCTCCTAATGGCTTTTGGCGCGTCTTTCTCCAACACAAAAGCTTTGGCAGACCCATCCTCTTGCCCCTCCTCTTCCTGCGTAATTCTGGAGTTGGAGGGATGGGTCTTCCCCCCTTGCTTGCCCCTTCCTGTCCCACCTGGGACCCTGGCTCCTCTACCTTGCCTGAGCCTCGGACACGACTTCCTGCTTCCCCACTGGAATCGGAACTCTCCCTGCTTTCCCCTTTGCTCGGGGACGGGCTTG
Source organism: Zootoca vivipara (assembly GCF_963506605.1). Classification (NCBI taxonomy): domain Eukaryota; kingdom Metazoa; phylum Chordata; class Lepidosauria; order Squamata; family Lacertidae; genus Zootoca; species Zootoca vivipara. The sequence goes on along the minus strand of NC_083278.1, from coordinate 5,640,150 downwards.
AACTCAGGAGGGGAGGGACTTCGCGATATCCCCTGTCCCTCACATCCACCCCCCTCCCAAGCTCTCCTTCACCCCTCCCCAGGCCCCCCCCATGTGTCGGTGACGACTGGAAGCCTAAGAACTCAGTGCTCTCCGAGCCCGTTGGTGTGAATACCTCCCCCCAGTCCTGCGAGCCCCCCCCTTCCGCCTGGGCGGACGGGAATCCCAAAAAGTCCGTGGCGTCAGAGCTGGTGGGGGTAAAAACGTTCTGCCAATCTGCTCCTTCCTCTGACTGGGTGGATCTCGGTGACACCCATACCTCATCCTCTGGTTCCTCAAACTCCGCTTCCCAGCGCCATGGTGAGCTGCTCTCCCGTGCCTCCTCCTCCTCCCCCTCCCTTTCCATGTGCCAGGGCTTGGGTCTGTGGGGAAAGAGGGCGTGAAATTCTTCCACCAAGAATTCCTCCTGTATCTGAGTGGCTGGGACCCATTCATTCTGGGACGGTGGAGCATCCTCCCATGCCATGAGGTACTCCAGTCCCCCCACCCCCCACCTTGAATCCAGGATGGCCGTGGCCTCATTGAGTTGCTCCCTGCCTTCCCTCTCCCCCCCTCCCTCGGGGGTTTGTTCGCTGTCTCGGAGCCTGCTGCTTTCCCTGTACGGCGACAGCAGCGATCTATGAAACACTGGATGCACCCTCATGTCCTCTGGCAGTGCCAGCCTGTATGCCACCGGGTTTACCTGTTGCGTGACCGTGAAGGGGCCCAGCCTTTTGGGTGCCAGCTTTTTGCACCTCCCTCTGGTGGGAAGGCCCTCCGAGGACAACCACACCTTGTCCCCCACCCTGATGACCTCCCCTTGTCGCCTGTGGCGATCTGCCCCCTTTTTGTACGCTTCCTTGGCCCTCTCCAAGTGGTCTCTGAGCTGCTGGTGCACCGTCTCCAGTTCCTCTGCCCAATCCTCAGCCTGTGGGCCCTCCTCCTCCTCCTCCTCCCTCTCCCTCTCTGGGAAAGATCTGAGGTCGCGCCCGTAATTGGCCTTAAAGGGCGACACCCCTGTGGAGACGTGCACTGCATTGTTGTAGGCAAATTCTGCTAGTGGCAAGCGATCCACCCAGTCCGTTTGCCGCTGGCTGACGTAGCATCTCAGGTACTGCTGCAGAATGGCGTTGACCCTCTCCGCTTGTCCGTTGGTCTGCGGGTGTCTAGCCGTCGACAAGCTGACCTCCACCTGCAGGAGGTTCATGAGCCGCCGCCAGAACCTGGAAACAAATTGGCGGCCACGATCCGAAATAACCCTTAAAGGTAATCCATGCAGTCTGAAAATGTGATCAACAAACAGTTTGGCTGTCTCTTCTGCCGAGACTGCCCTGGCACACGGTATAAAGTGACACATTTTGGACATAAGGTCCACCACCACCAACACTGCAGTCTTACCCCTGGACGAAGGCAGATCTGTGATGAAGTCCATGGACACCACTTCCCACGGCCTGTGTGGTGTGGCTAAGGGCTCCAGCAACCCTGGTGGCGCTGCTCTGACCACCTTCGCCCGCTGGCAGGTGGTACAGCCCCTTACATAGTCTCGAACATCTTCCCGCACCCCTGGCCACCAGAAGTGTCTCATGACTAGGTGAGCGGTTTTGTCCCTTCCAAAATGCCCCGCTGTAGGGTTGTCGTGCATCTGCTTGAGGACCGTACGTCGAAGCTGGGTGGTGGGTAGGTACAGCGCACCCTTGTAGAAAAGCAGCCCTCTGCGTTCTGCAAAGTCTTTTGCCTGCTCCCTCCCCCCTCTCAGTTCTCTGAAGATGCGGTTGGCAAATTCATCCGCTGCCGTCAGTGCTGTGAGTTCTGCCTCGCTCACCACAGCTGCTCCGCAGGACCATGCCGACGGGGGGAAAATGTGCCTTGGGGCTGGTGGCGCCTCCTCCTCCATGTACTCTGGCTTGCGGGAGAGGGCATCCGCCCTGACATTCTGCTCCCCCGGGATGTAGTGGATGGAGAAGTTGAAGTTCGAGAAGAACTCTGCCCACCGTATCTGCCGCTGGTTGAGCACCCTGGCAGTTCTCCAGAACTCCAGGTTCTTGTGGTCTGTGCACACCTGGATGGGGTGCTTCGCGCCCACCAGGAAGTGTCGCCAGTGCTGGAACGCAGCGTAGATCGCAAGAAGTTCCCTATCAAACACTGTGTAGTTGCGTTCAGGCTGTGTCAGCTTCCTGGAGAAGAAGGCACAGGGTCTCCACTCCCTGTTGGCGTCCAGTTGCAACAAAATTGCGCCCACAGCTTTTTCAGAAGCATCTGTCTCAATGCGTAGGGGCGCGTCCTGCACCACATGGAACAGGTTTTGGTCTGAGGCGAACACTCTCTTGAGGCTTTCGAACGCTGCTTGCGCCTCTGGTGTCCACTTGAACTTCTGCTTGCCTCTCAGGCAGTCCGTGATGGGAGCCGTAACGCGAGAGAAGTTCTTGATGAACTTCCTGTAGAAGTTAGCGAAGCCTAGTAGGCGTTGGGCATCTTTGCGCGTCCTGGGGCTGTGCCAGTCCAGGATGGCCTGCACCTTGTCCTTGTCCATCGCCAGCCCCTTGTCTGACAGCTTGTAGCCCAGGAAGTCCACCTCTTTGGTGTGAAACTTGCACTTCTCCAGCTTCACATACAGGTGGTTCTCCTTCAGGCGTTGCAACACCTCTCTGACATCTTTCACATGCTGCACTGGGTCATTCGAGTAGATAAGGATGTCATCTAGGAAGACCAAGCATTTCCTGAAGAGGAGGGACCCCAGGACGTGGTGCATGAAGGCCTGGAAGCATGCTGAGCCCCCTTGCAAACCGAAGGGCATCACCAGATATTCAAAAGAGCCCAGAGGCGTGAACATCGTGGTTTTCCATTCATCTCCTTCCCGGATCCTGATCAAGTTGTACGCCCCCCTTAGGTCCAGCTTGGTGAAAATCTTGCCCCTGCGTGCCGCTGTCAGGAGATCATCCACTCTGGGCATGGGGAAAGCCACGGGCTCTGTCACCGAATTCAGCCGTCTAAAGTCCACCACAAGACGGCGCTGTTGCGTGTCTTTCTTGTCCACCCAGAAGACCGGGCTGCCCCCTGCTGCCTTGCTTTCCCTTATGAACCCCCGCTTGAGGTTCTTGTCGATGAAAGCGCGCAGATCCTCCAGCTCCTGGTCTGACATGGCGTACAGCTTGGCTGGGGGTATCGTCGCCCCTGGCACCAGGTTGATCTGGCAGTCAAAAGGCCTGTGCGGGGGTAGGTGGTCGGACTCCGCTTCGCTGAAGACCTCCTGCAGGTCCCAGTACTGCTTGGGTATTGCCTCACCCCCTTTGATATGCATGGTGGCCACCGTGGCTATCGGAGGCCCCTCCCCTGGTTGGTGCTGCATGCAATGTTCCAGACAAAAGTCTGACCCAAACGTGATGCACCTCTGGTGCCAACTGATGGAGGGGTCGTGGCGCGCCAGCCAGCTCATGCCCAAGACGATGGGGGGGTCTGAGATGGTGGTGACGTTGAACGCCAGTGTCTCTGAGTGCCTTCCCACCGTCATTCTCATGGGGGGGGTTTGATGTGTGATGGCCCCTCCCAGCAGCTCCCTGCCGTCAATGGTTGCTACGTGCAGAGGAAAATCCAACTGCAAAAGCTGGATTTGGTGCTCTTCTGCAAAGCTTCTCGAGAAGAAGTTGGCGGACGCCCCACTGTCAATTAAGGCGAGGACCGTCAGGGGATAGCCATTTGGGAGCGTTAGCGTCACTTCTAGAACCACTCCTGCTCTGGGAGGGGTGGGCTGGCTCTGCACCTCTCTGTGCGGGTGGGCGGGCTGGGGCTGTTGTCTGCTGACTGTGCCTGGCTGCTGCCCCTTGTCTCCTGCAGCCAGGCTTTCCCGTTTCCCTGCTGTGGTGCTGCGTCAGTGGGGGAGGGCACCACCGTTCCCGCCTTTCCTTGCCACTCCCTGCGATGTGGGCAGTCTCTGACGAGATGCTGGGGTGAGTTGCAGAGAAAGCAATTCCCGCCCCTTCCCTCCTTGCGTCTTGGCGCCGCTGGGGTTTGAAAAGCGCGCGCGCGCGCGCTATCAATCTGCATGGGCTCCTGGTCCTGGCTGGCTCCAGGCGTGGCCTGAAAGGGTTGTTGAGGGAGTGGCTTCTCCTGCGACCGTGGGAACCAAGCCCGCTTTGCGCGCGTCGCTTGCTTGTCGTTCCACCGGGATTCCTGCCTCACCCCCACCGCCAGAGCTGCTTTGCTCAGCTGATCCATAGTACTGGGCTTTGGACCTCTCGAGAGTTCATCCTTCACCTCCTCGCTCAAACCCAAGTAAAACGCAGCTTGCATGGGAGGCGAATCCAAAACCCACCCCAGTCTGTGCACCAGCATGGTGAATTTCGCCCAATATGCGCGAACTGTCATATTTCCTTGGCGTAAATTATGCAGTTCCTCCTTAGTCTGGTCCAAATGACTATCGGACGAATACATCGTCCTCAAACCTTCTAGAAATTGTTGGACATTTTTCATGCAAGGATTCTTGGTTGCGATTAATGGTCTTAGCCACTCCCTGGCTGCTCCGGTGAGATGTTCCACAATAAACGCTACTCTGTGCTCATCATCGGGGAACTCATTCTGGTGCAGCTCAAGAGCATACACGATCTCAGTCTCAAAGCCCTGAAACTCCTTCGGGTCTCCATTGAACTTGCTTACAAGGGTCCCTGCTCTCCTTCCTGGCAGCACTTGGACTTGGGGAGCCCCTCCCGCCTTGTTTTTCTCTGCATCCAGCTTGTTTTGGAGGTCTACCGCCACCGCCCTTAAATGCTGCTCTTTTTCCTGGAGCTCTCTCACCTGTTCCGCAAGTTGTAGCCGGTCGTCCTGGACCTTCTTAGTCTCCTCTTTAGCTGCCTTCAATTCTCCCTGCGCCTGCAGCGACAGCTGTTGCAGTTCTAGCTGGGCTTGCTCAGCGATCTGCCGCCACTTCTCCGCCTCGGACACGCTCATCCCGGCAACTCCGAAGTAGCCCAAAAATGATTAGGAGGTTGCTGTCACAGTGGCCGGAGTGGACTACTTCAGAGTAACGACGCTACGCAGCTCTGCATTTTATTCTTTTATTGGTGCTGCGTATTTACAGTGCTCAAGTCATTGCTATTTACACGGAGCGATGTTGTCAGTCGGTTTCAGAACCTCCTAATGGCTTTTGGCGCGTCTTTCTCCAACACAAAAGCTTTGGCAGACCCATCCTCTTGCCCCTCCTCTTCCTGCGTAATTCTGGAGTTGGAGGGATGGGTCTTCCCCCCTTGCTTGCCCCTTCCTGTCCCACCTGGGACCCTGGCTCCTCTACCTTGCCTGAGCCTCGGACACGACTTCCTGCTTCCCCACTGGAATCGGAACTCTCCCTGCTTTCCCCTTTGCTCGGGGACGGGCTTGAACTCAGGAGGGGAGGGACTTCGCGATATCCCCTGTCCCTCACACCATGGAACGCTTATTTGCCTTCTATCTATGCATTCTGACACTCCAACAATGTTTTCTGCTTCAATTTGACTCATTTTACAAAGGTGCTTATTCCTGGAGTGAATATGCAGTTCTACTCAAGAGTAAGCAACTAAGCGAAATGAAGCCACGAAACGCTTATTTGCCTTCTATCTATGCATTCTGACACTCCAACAATGTTTTCTGCTTCAATTTGACTCATTTTAAAAAGGTGCTTATTCCTGGAGTGAACATGCAGTTCTACTCAAGAGTAAGCAACTAAGCGAAATGAAGCCACGGAACGCTTATTTGCCTTCTATCTATGCATTCTGACACTCCAACAATGTTTTCTGCTTCAATTTGACTCATTTTACAAAGGTGCTTATTCCTGGAGTGAATATGCAGTTCTACTCAAGAGTAAGCAACTAAGCGAAATGAAGCCACGGAACGCTTATTTGCCTTCTATCTATGCATTCTGACACTCCAACAATGTTTTCTGCTTCAATTTGACTCATTTTACAAAGGTGCTTATTCCTGGAGTGAATATGCAGTTCTACTCAAGAGTAAGCAACTAAGCGAAATAAAGCCATGGAACGCTTATTTGCCTTCTATCTATGCATTCTGACACTCCAACAATGTTTTCTGCTTCAATTTGACTCATTTTACAAAGGTGCTTATTCCTGGAGTGAATATGCAATTCTACTCAAGAGTAAGCAACTAAGCGAAATGAAGCCATGGAACGCTTATTTGCCTTCTATCTATGCATTCTGACACTCCAACAATGTTTTCTGCTTCAATTTGACTCATTTTACAAAGGTGCTTATTCCTGGAGTGAATATGCAGTTCTACTCAAGAGTAAGCAACTAAGCGAAATGAAGCCACGAAACGCTTATTTGCCTTCTATCTATGCATTCTGACACTCCAACAATGTTTTCTGCTTCAATTTGACTCATTTTAAAAAGGTGCTTATTCCTGGAGTGAACATGCAGTTCTACTCAAGAGTAAGCAACTAAGCGAAATGAAGCCATGGAACGCTTATTTGCCTTCTATCTATGCATTCTGACACTCCAACAATGTTTTCTGCTTCAATTTGACTCATTTTACAAAGGTGCTTATTCCTGGAGTGAATATGCAGTTCTACTCAAGAGTAAGCAACTAAGCGAAATGAAGCCACGAAACGCTTATTTGCCTTCTATCTATGCATTCTGACACTCCAACAATGTTTTCTGCTTCAATTTGACTCATTTTAAAAAGGTGCTTATTCCTGGAGTGAACATGCAGTTCTACTCAAGAGTAAGCAACTAAGCGAAATGAAGCCATAGAAGGCTTATTTGCCTTCTATCTATGCATTCTGACACTCCAACAATGTTTTCTGCTTCAATTTGACTCATTTTACAAAGGTGCTTATTCCTGGAGTGAATATGCAGTTCTACTCAAGAGTAAGCAACTAAGCGAAATAAAGCCATGGAACGCTTATATGCCTTCTATCTATGCATTCTGACACTCCAACAATGTTTTCTGCTTCAATTTGACCCATTTTACAAAGGTGCTTATTCCTGATGTGAACATGCAGTTCTACTCAAGAGTAAGCAACTAAGCGAAATGAAGCCACGGAACGCTTATTTGCCTTCTATCTATGCATTCTGACACTCCAACAATGTTTTCTGCTTCAATTTGACTCATTTTACAAAGGTGCTTATTCCTGGAGTGAATATGCAGTTCTACTCAAGAGTAAGCAACTAAGCGAAATGAAGCCACGGAACGCTTATTTGCCTTCTATCTATGCATTCTGACACTCCAACAATGTTTTCTGCTTCAATTTGACTCATTTTACAAAGGTGCTTATTCCTGGAGTGAATATGCAATTCTACTCAAGAGTAAGCAAATAAGCGAAATAAAGCCACGGAACGCTTATTTGCCTTCTATCTATGCATTCTGACACTCCAACAATGTTTTCTGCTTCAATTTGACCCATTTTAAAAAGGTGCTTATTCCTGATGTGAACATGCAGTTCTACTCAAGAGTAAGCAACTAAGCGAAATGAAGCCACGGAACGCTTACTTGCCTTCTATCTATGCATTCTGACACTCCAACAATGTTTTCTGCTTCAATTTGACTCATTTTACAAAGGTGCTTATTCCTGGAGTGAATATGCAGTTCTACTCAAGAGTAAGCAACTAAGCGAAATGAAGCCACGAAACGCTTATTTACCTTATATCTATGCATTCTGACACTCCAACAATGTTTTCTGCTTCAATTTGACTCATTTTACAAAGGTGCTTATTCCTGGAGTGAATATGCAGTTCTACTCAAGAGTAAGCAACTAAGCGAAATGAAGCCACGGAACGCTTATTTGCCTTCTATCTATGCATTCTGACACTCCAACAATGTTTTCTGCTTCAATTTGACTCATTTTACAAAGGTGCTTATTCCTGGAGTGAACATGCAGTTCTACTCAAGAGTAAGCAACTAAGCGAAATGAAGCCACGGAACGCTTATTTGCCTTCTATCTATGCATTCTGACACTCCAACAATGTTTTCTGCTTCAATTTGACTCATTTTACAAAGGTGCTTATTCCTGGAGTGAATATGCAGTTCTACTCAAGAGTAAGCAACTAAGCGAAATGAAGCCATAGAAGGCTTATTTGCCTTCTATCTATGCATTCTGACACTCCAACAATGTTTTCTGCTTCAATTTGACTCATTTTACAAAGGTGCTTATTCCTGGAGTGAATATGCAGTTCTACTCAAGAGTAAGCAACTAAGCGAAATAAAGCCATGGAACGCTTATATGCCTTCTATCTATGCATTCTGACACTCCAACAATGTTTTCTGCTTCAATTTGACCCATTTTACAAAGGTGCTTATTCCTGATGTGAACATGCAGTTCTACTCAAGAGTAAGCAACTAAGCGAAATGAAGCCACGGAACGCTTATTTGCCTTCTATCTATGCATTCTGACACTCCAACAATGTTTTCTGCTTCAATTTGACTCATTTTACAAAGGTGCTTATTCCTGGAGTGAATATGCAGTTCTACTCAAGAGTAAGCAACTAAGCGAAATGAAGCCACGGAACGCTTATTTGCCTTCTATCTATGCATTCTGACACTCCAACAATGTTTTCTGCTTCAATTTGACTCATTTTACAAAGGTGCTTATTCCTGGAGTGAATATGCAATTCTACTCAAGAGTAAGCAAATAAGCGAAATAAAGCCACGGAACGCTTATTTGCCTTCTATCTATGCATTCTGACACTCCAACAATGTTTTCTGCTTCAATTTGACTCATTTTACAAAGGTGCTTATTCCTGGAGTGAATATGCAGTTCTACTCAAGAGTAAGCAACTAAGCGAAATGAAGCCACGGAACGCTTATTTGCCTTCTATCTATGCATTCTGACACTCCAACAATGTTTTCTGCTTCAATTTGACTCATTTTACAAAGGTGCTTATTCCTGGAGTGAATATGCAGTTCTACTCAAGAGTAAGCAACTAAGCGAAATAAAGCCATGGAACGCTTATTTGCCTTCTATCTATGCATTCTGACACTCCAACAATGTTTTCTGCTTCAATTTGACTCATTTTACAAAGGTGCTTATTCCTGGAGTGAATATGCAATTCTACTCAAGAGTAAGCAAATAAGCGAAATAAAGCCATGGAACGCTTATTTGCCTTCTATCTATGCATTCTGACACTCCAACAATGTTTTCTGCTTCAATTTGACTCATTTTACAAAGGTGCTTATTCCTGGAGTGAATATGCAGTTCTACTCAAGAGTAAGCAACTAAGCGAAATGAAGCCACGGAACGCTTATTTGCCTTCTATCTATGCATTCTGACACTCCAACAATGTTTTCTGCTTCAATTTGACTCATTTTAAAAAGGTGCTTATTCCTGGAGTGAACATGCAGTTCTACTCAAGAGTAAGCAACTAAGCGAAATGAAGCCACGGAACGCTTATTTGCCTTCTATCTATGCATTCTGACACTCCAACAATGTTTTCTGCTTCAATTTGACTCATTTTACAAAGGTGCTTATTCCTGGAGTGAATATGCAGTTCTACTCAAGAGTAAGCAACTAAGCGAAATGAAGCCATAGAAGGCTTATTTGCCTTCTATCTATGCATTCTGACACTCCAACAATGTTTTCTGCTTCAATTTGACCCATTTTACAAAGGTGCTTATTCCTGATGTGAACATGCAGTTCTACTCAAGAGTAAGCAACTAAGCGAAATGAAGCCACGGAACGCTTACTTGCCTTCTATCTATGCATTCTGACACTCCAACAATGTTTTCTGCTTCAATTTGACTCATTTTACAAAGGTGCTTATTCCTGGAGTGAATATGCAGTTCTACTCAAGAGTAAGCAACTAAGCGAAATGAAGCCACGAAACGCTTATTTACCTTATATCTATGCATTCTGACACTCCAACAATGTTTTCTGCTTCAATTTGACTCATTTTACAAAGGTGCTTATTCCTGGAGTGAATATGCAGTTCTACTCAAGAGTAAGCAACTAAGCGAAATGAAGCCACGGAACGCTTATTTGCCTTCTATCTATGCATTCTGACACTCCAACAATGTTTTCTGCTTCAATTTGACTCATTTTACAAAGGTGCTTATTCCTGGAGTGAATATGCAATTCTACTCAAGAGTAAGCAACTAAGCGAAATGAAGCCACGGAACGCTTATTTGCCTTCTATCTATGCATTCTGACACTCCAACAATGTTTTCTGCTTCAATTTGACTCATTTTACAAAGGTGCTTATTCCTGGAGTGAATATGCAGTTCTACTCAAGAGTAAGCAACTAAGCGAAATGAAGCCACGGAACGCTTACTTGCCTTCTATCTATGCATTCTGACACTCCAACAATGTTTTCTGCTTCAATTTGACTCATTTTACAAAGGTGCTTATTCCTGGAGTGAATATGCAGTTCTACTCAAGAGTAAGCAACTAAGCGAAATGAAGCCACGAAACGCTTATTTACCTTATATCTATGCATTCTGACACTCCAACAATGTTTTCTGCTTCAATTTGACTCATTTTACAAAGGTGCTTATTCCTGGAGTGAATATGCAGTTCTACTCAAGAGTAAGCAACTAAGCGAAATGAAGCCACGGAACGCTTATTTGCCTTCTATCTATGCATTCTGACACTCCAACAATGTTTTCTGCTTCAATTTGACTCATTTTACAAAGGTGCTTATTCCTGGAGTGAATATGCAATTCTACTCAAGAGTAAGCAAATAAGCGAAATAAAGCCACGGAACGCTTATTTGCCTTCTATCTATGCATTCTGACACTCCAACAATGTTTTCTGCTTCAATTTGACTCATTTTACAAAGGTGCTTATTCCTGGAGTGAATATGCAGTTCTACTCAAGAGTAAGCAACTAAGCGAAATGAAGCCACGGAACGCTTATTTGCCTTCTATCTATGCATTCTGACACTCCAACAATGTTTTCTGCTTCAATTTGACTCATTTTACAAAGGTGCTTATTCCTGGAGTGAATATGCAGTTCTACTCTAAGCAACTAAGCGAAATGAAGCCACGGAACGCTTATTTGCCTTCTATCTATGCATTCTGACACTCCAACAATGTTTTCTGCTTCAATTTGACTCATTTTACAAAGGTGCTTATTCCTGGAGTGAATATGCAATTCTACTCAAGAGTAAGCAAATAAGCGAAATAAAGCCACGGAACGCTTATTTGCCTTCTATCTATGCATTCTGACACTCCAACAATGTTTTCTGCTTCAATTTGACTCATTTTACAAAGGTGCTTATTCCTGGAGTGAATATGCAGTTCTACTCAAGAGTAAGCAACTAAGCGAAATGAAGCCACGGAACGCTTATTTGCCTTCTATCTATGCATTCTGACACTCCAACAATGTTTTCTGCTTCAATTTGACTCATTTTACAAAGGTGCTTATTCCTGGAGTGAATATGCAGTTCTACTCAAGAGTAAGCAACTAAGCGAAATAAAGCCATGGAACGCTTATTTGCCTTCTATCTATGCATTCTGACACTCCAACAATGTTTTCTGCTTCAATTTGACTCATTTTACAAAGGTGCTTATTCCTGGAGTGAATATGCAATTCTACTCAAGAGTAAGCAACTAAGCGAAATGAAGCCATGGAACGCTTATTTGCCTTCTATCTATGCATTCTGACACTCCAACAATGTTTTCTGCTTCAATTTGACTCATTTTACAAAGGTGCTTATTCCTGGAGTGAATATGCAGTTCTACTCAAGAGTAAGCAACTAAGCGAAATGAAGCCACGAAACGCTTATTTGCCTTCTATCTATGCATTCTGACACTCCAACAATGTTTTCTGCTTCAATTTGACTCATTTTAAAAAGGTGCTTATTCCTGGAGTGAACATGCAGTTCTACTCAAGAGTAAGCAACTAAGCGAAATGAAGCCATGGAACGCTTATTTGCCTTCTATCTATGCATTCTGACACTCCAACAATGTTTTCTGCTTCAATTTGACTCATTTTACAAAGGTGCTTATTCCTGGAGTGAATATGCAGTTCTACTCAAGAGTAAGCAACTAAGCGAAATGAAGCCACGAAACGCTTATTTGCCTTCTATCTATGCATTCTGACACTCCAACAATGTTTTCTGCTTCAATTTGACTCATTTTAAAAAGGTGCTTATTCCTGGAGTGAACATGCAGTTCTACTCAAGAGTAAGCAACTAAGCGAAATGAAGCCACGGAACGCTTATTTGCCTTCTATCTATGCATTCTGACACTCCAACAATGTTTTCTGCTTCAATTTGACTCATTTTACAAAGGTGCTTATTCCTGGAGTGAATATGCAGTTCTACTCAAGAGTAAGCAACTAAGCGAAATGAAGCCACGGAACGCTTATTTGCCTTCTATCTATGCATTCTGACACTCCAACAATGTTTTCTGCTTCAATTTGACTCATTTTACAAAGGTGCTTATTCCTGGAGTGAATATGCAGTTCTACTCAAGAGTAAGCAACTAAGCGAAATAAAGCCATGGAACGCTTATTTGCCTTCTATCTATGCATTCTGACACTCCAACAATGTTTTCTGCTTCAATTTGACTCATTTTACAAAGGTGCTTATTCCTGGAGTGAATATGCAATTCTACTCAAGAGTAAGCAACTAAGCGAAATGAAGCCATGGAACGCTTATTTGCCTTCTATCTATGCATTCTGACACTCCAACAATGTTTTCTGCTTCAATTTGACTCATTTTACAAAGGTGCTTATTCCTGGAGTGAATATGCAGTTCTACTCAAGAGTAAGCAACTAAGCGAAATGAAGCCACGAAACGCTTATTTGCCTTCTATCTATGCATTCTGACACTCCAACAATGTTTTCTGCTTCAATTTGACTCATTTTAAAAAGGTGCTTATTCCTGGAGTGAACATGCAGTTCTACTCAAGAGTAAGCAACTAAGCGAAATGAAGCCATGGAACGCTTATTTGCCTTCTATCTATGCATTCTGACACTCCAACAATGTTTTCTGCTTCAATTTGACTCATTTTACAAAGGTGCTTATTCCTGGAGTGAATATGCAGTTCTACTCAAGAGTAAGCAACTAAGCGAAATGAAGCCACGAAACGCTTATTTGCCTTCTATCTATGCATTCTGACACTCCAACAATGTTTTCTGCTTCAATTTGACTCATTTTAAAAAGGTGCTTATTCCTGGAGTGAACATGCAGTTCTACTCAAGAGTAAGCAACTAAGCGAAATGAAGCCACGGAACGCTTATTTGCCTTCTATCTATGCATTCTGACACTCCAACAATGTTTTCTGCTTCAATTTGACTCATTTTACAAAGGTGCTTATTCCTGGAGTGAATATGCAGTTCTACTCAAGAGTAAGCAACTAAGCGAAATGAAGCCATAGAAGGCTTATTTGCCTTCTATCTATGCATTCTGACACTCCAACAATGTTTTCTGCTTCAATTTGACCCATTTTACAAAGGTGCTTATTCCTGATGTGAACATGCAGTTCTACTCAAGAGTAAGCAACTAAGCGAAATGAAGCCACGGAACGCTTACTTGCCTTCTATCTATGCATTCTGACACTCCAACAATGTTTTCTGCTTCAATATGACTCATTTTACAAAGGTGCTTATTCCTGGAGTGAATATGCAGTTCTACTCAAGAGTAAGCAACTAAGCGAAATGAAGCCACGAAACGCTTATTTACCTTATATCTATGCATTCTGACACTCCAACAATGTTTTCTGCTTCAATTTGACTCATTTTACAAAGGTGCTTATTCCTGGAGTGAATATGCAGTTCTACTCAAGAGTAAGCAACTAAGCGAAATGAAGCCACGGAACGCTTATTTGCCTTCTATCTATGCATTCTGACACTCCAACAATGTTTTCTGCTTCAATTTGACTCATTTTACAAAGGTGCTTATTCCTGGAGTGAATATGCAATTCTACTCAAGAGTAAGCAAATAAGCGAAATAAAGCCACGGAACGCTTATTTGCCTTCTATCTATGCATTCTGACACTCCAACAATGTTTTCTGCTTCAATTTGACTCATTTTACAAAGGTGCTTATTCCTGGAGTGAATATGCAGTTCTACTCAAGAGTAAGCAACTAAGCGAAATGAAGCCACGGAACGCTTATTTGCCTTCTATCTATGCATTCTGACACTCCAACAATGTTTTCTGCTTCAATTTGACTCATTTTACAAAGGTGCTTATTCCTGGAGTGAATATGCAGTTCTACTCAAGAGTAAGCAACTAAGCGAAATGAAGCCACGAAACGCTTATTTACCTTATATCTATGCATTCTGACACTCCAACAATGTTTTCTGCTTCAATTTGACTCATTTTACAAAGGTGCTTATTCCTGGAGTGAATATGCAGTTCTACTCAAGAGTAAGCAACTAAGCGAAATGAAGCCACGGAACGCTTATTTGCCTTCTATCTATGCATTCTGACACTCCAACAATGTTTTCTGCTTCAATTTGACTCATTTTACAAAGGTGCTTATTCCTGGAGTGAATATGCAATTCTACTCAAGAGTAAGCAAATAAGCGAAATAAAGCCACGGAACGCTTATTTGCCTTCTATCTATGCATTCTGACACTCCAACAATGTTTTCTGCTTCAATTTGACTCATTTTACAAAGGTGCTTATTCCTGGAGTGAATATGCAGTTCTACTCAAGAGTAAGCAACTAAGCGAAATGAAGCCACGGAACGCTTATTTGCCTTCTATCTATGCATTCTGACACTCCAACAATGTTTTCTGCTTCAATTTGACTCATTTTACAAAGGTGCTTATTCCTGGAGTGAATATGCAGTTCTACTCAAGAGTAAGCACCTAAGCGAAATAAAGCCATGGAACGCTTATTTGCCTTCTATCTATGCATTCTGAAACTCCAACAATGTTTTCTGCTTCAATTTGACTCATTTTACAAAGGTGCTTATTCCTGGAGTGAATATGCAGTTCTACTCAAGAGTAAGCAACTAAGCGAAATAAAGCCACGGAACGCTTATTTGCCTTCTATCTATGCATTCTGACACTCCAACAATGTTTTCTGCTTCAATTTGACTCATTTTACAAAGGTGCTTATTCCCGGAGTGAATATGCAGTTCTACTCAAGAGTAAGCAAATAAGCGAAATGAAGCCATAGAACGCTTATTTGCCTTCTATCTATGCATTCTGACACTCCAACAATGTTTTCTGCTTCAATTTGACTCATTTTACAAAGGTGCTTATTCCTGGAGTGAACATACCGTTCTACTCAAGAGTAAGCAACTAAGCGAAATGAAGCCACGGAACGCTTATTTGCCTTCTATCTATGCATTCTGACACTCCAACAATGTTTTCTGCTTCAATTTGACTCATTTTACAAAGGTGCTTATTCCTGGAGTGAATATGCTGTTCTACTCAAGAGTAAGCAACTAAGCGAAATAAAGCCATAGAACGCTTATTTGCCTTCTATCTATGCATTCTGACACTCCAACAAAGTTTTCTGCTTCAATTTGACTCATTTTACAAAGGTGCTTATTCCTGGAGTGAATATGCTGTTCTACTCAAGAGTAAGCAACTAAGCGAAATAAAGCCATGGAAGGCTTATTTGCCTTCTATCTATGCATTCTGACACTCCAACAATGTTTTCTGCTTCAATTTGACACATTTTACAAAGGTGCTTATTCTTGGAGTGAATATGCAGTTCTACTCAAGAGTAAGCAAATAAGCGAAATGAAGCCATAGAACGCTTATTTGCCTTCTATCTATGCATTCTGACACTCCAACAATGTTTTCTGCTTCAATTTGACTCATTTTACAAAGGTGCTTATTCCTGGAGTGAACATACCGTTCTACTCAAGAGTAAGCAACTAAGCGAAATGAAGCCACGAAACGCTTATTTACCTTATATCTATGCATTCTGACACTCCAACAATGTTTTCTGCTTCAATTTGACTCATTTTACAAAGGTGCTTATTCCTGGAGTGAATATGCAGTTCTACTCAAGAGTAAGCAACTAAGCGAAATGAAGCCACGGAACGCTTATTTGCCTTCTATCTATGCATTCTGACACTCCAACAATGTTTTCTGCTTCAATTTGACTCATTTTACAAAGGTGCTTATTCCTGGAGTGAATATGCAATTCTACTCAAGAGTAAGCAAATAAGCGAAATAAAGCCACGGAACGCTTATTTGCCTTCTATCTATGCATTCTGACACTCCAACAATGTTTTCTGCTTCAATTTGACTCATTTTACAAAGGTGCTTATTCCTGGAGTGAATATGCAGTTCTACTCAAGAGTAAGCAACTAAGCGAAATGAAGCCACGGAACGCTTATTTGCCTTCTATCTATGCATTCTGACACTCCAACAATGTTTTCTGCTTCAATTTGACTCATTTTACAAAGGTGCTTATTCCTGGAGTGAATATGCAGTTCTACTCAAGAGTAAGCAACTAAGCGAAATAAAGCCATGGAACGCTTATTTGCCTTCTATCTATGCATTCTGACACTCCAACAATGTTTTCTGCTTCAATTTGACCCATTTTACAAAGGTGCTTATTCCTGATGTGAACATGCAGTTCTACTCAAGAGTAAGCAACTAAGCGAAATGAAGCCACGGAACGCTTATTTGCCTTCTATCTATGCATTCTGACACTCCAACAATGTTTTCTGCTTCAATTTGACTCATTTTACAAAGGTGCTTATTCCTGGAGTGAATATGCAGTTCTACTCAAGAGTAAGCAACTAAGCGAAATGAAGCCACGAAACGCTTATTTACCTTATATCTATGCATTCTGACACTCCAACAATGTTTTCTGCTTCAATTTGACTCATTTTACAAAGGTGCTTATTCCTGGAGTGAATATGCAGTTCTACTCAAGAGTAAGCAACTAAGCGAAATGAAGCCACGGAACGCTTATTTGCCTTCTATCTATGCATTCTGACACTCCAACAATGTTTTCTGCTTCAATTTGACTCATTTTACAAAGGTGCTTATTCCTGGAGTGAATATGCAATTCTACTCAAGAGTAAGCAAATAAGCGAAATAAAGCCACGGAACGCTTATTTGCCTTCTATCTATGCATTCTGACACTCCAACAATGTTTTCTGCTTCAATTTGACTCATTTTACAAAGGTGCTTATTCCTGGAGTGAATATGCTGTTCTACTCAAGAGTAAGCAACTAAGCGAAATAAAGCCATAGAACGCTTATTTGCCTTCTATCTATGCATTCTGACACTCCAACAAAGTTTTCTGCTTCAATTTGACTCATTTTACAAAGGTGCTTATTCCTGGAGTGAATATGCTGTTCTACTCAAGAGTAAGCAACTAAGCGAAATAAAGCCATGGAAGGCTTATTTGCCTTCTATCTATGCATTCTGACACTCCAACAATGTTTTCTGCTTCAATTTGACTCATTTTACAAAGGTGCTTATTCTTGGAGTGAATATGCAGTTCTACTCAAGAGTAAGCAAATAAGCGAAATGAAGCCATAGAACGCTTATTTGCATTCTATCTATGCATTCTGACACTCCAACAATGTTTTCTGCTTCAATTTGACTCATTTTACAAAGGTGCTTATTCCTGGAGTGAACATACCGTTCTACTCAAGAGTAAGCAACTAAGCGAAATGAAGCCACGGAACGCTTATTTGCCTTCTATCTATGCATTCTGACACTCCAACAATGTTTTCTGCTTCAATTTGACTCATTTTACAAAGGTGCTTATTCCTGGAGTGAATATGCTGTTCTACTCAAGAGTAAGCAACTAAGCGAAATAAAGCCATAGAACGCTTATTTGCCTTCTATCTATGCATTCTGACACTCCAACAAAGTTTTCTGCTTCAATTTGACTCATTTTACAAAGGTGCTTATTCCTGGAGTGAATATGCTGTTCTACTCAAGAGTAAGCAACTAAGCGAAATGAAGCCACGGAAGGCTTATTTGCCTTCTATCTATGCATTCTGACACTCCAACAATGTTTTCTGCTTCAATTTGACTCATTTTACAAAGGTGCTTATTCCTGGAGTGAATATGCAATTCTACTCAAGAGTAAGCAAATAAGTGAAATAAAGCCATGGAACGCTTATTTGCCTTCTATCTATGCATTCTGACACTCCAACAATGTTTTCTGCTTCAATTTGACTCATTTTACAAAGGTGCTTATTCCTGGAGTGAATATGCAGTTCTACTCAAGAGTAAGCAAATAAGTGAAATAAAGCCATGGAACGCTTATTTGCCTTCTATCTATGCATTCTGACACTCCAACAATGTTTTCTGCTTCAATTTGACTCATTTTACAAAGGTGCTTATTCCTGGAGTGAATATGCAGTTCTACTCAAGAGTAAGCAACTAAGCGAAATGAAGCCACGGAACGCTTATTTGCCTTCTATCTATGCATTCTGACACTCCAACAATGTTTTCTGCTTCAATTTGACTCATTTTACAAAGGTGCTTATTCCTGGAGTGAATATGCAGTTCTACTCAAGAGTAAGCAACTAAGCGAAATGAAGCCATAGAACGCTTATTTGCCTTCGATCTATGCATTCTGACACTCCAACAATGTTTTCTGCTTCAATTTGACTCATTTTACAAAGGTGCTTATTCCTGGAGTGAACATGCTGTTCTACTCAAGAGTAAGCAACTAAGCGAAATGAAGCCACGGAAGGCTTATTTGCCTTCTATCTATGCATTCTGACACTCCAACAATGTTTTCTGCTTCAATTTGACTCATTTTACAAAGGTGCTTATTCCTGGAGTGAATATGCAATTCTACTCAAGAGTAAGCAAATAAGTGAAATAAAGCCATGGAACGCTTATTTGCCTTCTATCTATGCATTCTGACACTCCAACAATGTTTTCTGCTTCAATTTGACTCATTTTACAAAGGTGCTTATTCCTGGAGTGAATATGCAGTTCTACTCAAGAGTAAGCAAATAAGTGAAATAAAGCCATGGAACGCTTATTTGCCTTCTATCTATGCATTCTGACACTCCAACAATGTTTTCTGCTTCAATTTGACTCATTTTACAAAGGTGCTTATTCCTGGAGTGAATATGCAGTTCTACTCAAGAGTAAGCAACTAAGCGAAATGAAGCCACGGAACGCTTATTTGCCTTCTATCTATGCATTCTGACACTCCAACAATGTTTTCTGCTTCAATTTGACTCATTTTACAAAGGTGCTTATTCCTGGAGTGAATATGCAGTTCTACTCAAGAGTAAGCAACTAAGCGAAATGAAGCCATAGAACGCTTATTTGCCTTCGATCTATGCACTCTGACACTCCAACAATGTTTTCTGCTTCAATTTGACCCATTTTACAAAGGTGCTTATTCCTGATGTGAACATGCAGTTCTACTCAAGAGTAAGCAACTAAGCGAAATGAAGCCACGGAACGCTTATTTGCCTTCTATCTATGCATTCTGACACTCCAACAATGTTTTCTGCTTCAATTTGACTCATTTTACAAAGGTGCTTATTCCTGGAGTGAATATGCAGTTCTACTCAAGAGTAAGCAACTAAGCGAAATGAAGCCACGAAACGCTTATTTGCCTTCTATCTATGCATTCTGACACTCCAACAATGTTTTCTGCTTCAATTTGACTCATTTTAAAAAGGTGCTTATTCCTGGAGTGAATATGCAGTTCTACTCAAGAGTAAGCAACTAAGCGAAATGAAGCCATAGAACGCTTATTTGCCTTCGATCTATGCATTCTGACACTCCAACAATGTTTTCTGCTTCAATTTGACTCATTTTACAAAGGTGCTTATTCCCGGAGTGAATATGCAGTTCTACTCAAGAGTAAGCAAATAAGCGAAATGAAGCCATAGAACGCTTATTTGCCTTCTATCTATGCATTCTGACACTCCAACAATGTTTTCTGCTTCAATTTGACTCATTTTACAAAGGTGCTTATTCCTGGAGTGAACATACCGTTCTACTCAAGAGTAAGCAACTAAGCGAAATGAAGCCACGGAACGCTTATTTGCCTTCTATCTATGCATTCTGACACTCCAACAAAGTTTTCTGCTTCAATTTGACTCATTTTACAAAGGTGCTTATTCCTGGAGTGAATATGCCGTTCTACTCAAGAGTAAGCAACTAAGCGAAATAAAGCCATGGAAGGCTTATTTGCCTTCTATCTATGCATTATGACACTCCAACAATGTTTTCTGCTTCAATTTGACTCATTTTACAAAGGTGCTTATTCCTGGAGTGAATATGCCGTTCTACTCAAGAGTAAGCAACTAAGCGAAATAAAGCCATGGAAGGCTTATTTGCCTTCTATCTATGCATTATGACACTCCAACAATGTTTTCTGCTTCAATTTGACTCATTTTACAAAGGTGCTTATTCCTGGAGTGAATATGCAATTCTACTCAAGAGTAAGCAAATAAGTGAAATAAAGCCATGGAACGCTCATTTGCCTTCTATCTATGCATTCTGACACTCCAACAATGTTTTCTGCTTCAATTTGACTCATTTTACAAAGGTGCTTATTCCTGGAGTGAATATGCAGTTCTACTCAAGAGTAAGCAACTAAGCGAAATGAAGCCACGAAACGCTTATTTGCCTTCAATCTATGCATTCTGACACTCCAACAATGTTTTCTGCTTCAATTTGACTCATTTTAAAAAGGTGCTTATTCCTGGAGTGAATATGCAGTTCTACTCAAGAGTAAGCAACTAAGCGAAATGAAGCCATAGAACGCTTATTTGCCTTCTATCTATGCATTCTGACACTCCAACAATGTTTTCTGCTTCAATTTGACCCATTTTACAAAGGTGCTTATTCCTGATGTGAACATGCAGTTCTACTCAAGAGTAAGCAACTAAGCGAAATGAAGCCACGGAACGCTTATTTGCCTTCTATCTATGCATTCTGACACTCCAACAAAGTTTTCTGCTTCAATTTGACTCATTTTACAAAGGTGCTTATTCCTGGAGTGAATATGCCGTTCTACTCAAGAGTAAGCAACTAAGCGAAATAAAGCCATGGAAGGCTTATTTGCCTTCTATCTATGCATTATGACACTCCAACAATGTTTTCTGCTTCAATTTGACTCATTTTACAAAGGTGCTTATTCCTGGAGTGAATATGCCGTTCTACTCAAGAGTAAGCAACTAAGCGAAATAAAGCCATGGAAGGCTTATTTGCCTTCTATCTATGCATTATGACACTCCAACAATGTTTTCTGCTTCAATTTGACTCATTTTACAAAGGTGCTTATTCCTGGAGTGAATATGCAATTCTACTCAAGAGTAAGCAAATAAGTGAAATAAAGCCATGGAACGCTCATTTGCCTTCTATCTATGCATTCTGACACTCCAACAATGTTTTCTGCTTCAATTTGACTCATTTTACAAAGGTGCTTATTCCTGGAGTGAATATGCAGTTCTACTCAAGAGTAAGCAACTAAGCGAAATGAAGCCACGAAACGCTTATTTGCCTTCAATCTATGCATTCTGACACTCCAACAATGTTTTCTGCTTCAATTTGACTCATTTTAAAAAGGTGCTTATTCCTGGAGTGAATATGCAGTTCTACTCAAGAGTAAGCAACTAAGCGAAATGAAGCCATAGAACGCTTATTTGCCTTCTATCTATGCATTCTGACACTCCAACAATGTTTTCTGCTTCAATTTGACCCATTTTACAAAGGTGCTTATTCCTGATGTGAACATGCAGTTCTACTCAAGAGTAAGCAACTAAGCGAAATGAAGCCACGGAACGCTTATTTGCCTTCTATCTATGCATTCTGAAACTCCAACAATGTTTTCTGCTTCAATTTGACTCATTTTACAAAGGTGCTTATTCCTGGAGTGAATATGCAGTTCTACTCAAGAGTTAGCAACTAAGCGAAAGAAAGCCATGGAACGCTTATTTGCCTTCTATCTATGCATTCTGACACTCCAACAATGTTTTCTGCTTCAATTTGACTCATTTTACAAAGGTGCTTATTCCCGGAGTGAATATGCAGTTCTACTCAAGAGTAAGCAAATAAGCGAAATGAAGCCATGGAACGCTTATTTGCCTTCTATCTATGCATTCTGACACTCCAACAATGTTTTCTGCTTCAATTTGACCCATTTTACAAAGGTGCTTATTCCTGATGTGAACATGCAGTTCTACTCAAGAGTAAGCAACTAAGCGAAATGAAGCCACGGAACGCTTATTTGCCTTCTATCTATGCATTCTGAAACTCCAACAATGTTTTCTGCTTCAATTTGACTCATTTTACAAAGGTGCTTATTCCTGGAGTGAATATGCAGTTCTACTCAAGAGTAAGCAACTAAGCGAAAGAAAGCCATGGAACGCTTATTTGCCTTCTATCTATGCATTCTGACACTCCAACAATGTTTTCTGCTTCAATTTGACTCATTTTACAAAGGTGCTTATTCCAGGAGTGAATATGCAATTCTACTCAACAGTAAGCAAATAAGTGAAATAAAGCCATGGAACGCTTATTTGCCTTCTATCTATGCATTCTGACACTCCAACAATGTTTTCTGCTTCAATTTGACTCATTTTACAAAGGTGCTTATTCCTGGAGTGAATATGCAGTTCTACTCAAGAGTAAGCAACTAAGCGAAATGAAGCCACGGAACGCTTATTTGCCTTCTATCTATGCATTCTGACACTCCAACAATGTTTTCTGCTTCAATTTGACTCATTTTACAAAGGTGCTTATTCCTGGAGTGAATATGCAGTTCTACTCAAGAGTAAGCAACTAAGCGAAATGAAGCCACGAAACGCTTATTTGCCTTCTATCTATGCATTCTGACACTCCAACAATGTTTTCTGCTTCAATTTGACTCATTTTACAAAGGTGCTTATTCCTGGAGTGAATATGCAGTTCTACTCAAGAGTAAGCAACTAAGCGAAATGAAGCCACGGAACGCTTATTTGCCTTCTATCTATGCATTCTGACACTCCAACAATGTTTTCTGCTTCAATTTGACTCATTTTACAAAGGTGCTTATTCCTGGAGTGAATATGCAATTCTACTCAAGAGTAAGCAAATAAGCGAAATAAAGCCACGGAACGCTTATTTGCCTTCTATCTATGCATTCTGACACTCCAACAATGTTTTCTGCTTCAATTTGACTCATTTTACAAAGGTGCTTATTCCTGGAGTGAATATGCAGTTCTACTCAAGAGTAAGCAACTAAGCGAAATGAAGCCACGGAACGCTTATTTGCCTTCTATCTATGCATTCTGACACTCCAACAATGTTTTCTGCTTCAATTTGACTCATTTTACAAAGGTGCTTATTCCTGGAGTGAATATGCAGTTCTACTCAAGAGTAAGCACCTAAGCGAAATAAAGCCATGGAACGCTTATTTGCCTTCTATCTATGCATTCTGAAACTCCAACAATGTTTTCTGCTTCAATTTGACTCATTTTACAAAGGTGCTTATTCCTGGAGTGAATATGCAGTTCTACTCAAGAGTAAGCAACTAAGCGAAATAAAGCCACGGAACGCTTATATGCCTTGTATCTATGCATTCTGACACTCCAACAATGTTTTCTGCTTCAATTTGACTCATTTTAAAAAGGTGCTTATTCCTGGAGTGAACATGCAGTTCTACTCAAGAGTAAGCAACTAAGCGAAATGAAGCCACGGAACGCTTATTTGCCTTCTATCTATGCATTCTGACACTCCAACAATGTTTTCTGCTTCAATTTGACTCATTTTACAAAGGTGCTTATTCCTGGAGTGAATATGCAGTTCTACTCAAGAGTAAGCAACTAAGCAAAATAAAGCCATAGAACGCTTATTTGCCTTCTATCTATGCATTCTGACACTCCAACAAAGTTTTCTGCTTCAATTTGACTCATTTTACAAAGGTGCTTATTCCTGGAGTGAATATGCCGTTCTACTCAAGAGTAAGCAACTAAGCGAAATAAAGCCATGGAAGGCTTATTTGCCTTCTATCTATGCATTATGACACTCCAACAATGTTTTCTGCTTCAATTTGACTCATTTTACAAAGGTGCTTATTCCTGGAGTGAATATGCAATTCTACTCAAGAGTAAGCAAATAAGTGAAATAAAGCCATGGAACGCTCATTTGCCTTCTATCTATGCATTCTGACACTCCAACAATGTTTTCTGCTTCAATTTGACTCATTTTACAAAGGTGCTTATTCCTGGAGTGAATATGCAGTTCTACTCAAGAGTAAGCAACTAAGCGAAATGAAGCCACGAAACGCTTATTTGCCTTCTATCTATGCATTCTGACACTCCAACAATGTTTTCTGCTTCAATTTGACTCATTTTACAAAGGTGCTTATTCCCGGAGTGAATATGCAGTTCTACTCAAGAGTAAGCAAATAAGCGAAATGAAGCCATGGAACGCTTATTTGCCTTCTATCTATGCATTCTGACACTCCAACAATGTTTTCTGCTTCAATTTGACCCATTTTACAAAGGTGCTTATTCCTGATGTGAACATGCAGTTCTACTCAAGAGTAAGCAACTAAGCGAAATGAAGCCACGGAACGCTTATTTGCCTTCTATCTATGCATTCTGAAACTCCAACAATGTTTTCTGCTTCAATTTGACTCATTTTACAAAGGTGCTTATTCCTGGAGTGAATATGCAGTTCTACTCAAGAGTAAGCAACTAAGCGAAAGAAAGCCATGGAACGCTTATTTGCCTTCTATCTATGCATTCTGACACTCCAACAATGTTTTCTGCTTCAATTTGACTCATTTTACAAAGGTGCTTATTCCAGGAGTGAATATGCAATTCTACTCAACAGTAAGCAAATAAGTGAAATAAAGCCATGGAACGCTTATTTGCCTTCTATCTATGCATTCTGACACTCCAACAATGTTTTCTGCTTCAATTTGACTCATTTTACAAAGGTGCTTATTCCTGGAGTGAATATGCAGTTCTACTCAAGAGTAAGCAACTAAGCGAAATGAAGCCACGGAACGCTTATTTGCCTTCTATCTATGCATTCTGACACTCCAACAATGTTTTCTGCTTCAATTTGACTCATTTTACAAAGGTGCTTATTCCTGGAGTGAATATGCAGTTCTACTCAAGAGTAAGCAACTAAGCGAAATGAAGCCACGAAACGCTTATTTGCCTTCTATCTATGCATTCTGACACTCCAACAATGTTTTCTGCTTCAATTTGACTCATTTTACAAAGGTGCTTATTCCTGGAGTGAATATGCAGTTCTACTCAAGAGTAAGCAACTAAGCGAAATGAAGCCACGGAACGCTTATTTGCCTTCTATCTATGCATTCTGACACTCCAACAATGTTTTCTGCTTCAATTTGACTCATTTTACAAAGGGGCTTATTCCTGGAGTGAATATGCAATTCTACTCAAGAGTAAGCAAATAAGCGAAATAAAGCCACGGAACGCTTATTTGCCTTCTATCTATGCATTATGACACTCCAACAATGTTTTCTGCTTCAATTTGACTCATTTTACAAAGGTGCTTATTCCTGGAGTGAATATGCAGTTCTACTCAAGAGTAAGCAACTAAGCGAAATGAAGCCACGGAACGCTTATTTGCCTTCTATCTATGCATTCTGACACTCCAACAATGTTTTCTGCTTCAATTTGACTCATTTTACAAAGGTGCTTATTCCTGGAGTGAATATGCAGTTCTACTCAAGAGTAAGCACCTAAGCGAAATAAAGCCATGTAACGCTTATTTGCCTTCTATCTATGCATTCTGAAACTCCAACAATGTTTTCTGCTTCAATTTGACTCATTTTACAAAGGTGCTTATTCCTGGAGTGAATATGCAGTTCTACTCAAGAGTAAGCAACTAAGCGAAATAAAGCCACGGAACGCTTATTTGCCTTCTATCTATGCATTCTGACACTCCAACAATGTTTTCTGCTTCAATTTGACTCATTTTACAAAGGTGCTTATTCCCGGAGTGAATATGCAGTTCTACTCAAGAGTAAGCAAATAAGCGAAATGAAGCCATAGAACGCTTATTTGCCTTCTATCTATGCATTCTGACACTCCAACAATGTTTTCTGCTTCAATTTGACTCATTTTACAAAGGTGCTTATTCCTGGAGTGAACATACCGTTCTACTCAAGAGTAAGCAACTAAGCGAAATGAAGCCACGGAACGCTTATTTGCCTTCTATCTATGCATTCTGACACTCCAACAATGTTTTCTGCTTCAATTTGACTCATTTTACAAAGGTGCTTATTCCTGGAGTGAATATGCTGTTCTACTCAAGAGTAAGCAACTAAGCGAAATAAAGCCATAGAACGCTTATTTGCCTTCTATCTATGCATTCTGACACTCCAACAATGTTTTCTGCTTCAATTTGACTCATTTTACAAAGGTGCTTATTCCTGGAGTGAATATGCAGTTCTACTCAAGAGTAAGCAACTAAGCGAAATGAAGCCACGGAACGCTTATTTGCCTTCTATCTATGCATTCTGACACTCCAACAATGTTTTCTGCTTCAATTTGACTCATTTTACAAAGGTGCTTATTCCTGGAGTGAATATGCAGTTCTACTCAAGAGTAAGCAACTAAGCGAAATGAAGCCACGAAACGCTTATTTGCCTTCTATCTATGCATTCTGACACTCCAACAATGTTTTCTGCTTCAATTTGACTCATTTTACAAAGGTGCTTATTCCTGGAGTGAATATGCAGTTCTACTCAAGAGTAAGCAACTAAGCGAAATGAAGCCACGGAACGCTTATTTGCCTTCTATCTATGCATTCTGACACTCCAACAATGTTTTCTGCTTCAATTTGACTCATTTTACAAAGGTGCTTATTCCTGGAGTGAATATGCAATTCTACTCAAGAGTAAGCAAATAAGCGAAATAAAGCCACGGAACGCTTATTTGCCTTCTATCTATGCATTCTGACACTCCAACAATGTTTTCTGCTTCAATTTGACTCATTTTACAAAGGTGCTTATTCCTGGAGTGAATATGCAGTTCTACTCAAGAGTAAGCAACTAAGCGAAATGAAGCCACGGAACGCTTATTTGCCTTCTATCTATGCATTCTGACACTCCAACAATGTTTTCTGCTTCAATTTGACTCATTTTACAAAGGTGCTTATTCCTGGAGTGAATATGCAGTTCTACTCAAGAGTAAGCAACTAAGCAAAATAAAGCCATAGAACGCTTATTTGCCTTCTATCTATGCATTCTGAAACTCCAACAATGTTTTCTGCTTCAATTTGACTCATTTTACAAAGGTGCTTATTCCCGGAGTGAATATGCAGTTCTACTCAAGAGTAAGCAAATAAGCGAAATGAAGCCATAGAACGCTTATTTGCCTTCTATCTATGCAT
Source organism: Zootoca vivipara (assembly GCF_963506605.1). Taxonomy (NCBI): domain Eukaryota; kingdom Metazoa; phylum Chordata; class Lepidosauria; order Squamata; family Lacertidae; genus Zootoca; species Zootoca vivipara. Next base: position 5,612,938 of record NC_083278.1, on the reverse strand, counting down.
TCTGACACTCCAACAATGTTTTCTGCTTCAATTTGACTCATTTTACAAAGGTGCTTATTCCTGGAGTGAACATACCGTTCTACTCAAGAGTAAGCAACTAAGCGAAATGAAGCCACGGAACGCTTATTTGCCTTCTATCTATGCATTCTGACACTCCAACAATGTTTTCTGCTTCAATTTGACTCATTTTACAAAGGTGCTTATTCCTGGAGTGAATATGCTGTTCTACTCAAGAGTAAGCAACTAAGCGAAATAAAGCCATAGAACGCTTATTTGCCTTCTATCTATGCATTCTGACACTCCAACAAAGTTTTCTGCTTCAATTTGACTCATTTTACAAAGGTGCTTATTCCTGGAGTGAATATGCTGTTCTACTCAAGAGTAAGCAACTAAGCGAAATAAAGCCATGGAAGGCTTATTTGCCTTCTATCTATGCATTCTGACACTCCAACAATGTTTTCTGCTTCAATTTGACTCATTTTACAAAGGTGCTTATTCTTGGAGTGAATATGCAGTTCTACTCAAGAGTAAGCAAATAAGCGAAATGAAGCCATAGAACGCTTATTTGCATTCTATCTATGCATTCTGACACTCCAACAATGTTTTCTGCTTCAATTTGACTCATTTTACAAAGGTGCTTATTCCTGGAGTGAACATACCGTTCTACTCAAGAGTAAGCAACTAAGCGAAATGAAGCCACGGAACGCTTATTTGCCTTCTATCTATGCATTCTGACACTCCAACAATGTTTTCTGCTTCAATTTGACTCATTTTACAAAGGTGCTTATTCCTGGAGTGAATATGCTGTTCTACTCAAGAGTAAGCAACTAAGCGAAATAAAGCCATAGAACGCTTATTTGCCTTCTATCTATGCATTCTGACACTCCAACAAAGTTTTCTGCTTCAATTTGACTCATTTTACAAAGGTGCTTATTCCTGGAGTGAATATGCTGTTCTACTCAAGAGTAAGCAACTAAGCGAAATAAAGCCATGGAAGGCTTATTTGCCTTCTATCTATGCATTCTGACACTCCAACAATGTTTTCTGCTTCAATTTGACTCATTTTACAAAGGTGCTTATTCCTGGAGTGAATATGCAATTCTACTCAAGAGTAAGCAAATAAGTGAAATAAAGCCATGGAACGCTTACTTGCCTTCTATCTATGCATTCTGACACTCCAACAATGTTTTCTGCTTCAATTTGACTCATTTTACAAAGGTGCTTATTCCTGGAGTGAATATGCAGTTCTACTCAAGAGTAAGCAACTAAGCGAAATGAAGCCACGGAACGCTTATTTGCCTTCTATCTATGCATTCTGACACTCCAACAATGTTTTCTGCTTCAATTTGACTCATTTTACAAAGGTGCTTATTCCTGGAGTGAATATGCAGTTCTACTCAAGAGTAAGCAACTAAGCGAAATGAAGCCACGAAACGCTTATTTGCCTTCTATCTATGCATTCTGACACTCCAACAATGTTTTCTGCTTCAATTTGACTCATTTTAAAAAGGTGCTTATTCCTGGAGTGAATATGCAGTTCTACTCAAGAGTAAGCAACTAAGCGAAATGAAGCCATAGAACGCTTATTTGCCTTCGATCTATGCATTCTGACACTCCAACAATGTTTTCTGCTTCAATTTGACCCATTTTACAAAGGTGCTTATTCCTGATGTGAACATGCAGTTCTACTCAAGAGTAAGCAACTAAGCGAAATGAAGCCACGGAACGCTTATTTGCCTTCTATCTATGCATTCTGACACTCCAACAATGTTTTCTGCTTCAATTTGACTCATTTTACAAAGGTGCTTATTCCTGGAGTGAATATGCTGTTCTACTCAAGAGTAAGCAACTAAGCGAAATAAAGCCACGGAACGCTTATTTGCCTTCTATCTATGCATTCTGACACTCCAACAAAGTTTTCTGCTTCAATTTGACTCATTTTACAAAGGTGCTTATTCCTGGAGTGAATATGCTGTTCTACTCAAGAGTAAGCAACTAAGCGAAATAAAGCCATGTGTCACAGTGGCCGGAGTGGACTGCTTCAGAGTAACGACGCTACGCAGCTCTGCATTTTATTCTTTTATTGGTGCTGCGTATTTACAGTGCTCAAGTCATTGCTATTTACACGGAGCGATGTTGTCAGTCGGTTTCAGAACCTCCTAATGGCTTTTGGCGCGTCTTTCTCCAACACAAAAGCTTTGGCAGACCCATCCTCTTGCCCCTCCTCTTCCTGCGTAATTCTGGAGTTGGAGGGATGGGTCTTCCCCCCTTGCTTGCCCCTTCCTGTCCCACCTGGGACCCTGGCTCCTCTACCTTGCCTGAGCCTCGGACACGACTTCCTGCTTCCCCACTGGAATCGGAACTCTCCCTGCTTTCCCCTTTGCTCGGGGACGGGCTTGAACTCAGGAGGGGAGGGACTTCGCGATATCCCCTGTCCCTCACATCCACCCCCCTCCCAAGCTCTCCTTCACCCCTCCCCAGGCCCCCCCCATGTGTCGGTGACGACTGGAAGCCTAAGAACTCAGTGCTCTCCGAGCCCGTTGGTGTGAATACCTCCCCCCAGTCTTGCGAGCCCCCCCCTTCCGCCTGGGCGGACGGGAATCCCAAAAAGTCCGTGGCGTCAGAGCTGGTGGGGGTAAAAACGTTCTGCCAATCTGCTCCTTCCTCTGACTGGGTGGATCTCGGTGACACCCATACCTCATCCTCTGGTTCCTCAAACTCCGCTTCCCAGCGCCATGGTGAGCTGCTCTCCCGTGCCTCCTCCTCCTCCCCCTCCCTTTCCATGTGCCAGGGCTTGGGTCTGTGGGGAAAGAGGGCGTGAAATTCTTCCACCAAGAATTCCTCCTGTATCTGAGTGGCTGGGACCCATTCATTCTGGGACGGTGGAGCATCCTCCCATGCCATGAGGTACTCCAGTCCCCCCACCCCCCACCTTGAATCCAGGATGGCCGTGGCCTCATTGAGTTGCTCCCTGCCTTCCCTCTCCCCCCCTCCCTCGGGGGTTTGTTCGCTGTCTCGGAGCCTGCTGCTTTCCCTGTACGGCGACAGCAGCGATCTATGAAACACTGGATGCACCCTCATGTCCTCTGGCAGTGCCAGCCTGTATGCCACCGGGTTTACCTGTTGCGTGACCGTGAAGGGGCCCAGCCTTTTGGGTGCCAGCTTTTTGCACCTCCCTCTGGTGGGAAGGCCCTCCGAGGACAACCACACCTTGTCCCCCACCCTGATGACCTCCCCTTGTCGCCTGTGGCGATCTGCCCCCTTTTTGTACGCTTCCTTGGCCCTCTCCAAGTGGTCTCTGAGCTGCTGGTGCACCGTCTCCAGTTCCTCTGCCCAATCCTCAGCCTGTGGGCCCTCCTCCTCCTCCTCCTCCCTCTCCCTCTCTGGGAAAGATCTGAGGTCGCGCCCGTAATTGGCCTTAAAGGGCGACACCCCTGTGGAGACGTGCACTGCATTGTTGTAGGCAAATTCTGCTAGTGGCAAGCGATCCACCCAGTCCGTTTGCCGCTGGCTGACGTAGCATCTCAGGTACTGCTGCAGAATGGCGTTGACCCTCTCCGCTTGTCCGTTGGTCTGCGGGTGTCTAGCCGTCGACAAGCTGACCTCCACCTGCAGGAGGTTCATGAGCCGCCGCCAGAACCTGGAAACAAATTGGCGGCCACGATCCGAAATAACCCTTAAAGGTAATCCATGCAGTCTGAAAATGTGATCAACAAACAGTTTGGCTGTCTCTTCTGCCGAGACTGCCCTGGCACACGGTATAAAGTGACACATTTTGGACATAAGGTCCACCACCACCAACACTGCAGTCTTACCCCTGGACGAAGGCAGATCTGTGATGAAGTCCATGGACACCACTTCCCACGGCCTGTGTGGTGTGGCTAAGGGCTCCAGCAACCCCGGTGGCGCTGCTCTGACCACCTTCGCCCGCTGGCAGGTGGTACAGCCCCTTACATAGTCTCGAACATCTTCCCGCACCCCTGGCCACCAGAAGTGTCTCATGACTAGGTGAGCGGTTTTGTCCCTTCCAAAATGCCCCGCTGTAGGGTTGTCGTGCATCTGCTTGAGGACCGTACGTCGAAGCTGGGTGGTGGGTAGGTACAGCGCACCCTTGTAGAAAAGCAGCCCTCTGCGTTCTGCAAAGTCTTTTGCCTGCTCCCTCCCCCCTCTCAGTTCTCTGAAGATGCGGTTGGCAAATTCATCCGCTGCCGTCAGTGCTGTGAGTTCTGCCTCGCTCACCACAGCTGCTCCGCAGGACCATGCCGACGGGGGGAAAATGTGCCTTGGGGCTGGTGGCGCCTCCTCCTCCATGTACTCTGGCTTGCGGGAGAGGGCATCCGCCCTGACATTCTGCTCCCCCGGGATGTAGTGGATGGAGAAGTTGAAGTTCGAGAAGAACTCTGCCCACCGTATCTGCCGCTGGTTGAGCACCCTGGCAGTTCTCCAGAACTCCAGGTTCTTGTGGTCTGTGCACACCTGGATGGGGTGCTTCGCGCCCACCAGGAAGTGTCGCCAGTGCTGGAACGCAGCGTAGATCGCAAGAAGTTCCCTATCAAACACTGTGTAGTTGCGTTCAGGCTGTGTCAGCTTCCTGGAGAAGAAGGCACAGGGTCTCCACTCCCTGTTGGCGTCCAGTTGCAACAAAATTGCGCCCACAGCTTTTTCAGAAGCATCTGTCTCAATGCGTAGGGGCGCGTCCTGCACCACATGGAACAGGTTTTGGTCTGAGGCGAACACTCTCTTGAGGCTTTCGAACGCTGCTTGCGCCTCTGGTGTCCACTTGAACTTCTGCTTGCCTCTCAGGCAGTCCGTGATGGGAGCCGTAACGCGAGAGAAGTTCTTGATGAACTTCCTGTAGAAGTTAGCGAAGCCTAGTAGGCGTTGGGCATCTTTGCGCGTCCTGGGGCTGTGCCAGTCCAGGATGGCCTGCACCTTGTCCTTGTCCATCGCCAGCCCCTTGTCTGACAGCTTGTAGCCCAGGAAGTCCACCTCTTTGGTGTGAAACTTGCACTTCTCCAGCTTCACATACAGGTGGTTCTCCTTCAGGCGTTGCAACACCTCTCTGACATCTTTCACATGCTGCACTGGGTCATTCGAGTAGATAAGGATGTCATCTAGGAAGACCAAGCATTTCCTGAAGAGGAGGGACCCCAGGACGTGGTGCATGAAGGCCTGGAAGCATGCTGAGCCCCCTTGCAAACCGAAGGGCATCACCAGATATTCAAAAGAGCCCAGAGGCGTGAACATCGTGGTTTTCCATTCATCTCCTTCCCGGATCCTGATCAAGTTGTACGCCCCCCTTAGGTCCAGCTTGGTGAAAATCTTGCCCCTACGTGCCGCTGTCAGGAGATCATCCACTCTGGGCATGGGGAAAGCCACGGGCTCTGTCACCGAATTCAGCCGTCTAAAGTCCACCACAAGACGGCGCTGTTGCGTGTCTTTCTTGTCCACCCAGAAGACCGGGCTGCCCCCTGCTGCCTTGCTTTCCCTTATGAACCCCCGCTTGAGGTTCTTGTCGATGAAAGCGCGCAGATCCTCCAGCTCCTGGTCTGACATGGCGTACAGCTTGGCTGGGGGTATCGTCGCCCCTGGCACCAGGTTGATCTGGCAGTCAAAAGGCCTGTGCGGGGGTAGGTGGTCGGACTCCGCTTCGCTGAAGACCTCCTGCAGGTCCCAGTACTGCTTGGGTATTGCCTCACCCCCTTTGATATGCATGGTGGCCACCGTGGCTATCGGAGGCCCCTCCCCTGGTTGGTGCTGCATGCAATGTTCCAGACAAAAGTCTGACCCAAACGTGATGCACCTCTGGTGCCAACTGATGGAGGGGTCGTGGCGCGCCAGCCAGCTCATGCCCAAGACGATGGGGGGGTCTGAGATGGTGGTGACGTTGAACGCCAGTGTCTCTGAGTGCCTTCCCACCGTCATTCTCATGGGGGGGGTTTGATGTGTGATGGCCCCTCCCAGCAGCTCCCTGCCGTCAATGGTTGCTACGTGCAGAGGAAAATCCAACTGCAAAAGCTGGATTTGGTGCTCTTCTGCAAAGCTTCTCGAGAAGAAGTTGGCGGACGCCCCACTGTCAATTAAGGCGAGGACCGTCAGGGGATAGCCATTTGGGAGCGTTAGCGTCACTTCTAGAACCACTCCTGCTCTGGGAGGGGTGGGCTGGCTCTGCACCTCTCTGTGCGGGTGGGCGGGCTGGGGCTGTTGTCTGCTGACTGTGCCTGGCTGCTGCCCCTTGTCTCCTGCAGCCAGGCTTTCCCGTTTCCCTGCTGTGGTGCTGCGTCAGTGGGGGAGGGCACCACCGTTCCCGCCTTTCCTTGCCACTCCCTGCGATGTGGGCAGTCTCTGACGAGATGCTGGGGTGAGTTGCAGAGAAAGCAATTCCCGCCCCTTCCCTCCTTGCGTCTTGGCGCCGCTGGGGTTTGAAAAGCCCGCGCGCGCGCGCTATCAATCTGCATGGGCTCCTGGTCCTGGCTGGCTCCAGGCGTGGCCTGAAAGGGTTGTTGAGGGAGTGGCTTCTCCTGCGACCGTGGGAACCAAGCCCGCTTTGCGCGCGTCGCTTGCTTGTCGTTCCACCGGGATTCCTGCCTCACCCCCACCGCCAGAGCTGCTTTGCTCAGCTGATCCATAGTACTGGGCTTTGGACCTCTCGAGAGTTCATCCTTCACCTCCTCGCTCAAACCCAAGTAAAACGCAGCTTGCATGGGAGGCGAATCCAAAACCCACCCCAGTCTGTGCACCAGCATGGTGAATTTCGCCCAATATGCGCGAACTGTCATATTTCCTTGGCGTAAATTATGCAGTTCCTCCTTAGTCTGGTCCAAATGACTATCGGACGAATACATCGTCCTCAAACCTTCTAGAAATTGTTGGACATTTTTCATGCAAGGATTCTTGGTTGCGATTAATGGTCTTAGCCACTCCCTGGCTGCTCCGGTGAGATGTTCCACAATAAACGCTACTCTGTGCTCATCATCGGGGAACTCATTCTGGTGCAGCTCAAGAGCATACACGATCTCAGTCTCAAAGCCCTGAAACTCCTTCGGGTCTCCATTGAACTTGCTTACAAGGGTCCCTGCTCTCCTTCCTGGCAGCACTTGGACTTGGGGAGCCCCTCCCGCCTTGTTTTTCTCTGCATCCAGCTTGTTTTGGAGGTCTACCGCCACCGCCCTTAAATGCTGCTCTTTTTCCTGGAGCTCTCTCACCTGTTCCGCAAGTTGTAGCCGGTCGTCCTGGACCTTCTTAGTCTCCTCTTTAGCTGCCTTCAATTCTCCCTGCGCCTGCAGCGACAGCTGTTGCAGTTCTAGCTGGGCTTGCTCAGCGATCTGCCGCCACTTCTCCGCCTCGGACACGCTCATCCCGGCAACTCCGAAGTAGCCCAAAAATGATTAGGAGGTTGCTGTCACAGTGGCCGGAGTGGACTGCTTCAGAGTAACGACGCTACGCAGCTCTGCATTTTATTCTTTTATTGGTGCTGCGTATTTACAGTGCTCAAGTCATTGCTATTTACACGGAGCGATGTTGTCAGTCGGTTTCAGAACCTCCTAATGGCTTTTGGCGCGTCTTTCTCCAACACAAAAGCTTTGGCAGACCCATCCTCTTGCCCCTCCTCTTCCTGCGTAATTCTGGAGTTGGAGGGATGGGTCTTCCCCCCTTGCTTGCCCCTTCCTGTCCCACCTGGGACCCTGGCTCCTCTACCTTGCCTGAGCCTCGGACACGACTTCCTGCTTCCCCACTGGAATCGGAACTCTCCCTGCTTTCCCCTTTGCTCGGGGACGGGCTTGAACTCAGGAGGGGAGGGACTTCGCGATATCCCCTGTCCCTCACACCATGGAAGGCTTATTTGCCTTCTATCTATGCATTCTGACACTCCAACAATGTTTTCTGCTTCAATTTGACTCATTTTACAAAGGTGCTTATTCCTGGAGTGAATATGCAATTCTACTCAAGAGTAAGCAAATAAGTGAAATAAAGCCATGGAACGCTTATTTGCCTTCTATCTATGCATTCTGACACTCCAACAATGTTTTCTGCTTCAATTTGACTCATTTTACAAAGGTGCTTATTCCTGGAGTGAATATGCAGTTCTACTCAAGAGTAAGCAACTAAGCGAAATGAAGCCACGGAACGCTTATTTGCCTTCTATCTATGCATTCTGACACTCCAACAATGTTTTCTGCTTCAATTTGACTCATTTTACAAAGGTGCTTATTCCTGGAGTGAATATGCAGTTCTACTCAAGAGTAAGCAACTAAGCGAAATGAAGCCACGAAACGCTTATTTGCCTTCTATCTATGCATTCTGACACTCCAACAATGTTTTCTGCTTCAATTTGACTCATTTTAAAAAGGTGCTTATTCCTGGAGTGAATATGCAGTTCTACTCAAGAGTAAGCAACTAAGCGAAATGAAGCCATAGAACGCTTATTTGCCTTCGATCTATGCATTCTGACACTCCAACAATGTTTTCTGCTTCAATTTGACCCATTTTACAAAGGTGCTTATTCCTGATGTGAACATGCAGTTCTACTCAAGAGTAAGCAACTAAGCGAAATGAAGCCACGGAACGCTTATTTGCCTTCTATCTATGCATTCTGAAACTCCAACAATGTTTTCTGCTTCAATTTGACTCATTTTACAAAGGTGCTTATTCCTGGAGTGAATATGCAGTTCTACTCAAGAGTAAGCAACTAAGCGAAATAAAGCCATGGAACGCTTATTTGCCTTCTATCTATGCATTCTGACACTCCAACAATGTTTTCTGCTTCAATTTGACTCATTTTAAAAAGGTGCTTATTCCTGGAGTGAATATGCAGTTCTACTCAAGAGTAAGCAACTAAGCGAAATGAAGCCATAGAACGCTTATTTGCCTTCGATCTATGCATTCTGACACTCCAACAATGTTTTCTGCTTCAATTTGACCCATTTTACAAAGGTGCTTATTCCTGATGTGAACATGCAGTTCTACTCAAGAGTAAGCAACTAAGCGAAATGAAGCCACGGAACGCTTATTTGCCTTCTATCTATGCATTCTGAAACTCCAACAATGTTTTCTGCTTCAATTTGACTCATTTTACAAAGGTGCTTATTCCTGGAGTGAATATGCAGTTCTACTCAAGAGTAAGCAACTAAGCGAAATAAAGCCATGGAACGCTTATTTGCCTTCTATCTATGCATTCTGACACTCCAACAATGTTTTCTGCTTCAATTTGACTCATTTTACAAAGGTGCTTATTCCCGGAGTGAATATGCAGTTCTACTCAAGAGTAAGCAAATAAGCGAAATGAAGCCATAGAACGCTTATGTGCCTTCTATCTATGCATTCTGACACTCCAACAAAGTTTTCTGCTTCAATTTGACTCATTTTACAAAGGTGCTTATTCCTGGAGTGAACATGCAGTTCTACTCAAGAGTAAGCAACTAAGCGAAATGAAGCCACGGAACGCTTATTTGCCTTCTATCTATGCATTCTGACACTCCAACAATGTTTTCTGCTTCAATTTGACTCATTTTACAAAGGTGCTTATTCCTGGAGTGAATATGCAGTTCTACTCAAGAGTAAGCACCTAAGCGAAATAAAGCCATGGAACGCTTATTTGCCTTCTATCTATGCATTCTGAAACTCCAACAATGTTTTCTGCTTCAATTTGACTCATTTTACAAAGGTGCTTATTCCTGGAGTGAATATGCAGTTCTACTCAAGAGTAAGCAACTAAGCGAAATAAAGCCACGGAACGCTTATATGCCTTGTATCTATGCATTCTGACACTCCAACAATGTTTTCTGCTTCAATTTGACTCATTTTAAAAAGGTGCTTATTCCTGGAGTGAACATGCAGTTCTACTCAAGAGTAAGCAACTAAGCGAAATGAAGCCACGGAACGCTTATTTGCCTTCTATCTATGCATTCTGACACTCCAACAATGTTTTCTGCTTCAATTTGACTCATTTTACAAAGGTGCTTATTCCTGGAGTGAATATGCAGTTCTACTCAAGAGTAAGCAACTAAGCAAAATAAAGCCATAGAACGCTTATTTGCCTTCTATCTATGCATTCTGACACTCCAACAAAGTTTTCTGCTTCAATTTGACTCATTTTACAAAGGTGCTTATTCCTGGAGTGAATATGCCGTTCTACTCAAGAGTAAGCAACTAAGCGAAATAAAGCCATGGAAGGCTTATTTGCCTTCTATCTATGCATTATGACACTCCAACAATGTTTTCTGCTTCAATTTGACTCATTTTACAAAGGTGCTTATTCCTGGAGTGAATATGCAATTCTACTCAAGAGTAAGCAAATAAGTGAAATAAAGCCATGGAACGCTCATTTGCCTTCTATCTATGCATTCTGACACTCCAACAATGTTTTCTGCTTCAATTTGACTCATTTTACAAAGGTGCTTATTCCTGGAGTGAATATGCAGTTCTACTCAAGAGTAAGCAACTAAGCGAAATGAAGCCACGAAACGCTTATTTGCCTTCTATCTATGCATTCTGACACTCCAACAATGTTTTCTGCTTCAATTTGACTCATTTTACAAAGGTGCTTATTCCCGGAGTGAATATGCAGTTCTACTCAAGAGTAAGCAAATAAGCGAAATGAAGCCATGGAACGCTTATTTGCCTTCTATCTATGCATTCTGACACTCCAACAATGTTTTCTGCTTCAATTTGACCCATTTTACAAAGGTGCTTATTCCTGATGTGAACATGCAGTTCTACTCAAGAGTAAGCAACTAAGCGAAATGAAGCCACGGAACGCTTATTTGCCTTCTATCTATGCATTCTGAAACTCCAACAATGTTTTCTGCTTCAATTTGACTCATTTTACAAAGGTGCTTATTCCTGGAGTGAATATGCAGTTCTACTCAAGAGTAAGCAACTAAGCGAAAGAAAGCCATGGAACGCTTATTTGCCTTCTATCTATGCATTCTGACACTCCAACAATGTTTTCTGCTTCAATTTGACTCATTTTACAAAGGTGCTTATTCCAGGAGTGAATATGCAATTCTACTCAACAGTAAGCAAATAAGTGAAATAAAGCCATGGAACGCTTATTTGCCTTCTATCTATGCATTCTGACACTCCAACAATGTTTTCTGCTTCAATTTGACTCATTTTACAAAGGTGCTTATTCCTGGAGTGAATATGCAGTTCTACTCAAGAGTAAGCAACTAAGCGAAATGAAGCCACGGAACGCTTATTTGCCTTCTATCTATGCATTCTGACACTCCAACAATGTTTTCTGCTTCAATTTGACTCATTTTACAAAGGTGCTTATTCCTGGAGTGAATATGCAGTTCTACTCAAGAGTAAGCAACTAAGCGAAATGAAGCCACGAAACGCTTATTTGCCTTCTATCTATGCATTCTGACACTCCAACAATGTTTTCTGCTTCAATTTGACTCATTTTACAAAGGTGCTTATTCCTGGAGTGAATATGCAGTTCTACTCAAGAGTAAGCAACTAAGCGAAATGAAGCCACGGAACGCTTATTTGCCTTCTATCTATGCATTCTGACACTCCAACAATGTTTTCTGCTTCAATTTGTCTCATTTTACAAAGGTGCTTATTCCTGGAGTGAATATGCAATTCTACTCAAGAGTAAGCAAATAAGCGAAATAAAGCCACGGAACGCTTATTTGCCTTCTATCTATGCATTCTGACACTCCAACAATGTTTTCTGCTTCAATTTGACTCATTTTACAAAGGTGCTTATTCCTGGAGTGAATATGCAGTTCTACTCAAGAGTAAGCAACTAAGCGAAATGAAGCCACGGAACGCTTATTTGCCTTCTATCTATGCATTCTGACACTCCAACAATGTTTTCTGCTTCAATTTGACTCATTTTACAAAGGTGCTTATTCCTGGAGTGAATATGCAGTTCTACTCAAGAGTAAGCACCTAAGCGAAATAAAGCCATGTAACGCTTATTTGCCTTCTATCTATGCATTCTGAAACTCCAACAATGTTTTCTGCTTCAATTTGACTCATTTTACAAAGGTGCTTATTCCTGGAGTGAATATGCAGTTCTACTCAAGAGTAAGCAACTAAGCGAAATAAAGCCACGGAACGCTTATTTGCCTTCTATCTATGCATTCTGACACTCCAACAATGTTTTCTGCTTCAATTTGACTCATTTTACAAAGGTGCTTATTCCCGGAGTGAATATGCAGTTCTACTCAAGAGTAAGCAAATAAGCGAAATGAAGCCATAGAACGCTTATTTGCCTTCTATCTATGCATTCTGACACTCCAACAATGTTTTCTGCTTCAATTTGACTCATTTTACAAAGGTGCTTATTCCTGGAGTGAACATACCGTTCTACTCAAGAGTAAGCAACTAAGCGAAATGAAGCCACGGAACGCTTATTTGCCTTCTATCTATGCATTCTGACACTCCAACAATGTTTTCTGCTTCAATTTGACTCATTTTACAAAGGTGCTTATTCCTGGAGTGAATATGCTGTTCTACTCAAGAGTAAGCAACTAAGCGAAATAAAGCCATAGAACGCTTATTTGCCTTCTATCTATGCATTCTGACACTCCAACAATGTTTTCTGCTTCAATTTGACTCATTTTACAAAGGTGCTTATTCCTGGAGTGAATATGCAGTTCTACTCAAGAGTAAGCAACTAAGCGAAATGAAGCCACGGAACGCTTATTTGCCTTCTATCTATGCATTCTGACACTCCAACAATGTTTTCTGCTTCAATTTGACTCATTTTACAAAGGTGCTTATTCCTGGAGTGAATATGCAGTTCTACTCAAGAGTAAGCAACTAAGCGAAATGAAGCCACGAAACGCTTATTTGCCTTCTATCTATGCATTCTGACACTCCAACAATGTTTTCTGCTTCAATTTGACTCATTTTACAAAGGTGCTTATTCCTGGAGTGAATATGCAGTTCTACTCAAGAGTAAGCAACTAAGCGAAATGAAGCCACGGAACGCTTATTTGCCTTCTATCTATGCATTCTGACACTCCAACAATGTTTTCTGCTTCAATTTGACTCATTTTACAAAGGTGCTTATTCCTGGAGTGAATATGCAATTCTACTCAAGAGTAAGCAAATAAGCGAAATAAAGCCACGGAACGCTTATTTGCCTTCTATCTATGCATTCTGACACTCCAACAATGTTTTCTGCTTCAATTTGACTCATTTTACAAAGGTGCTTATTCCTGGAGTGAATATGCAGTTCTACTCAAGAGTAAGCAACTAAGCGAAATGAAGCCACGGAACGCTTATTTGCCTTCTATCTATGCATTCTGACACTCCAACAATGTTTTCTGCTTCAATTTGACTCATTTTACAAAGGTGCTTATTCCTGGAGTGAATATGCAGTTCTACTCAAGAGTAAGCACCTAAGCGAAATAAAGCCATGTAACGCTTATTTGCCTTCTATCTATGCATTCTGAAACTCCAACAATGTTTTCTGCTTCAATTTGACTCATTTTACAAAGGTGCTTATTCCTGGAGTGAATATGCAGTTCTACTCAAGAGTAAGCAACTAAGCGAAATAAAGCCACGGAACGCTTATTTGCCTTCTATCTATGCATTCTGACACTCCAACAATGTTTTCTGCTTCAATTTGACTCATTTTACAAAGGTGCTTATTCCCGGAGTGAATATGCAGTTCTACTCAAGAGTAAGCAAATAAGCGAAATGAAGCCATAGAACGCTTATTTGCCTTCTATCTATGCATTCTGACACTCCAACAATGTTTTCTGCTTCAATTTGACTCATTTTACAAAGGTGCTTATTCCTGGAGTGAACATACCGTTCTACTCAAGAGTAAGCAACTAAGCGAAATGAAGCCACGGAACGCTTATTTGCCTTCTATCTATGCATTCTGACACTCCAACAATGTTTTCTGCTTCAATTTGACTCATTTTACAAAGGTGCTTATTCCTGGAGTGAATATGCTGTTCTACTCAAGAGTAAGCAACTAAGCGAAATAAAGCCATAGAACGCTTATTTGCCTTCTATCTATGCATTCTGACACTCCAACAAAGTTTTCTGCTTCAATTTGACTCATTTTACAAAGGTGCTTATTCCTGGAGTGAATATGCTGTTCTACTCAAGAGTAAGCAACTAAGCGAAATAAAGCCATGGAAGGCTTATTTGCCTTCTATCTATGCATTCTGACACTCCAACAATGTTTTCTGCTTCAATTTGACTCATTTTACAAAGGTGCTTATTCTTGGAGTGAATATGCAGTTCTACTCAAGAGTAAGCAAATAAGCGAAATGAAGCCATAGAACGCTTATTTGCATTCTATCTATGCATTCTGACACTCCAACAATGTTTTCTGCTTCAATTTGACTCATTTTACAAAGGTGCTTATTCCTGGAGTGAACATACCGTTCTACTCAAGAGTAAGCAACTAAGCGAAATGAAGCCACGGAACGCTTATTTGCCTTCTATCTATGCATTCTGACACTCCAACAATGTTTTCTGCTTCAATTTGACTCATTTTACAAAGGTGCTTATTCCTGGAGTGAATATGCTGTTCTACTCAAGAGTAAGCAACTAAGCGAAATAAAGCCATAGAACGCTTATTTGCCTTCTATCTATGCATTCTGACACTCCAACAAAGTTTTCTGCTTCAATTTGACTCATTTTACAAAGGTGCTTATTCCTGGAGTGAATATGCTGTTCTACTCAAGAGTAAGCAACTAAGCGAAATAAAGCCATGGAAGGCTTATTTGCCTTCTATCTATGCATTCTGACACTCCAACAATGTTTTCTGCTTCAATTTGACTCATTTTACAAAGGTGCTTATTCCTGGAGTGAATATGCAATTCTACTCAAGAGTAAGCAAATAAGTGAAATAAAGCCATGGAACGCTTACTTGCCTTCTATCTATGCATTCTGACACTCCAACAATGTTTTCTGCTTCAATTTGACTCATTTTACAAAGGTGCTTATTCCTGGAGTGAATATGCAGTTCTACTCAAGAGTAAGCAACTAAGCGAAATGAAGCCACGGAACGCTTATTTGCCTTCTATCTATGCATTCTGACACTCCAACAATGTTTTCTGCTTCAATTTGACTCATTTTACAAAGGTGCTTATTCCTGGAGTGAATATGCAGTTCTACTCAAGAGTAAGCAACTAAGCGAAATGAAGCCACGAAACGCTTATTTGCCTTCTATCTATGCATTCTGACACTCCAACAATGTTTTCTGCTTCAATTTGACTCATTTTAAAAAGGTGCTTATTCCTGGAGTGAATATGCAGTTCTACTCAAGAGTAAGCAACTAAGCGAAATGAAGCCATAGAACGCTTATTTGCCTTCGATCTATGCATTCTGACACTCCAACAATGTTTTCTGCTTCAATTTGACCCATTTTACAAAGGTGCTTATTCCTGATGTGAACATGCAGTTCTACTCAAGAGTAAGCAACTAAGCGAAATGAAGCCACGGAACGCTTATTTGCCTTCTATCTATGCATTCTGACACTCCAACAATGTTTTCTGCTTCAATTTGACTCATTTTACAAAGGTGCTTATTCCTGGAGTGAATATGCTGTTCTACTCAAGAGTAAGCAACTAAGCGAAATAAAGCCACGGAACGCTTATTTGCCTTCTATCTATGCATTCTGACACTCCAACAAAGTTTTCTGCTTCAATTTGACTCATTTTACAAAGGTGCTTATTCCTGGAGTGAATATGCTGTTCTACTCAAGAGTAAGCAACTAAGCGAAATAAAGCCATGGAAGGCTTATTTGCCTTCTATCTATGCATTCTGACACTCCAACAATGTTTTCTGCTTCAATTTGACTCATTTTACAAAGGTGCTTATTCCTGGAGTGAATATGCAATTCTACTCAAGAGTAAGCAAATAAGTGAAATAAAGCCATGGAACGCTTATTTGCCTTCTATCTATGCATTCTGACACTCCAACAATGTTTTCTGCTTCAATTTGACTCATTTTACAAAGGTGCTTATTCCTGGAGTGAATATGCAGTTCTACTCAAGAGTAAGCAACTAAGCGAAATGAAGCCACGGAACGCTTATTTGCCTTCTATCTATGCATTCTGACACTCCAACAATGTTTTCTGCTTCAATTTGACTCATTTTACAAAGGTGCTTATTCCTGGAGTGAATATGCAGTTCTACTCAAGAGTAAGCAACTAAGCGAAATGAAGCCACGAAACGCTTATTTGCCTTCTATCTATGCATTCTGACACTCCAACAATGTTTTCTGCTTCAATTTGACTCATTTTAAAAAGGTGCTTATTCCTGGAGTGAATATGCAGTTCTACTCAAGAGTAAGCAACTAAGCGAAATGAAGCCATAGAACGCTTATTTGCCTTCGATCTATGCATTCTGACACTCCAACAATGTTTTCTGCTTCAATTTGACCCATTTTACAAAGGTGCTTATTCCTGATGTGAACATGCAGTTCTACTCAAGAGTAAGCAACTAAGCGAAATGAAGCCACGGAACGCTTATTTGCCTTCTATCTATGCATTCTGAAACTCCAACAATGTTTTCTGCTTCAATTTGACTCATTTTACAAAGGTGCTTATTCCTGGAGTGAATATGCAGTTCTACTCAAGAGTAAGCAACTAAGCGAAATAAAGCCATGGAACGCTTATTTGCCTTCTATCTATGCATTCTGACACTCCAACAATGTTTTCTGCTTCAATTTGACTCATTTTAAAAAGGTGCTTATTCCTGGAGTGAATATGCAGTTCTACTCAAGAGTAAGCAACTAAGCGAAATGAAGCCATAGAACGCTTATTTGCCTTCGATCTATGCATTCTGACACTCCAACAATGTTTTCTGCTTCAATTTGACCCATTTTACAAAGGTGCTTATTCCTGATGTGAACATGCAGTTCTACTCAAGAGTAAGCAACTAAGCGAAATGAAGCCACGGAACGCTTATTTGCCTTCTATCTATGCATTCTGAAACTCCAACAATGTTTTCTGCTTCAATTTGACTCATTTTACAAAGGTGCTTATTCCTGGAGTGAATATGCAGTTCTACTCAAGAGTAAGCAACTAAGCGAAATAAAGCCATGGAACGCTTATTTGCCTTCTATCTATGCATTCTGACACTCCAACAATGTTTTCTGCTTCAATTTGACTCATTTTACAAAGGTGCTTATTCCCGGAGTGAATATGCAGTTCTACTCAAGAGTAAGCAAATAAGCGAAATGAAGCCATAGAACGCTTATGTGCCTTCTATCTATGCATTCTGACACTCCAACAAAGTTTTCTGCTTCAATTTGACTCATTTTACAAAGGTGCTTATTCCTGGAGTGAACATGCAGTTCTACTCAAGAGTAAGCAACTAAGCGAAATGAAGCCACGGAACGCTTATTTGCCTTCTATCTATGCATTCTGACACTCCAACAATGTTTTCTGCTTCAATTTGACTCATTTTACAAAGGTGCTTATTCCTGGAGTGAATATGCAGTTCTACTCAAGAGTAAGCAACTAAGCAAAATAAAGCCATAGAACGCTTATTTGCCTTCTATCTATGCATTCTGACACTCCAACAAAGTTTTCTGCTTCAATTTGACTCATTTTACAAAGGTGCTTATTCCTGGAGTGAATATGCCGTTCTACTCAAGAGTAAGCAACTAAGCGAAATAAAGCCATGGAAGGCTTATTTGCCTTCTATCTATGCATTATGACACTCCAACAATGTTTTCTGCTTCAATTTGACTCATTTTACAAAGGTGCTTATTCCTGGAGTGAATATGCAATTCTACTCAAGAGTAAGCAAATAAGTGAAATAAAGCCATGGAACGCTCATTTGCCTTCTATCTATGCATTCTGACACTCCAACAATGTTTTCTGCTTCAATTTGACTCATTTTACAAAGGTGCTTATTCCTGGAGTGAATATGCAGTTCTACTCAAGAGTAAGCAACTAAGCGAAATGAAGCCACGAAACGCTTATTTGCCTTCAATCTATGCATTCTGACACTCCAACAATGTTTTCTGCTTCAATTTGACTCATTTTAAAAAGGTGCTTATTCCTGGAGTGAATATGCAGTTCTACTCAAGAGTAAGCAACTAAGCGAAATGAAGCCATAGAACGCTTATTTGCCTTCTATCTATGCATTCTGACACTCCAACAATGTTTTCTGCTTCAATTTGACCCATTTTACAAAGGTGCTTATTCCTGATGTGAACATGCAGTTCTACTCAAGAGTAAGCAACTAAGCGAAATGAAGCCACGGAACGCTTATTTGCCTTCTATCTATGCATTCTGAAACTCCAACAATGTTTTCTGCTTCAATTTGACTCATTTTACAAAGGTGCTTATTCCTGGAGTGAATATGCAGTTCTACTCAAGAGTAAGCAACTAAGCGAAATAAAGCCATGGAACGCTTATTTGCCTTCTATCTATGCATTCTGAAACTCCAACAATGTTTTCTGCTTCAATTTGACTCATTTTACAAAGGTGCTTATTCCTGGAGTGAATATGCAGTTCTACTCAAGAGTAAGCAACTAAGCGAAATAAAGCCATGGAACGCTTATTTGCCTTCTATCTATGCATTCTGACACTCCAACAATGTTTTCTGCTTCAATTTGACTCATTTTACAAAGGTGCTTATTCCCGGAGTGAATATGCAGTTCTACTCAAGAGTAAGCAAATAAGCGAAATGAAGCCATAGAACGCTTATGTGCCTTCTATCTATGCATTCTGACACTCCAACAATGTTTTCTGCTTCAATTTGACTCATTTTAAAAAGGTGCTTATTCCTGGAGTGAACATGCAGTTCTACTCAAGAGTAAGCAACTAAGCGAAATGAAGCCACGGAACGCTTATTTGCCTTCTATCTATGCATTCTGACACTCCAACAATGTTTTCTGCTTCAATTTGACTCATTTTACAAAGGTGCTTATTCCTGGAGTGAATATGCAGTTCTACTCAAGAGTAAGCAACTAAGCAAAATAAAGCCATAGAACGCTTATTTGCCTTCTATCTATGCATTCTGACACTCCAACAAAGTTTTCTGCTTCAATTTGACTCATTTTACAAAGGTGCTTATTCCTGGAGTGAATATGCCGTTCTACTCAAGAGTAAGCAACTAAGCGAAATAAAGCCATGGAAGGCTTATTTGCCTTCTATCTATGCATTATGACACTCCAACAATGTTTTCTGCTTCAATTTGACTCATTTTACAAAGGTGCTTATTCCTGGAGTGAATATGCAATTCTACTCAAGAGTAAGCAAATAAGTGAAATAAAGCCATGGAACGCTCATTTGCCTTCTATCTATGCATTCTGACACTCCAACAATGTTTTCTGCTTCAATTTGACTCATTTTACAAAGGTGCTTATTCCTGGAGTGAATATGCAGTTCTACTCAAGAGTAAGCAACTAAGCGAAATGAAGCCACGAAACGCTTATTTGCCTTCAATCTATGCATTCTGACACTCCAACAATGTTTTCTGCTTCAATTTGACTCATTTTAAAAAGGTGCTTATTCCTGGAGTGAATATGCAGTTCTACTCAAGAGTAAGCAACTAAGCGAAATGAAGCCATAGAACGCTTATTTGCCTTCTATCTATGCATTCTGACACTCCAACAATGTTTTCTGCTTCAATTTGACCCATTTTACAAAGGTGCTTATTCCCGGAGTGAATATGCAGTTCTACTCAAGAGTAAGCAAATAAGCGAAATGAAGCCATAGAACGCTTATGTGCCTTCTATCTATGCATTCTGACACTCCAACAATGTTTTCTGCTTCAATTTGACTCATTTTAAAAAGGTGCTTATTCCTGGAGTGAACATGCAGTTCTACTCAAGAGTAAGCAACTAAGCGAAATGAAGCCACGGAACGCTTATTTGCCTTCTATCTATGCATTCTGACACTCCAACAATGTTTTCTGCTTCAATTTGACTCATTTTACAAAGGTGCTTATTCCTGGAGTGAATATGCAGTTCTACTCAAGAGTAAGCAACTAAGCAAAATAAAGCCATAGAACGCTTATTTGCCTTCTATCTATGCATTCTGACACTCCAACAAAGTTTCCTGCTTCAATTTGACTCATTTTACAAAGGTGCTTATTCCTGGAGTGAATATGCCGTTCTACTCAAGAGTAAGCAACTAAGCGAAATAAAGCCATGGAAGGCTTATTTGCCTTCTATCTATGCATTATGACACTCCAACAATGTTTTCTGCTTCAATTTGACTCATTTTACAAAGGTGCTTATTCCTGGAGTGAATATGCAATTCTACTCAAGAGTAAGCAAATAAGTGAAATAAAGCCATGGAACGCTCATTTGCCTTCTATCTATGCATTCTGACACTCCAACAATGTTTTCTGCTTCAATTTGACTCATTTTACAAAGGTGCTTATTCCTGGAGTGAATATGCAGTTCTACTCAAGAGTAAGCAACTAAGCGAAATGAAGCCACGAAACGCTTATTTGCCTTCAATCTATGCATTCTGACACTCCAACAATGTTTTCTGCTTCAATTTGACTCATTTTAAAAAGGTGCTTATTCCTGGAGTGAATATGCAGTTCTACTCAAGAGTAAGCAACTAAGCGAAATGAAGCCATAGAACGCTTATTTGCCTTCTATCTATGCATTCTGACACTCCAACAATGTTTTCTGCTTCAATTTGACCCATTTTACAAAGGTGCTTATTCCTGATGTGAACATGCAGTTCTACTCAAGAGTAAGCAACTAAGCGAAATGAAGCCACGGAACGCTTATTTGCCTTCTATCTATGCATTCTGAAACTCCAACAATGTTTTCTGCTTCAATTTGACTCATTTTACAAAGGTGCTTATTCCTGGAGTGAATATGCAGTTCTACTCAAGAGTTAGCAACTAAGCGAAAGAAAGCCATGGAACGCTTATTTGCCTTCTATCTATGCATTCTGACACTCCAACAATGTTTTCTGCTTCAATTTGACTCATTTTACAAAGGTGCTTATTCCCGGAGTGAATATGCAGTTCTACTCAAGAGTAAGCAAATAAGCGAAATGAAGCCATGGAACGCTTATTTGCCTTCTATCTATGCATTCTGACACTCCAACAATGTTTTCTGCTTCAATTTGACCCATTTTACAAAGGTGCTTATTCCTGATGTGAACATGCAGTTCTACTCAAGAGTAAGCAACTAAGCGAAAGAAAGCCATGGAACGCTTATTTGCCTTCTATCTATGCATTCTGACACTCCAACAATGTTTTCTGCTTCAATTTGACTCATTTTACAAAGGTGCTTATTCCCGGAGTGAATATGCAGTTCTACTCAAGAGTAAGCAAATAAGCGAAATGAAGCCATGGAACGCTTATTTGCCTTCTATCTATGCATTCTGACACTCCAACAATGTTTTCTGCTTCAATTTGACTCATTTTACAAAGGTGCTTATTCCAGGAGTGAATATGCAATTCTACTCAACAGTAAGCAAATAAGTGAAATAAAGCCATGGAACGCTTATTTGCCTTCTATCTATGCATTCTGACACTCCAACAATGTTTTCTGCTTCAATTTGACTCATTTTACAAAGGTGCTTATTCCTGGAGTGAATATGCAGTTCTACTCAAGAGTAAGCAACTAAGCGAAATGAAGCCACGGAACGCTTATTTGCCTTCTATCTATGCATTCTGACACTCCAACAATGTTTTCTGCTTCAATTTGACTCATTTTACAAAGGTGCTTATTCCTGGAGTGAATATGCAGTTCTACTCAAGAGTAAGCAACTAAGCGAAATGAAGCCACGAAACGCTTATTTGCCTTCTATCTATGCATTCTGACACTCCAACAATGTTTTCTGCTTCAATTTGACTCATTTTAAAAAGGTGCTTATTCCTGGAGTGAATATGCAGTTCTACTCAAGAGTAAGCAACTAAGCGAAATGAAGCCATAGAACGCTTATTTGCCTTCGATCTATGCATTCTGACACTCCAACAATGTTTTCTGCTTCAATTTGACCCATTTTACAAAGGTGCTTATTCCTGATGTGAACATGCAGTTCTACTCAAGAGTAAGCAACTAAGCGAAATGAAGCCACGGAACGCTTATTTGCCTTCTATCTATGCATTCTGAAACTCCAACAATGTTTTCTGCTTCAATTTGACTCATTTTACAAAGGTGCTTATTCCTGGAGTGAATATGCAGTTCTACTCAAGAGTAAGCAACTAAGCGAAATAAAGCCATGGAACGCTTATTTGCCTTCTATCTATGCATTCTGAAACTCCAACAATGTTTTCTGCTTCAATTTGACTCATTTTACAAAGGTGCTTATTCCTGGAGTGAATATGCAGTTGTACTCAAGAGTAAGCAACTAAGCGAAATAAAGCCATGGAACGCTTATTTGCCTTCTATCTATGCATTCTGACACTCCAACAATGTTTTCTGCTTCAATTTGACTCATTTTACAAAGGTGCTTATTCCCGGAGTGAATATGCAGTTCTACTCAAGAGTAAGCAAATAAGCGAAATGAAGCCATAGAACGCTTATGTGCCTTCTATCTATGCATTCTGACACTCCAACAATGTTTTCTGCTTCAATTTGACTCATTTTACAAAGGTGCTTATTCCTGGAGTGAACATACCGTTCTACTCAAGAGTAAGCAACTAAGCGAAATGAAGCCACGGAACGCTTATTTGCCTTCTATCTATGCATTCTGACACTCCAACAATGTTTTCTGCTTCAATTTGACTCATTTCACAAAGGTGCTTATTCCTGGAGTGAATATGCAGTTCTACTCAAGAGTAAGCAACTAAGCGAAATGAAGCCACGAAACGCTTATTTGCCTTCTATCTATGCATTCTGACACTCCAACAATGTTTTCTGCTTCAATTTGACTCATTTTAAAAAGGTGCTTATTCCTGGAGTGAATATGCAGTTCTACTCAAGAGTAAGCAACTAAGCGAAATGAAGCCATAGAACGCTTATTTGCCTTCGATCTATGCATTCTGACACTCCAACAATGTTTTCTGCTTCAATTTGACCCATTTTACAAAGGTGCTTATTCCTGATGTGAACATGCAGTTCTACTCAAGAGTAAGCAACTAAGCGAAATGAAGCCACGGAACGCTTATTTGCCTTCTATCTATGCATTCTGAAACTCCAACAATGTTTTCTGCTTCAATTTGACTCATTTTACAAAGGTGCTTATTCCTGGAGTGAATATGCAGTTCTACTCAAGAGTAAGCAACTAAGCGAAATAAAGCCATGGAACGCTTATTTGCCTTCTATCTATGCATTCTGAAACTCCAACAATGTTTTCTGCTTCAATTTGACTCATTTTACAAAGGTGCTTATTCCTGGAGTGAATATGCAGTTCTACTCAAGAGTAAGCAACTAAGCGAAAGAAAGCCATGGAACGCTTATTTGCCTTCTATCTATGCATTCTGACACTCCAACAATGTTTTCTGCTTCAATTTGACTCATTTTACAAAGGTGCTTATTCCCGGAGTGAATATGCAGTTCTACTCAAGAGTAAGCAAATAAGCGAAATGAAGCCATAGAACGCTTATGTGCCTTCTATCTATGCATTCTGACACTCCAACAATGTTTTCTGCTTCAATTTGACTCATTTCACAAAGGTGCTTATTCCTGGAGTGAATATGCAGTTCTACTCAAGAGTAAGCAACTAAGCGAAATGAAGCCACGAAACGCTTATTTGCCTTCTATCTATGCATTCTGACACTCCAACAATGTTTTCTGCTTCAATTTGACTCATTTTAAAAAGGTGCTTATTCCTGGAGTGAATATGCAGTTCTACTCAAGAGTAAGCAACTAAGCGAAATGAAGCCATAGAACGCTTATTTGCCTTCGATCTATGCATTCTGACACTCCAACAATGTTTTCTGCTTCAATTTGACCCATTTTACAAAGGTGCTTATTCCTGATGTGAACATGCAGTTCTACTCAAGAGTAAGCAACTAAGCGAAATGAAGCCACGGAACGCTTATTTGCCTTCTATCTATGCATTCTGAAACTCCAACAATGTTTTCTGCTTCAATTTGACTCATTTTACAAAGGTGCTTATTCCTGGAGTGAATATGCAGTTCTACTCAAGAGTAAGCAACTAAGCGAAATAAAGCCATGGAACGCTTATTTGCCTTCTATCTATGCATTCTGAAACTCCAACAATGTTTTCTGCTTCAATTTGACTCATTTTACAAAGGTGCTTATTCCTGGAGTGAATATGCAGTTCTACTCAAGAGTAAGCAACTAAGCGAAATAAAGCCATGGAACGCTTATTTGCCTTCTATCTATGCATTCTGACACTCCAACAATGTTTTCTGCTTCAATTTGACTCATTTTACAAAGGTGCTTATTCCCGGAGTGAATATGCAGTTCTACTCAAGAGTAAGCAAATAAGCGAAATGAAGCCATAGAACGCTTATGTGCCTTCTATCTATGCATTCTGACACTCCAACAATGTTTTCTGCTTCAATTTGACTCATTTTACAAAGGTGCTTATTCCTGGAGTGAACATACCGTTCTACTCAAGAGTAAGCAACTAAGCGAAATGAAGCCACGGAACGCTTATTTGCCTTCTATCTATGCATTCTGACACTCCAACAATGTTTTCTGCTTCAATTTGACTCATTTTACAAAGGTGCTTATTCCTGGAGTGAATATGCAGTTCTACTCAAGAGTAAGCAACTAAGCGAAATGAAGCCACGAAACGCTTATTTGCCTTCTATCTATGCATTCTGACACTCCAACAATGTTTTCTGCTTCAATTTGACCCATTTTACAAAGGTGCTT
Organism: Zootoca vivipara; assembly: GCF_963506605.1. Lineage (NCBI taxonomy): Eukaryota > Metazoa > Chordata > Lepidosauria > Squamata > Lacertidae > Zootoca > Zootoca vivipara. Next base: position 5,588,230 of record NC_083278.1, on the reverse strand, counting down.
ATTCCTGATGTGAACATGCAGTTCTACTCAAGAGTAAGCAACTAAGCGAAATGAAGCCATAGAACGCTTATTTGCCTTCTATCTATGCATTCTGAAACTCCAACAATGTTTTCTGCTTCAATTTGACTCATTTTACAAAGGTGCTTATTCCTGGAGTGAATATGCAGTTCTACTCAAGAGTAAGCAACTAAGCGAAATAAAGCCATGGAACGCTTATTTGCCTTCTATCTATGCATTCTGAAACTCCAACAATGTTTTCTGCTTCAATTTGACTCATTTTACAAAGGTGCTTATTCCTGGAGTGAATATGCAGTTCTACTCAAGAGTAAGCAACTAAGCGAAATAAAGCCATGGAACGCTTATTTGCCTTCTATCTATGCATTCTGACACTCCAACAATGTTTTCTGCTTCAATTTGACTCATTTTACAAAGGTGCTTATTCCCGGAGTGAATATGCAGTTCTACTCAAGAGTAAGCAAATAAGCGAAATGAAGCCATAGAACGCTTATGTGCCTTCTATCTATGCATTCTGACACTCCAACAATGTTTTCTGCTTCAATTTGACTCATTTTACAAAGGTGCTTATTCCTGGAGTGAACATACCGTTCTACTCAAGAGTAAGCAACTAAGCGAAATGAAGCCACGGAACGCTTATTTGCCTTCTATCTATGCATTCTGACACTCCAACAATGTTTTCTGCTTCAATTTGACTCATTTTACAAAGGTGCTTATTCCTGGAGTGAATATGCTGTTCTACTCAAGAGTTAGCAACTAAGCGAAATAAAGCCATAGAACGCTTATTTGCCTTCTATCTATGCATTCTGACACTCCAACAAAGTTTTCTGCTTCAATTTGACTCATTTTACAAAGGTGCTTATTCCTGGAGTGAATATGCCGTTCTACTCAAGAGTAAGCAACTAAGCGAAATAAAGCCATGGAAGGCTTATTTGCCTTCTATCTATGCATTATGACACTCCAACAATGTTTTCTGCTTCAATTTGACTCATTTTACAAAGGTGCTTATTCCTGGAGTGAATATGCAATTCTACTCAAGAGTAAGCAAATAAGTGAAATAAAGCCATGGAACGCTCATTTGCCTTCTATCTATGCATTCTGACACTCCAACAATGTTTTCTGCTTCAATTTGACTCATTTTACAAAGGTGCTTATTCCTGGAGTGAATATGCAGTTCTACTCAAGAGTAAGCAACTAAGCGAAATGAAGCCACGGAACGCTTATTTGCCTTCTATCTATGCATTCTGACACTCCAACAATGTTTTCTGCTTCAATTTGACTCATTTTACAAAGGTGCTTATTCCTGGAGTGAATATGCAGTTCTACTCAAGAGTAAGCAACTAAGCGAAATGAAGCCACGAAACGCTTATTTGCCTTCTATCTATGCATTCTGACACTCCAACAATGTTTTCTGCTTCAATTTGACTCATTTTAAAAAGGTGCTTATTCCCGGAGTGAATATGCAGTTCTACTCAAGAGTAAGCAAATAAGCGAAATGAAGCCATGGAACGCTTATTTGCCTTCTATCTATGCATTCTGACACTCCAACAATGTTTTCTGCTTCAATTTGACCCATTTTACAAAGGTGCTTATTCCTGATGTGAACATGCAGTTCTACTCAAGAGTAAGCAACTAAGCGAAATGAAGCCACGGAACGCTTATTTGCCTTCTATCTATGCATTCTGAAACTCCAACAATGTTTTCTGCTTCAATTTGACTCATTTTACAAAGGTGCTTATTCCTGGAGTGAATATGCAGTTCTACTCAAGAGTAAGCAACTAAGCGAAAGAAAGCCATGGAACGCTTATTTGCCTTCTATCTATGCATTCTGACACTCCAACAATGTTTTCTGCTTCAATTTGACTCATTTTACAAAGGTGCTTATTCCCGGAGTGAATATGCAGTTCTACTCAAGAGTAAGCAAATAAGCGAAATGAAGCCATAGAACGCTTATTTGCCTTCTATCTATGCATTCTGACACTCCAACAATGTTTTCTGCTTCAATTTGACTCATTTTACAAAGGTGCTTATTCCTCGAGTGAACATACCGTTCTACTCAAGAGTAAGCAACTAAGCGAAATGAAGCCACGGAACGCTTATTTGCCTTCTATCTATGCATTCTGAAACTCCAACAATGTTTTCTGCTTCAATTTGACTCATTTTACAAAGGTGCTTATTCCTGGAGTGAATATGCAGTTCTACTCAAGAGTAAGCAACTAAGCGAAAGAAAGCCATGGAACGCTTATTTGCCTTCTATCTATGCATTCTGACACTCCAACAATGTTTTCTGCTTCAATTTGACTCATTTTACAAAGGTGCTTATTCCCGGAGTGAATATGCAGTTCTACTCAAGAGTAAGCAAATAAGCGAAATGAAGCCATATAACGCTTATTAGCCTTCTATCTATGCATTCTGACACTCCAACAATGTTTTCTGCTTCAATTTGACCCATTTTACAAAGGTGCTTATTCCTGGAGTGAACATACCGTTCTACTCAAGAGTAAGCAAATAAGCGAAATAAAGCCACGGAACGCTTATTTGCCTTCTATCTATGCATTCTGACACTCCAACAATGTTTTCTGCTTCAATTTGACTCATTTTACAAAGGTGCTTATTCCTGGAGTGAATATGCAGTTCTACTCAAGAGTAAGCAACTAAGCGAAATGAAGCCACGGAACGCTTATTTGCCTTCTATCTATGCATTCTGACACTCCAACAATGTTTTCTGCTTCAATTTGACTCATTTTACAAAGGTGCTTATTCCTGGAGTGAATATGCAGTTCTACTCAAGAGTAAGCAACTAAGCGAAATAAAGCCATGGAACGCTTATTTGCCTTCTATCTATGCATTCTGACACTCCAACAATGTTTTCTGCTTCAATTTGACTCATTTTACAAAGGTGCTTATTCCCGGAGTGAATATGCAGTTCTACTCAAGAGTAAGCAAATAAGCGAAATGAAGCCATAGAACGCTTATTTGCCTTCTATCTATGCATTCTGACACTCCAACAATGTTTTCTGCTTCAATTTGACTCATTTTACAAAGGTGCTTATTCCTGGAGTGAACATACCGTTCTACTCAAGAGTAAGCAACTAAGCGAAATGAAGCCACGGAACGCTTATTTGCCTTCTATCTATGCAGTCTGACACTCCAACAATGTTTTCTGCTTCAATTTGACTCATTTTACAAAGGTGCTTATTCCTGGAGTGAATATGCAGTTCTACTCAAGAGTAAGCAACTAAGCGAAATAAAGCCATGGAACGCTTATATGCTTTCTATCTATGCATTCTGACACTCCAACAAGTTTTCTGCTTCAATTTGACTCATTTTACAAAGGTGCTTATTCCTGGAGTGAAAATGCAGTTCTACTCAAGAGTAAGCAACTAAGCGAAATGAAGCCATAGAACGCTTATTTGCCTTCTATCTATGCATTCTGACACTCCAACAATGTTTTCTGCTTCAATTTGACCCATTTTACAAAGGTGCTTATTCCTGGTGAACATGCAGTTCTACTCAAGAGTAAGCAACTAAGCGAAATGAAGCCACGGAGCGCTTATTTGCCTTCTATCTATGCATTCTGACACTCCAACAAAGTTTTCTGCTTCAATTTGACTCATTTTACAAAGGTGCTTATTCCTGGAGTGAATATGCTGTTCTACTCAAGAGTAAGCAACTAAGCGAAATAAAGCCATGGAAGGCTTATTTGCCTTCTATCTATGCATTCTGACACTCCAACAATGTTTTCTGCTTCAATTTGACTCATTTTACAAAGGTGCTTATTCCTGGAGTGAATATGCAATTCTACTCAAGAGTAAGCAAATAAGTGAAATAAAGCCATGGAACGCTTATTTGCCTTCTATCTATGCATTCTGACACTCCAACAATGTTTTCTGCTTCAATTTGACTCATTTTACAAAGGTGCTTATTCCTGGAGTGAATATGCAGTTCTACTCAAGAGTAAGCAACTAAGCGAAATGAAGCCACGGAACGCTTATTTGCCTTCTATCTATGCATTCTGACACTCCAACAATGTTTTCTGCTTCAATTTGACTCATTTTACAAAGGTGCTTATTCCTGGAGTGAATATGCAGTTCTACTCAAGAGTAAGCAACTAAGCGAAATGAAGCCACGAAACGCTTATTTGCCTTCTATCTATGCATTCTGACACTCCAACAATGTTTTCTGCTTCAATTTGACTCATTTTAAAAAGGTGCTTATTCCTGGAGTGAATATGCAGTTCTACTCAAGAGTAAGCAACTAAGCGAAATGAAGCCATAGAACGCTTATTTGCCTTCGATCTATGCATTCTGACACTCCAACAATGTTTTCTGCTTCAATTTGACCCATTTTACAAAGGTGCTTATTCCTGATGTGAACATGCAGTTCTACTCAAGAGTAAGCAACTAAGCGAAATGAAGCCACGGAACGCTTATTTGCCTTCTATCTATGCATTCTGAAACTCCAACAATGTTTTCTGCTTCAATTTGACTCATTTTACAAAGGTGCTTATTCCTGGAGTGAATATGCAGTTCTACTCAAGAGTAAGCAACTAAGCGAAATAAAGCCATGGAACGCTTATTTGCCTTCTATCTATGCATTCTGAAACTCCAACAATGTTTTCTGCTTCAATTTGACTCATTTTACAAAGGTGCTTATTCCCGGAGTGAATATGCAGTTCTACTCAAGAGTAAGCAAATAAGCGAAATGAAGCCATAGAACGCTTATGTGCCTTCTATCTATGCATTCTGACACTCCAACAATGTTTTCTGCTTCAATTTGACTCATTTTACAAAGGTGCTTATTCCTGGAGTGAACATACCGTTCTACTCAAGAGTAAGCAACTAAGCGAAATGAAGCCACGGAACGCTTATTTGCCTTCTATCTATGCATTCTGACACTCCAACAATGTTTTCTGCTTCAATTTGACTCATTTTACAAAGGTGCTTATTCCTGGAGTGAATATGCAGTTCTACTCAAGAGTAAGCAACTAAGCGAAATGAAGCCACGAAACGCTTATTTGCCTTCTATCTATGCATTCTGACACTCCAACAATGTTTTCTGCTTCAATTTGACTCATTTTAAAAAGGTGCTTATTCCTGGAGTGAATATGCAGTTCTACTCAAGAGTAAGCAACTAAGCGAAATGAAGCCATAGAACGCTTATTTGCCTTCGATCTATGCATTCTGACACTCCAACAATGTTTTCTGCTTCAATTTGACCCATTTTACAAAGGTGCTTATTCCTGATGTGAACATGCAGTTCTACTCAAGAGTAAGCAACTAAGCGAAATGAAGCCACGGAACGCTTATTTGCCTTCTATCTATGCATTCTGAAACTCCAACAATGTTTTCTGCTTCAATTTGACTCATTTTACAAAGGTGCTTATTCCTGGAGTGAATATGCAGTTCTACTCAAGAGTAAGCAACTAAGCGAAATAAAGCCATGGAACGCTTATTTGCCTTCTATCTATGCATTCTGAAACTCCAACAATGTTTTCTGCTTCAATTTGACTCATTTTACAAAGGTGCTTATTCCTGGAGTGAATATGCAGTTCTACTCAAGAGTAAGCAACTAAGCGAAAGAAAGCCATGGAACGCTTATTTGCCTTCTATCTATGCATTCTGACACTCCAACAATGTTTTCTGCTTCAATTTGACTCATTTTACAAAGGTGCTTATTCCCGGAGTGAATATGCAGTTCTACTCAAGAGTAAGCAAATAAGCGAAATGAAGCCATAGAACGCTTATGTGCCTTCTATCTATGCATTCTGACACTCCAACAATGTTTTCTGCTTCAATTTGACTCATTTTACAAAGGTGCTTATTCCTGGAGTGAACATACCGTTCTACTCAAGAGTAAGCAACTAAGCGAAATGAAGCCACGGAACGCTTATTTGCCTTCTATCTATGCATTCTGACACTCCAACAATGTTTTCTGCTTCAATTTGACTCATTTTACAAAGGTGCTTATTCCTGGAGTGAATATGCAGTTCTACTCAAGAGTAAGCAACTAAGCGAAATGAAGCCACGAAACGCTTATTTGCCTTCTATCTATGCATTCTGACACTCCAACAATGTTTTCTGCTTCAATTTGACCCATTTTACAAAGGTGCTTATTCCCGGAGTGAATATGCAGTTCTACTCAAGAGTAAGCAAATAAGCGAAATGAAGCCATAGAACGCTTATGTGCCTTCTATCTATGCATTCTGACACTCCAACAATGTTTTCTGCTTCAATTTGACTCATTTTACAAAGGTGCTTATTCCTGGAGTGAACATACCGTTCTACTCAAGAGTAAGCAACTAAGCGAAATGAAGCCACGGAACGCTTATTTGCCTTCTATCTATGCATTCTGACACTCCAACAATGTTTTCTGCTTCAATTTGACTCATTTTACAAAGGTGCTTATTCCTGGAGTGAATATGCTGTTCTACTCAAGAGTTAGCAACTAAGCGAAATAAAGCCATAGAACGCTTATTTGCCTTCTATCTATGCATTCTGACACTCCAACAAAGTTTTCTGCTTCAATTTGACTCATTTTACAAAGGTGCTTATTCCTGGAGTGAATATGCAATTCTACTCAAGAGTAAGCAAATAAGTGAAATAAAGCCATGGAACGCTCATTTGCCTTCTATCTATGCATTCTGACACTCCAACAATGTTTTCTGCTTCAATTTGACTCATTTTACAAAGGTGCTTATTCCTGGAGTGAATATGCAGTTCTACTCAAGAGTAAGCAACTAAGCGAAATGAAGCCACGGAACGCTTATTTGCCTTCTATCTATGCATTCTGACACTCCAACAATGTTTTCTGCTTCAATTTGACTCATTTTACAAAGGTGCTTATTCCTGGAGTGAATATGCAGTTCTACTCAAGAGTAAGCAACTAAGCGAAATGAAGCCACGAAACGCTTATTTGCCTTCTATCTATGCATTCTGACACTCCAACAATGTTTTCTGCTTCAATTTGACTCATTTTAAAAAGGTGCTTATTCCTGGAGTGAATATGCAGTTCTACTCAAGAGTAAGCAACTAAGCGAAATGAAGCCATAGAACGCTTATTTGCCTTCTATCTATGCATTCTGACACTCCAACAATGTTTTCTGCTTCAATTTGACCCATTTTACAAAGGTGCTTATTCCTGGAGTGAATATGCAGTTCTACTCAAGAGTAAGCAACTAAGCGAAAGAAAGCCATGGAACGCTTATTTGCCTTCTATCTATGCATTCTGACACTCCAACAATGTTTTCTGCTTCAATTTGACTCATTTTACAAAGGTGCTTATTCCCGGAGTGAATATGCAGTTCTACTCAAGAGTAAGCAAATAAGCGAAATGAAGCCATGGAACGCTTATTTGCCTTCTATCTATGCATTCTGACACTCCAACAATGTTTTCTGCTTCAATTTGACCCATTTTACAAAGGTGCTTATTCCTGATGTGAACATGCAGTTCTACTCAAGAGTAAGCAACTAAGCGAAATGAAGCCACGGAACGCTTATTTGCCTTCTATCTATGCATTCTGAAACTCCAACAATGTTTTCTGCTTCAATTTGACTCATTTTACAAAGGTGCTTATTCCTGGAGTGAATATGCAGTTCTACTCAAGAGTAAGCAACTAAGCGAAAGAAAGCCATGGAACGCTTATTTGCCTTCTATCTATGCATTCTGACACTCCAACAATGTTTTCTGCTTCAATTTGACTCATTTTACAAAGGTGCTTATTCCCGGAGTGAATATGCAGTTCTACTCAAGAGTAAGCAAATAAGCGAAATGAAGCCATAGAACGCTTATTTGCCTTCTATCTATGCATTCTGACACTCCAACAATGTTTTCTGCTTCAATTTGACCCATTTTACAAAGGTGCTTATTCCTGGTGAACATGCAGTTCTACTCAAGAGTAAGCAACTAAGCGAAATGAAGCCACGGAACGCTTATTTGCCTTCTATCTATGCATTCTGAAACTCCAACAATGTTTTCTGCTTCAATTTGACTCATTTTACAAAGGTGCTTATTCCTGGAGTGAATATGCAGTTCTACTCAAGAGTAAGCAACTAAGCGAAAGAAAGCCATGGAACGCTTATTTGCCTTCTATCTATGCATTCTGACACTCCAACAATGTTTTCTGCTTCAATTTGACTCATTTTACAAAGGTGCTTATTCCCGGAGTGAATATGCAGTTCTACTCAAGAGTAAGCAAATAAGCGAAATGAAGCCATATAACGCTTATTAGCCTTCTATCTATGCATTCTGACACTCCAACAATGTTTTCTGCTTCAATTTGACCCATTTTACAAAGGTGCTTATTCCTGGAGTGAACATACCGTTCTACTCAAGAGTAAGCAAATAAGCGAAATAAAGCCACGGAACGCTTATTTGCCTTCTATCTATGCATTCTGACACTCCAACAATGTTTTCTGCTTCAATTTGACTCATTTTACAAAGGTGCTTATTCCTGGAGTGAATATGCAGTTCTACTCAAGAGTAAGCAACTAAGCGAAATGAAGCCACGGAACGCTTATTTGCCTTCTATCTATGCATTCTGACACTCCAACAATGTTTTCTGCTTCAATTTGACTCATTTTACAAAGGTGCTTATTCCTGGAGTGAATATGCAGTTCTACTCAAGAGTAAGCAACTAAGCGAAATAAAGCCATGGAACGCTTATTTGCCTTCTATCTATGCATTCTGACACTCCAACAATGTTTTCTGCTTCAATTTGACTCATTTTACAAAGGTGCTTATTCCCGGAGTGAATATGCAGTTCTACTCAAGAGTAAGCAAATAAGCGAAATGAAGCCATAGAACGCTTATTTGCCTTCTATCTATGCATTCTGACACTCCAACAATGTTTTCTGCTTCAATTTGACTCATTTTACAAAGGTGCTTATTCCTGGAGTGAACATACCGTTCTACTCAAGAGTAAGCAACTAAGCGAAATGAAGCCACGGAACGCTTATTTGCCTTCTATCTATGCAGTCTGACACTCCAACAATGTTTTCTGCTTCAATTTGACTCATTTTACAAAGGTGCTTATTCCTGGAGTGAATATGCAGTTCTACTCAAGAGTAAGCAACTAAGCGAAATAAAGCCATGGAACGCTTATATGCTTTCTATCTATGCATTCTGACACTCCAACAAGTTTTCTGCTTCAATTTGACTCATTTTACAAAGGTGCTTATTCCTGGAGTGAAAATGCAGTTCTACTCAAGAGTAAGCAACTAAGCGAAATGAAGCCATAGAACGCTTATTTGCCTTCTATCTATGCATTCTGACACTCCAACAATGTTTTCTGCTTCAATTTGACCCATTTTACAAAGGTGCTTATTCCTGGTGAACATGCAGTTCTACTCAAGAGTAAGCAACTAAGCGAAATGAAGCCACGGAACGCTTATTTGCCTTCTATCTATGCATTCTGACACTCCAACAAAGTTTTCTGCTTCAATTTGACTCATTTTACAAAGGTGCTTATTCCTGGAGTGAATATGCTGTTCTACTCAAGAGTAAGCAACTAAGCGAAATAAAGCCATGGAAGGCTTATTTGCCTTCTATCTATGCATTCTGACACTCCAACAATGTTTTCTGCTTCAATTTGACTCATTTTACAAAGGTGCTTATTCCTGGAGTGAATATGCAATTCTACTCAAGAGTAAGCAAATAAGTGAAATAAAGCCATGGAACGCTTATTTGCCTTCTATCTATGCATTCTGACACTCCAACAATGTTTTCTGCTTCAATTTGACTCATTTTACAAAGGTGCTTATTCCTGGAGTGAATATGCAGTTCTACTCAAGAGTAAGCAACTAAGCGAAATGAAGCCACGGAACGCTTATTTGCCTTCTATCTATGCATTCTGACACTCCAACAATGTTTTCTGCTTCAATTTGACTCATTTTACAAAGGTGCTTATTCCCGGAGTGAATATGCAGTTCTACTCAAGAGTAAGCAAATAAGCGAAATGAAGCCATAGAACGCTTATGTGCCTTCTATCTATGCATTCTGACACTCCAACAATGTTTTCTGCTTCAATTTGACTCATTTTACAAAGGTGCTTATTCCTGGAGTGAACATACCGTTCTACTCAAGAGTAAGCAACTAAGCGAAATGAAGCCACGGAACGCTTATTTGCCTTCTATCTATGCATTCTGACACTCCAACAATGTTTTCTGCTTCAATTTGACTCATTTTACAAAGGTGCTTATTCCCGGAGTGAATATGCAGTTCTACTCAAGAGTAAGCAAATAAGCGAAATGAAGCCATAGAACGCTTATGTGCCTTCTATCTATGCATTCTGACACTCCAACAATGTTTTCTGCTTCAATTTGACTCATTTTACAAAGGTGCTTATTCCTGGAGTGAACATACCGTTCTACTCAAGAGTAAGCAACTAAGCGAAATGAAGCCACGGAACGCTTATTTGCCTTCTATCTATGCATTCTGACACTCCAACAATGTTTTCTGCTTCAATTTGACTCATTTTACAAAGGTGCTTATTCCTGGAGTGAATATGCAGTTCTACTCAAGAGTAAGCAACTAAGCGAAATGAAGCCACGAAACGCTTATTTGCCTTCTATCTATGCATTCTGACACTCCAACAATGTTTTCTGCTTCAATTTGACCCATTTTACAAAGGTGCTTATTCCTGATGTGAACATGCAGTTCTACTCAAGAGTAAGCAACTAAGCGAAATGAAGCCATAGAACGCTTATTTGCCTTCTATCTATGCATTCTGAAACTCCAACAATGTTTTCTGCTTCAATTTGACTCATTTTACAAAGGTGCTTATTCCTGGAGTGAATATGCAGTTCTACTCAAGAGTAAGCAACTAAGCGAAATAAAGCCATGGAACGCTTATTTGCCTTCTATCTATGCATTCTGAAACTCCAACAATGTTTTCTGCTTCAATTTGACTCATTTTACAAAGGTGCTTATTCCTGGAGTGAATATGCAGTTCTACTCAAGAGTAAGCAACTAAGCGAAATAAAGCCATGGAACGCTTATTTGCCTTCTATCTATGCATTCTGACACTCCAACAAAGTTTTCTGCTTCAATTTGACTCATTTTACAAAGGTGCTTATTCCTGGAGTGAATATGCCGTTCTACTCAAGAGTAAGCAACTAAGCGAAATAAAGCCATGGAAGGCTTATTTGCCTTCTATCTATGCATTATGACACTCCAACAATGTTTTCTGCTTCAATTTGACTTATTTTACAAAGGTGCTTATTCCTGGAGTGAATATGCAATTCTACTCAAGAGTAAGCAAATAAGTGAAATAAAGCCATGGAACGCTCATTTGCCTTCTATCTATGCATTCTGACACTCCAACAATGTTTTCTGCTTCAATTTGACTCATTTTACAAAGGTGCTTATTCCTGGAGTGAATATGCAGTTCTACTCAAGAGTAAGCAACTAAGCGAAATGAAGCCACGGAACGCTTATTTGCCTTCTATCTATGCATTCTGACACTCCAACAATGTTTTCTGCTTCAATTTGACTCATTTTACAAAGGTGCTTATTCCTGGAGTGAATATGCAGTTCTACTCAAGAGTAAGCAACTAAGCGAAATGAAGCCACGAAACGCTTATTTGCCTTCTATCTATGCATTCTGACACTCCAACAATGTTTTCTGCTTCAATTTGACTCATTTTACAAAGGTGCTTATTCCCGGAGTGAATATGCAGTTCTACTCAAGAGTAAGCAAATAAGCGAAATGAAGCCATAGAACGCTTATGTGCCTTCTATCTATGCATTCTGACACTCCAACAATGTTTTCTGCTTCAATTTGACTCATTTTACAAAGGTGCTTATTCCTGGAGTGAACATACCGTTTTACTCAAGAGTAAGCAACTAAGCGAAATGAAGCCACGGAACGCTTATTTGCCTTCTATCTATGCATTCTGACACTCCAACAATGTTTTCTGCTTCAATTTGACTCATTTTACAAAGGTGCTTATTCCTGGAGTGAATATGCAGTTCTACTCAAGAGTAAGCAACTAAGCGAAATGAAGCCACGAAACGCTTATTTGCCTTCTATCTATGCATTCTGACACTCCAACAATGTTTTCTGCTTCAATTTGACCCATTTTACAAAGGTGCTTATTCCCGGAGTGAATATGCAGTTCTACTCAAGAGTAAGCAAATAAGCGAAATGAAGCCATAGAACGCTTATGTGCCTTCTATCTATGCATTCTGACACTCCAACAATGTTTTCTGCTTCAATTTGACTCATTTTACAAAGGTGCTTATTCCTGGAGTGAACATACCGTTCTACTCAAGAGTAAGCAACTAAGCGAAATGAAGCCACGGAACGCTTATTTGCCTTCTATCTATGCATTCTGACACTCCAACAATGTTTTCTGCTTCAATTTGACTCATTTTACAAAGGTGCTTATTCCTGGAGTGAATATGCTGTTCTACTCAAGAGTTAGCAACTAAGCGAAATAAAGCCATAGAACGCTTATTTGCCTTCTATCTATGCATTCTGACACTCCAACAAAGTTTTCTGCTTCAATTTGACTCATTTTACAAAGGTGCTTATTCCTGGAGTGAATATGCAATTCTACTCAAGAGTAAGCAAATAAGTGAAATAAAGCCATGGAACGCTCATTTGCCTTCTATCTATGCATTCTGACACTCCAACAATGTTTTCTGCTTCAATTTGACTCATTTTACAAAGGTGCTTATTCCTGGAGTGAATATGCAGTTCTACTCAAGAGTAAGCAACTAAGCGAAATGAAGCCACGGAACGCTTATTTGCCTTCTATCTATGCATTCTGACACTCCAACAATGTTTTCTGCTTCAATTTGACTCATTTTACAAAGGTGCTTATTCCTGGAGTGAATATGCAGTTCTACTCAAGAGTAAGCAACTAAGCGAAATGAAGCCACGAAACGCTTATTTGCCTTCTATCTATGCATTCTGACACTCCAACAATGTTTTCTGCTTCAATTTGACTCATTTTAAAAAGGTGCTTATTCCTGGAGTGAATATGCAGTTCTACTCAAGAGTAAGCAACTAAGCGAAATGAAGCCATAGAACGCTTATTTGCCTTCTATCTATGCATTCTGACACTCCAACAATGTTTTCTGCTTCAATTTGACCCATTTTACAAAGGTGCTTATTCCTGGAGTGAATATGCAGTTCTACTCAAGAGTAAGCAACTAAGCGAAAGAAAGCCATGGAACGCTTATTTGCCTTCTATCTATGCATTCTGACACTCCAACAATGTTTTCTGCTTCAATTTGACTCATTTTACAAAGGTGCTTATTCCCGGAGTGAATATGCAGTTCTACTCAAGAGTAAGCAAATAAGCGAAATGAAGCCATGGAACGCTTATTTGCCTTCTATCTATGCATTCTGACACTCCAACAATGTTTTCTGCTTCAATTTGACCCATTTTACAAAGGTGCTTATTCCTGATGTGAACATGCAGTTCTACTCAAGAGTAAGCAACTAAGCGAAATGAAGCCACGGAACGCTTATTTGCCTTCTATCTATGCATTCTGAAACTCCAACAATGTTTTCTGCTTCAATTTGACTCATTTTACAAAGGTGCTTATTCCTGGAGTGAATATGCAGTTCTACTCAAGAGTAAGCAACTAAGCGAAAGAAAGCCATGGAACGCTTATTTGCCTTCTATCTATGCATTCTGACACTCCAACAATGTTTTCTGCTTCAATTTGACTCATTTTACAAAGGTGCTTATTCCCGGAGTGAATATGCAGTTCTACTCAAGAGCAAGCAACTAAGCGAAATGAAGCCATAGAACGCTTATTTGCCTTCTATCTATGCATTCTGACACTCCAACAATGTTTTCTGCTTCAATTTGACCCATTTTACAAAGGTGCTTATTCCTGGTGAACATGCAGTTCTACTCAAGAGTAAGCAACTAAGCGAAATGAAGCCACGGAACGCTTATTTGCCTTCTATCTATGCATTCTGAAACTACAACAATGTTTTCTGCTTCAATTTGACTCATTTTACAAAGGTGCTTATTCCTGGAGTGAATATGCAGTTCTACTCAAGAGTAAGCAACTAAGCGAAAGAAAGCCATGGAACGCTTATTTGCCTTCTATCTATGCATTCTGACACTCCAACAATGTTTTCTGCTTCAATTTGACTCATTTTACAAAGGTGCTTATTCCCGGAGTGAATATGCAGTTCTACTCAAGAGTAAGCAAATAAGCGAAATGAAGCCATATAACGCTTATTAGCCTTCTATCTATGCATTCTGACACTCCAACAATGTTTTCTGCTTCAATTTGACCCATTTTACAAAGGTGCTTATTCCTGGAGTGAACATACCGTTCTACTCAAGAGTAAGCAAATAAGCGAAATAAAGCCACGGAACGCTTATTTGCCTTCTATCTATGCATTCTGACACTCCAACAATGTTTTCTGCTTCAATTTGACTCATTTTACAAAGGTGCTTATTCCTGGAGTGAATATGCAGTTCTACTCAAGAGTAAGCAACTAAGCGAAATGAAGCCACGGAACGCTTATTTGCCTTCTATCTATGCATTCTGACACTCCAACAATGTTTTCTGCTTCAATTTGACTCATTTTACAAAGGTGCTTATTCCTGGAGTGAATATGCAGTTCTACTCAAGAGTAAGCAACTAAGCGAAATAAAGCCATGGAACGCTTATTTGCCTTCTATCTATGCATTCTGACACTCCAACAATGTTTTCTGCTTCAATTTGACTCATTTTACAAAGGTGCTTATTCCCGGAGTGAATATGCAGTTCTACTCAAGAGTAAGCAAATAAGCGAAATGAAGCCATAGAACGCTTATTTGCCTTCTATCTATGCATTCTGACACTCCAACAATGTTTTCTGCTTCAATTTGACTCATTTTACAAAGGTGCTTATTCCTGGAGTGAACATACCGTTCTACTCAAGAGTAAGCAACTAAGCGAAATGAAGCCACGGAACGCTTATTTGCCTTCTATCTATGCAGTCTGACACTCCAACAATGTTTTCTGCTTCAATTTGACTCATTTTACAAAGGTGCTTATTCCTGGAGTGAATATGCAGTTCTACTCAAGAGTAAGCAACTAAGCGAAATAAAGCCATGGAACGCTTATATGCTTTCTATCTATGCATTCTGACACTCCAACAAGTTTTCTGCTTCAATTTGACTCATTTTACAAAGGTGCTTATTCCTGGAGTGAAAATGCAGTTCTACTCAAGAGTAAGCAACTAAGCGAAATGAAGCCATAGAACGCTTATTTGCCTTCTATCTATGCATTCTGACACTCCAACAATGTTTTCTGCTTCAATTTGACCCATTTTACAAAGGTGCTTATTCCTGGTGAACATGCAGTTCTACTCAAGAGTAAGCAACTAAGCGAAATGAAGCCACGGAACGCTTATTTGCCTTCTATCTATGCATTCTGACACTCCAACAAAGTTTTCTGCTTCAATTTGACTCATTTTACAAAGGTGCTTATTCCTGGAGTGAATATGCTGTTCTACTCAAGAGTAAGCAACTAAGCGAAATAAAGCCATGGAAGGCTTATTTGCCTTCTATCTATGCATTCTGACACTCCAACAATGTTTTCTGCTTCAATTTGACTCATTTTACAAAGGTGCTTATTCCTGGAGTGAATATGCAATTCTACTCAAGAGTAAGCAAATAAGTGAAATAAAGCCATGGAACGCTTATTTGCCTTCTATCTATGCATTCTGACACTCCAACAATGTTTTCTGCTTCAATTTGACTCATTTTACAAAGGTGCTTATTCCTGGAGTGAATATGCAGTTCTACTCAAGAGTAAGCAACTAAGCGAAATGAAGCCACGGAACGCTTATTTGCCTTCTATCTATGCATTCTGACACTCCAACAATGTTTTCTGCTTCAATTTGACTCATTTTACAAAGGTGCTTATTCCCGGAGTGAATATGCAGTTCTACTCAAGAGTAAGCAAATAAGCGAAATGAAGCCATAGAACGCTTATGTGCCTTCTATCTATGCATTCTGACACTCCAACAATGTTTTCTGCTTCAATTTGACTCATTTTACAAAGGTGCTTATTCCTGGAGTGAACATACCGTTCTACTCAAGAGTAAGCAACTAAGCGAAATGAAGCCACGGAACGCTTATTTGCCTTCTATCTATGCATTCTGACACTCCAACAATGTTTTCTGCTTCAATTTGACTCATTTTACAAAGGTGCTTATTCCCGGAGTGAATATGCAGTTCTACTCAAGAGTAAGCAAATAAGCGAAATGAAGCCATAGAACGCTTATGTGCCTTCTATCTATGCATTCTGACACTCCAACAATGTTTTCTGCTTCAATTTGACTCATTTTACAAAGGTGCTTATTCCTGGAGTGAACATACCGTTCTACTCAAGAGTAAGCAACTAAGCGAAATGAAGCCACGGAACGCTTATTTGCCTTCTATCTATGCATTCTGACACTCCAACAATGTTTTCTGCTTCAATTTGACTCATTTTACAAAGGTGCTTATTCCTGGAGTGAATATGCAGTTCTACTCAAGAGTAAGCAACTAAGCGAAATGAAGCCACGAAACGCTTATTTGCCTTCTATCTATGCATTCTGACACTCCAACAATGTTTTCTGCTTCAATTTGACCCATTTTACAAAGGTGCTTATTCCTGATGTGAACATGCAGTTCTACTCAAGAGTAAGCAACTAAGCGAAATGAAGCCATAGAACGCTTATTTGCCTTCTATCTATGCATTCTGAAACTCCAACAATGTTTTCTGCTTCAATTTGACTCATTTTACAAAGGTGCTTATTCCTGGAGTGAATATGCAGTTCTACTCAAGAGTAAGCAACTAAGCGAAATAAAGCCATGGAACGCTTATTTGCCTTCTATCTATGCATTCTGAAACTCCAACAATGTTTTCTGCTTCAATTTGACTCATTTTACAAAGGTGCTTATTCCTGGAGTGAATATGCAGTTCTACTCAAGAGTAAGCAACTAAGCGAAATAAAGCCATGGAACGCTTATTTGCCTTCTATCTATGCATTCTGACACTCCAACAAAGTTTTCTGCTTCAATTTGACTCATTTTACAAAGGTGCTTATTCCTGGAGTGAATATGCCGTTCTACTCAAGAGTAAGCAACTAAGCGAAATAAAGCCATGGAAGGCTTATTTGCCTTCTATCTATGCATTATGACACTCCAACAATGTTTTCTGCTTCAATTTGACTCATTTTACAAAGGTGCTTATTCCTGGAGTGAATATGCAATTCTACTCAAGAGTAAGCAAATAAGTGAAATAAAGCCATGGAACGCTCATTTGCCTTCTATCTATGCATTCTGACACTCCAACAATGTTTTCTGCTTCAATTTGACTCATTTTACAAAGGTGCTTATTCCTGGAGTGAATATGCAGTTCTACTCAAGAGTAAGCAACTAAGCGAAATGAAGCCACGGAACGCTTATTTGCCTTCTATCTATGCATTCTGACACTCCAACAATGTTTTCTGCTTCAATTTGACTCATTTTACAAAGGTGCTTATTCCTGGAGTGAATATGCAGTTCTACTCAAGAGTAAGCAACTAAGCGAAATGAAGCCACGAAACGCTTATTTGCCTTCTATCTATGCATTCTGACACTCCAACAATGTTTTCTGCTTCAATTTGACTCATTTTAAAAAGGTGCTTATTCCTGGAGTGAATATGCAGTTCTACTCAAGAGTAAGCAACTAAGCGAAATGAAGCCATAGAACGCTTATTTGCCTTCTATCTATGCATTCTGACACTCCAACAATGTTTTCTGCTTCAATTTGACCCATTTTACAAAGGTGCTTATTCCTGGAGTGAATATGCAGTTCTACTCAAGAGTAAGCAACTAAGCGAAAGAAAGCCATGGAACGCTTATTTGCCTTCTATCTATGCATTCTGACACTCCAACAATGTTTTCTGCTTCAATTTGACTCATTTTACAAAGGTGCTTATTCCCGGAGTGAATATGCAGTTCTACTCAAGAGTAAGCAAATAAGCGAAATGAAGCCATGGAACGCTTATTTGCCTTCTATCTATGCATTCTGACACTCCAACAATGTTTTCTGCTTCAATTTGACCCATTTTACAAAGGTGCTTATTCCTGATGTGAACATGCAGTTCTACTCAAGAGTAAGCAACTAAGCGAAATGAAGCCACGGAACGCTTATTTGCCTTCTATCTATGCATTCTGAAACTCCAACAATGTTTTCTGCTTCAATTTGACTCATTTTACAAAGGTGCTTATTCCTGGAGTGAATATGCAGTTCTACTCAAGAGTAAGCAACTAAGCGAAAGAAAGCCATGGAACGCTTATTTGCCTTCTATCTATGCATTCTGACACTCCAACAATGTTTTCTGCTTCAATTTGACTCATTTTACAAAGGTGCTTATTCCCGGAGTGAATATGCAGTTCTACTCAAGAGTAAGCAAATAAGCGAAATGAAGCCATAGAACGCTTATTTGCCTTCTATCTATGCATTCTGACACTCCAACAATGTTTTCTGCTTCAATTTGACTCATTTTACAAAGGTGCTTATTCCTCGAGTGAACATACCGTTCTACTCAAGAGTAAGCAACTAAGCGAAATGAAGCCACGGAACGCTTATTTGCCTTCTATCTATGCATTCTGAAACTCCAACAATGTTTTCTGCTTCAATTTGACTCATTTTACAAAGGTGCTTATTCCTGGAGTGAATATGCAGTTCTACTCAAGAGTAAGCAACTAAGCGAAAGAAAGCCATGGAACGCTTATTTGCCTTCTATCTATGCATTCTGACACTCCAACAATGTTTTCTGCTTCAATTTGACTCATTTTACAAAGGTGCTTATTCCCGGAGTGAATATGCAGTTCTACTCAAGAGTAAGCAAATAAGCGAAATGAAGCCATATAACGCTTATTAGCCTTCTATCTATGCATTCTGACACTCCAACAATGTTTTCTGCTTCAATTTGACCCATTTTACAAAGGTGCTTATTCCTGGTGTGAACATACCGTTCTACTCAAGAGTAAGCAAATAAGCGAAATAAAGCCACGGAACGCTTATTTGCCTTCTATCTATGCATTCTGACACTCCAACAATGTTTTCTGCTTCAATTTGACTCATTTTACAAAGGTGCTTATTCCTGGAGTGAATATGCAGTTCTACTCAAGAGTAAGCAACTAAGCGAAATGAAGCCACGGAACGCTTATTTGCCTTCTATCTATGCATTCTGACACTCCAACAATGTTTTCTGCTTCAATTTGACTCATTTTACAAAGGTGCTTATTCCTGGAGTGAATATGCAGTTCTACTCAAGAGTAAGCAACTAAGCGAAATAAAGCCATGGAACGCTTATTTGCCTTCTATCTATGCATTCTGACACTCCAACAATGTTTTCTGCTTCAATTTGACTCATTTTACAAAGGTGCTTATTCCCGGAGTGAATATGCAGTTCTACTCAAGAGTAAGCAAATAAGCGAAATGAAGCCATAGAACGCTTATTTGCCTTCTATCTATGCATTCTGACACTCCAACAATGTTTTCTGCTTCAATTTGACTCATTTTACAAAGGTGCTTATTCCTGGAGTGAACATACCGTTCTACTCAAGAGTAAGCAACTAAGCGAAATGAAGCCACGGAACGCTTATTTGCCTTCTATCTATGCAGTCTGACACTCCAACAATGTTTTCTGCTTCAATTTGACTCATTTTACAAAGGTGCTTATTCCTGGAGTGAATATGCAGTTCTACTCAAGAGTAAGCAACTAAGCGAAATAAAGCCATGGAACGCTTATATGCTTTCTATCTATGCATTCTGACACTCCAACAAGTTTTCTGCTTCAATTTGACTCATTTTACAAAGGTGCTTATTCCTGGAGTGAAAATGCAGTTCTACTCAAGAGTAAGCAACTAAGCGAAATGAAGCCATAGAACGCTTATTTGCCTTCTATCTATGCATTCTGACACTCCAACAATGTTTTCTGCTTCAATTTGACCCATTTTACAAAGGTGCTTATTCCTGGTGAACATGCAGTTCTACTCAAGAGTAAGCAACTAAGCGAAATGAAGCCACGGAACGCTTATTTGCCTTCTATCTATGCATTCTGACACTCCAACAAAGTTTTCTGCTTCAATTTGACTCATTTTACAAAGGTGCTTATTCCTGGAGTGAATATGCTGTTCTACTCAAGAGTAAGCAACTAAGCGAAATAAAGCCATGGAAGGCTTATTTGCCTTCTATCTATGCATTCTGACACTCCAACAATGTTTTCTGCTTCAATTTGACTCATTTTACAAAGGTGCTTATTCCTGGAGTGAATATGCAATTCTACTCAAGAGTAAGCAAATAAGTGAAATAAAGCCATGGAACGCTTATTTGCCTTCTATCTATGCATTCTGACACTCCAACAATGTTTTCTGCTTCAATTTGACTCATTTTACAAAGGTGCTTATTCCTGGAGTGAATATGCAGTTCTACTCAAGAGTAAGCAACTAAGCGAAATGAAGCCACGGAACGCTTATTTGCCTTCTATCTATGCATTCTGACACTCCAACAATGTTTTCTGCTTCAATTTGACTCATTTTACAAAGGTGCTTATTCCCGGAGTGAATATGCAGTTCTACTCAAGAGTAAGCAAATAAGCGAAATGAAGCCATAGAACGCTTATGTGCCTTCTATCTATGCATTCTGACACTCCAACAATGTTTTCTGCTTCAATTTGACTCATTTTACAAAGGTGCTTATTCCTGGAGTGAACATACCGTTCTACTCAAGAGTAAGCAACTAAGCGAAATGAAGCCACGGAACGCTTATTTGCCTTCTATCTATGCATTCTGACACTCCAACAATGTTTTCTGCTTCAATTTGACTCATTTTACAAAGGTGCTTATTCCTGGAGTGAATATGCAATTCTACTCAAGAGTAAGCAAATAAGTGAAATAAAGCCATGGAACGCTCATTTGCCTTCTATCTATGCATTCTGACACTCCAACAATGTTTTCTGCTTCAATTTGACTCATTTTACAAAGGTGCTTATTCCTGGAGTGAATATGCAGTTCTACTCAAGAGTAAGCAACTAAGCGAAATGAAGCCACGGAACGCTTATTTGCCTTCTATCTATGCATTCTGACACTCCAACAATGTTTTCTGCTTCAATTTGACTCATTTTACAAAGGTGCTTATTCCTGAAGTGAATATGCAGTTCTACTCAAGAGTAAGCAACTAAGCGAAATGAAGCCACGAAACGCTTATTTGCCTTCTATCTATGCATTCTGACACTCCAACAATGTTTTCTGCTTCAATTTGACTCATTTTAAAAAGGTGCTTATTCCTGGAGTGAATATGCAGTTCTACTCAAGAGTAAGCAACTAAGCGAAATGAAGCCATAGAACGCTTATTTGCCTTCTATCTATGCATTCTGACACTCCAACAATGTTTTCTGCTTCAATTTGACCCATTTTACAAAGGTGCTTATTCCTGGAGTGAATATGCAGTTCTACTCAAGAGTAAGCAACTAAGCGAAAGAAAGCCATGGAACGCTTATTTGCCTTCTATCTATGCATTCTGACACTCCAACAATGTTTTCTGCTTCAATTTGACTCATTTTACAAAGGTGCTTATTCCCGGAGTGAATATGCAGTTCTACTCAAGAGTAAGCAAATAAGCGAAATGAAGCCATGGAACGCTTATTTGCCTTCTATCTATGCATTCTGACACTCCAACAATGTTTTCTGCTTCAATTTGACCCATTTTACAAAGGTGCTTATTCCTGATGTGAACATGCAGTTCTACTCAAGAGTAAGCAACTAAGCGAAATGAAGCCACGGAACGCTTATTTGCCTTCTATCTATGCATTCTGAAACTCCAACAATGTTTTCTGCTTCAATTTGACTCATTTTACAAAGGTGCTTATTCCTGGAGTGAATATGCAGTTCTACTCAAGAGTAAGCAACTAAGCGAAAGAAAGCCATGGAACGCTTATTTGCCTTCTATCTATGCATTCTGACACTCCAACAATGTTTTCTGCTTCAATTTGACTCATTTTACAAAGGTGCTTATTCCCGGAGTGAATATGCAGTTCTACTCAAGAGTAAGCAAATAAGCGAAATGAAGCCATAGAACGCTTATTTGCCTTCTATCTATGCATTCTGACACTCCAACAATGTTTTCTGCTTCAATTTGACTCATTTTACAAAGGTGCTTATTCCTCGAGTGAACATACCGTTCTACTCAAGAGTAAGCAACTAAGCGAAATGAAGCCACGGAACGCTTATTTGCCTTCTATCTATGCATTCTGAAACTCCAACAATGTTTTCTGCTTCAATTTGACTCATTTTACAAAGGTGCTTATTCCTGGAGTGAATATGCAGTTCTACTCAAGAGTAAGCAACTAAGCGAAAGAAAGCCATGGAACGCTTATTTGCCTTCTATCTATGCATTCTGACACTCCAACAATGTTTTCTGCTTCAATTTGACTCATTTTACAAAGGTGCTTATTCCCGGAGTGAATATGCAGTTCTACTCAAGAGTAAGCAAATAAGCGAAATGAAGCCATATAACGCTTATTTGCCTTCTATCTATGCATTCTGACACTCCAACAATGTTTTCTGCTTCAATTTGACCCATTTTACAAAGGTGCTTATTCCTGGAGTGAACATACCGTTCTACTCAAGAGTAAGCAAATAAGCGAAATAAAGCCACGGAACGCTTATTTGCCTTCTATCTATGCATTCTGACACTCCAACAATGTTTTCTGCTTCAATTTGACTCATTTTACAAAGGTGCTTATTCCTGGAGTGAATATGCAGTTCTACTCAAGAGTAAGCAACTAAGCGAAATAAAGCCATGGAACGCTTATTTGCCTTCTATCTATGCATTCTGAAACTCCAACAATGTTTTCTGCTTCAATTTGACTCATTTTACAAAGGTGCTTATTCCTGGAGTGAATATGCAGTTCTACTCAAGAGTAAGCAACTAAGCGAAATAAAGCCATGGAACGCTTATTTGCCTTCTATCTATGCATTCTGACACTCCAACAATGTTTTCTGCTTCAATTTGACTCATTTTACAAAGGTGCTTATTCCCGGAGTGAATATGCAGTTCTACTCAAGAGTAAGCAAATAAGCGAAATGAAGCCATAGAACGCTTATTTGCCTTCTATCTATGCATTCTGACACTCCAACAATGTTTTCTGCTTCAATTTGACTCATTTTACAAAGGTGCTTATTCCTGGAGTGAACATACCGTTCTACTCAAGAGTAAGCAACTAAGCGAAATGAAGCCACGGAACGCTTATTTGCCTTCTATCTATGCAGTCTGACACTCCAACAATGTTTTCTGCTTCAATTTGACTCATTTTACAAAGGTGCTTATTCCTGGAGTGAATATGCAGTTCTACTCAAGAGTAAGCAACTAAGCGAAATAAAGCCATGGAACGCTTATATGCTTTCTATCTATGCATTCTGACACTCCAACAAGTTTTCTGCTTCAATTTGACTCATTTTACAAAGGTGCTTATTCCTGGAGTGAAAATGCAGTTCTACTCAAGAGTAAGCAACTAAGCGAAATGAAGCCATAGAACGCTTATTTGCCTTCTATCTATGCATTCTGACACTCCAACAATGTTTTCTGCTTCAATTTGACCCATTTTACAAAGGTGCTTATTCCTGGTGAACATGCAGTTCTACTCAAGAGTAAGCAACTAAGCGAAATGAAGCCACGAAACGCTTATTTGCCTTCTATCTATGCATTCTGACACTCCAACAATGTTTTCTGCTTCAATTTGACTCATTTTAAAAAGGTGCTTATTCCTGGAGTGAAAATGCAGTTCTACGCAAGAGTAAGCAACTAAGCGAAATAAAGCCATGGAACGCTTATTTGCCTTCTATCTATGCATTCTGACACTCCAACAAAGTTTTCTGCTTCAATTTGACTCATTTTACAAAGGTGCTTATTCCTGGAGTGAATATGCTGTTCTACTCAAGAGTAAGCAACTAAGCGAAATAAAGCCATGGAAGGCTTATTTGCCTTCTATCTATGCATTCTGACACTCCAACAATGTTTTCTGCTTCAATTTGACTCATTTTACAAAGGTGCTTATTCCTGGAGTGAATATGCAGTTCTACTCAAGAGTAAGCAACTAAGCGAAATGAAACCACGGAACGCTTATTTGCCTTCTATCTATGCATTCTGACACTCCAACAATGTTTTCTGCTTCAATTTGACTCATTTTACAAAGGTGCTTATTCCTGGAGTGAATATGCTGTTCTACTCAAGAGTAAGCAACTAAGCGAAATAAAGCCATGGAAGGCTTATTTGCCTTCTATCTATGCATTCTGACACTCCAACAATGTTTTCTGCTTCAATTTGACTCATTTTACAAAGGTGCTTATTCCTGGAGTGAATATGCAGTTCTACTCAAGAGTAAGCAACTAAGCGAAATGAAACCACGGAACGCTTATTTGCCTTCTATCTATGCATTCTGACACTCCAACAATGTTTTCTGCTTCAATTTGACTCATTTTACAAAGGTGCTTATTCCTGGAGTGAATATGCAGTTCTACTCAAGAGTAAGCAACTAAGCGAAATGAAGCCACGAAACGCTTATTTGCCTTCTATCTATGCATTCTGACACTCCAACAATGTTTTCTGCTTCAATTTGACTCATTTTAAAAAGGTGCTTATTCCTGGAGTGAATATGCAGTTCTACTCAAGAGTAAGCAACTAAGCGAAATGAAGCCATAGAACGCTTATTTGCCTTCTATCTATGCATTCTGACACTCCAACAATGTTTTCTGCTTCAATTTGACCCATTTTACAAAGGTGCTTATTCCTGATGTGAACATGCAGTTCTACTCAAGAGTAAGCAACTAAGCGAAATGAAGCCACGGAACGCTTATTTGCCTTCTATCTATGCATTCTGAAACTCCAACAATGTTTTCTGCTTCAATTTTACTCATTTTACAAAGGTGCTAATTCCTGGAGTGAATATGCAGTTCTACTCAAGAGTAAGCAACTAAGCGAAAGAAAGCCATGGAACGCTTATTTGCCTTCTATCTATGCATTCTGACACTCCAACAATGTTTTCTGCTTCAATTTGACTCATTTTACAAAGGTGCTTATTCCCGGAGTGAATATGCAGTTCTACTCAAGAGTAAGCAAATAAGCGAAATGAAGCCATAGAACGCTTATTTGCCTTCTATCTATGCATTCTGACACTCCAACAATGTTTTCTGCTTCAATTTGACTCATTTTACAAAGGTGCTTATTCCTGGAGTGAACATACCGTTCTACTCAAGAGTAAGCAACTAAGCGAAAGAAAGCCATGGAACGCTTATTTGCCTTCTATCTATGCATTCTGACACTCCAACAATGTTTTCTGCTTCAATTTGACTCATTTTACAAAGGTGCTTATTCCTGGAGTGAATATGCAGTTCTACTCAAGAGTAAGCAACTAAGCGAAATAAAGCCATGGAACGCTTATATGCTTTCTATCTATGCATTCTGACACTCCAACAAGTTTTCTGCTTCAATTTGACTCATTTTACAAAGGTGCTTATTCCTGGAGTGAAAATGCAGTTCTACTCAAGAGTAAGCAACTAAGCGAAATGAAGCCATAGAACGCTTATTTGCCTTCTATCTATGCATTCTGAAACTCCAACAATGTTTTCTGCTTCAATTTGACTCATTTTACAAAGGTGCTTATTCCTGGAGTGAATATGCAGTTCTACTCAAGAGTAAGCAACTAAGCGAAAGAAAGCCATGGAACGCTTATTTGCCTTCTATCTATGCATTCTGACACTCCAACAATGTTTTCTGCTTCAATTTGACTCATTTTACAAAGGTGCTTATTCCCGGAGTGAATATGCAGTTCTACTCAAGAGTAAGCAAATAAGCGAAATGAAGCCATAGAACGCTTATTTGCCTTCTATCTATGCATTCTGACACTCCAACAATGTTTTCTGCTTCAATTTGACTCATTTTACAAAGGTGCTTATTCCTGGAGTGAACATACCGTTCTACTCAAGAGTAAGCAAATAAGCGAAATAAAACCACGGAACGCTTATTTGCCTTCTATCTATGCATTCTGACACTCCAACAATGTTTTCTGCTTCAATTTGACTCATTTTACAAAGGTGCTTATTCCTGGAGTGAATATGCAGTTCTACTCAAGAGTAAGCAACTAAGCGAAATGAAGCCACGGAACGCTTATTTGCCTTCTATCTATGCATTCTGACACTCCAACAATGTTTTCTGCTTCTATTTGACTTATTTTACAAAGGTGCTTATTCCTGGAGTGAATATGCAGTTCTACTCAAGAGTAAGCAACTAAGCGAAATAAAGCCATGGAACGCTTATTTGCCTTCTATCTATGCATTCTGAAACTCCAACAATGTTTTCTGCTTCAATTTGACTCATTTTACAAAGGTGCTTATTCCTGGAGTGAATATGCACTTCTACTCAAGAGTAAGCAACTAAGCGAAAGAAAGCCATGGAACGCTTATTTGCCTTCTATCTATGCATTCTGACACTCCAACAATGTTTTCTGCTTCAATTTGACTCATTTTACAAAGGTGCTTATTCCCGGAGTGAATATGCAGTTCTACTCAAGAGTAAGCAAATAAGCGAAATGAAGCCACGGAACGCTTATTTGCCTTCTATCTATGCATTCTGACACTCCAACAATGTTTTCTGCTTCAATTTGACTCATTTTACAAAGGTGCTTATTCCTGGAGTGAATATGCAGTTCTACTCAAGAGTAAGCAACTAAGCGAAATGAAGCCACGAAACGCTTATTTGCCTTCTATCTATGCATTCTGACACTCCAACAATGTTTTCTGCTTCAATTTGACTCATTTTAAAAAGGTGCTTATTCCTGGAGTGAATATGCAGTTCTACTCAAGAGTAAGCAACTAAGCGAAATGAAGCCATAGAACGCTTATTTGCCTTCTATCTATGCATTCTGACACTCCAACAATGTTTTCTGCTTCAATTTGACCCATTTTACAAAGGTGCTTATTCCTGATGTGAACATGCAGTTCTACTCAAGAGTAAGCAACTAAGCGAAATGAAGCCACGGAACGCTTATTTGCCTTCTATCTATGCATTCTGAAACTCCAACAATGTTTTCTGCTTCAATTTGACTCATTTTACAAAGGTGCTTATTCCTGGAGTGAATATGCAGTTCTACTCAAGAGTAAGCAACTAAGCGAAAGAAAGCCATGGAACGCTTATTTGCCTTCTATCTATGCATTCTGACACTCCAACAATGTTTTCTGCTTCAATTTGACTCATTTTACAAAGGTGCTTATTCCCGGAGTGAATATGCAGTTCTACTCAAGAGTAAGCAAATAAGCGAAATGAAGCCATAGAACGCTTATTTGCCTTCTATCTATGCATTCTGACACTCCAACAATGTTTTCTGCTTCAATTTGACTCATTTTACAAAGGTGCTTATTCCTGGAGTGAACATACCGTTCTACTCAAGAGTAAGCAACTAAGCGAAATGAAGCCACGGAACGCTTATTTGCCTTCTATCTATGCATTCTGACACTCCAACAATGTTTTCTGCTTCAATTTGACTCATTTTAAAAAGGTGCTTATTCCTGGAGTGAATATGCAGTTCTACTCAAGAGTAAGCAACTAAGCGAAATGAAGCCACGGAACGCTTATTTGCCTTCTATCTATGCATTCTGACACTCCAACAATGTTTTCTGCTTCAATTTGACTCATTTTACAAAGGTGCTTATTCCTGGAGTGAATATGCAGTTCTACTCAAGAGTAAGCAACTAAGCGAAATAAAGCCATGGAACGCTTATTTGCCTTCTATCTATGCATTCTGAAACTCCAACAATGTTTTCTGCTTCAATTTGACTCATTTTACAAAGGTGCTTATTCCTGGAGTGAATATGCAGTTCTACTCAAGAGTAAGCAACTAAGCGAAATAAAGCCATGGAACGCTTATTTGCCTTCTATCTATGCATTCTGACACTCCAACAATGTTTTCTGCTTCAATTTGACTCATTTTACAAAGGTGCTTATTCCTGGAGTGAACATACCGTTCTACTCAAGAGTAAGCAACTAAGCGAAATGAAGCCACGGAACGCTTATTTGCCTTCTATCTATGCAGTCTGACACTCCAACAATGTTTTCTGCTTCAATTTGACTCATTTTACAAAGGTGCTTATTCCTGGAGTGAATATGCAGTTCTACTCAAGAGTAAGCAACTAAGCGAAATGAAGCCATAGAACGCTTATTTGCCTTCTATCTATGCATTCTGACACTCCAACAATGTTTTCTGCTTCAATTTGACCCATTTTACAAAGGTGCTTATTCCTGATGTGAACATGCAGTTCTACTCAAGAGTAAGCAACTAAGCGAAATGAAGCCACGGAACGCTTATTTGCCTTCTATCTATGCATTCTGAAACTCCAACAATGTTTTCTGCTTCAATTTGACTCATTTTACAAAGGTGCTTATTCCTGGAGTGAATATGCAGTTCTACTCAAGAGTAAGCAACTAAGCGAAAGAAAGCCATGGAACGCTTATTTGCCTTCTATCTATGCATTCTGACACTCCAACAATGTTTTCTGCTTCAATTTGACTCATTTTACAAAGGTGCTTATTCCCGGAGTGAATATGCAGTTCTACTCAAGAGTAAGCAAATAAGCGAAATGAAGCCATAGAACGCTTATTTGCCTTCTATCTATGCATTCTGACACTCCAACAATGTTTTCTGCTTCAATTTGACTCATTTTACAAAGGTGCTTATTCCTGGAGTGAACATACCGTTCTACTCAAGAGTAAGCAACTAAGCGAAATGAAGCCACGGAACGCTTATTTGCCTTCTATCTATGCATTCTGACACTCCAACAATGTTTTCTGCTTCAATTTGACTCATTTTAAAAAGGTGCTTATTCCTGGAGTGAACATGCAGTTCTACTCAAGAGTAAGCAACTAAGCAAAATGAAGCCACGGAACGCTTATTTGCCTTCTATCTATGCATTCTGACACTCCAACAATGTTTTCTGCTTCAATTTGACTCATTTTAAAAAGGTGCTTATTCCTGGAGTGAATATGCAGTTCTACTCAAGAGTAAGCAACTAAGCGAAATGAAGCCATTGAACGCTTATTTGCCTTCTATCTATGCATTCTGACACTCCAACAATGTTTTCTGCTTCAATTTGACCCATTTTACAAAGGTGCTTATTCCTGATGTGAACATGCAGTTCTACTCAAGAGTAAGCAACTAAGCGAAATGAAGCCACGGAACGCTTATTTGCCTTCTATCTACGCATTCTGACACTCCAACAATGTTTTCTGCTTCAATTTGACTCATTTTAAAAAGGTGCTTATTCCTGGAGTGAACATGCAGTTCTACTCAAGAGTAAGCAACTAAGCAAAATGAAGCCACGGAACGCTTATTTGCCTTCTATCTATGCATTCTGACACTCCAACAATGTTTTCTGCTTCAATTTGACTCATTTTAAAAAGGTGCTTATTCCTGGAGTGAATATGCAGTTCTACTCAAGAGTAAGCAACTAAGCGAAATGAAGCCATTGAACGCTTATTTGCCTTCTATCTATGCATTCTGACACTCCAACAATGTTTTCTGCTTCAATTTGACTCATTTTAAAAAGGTGCTTATTCCTGGAGTGAATATGCAGTTCTACTCAAGAGTAAGCAACTAAGCGAAATGAAGCCATAGAACGCTTATTTGCCTTCTATCTATGCATTCTGACACTCCAACAATGTTTTCTGCTTCAATTTGACTCATTTTAAAAAGGTGCTTATTCCTGGAGTGAATATGCAGTTCTACTCAAGAGTAAGCAACTAAGCGAAATGAAGCCATTGAACGCTTATTTGCCTTCTATCTATGCATTCTGACACTCCAACAATGTTTTCTGCTTCAATTTGACCCATTTTACAAAGGTGCTTATTCCTGATGTGAACATGCAGTTCTACTCAAGAGTAAGCAACTAAGCGAAATGAAGCCACGGAACGCTTATTTGCCTTCTATCTACGCATTCTGACACTCCAACAATGTTTTCTGCTTCAATTTGACTCATTTTAAAAAGGTGCTTATTCCTGGAGTGAACATGCAGTTCTACTCAAGAGTAAGCAACTAAGCAAAATGAAGCCACGGAACGCTTATTTGCCTTCTATCTATGCATTCTGACACTCCAACAATGTTTTCTGCTTCAATTTGACTCATTTTAAAAAGGTGCTTATTCCTGGAGTGAATATGCAGTTCTACTCAAGAGTAAGCAACTAAGCGAAATGAAGCCATTGAACGCTTATGTGCCTTCTATCTATGCATTCTGACACTCCAACAATGTTTTCTGCTTCAATTTGACTCATTTTAAAAAGGTGCTTATTCCTGGAGTGAATATGCAGTTCTACTCAAGAGTAAGCAACTAAGCGAAATGAAGCCATAGAACGCTTATTTGCCTTCTATCTATGCATTCTGACACTCCAACAATGTTTTCTGCTTCAATTTGACCCATTTTACAAAGGTGCTTATTCCTGATGTGAACATGCAGTTCTACTCAAGAGTAAGCAACTAAGCGAAATGAAGCCACGAAACGCTTATTTGCCTTCTATCTATGCATTCTGAAACTCCAACAATGTTTTCTGCTTCAATTTGACTCATTTTACAAAGGTGCTTATTCCTGGAGTGAATATGCAGTTCTACTCAAGAGTAAGCAACTAAGCGAAAGAAAGCCATGTGTGAGGGACAGGGGATATCGCGAAGTCCCTCCCCTCCTGAGTTCAAGCCCGTCCCCGAGCAAAGGGGAAAGCAGGGAGAGTTCCGATTCCAGTGGGGAAGCAGGAAGTCGTGTCCGAGGCTCAGGCAAGGTAGAGGAGCCAGGGTCCCAGGTGGGACAGGAAGGGGCAAGCAAGGGGGGAAGACCCATCCCTCCAACTCCAGAATTACGCAGGAAGAGGAGGGGCAAGAGGATGGGTCTGCCAAAGCTTTTGTGTTGGAGAAAGACGCGCCAAAAGCCATTAGGAGGTTCTGAAACCGACTGACAACATCGCTCCGTGTAAATAGCAATGACTTGAGCACTGTAAATACGCAGCACCAATAAAAGAATAAAATGCAGAGCTGCGTAGCGTCGTTACTCTGAAGTAGTCCACTCCGGCCACTGTGACAGCAACCTCCTAATCATTTTTGGGCTACTTCGGAGTTGCCGGGATGAGCGTGTCCGAGGCGGAGAAGTGGCGGCAGATCGCTGAGCAAGCCCAGCTAGAACTGCAACAGCTGTCGCTGCAGGCGCAGGGAGAATTGAAGGCAGCTAAAGAGGAGACTAAGAAGGTCCAGGACGACCGGCTACAACTTGCGGAACAGGTGAGAGAGCTCCAGGAAAAAGAGCAGCATTTAAGGGCGGTGGCGGTAGACCTCCAAAACAAGCTGGATGCAGAGAAAAACAAGGCGGGAGGGGCTCCCCAAGTCCAAGTGCTGCCAGGAAGGAGAGCAGGGACCCTTGTAAGCAAGTTCAATGGAGACCCGAAGGAGTTTCAGGGCTTTGAGACTGAGATCGTGTATGCTCTTGAGCTGCACCAGAATGAGTTCCCCGATGATGAGCACAGAGTAGCGTTTATTGTGGAACATCTCACCGGAGCAGCCAGGGAGTGGCTAAGACCATTAATCGCAACCAAGAATCCTTGCATGAAAAATGTCCAACAATTTCTAGAAGGTTTGAGGACGATGTATTCGTCCGATAGTCATTTGGACCAGACTAAGGAGGAACTGCATAATTTACGCCAAGGAAATATGACAGTTCGCGCATATTGGGCGAAATTCACCATGCTGGTGCACAGACTGGGGTGGGTTTTGGATTCGCCTCCCATGCAAGCTGCGTTTTACTTGGGTTTGAGCGAGGAGGTGAAGGATGAACTCTCGAGAGGTCCAAAGCCCAGTACTATGGATCAGCTGAGCAAAGCAGCTCTGGCGGTGGGGGTGAGGCAGGAATCCCGGTGGAACGACAAGCAAGCGACGCGCGCAAAGCGGGCTTGGTTCCCACGGTCGCAGGAGAAGCCACTCCCTCAACAACCCTTTCAGGCCACGCCTGGAGCCAGCCAGGACCAGGAGCCCATGCAGATTGATAGCGCGCGCGCGCGGGCTTTTCAAACCCCAGCGGCGCCAAGACGCAAGGAGGGAAGGGGCGGGAATTGCTTTCTCTGCAACTCACCCCAGCATCTCGTCAGAGACTGCCCACATCGCAGGGAGTGGCAAGGAAAGGCGGGAACGGTGGTGCCCTCCCCCACTGACGCAGCACCACAGCAGGGAAACGGGAAAGCCTGGCTGCAGGAGACAAGGGGCAGCAGCCAGGCACAGTCAGCAGACAACAGCCCCAGCCCGCCCACCCGCACAGAGAGGTGCAGAGCCAGCCCACCCCTCCCAGAGCAGGAGTGGTTCTAGAAGTGACGCTAACGCTCCCAAATGGCTATCCCCTGACGGTCCTCGCCTTAATTGACAGTGGGGCGTCCGCCAACTTCTTCTCGAGAAGCTTTGCAGACGAGCACCAAATCCAGCTTTTGCAGTTGGATTTTCCTCTGCACGTAGCAACCATTGACGGCAGGGAGCTGCTGGGAGGGGCCATCACACATCAAACCCCCCCCATGAGAATGACGGTGGGAAGGCACTCAGAGACACTGGCGTTCAACGTCACCACCATCTCAGACCCCCCCATCGTCTTGGGCATGAGCTGGCTGGCGCGCCACGACCCCTCCATCAGTTGGCACCAGAGGTGCATCACGTTTGGGTCAGACTTTTGTCTGGAACATTGCATGCAGCACCAACCAGGGGAGGGGCCTCCGATAGCCACGGTGGCCACCATGCATATCAAAGGGGGTGAGGCAATACCCAAGCAGTACTGGGACCTGCAGGAGGTCTTCAGCGAAGCGGAGTCCGACCACCTACCCCCGCACAGGCCTTTTGACTGCCAGATCAACCTGGTGCCAGGGGCGACGATACCCCCAGCCAAGCTGTACGCCATGTCAGACCAGGAGCTGGAGGATCTGCGCGCTTTCATCGACAAGAACCTCAAGCGGGGGTTCATAAGGGAAAGCAAGGCAGCAGGGGGCAGCCCGGTCTTCTGGGTGGACAAGAAAGACACGCAACAGCGCCGTCTTGTGGTGGACTTTAGACGGCTGAATTCGGTGACAGAGCCCGTGGCTTTCCCCATGCCCAGAGTGGATGATCTCCTGACAGCGGCACGCAGGGGCAAGATTTTCACCAAGCTGGACCTAAGGGGGGCGTACAACTTGATCAGGATCCGGGAAGGAGATGAATGGAAAACCACGATGTTCACGCCTCTGGGCTCTTTTGAATATCTGGTGATGCCCTTCGGTTTGCAAGGGGGCTCAGCATGCTTCCAGGCCTTCATGCACCACGTCCTGGGGTCCCTCCTCTTCAGGAAATGCTTGGTCTTCCTAGATGACATCCTTATCTACTCGAATGACCCAGTGCAGCATGTGAAAGATGTCAGAGAGGTGTTGCAACGCCTGAAGGAGAACCACCTGTATGTGAAGCTGGAGAAGTGCAAGTTTCACACCAAAGAGGTGGACTTCCTGGGCTACAAGCTGTCAGACAAGGGGCTGGCGATGGACAAGGACAAGGTGCAGGCCATCCTGGACTGGCACAGCCCCAGGACGCGCAAAGATGCCCAACGCCTACTAGGCTTCGCTAACTTCTACAGGAAGTTCATCAAGAACTTCTCTCGCGTTACGGCTCCCATCACGGACTGCCTGAGAGGCAAGCAGAAGTTCAAGTGGACACCAGAGGCGCAAGCAGCGTTCGAAAGCCTCAAGAGAGTGTTCGCCTCTGACCAAAACCTGTTCCATGTGGTGCAGGACGCGCCCCTACGCATTGAGACAGATGCTTCTGAAAAAGCTGTGGGCGCAATTTTGTTGCAACTGGACGCCAACAGGGAGTGGAGACCCTGTGCCTTCTTCTCCAGGAAGCTGACACAGCCTGAACGCAACTACACAGTGTTTGATAGGGAACTTCTTGCGATCTACGCTGCGTTCCAGCACTGGCGACACTTCCTGGTGGGCGCGAAGCACCCCATCCAGGTGTGCACAGACCACAAGAACCTGGAGTTCTGGAGAACTGCCAGGGTGCTCAACCAGCGGCAGATACGGTGGGCAGAGTTCTTCTCGAACTTCAACTTCTCCATCCACTACATCCCGGGGGAGCAGAATGTCAGGGCGGATGCCCTCTCCCGCAAGCCAGAGTACATGGAGGAGGAGGCGTCACCAGCCCCAAGGCACATTTTCCCCCCGTCGGCATGGTCCTGCGGAGCAGCTGTGGTGAGCGAGGCAGAACTCACAGCACTGACGGCAGCGGATGAATTTGCCAACCGCATCTTCAGAGAACTGAGAGGGGGGAGGGAGCAGGCAAAAGACTTTGCAGAACGCAGAGGGCTGCTTTTCTACAAGGGTGCGCTGTACCTACCCACCACCCAGCTTCGACGTACGGTCCTCAAGCAGATGCACGACAACCCTACAGCGGGGCATTTTGGAAGGGACAAAACCGCTCACCTAGTCATGAGACACTTCTGGTGGCCAGGGGTGCGGGAAGATGTTCGAGACTATGTAAGGGGCTGTACCACCTGCCAGCGGGCGAAGGTGGTCAGAGCAGCGCCACCAGGGTTGCTGGAGCCCTTAGCCACACCACACAGGCCGTGGGAAGTGGTGTCCATGGACTTCATCACAGATCTGCCTTCGTCCAGGGGTAAGACTGCAGTGTTGGTGGTGGTGGACCTTATGTCCAAAATGTGTCACTTTATACCGTGTGCCAGGGCAGTCTCGGCAGAAGAGACAGCCAAACTGTTTGTTGATCACATTTTCAGACTGCATGGATTACCTTTAAGGGTTATTTCGGATCGTGGCCGCCAATTTGTTTCCAGGTTCTGGCGGCGGCTCATGAACCTCCTGCAGGTGGAGGTCAGCTTGTCGACGGCTAGACACCCGCAGACCAACGGACAAGCGGAGAGGGTCAACGCCATTCTGCAGCAGTACCTGAGATGCTACGTCAGCCAGCGGCAAACGGACTGGGTGGATCGCTTGCCACTAGCAGAATTTGCCTACAACAATGCAGTGCACGTCTCCACAGGGGTGTCGCCCTTTAAGGCCAATTACGGGCGCGACCTCAGATCTTTCCCAGAGAGGGAGAGGGAGGAGGAGGAGGAGGAGGGCCCACAGGCTGAGGATTGGGCAGAGGAACTGGAGACGGTGCACCAGCAGCTCAGAGACCACTTGGAGAGGGCCAAGGAAGCGTACAAAAAGGGGGCAGATCGCCACAGGCGACAAGGGGAGGTCATCAGGGTGGGGGACAAGGTGTGGTTGTCCTCGGAGGGCCTTCCCACCAGAGGGAGGTGCAAAAAGCTGGCACCCAAAAGGCTGGGCCCCTTCACGGTCACGCAACAGGTAAACCCGGTGGCATACAGGCTGGCACTGCCAGAGGACATGAGGGTGCATCCAGTGTTTCATAGATCGCTGCTGTCGCCGTACAGGGAAAGCAGCAGGCTCCGAGACAGCGAACAAACCCCCGAGGGAGGGGGGGAGAGGGAAGGCAGGGAGCAACTCAATGAGGCCACGGCCATCCTGGATTCAAGGTGGGGGGTGGGGGGACTGGAGTACCTCATGGCATGGGAGGATGCTCCACCGTCCCAGAATGAATGGGTCCCAGCCACTCAGATACAGGAGGAATTCTTGGTGGAAGAATTTCACGCCCTCTTTCCCCACAGACCCAAGCCCTGGCACATGGAAAGGGAGGGGGAGGAGGAGGAGGCACGGGAGAGCAGCTCACCATGGCGCTGGGAAGCGGAGTTTGAGGAACCAGAGGATGAGGTATGGGTGTCACCGAGATCCACCCAGTCAGAGGAAGGAGCAGATTGGCAGAACGTTTTTACCCCCACCAGCTCTGACGCCACGGACTTTTTGGGATTCCCGTCCGCCCAGGCGGAAGGGGGGGGCTCGCAGGACTGGGGGGAGGTATTCACACCAACGGGCTCGGAGAGCACTGAGTTCTTAGGCTTCCAGTCGTCACCGACACATGGGGGGGGCCTGGGGAGGGGTGAAGGAGAGCTTGGGAGGGGGGTGGATGTGAGGGACAGGGGATATCGCGAAGTCCCTCCCCTCCTGAGTTCAAGCCCGTCCCCGAGCAAAGGGGAAAGCAGGGAGAGTTCCGATTCCAGTGGGGAAGCAGGAAGTCGTGTCCGAGGCTCAGGCAAGGTAGAGGAGCCAGGGTCCCAGGTGGGACAGGAAGGGGCAAGCAAGGGGGGAAGACCCATCCCTCCAACTCCAGAATTACGCAGGAAGAGGAGGGGCAAGAGGATGGGTCTGCCAAAGCTTTTGTGTTGGAGAAAGACGCGCCAAAAGCCATTAGGAGGTTCTGAAACCGACTGACAACATCGCTCCGTGTAAATAGCAATGACTTGAGCACTGTAAATACGCAGCACCAATAAAAGAATAAAATGCAGAGCTGCGTAGCGTCGTTACTCTGAAGTAGTCCACTCCGGCCACTGTGACACCATGGAACGCTTATTTGCCTTCTATCTATGCATTCTGACACTCCAACAATGTTTTCTGCTTCAATTTGACTCATTTTACAAAGGTACTTATTCCCGGAGTGAATATGCAGTTCTACTCAAGAGTAAGCAAATAAGCGAAATGAAGCCATAGAACGCTTATTTGCCTTCTATCTATGCATTCTGACACTCCAACAATGTTTTCTGCTTCAATTTGACTCATTTTACAAAGGTGCTTATTCCTGGAGTGAACATACCGTTCTACTCAAGAGTAAGCAACTAAGCGAAATGAAGCCACGGAACGCTTATTTGCCTTCTATCTATGCATTCTGACACTCCAACAATGTTTTCTGCTTCAATTTGACTCATTTTAAAAAGGTGCTTATTCCTGGAGTGAATATGCAGTTCTACTCAAGAGTAAGCAACTAAGCGAAATGAAGCCACGGAACGCTTATTTGCCTTCTATCTATGCATTCTGACACTCCAACAATGTTTTCTGCTTCAATTTGACTCATTTTACAAAGGTGCTTATTCCTGGAGTGAATATGCAGTTCTACTCAAGAGTAAGCAACTAAGCGAAATAAAGCCATGGAACGCTTATTTGCCTTCTATCTATGCATTCTGAAACTCCAACAATGTTTTCTGCTTCAATTTGACTCATTTTACAAAGGTGCTTATTCCTGGAGTGAATATGCAGTTCTACTCAAGAGTAAGCAACTAAGCGAAATAAAGCCATGGAACGCTTATTTGCCTTCTATCTATGCATTCTGACACTCCAACAATGTTTTCTGCTTCAATTTGACTCATTTTACAAAGGTGCTTATTCCTGGAGTGAACATACCGTTCTACTCAAGAGTAAGCAACTAAGCGAAATGAAGCCACGGAACGCTTATTTGCCTTCTATCTATGCAGTCTGACACTCCAACAATGTTTTCTGCTTCAATTTGACTCATTTTACAAAGGTGCTTATTCCTGGAGTGAATATGCAGTTCTACTCAAGAGTAAGCAACTAAGCGAAATGAAGCCATAGAACGCTTATTTGCCTTCTATCTATGCATTCTGACACTCCAACAATGTTTTCTGCTTCAATTTGACCCATTTTACAAAGGTGCTTATTCCTGATGTGAACATGCAGTTCTACTCAAGAGTAAGCAACTAAGCGAAATGAAGCCACGGAACGCTTATTTGCCTTCTATCTATGCATTCTGAAACTCCAACAATGTTTTCTGCTTCAATTTGACTCATTTTACAAAGGTGCTTATTCCTGGAGTGAATATGCAGTTCTACTCAAGAGTAAGCAACTAAGCGAAAGAAAGCCATGGAACGCTTATTTGCCTTCTATCTATGCATTCTGACACTCCAACAATGTTTTCTGCTTCAATTTGACTCATTTTACAAAGGTGCTTATTCCCGGAGTGAATATGCAGTTCTACTCAAGAGTAAGCAAATAAGCGAAATGAAGCCATAGAACGCTTATTTGCCTTCTATCTATGCATTCTGACACTCCAACAATGTTTTCTGCTTCAATTTGACTCATTTTACAAAGGTGCTTATTCCTGGAGTGAACATACCGTTCTACTCAAGAGTAAGCAACTAAGCGAAATGAAGCCACGGAACGCTTATTTGCCTTCTATCTATGCATTCTGACACTCCAACAATGTTTTCTGCTTCAATTTGACTCATTTTAAAAAGGTGCTTATTCCTGGAGTGAACATGCAGTTCTACTCAAGAGTAAGCAACTAAGCAAAATGAAGCCACGGAACGCTTATTTGCCTTCTATCTATGCATTCTGACACTCCAACAATGTTTTCTGCTTCAATTTGACTCATTTTAAAAAGGTGCTTATTCCTGGAGTGAATATGCAGTTCTACTCAAGAGTAAGCAACTAAGCGAAATGAAGCCATTGAACGCTTATTTGCCTTCTATCTATGCATTCTGACACTCCAACAATGTTTTCTGCTTCAATTTGACCCATTTTACAAAGGTGCTTATTCCTGATGTGAACATGCAGTTCTACTCAAGAGTAAGCAACTAAGCGAAATGAAGCCACGGAACGCTTATTTGCCTTCTATCTACGCATTCTGACACTCCAACAATGTTTTCTGCTTCAATTTGACTCATTTTAAAAAGGTGCTTATTCCTGGAGTGAACATGCAGTTCTACTCAAGAGTAAGCAACTAAGCAAAATGAAGCCACGGAACGCTTATTTGCCTTCTATCTATGCATTCTGACACTCCAACAATGTTTTCTGCTTCAATTTGACTCATTTTAAAAAGGTGCTTATTCCTGGAGTGAATATGCAGTTCTACTCAAGAGTAAGCAACTAAGCGAAATGAAGCCATTGAACGCTTATTTGCCTTCTATCTATGCATTCTGACACTCCAACAATGTTTTCTGCTTCAATTTGACCCATTTTACAAAGGTGCTTATTCCTGGAGTGAACATACCGTTCTACTCAAGAGTAAGCAACTAAGCGAAATGAAGCCACGGAACGCTTATTTGCCTTCTATCTATGCATTCTGACACTCCAACAATGTTTTCTGCTTCAATTTGACTCATTTTACAAAGGTGCTTATTCCTGGAGTGAATATGCAGTTCTACTCAAGAGTAAGCAACTAAGCGAAATAAAGCCATGGAACGCTTATATGCTTTCTATCTATGCATTCTGACACTCCAACAAGTTTTCTGCTTCAATTTGACTCATTTTCCAAAGTGCTTATTCCTGGAGTGAAAATGCAGTTCTACTCAAGAGTAAGCAACTAAGCGAAATGAAGCCATAGAACGCTTATTTGCCTTCTATCTATGCATTCTGACACTCCAACAATGTTTTCTGCTTCAATTTGACCCATTTTACAAAGGTGCTTATTCCTGATGTGAACATGCAGTTCTACTCAAGAGTAAGCAACTAAGCGAAATAAAGCCATGGAACGCTTATTTGCCTTCTATCTATGCATTCTGACACTGCAACAATGTTTTCTGCTTCAATTTGACTCATTTTACAAAGGTGCTTATTCCTGGAGTGAACATGCAGTTCTACTCAAGAGTAAGCAACTAAGCGAAATAAAGCTACGGAACGCTTATTTGCCTTCTATCTATGCATTCTGACACTCCAACAATGTTTTCTGCTTCAATTTGACTCATTTTACAAAGGTGCTTATTCCTGGAGTGAATATGCAATTCTACTCAAGAGTAAGCAACTAAGCGAAATAAAGCCATGGAACGCTTATATGCTTTCTATCTATGCATTCTGACACTCCAACAATGTTTTCTGCTTCAATTTGACTCATTTTACAAAGGTGCTTATTCCTGGAGTGAATTTGCAGTTCTACTC
This sequence comes from Zootoca vivipara, assembly GCF_963506605.1. Taxonomy (NCBI): domain Eukaryota; kingdom Metazoa; phylum Chordata; class Lepidosauria; order Squamata; family Lacertidae; genus Zootoca; species Zootoca vivipara. The sequence goes on along the minus strand of NC_083278.1, from coordinate 5,548,387 downwards.
AAGAGTAAGCAACTAAGCGAAATGAAGCCACGGAACGCTTATTTGCCTTCTATCTATGCATTCTGACACTCCAACAATGTTTTCTGCTTCAATTTGACTCATTTTAAAAAGGTGCTTATTCCTGGAGTGAACATGCAGTTCTACTCAAGAGTAAGCAACTAAGCGAAATGAAGCAACGGAACGCTTATTTGCCTTCTATCTATGCATTCTGACACTCCAACAATGTTTTCTGCTTCAATTTGACTCATTTTAAAAAGGTGCTTATTCCTGGAGTGAACATGCAGTTCTACTCAAGAGTAAGCAAATAAGCGAAATGAAGCCATAGAACGCTTATTTGCCTTCTATCTATGCAGTCTGACACTCCAACAATGTTTTCTGCTTCAATTTGACTCATTTTACAAAGGTGCTTATTCCTGATGTGAACATGCAGTTCTACTCAAGAGTAAGCAACTAAGCGAAATGAAGCCACGGAACGCTTATTTGCCTTCTATCTATGCAGTCTGACACTCCAACAATGTTTTCTGCTTCAATTTGACTCATTTTACAAAGGTGCTTATTCCTGGAGTGAATATGCAGTTCTACTCAAGAGTAAGCAACTAAGCGAAATAAAGCCATGGAACGCTTATATGCTTTCTATCTATGCATTCTGACACTCCAACAAGTTTTCTGCTTCAATTTGACTCATTTTACAAAGGTGCTTATTCTTGGAGTGAAAATGCAGTTCTACTCAAGAGTAAGCAACTAAGCGAAATGAAGCCATAGAACGCTTATTTGCCTTCTATCTATGCATTCTGACACTCCAACAATGTTTTCTGCTTCAATTTGACCCATTTTACAAAGGTGCTTATTCCTGATGTGAACATGCAGTTCTACTCAAGAGTAAGCAACTAAGCGAAATAAAGCCATGGAACGCTTATTTGCCTTCTATCTATGCATTCTGACACTCCAACAATGTTTTCTGCTTCAATTTGACTCATTTTACAAAGGTGCTTATTCCTGGAGTGAACATGCAGTTCTACTCAAGAGTAAGCAACTAAGCGAAATAAAGCTACGGAACGCTTATTTGCCTTCTATCTATGCATTCTGACACTCCAACAATGTTTTCTGCTTCAATTTGACTCATTTTACAAAGGTGCTTATTCCTGGAGTGAATATGCAGTTCTACTCAAGAGTAAGCAACTAAGCGAAATGAAGCCATAGAAGGCTTATTTGCCTTCTATCTATGCATTCTGACACTCCAACAATGTTTTCTGCTTCAATTTGACTCATTTTAAAAAGGTGCTTATTCCTGGAGTGAACATGCAGTTCTACTCAAGAGTAAGCAAATAAGCGAAATGAAGCCATAGAACGCTTATTTGCCTTCTATCTATGCAGTCTGACACTCCAACAATGTTTTCTGCTTCAATTTGACTCATTTTACAAAGGTGCTTATTCCTGATGTGAACATGCAGTTCTACTCAAGAGTAAGCAACTAAGCGAAATGAAGCCACGGAACGCTTATTTGCCTTCTATCTATGCATTCTGACACTCCAACAATGTTTTCTGCTTCAATTTGACTCATTTTACAAAGGTGCTTATTCCTGGAGTGAATATGCTGTTCTACTCAAGAGTAAGCAACTAAGCGAAATAAAGCCATGGGACGCTTATTTGCCTTCTATCTATGCATTCTGACACTCCAACAAAGTTTTCTGCTTCAATTTGACTCATTTTACAAAGGTGCTTATTCCTGGAGTGAATATGCTGTTCTACTCAAGAGTAAGCAACTAAGCGAAATAAAGCCATGGAACGCTTATTTGCCTTCTATCTATGCATTCTGACACTCCAACAATGTTTTCTGCTTCAATTTGACTCATTTTACAAAGGTGCTTATTCCTGGAGTGAATATGCAATTCTACTCAAGAGTAAGCAAATAAGTGAAATAAAGCCATGGAACGCTTATTCGCCTTCTATCTATGCATTCTGACACTCCAACAATGTTTTCTGCTTCAATTTGACTCATTTTACAAAGGTGCTTATTCCTGGAGTGAAAATGCAGTTCTACTCAAGAGTAAGCAACTAAGCGAAATGAAGCCACGGAACGCTTATTTGCCTTCTATCTATGCATTCTGACACTCCAACAATGTTTTCTGCTTCAATTTGACTCATTTTACAAAGGTGCTTATTCCTGGAGTGAATATGCAGTTCTACTCAAGAGTAAGCAACTAAGCGAAATGAAGCCACGGAACGCTTATTTGCCTTCTATCTATGCATTCTGACACTCCAACAATGTTTTCTGCTTCAATTTGACTCATTTTAAAAAGGTGCTTATTCCTGGAGTGAACATGCAGTTCTACTCAAGAGTAAGCAACTAAGCGAAATGAAGCCACGGAACGCTTATTTGCCTTCTATCTATGCATTCTGACACTCCAACAATGTTTTCTGCTTCAATTTGACTCATTTTACAAAGGTGCTTATTCCTGGAGTGAATATGCAGTTCTACTCAAGAGCAAGCAACTAAGCGAAATGAAGCCATAGAACGCTTATTTGCCTTCTATCTATGCAGTCTGACACTCCAACAATGTTTTCTGCTTCAATTTGACTCATTTTACAAAGGTGCTTATTCCTGGAGTGAATATGCAGTTCTACGCAAGAGTAAGCAACTAAGCGAAATAAAGCCATGGAACGCTTATATGCTTTCTATCTATGCATTCTGACACCCCAACAAGTTTTCTGCTTGAATTTGACTCATTTTACAAAGGTGCTTATTCCTGGAGTGAAAATGCAGTTCTACTCAAGAGTAAGCAACTAAGCGAAATGAAGCCATAGAACGCTTATTTGCCTTCCATCTATGCATTCTGACACTCCAACAATGTTTTCTGCTTCAATTTGACTCATTTTACAAAGGTGCTTATTCCTGGAGTGAATATGCTGTTCTACTCAAGAGTAAGCAACTAAGCGAAATAAAGCCATGGAACGCTTATTTGCCTTCTATCTATGCATTCTGACACTCCAACAATGTTTTCTGCTTCAATTTGACTCATTTTACAAAGGTGCTTATTCCTGGAGTGAATATGCAGTTCTACTCAAGAGTAAGCAACTAAGCGAAATGAAGCCACGGAACGCTTGTTTTCCTTCTATCTATGCATTCTGACACTCCAACAATGTTTTCTGCTTCAATTTGACTCATTTTAAAAAGGTGCTTATTCCTGGAGTGAACATGCAGTTCTACTCAAGAGTAAGCAACTAAGCGAAATGAAGCCATAGAACGCTTATTTGCCTTCTATCTATGCAGTCTGACACTCCAACAATGTTTTCTGCTTCAATTTGACTCATTTTACAAAGGTGCTTATTCCTGGAGTGAATATGCAGTTCTACGCAAGAGTAAGCAACTAAGCGAAATAAAGCCATGGAACGCTTATATGCTTTCTATCTATGCATTCTGACACCCCAACAAGTTTTCTGCTTGAATTTGACTCATTTTACAAAGGTGCTTATTCCTGGAGTGAATATGCAGTTCTACTCAAGAGTAAGCAACTAAGCGAAATGAAGCCACGGAACGCTTATTTGCCTTCCATCTATGCATTCTGACACTCCAACAATGTTTTCTGCTTCAATTTGACTCATTTTACAAAGGTGCTTATTCCTGGAGTGAATATGCAGTTCTACTCAAGAGTAAGCAACTAAGCGAAATGAAGCCACGGAACGCTTACTTGCCTTCTATCTATGCATTCTGACACTCCAATGTTTTCTGCTTCAATTTGACTCATTTTAAAAAGGTGCTTATTCCTGGAGTGAATATGCTGTTCTACTCAAGAGTAAGCAACTAAGCGAAATAAAGCCATGGAACGCTTATTTGCCTTCTATCTATGCATTCTGACACTCCAACAATGTTTTCTGCTTCAATTTGACTCATTTTACAAAGGTGCTTATTCCTGGAGTGAATATGCAATTCTACTCAAGAGTAAGCAAATAAGCGAAATAAAGCCATGGAACGCTTATTTGCCTTCTATCTATGCATTCTGACACTCCAACAATGTTTTCTGCTTCAATTTGACTCATTTTACAAAGGTGCTTATTCCTGGAGTGAATATGCAGTTCTACTCAAGAGTAAGCAACTAAGCGAAATGAAGCCACGGAACGCTTGTTTGCCTTCTATCTATGCATTCTGACACTCCAACAATGTTTTCTGCTTCAATTTGACTCATTTTAAAAAGGTGCTTATTCCTGGAGTGAACATGCAGTTCTACTCAAGAGTAAGCAACTAAGCGAAATGAAGCCACGGAACGCTTATTTGCCTTCTATCTATGCATTCTGACACTCCAACAATGTTTTCTGCTTCAATTTGACTCATTTTACAAAGGTGCTTATTCCTGGAGTGAATATGCAGTTCTACTCAAGAGCAAGCAACTAAGCGAAATGAAGCCATAGAACGCTTATTTGCCTTCTATCTATGCAGTCTGACACTCCAACAATGTTTTCTGCTTCAATTTGACTCATTTTACAAAGGTGCTTATTCCTGGAGTGAATATGCAGTTCTACGCAAGAGTAAGCAACTAAGCGAAATAAAGCCATGGAACGCTTATATGCTTTCTATCTATGCATTCTGACACCCCAACAAGTTTTCTGCTTGAATTTGACTCATTTTACAAAGGTGCTTATTCCTGGAGTGAATATGCAGTTCTACTCAAGAGTAAGCAACTAAGCGAAATGAAGCCACGGAACGCTTATTTGCCTTCCATCTATGCATTCTGACACTCCAACAATGTTTTCTGCTTCAATTTGACTCATTTTACAAAGGTGCTTATTCCTGGAGTGAATATGCAGTTCTACTCAAGAGTAAGCAACTAAGCGAAATGAAGCCACGGAACGCTTACTTGCCTTCTATCTATGCATTCTGACACTCCAATGTTTTCTGCTTCAATGTGACTCATTTTACAAAGGTGCTTATTCCTGGAGTGAATATGCTGTTCTACTCAAGAGTAAGCAACTAAGCGAAATAAAGCCATGGAACGCTTATTTGCCTTCTATCTATGCATTCTGACACTCCAACAATGTTTTCTGCTTCAATTTGACTCATTTTACAAAGGTGCTTATTCCTGGAGTGAATATGCAATTCTACTCAAGAGTAAGCAAATAAGCGAAATGAAGCCACGAAACGCTTATTTGCCTTCTATCTATGCATTCTGACACTCCAACAATGTTTTCTGCTTCAATTTGACTCATTTTACAAAGGTGCTCATTCCTGGAGTGAATATGCAGTTCTACTCAAGAGTAAGCAACTAAGCGAAATGAAGCCACGGAACGCTTATTTGCCTTCTATCTATGCATTCTGACACTCCAACAATGTTTTCTGCTTCAATTTGACTCATTTTACAAAGGTGCTTATTCCTGGAGTGAATATGCAGTTCTACTCAAGAGCAAGCAACTAAGCGAAATGAAGCCATAGAACGCTTATTTGCCTTCTATCTATGCAGTCTGACACTCCAACAATGTTTTCTGCTTCAATTTGACTCATTTTAAAAAGGTGCTTATTCCTGGAGTGAACATGCAGTTCTACTCAAGAGTAAGCAACTAAGCGAAATGAAGCCACGGAACGCTTATTTGCCTTCTATCTATGCATTCTGACACTCCAACAATGTTTTCTGCTTCAATTTGACTCATTTTACAAAGGTGCTTATTCCTGGAGTGAATATGCAGTTCTACTCAAGAGCAAGCAACTAAGCGAAATGAAGCCATAGAACGCTTATTTGCCTTCTATCTATGCAGTCTGACACTCCAACAATGTTTTCTGCTTCAATTTGACTCATTTTACAAAGGTGCTTATTCCTGGAGTGAATATGCAGTTCTACGCAAGAGTAAGCAACTAAGCGAAATAAAGCCATGGAACGCTTATATGCTTTCTATCTATGAATTCTGACACCCCAACAAGTTTTCTGCTTGAATTTGACTCATTTTACAAAGGTGCTTATTCCTGGAGTGAATATGCAGTTCTACTCAAGAGTAAGCAACTAAGCGAAATGAAGCCACGGAACGCTTATTTGCCTTCCATCTATGCATTCTGACACTCCAACCATGTTTTCTGCTTCAATTTGACTCATTTTACAAAGGTGCTTATTCCTGGAGTGAATATGCAGTTCTACTCAAGAGTAAGCAACTAAGCGAAATGAAGCCACGGAACGCTTACTTGCCTTCTATCTATGCATTCTGACACTCCAATGTTTTCTGCTTCAATGTGACTCATTTTACAAAGGTGCTTATTCCTGGAGTGAATATGCTGTTCTACTCAAGAGTAAGCAACTAAGCGAAATAAAGCCATGGAACGCTTATTTGCCTTCTATCTATGCATTCTGACACTCCAACAATGTTTTCTGCTTCAATTTGACTCATTTTACAAAGGTGCTTATTCCTGGAGTGAATATGCAATTCTACTCAAGAGTAAGCAAATAAGCGAAATGAAGCCACGAAACGCTTATTTGCCTTCTATCTATGCATTCTGACACTCCAACAATGTTTTCTGCTTCAATTTGACTCATTTTACAAAGGTGCTCATTCCTGGAGTGAATATGCAGTTCTACTCAAGAGTAAGCAACTAAGCGAAATGAAGCCACGGAACGCTTATTTGCCTTCTATCTATGCATTCTGACACTCCAACAATGTTTTCTGCTTCAATTTGACTCATTTTAAAAAGGTGCTTATTCCTGGAGTGAACATGCAGTTTTACTCAAGAGTAAGCAACTAAGCGAAATGAAGCCACGGAACGCTTATTTGCCTTCTATCTATGCATTCTGACACTCCAACAATGTTTTCTGCTTCAATTTGACTCATTTTACAAAGGTGCTTATTCCTGGAGTGAATATGCAGTTCTACTCAAGAGCAAGCAACTAAGCGATATGAAGCCATAGAACGCTTATTTTCCTTCTATCTATGCAGTCTGAACCTCCAACAATGTTTTCTGCTTCAATTTGACTCATTTTACAAAGGTGCTTATTCCTGCAGTGATTATGCAGTTCTACGCAAGAGTAAGCAACTAAGCGAAATAAAGCCATGGAACGCTTATATGCTTTCTATCTATGCATTCTGACACTCCAACAAGTTTTCTGCTTGAATTTGACTCATTTTACAAAGGTGCTTATTCCTGGAGTGAAAATGCAGTTCTACTCAAGAGTAAGCAACTAAGCGAAATGAAGCCATAGAACGCTTATTTGCCTTCCATCTATGCATTCTGACACTCCAACAATGTTTTCTGCTTCAATTTGACTCATTTTACAAAGGTGCTTATTCCTGGAGTGAATATGCAGTTCTACTCAAGAGTAAGCAACTAAGCGAAATGAAGCCACGGAACGCTTATTTGCCTTCTATCTATGCATTCTGACACTCCAACAATGTTTTCTGCTTCAATTTGACTCATTTTACAAAGGTGCTTATTCCTGGAGTGAATATGCAGTTCTACTCAAGAGCAAGCAACTAAGCGAAATGAAGCCATAGAACGCTTATTTGCCTTCTATCTATGCAGTCTGACACTCCAACAATGTTTTCTGCTTCAATTTGACTCATTTTACAAAGGTGCTTATTCCTGGAGTGAATATGCAGTTCTACGCAAGAGTAAGCAACTAAGCGAAATAAAGCCATGGAACGCTTATATGCTTTCTATCTATGCATTCTGACACTCCAACAAGTTTTCTGCTTCAATTTGACTCATTTTACAAAGGTGCTTATTCCTGGAGTGAAAATGCAGTTCTACTCAAGAGTAAGCAACTAAGCGAAATAAAGCCATGGAACGCTTATTTGCCTTCTATCTATGCATTCTGACACTCCAACAATGTTTTCTGCTTCAATTTGACTCATTTTACAAAGGTGCTTATTCCTGGAGTGAATATGCAGTTCTACTCAAGAGTAAGCAACTAAGCGAAATGAAGCCACGGAACGCTTGTTTGCCTTCTATCTATGCATTCTGACACTCCAACAATGTTTTCTGCTTCAATTTGACTCATTTTAAAAAGGTGCTTATTCCTGGAGTGAACATGCAGTTCTACTCAAGAGTAAGCAACTAAGCGAAATGAAGCCACGGAACGCTTATTTGCCTTCTATCTATGTATTCTGACACTCCAACAATGTTTTCTGCTTCAATTTGACTCATTTTACAAAGGTGCTTATTCCTGGAGTGAATATGCAGTTCTACTCAAGAGCAAGCAACTAAGCGAAATGAAGCCATAGAACGCTTATTTGCCTTCTATCTATGCAGTCTGACACTCCAACAATGTTTTCTGCTTCAATTTGACTCATTTTACAAAGGTGCTTATTCCTGGAGTGAATATGCAGTTCTACGCAAGAGTAAGCAACTAAGCGAAATAAAGCCATGGAACGCTTATATGCTTTCTATCTATGCATTCTGACACCCCAACAAGTTTTCTGCTTGAATTTGACTCATTTTACAAAGGTGCTTATTCCTGGAGTGAATATGCAGTTCTACTCAAGAGTAAGCAACTAAGCGAAATGAAGCCACGGAACGCTTATTTGCCTTCCATCTATGCATTCTGACACTCCAACAATGTTTTCTGCTTCAATTTGACTCATTTTACAAAGGTGCTTATTCCTGGGGTGAATATGCAGTTCTACTCAAGAGTAAGCAACTAAGCGAAATGAAGCCACGGAACGCTTACTTGCCTTCTATCTATGCATTCTGACACTCCAACAATGTTTTCTGCTTCAATGTGACTCATTTTACAAAGGTGCTTATTCCTGGAGTGAATATGCTGTTCTACTCAAGAGTAAGCAACTAAGCGAAATAAAGCCATGGAACGCTTATTTGCCTTCTATCTATGCATTCTGACACTCCAACAATGTTTTCTGCTTCAATTTGACTCATTTTACAAAGGTGCTTATTCCTGGAGTGAATATGCAATTCTACTCAAGAGTAAGCAAATAAGCGAAATGAAGCCACGAAACGCTTATTTGCCTTCTATCTATGCATTCTGACACTCCAACAATGTTTTCTGCTTCAATTTGACTCATTTTACAAAGGTGCTCATTCCTGGAGTGAATATGCAGTTCTACTCAAGAGTAAGCAACTAAGCGAAATGAAGCCACGGAACGCTTATTTGCCTTCTATCTATGCATTCTGACACTCCAACAATGTTTTCTGCTTCAATTTGACTCATTTTAAAAAGGTGCTTATTCCTGGAGTGAACATGCAGTTTTACTCAAGAGTAAGCAACTAAGCGAAATGAAGCCACGGAACGCTTATTTGCCTTCTATCTATGCATTCTGACACTCCAACAATGTTTTCTGCTTCAATTTGACTCATTTTACAAAGGTGCTTATTCCTGGAGTGAATATGCAGTTCTACTCAAGAGCAAGCAACTAAGCGATATGAAGCCATAGAACGCTTATTTTCCTTCTATCTATGCAGTCTGAACCTCCAACAATGTTTTCTGCTTCAATTTGACTCATTTTACAAAGGTGCTTATTCCTGGAGTGAATATGCAGTTCTACGCAAGAGTAAGCAACTAAGCGAAATAAAGCCATGGAACGCTTATATGCTTTCTATCTATGCATTCTGACACTCCAACAAGTTTTCTGCTTGAATTTGACTCATTTTACAAAGGTGCTTATTCCTGGAGTGAAAATGCAGTTCTACTCAAGAGTAAGCAACTAAGCGAAATGAAGCCATAGAACGCTTATTTGCCTTCCATCTATGCATTCTGACACTCCAACAATGTTTTCTGCTTCAATTTGACTCATTTTACAAAGGTGCTTATTCCTGGAGTGAATATGCAGTTCTACTCAAGAGTAAGCAACTAAGCGAAATGAAGCCACGGAACGCTTATTTGCCTTCTATCTATGCATTCTGACACTCCAACAATGTTTTCTGCTTCAATTTGACTCATTTTACAAAGGTGCTTATTCCTGGAGTGAATATGCAGTTCTACTCAAGAGCAAGCAACTAAGCGATATGAAGCCATAGAACGCTTATTTTCCTTCTATCTATGCAGTCTGAACCTCCAACAATGTTTTCTGCTTCAATTTGACTCATTTTACAAAGGTGCTTATTCCTGCAGTGATTATGCAGTTCTACGCAAGAGTAAGCAACTAAGCGAAATAAAGCCATGGAACGCTTATATGCTTTCTATCTATGCATTCTGACACTCCAACAAGTTTTCTGCTTGAATTTGACTCATTTTACAAAGGTGCTTATTCCTGGAGTGAAAATGCAGTTCTACTCAAGAGTAAGCAACTAAGCGAAATGAAGCCATAGAACGCTTATTTGCCTTCCATCTATGCATTCTGACACTCCAACAATGTTTTCTGCTTCAATTTGACTCATTTTACAAAGGTGCTTATTCCTGGAGTGAATATGCAGTTCTACTCAAGAGTAAGCAACTAAGCGAAATGAAGCCACGGAACGCTTATTTGCCTTCTATCTATGCATTCTGACACTCCAACAATGTTTTCTGCTTCAATTTGACTCATTTTACAAAGGTGCTTATTCCTGGAGTGAATATGCAGTTCTACTCAAGAGCAAGCAACTAAGCGAAATGAAGCCATAGAACGCTTATTTGCCTTCTATCTATGCAGTCTGACACTCCAACAATGTTTTCTGCTTCAATTTGACTCATTTTACAAAGGTGCTTATTCCTGGAGTGAATATGCAGTTCTACGCAAGAGTAAGCAACTAAGCGAAATAAAGCCATGGAACGCTTATATGCTTTCTATCTATGCATTCTGACACTCCAACAAGTTTTCTGCTTCAATTTGACTCATTTTACAAAGGTGCTTATTCCTGGAGTGAAAATGCAGTTCTACTCAAGAGTAAGCAACTAAGCGAAATAAAGCCATGGAACGCTTATTTGCCTTCTATCTATGCATTCTGACACTCCAACAATGTTTTCTGCTTCAATTTGACTCATTTTACAAAGGTGCTTATTCCTGGAGTGAATATGCAGTTCTACTCAAGAGTAAGCAACTAAGCGAAATGAAGCCACGGAACGCTTGTTTGCCTTCTATCTATGCATTCTGACACTCCAACAATGTTTTCTGCTTCAATTTGACTCATTTTAAAAAGGTGCTTATTCCTGGAGTGAACATGCAGTTCTACTCAAGAGTAAGCAACTAAGCGAAATGAAGCCACGGAACGCTTATTTGCCTTCTATCTATGCATTCTGACACTCCAACAATGTTTTCTGCTTCAATTTGACTCATTTTACAAAGGTGCTTATTCCTGGAGTGAATATGCAGTTCTACTCAAGAGCAAGCAACTAAGCGAAATGAAGCCATAGAACGCTTATTTGCCTTCTATCTATGCAGTCTGACACTCCAACAATGTTTTCTGCTTCAATTTGACTCATTTTACAAAGGTGCTTATTCCTGGAGTGAATATGCAGTTCTACGCAAGAGTAAGCAACTAAGCGAAATAAAGCCATGGAACGCTTATATGCTTTCTATCTATGCATTCTGACACCCCAACAAGTTTTCTGCTTGAATTTGACTCATTTTACAAAGGTGCTTATTCCTGGAGTGAATATGCAGTTCTACTCAAGAGTAAGCAACTAAGCGAAATGAAGCCACGGAACGCTTATTTGCCTTCCATCTATGCATTCTGACACTCCAACAATGTTTTCTGCTTCAATTTGACTCATTTTACAAAGGTGCTTATTCCTGGAGTGAATATGCAGTTCTACTCAAGAGTAAGCAACTAAGCGAAATGAAGCCACGGAACGCTTACTTGCCTTCTATCTATGCATTCTGACACTCCAACAATGTTTTCTGCTTCAATGTGACTCATTTTACAAAGGTGCTTATTCCTGGAGTGAATATGCTGTTCTACTCAAGAGTAAGCAACTAAGCGAAATAAAGCCATGGAACGCTTATTTGCCTTCTATCTATGCATTCTGACACTCCAACAATGTTTTCTGCTTCAATTTGACTCATTTTACAAAGGTGCTTATTCCTGGAGTGAATATGCAGTTCTACTCAAGAGCAAGCAACTAAGCGATATGAAGCCATAGAACGCTTATTTTCCTTCTATCTATGCAGTCTGAACCTCCAACAATGTTTTCTGCTTCAATTTGACTCATTTTACAAAGGTGCTTATTCCTGCAGTGATTATGCAGTTCTACGCAAGAGTAAGCAACTAAGCGAAATAAAGCCATGGAACGCTTATATGCTTTCTATCTATGCATTCTGACACTCCAACAAGTTTTCTGCTTGAATTTGACTCATTTTACAAAGGTGCTTATTCCTGGAGTGAAAATGCAGTTCTACTCAAGAGTAAGCAACTAAGCGAAATGAAGCCATAGAACGCTTATTTGCCTTCCATCTATGCATTCTGACACTCCAACAATGTTTTCTGCTTCAATTTGACTCATTTTACAAAGGTGCTTATTCCTGGAGTGAATATGCAGTTCTACTCAAGAGTAAGCAACTAAGCGAAATGAAGCCACGGAACGCTTATTTGCCTTCTATCTATGCATTCTGACACTCCAACAATGTTTTCTGCTTCAATTTGACTCATTTTACAAAGGTGCTTATTCCTGGAGTGAATATGCAGTTCTACTCAAGAGCAAGCAACTAAGCGAAATGAAGCCATAGAACGCTTATTTGCCTTCTATCTATGCAGTCTGACACTCCAACAATGTTTTCTGCTTCAATTTGACTCATTTTACAAAGGTGCTTATTCCTGGAGTGAATATGCAGTTCTACGCAAGAGTAAGCAACTAAGCGAAATAAAGCCATGGAACGCTTATATGCTTTCTATCTATGCATTCTGACACTCCAACAAGTTTTCTGCTTCAATTTGACTCATTTTACAAAGGTGCTTATTCCTGGAGTGAAAATGCAGTTCTACTCAAGAGTAAGCAACTAAGCGAAATAAAGCCATGGAACGCTTATTTGCCTTCTATCTATGCATTCTGACACTCCAACAATGTTTTCTGCTTCAATTTGACTCATTTTACAAAGGTGCTTATTCCTGGAGTGAATATGCAGTTCTACTCAAGAGTAAGCAACTAAGCGAAATGAAGCCACGGAACGCTTGTTTGCCTTCTATCTATGCATTCTGACACTCCAACAATGTTTTCTGCTTCAATTTGACTCATTTTAAAAAGGTGCTTATTCCTGGAGTGAACATGCAGTTCTACTCAAGAGTAAGCAACTAAGCGAAATGAAGCCACGGAACGCTTATTTGCCTTCTATCTATGCATTCTGACACTCCAACAATGTTTTCTGCTTCAATTTGACTCATTTTACAAAGGTGCTTATTCCTGGAGTGAATATGCAGTTCTACTCAAGAGCAAGCAACTAAGCGAAATGAAGCCATAGAACGCTTATTTGCCTTCTATCTATGCAGTCTGACACTCCAACAATGTTTTCTGCTTCAATTTGACTCATTTTACAAAGGTGCTTATTCCTGGAGTGAATATGCAGTTCTACGCAAGAGTAAGCAACTAAGCGAAATAAAGCCATGGAACGCTTATATGCTTTCTATCTATGCATTCTGACACCCCAACAAGTTTTCTGCTTGAATTTGACTCATTTTACAAAGGTGCTTATTCCTGGAGTGAATATGCAGTTCTACTCAAGAGTAAGCAACTAAGCGAAATGAAGCCACGGAACGCTTATTTGCCTTCCATCTATGCATTCTGACACTCCAACAATGTTTTCTGCTTCAATTTGACTCATTTTACAAAGGTGCTTATTCCTGGAGTGAATATGCAGTTCTACTCAAGAGTAAGCAACTAAGCGAAATGAAGCCACGGAACGCTTACTTGCCTTCTATCTATGCATTCTGACACTCCAACAATGTTTTCTGCTTCAATGTGACTCATTTTACAAAGGTGCTTATTCCTGGAGTGAATATGCTGTTCTACTCAAGAGTAAGCAACTAAGCGAAATAAAGCCATGGAACGCTTATTTGCCTTCTATCTATGCATTCTGACACTCCAACAATGTTTTCTGCTTCAATTTGACTCATTTTACAAAGGTGCTTATTCCTGGAGTGAATATGCAATTCTACTCAAGAGTAAGCAAATAAGCGAAATGAAGCCACGAAACGCTTATTTGCCTTCTATCTATGCATTCTGACACTCCAACAATGTTTTCTGCTTCAATTTGACTCATTTTACAAAGGTGCTCATTCCTGGAGTGAATATGCAGTTCTACTCAAGAGTAAGCAACTAAGCGAAATGAAGCCACGGAACGCTTATTTGCCTTCTATCTATGCATTCTGACACTCCAACAATGTTTTCTGCTTCAATTTGACTCATTTTAAAAAGGTGCTTATTCCTGGAGTGAACATGCAGTTTTACTCAAGAGTAAGCAACTAAGCGAAATGAAGCCACGGAACGCTTATTTGCCTTCTATCTATGCATTCTGACACTCCAACAATGTTTTCTGCTTCAATTTGACTCATTTTACAAAGGTGCTTATTCCTGGAGTGAATATGCAGTTCTACTCAAGAGCAAGCAACTAAGCGATATGAAGCCATAGAACGCTTATTTTCCTTCTATCTATGCAGTCTGAACCTCCAACAATGTTTTCTGCTTCAATTTGACTCATTTTACAAAGGTGCTTATTCCTGGAGTGAATATGCAGTTCTACGCAAGAGTAAGCAACTAAGCGAAATAAAGCCATGGAACGCTTATATGCTTTCTATCTATGCATTCTGACACTCCAACAAGTTTTCTGCTTGAATTTGACTCATTTTACAAAGGTGCTTATTCCTGGAGTGAAAATGCAGTTCTACTCAAGAGTAAGCAACTAAGCGAAATGAAGCCATAGAACGCTTATTTGCCTTCCATCTATGCATTCTGACACTCCAACAATGTTTTCTGCTTCAATTTGACTCATTTTACAAAGGTGCTTATTCCTGGAGTGAATATGCAGTTCTACTCAAGAGTAAGCAACTAAGCGAAATGAAGCCACGGAACGCTTATTTGCCTTCTATCTATGCATTCTGACACTCCAACAATGTTTTCTGCTTCAATTTGACTCATTTTACAAAGGTGCTTATTCCTGGAGTGAATATGCAGTTCTACTCAAGAGCAAGCAACTAAGCGAAATGAAGCCATAGAACGCTTATTTGCCTTCTATCTATGCAGTCTGACACTCCAACAATGTTTTCTGCTTCAATTTGACTCATTTTACAAAGGTGCTTATTCCTGGAGTGAATATGCAGTTCTACGCAAGAGTAAGCAACTAAGCGAAATAAAGCCATGGAACGCTTATATGCTTTCTATCTATGCATTCTGACACTCCAACAAGTTTTCTGCTTCAATTTGACTCATTTTACAAAGGTGCTTATTCCTGGAGTGAAAATGCAGTTCTACTCAAGAGTAAGCAACTAAGCGAAATGAAGCCATAGAACGATTTTTTACCTTCTATGCATTCTGACACTCCAACAATGTTTTCTGCTTCAATTTGACCCATTTTACAAAGGTGCTTATTCCTGATGTGAACATGCAGTTCTACTCAAGAGTAAGCAACTAAGCGAAATGAAGCCACGGAACGCTTATTTGCCTTCTATCTATGCATTCTGACACTCCAACAATGTTTTCTGCTTCAATTTGACTCATTTTACAAAGGTGCTTATTCCTGGAGTGAATATGCAGTTCTACGCAAGAGTAAGCAACTAAGCGAAATAAAGCCATGGAACGCTTATATGCTTTCTATCTATGCATTCTGACACTCCAACAAGTTTTCTGCTTCAATTTGACTCATTTTACAAAGGTGCTTATTCCTGGAGTGAATATGCTGTTCTACTCAAGAGTAAGCAACTAAGCGAAATAAAGCCATGGAACGCTTATTTGCCTTCTATCTATGCATTCTGACACTCCAACAATGTTTTCTGCTTCAATTTGGCTCATTTTACAAAGGTGCTTATTCCTGGAGTGAATATGCTGTTCTACTCAAGAGTAAGCAACTAAGCGAAATAAAGCCATGGAACGCTTATTTGCCTTCTATCTATGCATTCTGACACTCCAACAATGTTTTCTGCTTCAATTTGACTCATTTTACAAAGGTGCTTATTCCTGGAGTGAATATGCAGTTCTACTCAAGAGTAACCAACTAAGCGAAATGAAGCCACGGAACGCTTATTTGCCTTCTCTCTATGCATTCTGACACTCCAACAATGTTTTCTGCTTCAATTTGACTCATTTTAAAAAGGTGCTTATTCCTGGAGTGAACATGCAGTTCTACTCAAGAGTAAGCAACTAAGCGAAATGAAGCCACGGAACGCTTATTTGCCTTCTATCTATGCATTCTGACACTCCAACAATGTTTTCTGCTTCAATTTGACTCATTTTACAAAGGTGCTTATTCCTGGAGTGAATATGCAGTTCTACTCAAGAGTAAGCAACTAAGCGAAATAAAGCCATGGAACGCTTATATGCTTTCTATCTATGCATTCTGACACCCCAACAAGTTTTCTGCTTGAATTTGACTCATTTTACAAAGGTGCTTATTAACCTGGAGTGAAAATGCAGTTCTACTCAAGAGTAAGCAACTAAGTGAAATGAAGCCATAGAACGCTTATTTGCCTTCCATCTATGCATTCTGACACTCCAACAATGTTTTCTGCTTCAATTTGACTCATTTTACAAAGGTGCTTATTCCTGGAGTGAATATGCAGTTCTACTCAAGAGTAAGCAACTAAGCGAAATGAAGCCACGGAACGCTTATTTGCCTTCTATCTATGCAGTCTGACACTCCAACAATGTTTTCTGCTTCAATTTGACTCATTTTACAAAGGTGCTTATTCCTGGAGTGAATATGCAGTTCTACGCAAGAGTAAGCAACTAAGCGAAATAAAGCCATGGAACGCTTATATGCTTTCTATCTATGCATTCTGACACCCCAACAAGTTTTCTGCTTGAATTTGACTCATTTTACAAAGGTGCTTATTCCTGGAGTGAATATGCAGTTCTACTCAAGAGTAAGCAACTAAGCGAAATGAAGCCACGGAACGCTTATTTGCCATCCATCTATGCATTCTGACACTCCAACAATGTTTTCTGCTTCAATTTGACTCATTTTACAAAGGTGCTTATTCCTGGAGTGAATATGCAGTTCTACTCAAGAGTAAGCAACTAAGCGAAATGAAGCCACGGAACGCTTACTTGCCTTCTATCTATGCATTCTGACACTCCAACAATGTTTTCTGCTTCAATTTGACTCATTTTACAAAGGTGCTTATTCCTGGAGTGAATATGCTGTTCTACTCAAGAGTAAGCAACTAAGCGAAATAAAGCCATGGAACGCTTATTTGCCTTCTATCTATGCATTCTGACACTCCAACAATGTTTTCTGCTTCAATTTGACTCATTTTACAAAGGTGCTTATTCCTGGAGTGAATATGCAATTCTACTCAAGAGTAAGCAAATAAGCGAAATAAAGCCATGGAACGCTTATTTGCCTTCTATCTATGCATTCTGACACTCCAACAATGTTTTCTGCTTCAATTTGACTCATTTTACAAAGGTGCTTATTCCTGGAGTGAATATGCAGTTCTACTCAAGAGTAAGCAACTAAGCGAAATGAAGCCACGGAACGCTTATTTGCCTTCTATCTATGCATTCTGACACTCCAACAATGTTTTCTGCTTCAATTTGACTCATTTTAAAAAGGTGCTTATTCCTGGAGTGAACATGCAGTTTTACTCAAGAGTAAGCAACTAAGCGAAATGAAGCCACGGAACGCTTATTTGCCTTCTATCTATGCATTCTGACACTCCAACAATGTGTTCTGCTTCAATTTGACTCATTTTACAAAGGTGCTTATTCCTGGAGTGAATATGCAGTTCTACTCAAGAGCAAGCAACTAAGCGATATGAAGCCATAGAACGCTTATTTTCCTTCTATCTATGCAGTCTGAACCTCCAACAATGTTTTCTGCTTCAATTTGACTCATTTTACAAAGGTGCTTATTCCTGGAGTGAATATGCAGTTCTACGCAAGAGTAAGCAACTAAGCGAAATAAAGCCATGGAACGCTTATATGCTTTCTATCTATGCATTCTGACACTCCAACAAGTTTTCTGCTTGAATTTGACTCATTTTACAAAGGTGCTTATTCCTGGAGTGAAAATGCAGTTCTACTCAAGAGTAAGCAACTAAGCGAAATGAAGCCATAGAACTCTTATTTGCCTTCCATCTATGCATTCTGACACTCCAACAATGTTTTCTGCTTCAATTTGACTCATTTTACAAAGGTGCTTATTCCTGGAGTGAATATGCAGTTCTACTCAAGAGTAAGCAACTAAGCGAAATGAAGCCACGGAACGCTTATTTGCCTTCTATCTATGCATTCTGACACTCCAACAATGTTTTCTGCTTCAATTTGACTCATTTTACAAAGGTGCTTATTCCTGGAGTGAATATGCAGTTCTACTCAAGAGCAAGCAACTAAGCGAAATGAAGCCATAGAACGCTTATTTGCCTTCTATCTATGCAGTCTGACACTCCAACAATGTTTTCTGCTTCAATTTGACTCATTTTACAAAGGTGCTTATTCCTGGAGTGAATATGCAGTTCTACGCAAGAGTAAGCAACTAAGCGAAATAAAGCCATGGAACGCTTATATGCTTTCTATCTATGCATTCTGACACTCCAACAAGTTTTCTGCTTCAATTTGACTCATTTTACAAAGGTGCTTATTCCTGGAGTGAAAATGCAGTTCTACTCAAGAGTAAGCAACTAAGCGAAATGAAGCCATAGAACTATTTTTTACCTTCTATGCATTCTGACACTCCAACAATGTTTTCTGCTTCAATTTGACCCATTTTACAAAGGTGCTTATTCCTGATGTGAACATGCAGTTCTACTCAAGAGTAAGCAACTAAGCGAAATGAAGCCACGGAACGCTTATTTGCCTTCTATCTATGCATTCTGACACTCCAACAATGTTTTCTGCTTCAATTTGACTCATTTTACAAAGGTGCTTATTCCTGGAGTGAATATGCAGTTCTACGCAAGAGTAAGCAACTAAGCGAAATAAAGCCATGGAACGCTTATATGCTTTCTATCTATGCATTCTGACACTCCAACAAGTTTTCTGCTTCAATTTGACTCATTTTACAAAGGTGCTTATTCCTGGAGTGAATATGCTGTTCTACTCAAGAGTAAGCAACTAAGCGAAATAAAGCCATGGAACGCTTATTTGCCTTCTATCTATGCATTCTGACACTCCAACAATGTTTTCTGCTTCAATTTGGCTCATTTTACAAAGGTGCTTATTCCTGGAGTGAATATGCTGTTCTACTCAAGAGTAAGCAACTAAGCGAAATAAAGCCATGGAACGCTTATTTGCCTTCTATCTATGCATTCTGACACTCCAACAATGTTTTCTGCTTCAATTTGACTCATTTTACAAAGGTGCTTATTCCTGGAGTGAATATGCAGTTCTACTCAAGAGTAACCAACTAAGCGAAATGAAGCCACGGAACGCTTATTTGCCTTCTCTCTATGCATTCTGACACTCCAACAATGTTTTCTGCTTCAATTTGACTCATTTTAAAAAGGTGCTTATTCCTGGAGTGAACATGCAGTTCTACTCAAGAGTAAGCAACTAAGCGAAATGAAGCCACGGAACGCTTATTTGCCTTCTATCTATGCATTCTGACACTCCAACAATGTTTTCTGCTTCAATTTGACTCATTTTACAAAGGTGCTTATTCCTGGAGTGAATATGCAGTTCTACTCAAGAGTAAGCAACTAAGCGAAATAAAGCCATGGAACGCTTATATGCTTTCTATCTATGCATTCTGACACCCCAACAAGTTTTCTGCTTGAATTTGACTCATTTTACAAAGGTGCTTATTAACCTGGAGTGAAAATGCAGTTCTACTCAAGAGTAAGCAACTAAGCGAAATGAAGCCATAGAACGCTTATTTGCCTTCCATCTATGCATTCTGACACTCCAACAATGTTTTCTGCTTCAATTTGACTCATTTTACAAAGGTGCTTATTCCTGGAGTGAATATGCAGTTCTACTCAAGAGTAAGCAACTAAGCGAAATGAAGCCACGGAACGCTTATTTGCCTTCTATCTATGCATTCTGACACTCCAACAATGTTTTCTGCTTGAATTTGACTCATTTTACAAAGGTGCTTATTCCTGGAGTGAATATGCAGTTCTACTCAAGAGTAAGCAACTAAGCGAAATGAAGCCACGGAACGCTTATTTGCCTTCCATCTATGCATTCTGACACTCCAACAATGTTTTCTGCTTCAATTTGACTCATTTTACAAAGGTGCTTATTCCTGGAGTGAATATGCAGTTCTACTCAAGAGTAAGCAACTAAGCGAAATGAAGCCACGGAACGCTTACTTGCCTTCTATCTATGCATTCTGACACTCCAACAATGTTTTCTGCTTCAATGTGACTCATTTTACAAAGGTGCTTATTCCTGGAGTGAATATGCTGTTCTACTCAAGAGTAAGCAACTAAGCGAAATAAAGCCACGGAACGCTTATTTGCCTTCTATCTATGCATTCTGACACTCCAACAATGTTTTCTGCTTCAATTTGACTCATTTTACAAAGGTGCTTATTCCTGGAGTGAATATGCAATTCTACTCAAGAGTAAGCAAATAAGCGAAATGAAGCCACGAAACGCTTATTTGCCTTCTATCTATGCATTCTGACACTCCAACAATGTTTTCTGCTTCAATTTGACTCATTTTACAAAGGTGCTCATTCCTGGAGTGAATATGCAGTTCTACTCAAGAGTAAGCAACTAAGCGAAATGAAGCCACGGAACGCTTATTTGCCTTCTATCTATGCATTCTGACACTCCAACAATGTTTTCTGCTTCAATTTGACTCATTTTAAAAAGGTGCTTATTCCTGGAGTGAACATGCAGTTTTACTCAGGAGTAAGCAACTAAGCGAAATGAAGCCACGGAACGCTTATTTGCCTTCTATCTATGCATTCTGACACTCCAACAATGTTTTCTGCTTCAATTTGACTCATTTTACAAAGGTGCTTATTCCTGGAGTGAATATGCAGTTCTACTCAAGAGCCAGCAACTAAGCGATATGAAGCCATAGAACGCTTATTTTCCTTCTATCTATGCAGTCTGAACCTCCAACAATGTTTTCTGCTTCAATTTGACTCATTTTACAAAGGTGCTTATTCCTGGAGTGAATATGCAGTTCTACGCAAGAGTAAGCAACTAAGCGAAATAAAGCCATGGAACGCTTATATGCTTTCTATCTATGCATTCTGACACTCCAACAAGTTTTCTGCTTGAATTTGACTCATTTTACAAAGGTGCTTATTCCTGGAGTGAAAATGCAGTTCTACTCAAGAGTAAGCAACTAAGCGAAATGAAGCCATAGAACGCTTATTTGCCTTCCATCTATGCATTCTGACACTCCAACAATGTTTTCTGCTTCAATTTGACTCATTTTACAAAGGTGCTTATTCCTGGAGTGAATATGCAGTTCTACTCAAGAGTAAGCAACTAAGCGAAATGAAGCCACGGAACGCTTATTTGCCTTCTATCTATGCATTCTGACACTCCAACAATGTTTTCTGCTTCAATTTGACTCATTTTACAAAGGTGCTTATTCCTGGAGTGAATATGCAGTTCTACTCAAGAGCAAGCAACTAAGCGAAATGAAGCCATAGAACGCTTATTTGCCTTCTATCTATGCAGTCTGACACTCCAACAATGTTTTCTGCTTCAATTTGACTCATTTTACAAAGGTGCTTATTCCTGGAGTGAATATGCAGTTCTACGCAAGAGTAAGGAACTAAGCGAAATAAAGCCATGTGTGAGGGACAGGGGATATCGCGAAGTCCCTCCCCTCCTGAGTTCAAGCCCGTCCCCGAGCAAAGGGGAAAGCAGGGAGAGTTCCGATTCCAGTGGGGAAGCAGGAAGTCGTGTCCGAGGCTCAGGCAAGGTAGAGGAGCCAGGGTCCCAGGTGGGACAGGAAGGGGCAAGCAAGGGGGGAAGACCCATCCCTCCAACTCCAGAATTACGCAGGAAGAGGAGGGGCAAGAGGATGGGTCTGCCAAAGCTTTTGTGTTGGAGAAAGACGCGCCAAAAGCCATTAGGAGGTTCTGAAACCGACTGACAACATCGCTCCGTGTAAATAGCAATGACTTGAGCACTGTAAATACGCAGCACCAATAAAAGAATAAAATGCAGAGCTGCGTAGCGTCGTTACTCTGAAGTAGTCCACTCCGGCCACTGTGACAGCAACCTCCTAATCATTTTTGGGCTACTTCGGAGTTGCCGGGATGAGCGTGTCCGAGGCGGAGAAGTGGCGGCAGATCGCTGAGCAAGCCCAGCTAGAACTGCAACAGCTGTCGCTGCAGGCGCAGGGAGAATTGAAGGCAGCTAAAGAGGAGACTAAGAAGGTCCAGGACGACCGGCTACAACTTGCGGAACAGGTGAGAGAGCTCCAGGAAAAAGAGCAGCATTTAAGGGCGGTGGCGGTAGACCTCCAAAACAAGCTGGATGCAGAGAAAAACAAGGCGGGAGGGGCTCCCCAAGTCCAAGTGCTGCCAGGAAGGAGAGCAGGGACCCTTGTAAGCAAGTTCAATGGAGACCCGAAGGAGTTTCAGGGCTTTGAGACTGAGATCGTGTATGCTCTTGAGCTGCACCAGAATGAGTTCCCCGATGATGAGCACAGAGTAGCGTTTATTGTGGAACATCTCACCGGAGCAGCCAGGGAGTGGCTAAGACCATTAATCGCAACCAAGAATCCTTGCATGAAAAATGTCCAACAATTTCTAGAAGGTTTGAGGACGATGTATTCGTCCGATAGTCATTTGGACCAGACTAAGGAGGAACTGCATAATTTACGCCAAGGAAATATGACAGTTCGCGCATATTGGGCGAAATTCACCATGCTGGTGCACAGACTGGGGTGGGTTTTGGATTCGCCTCCCATGCAAGCTGCGTTTTACTTGGGTTTGAGCGAGGAGGTGAAGGATGAACTCTCGAGAGGTCCAAAGCCCAGTACTATGGATCAGCTGAGCAAAGCAGCTCTGGCGGTGGGGGTGAGGCAGGAATCCCGGTGGAACGACAAGCAAGCGACGCGCGCAAAGCGGGCTTGGTTCCCACGGTCGCAGGAGAAGCCACTCCCTCAACAACCCTTTCAGGCCACGCCTGGAGCCAGCCAGGACCAGGAGCCCATGCAGATTGATAGCGCGCGCGCGCGGGCTTTTCAAACCCCAGCGGCGCCAAGACGCAAGGAGGGAAGGGGCGGGAATTGCTTTCTCTGCAACTCACCCCAGCATCTCGTCAGAGACTGCCCACATCGCAGGGAGTGGCAAGGAAAGGCGGGAACGGTGGTGCCCTCCCCCACTGACGCAGCACCACAGCAGGGAAACGGGAAAGCCTGGCTGCAGGAGACAAGGGGCAGCAGCCAGGCACAGTCAGCAGACAACAGCCCCAGCCCGCCCACCCGCACAGAGAGGTGCAGAGCCAGCCCACCCCTCCCAGAGCAGGAGTGGTTCTAGAAGTGACGCTAACGCTCCCAAATGGCTATCCCCTGACGGTCCTCGCCTTAATTGACAGTGGGGCGTCCGCCAACTTCTTCTCGAGAAGCTTTGCAGAAGAGCACCAAATCCAGCTTTTGCAGTTGGATTTTCCTCTGCACGTAGCAACCATTGACGGCAGGGAGCTGCTGGGAGGGGCCATCACACATCAAACCCCCCCCATGAGAATGACGGTGGGAAGGCACTCAGAGACACTGGCGTTCAACGTCACCACCATCTCAGACCCCCCCATCGTCTTGGGCATGAGCTGGCTGGCGCGACACGACCCCTCCATCAGTTGGCACCAGAGGTGCATCACGTTTGGGTCAGACTTTTGTCTGGAACATTGCATGCAGCACCAACCAGGGGAGGGGCCTCCGATAGCCACGGTGGCCACCATGCATATCAAAGGGGGTGAGGCAATACCCAAGCAGTACTGGGACCTGCAGGAGGTCTTCAGCGAAGCGGAGTCCGACCACCTACCCCCGCACAGGCCTTTTGACTGCCAGATCAACCTGGTGCCAGGGGCGACGATACCCCCAGCCAAGCTGTACGCCATGTCAGACCAGGAGCTGGAGGATCTGCGCGCTTTCATCGACAAGAACCTCAAGCGGGGGTTCATAAGGGAAAGCAAGGCAGCAGGGGGCAGCCCGGTCTTCTGGGTGGACAAGAAAGACACGCAACAGCGCCGTCTTGTGGTGGACTTTAGACGGCTGAATTCGGTGACAGAGCCCGTGGCTTTCCCCATGCCCAGAGTGGATGATCTCCTGACAGCGGCACGCAGGGGCAAGATTTTCACCAAGCTGGACCTAAGGGGGGCGTACAACTTGATCAGGATCCGGGAAGGAGATGAATGGAAAACCACGATGTTCACGCCTCTGGGCTCTTTTGAATATCTGGTGATGCCCTTCGGTTTGCAAGGGGGCTCAGCATGCTTCCAGGCCTTCATGCACCACGTCCTGGGGTCCCTCCTCTTCAGGAAATGCTTGGTCTTCCTAGATGACATCCTTATCTACTCGAATGACCCAGTGCAGCATGTGAAAGATGTCAGAGAGGTGTTGCAACGCCTGAAGGAGAACCACCTGTATGTGAAGCTGGAGAAGTGCAAGTTTCACACCAAAGAGGTGGACTTCCTGGGCTACAAGCTGTCAGACAAGGGGCTGGCGATGGACAAGGACAAGGTGCAGGCCATCCTGGACTGGCACAGCCCCAGGACGCGCAAAGATGCCCAACGCCTACTAGGCTTCGCTAACTTCTACAGGAAGTTCATCAAGAACTTCTCTCGCGTTACGGCTCCCATCACGGACTGCCTGAGAGGCAAGCAGAAGTTCAAGTGGACACCAGAGGCGCAAGCAGCGTTCGAAAGCCTCAAGAGAGTGTTCGCCTCAGACCAAAACCTGTTCCATGTGGTGCAGGACGCGCCCCTACGCATTGAGACAGATGCTTCTGAAAAAGCTGTGGGCGCAATTTTGTTGCAACTGGACGCCAACAGGGAGTGGAGACCCTGTGCCTTCTTCTCCAGGAAGCTGACACAGCCTGAACGCAACTACACAGTGTTTGATAGGGAACTTCTTGCAATCTACGCTGCGTTCCAGCACTGGCGACACTTCCTGGTGGGCGCGAAGCACCCCATCCAGGTGTGCACAGACCACAAGAACCTGGAGTTCTGGAGAACTGCCAGGGTGCTCAACCAGCGGCAGATACGGTGGGCAGAGTTCTTCTCGAACTTCAACTTCTCCATCCACTACATCCCGGGGGAGCAGAATGTCAGGGCGGATGCCCTCTCCCGCAAGCCAGAGTACATGGAGGAGGAGGCGCCACCAGCCCCAAGGCACATTTTCCCCCCGTCGGCATGGTCCTGCGGAGCAGCTGTGGTGAGCGAGGCAGAACTCACAGCACTGACGGCAGCGGATGAATTTGCCAACCGCATCTTCAGAGAACTGAGAGGGGGGAGGGAGCAGGCAAAAGACTTTGCAGAACGCAGAGGGCTGCTTTTCTACAAGGGTGCGCTGTACCTACCCACCACCCAGCTTCGACGTACGGTCCTCAAGCAGATGCACGACAACCCTACAGCGGGGCATTTTGGAAGGGACAAAACCGCTCACCTAGTCATGAGACACTTCTGGTGGCCAGGGGTGCGGGAAGATGTTCGAGACTATGTAAGGGGCTGTACCACCTGCCAGCGGGCGAAGGTGGTCAGAGCAGCGCCACCAGGGTTGCTGGAGCCCTTAGCCACACCACACAGGCCGTGGGAAGTGGTGTCCATGGACTTCATCACAGATCTGCCTTCGTCCAGGGGTAAGACTGCAGTGTTGGTGGTGGTGGACCTTATGTCCAAAATGTGTCACTTTATACCGTGTGCCAGGGCAGTCTCGGCAGAAGAGACAGCCAAACTGTTTGTTGATCACATTTTCAGACTGCATGGATTACCTTTAAGGGTTATTTCGGATTGTGGCCGCCAATTTGTTTCCAGGTTCTGGCGGCGGCTCATGAACCTCCTGCAGGTGGAGGTCAGCTTGTCGACGGCTAGACACCCGCAGACCAACGGACAAGCGGAGAGGGTCAACGCTATTCTGCAGCAGTACCTGAGATGCTACGTCAGCCAGCGGCAAACGGACTGGGTGGATCGCTTGCCACTAGCAGAATTTGCCTACAACAATGCAGTGCACGTCTCCACAGGGGTGTCGCCCTTTAAGGCCAATTACGGGCGCGACCTCAGATCTTTCCCAGAGAGGGAGAGGGAGGAGGAGGAGGAGGAGGGCCCACAGGCTGAGGATTGGGCAGAGGAACTGGAGACGGTGCACCAGCAGCTCAGAGAACACTTGGAGAGGGCCAAGGAAGCGTACAAAAAGGGGGCAGATCGCCACAGGCGACAAGGGGAGGTCATCAGGGTGGGGGACAAGGTGTGGTTGTCCTCGGAGGGCCTTCCCACCAGAGGGAGGTGCAAAAAGCTGGCACCCAAAAGGCTGGGCCCCTTCACGGTCACGCAACAGGTAAACCCGGTGGCATACAGGCTGGCACTGCCAGAGGACATGAGGGTGCATCCAGTGTTTCATAGATCGCTGCTGTCGCCGTACAGGGAAAGCAGCAGGCTCCGAGACGGCGAACAAACCCCCGAGGGAGGGGGGGAGAGGGAAGGCAGGGAGCAACTCAATGAGGCCACGGCCATCCTGGATTCAAGGTGGGGGGTGGGGGGACTGGAGTACCTCATGGCATGGGAGGATGCTCCACCGTCCCAGAATGAATGGGTCCCAGCCACTCAGATACAGGAGGAATTCTTGGTGGAAGAATTTCACGCCCTCTTTCCCCACAGACCCAAGCCCTGGCACATGGAAAGGGAGGGGGAGGAGGAGGAGGCACGGGAGAGCAGCTCACCATGGCGCTGGGAAGCGGAGTTTGAGGAACCAGAGGATGAGGTATGGGTGTCACCGAGATCCACCCAGTCAGAGGAAGGAGCAGATTGGCAGAACGTTTTTACCCCCACCAGCTCTGACGCCACGGACTTTTTGGGATTCCCGTCCGCCCAGGCGGAAGGGGGGGGCTCGCAGGACTGGGGGGAGGTATTCACACCAACGGGCTCGGAGAGCACTGAGTTCTTAGGCTTCCAGTCGTCACCGACACATGGGGGGGGCCTGGGGAGGGGTGAAGGAGAGCTTGGGAGGGGGGTGGATGTGAGGGACAGGGGATATCGCGAAGTCCCTCCCCTCCTGAGTTCAAGCCCGTCCCCGAGCAAAGGGGAAAGCAGGGAGAGTTCCGATTCCAGTGGGGAAGCAGGAAGTCGTGTCCGAGGCTCAGGCAAGGTAGAGGAGCCAGGGTCCCAGGTGGGACAGGAAGGGGCAAGCAAGGGGGGAAGACCCATCCCTCCAACTCCAGAATTACGCAGGAAGAGGAGGGGCAAGAGGATGGGTCTGCCAAAGCTTTTGTGTTGGAGAAAGACGCGCCAAAAGCCATTAGGAGGTTCTGAAACCGACTGACAACATCGCTCCGTGTAAATAGCAATGACTTGAGCACTGTAAATACGCAGCACCAATAAAAGAATAAAATGCAGAGCTGCGTAGCGTCGTTACTCTGAAGTAGTCCACTCCGGCCACTGTGACACCATGGAACGCTTATATGCTTTCTATCTATGCATTCTGACACTCCAACAAGTTTTCTGCTTCAATTTGACTCATTTTACAAAGGTGCTTATTCCTGGAGTGAATATGCTGTTCTACTCAAGAGTAAGCAACTAAGCGAAATAAAGCCATGGAACGCTTATTTGCCTTCTATCTATGCATTCTGACACTCCAACAATGTTTTCTGCTTCAATTTGGCTCATTTTACAAAGGTGCTTATTCCTGGAGTGAATATGCTGTTCTACTCAAGAGTAAGCAACTAAGCGAAATAAAGCCATGGAACGCTTATTTGCCTTCTATCTATGCATTCTGACACTCCAACAATGTTTTCTGCTTCAATTTGACTCATTTTACAAAGGTGCTTATTCCTGGAGTGAATATGCAGTTCTACTCAAGAGTAACCAACTAAGCGAAATGAAGCCACGGAACGCTTATTTGCCTTCTATCTATGCATTCTGACACTCCAACAATGTTTTCTGCTTCAATTTGACTCATTTTAAAAAGGTGCTTATTCCTGGAGTGAACATGCAGTTCTACTCAAGAGTAAGCAACTAAGCGAAATGAAGCCACGGAACGCTTATTTGCCTTCTATCTATGCATTCTGACACTCCAACAATGTTTTCTGCTTCAATTTGACTCATTTTACAAAGGTGCTTATTCCTGGAGTGAATATGCAATTCTACTCAAGAGTAAGCAACTAAGCGAAATAAAGCCATGGAACGCTTATTTGCCTTCTATCTATGCATTCTGACACCCCAACAAGTTTTCTGCTTGAATTTGACTCATTTTACAAAGGTGCTTATTAACCTGGAGTGAAAATGCAGTTCTACTCAAGAGTAAGCAACTAAGCGAAATGAAGCCATAGAACGCTTATTTGCCTTCAATCTATGCATTCTGACACTCCAACAATGTTTTCTGCTTCAATTTGACTCATTTTACAAAGGTGCTTATTCCTGGAGTGAATATGCAGTTCTACTCAAGAGTAAGCAACTAAGCGAAATGAAGCCACGGAACGCTTATTTGCCTTCTATCTATGCATTCTGACACTCCAACAATGTTTTCTGCTTCAATTTGACTCATTTTACAAAGGTGCTTATTCCTGGAGTGAATATGCTGTTCTACTCAAGAGTAAGCAACTAAGCGAAATAAAGCCATGGAACGCTTATTTGCCTTCTATCTATGCATTCTGACACTCCAACAATGTTTTCTGCTTCAATTTGACTCATTTTACAAAGGTGCTTATTCCTGGAGTGAATATGCTGTTCTACTCAAGAGTAAGCAACTAAGCGAAATAAAGCCATGGAACGCTTATTTGCCTTCTATCTATGCATTCTGACACTCCAACAATGTTTTCTGCTTCAATTTGACTCATTTTACAAAGGTGCTTATTCCTGGAGTGAATATGCAATTCTACTCAAGAGTAAGCAAATAAGCGAAATAAAGCCATGGAACGCTTATTTGCCTTCTATCTATGCATTCTGACACTCCAACAATGTTTTCTGCTTCAATTTGACTCATTTTACAAAGGTGCTTATTCCTGGAGTGAATATGCAGTTCTACTCAAGAGTAAGCAACTAAGCGAAATGAAGCCACGGAACGCTTGTTTGCCTTCTATCTATGCATTCTGACACTCCAACAATGTTTTCTGCTTCAATTTGACTCATTTTAAAAAGGTGCTTATTCCTGGAGTGAACATGCAGTTCTACTCAAGAGTAAGCAACTAAGCGAAATGAAGCCACGGAACGCTTATTTGCCTTCTATCTATGCATTCTGACACTCCAACAATGTTTTCTGCTTCAATTTGACTCATTTTACAAAGGTGCTTATTCCTGGAGTGAATATGCAGTTCTTCGCAAGAGTAAGCAACTAAGCGAAATAAAGCCATGGAACGCTTATATGCTTTCTATCTATGCATTCTGACACCCCAACAAGTTTTCTGCTTGAATTTGACTCATTTTACAAAGGTGCTTATTCCTGGAGTGAATATGCAGTTCTACTCAAGAGTAAGCAACTAAGCGAAATGAAGCCACGGAACGCTTATTTGCCTTCCATCTATGCATTCTGACACTCCAACAATGTTTTCTGCTTCAATTTGACTCATTTTACAAAGGTGCTTATTCCTGGAGTGAATATGCAGTTCTACTCAAGAGTAAGCAACTAAGCGAAATGAAGCCACGGAACGCTTACTTGCCTTCTATCTATGCATTCTGACACTCCAACAATGTTTTCTGCTTCAATTTGACTCATTTTACAAAGGTGCTTATTCCTGGAGTGAATATGCTGTTCTACTCAAGAGTAAGCAACTAAGCGAAATAAAGCCATGGAACGCTTATTTGCCTTCTATCTATGCATTCTGACACTCCAACAATGTTTTCTGCTTCAATTTGACTCATTTTACAAAGGTGCTTATTCCTGGAGTGAATATGCAATTCTACTCAAGAGTAAGCAACTAAGCGAAATGAAGCCACGGAACGCTTATATGCTTTTTATCTATGCATTCTGACACTCCAACAAGTTTTCTGCTTCAATTTGACTCATTTTACAAAGGTGCTTATTCCTGGAGTGAAAATGCAGTTCTACTCAAGAGTAAGCAACTAAGCGAAATGAAGCCATAGAACGATTATTTGCCTTCTATCTATGCATTCTGACACTCCAACAATGTTTTCTGCTTCAATTTGACCCATTTTACAAAGGTGCTTATTCCTGATGTGAACATGCAGTTCTACTCAAGAGTAAGCAACTAAGCGAAATGAAGCCACGGAACGCTTATTTGCCTTCTATCTATGCATTCTGACACTCCAACAATGTTTTCTGCTTCAATTTGACTCATTTTACCAAGGTGCTTATTCCTGGAGTGAATATGCAGTTCTACTCAAGAGCAAGCAACTAAGCGAAATGAAGCCATAGAACGCTTATTTGCCTTCTATCTATGCAGTCTGACACTCCAACAATGTTTTCTGCTTCAATTTGACTCATTTTACAAAGGTGCTTATTCCTGGAGTGAATATGCAGTTCTTCGCAAGAGTAAGCAACTAAGCGAAATAAAGCCATGGAACGCTTATATGCTTTCTATCTATGCATTCTGACACCCCAACAAGTTTTCTGCTTGAATTTGACTCATTTTACAAAGGTGCTTATTCCTGGAGTGAATATGCAGTTCTACTCAAGAGTAAGCAACTAAGCGAAATGAAGCCACGGAACGCTTATTTGCCTTCCATCTATGCATTCTGACACTCCAACAATGTTTTCTGCTTCAATTTGACTCATTTTACCAAGGTGCTTATTCCTGGAGTGAATATGCAGTTCTACTCAAGAGCAAGCAACTAAGCGAAATGAAGCCATAGAACGCTTATTTGCCTTCTATCTATGCAGTCTGACACTCCAACAATGTTTTCTGCTTCAATTTGACTCATTTTACAAAGGTGCTTATTCCTGGAGTGAATATGCAGTTCTTCGCAAGAGTAAGCAACTAAGCGAAATAAAGCCATGGAACGCTTACTTGCCTTCTATCTATGCATTCTGACACTCCAACAATGTTTTCTGCTTCAATTTGACTCATTTTACAAAGGTGCTTATTCCTGGAGTGAATATGCTGTTCTACTCAAGAGTAAGCAACTAAGCGAAATAAAGCCATGGAACGCTTATTTGCCTTCTATCTATGCATTCTGACACTCCAACAATGTTTTCTGCTTCAATTTGACTCATTTTACAAAGGTGCTTATTCCTGGAGTGAATATGCAATTCTACTCAAGAGTAAGCAACTAAGCGAAATGAAGCCACGGAACGCTTATATGCTTTTTATCTATGCATTCTGACACTCCAACAAGTTTTCTGCTTCAATTTGACTCATTTTACAAAGGTGCTTATTCCTGGAGTGAAAATGCAGTTCTACTCAAGAGTAAGCAACTAAGCGAAATGAAGCCATAGAACGATTATTTGCCTTCTATCTATGCATTCTGACACTCCAACAATGTTTTCTGCTTCAATTTGACCCATTTTACAAAGGTGCTTATTCCTGATGTGAACATGCAGTTCTACTCAAGAGTAAGCAACTAAGCGAAATGAAGCCACGGAACGCTTATTTGCCTTCTATCTATGCATTCTGACACTCCAACAATGTTTTCTGCTTCAAGTTTACTCATTTTATAAAGGTGCTTATTCCTGGAGTGAATATGCTGTTCTACTCAAGAGTAAGCAACTAAGCGAAATAAAGCCATGGAACGCTTATTTGCCTTCTATCTATGCATTCTGACACTCCAACAATGTTTTCTGCTTCAATTTGACTCATTTTACAAAGGTGCTTATTCCTGGAGTGAATATGCTGTTCTACTCCAGAGTAAGCAACTAAGCGAAATAAAGCCATGGAACGCTTATTTGCCTTCTATCTATGCATTCTGACACTCCAACAATGTTTTCTGCTTCAATTTGACTCATTTTACAAAGGTGCTTATTCCTGGAGTGAATATGCAGTTCTACGCAAGAGTAAGCAACTAAGCGAAATAAAGCCATGGAACGCTTATATGCTTTCTATCTATGCATTCTGACACTCCAACAAGTTTTCTGCTTCAATTTGACTCATTTTACAAAGGTGCTTATTCCTGGAGTGAAAATGCAGTTCTACTCAAGAGTAAGCACCTAAGCGAAATGAAGCCATAGAACGATTATTTGCCTTCTATCTATGCATTCTGACACTCCAACAATGTTTTCTGCTTCAATTTGACTCATTTTACAAAGGTGCTTATTCCTGGAGTGAATATGCAGTTCTACTCAAGAGTAAGCAACTAAGCGAAATGAAGCCACGGAACGCTTGTTTGCCTTCTATCTATGCATTCTGACACTCCAACAATGTTTTCTGCTTCAATTTGACTCATTTTAAAAAGGTCCTTATTCCTGGAGTGAACATGCAGTTCTACTCAAGAGTAAGCAACTAAGTGAAATGAAGCCACGGAACGCTTATTTGCCTTCTATCTATGCATTCTGACACTCCAACAATGTTTTCTGCTTCAATTTGACTCATTTTACAAAGGTGCTTATTCCTGGAGTGAATATGCAGTTCTACTCAAGAGCAAGCAACTAAGCGAAATGAAGCCATAGAACGCTTATTTGCCTTCTATCTATGCAGTCTGACACTCCAACAATGTTTTCTGCTTCAATTTGACTCATTTTACAAAGGTGCTTATTCCTGGAGTGAATATGCAGTTCTACGCAAGAGTAAGCAACTAAGCGAAATAAAGCCATGGAACGCTTATATGCTTTCTATCTATGCATTCTGACACCCAAACAAGTTTTCTGCTTGAATTTGACTCATTTTACAAAGGTGCTTATTCCTGGAGTGAATATGCAGTTCTACTCAAGAGTAAGCAACTAAGCGAAATGAAGCCACGGAACGCTTATTTGCCATCCATCTATGCATTCTGACACTCCAACAATGTTTTCTGCTTCAATTTGACTCATTTTACAAAGGTGCTTATTCCTGGAGTGAATATGCAGTTCTACTCAAGAGTAAGCAACTAAGCGAAATGAAGCCACGGAACGCTTACTTGCCTTCTATCTATGCATTCTGACACTCCAACAATGTTTTCTGCTTCAATTTGACTCATTTTACAAAGGTGCTTATTCCTGGAGTGAATATGCTGTTCTACTCAAGAGTAAGCAACTAAGCGAAATAAAGCCATGGAACGCTTATTTGCCTTCTATCTATGCATTCTGACACTCCAACAATGTTTTCTGCTTCAATTTGACTCATTTTACAAAGGTGCTTATTCCTGGAGTGAATATGCAATTCTACTCAAGAGTAAGCAAATAAGCGAAATAAAGCCATGGAACGCTTATTTGCCTTCTATCTATGCATTCTGACACTCCAACAATGTTTTCTGCTTCAATTTGACTCATTTTACAAAGGTGCTTATTCCTGGAGTGAATATGCAGTTCTACTCAAGAGTAAGCAACTAAGCGAAATGAAACCACGGAACGCTTATTTGCCTTCTATCTATGCATTCTGACACTCCAACAATGTTTTCTGCTTCAATTTGACTCATTTTAAAAAGGTGCTTATTCCTGGAGTGAACATGCAGTTTTACTCAAGAGTAAGCAACTAAGCGAAATGAAGCCACGGAACGCTTATTTGCCTTCTATCTATGCATTCTGACACTCCAACAATGTGTTCTGCTTCAATTTGACTCATTTTACAAAGGTGCTTATTCCTGGAGTGAATATGCAGTTCTACTCAAGAGCAAGCAACTAAGCGAAATGAAGCCATAGAACGCTTATTTGCCTTCTATCTATGCAGTCTGAACCTCCAACAATGTTTTCTGCTTCAATTTGACTCATTTTACAAAGGTGCTTATTCCTGGAGTGAATATGCAGTTCTACGCAAGAGTAAGCAACTAAGCGAAATAAAGCCATGGAACGCTTATATGCTTTCTATCTATGCATTCTGACACTCCAACAAGTTTTCTGCTTGAATTTGACTCATTTTACAAAGGTGCTTATTCCTGGAGTGAAAATGCAGTTCTACTCAAGAGTAAGCAACTAAGCGAAATGAAGCCATAGAACGCTTATTTGCCTTCCATCTATGCATTCTGACACTCCAACAATGTTTTCTGCTTCAATTTGACTCATTTTACAAAGGTGCTTATTCCTGGAGTGAATATGCAGTTCTACTCAAGAGTAAGCAACTAAGCGAAATGAAGCCACGGAACGCTTATTTGCCTTCTATCTATGCATTCTGACACTCCAACAATGTTTTCTGCTTCAATTTGACTCATTTTACAAAGGTGCTTATTCCTGGAGTGAATATGCAGTTCTACTCAAGAGCAAGCAACTAAGCGAAATGAAGCCATAGAACGCTTATTTGCCTTCTATCTATGCAGTCTGACACTCCAACAATGTTTTCTGCTTCAATTTGACTCATTTTAAAAAGGTGCTTATTCCTGGAGTGAATATGCAGTTCTACGCAAGAGTAAGCAACTAAGCGAAATAAAGCCATGGAACGCTTATATGCTTTCTATCTATGCATTCTGACACTCCAACAAGTTTTCTGCTTCAATTTGACTCATTTTACAAAGGTGCTTATTCCTGGAGTGAAAATGCAGTTCTACTCAAGAGTAAGCAACTAAGCGAAATGAAGCCATAGAACGATTATTTGCCTTCTATCTATGCATTCTGACACTCCAACAATGTTTTCTGCTTCAATTTGACCCATTTTACAAAGGTGCTTATTCCTGATGTGAACATGCAGTTCTACTCAAGAGTAAGCAACTAAGCGAAATGAAGCCACGGAACGCTTATTTGCCTTCTATCTATGCATTCTGACACTCCAACAATGTTTTCTGCTTCAAGTTTACTCATTTTATAAAGGTGCTTATTCCTGGAGTGAATATGCTGTTCTACTCAAGAGTAAGCAACTAAGCGAAATAAAGCCATGGAACGCTTATTTGCCTTCTATCTATGCATTCTGACACTCCAACAATGTTTTCTGCTTCAATTTGACTCATTTTACAAAGGTGCTTATTCCTGGAGTGAATATGCTGTTCTACTCAAGAGTAAGCAACTAAGCGAAATAAAGCCATGGAACGCTTATTTGCCTTCTATCTATGCATTCTGACACTCCAACAATGTTTTCTGCTTCAATTTGACTCATTTTACAAAGGTGCTTATTCCTGGAGTGAATATGCAGTTCTACGCAAGAGTAAGCAACTAAGCGAAATAAAGCCATGGAACGCTTATATGCTTTCTATCTATGCATTCTGACACTCCAACAAGTTTTCTGCTTCAATTTGACTCATTTTACAAAGGTGCTTATTCCTGGAGTGAAAATGCAGTTCTACTCAAGAGTAAGCACCTAAGCGAAATGAAGCCATAGAACGATTATTTGCCTTCTATCTATGCATTCTGACACGCCAACAATGTTTTCTGCTTCAATTTGACCCATTTTACAAAGGTGCTTATTCCTGATGTGAACATGCAGTTCTACTCAAGAGTAAGCAACTAAGCGAAATGAAGCCACGGAACGCTTATTTGCCTTCTATCTATGCATTCTGACACTCCAACAATGTTTTCTGCTTCAATTTTACTCATTTTACAAAGGTGCTTATTCCTGGAGTGAATATGCTGTTCTACTCAAGAGTAAGCAACTAAGCGAAATAAAGCCATGGAACGCTTATTTGCCTTCTATCTATGCATTCTGACACTCCAAGAATGTTTTCTGCTTCAATTTGACTCATTTTACAAAGGTGCTTATTCCTGGAGTGAATATGCTGTTCTACTCAAGAGTAAGCAACTAAGCGAAATAAAGCCATGGAACGCTTATTTGCCTTTTATCTATGCATTCTGACACTCCAACAATGTTTTCTGCTTCAATTTGACTCATTTTACAAAGGTGCTTATTCCTGGAGTGAATATGCAGTTCTACTCAAGAGTAAGCAACTAAGCGAAATGAAGCCACGGAACGCTTATTTGCCTTCTATCTATGCATTCTGACACTCCAACAATGTTTTCTGCTTCAATTTGACTCATTTTAAAAAGGTGCTTATTCCTGGAGTGAACATGCAGTTCTACTCAAGAGTAAGCAACTAAGCGAAATGAAGCCACGGAACGCTTATTTGCCTTCTATCTATGCATTCTGACACTCCAACAATGTTTTCTGCTTCAATTTGACTCATTTTACAAAGGTGCTTATTCCTGGAGTGAATATGCAGTTCTACTCAAGAGTAAGCAACTAAGCGAAATAAAGCCATGGAACGCTTATATGCTTTCTATCTATGCATTCTGACACCCCAACAAGTTTTCTGCTTGAATTTGACTCATTTTACAAAGGTGCTTATTCCTGGAGTGAAAATGCAGTTCTACTCAAGAGTAAGCAACTAAGCGAAATGAAGCCATAGAACGCTTATTTGCCTTCCATCTATGCATTCTGACACTCCAACAATGTTTTCTGCTTCAATTTGACTCATTTTACAAAGGTGCTTATTCCTGGAGTGAATATGCAGTTCTACTCAAGAGTAAGCAACTAAGGGAAATGAAGCCACGGAACGCTTATTTGCCTTCTATCTATGCATTCTGACACTCCAACAAGTTTTCTGCTTCAATTTGACTCATTTTACAAAGGTGCTTATTCCTGGAGTGAAAATGCAGTTCTACTCAAGAGTAAGCACCTAAGCGAAATGAAGCCATAGAACGATTATTTGCCTTCTATCTATGCATTCTGACACTCCAACAATGTTTTCTGCTTCAATTTGACTCATTTTACAAAGGTGCTTATTCCTGGAGTGAATATGCAGTTCTACTCAAGAGTAAGCAACTAAGCGAAATGAAGCCACGGAACGCTTGTTTGCCTTCTATCTATGCATTCTGACACTCCAACAATGTTTTCTGCTTCAATTTGACTCATTTTAAAAAGGTCCTTATTCCTGGAGTGAACATGCAGTTCTACTCAAGAGTAAGCAACTAAGTGAAATGAAGCCACGGAACGCTTATTTGCCTTCTATCTATGCATTCTGACACTCCAACAATGTTTTCTGCTTCAATTTGACTCATTTTACAAAGGTGCTTATTCCTGGAGTGAATATGCAGTTCTACTCAAGAGCAAGCAACTAAGCGAAATGAAGCCATAGAACGCTTATTTGCCTTCCATCTATGCATTCTGACACTCCAACAATGTTTTCTGCTTCAATTTGACTCATTTTACAAAGGTGCTTATTCCTGGAGTGAATATGCAGTTCTACTCAAGAGTAAGCAACTAAGCGAAATGAAGCCACGGAACGCTTACTTGCCTTCTATCTATGCATTCTGACACTCCAACAATGTTTTCTGCTTCAATTTGACTCATTTTACAAAGGTGCTTATTCCTGGAGTGAATATGCTGTTCTACTCAAGAGTAAGCAACTAAGCGAAATAAAGCCATGGAACGCTTATTTGCCTTCTATCTATGCATTCTGACACTCCAACAATGTTTTCTGCTTCAATTTGACTCATTTTACAAAGGTGCTTATTCCTGGAGTGAATATGCAATTCTACTCAAGAGTAAGCAAATAAGCGAAATAAAGCCATGGAACGCTTATTTGCCTTCTATCTATGCATTCTGACACTCCAACAATGTTTTCTGCTTCAATTTGACTCATTTTACAAAGGTGCTTATTCCTGGAGTGAATATGCAGTTCTACTCAAGAGTAAGCAACTAAGCGAAATGAAGCCACGGAACGCTTATTTGCCTTCTATCTATGCATTCTGACACTCCAACAATGTTTTCTGCTTCAATTTGACTCATTTTAAAAAGGTGCTTATTCCTGGAGTGAACATGCAGTTTTACTCAAGAGTAAGCAACTAAGCGAAATGAAGCCACGGAACGCTTATTTGCCTTCTATCTATGCATTCTGACACTCCAACAATGTGTTCTGCTTCAATTTGACTCATTTTACAAAGGTGCTTATTCCTGGAGTGAATATGCAGTTCTACTCAAGAGCAAGCAACTAAGCGAAATGAAGCCATAGAACGCTTATTTGCCTTCTATCTATGCAGTCTGAACCTCCAACAATGTTTTCTGCTTCAATTTGACTCATTTTACAAAGGTGCTTATTCCTGGAGTGAATATGCAGTTCTACGCAAGAGTAAGCAACTAAGCGAAATAAAGCCATGGAACGCTTATATGCTTTCTATCTATGCATTCTGACACTCCAACAAGTTTTCTGCTTGAATTTGACTCATTTTACAAAGGTGCTTATTCCTGGAGTGAAAATGCAGTTCTACTCAAGAGTAAGCAACTAAGCGAAATGAAGCCATAGAACGCTTATTTGCCTTCCATCTATGCATTCTGACACTCCAACAATGTTTTCTGCTTCAATTTGACTCATTTTACAAAGGTGCTTATTCCTGGAGTGAATATGCAGTTCTACTCAAGAGTAAGCAACTAAGCGAAATGAAGCCACGGAACGCTTATTTGCCTTCTATCTATGCATTCTGACACTCCAACAATGTTTTCTGCTTCAATTTGACTCATTTTACAAAGGTGCTTATTCCTGGAGTGAATATGCAGTTCTACTCAAGAGCAAGCAACTAAGCGAAATGAAGCCATAGAACGCTTATTTGCCTTCTATCTATGCAGTCTGACACTCCAACAATGTTTTCTGCTTCAATTTGACTCATTTTAAAAAGGTGCTTATTCCTGGAGTGAATATGCAGTGCTACGCAAGAGTAAGCAACTAAGCGAAATAAAGCCATGGAACGCTTATATGCTTTCTATCTATGCATTCTGACACTCCAACAAGTTTTCTGCTTCAATTTGACTCATTTTACAAAGGTGCTTATTCCTGGAGTGAAAATGCAGTTCTACTCAAGAGTAAGCAACTAAGCGAAATGAAGCCATAGAACGATTATTTGCCTTCTATCTATGCATTCTGACACTCCAACAATGTTTTCTGCTTCAATTTGACCCATTTTACAAAGGTGCTTATTCCTGATGTGAACATGCAGTTCTACTCAAGAGTAAGCAACTAAGCGAAATGAAGCCACGGAACGCTTATTTGCCTTCTATCTATGCATTCTGACACTCCAACAATGTTTTCTGCTTCAAGTTTACTCATTTTATAAAGGTGCTTATTCCTGGAGTGAATATGCTGTTCTACTCAAGAGTAAGCAACTAAGCGAAATAAAGCCATGGAACGCTTATTTGCCTTCTATCTATGCATTCTGACACTCCAACAATGTTTTCTGCTTCAATTTGACTCATTTTACAAAGGTGCTTATTCCTGGAGTGAATATGCTGTTCTACTCAAGAGTAAGCAACTAAGCGAAATAAAGCCATGGAACGCTTATTTGCCTTCTATCTATGCATTCTGACACTCCAACAATGTTTTCTGCTTCAATTTGACTCATTTTACAAAGGTGCTTATTCCTGGAGTGAATATGCAGTTCTACGCAAGAGTAAGCAACTAAGCGAAATAAAGCCATGGAACGCTTATATGCTTTCTATCTATGCATTCTGACACTCCAACAAGTTTTCTGCTTCAATTTGACTCATTTTACAAAGGTGCTTATTCCTGGAGTGAAAATGCAGTTCTACTCAAGAGTAAGCACCTAAGCGAAATGAAGCCATAGAACGATTATTTGCCTTCTATCTATGCATTCTGACACGCCAACAATGTTTTCTGCTTCAATTTGACCCATTTTACAAAGGTGCTTATTCCTGATGTGAACATGCAGTTCTACTCAAGAGTAAGCAACTAAGCGAAATGAAGCCACGGAACGCTTATTTGCCTTCTATCTATGCATTCTGACACTCCAACAATGTTTTCTGCTTCAATTTTACTCATTTTACAAAGGTGCTTATTCCTGGAGTGAATATGCTGTTCTACTCAAGAGTAAGCAACTAAGCGAAATAAAGCCATGGAACGCTTATTTGCCTTCTATCTATGCATTCTGACACTCCAACAATGTTTTCTGCTTCAATTTGACTCATTTTACAAAGGTGCTTATTCCTGGAGTGAATATGCTGTTCTACTCAAGAGTAAGCAACTAAGCGAAATAAAGCCATGGAACGCTTATTTGCCTTCTATCTATGCATTCTGACACTCCAACAATGTTTTCTGCTTCAATTTGACTCATTTTACAAAGGTGCTTATTCCTGGAGTGAATATGCAGTTCTACTCAAGAGTAAGCAACTAAGCGAAATGAAGCCACGGAACGCTTATTTGCCTTCTATCTATGCATTCTGACACTCCAACAATGTTTTCTGCTTCAATTTGACTCATTTTAAAAAGGTGCTTATTCCTGGAGTGAATATGCAGTTCTACTCAAGAGCAAGCAACTAAGCGAAATGAAGCCATAGAACGCTTATTTGCCTTCTATCTATGCAGTCTGACACTCCAACAATGTTTTCTGCTTCAATTTGACTCATTTTACAAAGGTGCTTATTCCTGGAGTGAATATGCAGTTCTACGCAAGAGTAAGCAACTAAGCGAAATAAAGCCATGGAACGCTTATTTGCCTTCCATCTATGCATTCTGACACTCCAACAATGTTTTCTGCTTCAATTTGACTCATTTTACAAAGGTGCTTATTCCTGGAGTGAATATGCAGTTCTACTCAAGAGTAAGCAACTAAGCGAAATGAAGCCACGGAACGCTTACTTGCCTTCTATCTATGCATTCTGACACTCCAACAATGTTTTCTGCTTCAATTTGACTCATTTTACAAAGGTGCTTATTCCTGGAGTGAATATGCTGTTCTACTCAAGAGTAAGCAACTAAGCGAAATAAAGCCATGGAACGCTTATTTGCCTTCTATCTATGCATTCTGACACTCCAACAATGTTTTCTGCTTCAATTTGACTCATTTTACAAAGGTGCTTATTCCTGGAGTGAATATGCAATTCTACTCAAGAGTAAGCAAATAAGCGAAATAAAGCCATGGAACGCTTATTTGCCTTCTATCTATGCATTCTGACACTCCAACAATGTTTTCTGCTTCAATTTGACTCATTTTACAAAGGTGCTTATTCCTGGAGTGAATATGCAGTTCTACTCAAGAGTAAGCAACTAAGCGAAATGAAGCCACGGAACGCTTATTTGCCTTCTATCTATGCATTCTGACACTCCAACAATGTTTTCTGCTTCAATTTGTCTCATTTTAAAAAGGTGCTTATTCCTGGAGTGAACATGCAGTTTTACTCAAGAGTAAGCAACTAAGCGAAATGAAGCCACGGAACGCTTATTTGCCTTCTATCTATGCATTCTGACACTCCAACAATGTGTTCTGCTTCAATTTGACTCATTTTACAAAGGTGCTTATTCCTGGAGTGAATATGCAGTTCTACTCAAGAGCAAGCAACTAAGCGAAATGAAGCCATAGAACGCTTATTTGCCTTCTATCTATGCAGTCTGAACCTCCAACAATGTTTTCTGCTTCAATTTGACTCATTTTACAAAGGTGCTTATTCCTGGAGTGAATAT
Source organism: Zootoca vivipara (assembly GCF_963506605.1). Taxonomy (NCBI): domain Eukaryota; kingdom Metazoa; phylum Chordata; class Lepidosauria; order Squamata; family Lacertidae; genus Zootoca; species Zootoca vivipara. Next base: position 5,506,863 of record NC_083278.1, on the reverse strand, counting down.
GCAGTTCTACGCAAGAGTAAGCAACTAAGCGAAATAAAGCCATGGAACGCTTATATGCTTTCTATCTATGCATTCTGACACTCCAACAAGTTTTCTGCTTGAATTTGACTCATTTTACAAAGGTGCTTATTCCTGGAGTGAAAATGCAGTTCTACTCAAGAGTAAGCAACTAAGCGAAATGAAGCCATAGAACGCTTATTTGCCTTCCATCTATGCATTCTGACACTCCAACAATGTTTTCTGCTTCAATTTGACTCATTTTACAAAGGTGCTTATTCCTGGAGTGAATATGCAGTTCTACTCAAGAGTAAGCAACTAAGCGAAATGAAGCCACGGAACGCTTATTTGCCTTCTATCTATGCATTCTGACACTCCAACAATGTTTTCTGCTTCAATTTGACTCATTTTACAAAGGTGCTTATTCCTGGAGTGAATATGCAGTTCTACTCAAGAGCAAGCAACTAAGCGAAATGAAGCCATAGAACGCTTATTTGCCTTCTATCTATGCAGTCTGACACTCCAACAATGTTTTCTGCTTCAATTTGACTCATTTTAAAAAGGTGCTTATTCCTGGAGTGAATATGCAGTGCTACGCAAGAGTAAGCAACTAAGCGAAATAAAGCCATGGAACGCTTATATGCTTTCTATCTATGCATTCTGACACTCCAACAAGTTTTCTGCTTCAATTTGACTCATTTTACAAAGGTGCTTATTCCTGGAGTGAAAATGCAGTTCTACTCAAGAGTAAGCAACTAAGCGAAATGAAGCCATAGAACGATTATTTGCCTTCTATCTATGCATTCTGACACTCCAACAATGTTTTCTGCTTCAATTTGACCCATTTTACAAAGGTGCTTATTCCTGATGTGAACATGCAGTTCTACTCAAGAGTAAGCAACTAAGCGAAATGAAGCCACGGAACGCTTATTTGCCTTCTATCTATGCATTCTGACACTCCAACAATGTTTTCTGCTTCAAGTTTACTCATTTTATAAAGGTGCTTATTCCTGGAGTGAATATGCTGTTCTACTCAAGAGTAAGCAACTAAGCGAAATAAAGCCATGGAACGCTTATTTGCCTTCTATCTATGCATTCTGACACTCCAACAATGTTTTCTGCTTCAATTTGACTCATTTTACAAAGGTGCTTATTCCTGGAGTGAATATGCTGTTCTACTCAAGAGTAAGCAACTAAGCGAAATAAAGCCATGGAACGCTTATTTGCCTTCTATCTATGCATTCTGACACTCCAACAATGTTTTCTGCTTCAATTTGACTCATTTTACAAAGGTGCTTATTCCTGGAGTGAATATGCAGTTCTACGCAAGAGTAAGCAACTAAGCGAAATAAAGCCATGGAACGCTTATATGCTTTCTATCTATGCATTCTGACACTCCAACAAGTTTTCTGCTTCAATTTGACTCATTTTACAAAGGTGCTTATTCCTGGAGTGAAAATGCAGTTCTACTCAAGAGTAAGCACCTAAGCGAAATGAAGCCATAGAACGATTATTTGCCTTCTATCTATGCATTCTGACACGCCAACAATGTTTTCTGCTTCAATTTGACCCATTTTACAAAGGTGCTTATTCCTGATGTGAACATGCAGTTCTACTCAAGAGTAAGCAACTAAGCGAAATGAAGCCACGGAACGCTTATTTGCCTTCTATCTATGCATTCTGACACTCCAACAATGTTTTCTGCTTCAATTTTACTCATTTTACAAAGGTGCTTATTCCTGGAGTGAATATGCTGTTCTACTCAAGAGTAAGCAACTAAGCGAAATAAAGCCATGGAACGCTTATTTGCCTTCTATCTATGCATTCTGACACTCCAACAATGTTTTCTGCTTCAATTTGACTCATTTTACAAAGGTGCTTATTCCTGGAGTGAATATGCTGTTCTACTCAAGAGTAAGCAACTAAGCGAAATAAAGCCATGGAACGCTTATTTGCCTTCTATCTATGCATTCTGACACTCCAACAATGTTTTCTGCTTCAATTTGACTCATTTTACAAAGGTGCTTATTCCTGGAGTGAATATGCAGTTCTACTCAAGAGTAAGCAACTAAGCGAAATGAAGCCACGGAACGCTTATTTGCCTTCTATCTATGCATTCTGACACTCCAACAATGTTTTCTGCTTCAATTTGACTCATTTTAAAAAGGTGCTTATTCCTGGAGTGAACATGCAGTTCTACTCAAGAGTAAGCAACTAAGCGAAATGAAGCCACGGAACGCTTATTTGCCTTCTATCTATGCATTCTGACACTCCAACAATGTTTTCTGCTTCAATTTGACTCATTTTACAAAGGTGCTTATTCCTGGAGTGAATATGCAGTTCTACTCAAGAGTAAGCAACTAAGCGAAATAAAGCCATGGAACGCTTATATGCTTTCTATCTATGCATTCTGACACCCCAACAAGTTTTCTGCTTGAATTTGACTCATTTTACAAAGGTGCTTATTCCTGGAGTGAAAATGCAGTTCTACTCAAGAGTAAGCAACTAAGCGAAATGAAGCCATAGAACGCTTATTTGCCTTCCATCTATGCATTCTGACACTCCAACAATGTTTTCTGCTTCAATTTGACTCATTTTACAAAGGTGCTTATTCCTGGAGTGAATATGCAGTTCTACTCAAGAGTAAGCAACTAAGGGAAATGAAGCCACGGAACGCTTATTTGCCTTCTATCTATGCATTCTGACACTCCAACAATGTTTTCTGCTTCAATTTGACTCATTTTACAAAGGTGCTTATTCCTGGAGTGAATATGCTGTTCTACTCAAGAGTAAGCAACTAAGCGAAATAAAGCCATGGAACGCTTATTTGCCTTCTATCTATGCATTCTGACACTCCAACAAAGTTTTCTGCTTCAATTTGACTCATTTTACAAAGGTGCTTATTCCTGGAGTGAATATGCTGTTCTACTCAAGAGTAAGCAACTAAGCGAAATAAAGCCATGGGACGCTTATTTGCCTTCTATCTATGCATTCTGACACTCCAACAATGTTTTCTGCTTCAATTTGACTCATTTTACAAAGGTGCTTATTCCTGGAGTGAATATGCTGTTCTACTCAAGAGTAAGCAACTAAGCGAAATAAAGCCATGGAACGCTTATTTGCCTTCTATCTATGCATTCTGACACTCCAACAATGTTTTCTGCTTCAATTTGACTCATTTTACAAAGGTGCTTATTCCTGGAGTGAATATGCAATTCTACTCAAGAGTAAGCAAATAAGTGAAATAAAGCCATGGAACGCTTATTCGCCTTCTATCTATGCATTCTGACACTCCAACAATGTTTTCTGCTTCAATTTGACTCATTTTACAAAGGTGCTTATTCCTGGAGTGAATATGCAGTTCTACTCAAGAGTAAGCAACTAAGCGAAATGAAGCCACGGAACGCTTATTTGCCTTCTATCTATGCATTCTGACACTCCAACAATGTTTTCTGCTTCAATTTGACTCATTTTAAAAAGGTCCTTATTCCTGGAGTGAACATGCAGTTCTACTCAAGAGTAAGCAACTAAGCGAAATGAAGCCACGGAACGCTTATTTGCCTTCTATCTATGCATTCTGACACTCCAACAATGTTTTCTGCTTCAATTTGACTCATTTTACAAAGGTGCTTATTCCTGGAGTGAATATGCAGTTCTACTCAAGAGCAAGCAACTAAGCGAAATGAAGCCATAGAACGCTTATTTGCCTTCTATCTATGCAGTCTGACACTCCAACAATGTTTTCTGCTTCAATTTGACTCATTTTACAAAGGTGCTTATTCCTGGAGTGAATATGCAGTTCTACGCAAGAGTAAGCAACTAAGCGAAATAAAGCCATGGAACGCTTATTTGCCTTCTATCTATGCATTCTGACACTCCAACAATGTTTTCTGCTTCCATTTGACTCATTTTACAAAGGTGCTTATTCCTGGAGTGAATATGCAATTCTACTCAAGAGTAAGCAAATAAGTGAAATAAAGCCAGGGAACGCTTATTCGCCTTCTATCTATGCATTCTGAGACTCCAACAATGTTTTCTGCTTCGATTTGACTCATTTTAAAAAGGTGCTTATTCCTTGGGTGAACATGCAGTTCTACTCAAGAGTAAGCAACTAAGCGAAATAAAGCCATGGAACGCTTATTTGCCTTCTATCTATGCATTCTGACACTCCAACAATGTTTTCTGCTTCAATTTGACTCATTTTACAAAGGTGCTTATTCCTGGAGTGAATATGCAATTCTACTCAAGAGTAAGCAAATAAGTGAAATAAAGCCATGGAACGCTTATTCGCCTTCTATCTATGCATTCTGACACTCCAACAATGTTTTCTGCTTCAATTTGACTCATTTTAAAAAGGTGCTTATTACTGGAGTGAACATGTAGTTCTACTCAAGAGTAAGCAACTAAGCGAAATGAAGCCACGGAACGCTTATTTGCCTTCTATCTATGCATTCTGACACTCCAACAATGTTTTCTGCTTCAATTTGACTCATTTTACAAAGGTGCTTATTCCTGGAGTGAATATGCAGTTCTACTCAAGAGCAAGCAACTAAGCGAAATGAAGCCATAGAACGCTTATTTGCCTTCTATCTATGCATTCTGACACTCCAACAATGTTTTCTGCTTCAATTTGACTCATTTTACAAAGGTGCTTATTCCTGGAGTGAATATGCAGTTCTACTCAAGAGCAAGCAACTAAGCGAAATGAAGCCATAGAACGCTTATTTGCCTTCTATCTATGCATTCTGACACTCCAACAATGTTTTCTGCTTCAATTTGACTCATTTTACAAAGGTGCTTATTCCTGGAGTGAATATGCAATTCTACTCAAGAGTAAGCAAATAAGTGAAATAAAGCCATGGAACGCTTATTCGCCTTCTATCTATGCATTCTGACACTCCAACAATGTTTTCTGCTTCAATTTGACTCATTTTACAAAGGTGCTTATTCCTGGAGTGAATATGCAGTTCTACTCAAGAGTAAGCAACTAAGCGAAATGAAGCCATGGAACGCTTATTTGCCTTCTATCTATGCATTCTGACACTCCAACAATGTTTTCTGCTTCAATTTAACTCATTTTAAAAAGGTGCTTATTCCTGGAGTGAACATGCAGTTCTACTCAAGAGTAAGCAACTAAGCGAAATGAAGCCACGGAACGCTTATTTGCCTTCTATCTATGCATTCTGACACTCCAACAATGTTTTCTGCTTCAATTTGACTCATTTTACAAAGGTGCTTATTCCTGGAGTGAATATGCAGTTCTACTCAAGAGCAAGCAACTAAGCGAAATGAAGCCATAGAACGCTTATTTGCCTTCTATCTATGCAGTCTGACACTCCAACAATGTTTTCTGCTTCAATTTGACTCATTTTACAAAGGTGCTTATTCCTGGAGTGAATATGCAGTTCTACGCAAGAGTAAGCAACTAAGCGAAATAAAGCCATGGAACGCTTATATGCTTTCTATCTATGCATTCTGACACTCCAACAAGTTTTCTGCTTCAATTTGACTCATTTTACAAAGGTGCTTATTCCTGGAGTGAAAATGCAGTTCTACTCAAGAGTAAGCAACTAAGCGAAATGAAGCCACGGAACGCTTATTTGCCTTCTATCTATGCATTCTGACACTCCAACAATGTTTTCTGCTTCAATTTGACTCATTTTACAAAGGTGCTTATTCCTGGAGTGAATATGCAGTTCTACTCAAGAGTAAGCAACTAAGCGAAATGAAGCCACGGAACGCTTGTTTGCCTTCTATCTATGCATTCTGACACTCCAACAATGTTTTCTGCTTCAATTTGACTCATTTTAAAAAGGTGCTTATTCCTGGAGTGAACATGCAGTTCTACTCAAGAGTAAGCAACTAAGCGAAATGAAGCGACGGAACGCTTATTTGCCTTCTATCTATGCATTCTGACACTCCAACAATGTTTTCTGCTTCAATTTGACTCATTTTACAAAGGTGCTTATTCCTGGAGTGAATATGCAGTTCTACTCAAGAGCAAGCAACTAAGCGAAATGAAGCCATAGAACGCTTATTTGCCTTCTATCTATGCAGTCTGACACTCCAACAAAGTTTTCTGCTTCAATTTGACTCATTTTACAAAGGTGCTTATTCCTGGAGTGAATATGCAGTTCTATGCAAGAGTAAGCAACTAAGCGAAATAAAGCCATGGAACGCTTATATGCTTTCTATCTATGCATTCTGACACCCCAACAAGTTTTCTGCTTGAATTTGACTCATTTTACAAAGGTGCTTATTCCTGGAGTGAATATGCAGTTCTAATCAAGAGTAAGCAACTAAGCGAAATGAAGCCACGGAACGCTTATTTGCCTTCCATCTATGCATTCTGACACTCCAACAATGTTTTCTGCTTCAATTTGACTCATTTTACAAAGGTGCTTATTCCTGGAGTGAATATGCAGTTCTACTCAAGAGTAAGCAACTAAGCGAAATGAAGCCACGGAACGCTTACTTGCCTTCTATCTATGCATTCTGACACTCCAACAATGTTTTCTGCTTCAATTTGACTCATTTTACAAAGGTGCTTATTCCTGGAGTGAATATGCTGTTCTACTCAAGAGTAAGCAACTAAGCGAAATAAAGCCATGGAACGCTTATTTGCCTTCTATCTATGCATTCTGACACTCCAACAATGTTTTCTGCTTCAATTTGACTCATTTTACAAAGGTGCTTATTCCTGGAGTGAATATGCAATTCTACTCAAGAGTAAGCAAATAAGCGAAATAAAGCCATGGAACGCTTATTTGCCTTCTATCTATGCATTCTGACACTCCAACAATGTTTTCTGCTTCAATTTGACTCATTTTACAAAGGTGCTTATTCCTGGAGTGAATATGCAGTTCTACTCAAGAGTAAGCAACTAAGCGAAATGAAGCCACGGAACGCTTATTTGCCTTCTATCTATGCATTCTGACACTCCAACAATGTTTTCTGCTTCAATTTGACTCATTTTAAAAAGGTGCTTATTCCTGGAGTGAACATGCAGTTTTACTCAAGAGTAAGCAACTAAGCGAAATGAAGCCACGGAACGCTTATTTGCCTTCTATCTATGCATTCTGACACTCCAACAATGTTTTCTGCTTCAATTTGACTCATTTTACAAAGGTGCTTATTCCTGGAGTGAATATGCAGTTCTACTCAAGAGCAAGCAACTAAGCGAAATGAAGCCATAGAACGCTTATTTGCCTTCTATCTATGCAGTCTGAACCTCCAACAATGTTTTCTGCTTCAATTTGACTCATTTTACAAAGGTGCTTATTCCTGGAGTGAATATGCAGTTCTACGCAAGAGTAAGCAACTAAGCGAAATAAAGCCATGGAACGCTTATATGCTTTCTATCTATGCATTCTGACACTCCAACAAGTTTTCTGCTTGAATTTGACTCATTTTACAAAGGTGCTTATTCCTGGAGTGAAAATGCAGTTCTACTCAAGAGTAAGCAACTAAGCGAAATGAAGCCATAGAACGCTTATTTGCCTTCCATCTATGCATTCTGACACTCCAACAATGTTTTCTGCTTCAATTTGACTCATTTTACAAAGGTGCTTATTCCTGGAGTGAATATGCAGTTCTACTCAAGAGTAAGCAACTAAGCGAAATGAAGCCACGGAACGCTTATTTGCCTTCTATCTATGCATTCTGACACTCCAACAATGTTTTCTGCTTCAATTTGACTCATTTTACAAAGGTGCTTATTCCTGGAGTGAATATGCAGTTCTACTCAAGAGCAAGCAACTAAGCGAAATGAAGCCACGGAACGCTTATTTGCCTTCTATCTATGCATTCTGACACTCCAACAATGTTTTCTGTTTCAATTTGACTCATTTTAAAAAGGTGCTTATTCCTGGAGTGAACATGCAGTTCTACTCAAGAGTAAGCAACTAAGCGAAATGAAGCCACGGAACGCTTATTTGCCTTCTATCTATGCATTCTGACACTCCAACAATGTTTTCTGCTTCAATTTGACTCATTTTACAAAGGTGCTTATTCCTGGTGTGAATATGCAGTTCTACTCAAGAGCAAGCAACTAAGCGAAATGAAGCCATAGAACGCTTATTTGCCTTCTATCTATGCAGTCTGACACTCCAACAATGTTTTCTGCTTCAATTTGACTCATTTTACAAAGGTGCTTATTCCTGGAGTGAATATGCAGTTCTACGCAAGAGTAAGCAACTAAGCGAAATAAAGCCATGGAACACTTATATGCTTTCTATCTATGCATTCTGACACCCCAGCAAGTTTTCTGCTTGAATTTGACTCATTTTACAAAGGTGCTTATTCCTGGAGTGAAAATGCAGTTCTACTCAAGAGTAAGCAACTAAGCGAAATGAAGCCATAGAACGCTTATTTGCCTTCCATCTATGCATTCTGACACTCCAACAATGTTTTCTGCTTCAATTTGACTCATTTTACAAAGGTGCTTATTCCTGGAGTGAATATGCAGTTCTACTCAAGAGTAAGCAACTAAGCGAAATGAAGCCACAGAACGCTTATTTGCCTTCTATCTATGCATTCTGACACTCCAACAATGTTTTCTGCTTCAATTTGACTCATTTTACAAAGGTGCTTATTCCTGGAGTGAATATGCTGTTCTACTCAAGAGTAAGCAACTAAGCGAAATAAAGCCATGGAACGCTTATTTGCCTTCTATCTATGCATTCTGACACTCCAACAATGTTTTCTGCTTCAATTTGACTCATTTTACAAAGGTGCTTATTCCTGGAGTGAATATGCAATTCTACTCAAGAGTAAGCAACTAAGCGAAATAAAGCCATGGAACGCTTATTTGCCTTCTATCTATGCATTCTGACACTCCAACAATGTTTTCTGCTTCAATTTGACTCATTTTACAAAGGTGCTTATTCCTGGAGTGAATATGCAGTTCTACTCAAGAGTAAGCAACTAAGCGAAATGAAGCCACGGAACGCTTGTTTGCCTTCTATCTATGCATTCTGACACTCCAACAATGTTTTCTGCTTCAATTTGACTCATTTTAAAAAGGTGCTTATTCCTGGAGTGAACATGCAGTTCTACTCAAGAGTAAGCAACTAAGCGAAATGAAGCCACGGAACGCTTATTTGCCTTCTATCTATGCATTCTGACACTCCAACAATGTTTTCTGCTTCAATTTGACTCATTTTACAAAGGTGCTTATTCCTGGAGTGAATATGCAGTTCTATGCAAGAGTAAGCAACTAAGCGAAATAAAGCCATGGAACGCTTATATGCTTTCTATCTATGCATTCTGACACCCCAACAAGTTTTCTGCTTGAATTTGACTCATTTTACAAAGGTGCTTATTCCTGGAGTGAATATGCAGTTCTACTCAAGAGTAAGCAACTAAGCGAAATGAAGCCACGGAACGCTTATTTGCCTTCCATCTATGCATTCTGACACTCCAACAATGTTTTCTGCTTCAATTTGACTCATTTTACAAAGGTGCTTATTCCTGGAGTGAATATGCAGTTCTACTCAAGAGTAAGCAACTAAGCGAAATGAAGCCACGGAACGCTTACTTGCCTTCTATCTATGCATTCTGACACTCCAACAATGTTTTCTGCTTCAATTTGACTCATTTTACAAAGGTGCTTATTCCTGGAGTGAATATGCTGTTCTACTCAAGAGTAAGCAACTAAGCGAAATAAAGCCATGGAACGCTTATTTGCCTTCTATCTATGCATTCTGACACTCCAACAATGTTTTCTGCTTCAATTTGACTCATTTTACAAAGGTGCTTATTCCTGGAGTGAACATGCAGTTTTACTCAAGAGTAAGCAACTAAGCGAAATGAAGCCACGGAACGCTTATTTGCCTTCTATCTATGCATTCTGACACTCCAACAATGTTTTCTGCTTCAATTTGACTCATTTTACAAAGGTGCTTATTCCTGGAGTGAATATGCAGTTCTACTCAAGAGCAAGCAACTAAGCGAAATGAAGCCATAGAACGCTTATTTGCCTTCTATCTATGCAGTCTGACACTCCAACAATGTTTTCTGCTTCAATTTGACTCATTTTACAAAGGTGCTTATTCCTGGAGTGAATATGCAGTTCTACGCAAGAGTAAGCAACTAAGCGAAATAAAGCCATGGAACGCTTATATGCTTTCTATCTATGCATTCTGACACTCCAACAAGTTTTCTGCTTGAATTTGACTCATTTTACAAAGGTGCTTATTCCTGGAGTGAAAATGCAGTTCTACTCAAGAGTAAGCAACTAAGCGAAATGAAGCCATAGAACGCTTATTTGCCTTCCATCTATGCATTCTGACACTCCAACAATGTTTTCTGCTTCAATTTGACTCATTTTACAAAGGTGCTTATTCCTGGAGTGAATATGCAGTTCTACTCAAGAGTAAGCAACTAAGCGAAATGAAGCCACGGAACGCTTATTTGCCTTCTATCTATGCATTCTGACACTCCAACAATGTTTTCTGCTTCAATTTGACTCATTTTACAAAGGTGCTTATTCCTGGAGTGAATATGCAGTTCTACTCAAGAGCAAGCAACTAAGCGAAATGAAGCCATAGAACGCTTATTTGCCTTCTATCTATGCAGTCTGACACTCCAACAATGTTTTCTGCTTCAATTTGACTCATTTTACAAAGGTGCTTATTCCTGGAGTGAATATGCAGTTCTACGCAAGAGTAAGCAACTAAGCGAAATAAAGCCATGGAACGCTTATATGCTTTCTATCTATGCATTCTGACACTCCAACAAGTTTTCTGCTTCAATTTGACTCATTTTACAAAGGTGCTTATTCCTGGAGTGAAAATGCAGTTCTACTCAAGAGTAAGCAACTAAGCGAAATGAAGCCATAGAACGATTATTTGCCTTCTATCTATGCATTCTGACACTCCAACAATGTTTTCTGCTTCAATTTGACCCATTTTACAAAGGTGCTTATTCCTGATGTGAACATGCAGTTCTACTCAAGAGTAAGCAACTAAGCGAAATGAAGCCACGGAACGCTTATTTGCCTTCTATCTATGCATTCTGACACTCCAACAATGTTTTCTGCTTCAATTTTACTTATTTTACAAAGGTGCTTATTCCTGGAGTGAATATGCTGTTCTACTCAAGAGTAAGCAACTAAGCGAAATAAAGCCATGGAACGCTTATTTGCCTTCTATCTATGCATTCTGACACTGCAACAATGTTTTCTGCTTCAATTTGACTCATTTTACAAAGGTGCTTATTCCTGGAGTGAATATGCTGTTCTACTCAAGAGTAAGCAACTAAGCGAAATAAAGCCATGGAACGCTTATTTGCCTTCTATCTATGCATTCTGACACTCCAACAATGTTTTCTGCTTCAATTTGACTCATTTTACAAAGGTGCTTATTCCTGGAGTGAATATGCAGTTCTACGCAAGAGTAAGCAACTAAGCGAAATAAAGCCATGGAACGCTTATATGCTTTCTATCTATGCATTCTGACACTCCAACAAGTTTTCTGCTTCAATTTGACTCATTTTACAAAGGTGCTTATTCCTGGAGTGAAAATGCAGTTCTACTCAAGAGTAAGCAACTAAGCGAAATGAAGCCACGGAACGCTTATTTGCCTTCTATCTATGCATTCTGACACTCCAACAATGTTTTCTGCTTCAATTTGACTCATTTTACAAAGGTGCTTATTCCTGGAGTGAATATGCAGTTCTACTCAAGAGCAAGCAACTAAGCGAAATGAAGCCATAGAACGCTTATTTGCCTTCTATCTATGCAGTCTGACACTCCAACAAAGTTTTCTGCTTCAATTTGACTCATTTTACAAAGGTGCTTATTCCTGGAGTGAATATGCAGTTCTATGCAAGAGTAAGCAACTAAGCGAAATAAAGCCATGGAACGCTTATATGCTTTCTATCTATGCATTCTGACACCCCAACAAGTTTTCTGCTTGAATTTGACTCATTTTACAAAGGTGCTTATTCCTGGAGTGAATATGCAGTTCTACTCAAGAGTAAGCAACTAAGCGAAATGAAGCCACGGAACGCTTAGTTGCCTTCTATCTATGCATTCTGACACTCCAACAATGTTATCTGCTTCAATTTGACTCATTTTACAAAGGTGCTTATTCCTGGAGTGAATATGCTGTTCTACTCAAGAGTAAGCAACTAAGCGAAATAAAGCCATGGAACGCTTATTTGCCTTCTATCTATGCATTCTGACACTCCAACAATGTTTTCTGCTTCAATTTGACTCATTTTACAAAGGTGCTTATTCCTGGAGTGAATATGCAATTCTACTCAAGAGTAAGCAAATAAGCGAAATAAAGCCATGGAACGCTTATTTGCCTTCTATCTATGCATTCTGACACTCCAACAATGTTTTCTGCTTCAATTTGACTCATTTTACAAAGGTGCTTATTCCTGGAGTGAACATGCAGTTTTACTCAAGAGTAAGCAACTAAGCGAAATGAAGCCACGGAACGCTTATTTGCCTTCTATCTATGCATTCTGACACTCCAACAATGTTTACTGCTTCAATTTGACTCATTTTACAAAGGTGCTTATTCCTGGAGTGAATATGCAGTTCTACTCAAGAGCAAGCAACTAAGCGAAATGAAGCCATAGAACGCTTATTTGCCTTCTATCTATGCAGTCTGAACCTCCAACAATGTTTTCTGCTTCAATTTGACTCATTTTACAAAGGTGCTTATTCCTGGAGTGAATATGCAGTTCTACGCAAGAGTAAGCAACTAAGCGAAATAAAGCCATGGAACGCTTATATGCTTTCTATCTATGCATTCTGACACTCCAACAAGTTTTCTGCTTGAATTTGACTCATTTTACAAAGGTGCTTATTCCTGGAGTGAAAATGCAGTTCTACTCAAGAGTAAGCAACTAAGCGAAATGAAGCCATAGAACGCTTATTTGCCTTCCATCTATGCATTCTGACACTCCAACAATGTTTTCTGCTTCAATTTGACTCATTTTACAAAGGTGCTTATTCCTGGAGTGAATATGCAGTTCTACTCAAGAGTAAGCAACTAAGCGAAATGAAGCCACGGAACGCTTATTTGCCTTCTATCTATGCATTCTGACACTCCAACAATGTTTTCTGCTTCAATTTGACTCATTTTACAAAGGTGCTTATTCCTGGAGTGAATATGCAGTTCTACTCAAGAGCAAGCAACTAAGCGAAATGAAGCCATAGAACGCTTATTTGCCTTCTATCTATGCAGTCTGACACTCCAACAATGTTTTCTGCTTCAATTTGACTCATTTTACAAAGGTGCTTATTCCTGGAGTGAATATGCAGTTCTACGCAAGAGTAAGCAACTAAGCGAAATAAAGCCATGGAACGCTTATATGCTTTCTATCTATGCATTCTGACACTCCAACAAGTTTTCTGCTTCAATTTGACTCATTTTACAAAGGTGCTTATTCCTGGAGTGAAAATGCAGTTCTACTCAAGAGTAAGCAACTAAGCGAAATGAAGCCATAGAACGATTATTTGCCTTCTATCTATGCATTCTGACACTCCAACAATGTTTTCTGCTTCAATTTGACCCATTTTACAAAGGTGCTTATTCCTGATGTGAACATGCAGTTCTACTCAAGAGTAAGCAACTAAGCGAAATGAAGCCACGGAACGCTTATTTGCCTTCTATCTATGCATTCTGACACTCCAACAATGTTTTCTGCTTCAATTTTACTCATTTTACAAAGGTGCTTATTCCTGGAGTGAATATGCTGTTCTACTCAAGAGTAAGCAACTAAGCGAAATAAAGCCATGGAACGCTTATTTGCCTTCTATCTATGCATTCTGACACTGCAACAATGTTTTCTGCTTCAATTTGACTCATTTTACAAAGGTGCTTATTCCTGGAGTGAATATGCTGTTCTACTCAAGAGTAAGCAACTAAGCGAAATAAAGCCATGGAACGCTTATTTGCCTTCTATCTATGCATTCTGACACTCCAACAATGTTTTCTGCTTCAATTTGACTCATTTTACAAAGGTGCTTATTCCTGGAGTGAATATGCAGTTCTACGCAAGAGTAAGCAACTAAGCGAAATAAAGCCATGGAACGCTTATATGCTTTCTATCTATGCATTCTGACACTCCAACAAGTTTTCTGCTTCAATTTGACTCATTTTACAAAGGTGCTTATTCCTGGAGTGAAAATGCAGTTCTACTCAAGAGTAAGCACCTAAGCGAAATGAAGCCATAGAACGATTATTTGCCTTCTATCTATGCATTCTGACACTCCAACAATGTTTTCTGCTTCAATTTGACCCATTTTACAAAGGTGCTTATTCCTGATGTGAACATGCAGTTCTACTCAAGAGTAAGCAACTAAGCGAAATGAAGCCACGGAACGCTTATTTGCCTTCTATCTATGCATTCTGACACTCCAACAATGTTTTCTGCTTCAATTTTACTCATTTTACAAAGGTGCTTATTCCTGGAGTGAATATGCTGTTCTACTCAAGAGTAAGCAACTAAGCGAAATAAAGCCATGGAACGCTTATTTGCCTTCTATCTATGCATTCTGACACTCCAACAATGTTTTCTGCTTCAATTTGACTCATTTTACAAAGGTGCTTATTCCTGGAGTGAATATGCTGTTCTACTCAAGAGTAAGCAACTAAGCGAAATAAAGCCATGGAACGCTTATTTGCCTTCTATCTATGCATTCTGACACTCCAACAATGTTTTCTGCTTCAATTTGACTCATTTTACAAAGGTGCTTATTCCTTTAGTGAATATGCAATTCTACTCAAGAGTAAGCAAATAAGCGAAATAAAGCCATGGAACGCTTATTTGCCTTCTATCTATGCATTCTGACACTCCAACAATGTTTTCTGCTTCAATTTGACTCATTTTACAAAGGTGCTTATTCCTGGAGTGAATATGCAGTTCTACTCAAGAGTAAGCAACTAAGTGAATTGAAGCCACGGAACGCTTATTTGCCTTCTATGTATGCATTCTGACACTCCAACAATGTTTTCTGCTTCAATTTGACTCATTTTACAAAGGTGCTTATTCCTGGAGTGAACATGCAGTTCTACTCAAGAGTAAGCAACTAAGCGAAATGAAGCCACGGAACGCTTATTTGCCTTCTATCTATGCATTCTGACACTCCAACAATGTTTTCTGCTTCAATTTGACTCATTTTACAAAGGTGCTTATTCCTGGAGTGAATATGCAGTTCTACTCAAGAGCAAGCAACTAAGCGAAATGAAGCCATAGAACGCTTATTTGCCTTCTATCTATGCAGTCTGACACTCCAACAATGTTTTCTGCTTCAATTTGACTCATTTTACAAAGGTGCTTATTCCTGGAGTGAATATGCAGTTCTACGCAAGAGTAAGCAACTAAGCGAAATAAAGCCATGGAACGCTTATATGCTTTCTATCTATGCATTCTGACACTCCAACAAGTTTTCTGCTTCAATTTGACTCATTTTACAAAGGTGCTTATTCCTGGAGTGAATATGCTGTTCTACTCAAGAGTAAGCAACTAAGCGAAATAAAGCCATGGAACGCTTATTTGCCTTCTATCTATGCATTCTGACACTCCAACAATGTTTTCTGCTTCAATTTGACTCATTTTACAAAGGTGCTTATTCCTGGAGTGAATATGCAGTCCTACGCAAGAGTAAGCAACTAAGCGAAATAAAGCCATGGAACGCTTATATGCTTTCTATCTATGCATTCTGACACTCCAACAAGTTTTCTGCTTCAATTTGACTCATTTTACAAAGGTGCTTATTCCTGGAGTGAAAATGCAGTTCTACTCAAGAGTAAGCACCTAAGCGAAATGAAGCCATAGAACGATTATTTGCCTTCTATCTATGCATTCTGACACTCCAACAATGTTTTCTGCTTCAATTTGACCCATTTTACAAAGGTGCTTATTCCTGATGTGAACATGCAGTTCTACTCAAGAGTAAGCAACTAAGCGAAATGAAGCCACGGAACGCTTATTTGCCTTCTATCTATGCATTCTGACACTCCAACAATGTTTTCTGCTTCAATTTTACTCATTTTACAAAGGTGCTTATTCCTGGAGTGAATATGCTGTTCTACTCAAGAGTAAGCAACTAAGCGAAATAAAGCCATGGAACGCTTATTTGCCTTCTATCTATGCATTCTGACACTCCAACAATGTTTTCTGCTTCAATTTGACTCATTTTACAAAGGTGCTTATTCCTGGAGTGAATATGCTGTTCTACTCAAGAGTAAGCAACTAAGCGAAATAAAGCCATGGAACGCTTATTTGCCTTCTATCTATGCATTCGGACACTCCAACAATGTTTTCTGCTTCAATTTGACTCATTTTACAAAGGTGCTTATTCCTTTAGTGAATATGCAATTCTACTCAAGAGTAAGCAAATAAGCGAAATAAAGCCATGGAACGCTTATTTGCCTTCTATCTATGCATTCTGACACTCCAACAATGTTTTCTGCTTCAATTTGACTCATTTTACAAAGGTGCTTATTCCTGGAGTGAATATGCAGTTCTACTCAAGAGTAAGCAACTAAGTGAATTGAAGCCACGGAACGCTTATTTGCCTTCTATGTATGCATTCTGACACTCCAACAATGTTTTCTGCTTCAATTTGACTCATTTTACAAAGGTGCTTATTCCTGGAGTGAACATGCAGTTCTACTCAAGAGTAAGCAACTAAGCGAAATGAAGCCACGGAACGCTTATTTGCCTTCTATCTATGCATTCTGACACTCCAACAATGTTTTCTGCTTCAATTTGACCCATTTTACAAAGGTGCTTATTCCTGATGTGAACATGCAGTTCTACTCAAGAGTAAGCAACTAAGCGAAATGAAGCCACGGAACGCTTATTTGCCTTCTATCTATGCATTCTGACACTCCAACAATGTTTTCTGCTTCAATTTTACTCATTTTACAAAGGTGCTTATTCCTGGAGTGAATATGCTGTTCTACTCAAGAGTAAGCAACTAAGCGAAATAAAGCCATGGAACGCTTATTTGCCTTCTATCTATGCATTCTGACACTGCAACAATGTTTTCTGCTTCAATTTGACTCATTTTACAAAGGTGCTTATTCCTGGAGTGAATATGCTGTTCTACTCAAGAGTAAGCAACTAAGCGAAATAAAGCCATGGAACGCTTATTTGCCTTCTATCTATGCATTCTGACACTCCAACAATGTTTTCTGCTTCAATTTGACTCATTTTACAAAGGTGCTTATTCCTGGAGTGAATATGCAGTCCTACGCAAGAGTAAGCAACTAAGCGAAATAAAGCCATGGAACGCTTATATGCTTTCTATCTATGCATTCTGACACTCCAACAAGTTTTCTGCTTCAATTTGACTCATTTTACAAAGGTGCTTATTCCTGGAGTGAAAATGCAGTTCTACTCAAGAGTAAGCACCTAAGCGAAATGAAGCCATAGAACGATTATTTGCCTTCTATCTATGCATTCTGACACTCCAACAATGTTTTCTGCTTCAATTTGACCCATTTTACAAAGGTGCTTATTCCTGATGTGAACATGCAGTTCTACTCAAGAGTAAGCAACTAAGCGAAATGAAGCCACGGAACGCTTATTTGCCTTCTATCTATGCATTCTGACACTCCAACAATGTTTTCTGCTTCAATTTTACTCATTTTACAAAGGTGCTTATTCCTGGAGTGAATATGCTGTTCTACTCAAGAGTAAGCAACTAAGCGAAATAAAGCCATGGAACGCTTATTTGCCTTCTATCTATGCATTCTGACACTCCAACAATGTTTTCTGCTTCAATTTGACTCATTTTACAAAGGTGCTTATTCCTGGAGTGAATATGCTGTTCTACTCAAGAGTAAGCAACTAAGCGAAATAAAGCCATGGAACGCTTATTTGCCTTCTATCTATGCATTCGGACACTCCAACAATGTTTTCTGCTTCAATTTGACTCATTTTACAAAGGTGCTTATTCCTTTAGTGAATATGCAATTCTACTCAAGAGTAAGCAAATAAGCGAAATAAAGCCATGGAACGCTTATTTGCCTTCTATCTATGCATTCTGACACTCCAACAATGTTTTCTGCTTCAATTTGACTCATTTTACAAAGGTGCTTATTCCTGGAGTGAATATGCAGTTCTACTCAAGAGTAAGCAACTAAGTGAATTGAAGCCACGGAACGCTTATTTGCCTTCTATGTATGCATTCTGACACTCCAACAATGTTTTCTGCTTCAATTTGACTCATTTTACAAAGGTGCTTATTCCTGGAGTGAACATGCAGTTCTACTCAAGAGTAAGCAACTAAGCGAAATGAAGCCACGGAACGCTTATTTGCCTTCTATCTATGCATTCTGACACTCCAACAATGTTTTCTGCTTCAATTTGACTCATTTTACAAAGGTGCTTATTCCTGGAGTGAATATGCAGTTCTACTCAAGAGCAAGCAACTAAGCGAAATGAAGCCATAGAACGCTTATTTGCCTTCTATCTATGCAGTCTGACACTCCAACAATGTTTTCTGCTTCAATTTGACTCATTTTACAAAGGTGCTTATTCCTGGAGTGAATATGCAGTTCTACGCAAGAGTAAGCAACTAAGCGAAATAAAGCCATGGAACGCTTATATGCTTTCTATCTATGCATTCTGACACCCCAACAAGTTTTCTGCTTGAATTTGACTCATTTTACAAAGGTGCTTATTCCTGGAGTGAAAATGCAGTTTTACTCAAGAGTAAGCAACTAAGCGAAATGAAGCCATAGAACGCTTATTTGCCTTCCATCTATGCATTCTGACACTCCAACAATGTTTTCTGCTTCAATTTGACTCATTTTACAAAGGTGCTTATTCCTGGAGTGAATATGCAGTTCTACTCAAGAGTAAGCAACTAAGCGAAATGAAGCCACGGAACGCTTATTTGCCTTCTATCTATGCATTCTGACACTCCAACAATGTTTTCTGCTTCAATTTGACTCATTTTACAAAGGTGCTTATTCCTGGAGTGAATATGCTGTTCTACTCAAGAGTAAGCAACTAAGCGAAATAAAGCCATGGAACGCTTATTTGCCTTCTATCTATGCATTCTGACACTGCAACAATGTTTTCTGCTTCAATTTGACTCATTTTACAAAGGTGCTTATTCCTGGAGTGAATATGCTGTTCTACTCAAGAGTAAGCAACTAAGCGAAATAAAGCCATGGAACGCTTATTTGCCTTCTATCTATGCATTCTGACACTCCAACAATGTTTTCTGCTTCAATTTGACTCATTTTACAAAGGTGCTTATTCCTGGAGTGAATATGCAGTTCTACGCAAGAGTAAGCAACTAAGCGAAATAAAGCCATGGAACGCTTATATGCTTTCTATCTATGCATTCTGACACTCCAACAAGTTTTCTGCTTCAATTTGACTCATTTTACAAAGGTGCTTATTCCTGGAGTGAAAATGCAGTTCTACTCAAGAGTAAGCACCTAAGCGAAATGAAGCCATAGAACGATTATTTGCCTTCTATCTATGCATTCTGACACTCCAACAATGTTTTCTGCTTCAATTTGACCCATTTTACAAAGGTGCTTATTCCTGATGTGAACATGCAGTTCTACTCAAGAGTAAGCAACTAAGCGAAATGAAGCCACGGAACGCTTATTTGCCTTCTATCTATGCATTCTGACACTCCAACAATGTTTTCTGCTTCAATTTTACTCATTTTACAAAGGTGCTTATTCCTGGAGTGAATATGCTGTTCTACTCAAGAGTAAGCAACTAAGCGAAATAAAGCCATGGAACGCTTATTTGCCTTCTATCTATGCATTCTGACACTCCAACAATGTTTTCTGCTTCAATTTGACTCATTTTACAAAGGTGCTTATTCCTGGAGTGAATATGCTGTTCTACTCAAGAGTAAGCAACTAAGCGAAATAAAGCCATGGAACGCTTATTTGCCTTCTATCTATGCATTCTGACACTCCAACAATGTTTTCTGCTTCAATTTGACTCATTTTACAAAGGTGCTTATTCCTGGAGTGAATATGCAGTTCTACTCAAGAGTAAGCAACTAAGTGAAATGAAGCCACGGAACGCTTATTTGCCTTCTATGTATGCATTCTGACACTCCAACAATGTTTTCTGCTTCAATTTGACTCATTTTAAAAAGGTGCTTATTCCTGGAGTGAACATGCAGTTCTACTCAAGAGTAAGCAACTAAGCGAAATGAAGCCACGGAACGCTTATTTGCCTTCTATCTATGCATTCTGACACTCCAACAATGTTTTCTGCTTCAATTTGACTCATTTTACAAAGGTGCTTATTCCTGGAGTGAATATGCAGTTCTACTCAAGAGCAAGCAACTAAGCGAAATGAAGCCATAGAACGCTTATTTGCCTTCTATCTATGCAGTCTGACACTCCAACAATGTTTTCTGCTTCAATTTGACTCATTTTACAAAGGTGCTTATTCCTGGAGTGAATATGCAGTTCTACGCAAGAGTAAGCAACTAAGCGAAATAAAGCCATGGAACGCTTATATGCTTTCTATCTATGCATTCTGACACCCCAACAAGTTTTCTGCTTGAATTTGACTCATTTTACAAAGGTGCTTATTCCTGGAGTGAAAATGCAGTTTTACTCAAGAGTAAGCAACTAAGCGAAATGAAGCCATAGAACGCTTATTTGCCTTCCATCTATGCATTCTGACACTCCAACAATGTTTTCTGCTTCAATTTGACTCATTTTACAAAGGTGCTTATTCCTGGAGTGAATATGCAGTTCTACTCAAGAGTAAGCAACTAAGCGAAATAAAGCCATGGAACGCTTATTTGCCTTCTATCTATGCATTCTGACACTCCAACAATGTTTTCTGCTTCAATTTGACTCATTTTACAAAGGTGCTTATTCCTGGAGTGAATATGCAGTTCTACTCAAGAGTAAGCAACTAACCGAAATAAAGCCATGGAACGCTTATTTGCCTTCTATCTATGCATTCTGACACTCCAACAATGTTTTCTGCTTCAATTTGACTCATTTTACAAAGGTGCTTATTCCTGGAGTGAATATGCAGTTCTACTCAAGAGTAAGCAACTAAGCGAAATGAAGCCACGGAACGCTTATTTGCCTTCTATCTATGCATTCTGACACTCCAACAATGTTTTCTGCTTCAATTTGACTCATTTTAAAAAGGTGCTTATTCCTGGAGTGAACATGCAGTTTTACTCAAGAGTAAGCAACTAAGCGAAATGAAGCCACGGAACGCTTATTTGCCTTCTATCTATGCATTCTGACACTCCAACAATGTTTTCTGCTTCAATTTGACTCATTTTACAAAGGTGCTTATTCCTGGAGTGAATATGCAGTTCTACTCAAGAGCAAGCAACTAAGCGAAATGAAGCCATAGAACGCTTATTTGCCTTCTATCTATGCAGTCTGAACCTCCAACAATGTTTTCTGCTTCAATTTGACTCATTTTACAAAGGTGCTTATTCCTGGAGTGAATATGCAGTTCTACGCAAGAGTAAGCAACTAAGCGAAATAAAGCCATGGAACGCTTATATGCTTTCTATCTATGCATTCTGACACTCCAACAAGTTTTCTGCTTGAATTTGACTCATTTTACAAAGGTGCTTATTCCTGGAGTGAAAATGCAGTTCTACTCAAGAGTAAGCAACTAAGCGAAATGAAGCCATAGAACGCTTATTTGCCTTCCATCTATGCATTCTGACACTCCAACAATGTTTTCTGCTTCAATTTGACTCATTTTACAAAGGTGCTTATTCCTGGAGTGAATATGCAGTTCTACTCAAGAGTAAGCAACTAAGCGAAATGAAGCCACGGAACGCTTATTTGCCTTCTATCTATGCATTCTGACACTCCAACAATGTTTTCTGCTTCAATTTGACTCATTTTACAAAGGTGCTTATTCCTGGAGTGAATATGCAGTTCTACTCAAGAGTAAGCACCTAAGCGAAATGAAGCCATAGAACGATTATTTGCCTTCTATCTATGCATTCTGACACTCCAACAATGTTTTCTGCTTCAATTTGACCCATTTTACAAAGGTGCTTATTCCTGATGTGAACATGCAGTTCTACTCAAGAGTAAGCAACTAAGCGAAATGAAGCCACGGAACGCTTATTTGCCTTCTATCTATGCATTCTGACACTCCAACAATGTTTTCTGCTTCAATTTTACTCATTTTACAAAGGTGCTTATTCCTGGAGTGAATATGCTGTTCTACTCAAGAGTAAGCAACTAAGCGAAATAAAGCCATGGAACGCTTATTTGCCTTCTATCTATGCATTCTGACACTCCAACAATGTTTTCTGCTTCAATTTGACTCATTTTACAAAGGTGCTTATTCCTTTAGTGAATATGCAATTCTACTCAAGAGTAAGCAAATAAGCGAAATAAAGCCATGGAACGCTTATTTGCCTTCTATCTATGCATTCTGACACTCCAACAATGTTTTCTGCTTCAATTTGACTCATTTTACAAAGGTGCTTATTCCTGGAGTGAATATGCAGTTCTACTCAAGAGTAAGCAACTAAGTGAAATGAAGCCACGGAACGCTTATTTGCCTTCTATGTAGGCATTCTGACACTCCAACAATGTTTTCTGCTTCAATTTGACTCATTTTAAAAAGGTGCTTATTCCTGGAGTGAACATGCAGTTCTACTCAAGAGTAAGCAACTAAGCGAAATGAAGCCACGGAACGCTTATTTGCCTTCTATCTATGCATTCTGACACTCCAACAATGTTTTCTGCTTCAATTTGACTCATTTTACAAAGGTGCTTATTCCTGGAGTGAATATGCAGTTCTACTCAAGAGCAAGCAACTAAGCGAAATGAAGCCATAGAACGCTTATTTGCCTTCTATCTATGCAGTCTGACACTCCAACAATGTTTTCTGCTTCAATTTGACTCATTTTACAAAGGTGCTTATTCCTGGAGTGAATATGCAGTTCTACGCAAGAGTAAGCAACTAAGCGAAATAAAGCCATGGAACGCTTATATGCTTTCTATCTATGCATTCTGACACCCCAACAAGTTTTCTGCTTGAATTTGACTCATTTTACAAAGGTGCTTATTCCTGGAGTGAAAATGCAGTTTTACTCAAGAGTAAGCAACTAAGCGAAATGAAGCCATAGAACGCTTATTTGCCTTCCATCTATGCATTCTGACACTCCAACAATGTTTTCTGCTTCAATTTGACTCATTTTACAAAGGTGCTTATTCCTGGAGTGAATATGCAGTTCTACTCAAGAGTAAGCAACTAAGCGAAATAAAGCCATGGAACGCTTATTTGCCTTCTATCTATGCATTCTGACACTCCAACAATGTTTTCTGCTTCAATTTGACTCATTTTACAAAGGTGCTTATTCCTGGAGTGAATATGCAGTTCTACTCAAGAGTAAGCAACTAACCGAAATAAAGCCATGGAACGCTTATTTGCCTTCTATCTATGCATTCTGACACTCCAACAATGTTTTCTGCTTCAATTTGACTCATTTTACAAAGGTGCTTATTCCTGGAGTGAATATGCAGTTCTACTCAAGAGTAAGCAACTAAGCGAAATGAAGCCACGGAACGCTTATTTGCCTTCTATCTATGCATTCTGACACTCCAACAATGTTTTCTGCTTCAATTTGACTCATTTTAAAAAGGTGCTTATTCCTGGAGTGAACATGCAGTTTTACTCAAGAGTAAGCAACTAAGCGAAATGAAGCCACGGAACGCTTATTTGCCTTCTATCTATGCATTCTGACACTCCAACAATGTTTTCTGCTTCAATTTGACTCATTTTACAAAGGTGCTTATTCCTGGAGTGAATATGCAGTTCTACTCAAGAGCAAGCAACTAAGCGAAATGAAGCCATAGAACGCTTATTTGCCTTCTATCTATGCAGTCTGAACCTCCAACAATGTTTTCTGCTTCAATTTGACTCATTTTACAAAGGTGCTTATTCCTGGAGTGAATATGCAGTTCTACGCAAGAGTAAGCAACTAAGCGAAATAAAGCCATGGAACGCTTATATGCTTTCTATCTATGCATTCTGACACTCCAACAAGTTTTCTGCTTGAATTTGACTCATTTTACAAAGGTGCTTATTCCTGGAGTGAAAATGCAGTTCTACTCAAGAGTAAGCAACTAAGCGAAATGAAGCCATAGAACGCTTATTTGCCTTCCATCTATGCATTCTGACACTCCAACAATGTTTTCTGCTTCAATTTGACTCATTTTACAAAGGTGCTTATTCCTGGAGTGAATATGCAGTTCTACTCAAGAGTAAGCAACTAAGCGAAATGAAGCCACGGAACGCTTATTTGCCTTCTATCTATGCATTCTGACACTCCAACAATGTTTTCTGCTTCAATTTGACTCATTTTACAAAGGTGCTTATTCCTGGAGTGAATATGCAGTTCTACTCAAGAGCAAGCAACTAAGCGAAATGAAGCCATAGAACGCTTATTTGCCTTCTATCTATGCAGTCTGACACTCCAACAATGTTTTCTGCTTCAATTTGACTCATTTTACAAAGGTGCTTATTCCTGGAGTGAATATGCAGTTCTACGCAAGAGTAAGCAACTAAGCGAAATAAAGCCATGGAACGCTTATATGCTTTCTATCTATGCATTCTGACACTCCAACAAGTTTTCTGCTTCAATTTGACTCATTTTACAAAGGTGCTTATTCCTGGAGTGAAAATGCAGTTCTACTCAAGAGTAAGCAACTAAGCGAAATGAAGCCATAGAACGCTTATTTGCCTTCTATCTATGCATTCTGACACTCCAACAATGTTTTCTGCTTCAATTTGACCCATTTTACAAAGGTGCTTATTCCTGATGTGAACATGCAGTTCTACTCAAGAGTAAGCAACTAAGCGAAATGAAGCCACGGAACGCTTATTTGCCTTCTATCTATGCATTCTGACACTCCAACAATGTTTTCTGCTTCAATTTTACTCATTTTACAAAGGTGCTTATTCCCGGAGTGAATATGCTGTTCTACTCAAGAGTAAGCAACTAAGCGAAATAAAGCCATGGAACGCTTATTTGCCTTCTATCTATGCATTCTGACACTGCAACAATGTTTTCTGCTTCAATTTGACTCATTTTACAAAGGTGCTTATTCCTGGAGTGAATATGCAGTTCTACTCAAGAGTAAGCAACTAAGTGAAATGAAGCCACGGAACGCTTATTTGCCTTCTATGTATGCATTCTGACACTCCAACAATGTTTTCTGCTTCAATTTGACTCATTTTACAAAGGTGCTTATTCCTGGAGTGAACATGCAGTTCTACTCAAGAGTAAGCAACTAAGCGAAATGAAGCCACGGAACGCTTATTTGCCTTCTATCTATGCATTCTGACACTCCAACAATGTTTTCTGCTTCAATTTGACTCATTTTACAAAGGTGCTTATTCCTGGAGTGAATATGCAGTTCTACTCAAGAGCAAGCAACTAAGCGAAATGAAGCCATAGAACGCTTATTTGCCTTCTATCTATGCAGTCTGACACTCCAACAATGTTTTCTGCTTCAATTTGACTCATTTTACAAAGGTGCTTATTCCTGGAGTGAATATGCAGTTCTACGCAAGAGTAAGCAACTAAGCGAAATAAAGCCATGGAACGCTTATATGCTTTCTATCTATGCATTCTGACACCCCAACAAGTTTTCTGCTTGAATTTGACTCATTTTACAAAGGTGCTTATTCCTGGAGTGAAAATGCAGTTTTACTCAAGAGTAAGCAACTAAGCGAAATGAAGCCATAGAACGCTTATTTGCCTTCCATCTATGCATTCTGACACTCCAACAATGTTTTCTGCTTCAATTTGACTCATTTTACAAAGGTGCTTATTCCTGGAGTGAATATGCAGTTCTACTCAAGAGTAAGCAACTAAGCGAAATAAAGCCATGGAACGCTTATTTGCCTTCTATCTATGCATTCTGACACTCCAACAATGTTTTCTGCTTCAATTTGACTCATTTTACAAAGGTGCTTATTCCTGGAGTGAATATGCAGTTCTACTCAAGAGTAAGCAACTAACCGAAATAAAGCCATGGAACGCTTATTTGCCTTCTATCTATGCATTCTGACACTCCAACAATGTTTTCTGCTTCAATTTGACTCATTTTACAAAGGTGCTTATTCCTGGAGTGAATATGCAGTTCTACTCAAGAGCAAGCAACTAAGCGAAATGAAGCCACGGAACGCTTATTTGCCTTCTATCTATGCAGTCTGAACCTCCAACAATGTTTTCTGCTTCAATTTGACTCATTTTACAAAGGTGCTTATTCCTGGAGTGAATATGCAGTTCTACGCAAGAGTAAGCAACTAAGCGAAATAAAGCCATGGAACGCTTATATGCTTTCTATCTATGCATTCTGACACTCCAACAAGTTTTCTGCTTGAATTTGACTCATTTTACAAAGGTGCTTATTCCTGGAGTGAAAATGCAGTTCTACTCAAGAGTAAGCAACTAAGCGAAATGAAGCCATAGAACGCTTATTTGCCTTCCATCTATGCATTCTGACACTCCAACAATGTTTTCTGCTTCAATTTGACTCATTTTACAAAGGTGCTTATTCCTGGAGTGAATATGCAGTTCTACTCAAGAGTAAGCAACTAAGCGAAATGAAGCCACGGAACGCTTATTTGCCTTCTATCTATGCATTCTGACACTCCAACAATGTTTTCTGCTTCAATTTGACTCATTTTACAAAGGTGCTTATTCCTGGAGTGAATATGCAGTTCTACTCAAGAGCAAGCAACTAAGCGAAATGAAGCCATAGAACGCTTATTTGCCTTCTATCTATGCAGTCTGACACTCCAACAATGTTTTCTGCTTCAATTTGACTCATTTTACAAAGGTGCTTATTCCTGGAGTGAATATGCAGTTCTACGCAAGAGTAAGCAACTAAGCGAAATAAAGCCATGGAACGCTTATATGCTTTCTATCTATGCATTCTGACACTCCAACAAGTTTTCTGCTTCAATTTGACTCATTTTACAAAGGTGCTTATTCCTGGAGTGAAAATGCAGTTGTACTCAAGAGTAAGCAACTAAGCGAAATGAAGCCATAGAACGCTTATTTGCCTTCTATCTATGCATTCTGACACTCCAACAATGTTTTCTGCTTCAATTTGACCCATTTTACAAAGGTGCTTATTCCTGATGTGAACATGCAGTTCTACTCAAGAGTAAGCAACTAAGCGAAATGAAGCCACGGAACGCTTATTTGCCTTCTATCTATGCATTCTGACACTCCAACAATGTTTTCTGCTTCAATTTTACTCATTTTACAAAGGTGCTTATTCCTGGAGTGAATATGCTGTTCTACTCAAGAGTAAGCAACTAAGCGAAATAAAGCCATGGAACGCTTATTTGCCTTCTATCTATGCATTCTGACACTGCAACAATGTTTTCTGCTTCAATTTGACTCATTTTACAAAGGTGCTTATTCCTGGAGTGAATATGCTGTTCTACTCAAGAGTAAGCAACTAAGCGAAATAAAGCCATGGAACGCTTATTTGCCTTCTATCTATGCATTCTGACACTCCAACAATGTTTTCTGCTTCAATTTGACTCATTTTACAAAGGTGCTTATTCCTGGAGTGAATATGCAGTTCTACGCAAGAGTAAGCAACTAAGCGAAATAAAGCCATGGAACGCTTATATGCTTTCTATCTATGCATTCTGACACTCCAACAAGTTTTCTGCTTCAATTTGACTCATTTTACAAAGGTGCTTATTCCTGGAATGAAAATGCAGTTCTACTCAAGAGTAAGCACCTAAGCGAAATGAAGCCATAGAACGATTATTTGCCTTCTATCTATGCATTCTGACACTCCAACAATGTTTTCTGCTTCAATTTGACCCATTTTACAAAGGTGCTTATTCCTGATGTGAACATGCAGTTCTACTCAAGAGTAAGCAACTAAGCGAAATGAAGCCACGGAACGCTTATTTGCCTTCTATCTATGCATTCTGACACTCCAACAATGTTTTCTGCTTCAATTTGACCCATTTTACAAAGGTGCTTATTCCTGATGTGAACATGCAGTTCTACTCAAGAGTAAGCAACTAAGCGAAATGAAGCCACGGAACGCTTATTTGCCTTCTATCTATGCATTCTGACACTCCAACAATGTTTTCTGCTTCAATTTTACTCATTTTACAAAGGTGCTTATTCCTGGAGTGAATATGCTGTTCTACTCAAGAGTAAGCAACTAAGCGAAATAAAGCCATGGAACGCTTATTTGCCTTCTATCTATGCATTCTGACACTCCAACAATGTTTTCTGCTTCAATTTGACTCATTTTACAAAGGTGCTTATTCCTGGAGTGAATATGCTGTTCTACTCAAGAGTAAGCAACTAAGCGAAATAAAGCCATGGAACGCTTATTTGCCTTCTATCTATGCATTCTGACACTCCAACAATGTTTTCTGCTTCAATTTGACTCATTTTACAAAGGTGCTTATTCCTTTAGTGAATATGCAATTCTACTCAAGAGTAAGCAAATAAGCGAAATAAAGCCATGGAACGCTTATTTGCCTTCTATCTATGCATTCTGACACTCCAACAATGTTTTCTGCTTCAATTTGACTCATTTTACAAAGGTGCTTATTCCTGGAGTGAATATGCAGTTCTACTCAAGAGTAAGCAACTAAGCGAAATAAAGCCATGGAACGCTTATTTGCCTTCTATCTATGCATTCTGACACTCCAACAATGTTTTCTGCTTCAATTTGACTCATTTTACAAAGGTGCTTATTCCTTTAGTGAATATGCAATTCTACTCAAGAGTAAGCAAATAAGCGAAATAAAGCCATGGAACGCTTATTTGCCTTCTATCTATGCATTCTGACACTCCAACAATGTTTTCTGCTTCAATTTGACTCATTTTACAAAGGTGCTTATTCCTGGAGTGAATATGCAGTTCTACTCAAGAGTAAGCAACTAAGTGAATTGAAGCCACGGAACGCTTATTTGCCTTCTATGTATGCATTCTGACACTCCAACAATGTTTTCTGCTTCAATTTGACTCATTTTACAAAGGTGCTTATTCCTGGAGTGAACATGCAGTTCTACTCAAGAGTAAGCAACTAAGCGAAATGAAGCCACGGAACGCTTATTTGCCTTCTATCTATGCATTCTGACACTCCAACAATGTTTTCTGCTTCAATTTGACTCATTTTACAAAGGTGCTTATTCCTGGAGTGAATATGCAGTTCTACTCAAGAGCAAGCAACTAAGCGAAATGAAGCCATAGAACGCTTATTTGCCTTCTATCTATGCAGTCTGACACTCCAACAATGTTTTCTGCTTCAATTTGACTCATTTTACAAAGGTGCTTATTCCTGGAGTGAATATGCAGTTCTACGCAAGAGTAAGCAACTAAGCGAAATAAAGCCATGGAACGCTTATATGCTTTCTATCTATGCATTCTGACACTCCAACAAGTTTTCTGCTTCAATTTGACTCATTTTACAAAGGTGCCTATTCCTGGAGTGAAAATGCAGTTCTACTCAAGAGTAAGCAACTAAGCGAAATGAAGCCATAGAACGATTATTTGCCTTCTATCTATGCATTCTGACACTCCAACAATGTTTTCTGCTTCAATTTGACTCATTTTACAAAGGTGCTTATTCCTGGAGTGAATATGCAGTTCTACTCAAGAGTAAGCAACTAAGCGAAATGAAGCCACGGAACGCTTATTTGCCTTCTATCTATGCATTCTGACACTCCAACAATGTTTTCTGCTTCAATTTGACTCATTTTACAAAGGTGCTTATTCCTGGAGTGAATATGCAGTTCTACTCAAGAGCAAGCAACTAAGCGAAATGAAGCCATAGAACGCTTATTTGCCTTCTATCTATGCAGTCTGACACTCCAACAATGTTTTCTGCTTCAATTTGACTCATTTTACAAAGGTGCTTATTCCTGGAGTGAATATGCAGTTCTACGCAAGAGTAAGCAACTAAGCGAAATAAAGCCATGGAACGCTTATATGCTTTCTATCTATGCATTCTGACACTCCAACAAGTTTTCTACTTCAATTTGACTCATTTTACAAAGGTGCTTATTCCTGGAGTGAAAATGCAGTTCTACTCAAGAGTAAGCAACTAAGCGAAATGAAGCCATAGAACGATTATTTGCCTTCTATCTATGCATTCTGACACTCCAACAATGTTTTCTGCTTCAATTTGACCCATTTTACAAAGGTGCTTATTCCTGATGTGAACATGCAGTTCTACTCAAGAGTAAGCAACTAAGCGAAATGAAGCCACGGAACGCTTATTTGCCTTCTATCTATGCATTCTGACACTCCAACAATGTTTTCTGCTTCAATTTTACTCATTTTACAAAGGTGCTTATTCCTGGAGTGAATATGCTGTTCTACTCAAGAGTAAGCAACTAAGCGAAATAAAGCCATGGAACGCTTATTTGCCTTCTATCTATGCATTCTGACACTGCAACAATGTTTTCTGCTTCAATTTGACTCATTTTACAAAGGTGCTTATTCCTGGAGTGAATATGCTGTTCTACTCAAGAGTAAGCAACTAAGCGAAATAAAGCCATGGAACGCTTATTTGCCTTCTATCTATGCATTCTGACACTCCAACAATGTTTTCTGCTTCAATTTGACTCATTTTACAAAGGTGCTTATTCCTGGAGTGAATATGCAGTTCTACGCAAGAGTAAGCAACTAAGCGAAATAAAGCCATGGAACGCTTATATGCTTTCTATCTATGCATTCTGACACTCCAACAAGTTTTCTGCTTCAATTTGACTCATTTTACAAAGGTGCTTATTCCTGGAATGAAAATGCAGTTCTACTCAAGAGTAAGCACCTAAGCGAAATGAAGCCATAGAACGATTATTTGCCTTCTATCTATGCATTCTGACACTCCAACAATGTTTTCTGCTTCAATTTGACCCATTTTACAAAGGTGCTTATTCCTGATGTGAACATGCAGTTCTACTCAAGAGTAAGCAACTAAGCGAAATGAAGCCACGGAACGCTTATTTGCCTTCTATCTATGCATTCTGACACTCCAACAATGTTTTCTGCTTCAATTTGACCCATTTTACAAAGGTGCTTATTCCTGATGTGAACATGCAGTTCTACTCAAGAGTAAGCAACTAAGCGAAATGAAGCCACGGAACGCTTATTTGCCTTCTATCTATGCATTCTGACACTCCAACAATGTTTTCTGCTTCAATTTTACTCATTTTACAAAGGTGCTTATTCCTGGAGTGAATATGCTGTTCTACTCAAGAGTAAGCAACTAAGCGAAATAAAGCCATGGAACGCTTATTTGCCTTCTATCTATGCATTCTGACACTCCAACAATGTTTTCTGCTTCAATTTGACTCATTTTACAAAGGTGCTTATTCCTGGAGTGAATATGCTGTTCTACTCAAGAGTAAGCAACTAAGCGAAATAAAGCCATGGAACGCTTATTTGCCTTCTATCTATGCATTCTGACACTCCAACAATGTTTTCTGCTTCAATTTGACTCATTTTACAAAGGTGCTTATTCCTTTAGTGAATATGCAATTCTACTCAAGAGTAAGCAAATAAGCGAAATAAAGCCATGGAACGCTTATTTGCCTTCTATCTATGCATTCTGACACTCCAACAATGTTTTCTGCTTCAATTTGACTCATTTTACAAAGGTGCTTATTCCTGGAGTGAATATGCAGTTCTACTCAAGAGTAAGCAACTAAGCGAAATAAAGCCATGGAACGCTTATTTGCCTTCTATCTATGCATTCTGACACTCCAACAATGTTTTCTGCTTCAATTTGACTCATTTTACAAAGGTGCTTATTCCTTTAGTGAATATGCAATTCTACTCAAGAGTAAGCAAATAAGCGAAATAAAGCCATGGAACGCTTATTTGCCTTCTATCTATGCATTCTGACACTCCAACAATGTTTTCTGCTTCAATTTGACTCATTTTACAAAGGTGCTTATTCCTGGAGTGAATATGCAGTTCTACTCAAGAGTAAGCAACTAAGTGAATTGAAGCCACGGAACGCTTATTTGCCTTCTATGTATGCATTCTGACACTCCAACAATGTTTTCTGCTTCAATTTGACTCATTTTACAAAGGTGCTTATTCCTGGAGTGAACATGCAGTTCTACTCAAGAGTAAGCAACTAAGCGAAATGAAGCCACGGAACGCTTATTTGCCTTCTATCTATGCATTCTGACACTCCAACAATGTTTTCTGCTTCAATTTGACTCATTTTACAAAGGTGCTTATTCCTGGAGTGAATATGCAGTTCTACTCAAGAGCAAGCAACTAAGCGAAATGAAGCCATAGAACGCTTATTTGCCTTCTATCTATGCAGTCTGACACTCCAACAATGTTTTCTGCTTCAATTTGACTCATTTTACAAAGGTGCTTATTCCTGGAGTGAATATGCAGTTCTACGCAAGAGTAAGCAACTAAGCGAAATAAAGCCATGGAACGCTTATATGCTTTCTATCTATGCATTCTGACACTCCAACAAGTTTTCTGCTTCAATTTGACTCATTTTACAAAGGTGCCTATTCCTGGAGTGAAAATGCAGTTCTACTCAAGAGTAAGCAACTAAGCGAAATGAAGCCATAGAACGATTATTTGCCTTCTATCTATGCATTCTGACACTCCAACAATGTTTTCTGCTTCAATTTGACTCATTTTACAAAGGTGCTTATTCCTGGAGTGAATATGCAGTTCTACTCAAGAGTAAGCAACTAAGCGAAATGAAGCCACGGAACGCTTATTTGCCTTCTATCTATGCATTCTGACACTCCAACAATGTTTTCTGCTTCAATTTGACTCATTTTACAAAGGTGCTTATTCCTGGAGTGAATATGCAGTTCTACTCAAGAGCAAGCAACTAAGCGAAATGAAGCCATAGAACGCTTATTTGCCTTCTATCTATGCAGTCTGACACTCCAACAATGTTTTCTGCTTCAATTTGACTCATTTTACAAAGGTGCTTATTCCTGGAGTGAATATGCAGTTCTACGCAAGAGTAAGCAACTAAGCGAAATAAAGCCATGGAACGCTTATATGCTTTCTATCTATGCATTCTGACACTCCAACAAGTTTTCTACTTCAATTTGACTCATTTTACAAAGGTGCTTATTCCTGGAGTGAAAATGCAGTTCTACTCAAGAGTAAGCAACTAAGCGAAATGAAGCCATAGAACGATTATTTGCCTTCTATCTATGCATTCTGACACTCCAACAATGTTTTCTGCTTCAATTTGACCCATTTTACAAAGGTGCTTATTCCTGATGTGAACATGCAGTTCTACTCAAGAGTAAGCAACTAAGCGAAATGAAGCCACGGAACGCTTATTTGCCTTCTATCTATGCATTCTGACACTCCAACAATGTTTTCTGCTTCAATTTTACTCATTTTACAAAGGTGCTTATTCCTGGAGTGAATATGCTGTTCTACTCAAGAGTAAGCAACTAAGCGAAATAAAGCCATGGAACGCTTATTTGCCTTCTATCTATGCATTCTGACACTGCAACAATGTTTTCTGCTTCAATTTGACTCATTTTACAAAGGTGCTTATTCCTGGAGTGAATATGCTGTTCTACTCAAGAGTAAGCAACTAAGCGAAATAAAGCCATGGAACGCTTATTTGCCTTCTATCTATGCATTCTGACACTCCAACAATGTTTTCTGCTTCAATTTGACTCATTTTACAAAGGTGCTTATTCCTGGAGTGAATATGCAGTTCTACGCAAGAGTAAGCAACTAAGCGAAATAAAGCCATGGAACGCTTATATGCTTTCTATCTATGCATTCTGACACTCCAACAAGTTTTCTGCTTCAATTTGACTCATTTTACAAAGGTGCCTATTCCTGGAGTGAAAATGCAGTTCTACTCAAGAGTAAGCAACTAAGCGAAATGAAGCCATAGAACGATTATTTGCCTTCTATCTATGCATTCTGACACTCCAACAATGTTTTCTGCTTCAATTTTACTCATTTTACAAAGGTGCTTATTCCTGGAGTGAATATGCTGTTCTACTCAAGAGTAAGCAACTAAGCGAAATAAAGCCATGGAACGCTTATTTGCCTTCTATCTATGCATTCTGACACTGCAACAATGTTTTCTGCTTCAATTTGACTCATTTTACAAAGGTGCTTATTCCTGGAGTGAATATGCTGTTCTACTCAAGAGTAAGCAACTAAGCGAAATAAAGCCATGGAACGCTTATTTGCCTTCTATCTATGCATTCTGACACTCCAACAATGTTTTCTGCTTCAATTTGACTCATTTTACAAAGGTGCTTATTCCTGGAGTGAATATGCAGTTCTACGCAAGAGTAAGCAACTAAGCGAAATAAAGCCATGGAACGCTTATATGCTTTCTATCTATGCATTCTGACACTCCAACAAGTTTTCTGCTTCAATTTGACTCATTTTACAAAGGTGCTTATTCCTGGAATGAAAATGCAGTTCTACTCAAGAGTAAGCACCTAAGCGAAATGAAGCCATAGAACGATTATTTGCCTTCTATCTATGCATTCTGACACTCCAACAATGTTTTCTGCTTCAATTTGACCCATTTTACAAAGGTGCTTATTCCTGATGTGAACATGCAGTTCTACTCAAGAGTAAGCAACTAAGCGAAATGAAGCCACGGAACGCTTATTTGCCTTCTATCTATGCATTCTGACACTCCAACAATGTTTTCTGCTTCAATTTTACTCATTTTACAAAGGTGCTTATTCCTGGAGTGAATATGCTGTTCTACTCAAGAGTAAGCAACTAAGCGAAATAAAGCCATGGAACGCTTATTTGCCTTCTATCTATGCATTCTGACACTCCAACAATGTTTTCTGCTTCAATTTGACTCATTTTACAAAGGTGCTTATTCCTGGAGTGAATATGCTGTTCTACTCAAGAGTAAGCAACTAAGCGAAATAAAGCCATGGAACGCTTATTTGCCTTCTATCTATGCATTCTGACACTCCAACAATGTTTTCTGCTTCAATTTGACTCATTTTACAAAGGTGCTTATTCCTTTAGTGAATATGCAATTCTACTCAAGAGTAAGCAAATAAGCGAAATAAAGCCATGGAACGCTTATTTGCCTTCTATCTATGCATTCTGACACTCCAACAATGTTTTCTGCTTCAATTTGACTCATTTTACAAAGGTGCTTATTCCTGGAGTGAATATGCAGTTCTACTCAAGAGTAAGCAACTAAGTGAATTGAAGCCACGGAACGCTTATTTGCCTTCTATGTATGCATTCTGACACTCCAACAATGTTTTCTGCTTCAATTTGACTCATTTTACAAAGGTGCTTATTCCTGGAGTGAACATGCAGTTCTACTCAAGAGTAAGCAACTAAGCGAAATGAAGCCACGGAACGCTTATTTGCCTTCTATCTATGCATTCTGACACTCCAACAATGTTTTCTGCTTCAATTTGACTCATTTTACAAAGGTGCTTATTCCTGGAGTGAATATGCAGTTCTACTCAAGAGCAAGCAACTAAGCGAAATGAAGCCATAGAACGCTTATTTGCCTTCTATCTATGCAGTCTGACACTCCAACAATGTTTTCTGCTTCAATTTGACTCATTTTACAAAGGTGCTTATTCCTGGAGTGAATATGCAGTTCTACGCAAGAGTAAGCAACTAAGCGAAATAAAGCCATGGAACGCTTATATGCTTTCTATCTATGCATTCTGACACTCCAACAAGTTTTCTGCTTCAATTTGACTCATTTTACAAAGGTGCCTATTCCTGGAGTGAAAATGCAGTTCTACTCAAGAGTAAGCAACTAAGCGAAATGAAGCCATAGAACGATTATTTGCCTTCTATCTATGCATTCTGACACTCCAACAATGTTTTCTGCTTCAATTTGACTCATTTTACAAAGGTGCTTATTCCTGGAGTGAATATGCAGTTCTACTCAAGAGTAAGCAACTAAGCGAAATGAAGCCACGGAACGCTTATTTGCCTTCTATCTATGCATTCTGACACTCCAACAATGTTTTCTGCTTCAATTTGACTCATTTTACAAAGGTGCTTATTCCTGGAGTGAATATGCAGTTCTACTCAAGAGCAAGCAACTAAGCGAAATGAAGCCATAGAACGCTTATTTGCCTTCTATCTATGCAGTCTGACACTCCAACAATGTTTTCTGCTTCAATTTGACTCATTTTACAAAGGTGCTTATTCCTGGAGTGAATATGCAGTTCTACGCAAGAGTAAGCAACTAAGCGAAATAAAGCCATGGAACGCTTATATGCTTTCTATCTATGCATTCTGACACTCCAACAAGTTTTCTACTTCAATTTGACTCATTTTACAAAGGTGCTTATTCCTGGAGTGAAAATGCAGTTCTACTCAAGAGTAAGCAACTAAGCGAAATGAAGCCATAGAACGATTATTTGCCTTCTATCTATGCATTCTGACACTCCAACAATGTTTTCTGCTTCAATTTGACCCATTTTACAAAGGTGCTTATTCCTGATGTGAACATGCAGTTCTACTCAAGAGTAAGCAACTAAGCGAAATGAAGCCACGGAACGCTTATTTGCCTTCTATCTATGCATTCTGACACTCCAACAATGTTTTCTGCTTCAATTTTACTCATTTTACAAAGGTGCTTATTCCTGGAGTGAATATGCTGTTCTACTCAAGAGTAAGCAACTAAGCGAAATAAAGCCATGGAACGCTTATTTGCCTTCTATCTATGCATTCTGACACTGCAACAATGTTTTCTGCTTCAATTTGACTCATTTTACAAAGGTGCTTATTCCTGGAGTGAATATGCTGTTCTACTCAAGAGTAAGCAACTAAGCGAAATAAAGCCATGGAACGCTTATTTGCCTTCTATCTATGCATTCTGACACTCCAACAATGTTTTCTGCTTCAATTTGACTCATTTTACAAAGGTGCTTATTCCTGGAGTGAATATGCAGTTCTACGCAAGAGTAAGCAACTAAGCGAAATAAAGCCATGGAACGCTTATATGCTTTCTATCTATGCATTCTGACACTCCAACAAGTTTTCTGCTTCAATTTGACTCATTTTACAAAGGTGCCTATTCCTGGAGTGAAAATGCAGTTCTACTCAAGAGTAAGCAACTAAGCGAAATGAAGCCATAGAACGATTATTTGCCTTCTATCTATGCATTCTGACACTCCAACAATGTTTTCTGCTTCAATTTGACTCATTTTACAAAGGTGCTTATTCCTGGAGTGAATATGCAGTTCTACTCAAGAGTAAGCAACTAAGCGAAATGAAGCCACGGAACGCTTATTTGCCTTCTATCTATGCATTCTGACACTCCAACAATGTTTTCTGCTTCAATTTGACTCATTTTACAAAGGTGCTTATTCCTGGAGTGAATATGCAGTTCTACTCAAGAGCAAGCAACTAAGCGAAATGAAGCCATAGAACGCTTATTTGCCTTCTATCTATGCAGTCTGACACTCCAACAATGTTTTCTGCTTCAATTTGACTCATTTTACAAAGGTGCTTATTCCTGGAGTGAATATGCAGTTCTACGCAAGAGTAAGCAACTAAGCGAAATAAAGCCATGGAACGCTTATATGCTTTCTATCTATGCATTCTGACACTCCAACAAGTTTTCTACTTCAATTTGACTCATTTTACAAAGGTGCTTATTCCTGGAGTGAAAATGCAGTTCTACTCAAGAGTAAGCAACTAAGCGAAATGAAGCCATAGAACGATTATTTGCCTTCTATCTATGCATTCTGACACTCCAACAATGTTTTCTGCTTCAATTTGACCCATTTTACAAAGGTGCTTATTCCTGATGTGAACATGCAGTTCTACTCAAGAGTAAGCAACTAAGCGAAATGAAGCCACGGAACGCTTATTTGCCTTCTATCTATGCATTCTGACACTCCAACAATGTTTTCTGCTTCAATTTTACTCATTTTACAAAGGTGCTTATTCCTGGAGTGAATATGCTGTTCTACTCAAGAGTAAGCAACTAAGCGAAATAAAGCCATGGAACGCTTATTTGCCTTCTATCTATGCATTCTGACACTCCAACAATGTTTTCTGCTTCAATTTGACTCATTTTACAAAGGTGCTTATTCCTGGAGTGAATATGCTGTTCTACTCAAGAGTAAGCAACTAAGCGAAATAAAGCCATGGAACGCTTATTTGCCTTCTATCTATGCATTCTGACACTCCAACAATGTTTTCTGCTTCAATTTGACTCATTTTACAAAGGTGCTTATTCCTGGAGTGAATATGCAGTTCTACGCAAGAGTAAGCAACTAAGCGAAATAAAGCCATGGAACGCTTATATGCTTTCTATCTATGCATTCTGACACTCCAACAAGTTTTCTGCTTCAATTTGACTCATTTTACAAAGGTGCTTATTCCTGGAGTGAAAATGCAGTTCTACTCAAGAGTAAGCACCTAAGCGAAATGAAGCCATAGAACGATTATTTGCCTTCTATCTATGCATTCTGACACTCCAACAATGTTTTCTGCTTCAATTTGACCCATTTTACAAAGGTGCTTATTCCTGATGTGAACATGCAGTTCTACTCAAGAGTAAGCAACTAAGCGAAATGAAGCCACGGAACGCTTATTTGCCTTCTATCTATGCATTCTGAC
Source organism: Zootoca vivipara (assembly GCF_963506605.1). Classification (NCBI taxonomy): domain Eukaryota; kingdom Metazoa; phylum Chordata; class Lepidosauria; order Squamata; family Lacertidae; genus Zootoca; species Zootoca vivipara. The sequence goes on along the minus strand of NC_083278.1, from coordinate 5,468,282 downwards.
ACTCCAACAATGTTTTCTGCTTCAATTTTACTCATTTTACAAAGGTGCTTATTCCTGGAGTGAATATGCTGTTCTACTCAAGAGTAAGCAACTAAGCGAAATAAAGCCATGGAACGCTTATTTGCCTTCTATCTATGCATTCTGACACTCCAACAATGTTTTCTGCTTCAATTTGACTCATTTTACAAAGGTGCTTATTCCTTTAGTGAATATGCAATTCTACTCAAGAGTAAGCAAATAAGCGAAATAAAGCCATGGAACGCTTATTTGCCTTCTATCTATGCATTCTGACACTCCAACAATGTTTTCTGCTTCAATTTGACTCATTTTACAAAGGTGCTTATTCCTGGAGTGAATATGCAGTTCTACGCAAGAGTAAGCAACTAAGCGAAATAAAGCCATGGAACGCTTATATGCTTTCTATCTATGCATTCTGACACTCCAACAAGTTTTCTGCTTCAATTTGACTCATTTTACAAAGGTGCTTATTCCTGGAGTGAAAATGCAGTTCTACTCAAGAGTAAGCAACTAAGCGAAATGAAGCCATAGAACGATTATTTGCCTTCTATCTATGCATTCTGACACTCCAACAATGTTTTCTGCTTCAATTTGACCCATTTTACAAAGGTGCTTATTCCTGATGTGAACATGCAGTTCTACTCAAGAGTAAGCAACTAAGCGAAATGAAGCCACGGAACGCTTATTTGCCTTCTATCTATGCATTCTGACACTCCAACAATGTTTTCTGCTTCAATTTTACTCATTTTACAAAGGTGCTTATTCCTGGAGTGAATATGCTGTTCTACTCAAGAGTAAGCAACTAAGCGAAATAAAGCCATGGAACGCTTATTTGCCTTCTATCTATGCATTCTGACACTGCAACAATGTTTTCTGCTTCAATTTGACTCATTTTACAAAGGTGCTTATTCCTGGAGTGAATATGCTGTTCTACTCAAGAGTAAGCAACTAAGCGAAATAAAGCCATGGAACGCTTATTTGCCTTCTATCTATGCATTCTGACACTCCAACAATGTTTTCTGCTTCAATTTGACTCATTTTACAAAGGTGCTTATTCCTGGAGTGAATATGCAGTTCTACGCAAGAGTAAGCAACTAAGCGAAATAAAGCCATGGAACGCTTATATGCTTTCTATCTATGCATTCTGACACTCCAACAAGTTTTCTGCTTCAATTTGACTCATTTTACAAAGGTGCCTATTCCTGGAGTGAAAATGCAGTTCTACTCAAGAGTAAGCAACTAAGCGAAATGAAGCCATAGAACGATTATTTGCCTTCTATCTATGCATTCTGACACTCCAACAATGTTTTCTGCTTCAATTTGACTCATTTTACAAAGGTGCTTATTCCTGGAGTGAATATGCAGTTCTACTCAAGAGTAAGCAACTAAGCGAAATGAAGCCACGGAACGCTTATTTGCCTTCTATCTATGCATTCTGACACTCCAACAATGTTTTCTGCTTCAATTTGACTCATTTTACAAAGGTGCTTATTCCTGGAGTGAATATGCAGTTCTACTCAAGAGCAAGCAACTAAGCGAAATGAAGCCATAGAACGCTTATTTGCCTTCTATCTATGCAGTCTGACACTCCAACAATGTTTTCTGCTTCAATTTGACTCATTTTACAAAGGTGCTTATTCCTGGAGTGAATATGCAGTTCTACGCAAGAGTAAGCAACTAAGCGAAATAAAGCCATGGAACGCTTATATGCTTTCTATCTATGCATTCTGACACTCCAACAAGTTTTCTACTTCAATTTGACTCATTTTACAAAGGTGCTTATTCCTGGAGTGAAAATGCAGTTCTACTCAAGAGTAAGCAACTAAGCGAAATGAAGCCATAGAACGATTATTTGCCTTCTATCTATGCATTCTGACACTCCAACAATGTTTTCTGCTTCAATTTGACCCATTTTACAAAGGTGCTTATTCCTGATGTGAACATGCAGTTCTACTCAAGAGTAAGCAACTAAGCGAAATGAAGCCACGGAACGCTTATTTGCCTTCTATCTATGCATTCTGACACTCCAACAATGTTTTCTGCTTCAATTTTACTCATTTTACAAAGGTGCTTATTCCTGGAGTGAATATGCTGTTCTACTCAAGAGTAAGCAACTAAGCGAAATAAAGCCATGGAACGCTTATTTGCCTTCTATCTATGCATTCTGACACTCCAACAATGTTTTCTGCTTCAATTTGACTCATTTTACAAAGGTGCTTATTCCTGGAGTGAATATGCTGTTCTACTCAAGAGTAAGCAACTAAGCGAAATAAAGCCATGGAACGCTTATTTGCCTTCTATCTATGCATTCTGACACTCCAACAATGTTTTCTGCTTCAATTTGACTCATTTTACAAAGGTGCTTATTCCTGGAGTGAATATGCAGTTCTACGCAAGAGTAAGCAACTAAGCGAAATAAAGCCATGGAACGCTTATATGCTTTCTATCTATGCATTCTGACACTCCAACAAGTTTTCTGCTTCAATTTGACTCATTTTACAAAGGTGCTTATTCCTGGAGTGAAAATGCAGTTCTACTCAAGAGTAAGCACCTAAGCGAAATGAAGCCATAGAACGATTATTTGCCTTCTATCTATGCATTCTGACACTCCAACAATGTTTTCTGCTTCAATTTGACCCATTTTACAAAGGTGCTTATTCCTGATGTGAACATGCAGTTCTACTCAAGAGTAAGCAACTAAGCGAAATGAAGCCACGGAACGCTTATTTGCCTTCTATCTATGCATTCTGACACTCCAACAATGTTTTCTGCTTCAATTTTACTCATTTTACAAAGGTGCTTATTCCTGGAGTGAATATGCTGTTCTACTCAAGAGTAAGCAACTAAGCGAAATAAAGCCATGGAACGCTTATTTGCCTTCTATCTATGCATTCTGACACTCCAACAATGTTTTCTGCTTCAATTTGACTCATTTTACAAAGGTGCTTATTCCTTTAGTGAATATGCAATTCTACTCAAGAGTAAGCAAATAAGCGAAATAAAGCCATGGAACGCTTATTTGCCTTCTATCTATGCATTCTGACACTCCAACAATGTTTTCTGCTTCAATTTGACTCATTTTACAAAGGTGCTTATTCCTGGAGTGAATATGCAGTTCTACGCAAGAGTAAGCAACTAAGCGAAATAAAGCCATGGAACGCTTATATGCTTTCTATCTATGCATTCTGACACTCCAACAAGTTTTCTACTTCAATTTGACTCATTTTACAAAGGTGCTTATTCCTGGAGTGAAAATGCAGTTCTACTCAAGAGTAAGCAACTAAGCGAAATGAAGCCATAGAACGATTATTTGCCTTCTATCTATGCATTCTGACACTCCAACAATGTTTTCTGCTTCAATTTGACCCATTTTACAAAGGTGCTTATTCCTGATGTGAACATGCAGTTCTACTCAAGAGTAAGCAACTAAGCGAAATGAAGCCACGGAACGCTTATTTGCCTTCTATCTATGCATTCTGACACTCCAACAATGTTTTCTGCTTCAATTTTACTCATTTTACAAAGGTGCTTATTCCTGGAGTGAATATGCTGTTCTACTCAAGAGTAAGCAACTAAGCGAAATAAAGCCATGGAACGCTTATTTGCCTTCTATCTATGCATTCTGACACTGCAACAATGTTTTCTGCTTCAATTTGACTCATTTTACAAAGGTGCTTATTCCTGGAGTGAATATGCTGTTCTACTCAAGAGTAAGCAACTAAGCGAAATAAAGCCATGGAACGCTTATTTGCCTTCTATCTATGCATTCTGACACTCCAACAATGTTTTCTGCTTCAATTTGACTCATTTTACAAAGGTGCTTATTCCTGGAGTGAATATGCAGTTCTACGCAAGAGTAAGCAACTAAGCGAAATAAAGCCATGGAACGCTTATATGCTTTCTATCTATGCATTCTGACACTCCAACAAGTTTTCTGCTTCAATTTGACTCATTTTACAAAGGTGCCTATTCCTGGAGTGAAAATGCAGTTCTACTCAAGAGTAAGCAACTAAGCGAAATGAAGCCATAGAACGATTATTTGCCTTCTATCTATGCATTCTGACACTCCAACAATGTTTTCTGCTTCAATTTGACTCATTTTACAAAGGTGCTTATTCCTGGAGTGAATATGCAGTTCTACTCAAGAGTAAGCAACTAAGCGAAATGAAGCCACGGAACGCTTATTTGCCTTCTATCTATGCATTCTGACACTCCAACAATGTTTTCTGCTTCAATTTGACTCATTTTACAAAGGTGCTTATTCCTGGAGTGAATATGCAGTTCTACTCAAGAGCAAGCAACTAAGCGAAATGAAGCCATAGAACGCTTATTTGCCTTCTATCTATGCAGTCTGACACTCCAACAATGTTTTCTGCTTCAATTTGACTCATTTTACAAAGGTGCTTATTCCTGGAGTGAATATGCAGTTCTACGCAAGAGTAAGCAACTAAGCGAAATAAAGCCATGGAACGCTTATATGCTTTCTATCTATGCATTCTGACACTCCAACAAGTTTTCTACTTCAATTTGACTCATTTTACAAAGGTGCTTATTCCTGGAGTGAAAATGCAGTTCTACTCAAGAGTAAGCAACTAAGCGAAATGAAGCCATAGAACGATTATTTGCCTTCTATCTATGCATTCTGACACTCCAACAATGTTTTCTGCTTCAATTTGACCCATTTTACAAAGGTGCTTATTCCTGATGTGAACATGCAGTTCTACTCAAGAGTAAGCAACTAAGCGAAATGAAGCCACGGAACGCTTATTTGCCTTCTATCTATGCATTCTGACACTCCAACAATGTTTTCTGCTTCAATTTTACTCATTTTACAAAGGTGCTTATTCCTGGAGTGAATATGCTGTTCTACTCAAGAGTAAGCAACTAAGCGAAATAAAGCCATGGAACGCTTATTTGCCTTCTATCTATGCATTCTGACACTCCAACAATGTTTTCTGCTTCAATTTGACTCATTTTACAAAGGTGCTTATTCCTGGAGTGAATATGCTGTTCTACTCAAGAGTAAGCAACTAAGCGAAATAAAGCCATGGAACGCTTATTTGCCTTCTATCTATGCATTCTGACACTCCAACAATGTTTTCTGCTTCAATTTGACTCATTTTACAAAGGTGCTTATTCCTGGAGTGAATATGCAGTTCTACGCAAGAGTAAGCAACTAAGCGAAATAAAGCCATGGAACGCTTATATGCTTTCTATCTATGCATTCTGACACTCCAACAAGTTTTCTGCTTCAATTTGACTCATTTTACAAAGGTGCTTATTCCTGGAGTGAAAATGCAGTTCTACTCAAGAGTAAGCACCTAAGCGAAATGAAGCCATAGAACGATTATTTGCCTTCTATCTATGCATTCTGACACTCCAACAATGTTTTCTGCTTCAATTTGACCCATTTTACAAAGGTGCTTATTCCTGATGTGAACATGCAGTTCTACTCAAGAGTAAGCAACTAAGCGAAATGAAGCCACGGAACGCTTATTTGCCTTCTATCTATGCATTCTGACACTCCAACAATGTTTTCTGCTTCAATTTTACTCATTTTACAAAGGTGCTTATTCCTGGAGTGAATATGCTGTTCTACTCAAGAGTAAGCAACTAAGCGAAATAAAGCCATGGAACGCTTATTTGCCTTCTATCTATGCATTCTGACACTCCAACAATGTTTTCTGCTTCAATTTGACTCATTTTACAAAGGTGCTTATTCCTTTAGTGAATATGCAATTCTACTCAAGAGTAAGCAAATAAGCGAAATAAAGCCATGGAACGCTTATTTGCCTTCTATCTATGCATTCTGACACTCCAACAATGTTTTCTGCTTCAATTTGACTCATTTTACAAAGGTGCTTATTCCTGGAGTGAATATGCAGTTCTACTCAAGAGTAAGCAACTAAGTGAATTGAAGCCACGGAACGCTTATTTGCCTTCTATGTATGCATTCTGACACTCCAACAATGTTTTCTGCTTCAATTTGACTCATTTTACAAAGGTGCTTATTCCTGGAGTGAACATGCAGTTCTACTCAAGAGTAAGCAACTAAGCGAAATGAAGCCACAGAACGCTTATTTGCCTTCTATCTATGCATTCTGACACTCCAACAATGTTTTCTGCTTCAATTTGACTCATTTTACAAAGGTGCTTATTCCTGGAGTGAATATGCAGTTCTACTCAAGAGCAAGCAACTAAGCGAAATGAAGCCATAGAACGCTTATTTGCCTTCTATCTATGCAGTCTGACACTCCAACAATGTTTTCTGCTTCAATTTGACTCATTTTACAAAGGTGCTTATTCCTGGAGTGAATATGCAGTTCTACGCAAGAGTAAGCAACTAAGCGAAATAAAGCCATGGAACGCTTATATGCTTTCTATCTATGCATTCTGACACTCCAACAAGTTTTCTGCTTCAATTTGACTCATTTTACAAAGGTGCCTATTCCTGGAGTGAAAATGCAGTTCTACTCAAGAGTAAGCAACTAAGCGAAATGAAGCCATAGAACGATTATTTGCCTTCTATCTATGCATTCTGACACTCCAACAATGTTTTCTGCTTCAATTTGACCCATTTTACAAAGGTGCTTATTCCTGATGTGAACATGCAGTTCTACTCAAGAGTAAGCAACTAAGCGAAATGAAGCCACGGAACGCTTATTTGCCTTCTATCTATGCATTCTGACACTCCAACAATGTTTTCTGCTTCAATTTTACTCATTTTACAAAGGTGCTTATTCCTGGAGTGAATATGCTGTTCTACTCAAGAGTAAGCAACTAAGCGAAATAAAGCCATGGAACGCTTATTTGCCTTCTATCTATGCATTCTGACACTCCAACAATGTTTTCTGCTTCAATTTGACTCATTTTACAAAGGTGCTTATTCCTGGAGTGAATATGCTGTTCTACTCAAGAGTAAGCAACTAAGCGAAATAAAGCCATGGAACGCTTATTTGCCTTCTATCTATGCATTCTGACACTCCAACAATGTTTTCTGCTTCAATTTGACTCATTTTACAAAGGTGCTTATTCCTTTAGTGAATATGCAATTCTACTCAAGAGTAAGCAAATAAGCGAAATAAAGCCATGGAACGCTTATTTGCCTTCTATCTATGCATTCTGACACTCCAACAATGTTTTCTGCTTCAATTTGACTCATTTTACAAAGGTGCTTATTCCTGGAGTGAATATGCAGTTCTACTCAAGAGTAAGCAACTAAGTGAATTGAAGCCACGGAACGCTTATTTGCCTTCTATGTATGCATTCTGACACTCCAACAATGTTTTCTGCTTCAATTTGACTCATTTTACAAAGGTGCTTATTCCTGGAGTGAACATGCAGTTCTACTCAAGAGTAAGCAACTAAGCGAAATGAAGCCACGGAACGCTTATTTGCCTTCTATCTATGCATTCTGACACTCCAACAATGTTTTCTGCTTCAATTTGACTCATTTTACAAAGGTGCTTATTCCTGGAGTGAATATGCAGTTCTACTCAAGAGCAAGCAACTAAGCGAAATGAAGCCATAGAACGCTTATTTGCCTTCTATCTATGCAGTCTGACACTCCAACAATGTTTTCTGCTTCAATTTGACTCATTTTACAAAGGTGCTTATTCCTGGAGTGAATATGCAGTTCTACGCAAGAGTAAGCAACTAAGCGAAATAAAGCCATGGAACGCTTATATGCTTTCTATCTATGCATTCTGACACTCCAACAAGTTTTCTGCTTCAATTTGACTCATTTTACAAAGGTGCCTATTCCTGGAGTGAAAATGCAGTTCTACTCAAGAGTAAGCAACTAAGCGAAATGAAGCCATAGAACGATTATTTGCCTTCTATCTATGCATTCTGACACTCCAACAATGTTTTCTGCTTCAATTTGACTCATTTTACAAAGGTGCTTATTCCTGGAGTGAATATGCAGTTCTACTCAAGAGTAAGCAACTAAGCGAAATGAAGCCACGGAACGCTTATTTGCCTTCTATCTATGCATTCTGACACTCCAACAATGTTTTCTGCTTCAATTTGACTCATTTTACAAAGGTGCTTATTCCTGGAGTGAATATGCAGTTCTACTCAAGAGCAAGCAACTAAGCGAAATGAAGCCATAGAACGCTTATTTGCCTTCTATCTATGCAGTCTGACACTCCAACAATGTTTTCTGCTTCAATTTGACTCATTTTACAAAGGTGCTTATTCCTGGAGTGAATATGCAGTTCTACGCAAGAGTAAGCAACTAAGCGAAATAAAGCCATGGAACGCTTATATGCTTTCTATCTATGCATTCTGACACTCCAACAAGTTTTCTACTTCAATTTGACTCATTTTACAAAGGTGCTTATTCCTGGAGTGAAAATGCAGTTCTACTCAAGAGTAAGCAACTAAGCGAAATGAAGCCATAGAACGATTATTTGCCTTCTATCTATGCATTCTGACACTCCAACAATGTTTTCTGCTTCAATTTGACCCATTTTACAAAGGTGCTTATTCCTGATGTGAACATGCAGTTCTACTCAAGAGTAAGCAACTAAGCGAAATGAAGCCACGGAACGCTTATTTGCCTTCTATCTATGCATTCTGACACTCCAACAATGTTTTCTGCTTCAATTTTACTCATTTTACAAAGGTGCTTATTCCTGGAGTGAATATGCTGTTCTACTCAAGAGTAAGCAACTAAGCGAAATAAAGCCATGGAACGCTTATTTGCCTTCTATCTATGCATTCTGACACTGCAACAATGTTTTCTGCTTCAATTTGACTCATTTTACAAAGGTGCTTATTCCTGGAGTGAATATGCTGTTCTACTCAAGAGTAAGCAACTAAGCGAAATAAAGCCATGGAACGCTTATTTGCCTTCTATCTATGCATTCTGACACTCCAACAATGTTTTCTGCTTCAATTTGACTCATTTTACAAAGGTGCTTATTCCTGGAGTGAATATGCAGTTCTACGCAAGAGTAAGCAACTAAGCGAAATAAAGCCATGGAACGCTTATATGCTTTCTATCTATGCATTCTGACACTCCAACAAGTTTTCTGCTTCAATTTGACTCATTTTACAAAGGTGCCTATTCCTGGAGTGAAAATGCAGTTCTACTCAAGAGTAAGCAACTAAGCGAAATGAAGCCATAGAACGATTATTTGCCTTCTATCTATGCATTCTGACACTCCAACAATGTTTTCTGCTTCAATTTGACTCATTTTACAAAGGTGCTTATTCCTGGAGTGAATATGCAGTTCTACTCAAGAGTAAGCAACTAAGCGAAATGAAGCCACGGAACGCTTATTTGCCTTCTATCTATGCATTCTGACACTCCAACAATGTTTTCTGCTTCAATTTGACTCATTTTACAAAGGTGCTTATTCCTGGAGTGAATATGCAGTTCTACTCAAGAGCAAGCAACTAAGCGAAATGAAGCCATAGAACGCTTATTTGCCTTCTATCTATGCAGTCTGACACTCCAACAATGTTTTCTGCTTCAATTTGACTCATTTTACAAAGGTGCTTATTCCTGGAGTGAATATGCAGTTCTACGCAAGAGTAAGCAACTAAGCGAAATAAAGCCATGGAACGCTTATATGCTTTCTATCTATGCATTCTGACACTCCAACAAGTTTTCTACTTCAATTTGACTCATTTTACAAAGGTGCTTATTCCTGGAGTGAAAATGCAGTTCTACTCAAGAGTAAGCAACTAAGCGAAATGAAGCCATAGAACGATTATTTGCCTTCTATCTATGCATTCTGACACTCCAACAATGTTTTCTGCTTCAATTTGACCCATTTTACAAAGGTGCTTATTCCTGATGTGAACATGCAGTTCTACTCAAGAGTAAGCAACTAAGCGAAATGAAGCCACGGAACGCTTATTTGCCTTCTATCTATGCATTCTGACACTCCAACAATGTTTTCTGCTTCAATTTTACTCATTTTACAAAGGTGCTTATTCCTGGAGTGAATATGCTGTTCTACTCAAGAGTAAGCAACTAAGCGAAATAAAGCCATGGAACGCTTATTTGCCTTCTATCTATGCATTCTGACACTGCAACAATGTTTTCTGCTTCAATTTGACTCATTTTACAAAGGTGCTTATTCCTGGAGTGAATATGCTGTTCTACTCAAGAGTAAGCAACTAAGCGAAATAAAGCCATGGAACGCTTATTTGCCTTCTATCTATGCATTCTGACACTCCAACAATGTTTTCTGCTTCAATTTGACTCATTTTACAAAGGTGCTTATTCCTGGAGTGAATATGCAGTTCTACGCAAGAGTAAGCAACTAAGCGAAATAAAGCCATGGAACGCTTATATGCTTTCTATCTATGCATTCTGACACTCCAACAAGTTTTCTGCTTCAATTTGACTCATTTTACAAAGGTGCTTATTCCTGGAGTGAAAATGCAGTTCTACTCAAGAGTAAGCACCTAAGCGAAATGAAGCCATAGAACGATTATTTGCCTTCTATCTATGCATTCTGACACTCCAACAATGTTTTCTGCTTCAATTTGACCCATTTTACAAAGGTGCTTATTCCTGATGTGAACATGCAGTTCTACTCAAGAGTAAGCAACTAAGCGAAATGAAGCCACGGAACGCTTATTTGCCTTCTATCTATGCATTCTGACACTCCAACAATGTTTTCTGCTTCAATTTTACTCATTTTACAAAGGTGCTTATTCCTGGAGTGAATATGCTGTTCTACTCAAGAGTAAGCAACTAAGCGAAATAAAGCCATGGAACGCTTATTTGCCTTCTATCTATGCATTCTGACACTCCAACAATGTTTTCTGCTTCAATTTGACTCATTTTACAAAGGTGCTTATTCCTGGAGTGAATATGCTGTTCTACTCAAGAGTAAGCAACTAAGCGAAATAAAGCCATGGAACGCTTATTTGCCTTCTATCTATGCATTCTGACACTCCAACAATGTTTTCTGCTTCAATTTGACTCATTTTACAAAGGTGCTTATTCCTTTAGTGAATATGCAATTCTACTCAAGAGTAAGCAAATAAGCGAAATAAAGCCATGGAACGCTTATTTGCCTTCTATCTATGCATTCTGACACTCCAACAATGTTTTCTGCTTCAATTTGACTCATTTTACAAAGGTGCTTATTCCTGGAGTGAATATGCAGTTCTACTCAAGAGTAAGCAACTAAGTGAATTGAAGCCACGGAACGCTTATTTGCCTTCTATGTATGCATTCTGACACTCCAACAATGTTTTCTGCTTCAATTTGACTCATTTTACAAAGGTGCTTATTCCTGGAGTGAACATGCAGTTCTACTCAAGAGTAAGCAACTAAGCGAAATGAAGCCACGGAACGCTTATTTGCCTTCTATCTATGCATTCTGACACTCCAACAATGTTTTCTGCTTCAATTTGACTCATTTTACAAAGGTGCTTATTCCTGGAGTGAATATGCAGTTCTACTCAAGAGCAAGCAACTAAGCGAAATGAAGCCATAGAACGCTTATTTGCCTTCTATCTATGCAGTCTGACACTCCAACAATGTTTTCTGCTTCAATTTGACTCATTTTACAAAGGTGCTTATTCCTGGAGTGAATATGCAGTTCTACGCAAGAGTAAGCAACTAAGCGAAATAAAGCCATGGAACGCTTATATGCTTTCTATCTATGCATTCTGACACTCCAACAAGTTTTCTGCTTCAATTTGACTCATTTTACAAAGGTGCTTATTCCTGGAGTGAAAATGCAGTTCTACTCAAGAGTAAGCAACTAAGCGAAATGAAGCCATAGAACGATTATTTGCCTTCTATCTATGCATTCTGACACTCCAACAATGTTTTCTGCTTCAATTTGACCCATTTTACAAAGGTGCTTATTCCTGATGTGAACATGCAGTTCTACTCAAGAGTAAGCAACTAAGCGAAATGAAGCCACGGAACGCTTATTTGCCTTCTATCTATGCATTCTGACACTCCAACAATGTTTTCTGCTTCAATTTTACTCATTTTACAAAGGTGCTTATTCCTGGAGTGAATATGCTGTTCTACTCAAGAGTAAGCAACTAAGCGAAATAAAGCCATGGAACGCTTATTTGCCTTCTATCTATGCATTCTGACACTGCAACAATGTTTTCTGCTTCAATTTGACTCATTTTACAAAGGTGCTTATTCCTGGAGTGAATATGCTGTTCTACTCAAGAGTAAGCAACTAAGCGAAATAAAGCCATGGAACGCTTATTTGCCTTCTATCTATGCATTCTGACACTCCAACAATGTTTTCTGCTTCAATTTGACTCATTTTACAAAGGTGCTTATTCCTGGAGTGAATATGCAGTTCTACGCAAGAGTAAGCAACTAAGCGAAATAAAGCCATGGAACGCTTATATGCTTTCTATCTATGCATTCTGACACTCCAACAAGTTTTCTGCTTCAATTTGACTCATTTTACAAAGGTGCTTATTCCTGGAGTGAAAATGCAGTTCTACTCAAGAGTAAGCACCTAAGCGAAATGAAGCCATAGAACGATTATTTGCCTTCTATCTATGCATTCTGACACTCCAACAATGTTTTCTGCTTCAATTTGACCCATTTTACAAAGGTGCTTATTCCTGATGTGAACATGCAGTTCTACTCAAGAGTAAGCAACTAAGCGAAATGAAGCCACGGAACGCTTATTTGCCTTCTATCTATGCATTCTGACACTCCAACAATGTTTTCTGCTTCAATTTTACTCATTTTACAAAGGTGCTTATTCCTGGAGTGAATATGCTGTTCTACTCAAGAGTAAGCAACTAAGCGAAATAAAGCCATGGAACGCTTACTTGCCTTCTATCTATGCATTCTGACACTCCAACAATGTTTTCTGCTTCAATTTGACTCATTTTACAAAGGTGCTTATTCCTGGAGTGAATATGCTGTTCTACTCAAGAGTAAGCAACTAAGCGAAATAAAGCCATGGAACGCTTATTTGCCTTCTATCTATGCATTCTGACACTCCAACAATGTTTTCTGCTTCAATTTGACTCATTTTACAAAGGTGCTTATTCCTTTAGTGAATATGCAATTCTACTCAAGAGTAAGCAAATAAGCGAAATAAAGCCATGGAACGCTTATTTGCCTTCTATCTATGCATTCTGACACTCCAACAATGTTTTCTGCTTCAATTTGACTCATTTTACAAAGGTGCTTATTCCTGGAGTGAATATGCAGTTCTACTCAAGAGTAAGCAACTAAGTGAATTGAAGCCACGGAACGCTTATTTGCCTTCTATGTATGCATTCTGACACTCCAACAATGTTTTCTGCTTCAATTTGACTCATTTTACAAAGGTGCTTATTCCTGGAGTGAACATGCAGTTCTACTCAAGAGTAAGCAACTAAGCGAAATGAAGCCACGGAACGCTTATTTGCCTTCTATCTATGCATTCTGACACTCCAACAATGTTTTCTGCTTCAATTTGACTCATTTTACAAAGGTGCTTATTCCTGGAGTGAATATGCAGTTCTACTCAAGAGCAAGCAACTAAGCGAAATGAAGCCATAGAACGCTTATTTGCCTTCTATCTATGCAGTCTGACACTCCAACAATGTTTTCTGCTTCAATTTGACTCATTTTACAAAGGTGCTTATTCCTGGAGTGAATATGCAGTTCTACGCAAGAGTAAGCAACTAAGCGAAATAAAGCCATGGAACGCTTATATGCTTTCTATCTATGCATTCTGACACTCCAACAAGTTTTCTGCTTCAATTTGACTCATTTTACAAAGGTGCCTATTCCTGGAGTGAAAATGCAGTTCTACTCAAGAGTAAGCAACTAAGCGAAATGAAGCCATAGAACGATTATTTGCCTTCTATCTATGCATTCTGACACTCCAACAATGTTTTCTGCTTCAATTTGACTCATTTTACAAAGGTGCTTATTCCTGGAGTGAATATGCAGTTCTACTCAAGAGTAAGCAACTAAGCGAAATGAAGCCACGGAACGCTTATTTGCCTTCTATCTATGCATTCTGACACTCCAACAATGTTTTCTGCTTCAATTTGACTCATTTTACAAAGGTGCTTATTCCTGGAGTGAATATGCAGTTCTACTCAAGAGCAAGCAACTAAGCGAAATGAAGCCATAGAACGCTTATTTGCCTTCTATCTATGCAGTCTGACACTCCAACAATGTTTTCTGCTTCAATTTGACTCATTTTACAAAGGTGCTTATTCCTGGAGTGAATATGCAGTTCTACGCAAGAGTAAGCAACTAAGCGAAATAAAGCCATGGAACGCTTATATGCTTTCTATCTATGCATTCTGACACTCCAACAAGTTTTCTACTTCAATTTGACTCATTTTACAAAGGTGCTTATTCCTGGAGTGAAAATGCAGTTCTACTCAAGAGTAAGCAACTAAGCGAAATGAAGCCATAGAACGATTATTTGCCTTCTATCTATGCATTCTGACACTCCAACAATGTTTTCTGCTTCAATTTGACCCATTTTACAAAGGTGCTTATTCCTGATGTGAACATGCAGTTCTACTCAAGAGTAAGCAACTAAGCGAAATGAAGCCACGGAACGCTTATTTGCCTTCTATCTATGCATTCTGACACTCCAACAATGTTTTCTGCTTCAATTTTACTCATTTTACAAAGGTGCTTATTCCTGGAGTGAATATGCTGTTCTACTCAAGAGTAAGCAACTAAGCGAAATAAAGCCATGGAACGCTTATTTGCCTTCTATCTATGCATTCTGACACTGCAACAATGTTTTCTGCTTCAATTTGACTCATTTTACAAAGGTGCTTATTCCTGGAGTGAATATGCTGTTCTACTCAAGAGTAAGCAACTAAGCGAAATAAAGCCATGGAACGCTTATTTGCCTTCTATCTATGCATTCTGACACTCCAACAATGTTTTCTGCTTCAATTTGACTCATTTTACAAAGGTGCTTATTCCTGGAGTGAATATGCAGTTCTACGCAAGAGTAAGCAACTAAGCGAAATAAAGCCATGGAACGCTTATATGCTTTCTATCTATGCATTCTGACACTCCAACAAGTTTTCTGCTTCAATTTGACTCATTTTACAAAGGTGCCTATTCCTGGAGTGAAAATGCAGTTCTACTCAAGAGTAAGCAACTAAGCGAAATGAAGCCATAGAACGATTATTTGCCTTCTATCTATGCATTCTGACACTCCAACAATGTTTTCTGCTTCAATTTGACTCATTTTACAAAGGTGCTTATTCCTGGAGTGAATATGCAGTTCTACTCAAGAGTAAGCAACTAAGCGAAATGAAGCCACGGAACGCTTATTTGCCTTCTATCTATGCATTCTGACACTCCAACAATGTTTTCTGCTTCAATTTGACTCATTTTACAAAGGTGCTTATTCCTGGAGTGAATATGCAGTTCTACTCAAGAGCAAGCAACTAAGCGAAATGAAGCCATAGAACGCTTATTTGCCTTCTATCTATGCAGTCTGACACTCCAACAATGTTTTCTGCTTCAATTTGACTCATTTTACAAAGGTGCTTATTCCTGGAGTGAATATGCAGTTCTACGCAAGAGTAAGCAACTAAGCGAAATAAAGCCATGGAACGCTTATATGCTTTCTATCTATGCATTCTGACACTCCAACAAGTTTTCTACTTCAATTTGACTCATTTTACAAAGGTGCTTATTCCTGGAGTGAAAATGCAGTTCTACTCAAGAGTAAGCAACTAAGCGAAATGAAGCCATAGAACGATTATTTGCCTTCTATCTATGCATTCTGACACTCCAACAATGTTTTCTGCTTCAATTTGACCCATTTTACAAAGGTGCTTATTCCTGATGTGAACATGCAGTTCTACTCAAGAGTAAGCAACTAAGCGAAATGAAGCCACGGAACGCTTATTTGCCTTCTATCTATGCATTCTGACACTCCAACAATGTTTTCTGCTTCAATTTTACTCATTTTACAAAGGTGCTTATTCCTGGAGTGAATATGCTGTTCTACTCAAGAGTAAGCAACTAAGCGAAATAAAGCCATGGAACGCTTATTTGCCTTCTATCTATGCATTCTGACACTGCAACAATGTTTTCTGCTTCAATTTGACTCATTTTACAAAGGTGCTTATTCCTGGAGTGAATATGCTGTTCTACTCAAGAGTAAGCAACTAAGCGAAATAAAGCCATGGAACGCTTATTTGCCTTCTATCTATGCATTCTGACACTCCAACAATGTTTTCTGCTTCAATTTGACTCATTTTACAAAGGTGCTTATTCCTGGAGTGAATATGCAGTTCTACGCAAGAGTAAGCAACTAAGCGAAATAAAGCCATGGAACGCTTATATGCTTTCTATCTATGCATTCTGACACTCCAACAAGTTTTCTGCTTCAATTTGACTCATTTTACAAAGGTGCTTATTCCTGGAGTGAAAATGCAGTTCTACTCAAGAGTAAGCACCTAAGCGAAATGAAGCCATAGAACGATTATTTGCCTTCTATCTATGCATTCTGACACTCCAACAATGTTTTCTGCTTCAATTTGACCCATTTTACAAAGGTGCTTATTCCTGATGTGAACATGCAGTTCTACTCAAGAGTAAGCAACTAAGCGAAATGAAGCCACGGAACGCTTATTTGCCTTCTATCTATGCATTCTGACACTCCAACAATGTTTTCTGCTTCAATTTTACTCATTTTACAAAGGTGCTTATTCCTGGAGTGAATATGCTGTTCTACTCAAGAGTAAGCAACTAAGCGAAATAAAGCCATGGAACGCTTATTTGCCTTCTATCTATGCATTCTGACACTCCAACAATGTTTTCTGCTTCAATTTGACTCATTTTACAAAGGTGCTTATTCCTGGAGTGAATATGCTGTTCTACTCAAGAGTAAGCAACTAAGCGAAATAAAGCCATGGAACGCTTATTTGCCTTCTATCTATGCATTCTGACACTCCAACAATGTTTTCTGCTTCAATTTGACTCATTTTACAAAGGTGCTTATTCCTTTAGTGAATATGCAATTCTACTCAAGAGTAAGCAAATAAGCGAAATAAAGCCATGGAACGCTTATTTGCCTTCTATCTATGCATTCTGACACTCCAACAATGTTTTCTGCTTCAATTTGACTCATTTTACAAAGGTGCTTATTCCTGGAGTGAATATGCAGTTCTACGCAAGAGTAAGCAACTAAGCGAAATAAAGCCATGGAACGCTTATATGCTTTCTATCTATGCATTCTGACACTCCAACAAGTTTTCTGCTTCAATTTGACTCATTTTACAAAGGTGCTTATTCCTGGAGTGAAAATGCAGTTCTACTCAAGAGTAAGCACCTAAGCGAAATGAAGCCATAGAACGATTATTTGCCTTCTATCTATGCATTCTGACACTCCAACAATGTTTTCTGCTTCAATTTGACCCATTTTACAAAGGTGCTTATTCCTGATGTGAACATGCAGTTCTACTCAAGAGTAAGCAACTAAGCGAAATGAAGCCACGGAACGCTTATTTGCCTTCTATCTATGCATTCTGACACTCCAACAATGTTTTCTGCTTCAATTTTACTCATTTTACAAAGGTGCTTATTCCTGGAGTGAATATGCTGTTCTACTCAAGAGTAAGCAACTAAGCGAAATAAAGCCATGGAACGCTTACTTGCCTTCTATCTATGCAT
This sequence comes from Zootoca vivipara, assembly GCF_963506605.1. Taxonomy (NCBI): domain Eukaryota; kingdom Metazoa; phylum Chordata; class Lepidosauria; order Squamata; family Lacertidae; genus Zootoca; species Zootoca vivipara. The sequence continues at coordinate 5,450,644 of NC_083278.1, read as the reverse complement.
TCTGACACTCCAACAATGTTTTCTGCTTCAATTTGACTCATTTTACAAAGGTGCTTATTCCTGGAGTGAATATGCTGTTCTACTCAAGAGTAAGCAACTAAGCGAAATAAAGCCATGGAACGCTTATTTGCCTTCTATCTATGCATTCTGACACTCCAACAATGTTTTCTGCTTCAATTTGACTCATTTTACAAAGGTGCTTATTCCTTTAGTGAATATGCAATTCTACTCAAGAGTAAGCAAATAAGCGAAATAAAGCCATGGAACGCTTATTTGCCTTCTATCTATGCATTCTGACACTCCAACAATGTTTTCTGCTTCAATTTGACTCATTTTACAAAGGTGCTTATTCCTGGAGTGAATATGCAGTTCTACTCAAGAGTAAGCAACTAAGTGAATTGAAGCCACGGAACGCTTATTTGCCTTCTATGTATGCATTCTGACACTCCAACAATGTTTTCTGCTTCAATTTGACTCATTTTACAAAGGTGCTTATTCCTGGAGTGAACATGCAGTTCTACTCAAGAGTAAGCAACTAAGCGAAATGAAGCCACGGAACGCTTATTTGCCTTCTATCTATGCATTCTGACACTCCAACAATGTTTTCTGCTTCAATTTGACTCATTTTACAAAGGTGCTTATTCCTGGAGTGAATATGCAGTTCTACTCAAGAGCAAGCAACTAAACGAAATGAAGCCATAGAACGCTTATTTGCCTTCTATCTATGCAGTCTGACACTCCAACAATGTTTTCTGCTTCAATTTGACTCATTTTACAAAGGTGCTTATTCCTGGAGTGAATATGCAGTTCTACGCAAGAGTAAGCAACTAAGCGAAATAAAGCCATGGAACGCTTATATGCTTTCTATCTATGCATTCTGACACCCCAACAAGTTTTCTGCTTGAATTTGACTCATTTTACAAAGGTGCTTATTCCTGGAGTGAAAATGCAGTTTTACTCAAGAGTAAGCAACTAAGCGAAATGAAGCCATAGAACGCTTATTTGCCTTCCATCTATGCATTCTGACACTCCAACAATGTTTTCTGCTTCAATTTGACTCATTTTACAAAGGTGCTTATTCCTGGAGTGAATATGCAGTTCTACTCAAGAGTAAGCAACTAAGCGAAATGAAGCCACGGAACGCTTATTTGCCTTCTATCTATGCATTCTGACACTCCAACAATGTTTTCTGCTTCAATTTGACTCATTTTACAAAGGTGCTTATTCCTGGAGTGAATATGCTGTTCTACTCAAGAGTAAGCAACTAAGCGAAATAAAGCCATGGAACGCTTATTTGCCTTCTATCTATGCATTCTGACACTGCAACAATGTTTTCTGCTTCAATTTGACTCATTTTACAAAGGTGCTTATTCCTGGAGTGAATATGCTGTTCTACTCAAGAGTAAGCAACTAAGCGAAATAAAGCCATGGAACGCTTATTTGCCTTCTATCTATGCATTCTGACACTCCAACAATGTTTTCTGCTTCAATTTGACTCATTTTACAAAGGTGCTTATTCCTGGAGTGAATATGCAGTTCTACGCAAGAGTAAGCAACTAAGCGAAATAAAGCCATGGAACGCTTATATGCTTTCTATCTATGCATTCTGACACTCCAACAAGTTTTCTGCTTCAATTTGACTCATTTTACAAAGGTGCTTATTCCTGGAGTGAAAATGCAGTTCTACTCAAGAGTAAGCACCTAAGCGAAATGAAGCCATAGAACGATTATTTGCCTTCTATCTATGCATTCTGACACTCCAACAATGTTTTCTGCTTCAATTTGACCCATTTTACAAAGGTGCTTATTCCTGATGTGAACATGCAGTTCTACTCAAGAGTAAGCAACTAAGCGAAATGAAGCCACGGAACGCTTATTTGCCTTCTATCTATGCATTCTGACACTCCAACAATGTTTTCTGCTTCAATTTTACTCATTTTACAAAGGTGCTTATTCCTGGAGTGAATATGCTGTTCTACTCAAGAGTAAGCAACTAAGCGAAATAAAGCCATGGAACGCTTATTTGACTTCTATCTATGCATTCTGACACTCCAACAATGTTTTCTGCTTCAATTTGACTCATTTTACAAAGGTGCTTATTCCTGGAGTGAATATGCTGTTCTACTCAAGAGTAAGCAACTAACCGAAATAAAGCCATGGAACGCTTATTTGCCTTCTATCTATGCATTCTGACACTCCAACAATGTTTTCTGCTTCAATTTGACTCATTTTACAAAGGTGCTTATTCCTGGAGTGAATATGCAATTCTACTCAAGAGTAAGCAAATAAGCGAAATAAAGCCATGGAACGCTTATTTGCCTTCTATCTATGCATTCTGACACTCCAGCAATGTTTTCTGCTTCAATTTGACTCATTTTACAAAGGTGCTTATTCCTGGAGTGAATATGCAGTTCTACTCAAGAGTAAGCAACTAAGCGAAATGAAGCCACGGAACGCTTATTTGCCTTCTATCTATGCATTCTGACACTCCAACAATGTTTTCTGCTTCAATTTGACTCATTTTAAAAAGGTGCTTATTCCTGGAGTGAACATGCAGTTCTACTCAAGAGTAAGCAACTAAGCGAAATGAAGCCACGGAACGCTTATTTGCCTTCTATCTATGCATTCTGACACTCCAACAAGTTTTCTGCTTGAATTTGACTCATTTTACAAAGGTGCTTATTCCTGGAGTGAAAATGCAGTTCTACTCAAGAGTAAGCAACTAAGCGAAATGAAGCCATAGAACGCTTATTTGCCTTCCATCTATGCATTCTGACACTCCAACAATGTTTTCTGCTTCAATTTGACTCATTTTACAAAGGTGCTTATTCCTGGAGTGAATATGCAGTTCTACTCAAGAGTAAGCAACTAAGCGAAATGAAGCCACGGAACGCTTATTTGCCTTCTATCTATGCATTCTGACACTCCAACAATGTTTTCTGCTTCAATTTGACTCATTTTACAAAGGTGCTTATTCCTGGAGTGAATATGCTGTTCTACTCAAGAGTAAGCAACTAAGCGAAATAAAGCCATGGAACGCTTATTTGCCTTCTATCTATGCATTCTGACACTCCAACAATGTTTTCTGCTTCAATTTGACTCATTTTACAAAGGTGCTTATTCCTTTAGTGAATATGCAATTCTACTCAAGAGTAAGCAAATAAGCGAAATAAAGCCATGGAACGCTTATTTGCCTTCTATCTATGCATTCTGACACTCCAACAATGTTTTCTGCTTCAATTTGACTCATTTTACAAAGGTGCTTATTCCTGGAGTGAATATGCAGTTCTACTCAAGAGTAAGCAACTAAGTGAATTGAAGCCACGGAACGCTTATTTGCCTTCTATGTATGCATTCTGACACTCCAACAATGTTTTCTGCTTCAATTTGACTCATTTTACAAAGGTGCTTATTCCTGGAGTGAACATGCAGTTCTACTCAAGAGTAAGCAACTAAGCGAAATGAAGCCACGGAACGCTTATTTGCCTTCTATCTATGCATTCTGACACTCCAACAATGTTTTCTGCTTCAATTTGACTCATTTTACAAAGGTGCTTATTCCTGGAGTGAATATGCAGTTCTACTCAAGAGCAAGCAACTAAGCGAAATGAAGCCATAGAACGCTTATTTGCCTTCTATCTATGCATTCTGACACTCCAACAATGTTTTCTGCTTCAATTTGACTCATTTTACAAAGGTGCTTATTCCTGGAGTGAATATGCTGTTCTACTCAAGAGTAAGCAACTAAGCGAAATAAAGCCATGGAACGCTTATTTGCCTTCTATCTATGCATTCTGACACTCCAACAATGTTTTCTGCTTCAATTTGACTCATTTTACAAAGGTGCTTATTCCTTTAGTGAATATGCTGTTCTACTCAAGAGTAAGCAACTAAGCGAAATAAAGCCACGGAACGCTTATTTGCCTTCTATCTATGCATTCTGACACTCCAACAAGTTTTCTACTTCAATTTGACTCATTTTACAAAGGTGCTTATTCCTGGAGTGAAAATGCAGTTCTACTCAAGAGTAAGCAACTAAGCGAAATGAAGCCATAGAACGATTATTTGCCTTCTATCTATGCATTCTGACACTCCAACAATGTTTTCTGCTTCAATTTGACCCATTTTACAAAGGTGCTTATTCCTGATGTGAACATGCAGTTCTACTCAAGAGTAAGCAACTAAGCGAAATGAAGCCACGGAACGCTTATTTGCCTTCTATCTATGCATTCTGACACTCCAACAATGTTTTCTGCTTCAATTTTACTCATTTTACAAAGGTGCTTATTCCTGGAGTGAATATGCTGTTCTACTCAAGAGTAAGCAACTAAGCGAAATAAAGCCATGGAACGCTTATTTGCCTTCTATCTATGCATTCTGACACTGCAACAATGTTTTCTGCTTCAATTTGACTCATTTTACAAAGGTGCTTATTCCTGGAGTGAATATGCTGTTCTACTCAAGAGTAAGCAACTAAGCGAAATAAAGCCATGGAACGCTTATTTGCCTTCTATCTATGCATTCTGACACTCCAACAATGTTTTCTGCTTCAATTTGACTCATTTTACAAAGGTGCTTATTCCTGGAGTGAATATGCAGTTCTACGCAAGAGTAAGCAACTAAGCGAAATAAAGCCATGGAACGCTTATATGCTTTCTATCTATGCATTCTGACACTCCAACAAGTTTTCTGCTTCAATTTGACTCATTTTACAAAGGTGCCTATTCCTGGAGTGAAAATGCAGTTCTACTCAAGAGTAAGCAACTAAGCGAAATGAAGCCATAGAACGATTATTTGCCTTCTATCTATGCATTCTGACACTCCAACAATGTTTTCTGCTTCAATTTGACTCATTTTACAAAGGTGCTTATTCCTGGAGTGAATATGCAGTTCTACTCAAGAGTAAGCAACTAAGCGAAATGAAGCCACGGAACGCTTATTTGCCTTCTATCTATGCATTCTGACACTCCAACAATGTTTTCTGCTTCAATTTGACTCATTTTACAAAGGTGCTTATTCCTGGAGTGAATATGCAGTTCTACTCAAGAGCAAGCAACTAAGCGAAATGAAGCCATAGAACGCTTATTTGCCTTCTATCTATGCAGTCTGACACTCCAACAATGTTTTCTGCTTCAATTTGACTCATTTTACAAAGGTGCTTATTCCTGGAGTGAATATGCAGTTCTACGCAAGAGTAAGCAACTAAGCGAAATAAAGCCATGGAACGCTTATATGCTTTCTATCTATGCATTCTGACACTCCAACAAGTTTTCTACTTCAATTTGACTCATTTTACAAAGGTGCTTATTCCTGGAGTGAAAATGCAGTTCTACTCAAGAGTAAGCAACTAAGCGAAATGAAGCCATAGAACGATTATTTGCCTTCTATCTATGCATTCTGACACTCCAACAATGTTTTCTGCTTCAATTTGACCCATTTTACAAAGGTGCTTATTCCTGATGTGAACATGCAGTTCTACTCAAGAGTAAGCAACTAAGCGAAATGAAGCCACGGAACGCTTATTTGCCTTCTATCTATGCATTCTGACACTCCAACAATGTTTTCTGCTTCAATTTTACTCATTTTACAAAGGTGCTTATTCCTGGAGTGAATATGCTGTTCTACTCAAGAGTAAGCAACTAAGCGAAATAAAGCCATGGAACGCTTATTTGCCTTCTATCTATGCATTCTGACACTGCAACAATGTTTTCTGCTTCAATTTGACTCATTTTACAAAGGTGCTTATTCCTGGAGTGAATATGCTGTTCTACTCAAGAGTAAGCAACTAAGCGAAATAAAGCCATGGAACGCTTATTTGCCTTCTATCTATGCATTCTGACACTCCAACAATGTTTTCTGCTTCAATTTGACTCATTTTACAAAGGTGCTTATTCCTGGAGTGAATATGCAGTTCTACGCAAGAGTAAGCAACTAAGCGAAATAAAGCCATGGAACGCTTATATGCTTTCTATCTATGCATTCTGACACTCCAACAAGTTTTCTGCTTCAATTTGACTCATTTTACAAAGGTGCTTATTCCTGGAGTGAAAATGCAGTTCTACTCAAGAGTAAGCACCTAAGCGAAATGAAGCCATAGAACGATTATTTGCCTTCTATCTATGCATTCTGACACTCCAACAATGTTTTCTGCTTCAATTTGACCCATTTTACAAAGGTGCTTATTCCTGATGTGAACATGCAGTTCTACTCAAGAGTAAGCAACTAAGCGAAATGAAGCCACGGAACGCTTATTTGCCTTCTATCTATGCATTCTGACACTCCAACAATGTTTTCTGCTTCAATTTTACTCATTTTACAAAGGTGCTTATTCCTGGAGTGAATATGCTGTTCTACTCAAGAGTAAGCAACTAAGCGAAATAAAGCCATGGAACGCTTATTTGCCTTCTATCTATGCATTCTGACACTCCAACAATGTTTTCTGCTTCAATTTGACTCATTTTACAAAGGTGCTTATTCCTGGAGTGAATATGCTGTTCTACTCAAGAGTAAGCAACTAAGCGAAATAAAGCCATGGAACGCTTATTTGCCTTCTATCTATGCATTCTGACACTCCAACAATGTTTTCTGCTTCAATTTGACTCATTTTACAAAGGTGCTTATTCCTTTAGTGAATATGCAATTCTACTCAAGAGTAAGCAAATAAGCGAAATAAAGCCATGGAACGCTTATTTGCCTTCTATCTATGCATTCTGACACTCCAACAATGTTTTCTGCTTCAATTTGACTCATTTTACAAAGGTGCTTATTCCTGGAGTGAATATGCAGTTCTACGCAAGAGTAAGCAACTAAGCGAAATAAAGCCATGGAACGCTTATATGCTTTCTATCTATGCATTCTGACACTCCAACAAGTTTTCTGCTTCAATTTGACTCATTTTACAAAGGTGCTTATTCCTGGAGTGAAAATGCAGTTCTACTCAAGAGTAAGCACCTAAGCGAAATGAAGCCATAGAACGATTATTTGCCTTCTATCTATGCATTCTGACACTCCAACAATGTTTTCTGCTTCAATTTGACCCATTTTACAAAGGTGCTTATTCCTGATGTGAACATGCAGTTCTACTCAAGAGTAAGCAACTAAGCGAAATGAAGCCACGGAACGCTTATTTGCCTTCTATCTATGCATTCTGACACTCCAACAATGTTTTCTGCTTCAATTTTACTCATTTTACAAAGGTGCTTATTCCTGGAGTGAATATGCTGTTCTACTCAAGAGTAAGCAACTAAGCGAAATAAAGCCATGGAACGCTTACTTGCCTTCTATCTATGCATTCTGACACTCCAACAATGTTTTCTGCTTCAATTTGACTCATTTTACAAAGGTGCTTATTCCTGGAGTGAATATGCTGTTCTACTCAAGAGTAAGCAACTAAGCGAAATAAAGCCATGGAACGCTTATTTGCCTTCTATCTATGCATTCTGACACTCCAACAATGTTTTCTGCTTCAATTTGACTCATTTTACAAAGGTGCTTATTCCTTTAGTGAATATGCAATTCTACTCAAGAGTAAGCAAATAAGCGAAATAAAGCCATGGAACGCTTATTTGCCTTCTATCTATGCATTCTGACACTCCAACAATGTTTTCTGCTTCAATTTGACTCATTTTACAAAGGTGCTTATTCCTGGAGTGAATATGCAGTTCTACTCAAGAGTAAGCAACTAAGTGAATTGAAGCCACGGAACGCTTATTTGCCTTCTATGTATGCATTCTGACACTCCAACAATGTTTTCTGCTTCAATTTGACTCATTTTACAAAGGTGCTTATTCCTGGAGTGAACATGCAGTTCTACTCAAGAGTAAGCAACTAAGCGAAATGAAGCCACGGAACGCTTATTTGCCTTCTATCTATGCATTCTGACACTCCAACAATGTTTTCTGCTTCAATTTGACTCATTTTACAAAGGTGCTTATTCCTGGAGTGAATATGCAGTTCTACTCAAGAGCAAGCAACTAAGCGAAATGAAGCCATAGAACGCTTATTTGCCTTCTATCTATGCAGTCTGACACTCCAACAATGTTTTCTGCTTCAATTTGACTCATTTTACAAAGGTGCTTATTCCTGGAGTGAATATGCAGTTCTACGCAAGAGTAAGCAACTAAGCGAAATAAAGCCATGGAACGCTTATATGCTTTCTATCTATGCATTCTGACACCCCAACAAGTTTTCTGCTTGAATTTGACTCATTTTACAAAGGTGCTTATTCCTGGAGTGAAAATGCAGTTTTACTCAAGAGTAAGCAACTAAGCGAAATGAAGCCATAGAACGCTTATTTGCCTTCCATCTATGCATTCTGACACTCCAACAATGTTTTCTGCTTCAATTTGACTCATTTTACAAAGGTGCTTATTCCTGGAGTGAATATGCAGTTCTACTCAAGAGTAAGCAACTAAGCGAAATGAAGCCACGGAACGCTTATTTGCCTTCTATCTATGCATTCTGACACTCCAACAATGTTTTCTGCTTCAATTTGACTCATTTTACAAAGGTGCTTATTCCTGGAGTGAATATGCTGTTCTACTCAAGAGTAAGCAACTAAGCGAAATAAAGCCATGGAACGCTTATTTGCCTTCTATCTATGCATTCTGACACTGCAACAATGTTTTCTGCTTCAATTTGACTCATTTTACAAAGGTGCTTATTCCTGGAGTGAATATGCTGTTCTACTCAAGAGTAAGCAACTAAGCGAAATAAAGCCATGGAACGCTTATTTGCCTTCTATCTATGCATTCTGACACTCCAACAATGTTTTCTGCTTCAATTTGACTCATTTTACAAAGGTGCTTATTCCTGGAGTGAATATGCAGTTCTACGCAAGAGTAAGCAACTAAGCGAAATAAAGCCATGGAACGCTTATATGCTTTCTATCTATGCATTCTGACACTCCAACAAGTTTTCTGCTTCAATTTGACTCATTTTACAAAGGTGCTTATTCCTGGAGTGAAAATGCAGTTCTACTCAAGAGTAAGCACCTAAGCGAAATGAAGCCATAGAACGATTATTTGCCTTCTATCTATGCATTCTGACACTCCAACAATGTTTTCTGCTTCAATTTGACCCATTTTACAAAGGTGCTTATTCCTGATGTGAACATGCAGTTCTACTCAAGAGTAAGCAACTAAGCGAAATGAAGCCACGGAACGCTTATTTGCCTTCTATCTATGCATTCTGACACTCCAACAATGTTTTCTGCTTCAATTTTACTCATTTTACAAAGGTGCTTATTCCTGGAGTGAATATGCTGTTCTACTCAAGAGTAAGCAACTAAGCGAAATAAAGCCATGGAACGCTTATTTGACTTCTATCTATGCATTCTGACACTCCAACAATGTTTTCTGCTTCAATTTGACTCATTTTACAAAGGTGCTTATTCCTGGAGTGAATATGCTGTTCTACTCAAGAGTAAGCAACTAACCGAAATAAAGCCATGGAACGCTTATTTGCCTTCTATCTATGCATTCTGACACTCCAACAATGTTTTCTGCTTCAATTTGACTCATTTTACAAAGGTGCTTATTCCTGGAGTGAATATGCAATTCTACTCAAGAGTAAGCAAATAAGCGAAATAAAGCCATGGAACGCTTATTTGCCTTCTATCTATGCATTCTGACACTCCAGCAATGTTTTCTGCTTCAATTTGACTCATTTTACAAAGGTGCTTATTCCTGGAGTGAATATGCAGTTCTACTCAAGAGTAAGCAACTAAGCGAAATGAAGCCACGGAACGCTTATTTGCCTTCTATCTATGCATTCTGACACTCCAACAATGTTTTCTGCTTCAATTTGACTCATTTTAAAAAGGTGCTTATTCCTGGAGTGAACATGCAGTTCTACTCAAGAGTAAGCAACTAAGCGAAATGAAGCCACGGAACGCTTATTTGCCTTCTATCTATGCATTCTGACACTCCAACAAGTTTTCTGCTTGAATTTGACTCATTTTACAAAGGTGCTTATTCCTGGAGTGAAAATGCAGTTCTACTCAAGAGTAAGCAACTAAGCGAAATGAAGCCATAGAACGCTTATTTGCCTTCCATCTATGCATTCTGACACTCCAACAATGTTTTCTGCTTCAATTTGACTCATTTTACAAAGGTGCTTATTCCTGGAGTGAATATGCAGTTCTACTCAAGAGTAAGCAACTAAGCGAAATGAAGCCACGGAACGCTTATTTGCCTTCTATCTATGCATTCTGACACTCCAACAATGTTTTCTGCTTCAATTTGACTCATTTTACAAAGGTGCTTATTCCTGGAGTGAATATGCTGTTCTACTCAAGAGTAAGCAACTAAGCGAAATAAAGCCATGGAACGCTTATTTGCCTTCTATCTATGCATTCTGACACTCCAACAATGTTTTCTGCTTCAATTTGACTCATTTTACAAAGGTGCTTATTCCTTTAGTGAATATGCAATTCTACTCAAGAGTAAGCAAATAAGCGAAATAAAGCCATGGAACGCTTATTTGCCTTCTATCTATGCATTCTGACACTCCAACAATGTTTTCTGCTTCAATTTGACTCATTTTACAAAGGTGCTTATTCCTGGAGTGAATATGCAGTTCTACTCAAGAGTAAGCAACTAAGTGAATTGAAGCCACGGAACGCTTATTTGCCTTCTATGTATGCATTCTGACACTCCAACAATGTTTTCTGCTTCAATTTGACTCATTTTACAAAGGTGCTTATTCCTGGAGTGAACATGCAGTTCTACTCAAGAGTAAGCAACTAAGCGAAATGAAGCCACGGAACGCTTATTTGCCTTCTATCTATGCATTCTGACACTCCAACAATGTTTTCTGCTTCAATTTGACTCATTTTACAAAGGTGCTTATTCCTGGAGTGAATATGCAGTTCTACTCAAGAGCAAGCAACTAAGCGAAATGAAGCCATAGAACGCTTATTTGCCTTCTATCTATGCATTCTGACACTCCAACAATGTTTTCTGCTTCAATTTGACTCATTTTACAAAGGTGCTTATTCCTGGAGTGAATATGCTGTTCTACTCAAGAGTAAGCAACTAAGCGAAATAAAGCCATGGAACGCTTATTTGCCTTCTATCTATGCATTCTGACACTCCAACAATGTTTTCTGCTTCAATTTGACTCATTTTACAAAGGTGCTTATTCCTTTAGTGAATATGCAATTCTACTCAAGAGTAAGCAAATAAGCGAAATAAAGCCATGGAACGCTTATTTGCCTTCTATCTATGCATTCTGACACTCCAACAATGTTTTCTGCTTCAATTTGACTCATTTTACAAAGGTGCTTATTCCTGGAGTGAATATGCAGTTCTACTCAAGAGTAAGCAACTAAGTGAATTGAAGCCACGGAACGCTTATTTGCCTTCTATGTATGCATTCTGACACTCCAACAATGTTTTCTGCTTCAATTTGACTCATTTTACAAAGGTGCTTATTCCTGGAGTGAACATGCAGTTCTACTCAAGAGTAAGCAACTAAGCGAAATGAAGCCACGGAACGCTTATTTGCCTTCTATCTATGCATTCTGACACTCCAACAATGTTTTCTGCTTCAATTTGACTCATTTTACAAAGGTGCTTATTCCTGGAGTGAATATGCAGTTCTACTCAAGAGCAAGCAACTAAGCGAAATGAAGCCATAGAACGCTTATTTGCCTTCTATCTATGCAGTCTGACACTCCAACAATGTTTTCTGCTTCAATTTGACTCATTTTACAAAGGTGCTTATTCCTGGAGTGAATATGCAGTTCTACGCAAGAGTAAGCAACTAAGCGAAATAAAGCCATGGAACGCTTATATGCTTTCTATCTATGCATTCTGACACTCCAACAAGTTTTCTGCTTCAATTTGACTCATTTTACAAAGGTGCTTATTCCTGGAGTGAAAATGCAGTTCTACTCAAGAGTAAGCAACTAAGCGAAATGAAGCCATAGAACGATTATTTGCCTTCTATCTATGCATTCTGACACTCCAACAATGTTTTCTGCTTCAATTTGACCCATTTTACAAAGGTGCTTATTCCTGATGTGAACATGCAGTTCTACTCAAGAGTAAGCAACTAAGCGAAATGAAGCCACGGAACGCTTATTTGCCTTCTATCTATGCATTCTGACACTCCAACAATGTTTTCTGCTTCAATTTTACTCATTTTACAAAGGTGCTTATTCCTGGAGTGAATATGCTGTTCTACTCAAGAGTAAGCAACTAAGCGAAATAAAGCCATGGAACGCTTATTTGCCTTCTATCTATGCATTCTGACACTGCAACAATGTTTTCTGCTTCAATTTGACTCATTTTACAAAGGTGCTTATTCCTGGAGTGAATATGCTGTTCTACTCAAGAGTAAGCAACTAAGCGAAATAAAGCCATGGAACGCTTATTTGCCTTCTATCTATGCATTCTGACACTCCAACAATGTTTTCTGCTTCAATTTGACTCATTTTACAAAGGTGCTTATTCCTGGAGTGAATATGCAGTTCTACGCAAGAGTAAGCAACTAAGCGAAATAAAGCCATGGAACGCTTATATGCTTTCTATCTATGCATTCTGACACTCCAACAAGTTTTCTGCTTCAATTTGACTCATTTTACAAAGGTGCTTATTCCTGGAGTGAAAATGCAGTTCTACTCAAGAGTAAGCACCTAAGCGAAATGAAGCCATAGAACGATTATTTGCCTTCTATCTATGCATTCTGACACTCCAACAATGTTTTCTGCTTCAATTTGACCCATTTTACAAAGGTGCTTATTCCTGATGTGAACATGCAGTTCTACTCAAGAGTAAGCAACTAAGCGAAATGAAGCCACGGAACGCTTATTTGCCTTCTATCTATGCATTCTGACACTCCAACAATGTTTTCTGCTTCAATTTTACTCATTTTACAAAGGTGCTTATTCCTGGAGTGAATATGCTGTTCTACTCAAGAGTAAGCAACTAAGCGAAATAAAGCCATGGAACGCTTACTTGCCTTCTATCTATGCATTCTGACACTCCAACAATGTTTTCTGCTTCAATTTGACTCATTTTACAAAGGTGCTTATTCCTGGAGTGAATATGCTGTTCTACTCAAGAGTAAGCAACTAAGCGAAATAAAGCCATGGAACGCTTATTTGCCTTCTATCTATGCATTCTGACACTCCAACAATGTTTTCTGCTTCAATTTGACTCATTTTACAAAGGTGCTTATTCCTTTAGTGAATATGCAATTCTACTCAAGAGTAAGCAAATAAGCGAAATAAAGCCATGGAACGCTTATTTGCCTTCTATCTATGCATTCTGACACTCCAACAATGTTTTCTGCTTCAATTTGACTCATTTTACAAAGGTGCTTATTCCTGGAGTGAATATGCAGTTCTACTCAAGAGTAAGCAACTAAGTGAATTGAAGCCACGGAACGCTTATTTGCCTTCTATGTATGCATTCTGACACTCCAACAATGTTTTCTGCTTCAATTTGACTCATTTTACAAAGGTGCTTATTCCTGGAGTGAACATGCAGTTCTACTCAAGAGTAAGCAACTAAGCGAAATGAAGCCACGGAACGCTTATTTGCCTTCTATCTATGCATTCTGACACTCCAACAATGTTTTCTGCTTCAATTTGACTCATTTTACAAAGGTGCTTATTCCTGGAGTGAATATGCAGTTCTACTCAAGAGCAAGCAACTAAGCGAAATGAAGCCATAGAACGCTTATTTGCCTTCTATCTATGCAGTCTGACACTCCAACAATGTTTTCTGCTTCAATTTGACTCATTTTACAAAGGTGCTTATTCCTGGAGTGAATATGCAGTTCTACGCAAGAGTAAGCAACTAAGCGAAATAAAGCCATGGAACGCTTATATGCTTTCTATCTATGCATTCTGACACCCCAACAAGTTTTCTGCTTGAATTTGACTCATTTTACAAAGGTGCTTATTCCTGGAGTGAAAATGCAGTTTTACTCAAGAGTAAGCAACTAAGCGAAATGAAGCCATAGAACGCTTATTTGCCTTCCATCTATGCATTCTGACACTCCAACAATGTTTTCTGCTTCAATTTGACTCATTTTACAAAGGTGCTTATTCCTGGAGTGAATATGCAGTTCTACTCAAGAGTAAGCAACTAAGCGAAATGAAGCCACGGAACGCTTATTTGCCTTCTATCTATGCATTCTGACACTCCAACAATGTTTTCTGCTTCAATTTGACTCATTTTACAAAGGTGCTTATTCCTGGAGTGAATATGCTGTTCTACTCAAGAGTAAGCAACTAAGCGAAATAAAGCCATGGAACGCTTATTTGCCTTCTATCTATGCATTCTGACACTGCAACAATGTTTTCTGCTTCAATTTGACTCATTTTACAAAGGTGCTTATTCCTGGAGTGAATATGCTGTTCTACTCAAGAGTAAGCAACTAAGCGAAATAAAGCCATGGAACGCTTATTTGCCTTCTATCTATGCATTCTGACACTCCAACAATGTTTTCTGCTTCAATTTGACTCATTTTACAAAGGTGCTTATTCCTGGAGTGAATATGCAGTTCTACGCAAGAGTAAGCAACTAAGCGAAATAAAGCCATGGAACGCTTATATGCTTTCTATCTATGCATTCTGACACTCCAACAAGTTTTCTGCTTCAATTTGACTCATTTTACAAAGGTGCTTATTCCTGGAGTGAAAATGCAGTTCTACTCAAGAGTAAGCACCTAAGCGAAATGAAGCCATAGAACGATTATTTGCCTTCTATCTATGCATTCTGACACTCCAACAATGTTTTCTGCTTCAATTTGACCCATTTTACAAAGGTGCTTATTCCTGATGTGAACATGCAGTTCTACTCAAGAGTAAGCAACTAAGCGAAATGAAGCCACGGAACGCTTATTTGCCTTCTATCTATGCATTCTGACACTCCAACAATGTTTTCTGCTTCAATTTTACTCATTTTACAAAGGTGCTTATTCCTGGAGTGAATATGCTGTTCTACTCAAGAGTAAGCAACTAAGCGAAATAAAGCCATGGAACGCTTATTTGCCTTCTATCTATGCATTCTGACACTCCAACAATGTTTTCTGCTTCAATTTGACTCATTTTACAAAGGTGCTTATTCCTGGAGTGAATATGCTGTTCTACTCAAGAGTAAGCAACTAAGCGAAATAAAGCCATGGAACGCTTATTTGCCTTCTATCTATGCATTCTGACACTCCAACAATGTTTTCTGCTTCAATTTGACTCATTTTACAAAGGTGCTTATTCCTGGAGTGAATATGCAGTTCTACGCAAGAGTAAGCAACTAAGCGAAATAAAGCCATGGAACGCTTATATGCTTTCTATCTATGCATTCTGACACTCCAACAAGTTTTCTGCTTCAATTTGACTCATTTTACAAAGGTGCTTATTCCTGGAGTGAAAATGCAGTTCTACTCAAGAGTAAGCACCTAAGCGAAATGAAGCCATAGAACGATTATTTGCCTTCTATCTATGCATTCTGACACTCCAACAATGTTTTCTGCTTCAATTTGACCCATTTTACAAAGGTGCTTATTCCTGATGTGAACATGCAGTTCTACTCAAGAGTAAGCAACTAAGCGAAATGAAGCCACGGAACGCTTATTTGCCTTCTATCTATGCATTCTGACACTCCAACAATGTTTTCTGCTTCAATTTTACTCATTTTACAAAGGTGCTTATTCCTGGAGTGAATATGCTGTTCTACTCAAGAGTAAGCAACTAAGCGAAATAAAGCCATGGAACGCTTACTTGCCTTCTATCTATGCATTCTGACACTCCAACAATGTTTTCTGCTTCAATTTGACTCATTTTACAAAGGTGCTTATTCCTGGAGTGAATATGCTGTTCTACTCAAGAGTAAGCAACTAAGCGAAATAAAGCCATGGAACGCTTATTTGCCTTCTATCTATGCATTCTGACACTCCAACAATGTTTTCTGCTTCAATTTGACTCATTTTACAAAGGTGCTTATTCCTTTAGTGAATATGCAATTCTACTCAAGAGTAAGCAAATAAGCGAAATAAAGCCATGGAACGCTTATTTGCCTTCTATCTATGCATTCTGACACTCCAACAATGTTTTCTGCTTCAATTTGACTCATTTTACAAAGGTGCTTATTCCTGGAGTGAATATGCAGTTCTACTCAAGAGTAAGCAACTAAGTGAATTGAAGCCACGGAACGCTTATTTGCCTTCTATGTATGCATTCTGACACTCCAACAATGTTTTCTGCTTCAATTTGACTCATTTTACAAAGGTGCTTATTCCTGGAGTGAACATGCAGTTCTACTCAAGAGTAAGCAACTAAGCGAAATGAAGCCACGGAACGCTTATTTGCCTTCTATCTATGCATTCTGACACTCCAACAATGTTTTCTGCTTCAATTTGACTCATTTTACAAAGGTGCTTATTCCTGGAGTGAATATGCAGTTCTACTCAAGAGCAAGCAACTAAGCGAAATGAAGCCATAGAACGCTTATTTGCCTTCTATCTATGCAGTCTGACACTCCAACAATGTTTTCTGCTTCAATTTGACTCATTTTACAAAGGTGCTTATTCCTGGAGTGAATATGCAGTTCTACGCAAGAGTAAGCAACTAAGCGAAATAAAGCCATGGAACGCTTATATGCTTTCTATCTATGCATTCTGACACCCCAACAAGTTTTCTGCTTGAATTTGACTCATTTTACAAAGGTGCTTATTCCTGGAGTGAAAATGCAGTTTTACTCAAGAGTAAGCAACTAAGCGAAATGAAGCCATAGAACGCTTATTTGCCTTCCATCTATGCATTCTGACACTCCAACAATGTTTTCTGCTTCAATTTGACTCATTTTACAAAGGTGCTTATTCCTGGAGTGAATATGCAGTTCTACTCAAGAGTAAGCAACTAAGCGAAATGAAGCCACGGAACGCTTATTTGCCTTCTATCTATGCATTCTGACACTCCAACAATGTTTTCTGCTTCAATTTGACTCATTTTACAAAGGTGCTTATTCCTGGAGTGAATATGCTGTTCTACTCAAGAGTAAGCAACTAAGCGAAATAAAGCCATGGAACGCTTATTTGCCTTCTATCTATGCATTCTGACACTGCAACAATGTTTTCTGCTTCAATTTGACTCATTTTACAAAGGTGCTTATTCCTGGAGTGAATATGCTGTTCTACTCAAGAGTAAGCAACTAAGCGAAATAAAGCCATGGAACGCTTATTTGCCTTCTATCTATGCATTCTGACACTCCAACAATGTTTTCTGCTTCAATTTGACTCATTTTACAAAGGTGCTTATTCCTGGAGTGAATATGCAGTTCTACGCAAGAGTAAGCAACTAAGCGAAATAAAGCCATGGAACGCTTATATGCTTTCTATCTATGCATTCTGACACTCCAACAAGTTTTCTGCTTCAATTTGACTCATTTTACAAAGGTGCTTATTCCTGGAGTGAAAATGCAGTTCTACTCAAGAGTAAGCACCTAAGCGAAATGAAGCCATAGAACGATTATTTGCCTTCTATCTATGCATTCTGACACTCCAACAATGTTTTCTGCTTCAATTTGACCCATTTTACAAAGGTGCTTATTCCTGATGTGAACATGCAGTTCTACTCAAGAGTAAGCAACTAAGCGAAATGAAGCCACGGAACGCTTATTTGCCTTCTATCTATGCATTCTGACACTCCAACAATGTTTTCTGCTTCAATTTTACTCATTTTACAAAGGTGCTTATTCCTGGAGTGAATATGCTGTTCTACTCAAGAGTAAGCAACTAAGCGAAATAAAGCCATGGAACGCTTATTTGACTTCTATCTATGCATTCTGACACTCCAACAATGTTTTCTGCTTCAATTTGACTCATTTTACAAAGGTGCTTATTCCTGGAGTGAATATGCTGTTCTACTCAAGAGTAAGCAACTAACCGAAATAAAGCCATGGAACGCTTATTTGCCTTCTATCTATGCATTCTGACACTCCAACAATGTTTTCTGCTTCAATTTGACTCATTTTACAAAGGTGCTTATTCCTGGAGTGAATATGCAATTCTACTCAAGAGTAAGCAAATAAGCGAAATAAAGCCATGGAACGCTTATTTGCCTTCTATCTATGCATTCTGACACTCCAGCAATGTTTTCTGCTTCAATTTGACTCATTTTACAAAGGTGCTTATTCCTGGAGTGAATATGCAGTTCTACTCAAGAGTAAGCAACTAAGCGAAATGAAGCCACGGAACGCTTATTTGCCTTCTATCTATGCATTCTGACACTCCAACAATGTTTTCTGCTTCAATTTGACTCATTTTAAAAAGGTGCTTATTCCTGGAGTGAACATGCAGTTCTACTCAAGAGTAAGCAACTAAGCGAAATGAAGCCACGGAACGCTTATTTGCCTTCTATCTATGCATTCTGACACTCCAACAAGTTTTCTGCTTGAATTTGACTCATTTTACAAAGGTGCTTATTCCTGGAGTGAAAATGCAGTTCTACTCAAGAGTAAGCAACTAAGCGAAATGAAGCCATAGAACGCTTATTTGCCTTCCATCTATGCATTCTGACACTCCAACAATGTTTTCTGCTTCAATTTGACTCATTTTACAAAGGTGCTTATTCCTGGAGTGAATATGCAGTTCTACTCAAGAGTAAGCAACTAAGCGAAATGAAGCCACGGAACGCTTATTTGCCTTCTATCTATGCATTCTGACACTCCAACAATGTTTTCTGCTTCAATTTGACTCATTTTACAAAGGTGCTTATTCCTGGAGTGAATATGCTGTTCTACTCAAGAGTAAGCAACTAAGCGAAATAAAGCCATGGAACGCTTATTTGCCTTCTATCTATGCATTCTGACACTCCAACAATGTTTTCTGCTTCAATTTGACTCATTTTACAAAGGTGCTTATTCCTTTAGTGAATATGCAATTCTACTCAAGAGTAAGCAAATAAGCGAAATAAAGCCATGGAACGCTTATTTGCCTTCTATCTATGCATTCTGACACTCCAACAATGTTTTCTGCTTCAATTTGACTCATTTTACAAAGGTGCTTATTCCTGGAGTGAATATGCAGTTCTACTCAAGAGTAAGCAACTAAGTGAATTGAAGCCACGGAACGCTTATTTGCCTTCTATGTATGCATTCTGACACTCCAACAATGTTTTCTGCTTCAATTTGACTCATTTTACAAAGGTGCTTATTCCTGGAGTGAACATGCAGTTCTACTCAAGAGTAAGCAACTAAGCGAAATGAAGCCACGGAACGCTTATTTGCCTTCTATCTATGCATTCTGACACTCCAACAATGTTTTCTGCTTCAATTTGACTCATTTTACAAAGGTGCTTATTCCTGGAGTGAATATGCAGTTCTACTCAAGAGCAAGCAACTAAGCGAAATGAAGCCATAGAACGCTTATTTGCCTTCTATCTATGCAGTCTGACACTCCAACAATGTTTTCTGCTTCAATTTGACTCATTTTACAAAGGTGCTTATTCCTGGAGTGAATATGCAGTTCTACGCAAGAGTAAGCAACTAAGCGAAATAAAGCCATGGAACGCTTATATGCTTTCTATCTATGCATTCTGACACCCCAACAAGTTTTCTGCTTGAATTTGACTCATTTTACAAAGGTGCTTATTCCTGGAGTGAAAATGCAGTTTTACTCAAGAGTAAGCAACTAAGCGAAATGAAGCCATAGAACGCTTATTTGCCTTCCATCTATGCATTCTGACACTCCAACAATGTTTTCTGCTTCAATTTGACTCATTTTACAAAGGTGCTTATTCCTGGAGTGAATATGCAGTTCTACTCAAGAGTAAGCAACTAAGCGAAATGAAGCCACGGAACGCTTATTTGCCTTCTATCTATGCATTCTGACACTCCAACAATGTTTTCTGCTTCAATTTGACTCATTTTACAAAGGTGCTTATTCCTGGAGTGAATATGCTGTTCTACTCAAGAGTAAGCAACTAAGCGAAATAAAGCCATGGAACGCTTATTTGCCTTCTATCTATGCATTCTGACACTGCAACAATGTTTTCTGCTTCAATTTGACTCATTTTACAAAGGTGCTTATTCCTGGAGTGAATATGCTGTTCTACTCAAGAGTAAGCAACTAAGCGAAATAAAGCCATGGAACGCTTATTTGCCTTCTATCTATGCATTCTGACACTCCAACAATGTTTTCTGCTTCAATTTGACTCATTTTACAAAGGTGCTTATTCCTGGAGTGAATATGCAGTTCTACGCAAGAGTAAGCAACTAAGCGAAATAAAGCCATGGAACGCTTATATGCTTTCTATCTATGCATTCTGACACTCCAACAAGTTTTCTGCTTCAATTTGACTCATTTTACAAAGGTGCTTATTCCTGGAGTGAAAATGCAGTTCTACTCAAGAGTAAGCACCTAAGCGAAATGAAGCCATAGAACGATTATTTGCCTTCTATCTATGCATTCTGACACTCCAACAATGTTTTCTGCTTCAATTTGACCCATTTTACAAAGGTGCTTATTCCTGATGTGAACATGCAGTTCTACTCAAGAGTAAGCAACTAAGCGAAATGAAGCCACGGAACGCTTATTTGCCTTCTATCTATGCATTCTGACACTCCAACAATGTTTTCTGCTTCAATTTTACTCATTTTACAAAGGTGCTTATTCCTGGAGTGAATATGCTGTTCTACTCAAGAGTAAGCAACTAAGCGAAATAAAGCCATGGAACGCTTATTTGCCTTCTATCTATGCATTCTGACACTCCAACAATGTTTTCTGCTTCAATTTGACTCATTTTACAAAGGTGCTTATTCCTGGAGTGAATATGCTGTTCTACTCAAGAGTAAGCAACTAACCGAAATAAAGCCATGGAACGCTTATTTGCCTTCTATCTATGCATTCTGACACTCCAACAATGTTTTCTGCTTCAATTTGACTCATTTTACAAAGGTGCTTATTCCTGGAGTGAATATGCAATTCTACTCAAGAGTAAGCAAATAAGCGAAATAAAGCCATGGAACGCTTATTTGCCTTCTATCTATGCATTCTGACACTCCAGCAATGTTTTCTGCTTCAATTTGACTCATTTTACAAAGGTGCTTATTCCTGGAGTGAATATGCAGTTCTACTCAAGAGTAAGCAACTAAGCGAAATGAAGCCACGGAACGCTTATTTGCCTTCTATCTATGCATTCTGACACTCCAACAATGTTTTCTGCTTCAATTTGACTCATTTTACAAAGGTGCTTATTCCTGGAGTGACTATGCTGTTCTACTCAAGAGTAAGCAACTAAGCGAAATAAAGCCATGGAACGCTTATTTGCCTTCTATCTATGCATTCTGACACTCCAACAATGTTTTCTGCTTCAATTTGACTCATTTTACAAAGGTGCTTATTCCTGGAGTGAATATGCTGTTCTACTCAAGAGTAAGCAACTAAGCGAAATAAAGCCATGGAACGCTTATTTGCCTTCTATCTATGCATTCTGACACTCCAACAATGTTTTCTGCTTCAATTTGACTCATTTTACAAAGGTGCTTATTCCTGGAGTGAATATGCTGTTCTACTCAAGAGTAAGCAACTAAGCGAAATAAAGCCATGGAACGCTTATTTGCCTTCTATCTATGCATTCTGACACTCCAACAATGTTTTCTGCTTCAATTTGACTCATTTTACAAAGGTGCTTATTCCTGGAGTGAATATGCAGTTCTACTCAAGAGTAAGCAACTAACCGAAATAAAGCCATGGAACGCTTATTTGCCTTCTATCTATGCATTCTGACACTCCAACAATGTTTTCTGCTTCAATTTGACTCATTTTACAAAGGTGCTTATTCCTGGAGTGAATATGCAATTCTACTCAAGAGTAAGCAAATAAGCGAAATAAAGCCATGGAACGCTTATTTGCCTTCTATCTATGCATTCTGACACTCCAGCAATGTTTTCTGCTTCAATTTGACTCATTTTACAAAGGTGCTTATTCCTGGAGTGAATATGCAGTTCTACTCAAGAGTGAATATGCAGCTCTACTCAAGAGTAAGCAACTAAGCGAAATGAAGCCACGGAACGCTTATTTGCCTTCTATCTATGCATTCTGACACTCCAACAATGTTTTCTGCTTCAATTTGACTCATTTTAAAAAGGTGCTTATTCCTGGAGTGAACATGCAGTTCTACTCAAGAGTAAGCAACTAAGCGAAATGAAGCCACGGAACGCTTATTTGCCTTCTATCTATGCATTCTGACACTCCAACAAGTTTTCTGCTTGAATTTGACTCATTTTACAAAGGTGCTTATTCCTGGAGTGAAAATGCAGTTCTACTCAAGAGTAAGCAACTAAGCGAAATGAAGCCATAGAACGCTTATTTGCCTTCCATCTATGCATTCTGACACTCCAACAATGTTTTCTGCTTCAATTTGACTCATTTTACAAAGGTGCTTATTCCTGGAGTGAATATGCAGTTCTACTCAAGAGTAAGCAACTAAGCGAAATGAAGCCACGGAACGCTTATTTGCCTTCTATCTATGCATTCTGACACTCCAACAATGTTTTCTGCTTCAATTTGACTCATTTTAAAAAGGTGCTTATTCCTGGAGTGAACATGCAGTTCTACTCAAGAGTAAGCAACTAAGCGAAATGAAGCCACGGAACGCTTATTTGCCTTCTATCTATGCATTCTGACACTCCAACAAGTTTTCTGCTTGAATTTGACTCATTTTACAAAGGTGCTTATTCCTGGAGTGAAAATGCAGTTCTACTCAAGAGTAAGCAACTAAGCGAAATGAAGCCATAGAACGCTTATTTGCCTTCTATCTATGCATTCTGACACTCCAACAAGTTTTCTGCTTGAATTTGACTCATTTTACAAAGGTGCTTATTCCTGGAGTGAAAATGCAGTTCTACTCAAGAGTAAGCAACTAAGCGAAATGAAGCCATAGAACGCTTATTTGCCTTCCATCTATGCATTCTGACACTCCAACAATGTTTTCTGCTTCAATTTGACTCATTTTACAAAGGTGCTTATTCCTGGAGTGAATATGCAGTTCTACTCAAGAGTAAGCAACTAAGCGAAATGAAGCCACGGAACGCTTATTTGCCTTCTATCTATGCATTCTGACACTCCAACAATGTTTTCTGCTTCAATTTGACTCATTTTACAAAGGTGCTTATTCCTGGAGTGAATATGCTGTTCTACTCAAGAGTAAGCAACTAAGCGAAATAAAGCCATGGAACGCTTATTTGCCTTCTATCTATGCATTCTGACACTCCAACAATGTTTTCTGCTTCAATTTGACTCATTTTACAAAGGTGCTTATTCCTGGAGTGAATATGCTGTTCTACTCAAGAGTAAGCAACTAAGCGAAATAAAGCCATGGAACGCTTATTTGCCTTCTATCTATGCATTCTGACACTCCAACAATGTTTTCTGCTTCAATTTGACTCATTTTACAAAGGTGCTTATTCCTGGAGTGAATATGCTGTTCTACTCAAGAGTAAGCAACTAAGCGAAATAAAGCCATGGAACGCTTATTTGCCTTCTATCTATGCATTCTGACACTCCAACAATGTTTTCTGCTTCAATTTGACTCATTTTACAAAGGTGCTTATTCCTGGAGTGAATATGCAGTTCTACTCAAGAGTAAGCAACTAACCGAAATAAAGCCATGGAACGCTTATTTGCCTTCTATCTATGCATTCTGACACTCCAACAATGTTTTCTGCTTCAATTTGACTCATTTTACAAAGGTGCTTATTCCTGGAGTGAATATGCAATTCTACTCAAGAGTAAGCAAATAAGCGAAATAAAGCCATGGAACGCTTATTTGCCTTCTATCTATGCATTCTGACACTCCAGCAATGTTTTCTGCTTCAATTTGACTCATTTTACAAAGGTGCTTATTCCTGGAGTGAATATGCAGTTCTACTCAAGAGTGAATATGCAGCTCTACTCAAGAGTAAGCAACTAAGCGAAATGAAGCCACGGAACGCTTATTTGCCTTCTATCTATGCATTCTGACACTCCAACAATGTTTTCTGCTTCAATTTGACTCATTTTAAAAAGGTGCTTATTCCTGGAGTGAACATGCAGTTCTACTCAAGAGTAAGCAACTAAGCGAAATGAAGCCACGGAACGCTTATTTGCCTTCTATCTATGCATTCTGACACTCCAACAAGTTTTCTGCTTGAATTTGACTCATTTTACAAAGGTGCTTATTCCTGGAGTGAAA
This sequence comes from Zootoca vivipara, assembly GCF_963506605.1. NCBI lineage: Eukaryota > Metazoa > Chordata > Lepidosauria > Squamata > Lacertidae > Zootoca > Zootoca vivipara. The sequence goes on along the minus strand of NC_083278.1, from coordinate 5,426,460 downwards.
ATGCAGTTCTACTCAAGAGTAAGCAACTAAGCGAAATGAAGCCATAGAACGCTTATTTGCCTTCCATCTATGCATTCTGACACTCCAACAATGTTTTCTGCTTCAATTTGACTCATTTTACAAAGGTGCTTATTCCTGGAGTGAATATGCAGTTCTACTCAAGAGTAAGCAACTAAGCGAAATGAAGCCACGGAACGCTTATTTGCCTTCTATCTATGCATTCTGACACTCCAACAATGTTTTCTGCTTCAATTTGACTCATTTTAAAAAGGTGCTTATTCCTGGAGTGAACATGCAGTTCTACTCAAGAGTAAGCAACTAAGCGAAATGAAGCCACGGAACGCTTATTTGCCTTCTATCTATGCATTCTGACACTCCAACAAGTTTTCTGCTTGAATTTGACTCATTTTACAAAGGTGCTTATTCCTGGAGTGAAAATGCAGTTCTACTCAAGAGTAAGCAACTAAGCGAAATGAAGCCATAGAACGCTTATTTGCCTTCTATCTATGCATTCTGACACTCCAACAATGTTTTCTGCTTCAATTTGACTCATTTTACAAAGGTGCTTATTCCTGGAGTGAATATGCTGTTCTACTCAAGAGTAAGCAACTAAGCGAAATAAAGCCATGGAACGCTTATTTGCCTTCTATCTATGCATTCTGACACTCCAACAATGTTTTCTGCTTCAATTTGACTCATTTTACAAAGGTGCTTATTCCTGGAGTGAATATGCAGTTCTACTCAAGAGTAAGCAACTAAGCGAAATAAAGCCATGGAACGCTTATTTGCCTTCTATCTATGCATTCTGACACTCCAACAATGTTTTCTGCTTCAATTTGACTCATTTTAAAAAGGTGCTTATTCCTGGAGTGAACATGCAGTTCTACTCAAGAGTAAGCAACTAAGCGAAATGAAGCCACGGAACGCTTATTTGCCTTCTATCTATGCATTCTGACACTCCAACAATGTTTTCTGCTTCAATTTGACTCATTTTACAAAGGTGCTTATTCCTGGAGTGAATATGCAGTTCTACTCAAGAGCAAGCAACTAAGCGAAATGAAGCCATAGAACGCTTATTTGCCTTCTATCTATGCAGTCTGACACTCCAACAATGTTTTCTGCTTCAATTTGACTCATTTTACAAAGGTGCTTATTCCTGGAGTGAATATGCAGTTCTACGCAAGAGTAAGCAACTAAGCGAAATAAAGCCATGGAACGCTTATATGCTTTCTATCTATGCATTCTGACACCCCAACAAGTTTTCTGCTTGAATTTGACTCATTTTACAAAGGTGCTTATTCCTGGAGTGAAAATGCAGTTCTACTCAAGAGTAAGCAAATAAGCGAAATGAAGCCATAGAACGCTTATTTGCCTTCCATCTATGCATTCTGACACTCCAACAATGTTTTCTGCTTCAATTTGACTCATTTTACAAAGGTGCTTATTCCTGGAGTGAATATGCAGTTCTACTCAAGAGTAAGCAACTAAGCGAAATGACGCCACGGAACGCTTATTTGCCTTCTATCTATGCATTCTGACACTCCAACAATGTTTTCTGCTTCAATTTGACTCATTTTACAAAGGTGCTTATTCCTGGAGTGAATATGCTGTTCTACTCAAGAGTAAGCAACTAAGCGAAATAAAGCCATGGAACGCTTACTTGCCTTCTATCTATGCATTCTGACACTCCAACAATGTTTTCTGCTTCAATTTGACTCATTTTACAAAGGTGCTTATTCCTGGAGTGAATATGCAATTCTACTCAAGAGTAAGCAAATAAGCGAAATAAAGCCATGGAACGCTTATTTGCCTTCTATCTATGCATTCTGACACTCCAACAATGTTTTCTGCTTCAATTTGACTCATTTTACAAAGGTGCTTATTCCTGGAGTGAATATGCAGTTCTACGCAAGAGTAAGCAACTAAGCGAAATGAAGCCACAGAACGCTTATTTGCCTTCCATCTATGCATTCTGACACTCCAACAATGTTTTCTGCTTCAATTTGACTCATTTTACAAAGGTGCTTATTCCTGATGTGAACATGCAGTTCTACTCAAGAGTAAGCAACTAAGCGAAATGAAGCCACGGAACGCTTATTTGCCTTCTATCTATGCATTCTGACACTCCAACAAGTTTTCTGCTTGAATTTGACTCATTTTACAAAGGTGCTTATTCCTGGAGTGAAAATGCAGTTCTACTCAAGAGTAAGCAACTAAGCGAAATGAAGCCATAGAACGCTTATTTGCCTTCCATCTATGCATTCTGACACTCCAACAATGTTTTCTGCTTCAATTTGACTCATTTTACAAAGGTGCTTATTCCTGGAGTGAATATGCAGTTCTACTCAAGAGTAAGCAACTAAGCGAAATGAAGCCACGGAACGCTTATTTGCCTTCTATCTACCGGTATGCATTCTGACACTCCAACAATGTTTTCTGCTTCAATTTGACTCATTTTAAAAAGGTGCTTATTCCTGGAGTGAACATGCAGTTCTACTCAAGAGTAAGCAACTAAGCGAAATGAAGCCACGGAACGCTTATTTGCCTTCTATCTATGCATTCTGACACTCCAACAAGTTTTCTGCTTGAATTTGACTCATTTTACAAAGGTGCTTATTCCTGGAGTGAAAATGCAGTTCTACTCAAGAGTAAGCAACTAAGCGAAATGAAGCCATAGAACGCTTATTTGCCTTCTATCTATGCATTCTGACACTCCAACAATGTTTTCTGCTTCAATTTGACTCATTTTAAAAAGGTGCTTATTCCTGGAGTGAACATGCAGTTCTACTCAAGAGTAAGCAACTAAGCGAAATGAAGCCACGGAACGCTTATTTGCCTTCTATCTATGCATTCTGACACTCCAACAAGTTTTCTGCTTGAATTTGACTCATTTTACAAAGGTGCTTATTCCTGGAGTGAAAATGCAGTTCTACTCAAGAGTAAGCAACTAAGCGAAATGAAGCCATAGAACGCTTATTTGCCTTCTATCTATGCATTCTGACACTCCAACAATGTTTTCTGCTTCAATTTGACTCATTTTACAAAGGTGCTTATTCCTGGAGTGAATATGCTGTTCTACTCAAGAGTAAGCAACTAAGCGAAATAAAGCCATGGAACGCTTATTTGCCTTCTATCTATGCATTCTGACACTCCAACAATGTTTTCTGCTTCAATTTGACTCATTTTACAAAGGTGCTTATTCCTGGAGTGAATATGCAGTTCTACTCAAGAGTAAGCAACTAAGCGAAATAAAGCCATGGAACGCTTATTTGCCTTCTATCTATGCATTCTGACACTCCAACAATGTTTTCTGCTTCAATTTGACTCATTTTAAAAAGGTGCTTATTCCTGGAGTGAACATGCAGTTCTACTCAAGAGTAAGCAACTAAGCGAAATGAAGCCACGGAACGCTTATTTGCCTTCTATCTATGCATTCTGACACTCCAACAATGTTTTCTGCTTCAATTTGACTCATTTTACAAAGGTGCTTATTCCTGGAGTGAATATGCAGTTCTACTCAAGAGCAAGCAACTAAGCGAAATGAAGCCATAGAACGCTTATTTGCCTTCTATCTATGCAGTCTGACACTCCAACAATGTTTTCTGCTTCAATTTGACTCATTTTACAAAGGTGCTTATTCCTGGAGTGAATATGCAGTTCTACGCAAGAGTAAGCAACTAAGCGAAATAAAGCCATGGAACGCTTATATGCTTTCTATCTATGCATTCTGACACCCCAACAAGTTTTCTGCTTGAATTTGACTCATTTTACAAAGGTGCTTATTCCTGGAGTGAAAATGCAGTTCTACTCAAGAGTAAGCAAATAAGCGAAATGAAGCCATAGAACGCTTATTTGCCTTCCATCTATGCATTCTGACACTCCAACAATGTTTTCTGCTTCAATTTGACTCATTTTACAAAGGTGCTTATTCCTGGAGTGAATATGCAGTTCTACTCAAGAGTAAGCAACTAAGCGAAATAAAGCCACGGAACGCTTATTTGCCTTCTATCTATGCATTCTGACACTCCAACAATGTTTTCTGCTTCAATTTGACTCATTTTACAAAGGTGCTTATTCCTGGAGTGAATATGCTGTTCTACTCAAGAGTAAGCAACTAAGCGAAATAAAGCCATGGAACGCTTACTTGCCTTCTATCTATGCATTCTGACACTCCAACAATGTTTTCTGCTTCAATTTGACTCATTTTACAAAGGTGCTTATTCCTGGAGTGAATATGCTGTTCTACTCAAGAGTAAGCAACTAAGCGAAATAAAGCCATGGAACGCTTATTTGCCTTCTATCTATGCATTCTGACACTCCAACAATGTTTTCTGCTTCAATTTGACTCATTTTACAAAGGTGCTTATTCCTGGAGTGAATATGCAGTTCTACTCAAGAGTAAGCAACTAAGCGAAATAAAGCCATGGAACGCTTATCTGCCTTCTATCTATGCATTCTGACACTCCAACAATGTTTTCTGCTTCAATTTGACTCATTTTACAAAGGTGCTTATTCCTGGAGTGAATATGCAATTCTACTCAAGAGTAAGCAAATAAGCGAAATAAAGCCATGGAACGCTTATTTGCCTTCTATCTATGCATTCTGACACTCCAACAATGTTTTCTGCTTCAATTTGACTCATTTTACAAAGGTGCTTATTCCTGGAGTGAATATGCAGTTCTACTCAAGAGTAAGCAACTAAGCGAAATGAAGCCACGGAACGTTTATTTGCCTTCTATCTATGCATTCTGACACTCCAACAATGTTTTCTGCTTCAATTTGACTCATTTTAAAAAGGTGCTTATTCCTGGAGTGAACATGCAGTTCTACTCAAGAGTAAGCAACTAAGCGAAATGAAGCCATAGAACGCTTATTTGCCTTCTATCTGTGCAGTCTGACACTCCAACAATGTTTTCTGCTTCAATTTGACTCATTTTACAAAGGTGCTTATTCCTGGAGTGAATATGCTGTTCTACTCAAGAGTAAGCAACTAAGCGAAATAAAGCCATGGAACGCTTATCTGCCTTCTATCTATGCATTCTGACACTCCAACAATGTTTTCTGCTTCAATTTGACTCATTTTACAAAGGTGCTTATTCCTGGAGTGAACATGCAGTTCTACTCAAGAGTAAGCAACTAAGCGAAATGAAGCCACGGAACGCTTATTTGCCTTCTATCTATGCATTCTGACACTCCAACAATGTTTTCTGCTTCAATTTGACTCATTTTACAAAGGTGCTTATTCCTGGAGTGAAAATGCAGTTTTACTCAAGAGTAAGCAACTAAGCGAAAAGAAGCCATAGAACGCTTATTTGCCTTCCATCTATGCATTCTGACACTCCAACAATGTTTTCTGCTTCAATTTGACTCATTTTACAAAGGTGCTTATTCCTGGAGTGAATATGCAGTTCTACTCAAGAGTAAGCAACTAAGCGAAATGAAGCCACGGAACGCTTATTTGCCTTCTATCTATGCATTCTGACACTCCAACAATGTTTTCTGCTTCAATTTGACTCATTTTACAAAGGTGCTTATTCCTGGAGTGAATATGCTGTTCTACTCAAGAGTAAGCAACTAAGCGAAATAAAGCCATGGAACGCTTATCTGCCTTCTATCTATGCATTCTGACACTCCAACAATGTTTTCTGCTTCAATTTGACTCATTTTACAAAGGTGCTTATTCCTGGAGTGAACATGCAGTTCTACTCAAGAGTAAGCAACTAAGCGAAATGAAGCCACGGAACGCTTATTTGCCTTCTATCTATGCATTCTGACACTCCAACAATGTTTTCTGCTTCAATTTGACTCATTTTACAAAGGTGCTTATTCCTGGAGTGAAAATGCAGTTTTACTCAAGAGTAAGCAACTAAGCGAAATGAAGCCATAGAACGCTTATTTGCCTTCCATCTATGCATTCTGACACTCCAACAATGTTTTCTGCTTCAATTTGACTCATTTTACAAAGGTGCTTATTCCTGGAGTGAATATGCAGTTCTACTCAAGAGTAAGCAACTAAGCGAAATGAAGCCACGGAACGCTTATTTGCCTTCTATCTATGCATTCTGACACTCCAACAATGTTTTCTGCTTCAATTTGACTCATTTTACAAAGGTGCTTATTCCTGGAGTGAATATGCAGTTCTACGCAAGAGTAAGCAACTAAGCGAAATAAAGCCATGGAACGCTTATATGCTTTCTATCTATGCATTCTGACACCCCAACAAGTTTTCTGCTTCAATTTGACTCATTTTACAAAGGTGCTTATTCCTGGAGTGAATATGCAGTTCTACTCAAGAGTAAGCAACGAAGCGAAATGAAGCCACGGAACGCTTATTTGCCTTCTATCTATGCATTCTGACACTCCAACAATGTTTTCTGCTTCAATTTGACTCATTTTACAAAGGTGCTTATTCCTGGAGTGAATATGCTGTTCTACTCAAGAGTAAGCAACTAAGCGAAATAAAGCCATGGAACGCTTATTTGCCTTCTATCTATGCATTCTGACACTCCAACAATGTTTTCTGCTTCAATTTGACTCATTTTACAAAGGTGCTTATTCCTGGAGTGAATATGCTGTTCTACTCAAGAGTAAGCAACTAAGCGAAATAAAGCCATGGAACGCTTATCTGCCTTCTATCTATGCATTCTGACACTCCAACAATGTTTTCTGCTTCAATTTGACTCATTTTACAAAGGTGCTTATTCCTGGAGTGAATATGCAATTCTACTCAAGAGTAAGCAAATAAGCGAAATAAAGCCATGGAACGCTTATTTGCCTTCTATCTATGCATTCTGACACTCCAACAATGTTTTCTGCTTCAATTTGACTCATTTTACAAAGGTGCTTATTCCTGGAGTGAATATGCAGTTCTACTCAAGAGTAAGCAACTAAGCGAAATGAAGCCACGGAACGCTTATTTGCCTTCTATCTATGCATTCTGACACTCCAACAATGTTTTCTGCTTCAATTTGACTCATTTTAAAAAGGTGCTTATTCCTTGAGTGAACATGCAGTTCTACTCAAGAGTAAGCAACTAAGCGAAATGAAGCCACGGAACCCTTATTTGCCTTCTATCTATGCATTCTGACACTCCAACAATGTTTTCTGCTTCAATTTGACTCATTTTACAAAGGTGCTTATTCCTGGAGTGAATATGCAGTTCTACTCAAGAGCAAGCAACTAAGCAAAATGAAGCCATAGAACGCTTATTTGCCTTCTATCTATGCAGTCTGACACTCCAACAATGTTTTCTGCTTCAATTTGACTCATTTTACAAAGGTGCTTATTCCTGGAGTGAATATGCAGTTCTACGCAAGAGTAAGCAACTAAGCGAAATAAAGCCATGGAACGCTTATATGCTTTCTATCTATGCATTCTGACACCCCAACAAGTTTTCTGCTTGAATTTGACTCATTTTACAAAGGTGCTTATTCCTGGAGTGAAAATGCAGTTCTACTCAAGAGTAAGCAACTAAGCGAAATGAAGCCACGGAACGTTTATTTGCCTTCTATCTATGCATTCTGACACTCCAACAATGTTTTCTGCTTCAATTTGACTCATTTTAAAAAGGTGCTTATTCCTGGAGTGAACATGCAGTTCTACTCAAGAGTAAGCAACTAAGCGAAATGAAGCCACGGAACGCTTATTTGCCTTCTATCTATGCATTCTGACACTCCAACAATGTTTTCTGCTTCAATTTGACTCATTTTACAAAGGTGCTTATTCCTGGAGTGAATATGCAGTTCTACTCAAGAGCAAGCAACTAAGCGAAATGAAGCCATAGAACGCTTATTTGCCTTCTATCTATGCATTCTGACACTCCAACAATGTTTTCTGCTTCAATTTGACTCATTTTACAAAGGTGCTTATTCCTGGAGTGAATATGCTGTTCTACTCAAGAGTAAGCAACTAAGCGAAATAAAGCCATGGAACGCTTATCTGCCTTCTATCTATGCATTCTGACACTCCAACAATGTTTTCTGCTTCAATTTGACTCATTTTACAAAGGTGCTTATTCCTGGAGTGAACATGCAGTTCTACTCAAGAGTAAGCAACTAAGCGAAATGAAGCCACGGAACGCTTATTTGCCTTCTATCTATGCATTCTGACACTCCAACAATGTTTTCTGCTTCAATTTGACTCATTTTACAAAGGTGCTTATTCCTGGAGTGAAAATGCAGTTTTACTCAAGAGTAAGCAACTAAGCGAAATAAAGCCATGGAACGCTTATATGCTTTCTATCTATGCATTCTGACACCCCAACAAGTTTTCTGCTTCAATTTGACTCATTTTACAAAGGTGCTTATTCCTGGAGTGAATATGCAGTTCTACTCAAGAGTAAGCAACTAAGCGAAATGAAGCCACGGAACGCTTATTTGCCTTCTATCTATGCATTCTGACACTCCAACAATGTTTTCTGCTTCAATTTGACTCATTTTACAAAGGTGCTTATTCCTGGAGTGAATATGCTGTTCTACTCAAGAGTAAGCAACTAAGCGAAATAAAGCCATGGAACGCTTATTTGCCTTCTATCTATGCATTCTGACACTCCAACAATGTTTTCTGCTTCAATTTGACTCATTTTACAAAGGTGCTTATTCCTGGAGTGAATATGCTGTTCTACTCAAGAGTAAGCAACTAAGCGAAATAAAGCCATGGAACGCTTATCTGCCTTCTATCTATGCATTCTGACACTCCAACAATGTTTTCTGCTTCAATTTGACTCATTTTACAAAGGTGCTTATTCCTGGAGTGAATATGCAATTCTACTCAAGAGTAAGCAAATAAGCGAAATAAAGCCATGGAACGCTTATTTGCCTTCTATCTATGCATTCTGACACTCCAACAATGTTTTCTGCTTCAATTTGACTCATTTTACAAAGGTGCTTATTCCTGGAGTGAATATGCAGTTCTACTCAAGAGTAAGCAACTAAGCGAAATGAAGCCACGGAACGCTTATTTGCCTTCTATCTATGCATTCTGACACTCCAACAATGTTTTCTGCTTCAATTTGACTCATTTTAAAAAGGTGCTTATTCCTGGAGTGAACATGCAGTTCTACTCAAGAGTAAGCAACTAAGCGAAATGAAGCCACGGAACCCTTATTTGCCTTCTATCTATGCATTCTGACACTCCAACAATGTTTTCTGCTTCAATTTGAATCATTTTACAAAGGTGCTTATTCCTGGAGTGAATATGCAGTTCTACTCAAGAGCAAGCAACTAAGCGAAATGAAGCCATAGAACGCTTATTTGCCTTCTATCTATGCAGTCTGACACTCCAACAATGTTTTCTGCTTCAATTTGACTCATTTTACAAAGGTGCTTATTCCTGGAGTGAATATGCAGTTCTACGCAAGAGTAAGCAACTAAGCGAAATAAAGCCATGGAACGCTTATATGCTTTCTATCTATGCATTCTGACACCCCAACAAGTTTTCTGCTTGAATTTGACTCATTTTACAAAGGTGCTTATTTCTGGAGTGAAAATGCAGTTCTACTCAAGAGTAAGCAACTAAGCGAAATGAAGCCATAGAACGCTTATTTGCCTTCCATCTATGCATTCTGACACTCCAACAATGTTTTCTGCTTCAATTTGACCCATTTTACAAAGGTGCTTATTCCTGATGTGAACATGCAGTTCTACTCAAAAGTAAGCAAATAAGCGAAATAAAGCCATGGAACGCTTATTTGCCTTCTATCTATGCATTCTGACACTCCAACAATGTTTTCTGCTTCAATTTGACTCATTTTACAAAGGTGCTTATTCCTGGAGTGAATATGCAATTCTACTCAAGAGTAAGCAAATAAGCGAAATAAAGCCATGGAACGCTTATTTGCCTTCTATCTATGCATTCTGACACTCCAACAATGTTTTCTGCTTCAATTTGACTCATTTTACAAAGGTGCTTATTCCTGGAGTGAACATGCAGTTCTACTCAAGAGTAAGCAACTAAGCGAAATGAAGCCACGGAACGTTTATTTGCCTTCTATCTATGCATTCTGACACTCCAACAATGTTTTCTGCTTCAATTTGACTCATTTTAAAAAGGTGCTTATTCCTGGAGTGAACATGCAGTTCTACTCAAGAGTAAGCAACTAAGCGAAATGAAGCCACGGAACGCTTATTTGCCTTCTATCTATGCATTCTGACACTCCAACAATGTTTTCTGCTTCAATTTGACTCATTTTACAAAGGTGCTTATTCCTGGAGTGAATATGCAGTTCTACTCAAGAGCAAGCAACTAAGCGAAATGAAGCCATAGAACGCTTATTTGCCTTCTATCTATGCAGTCTGACACTCCAACAATGTTTTCTGCTTCAATTTGACTCATTTTACAAAGGTGCTTATTCCTGGAGTGAATATGCTGTTCTACTCAAGAGTAAGCAACTAAGCGAAATAAAGCCATGGAACGCTTATCTGCCTTCTATCTATGCATTCTGACACTCCAACAATGTTTTCTGCTTCAATTTGACTCATTTTACAAAGGTGCTTATTCCTGGAGTGAATATGCAGTTCTACTCAAGAGTAAGCAACTAAGCGAAATGAAGCCACGGAACGCTTATTTGCCTTCTATCTATGCATTCTGACACTCCAACAATGTTTTCTGCTTCAATTTGACTCATTTTACAAAGGTGCTTATTCCTGGAATGAATATGCTGTTCTACTCAAGAGTAAGCAACTAAGCGAAATAAAGCCATGGATCGCTTATTTGCCTTCTATCTATGCATTCTGACACTCCAACAATGTTTTCTGCTTCAATTTGACTCATTTTACAAAGGTGCTTATTCCTGGAGTGAATATGCTGTTCTACTCAAGAGTAAGCAACTAAGCGAAATAAAGCCATGGAACGCTTATCTGCCTTCTATCTATGCATTCTGACACTCCAACAATGTTTTCTGCTTCAATTTGACTCATTTTACAAAGGTGCTTATTCCTGGAGTGAATATGCAATTCTACTCAAGAGTAAGCAAATAAGCGAAATAAAGCCATGGAACGCTTATTTGCCTTCTATCTATGCATTCTGACACTCCAACAATGTTTTCTGCTTCAATTTGACTCATTTTACAAAGGTGCTTATTCCTGGAGTGAATATGCAGTTCTACTCAAGAGTAAGCAACTAAGCGAAATGAAGCCATAGAACGCTTATTTGCCTTCCATCTATGCATTCTGACACTCCAACAATGTTTTCTGCTTCAATTTGACTCATTTTACAAAGGTGCTTATTCCTGGAGTGAATATGCAGTTCTACTCAAGAGTAAGCAACTAAGCGAAATGAAGCCACGGAACGCTTATTTGCCTTCTATCTATGCATTCTGACACTCCAACAATGTTTTCTGCTTCAATTTGACTCATTTTACAAAGGTGCTTATTCCTGGAGTGAATATGCAGTTCTACGCAAGAGTAAGCAACTAAGCGAAATAAAGCCATGGAACGCTTATATGCTTTCTATCTATGCATTCTGACACCCCAACAAGTTTTCTGCTTCAATTTGACTCATTTTACAAAGGTGCTTATTCCTGGAGTGAAAATGCAGTTCTACTCAAGAGTAAGCAACTAAGCGAAATGAAGCCATAGAACGCTTATTTGCCTTCTATCTATGCATTCTGACACTCCAACAATGTTTTCTGCTTCAATTTGACTCATTTTACAAAGGTGCTTATTCCTGGAGTGAATATGCTGTTCTACTCAAGAGTAAGCAACTAAGCGAAATAAAGCCATGGGACGCTTATCTGCCTTCTATCTATGCATTCTGACACTCCAACAATGTTTTCTGCTTCAATTTGACTCATTTTACAAAGGTGCTTATTCCTGGAGTGAATATGCAATTCTACTCAAGAGTAAGCAAATAAGCGAAATAAAGCCATGGAACGCTTATTTGCCTTCTATCTATGCATTCTGACACTCCAACAATGTTTTCTGCTTCAATTTGACTCATTTTACAAAGGTGCTTATTCCTGGAGTGAATATGCAGTTCTACTCAAGAGTAAGCAACTAAGCGAAATGAAGCCACGGAACGCTTATTTGCCTTCTATCTATGCATTCTGACACTCCAACAATGTTTTCTGCTTCAATTTGACTCATTTTAAAAAGGTGCTTATTCCTGGAGTGAACATGCAGTTCTACTCAAGAGTAAGCAACTAAGCGAAATGAAGCCACGGAACCCTTATTTGCCTTCTTTCTATCTATGCATTCTGACACTCCAACAATGTTTTCTGCTTCAATTTGACTCATTTTACAAAGGTGCTTATTCCTGGAGTGAATATGCAGTTCTACTCAAGAGCAAGCAACTAAGCGAAATGAAGCCATAGAACGCTTATTTGCCTTCTATCTATGCAGTCTGACACTCCAACAATGTTTTCTGCTTCAATTTGACTCATTTTACAAAGGTGCTTATTCCTGGAGTGAATATGCTGTTTTACTCAAGAGTAAGCAACTAAGCGAAATGAAGCCATAGAACGCTTATTTGCCTTCCATCTATGCATTCTGACACTCCAACAATGTTTTCTGCTTCAATTTGACTCATTTTACAAAGGTGCTTATTCCTGGAGTGAATATGCAGTTCTACTCAAGAGTAAGCAACTAAGCGAAATGAAGCCACGGAACGCTTATTTGCCTTCTATCTATGCATTCTGACACTCCAACAATGTTTTCTGCTTCAATTTGACTCATTTTACAAAGGTGCTTATTCCTGGAGTGAATATGCAGTTCTAAGCAAGAGTAAGCAACTAAGCGAAATAAAGCCATGGAACGCTTATATGCTTTCTATCTATGCATTCTGACACCCCAACAAGTTTTCTGCTTCAATTTGACTCATTTTACAAAGGTGCTTATTCCTGGAGTGAAAATGCAGTTCTACTCAAGAGTAAGCAACTAAGCGAAATGAAGCCATAGAACGCTTATTTGCCTTCCATCTATGCATTCTGACACTCCAACAATGTTTTCTGCTTCAATTTGACTCATTTTACAAAGGTGCTTATTCCTGGAGTGAATATGCAGTTCTACTCAAGAGTAAGCAACTAAGCGAAATGAAGCCACGGAACGCTTATTTGCCTTCTATCTATGCATTCTGACACTCCAACAATGTTTTCTGCTTCAATTTGACTCATTTTACAAAGGTGCTTATTCCTGGAGTGAATATGCTGTTCTACTCAAGAGTAAGCAACTAAGCGAAATAAAGCCATGGAACGCTTATTTGCCTTCTATCTATGCATTCTGACACTCCAACAATGTTTTCTGCTTCAATTTGACTCATTTTACAAAGGTGCTTATTCCTGGAGTGAATATGCTGTTCTACTCAAGAGTAAGCAACTAAGCGAAATAAAGCCATGGGACGCTTATCTGCCTTCTATCTATGCATTCTGACACTCCAACAATGTTTTCTGCTTCAATTTGACTCATTTTACAAAGGTGCTTATTCCTGGAGTGAATATGCAATTCTACTCAAGAGTAAGCAAATAAGCGAAATAAAGCCATGGAACGCTTATTTGCCTTCTATCTATGCATTCTGACACTCCAACAATGTTTTCTGCTTCAATTTGACTCATTTTACAAAGGTGCTTATTCCTGGAGTGAATATGCAGTTCTACTCAAGAGTAAGCAACTAAGCGAAATGAAGCCACGGAACGCTTATTTGCCTTCTATCTATGCATTCTGACACTCCAACAATGTTTTCTGCTTCAATTTGACTCATTTTAAAAAGGTGCTTATTCCTGGAGTGAACATGCAGTTCTACTCAAGAGTAAGCAACTAAGCGAAATGAAGCCACGGAACCCTTATTTGCCTTCTTTCTATCTATGCATTCTGACACTCCAACAATGTTTTCTGCTTCAATTTGACTCATTTTACAAAGGTGCTTATTCCTGGAGTGAATATGCAGTTCTACTCAAGAGCAAGCAACTAAGCGAAATGAAGCCATAGAACGCTTATTTGCCTTCTATCTATGCAGTCTGACACTCCAACAATGTTTTCTGCTTCAATTTGACTCATTTTACAAAGGTGCTTATTCCTGGAGTGAATATGCAGTTCTACGCAAGAGTAAGCAACTAAGCGAAATAAAGCCATGGAACGCTTATATGCTTTCTATCTATGCATTCTGACACCCCAACAAGTTTTCTGCTTGAATTTGACTCATTTTACAAAGGTGCTTATTCCTGGAGTGAAAATGCAGTTCTACTCAAGAGTAAGCAACTAAGCGAAATGAAGCCATAGAACGCTTATTTGCCTTCCATCTATGCATTCTGACACTCCAACAATGTTTTCTGCTTCAATTTGACCCATTTTACAAAGGTGCTTATTCCTGATGTGAACATGCAGTTCTACTCAAAAGTAAGCAACTAAGCGAAATGAAGCCACGGAACGCTTATTTGCCTTCTATCTATGCATTCTGACACTCCAACAATGTTTTCTGCTTCAATTTGACTCATTTTACAAAGGTGCTTATTCCTGGAGTGAATATGCAGTTCTACTCAAGAGCAAGCAACTAAGCGAAATGAAGCCATAGAACGCTTATTTGCCTTCTATCTATGCATTCTGACACTCCAACAATGTTTTCTGCTTCAATTTGACTCATTTTACAAAGGTGCTTATTCCTGTAGTGAATATGCAATTCTACTCAAGAGTAAGCAAATATGCGCAATAAAGCCATGGAACGCTTATTTGCCTTCTATCTATGCATTCTGACACTCCAACAATGTTTTCTGCTTCAATTTGACTCATTTTACAAAGGTGCTTATTCCTGGAGTGAATATGCAGTTCTACTCAAGAGTAAGCAACTAAGCGAAATGAAGCCACGGAACGCTTATTTGCCTTCTATCTATGCATTCTGACACTCCAACAATGTTTTCTGCTTCAATTTGACTCATTTTAAAAAGGTGCTTATTCCTGGAGTGAACATGCAGTTCTACTCAAGAGTAAGCAACTAAGCGAAATGAAGCCACGGAACGCTTATTTGCCTTCTATCTATGCATTCTGACACTCCAACAATGTTTTCTGCTTCAATTTGACTCATTTTACAAAGGTGCTTATTCCTGGAGTGAAAATGCAGTTCTACTCAAGAGTAAGCAACTAAGCGAAATGAAGCCATAGAACGCTTATTTGCCTTCCATCTATGCATTCTGACACTCCAACAATGTTTTCTGCTTCAATTTGACTCATTTTACAAAGGTGCTTATTCCTGGAGTGAATATGCAGTTCTACTCAAGAGTAAGCAACTAAGCGAAATGAAGCCACGGAACGCTTATTTGCCTTCTATCTATGCATTCTGACACTCCAACAATGTTTTCTGCTTCAATTTGACTCATTTTACAAAGGTGCTTATTCCTGGAGTGAATATGCAGTTCTACGCAAGAGTAAGCAACTAAGCGAAATAAAGCCATGGAACGCTTATATGCTTTCTATCTATGCATTCTGACACCCCAACAAGTTTTCTGCTTCAATTTGACTCATTTTACAAAGGTGCTTATTCCTGGAGTGAATATGCAGTTCTACTCAAGAGTAAGCAACGAAGCGAAATGAAGCCACGGAACGCTTATTTGCCTTCTATCTATGCATTCTGACACTCCAACAATGTTTTCTGCTTCAATTTGACTCATTTTACAAAGGTGCTTATTCCTGGAGTGAATATGCTGTTCTACTCAAGAGTAAGCAACTAAGCGAAATAAAGCCATGGAACGCTTATTTGCCTTCTATCTATGCATTCTGACACTCCAACAATGTTTTCTGCTTCAATTTGACTCATTTTACAAAGGTGCTTATTCCTGGAGTGAATATGCTGTTCTACTCAAGAGTAAGCAACTAAGCGAAATAAAGCCATGGAACGCTTATCTGCCTTCTATCTATGCATTCTGACACTCCAACAATGTTTTCTGCTTCAATTTGACTCATTTTACAAAGGTGCTTATTCCTGGAGTGAATATGCAATTCTACTCAAGAGTAAGCAAATAAGCGAAATAAAGCCATGGAACGCTTATTTGCCTTCTATCTATGCATTCTGACACTCCAACAATGTTTTCTGCTTCAATTTGACTCATTTTACAAAGGTGCTTATTCCTGGAGTGAATATGCAGTTCTACTCAAGAGTAAGCAACTAAGCGAAATGAAGCCACGGAACGCTTATTTGCCTTCTATCTATGCATTCTGACACTCCAACAATGTTTTCTGCTTCAATTTGACTCATTTTAAAAAGGTGCTTATTCCTGGAGTGAACATGCAGTTCTACTCAAGAGTAAGCAACTAAGCGAAATGAAGCCACGGAACCCTTATTTGCCTTCTATCTATGCATTCTGACACTCCAACAATGTTTTCTGCTTCAATTTGACTCATTTTACAAAGGTGCTTATTCCTGGAGTGAATATGCAGTCCTACTCAAGAGCAAGCAACTAAGCGAAATGAAGCCATAGAACGCTTATTTGCCTTCTATCTATGCAGTCTGACACTCCAACAATGTTTTCTGCTTCAATTTGACTCATTTTACAAAGGTGCTTATTCCTGGAGTGAATATGCAGTTCTACGCAAGAGTAAGCAACTAAGCGAAATAAAGCCATGGAACGCTTATATGCTTTCTATCTATGCATTCTGACACCCCAACAAGTTTTCTGCTTGAATTTGACTCATTTTACAAAGGTGCTTATTCCTGGAGTGAAAATGCAGTTCTACTCAAGAGTAAGCAACTAAGCGAAATGAAGCCACGGAACGTTTATTTGCCTTCTATCTATGCATTCTGACACTCCAACAATGTTTTCTGCTTCAATTTGACTCATTTTAAAAAGGTGCTTATTCCTGGAGTGAATATGCAGTTCTACTCAAGAGTAAGCAACTAAGCGAAATGAAGCCACGGAACGCTTATTTGCCTTCTATCTATGCATTCTGACACTCCAACAATGTTTTCTGCTTCAATTTGACTCATTTTACAAAGGTGCTTATTCCTGGAGTGAATATGCTGTTCTACTCAAGAGTAAGCAACTAAGCGAAATAAAGCCATGGAACGCTTATCTGCCTTCTATCTATGCATTCTGACACTCCAACAATGTTTTCTGCTTCAATTTGACTCATTTTACAAAGGTGCTTATTCCTGGAGTGAATATGCAATTCTACTCAAGAGTAAGCAAATAAGCGAAATAAAGCCATGGAACGCTTATTTGCCTTCTATCTATGCATTCTGACACTCCAACAATGTTTTCTGCTTCAATTTGACTCATTTTACAAAGGTGCTTATTCCTGGAGTGAATATGCAGTTCTACTCAAGAGTAAGCAACTAAGCGAAATGAAGCCACGGAACGTTTATTTGCCTTCTATCTATGCATTCTGACACTCCAACAATGTTTTCTGCTTCAATTTGACTCATTTTAAAAAGGTGCTTATTCCTGGAGTGAACATGCAGTTCTACTCAAGAGTAAGCAACTAAGCGAAATGAAGCCACGGAACGCTTATTTGCCTTCTATCTATGCATTCTGACACTCCAACAATGTTTTCTGCTTCAATTTGACTCATTTTACAAAGGTGCTTATTCCTGGAGTGAATATGCAGTTCTACTCAAGAGCAAGCAACTAAGCGAAATGAAGCCATAGAACGCTTATTTGCCTTCTATCTATGCAGTCTGACACTCCAACAATGTTTTCTGCTTCAATTTGACTCATTTTACAAAGGTGCTTATTCCTGGAGTGAATATGCTGTTCTACTCAAGAGTAAGCAACTAAGCGAAATAAAGCCATGGAACGCTTATCTGCCTTCTATCTATGCATTCTGACACTCCAACAATGTTTTCTGCTTCAATTTGACTCATTTTACAAAGGTGCTTATTCCTGGAGTGAATATGCAATTCTACTCAAGAGTAAGCAAATAAGCGAAATAAAGCCATGGAACGCTTATTTGCCTTCTATCTATGCATTCTGACACTCCAACAATGTTTTCTGCTTCAATTTGACTCATTTTACAAAGGTGCTTATTCCTGGAGTGACTATGCAGTTCTACTCAAGAGTAAGCAACTAAGCGAAATGAAGCCACGGAACGCTTATTTGCCTTCTATCTATGCATTCTGACACTCCAACAATGTTTTCTGCTTCAATTTGACTCATTTTAAAAAGGTGCTTATTCCTGGAGTGAACATGCAGTTCTACTCAAGAGTAAGCAACTAAGCGAAATGAAGCCACGGAACGCTTATTTGCCTTCTATCTATGCATTCTGACACTCCAACAATGTTTTCTGCTTCAATTTGACTCATTTTACAAAGGTGCTTATTCCTGGAGTGAATATGCAGTTCTACTCAAGAGCAAGCAACTAAGCGAAATGAAGCCATAGAACGCTTATTTGCCTTCTATCTATGCAGTCTGACACTCCAACAATGTTTTCTGCTTCAATTTGACTCATTTTACAAAGGTGCTTATTCCTGGAGTGAATATGCAGTTCTACGCAAGAGTAAGCAACTAAGCGAAATAAAGCCATGGAACGCTTATATGCTTTCTATCTATGCATTCTGACACCCCAACAATGTTTTCTGCTTCAATTTGACTCATTTTACAAAGGTGCTTATTCCTGGAGTGAATATGCAATTCTACTCAAGAGTAAGCAAATAAGCGAAATAAAGCCATGGAACGCTTATTTGCCTTCTATCTATGCATTCTGACACTCCAACAATGTTTTCTGCTTCAATTTGACTCATTTTACAAAGGTGCTTATTCCTGGAGTGAATATGCAGTTCTACTCAAGAGTAAGCAACTAAGCGAAATGAAGCCACGGAACGCTTATTTGCCTTCTATCTATGCATTCTGACACTCCAACAATGTTTTCTGCTTCAATTTGACTCATTTTTAAAAGGTGCTTATTCCTGGAGTGAACATGCAGTTCTACTCAAGAGTAAGCAACTAAGCGAAATGAAGCCACGGAACCCTTATTTGCCTTCTTTCTATCTATGCATTCTGACACTCCAACAATGTTTTCTGCTTCAATTTGACTCATTTTACAAAGGTGCTTATTCCTGGAGTGAATATGCAGTTCTACTCAAGAGTAAGCAACTAAGCGAAATAAAGCCATGGAACGCTTATATGCTTTCTATCTATGCATTCTGACACCCCAACAAGTTTTCTGCTTGAATTTGACTCATTTTACAAAGGTGCTTATTCCTGGAGTGAATATGCAGTTCTACTCAAGAGTAAGCAACTAAGCGAAATGAAGCCATAGAACGCTTATTTGCCTTCTATCTATGCATTCTGACACTCCAACAATGTTTTCTGCTTCAATTTGACTCATTTTAAAAAGGTGCTTATTCCTGGAGTGAACATGCAGTTCTACTCAAGAGTAAGCAACTAAGCGAAATGAAGCCACGGAACGCTTATTTGCCTTCTATCTATGCATTCTGACACTCCAACAATGTTTTCTGCTTCAATTTGACTCATTTTACAAAGGTGCTTATTCCTGGAGTGAATATGCAGTTCTACTCAAGAGCAAGCAACTAAGCGAAATGAAGCCATAGAACGCTTATTTGCCTTCTATCTATGCAGTCTGACACTCCAACAATGTTTTCTGCTTCAATTTGACTCATTTTACAAAGGTGCTTATTCCTGGAGTGAATATGCAGTTCTACGCAAGAGTAAGCAACTAAGCGAAATAAAGCCATGGAACGCTTATATGCTTTCTATCTATGCATTCTGACACCCCAACAAGTTTTCTGCTTGAATTTGACTCATTTTACAAAGGTGCTTATTCCTGGAGTGAAAATGCAGTTCTACTCAAGAGTAAGCAACTAAGCGAAATGAAGCCATAGAACGCTTATTTGCCTTCTATCTATGCATTCTGACACTCCAACAATGTTTTCTGCTTCAATTTGACTCATTTTACAAAGGTGCTTATTCCTGGAGTGAATATGCAGTTCTACTCAAGAGTAAGCAACTAAGCGAAATGAAGCCACGGAACGCTTATTTGCCTTCTATCTATGCATTCTGACACTCCAACAATGTTTTCTGCTTCAATTTGACTCATTTTACAAAGGTGCTTATTCCTGGAGTGAATATGCAGTTCTACTCAAGAGTAAGCAACTAAGCGAAATGAAGCCACGGAACGCTTATTTGCCTTCTATCTATGCATTCTGACACTCCAACAATGTTTTCTGCTTCAATTTGACTCATTTTACAAAGGTGCTTATTCCTGGAGTGAATATGCAGTTCTACTCAAGAGCAAGCAACTAAGCGAAATGAAGCCATGGAACGCTTATTTGCCTTCTATCTATGCAGTCTGAACCTCCAACAATGTTTTCTGCTTCAATTTGACTCATTTTACAAAGGTGCTTATTCCTGGAGTGAATATGCAGTTCTACGCAAGAGTAAGCAACTAAGCGAAATAAAGCCATGGAACGCTTATATGCTTTCTATCTATGCATTCTGACACTCCAACAAGTTTTCTGCTTGAATTTGACTCATTTTACAAAGGTGCTTATTCCTGGAGTGAAAATGCAGTTCTACTCAAGAGTAAGCAACTAAGCGAAATGAAGCCATAGAACGCTTATTTGCCTTCCATCTATGCATTCTGACACTCCAACAATGTTTTCTGCTTCAATTTGACTCATTTTACAAAGGTGCTTATTCCTGGAGTGAATATGCAGTTCTACTCAAGAGTAAGCAACTAAGCGAAATAAAGCCATGGAACGCTTATTTGCCTTCTATCTATGCATTCTGACACTCCAACAATGTTTTCTGCTTCAATTTGACTCATTTTACAAAGGTGCTTATTCCTGGAGTGAATATGCAATTCTACTCAAGAGTAAGCAAATAAGCGAAATAAAGCCATGGAACGCTTATTTGCCTTCTATCTATGCATTCTGACACTCCAACAATGTTTTCTGCTTCAATTTGACTCATTTTACAAAGGTGCTTATTCCTGGAGTGAATATGCTGTTCTACTCAAGAGTAAGCAACTAAGCGAAATGAAGCCACGGAACGCTTATTTGCCTTCTATCTATGCATTCTGACACTCCAACAATGTTTTCTGCTTCAATTTGACTCATTTTAAAAAGGTGCTTATTCCTGGAGTGAACATGCAGTTCTACTCAAGAGTAAGCAACAAAGCGAAATGAAGCCACAGAACGCTTATTTGCCTTCTATCTATGCATTCTGACACTCCAACAATGTTTTCTGCTTCAATTTGACTCATTTTACAAAGGTGCTTATTCCTGGAGTGAATATGCAGTTCTACGCAAGAGTAAGCAACTAAGCGAAATAAAGCCATGGAACGCTTATATGCTTTCTATCTATGCATTCTGACACCCCAACAAGTTTTCTGCTTGAATTTGACTCATTTTACAAAGGTGCTTATTCCTGGAGTGAAAATGCAGTTTTACTCAAGAGTAAGCAACTAAGCGAAATGAAGCCATAGAACGCTTATTTGCCTTCCATCTATGCATTCTGACACTCCAACAATGTTTTCTGCTTCAATTTGACTCATTTTACAAAGGTGCTTATTCCTGGAGTGAATATGCAGTTCTACTCAAGAGTAAGCAACTAAGCGAAATGAAGCCACGGAACGCTTATTTGCCTTCTATCTATGCATTCCGACACTCCAACAATGTTTTCTGCTTCAATTTGACTCATTTTACAAAGGTGCTTATTCCTGGAGTGAATATGCTGTTCTACTCAAGAGTAAGCAACTAAGCGAAATAAAGCCATGGAACGCTTATTTGCCTTCTATCTATGCATTCTGACACTCCAACAATGTTTTCTGCTTCAATTTGACAAAGGTGCTTATTCCTGGAGTGAATATGCAGTTCTACTCAAGAGTAAGCAACTAAGCGAAATAAAGCCATGGAACGCTTATTTGCCTTCTATCTATGCATTCTGACACTCCAAAAAGGTTTTCTGCTTCAATTTGACTCATTTTACAAAGGTGCTTATTCCTGGAGTGAATATGCAATTCTACTCAAGAGTAAGCAAATAAGCGAAATAAAGCCATGGAACGCTTATTTGCCTTCTATCTATGCATTCTGACACTCCAGCAATGTTTTCTGCTTCAATTTGACTCATTTTACAAAGGTGCTTATTCCTGGAGTGAATATGCAGTTCTACTCAAGAGTAAGCAACTAAGCGAAATGAAGCCACGGAACGCTTATTTGCCTTCTATCTATGCATTCTGACACTCCAACAATGTTTTCTGCTTCAATTTGACTCATTTTAAAAAGGTGCTTATTCCTGGAGTGAACATGCAGTTCTACTCAAGAGTAAGCAACTAAGCGAAATGAAGCCACGGAACGCTTATTTGCCTTCTATCTATGCATTCTGACACTCCAACAATGTTTTCTGCTTCAATTTGACTCATTTTACAAAGGTGCTTATTCCTGGAGTGAATATGCAGTTCTACTCAAGAGCAAGCAACTAAGCGAAATGAAGCCATAGAACGCTTATTTGCCTTCCATCTATGCAGTCTGACACTCCAACAATGTTTTCTGCTTCAATTTGACTCATTTTAAAAAGGTGCTTATTCCTGGAGTGAACATGCAGTTCTACGCAAGAGTAAGCAACTAAGCGAAATGAAGCCACGGAACGCTTATTTGCCTTCTATCTATGCATTCTGACACTCCAACAATGTTTTCTGCTTCAATTTGACTCATTTTACAAAGGTGCTTATTCCTGGAGTGAATATGCAGTTCTACTCAAGAGCAAGCAACTAAGCGAAATGAAGCCATAGAACGCTTATTTGCCTTCTATCTATGCAGTCTGAACCTCCAACAATGTTTTCTGCTTCAATTTGACTCATTTTACAAAGGTGCTTATTCCTGGAGTGAATATGCAGTTCTACGCAAGAGTAAGCAACTAAGCGAAATAAAGCCATGGAACGCTTATATGCTTTCTATCTATGCATTCTGACACTCCAACAAGTTTTCTGCTTGAATTTGACTCATTTTACAAAGGTGCTTATTCCTGGAGTGAAAATGCAGTTCTACTCAAGAGTAAGCAACTAAGCGAAATGAAGCCATAGAACGCTTATTTGCCTTCCATCTATGCATTCTGACACTCCAACAATGTTTTCTGCTTCAATTTGACTCATTTTACAAAGGTGCTTATTCCTGGAGTGAATATGCAGTTCTACTCAAGAGTAAGCAACTAAGCGAAATGAAGCCACGGAACGCTTATTTGCCTTCTATCTATGCATTCTGACACTCCAACAATGTTTTCTGCTTCAATTTGACTCATTTTACAAAGGTGCTTATTCCTGGAGTGAATATGCAGTTCTACTCAAGAGCAAGCAACTAAGCGAAATGAAGCCATAGAACGCTTATTTGCCTTCTATCTATGCAGTCTGACACTCCAACAATGTTTTCTGCTTCAATTTGACTCATTTTACAAAGGTGCTTATTCCTGGAGTGAATATGCAGTTCTACGCAAGAGTAAGCAACTAAGCGAAATAAAGCCATGGAACGCTTATATGCTTTCTATCTATGCATTCTGACACTCCAACTAGTTTTCTGCTTCAATTTGACTCATTTTACAAAGGTGCTTATTCCTGGAGTGAAAATGCAGTTCTACTCAAGAGTAAGCAACTAAGCGAAATGAAGCCATAGAACGCTTATTTGCCTTCTATCTATGCATTCTGACACTCCAACAATGTTTTCTGCTTCAATTTGACTCATTTTACAAAGGTGCTTATTCCTGGAGTGAATATGCAATTCTACTCAAGAGTAAGCAAATAAGCGAAATAAAGCCATGGAACGCTTATTTGCCTTCTTTCTATGCATTCTGACACTCCAACAATGTTTTCTGCTTCAATTTGACTCATTTTAAAAAGGTGCTTATTCCTGGAGTGAATATGCAGTTCTACTCAAGAGTAAGCAACTAAGCGAAATGAAGCCACGGAACGCTTATTTGCCTTCTATCTATGCATTCTGACACTCCAACAATGTTTTCTGCTTCAATTTGACTCATTTTAAAAAGGTGCTTATTCCTGGAGTGAACATGCAGTTCTACTCAAGAGTAAGCAACTAAGCGAAATGAAGCCACGGAACCCTTATTTGCCTTCTTTCTATCTATGCATTCTGACACTCCAACAATGTTTTCTGCTTCAATTTGACTCATTTTACAAAGGTGCTTATTCCTGGAGTGAATATGCAGTTCTACTCAAGAGTAAGCAACTAAGCGAAATAAAGCCATGGAACGCTTATATGCTTTCTATCTATGCATTCTGACACCCCAACAAGTTTTCTGCTTGAATTTGACTCATTTTACAAAGGTGCTTATTCCTGGAGTGAATATGCAGTTCTACTCAAGAGTAAGCAACTAAGCGAAATGAAGCCATAGAACGCTTATTTGCCTTCTATCTATGCATTCTGACACTCCAACAATGTTTTCTGCTTCAATTTGACTCATTTTAAAAAGGTGCTTATTCCTGGAGTGAACATGCAGTTCTACTCAAGAGTAAGCAACTAAGCGAAATGAAGCCACGGAACGCTTATTTGCCTTCTATCTATGCATTCTGACACTCCAACAATGTTTTCTGCTTCAATTTGACTCATTTTACAAAGGTGCTTATTCCTGGAGTGAATATGCAGTTCTACTCAAGAGCAAGCAACTAAGCGAAATGAAGCCATAGAACGCTTATTTGCCTTCTATCTATGCAGTCTGACACTCCAACAATGTTTTCTGCTTCAATTTGACTCATTTTACAAAGGTGCTTATTCCTGGAGTGAATATGCAGTTCTACGCAAGAGTAAGCAACTAAGCGAAATAAAGCCATGGAACGCTTATATGCTTTCTATCTATGCATTCTGACACCCCAACAAGTTTTCTGCTTGAATTTGACTCATTTTACAAAGGTGCTTATTCCTGGAGTGAAAATGCAGTTCTACTCAAGAGTAAGCAACTAAGCGAAATGAAGCCATAGAACGCTTATTTGCCTTCTATCTATGCATTCTGACACTCCAACAATGTTTTCTGCTTCAATTTGACTCATTTTACAAAGGTGCTTATTCCTGGAGTGAATATGCAGTTCTACTCAAGAGTAAGCAACTAAGCGAAATGAAGCCACGGAACGCTTATTTGCCTTCTATCTATGCATTCTGACACTCCAACAATGTTTTCTGCTTCAATTTGACTCATTTTACAAAGGTGCTTATTCCTGGAGTGAATATGCAGTTCTACTCAAGAGTAAGCAACTAAGCGAAATGAAGCCACGGAACGCTTATTTGCCTTCTATCTATGCATTCTGACACTCCAACAATGTTTTCTGCTTCAATTTGACTCATTTTACAAAGGTGCTTATTCCTGGAGTGAATATGCAGTTCTACTCAAGAGCAAGCAACTAAGCGAAATGAAGCCATGGAACGCTTATTTGCCTTCTATCTATGCAGTCTGAACCTCCAACAATGTTTTCTGCTTCAATTTGACTCATTTTACAAAGGTGCTTATTCCTGGAGTGAATATGCAGTTCTACGCAAGAGTAAGCAACTAAGCGAAATAAAGCCATGGAACGCTTATATGCTTTCTATCTATGCATTCTGACACTCCAACAAGTTTTCTGCTTGAATTTGACTCATTTTACAAAGGTGCTTATTCCTGGAGTGAAAATGCAGTTCTACTCAAGAGTAAGCAACTAAGCGAAATGAAGCCATAGAACGCTTATTTGCCTTCCATCTATGCATTCTGACACTCCAACAATGTTTTCTGCTTCAATTTGACTCATTTTACAAAGGTGCTTATTCCTGGAGTGAATATGCAGTTCTACTCAAGAGTAAGCAACTAAGCGAAATAAAGCCATGGAACGCTTATTTGCCTTCTATCTATGCATTCTGACACTCCAACAATGTTTTCTGCTTCAATTTGACTCATTTTACAAAGGTGCTTATTCCTGGAGTGAATATGCAATTCTACTCAAGAGTAAGCAAATAAGCGAAATAAAGCCATGGAACGCTTATTTGCCTTCTATCTATGCATTCTGACACTCCAACAATGTTTTCTGCTTCAATTTGACTCATTTTACAAAGGTGCTTATTCCTGGAGTGAATATGCTGTTCTACTCAAGAGTAAGCAACTAAGCGAAATGAAGCCACGGAACGCTTATTTGCCTTCTATCTATGCATTCTGACACTCCAACAATGTTTTCTGCTTCAATTTGACTCATTTTAAAAAGGTGCTTATTCCTGGAGTGAACATGCAGTTCTACTCAAGAGTAAGCAACAAAGCGAAATGAAGCCACAGAACGCTTATTTGCCTTCTATCTATGCATTCTGACACTCCAACAATGTTTTCTGCTTCAATTTGACTCATTTTACAAAGGTGCTTATTCCTGGAGTGAATATGCAGTTCTACGCAAGAGTAAGCAACTAAGCGAAATAAAGCCATGGAACGCTTATATGCTTTCTATCTATGCATTCTGACACCCCAACAAGTTTTCTGCTTGAATTTGACTCATTTTACAAAGGTGCTTATTCCTGGAGTGAAAATGCAGTTTTACTCAAGAGTAAGCAACTAAGCGAAATGAAGCCATAGAACGCTTATTTGCCTTCCATCTATGCATTCTGACACTCCAACAATGTTTTCTGCTTCAATTTGACTCATTTTACAAAGGTGCTTATTCCTGGAGTGAATATGCAGTTCTACTCAAGAGTAAGCAACTAAGCGAAATGAAGCCACGGAACGCTTATTTGCCTTCTATCTATGCATTCCGACACTCCAACAATGTTTTCTGCTTCAATTTGACTCATTTTACAAAGGTGCTTATTCCTGGAGTGAATATGCTGTTCTACTCAAGAGTAAGCAACTAAGCGAAATAAAGCCATGGAACGCTTATTTGCCTTCTATCTATGCATTCTGACACTCCAACAATGTTTTCTGCTTCAATTTGACAAAGGTGCTTATTCCTGGAGTGAATATGCAGTTCTACTCAAGAGTAAGCAACTAAGCGAAATAAAGCCATGGAACGCTTATTTGCCTTCTATCTATGCATTCTGACACTCCAAAAAGGTTTTCTGCTTCAATTTGACTCATTTTACAAAGGTGCTTATTCCTGGAGTGAATATGCAATTCTACTCAAGAGTAAGCAAATAAGCGAAATAAAGCCATGGAACGCTTATTTGCCTTCTATCTATGCATTCTGACACTCCAGCAATGTTTTCTGCTTCAATTTGACTCATTTTACAAAGGTGCTTATTCCTGGAGTGAATATGCAGTTCTACTCAAGAGTAAGCAACTAAGCGAAATGAAGCCACGGAACGCTTATTTGCCTTCTATCTATGCATTCTGACACTCCAACAATGTTTTCTGCTTCAATTTGACTCATTTTAAAAAGGTGCTTATTCCTGGAGTGAACATGCAGTTCTACTCAAGAGTAAGCAACTAAGCGAAATGAAGCCACGGAACGCTTATTTGCCTTCTATCTATGCATTCTGACACTCCAACAATGTTTTCTGCTTCAATTTGACTCATTTTACAAAGGTGCTTATTCCTGGAGTGAATATGCAGTTCTACTCAAGAGCAAGCAACTAAGCGAAATGAAGCCATAGAACGCTTATTTGCCTTCCATCTATGCAGTCTGACACTCCAACAATGTTTTCTGCTTCAATTTGACTCATTTTAAAAAGGTGCTTATTCCTGGAGTGAACATGCAGTTCTACGCAAGAGTAAGCAACTAAGCGAAATGAAGCCACGGAACGCTTATTTGCCTTCTATCTATGCATTCTGACACTCCAACAATGTTTTCTGCTTCAATTTGACTCATTTTACAAAGGTGCTTATTCCTGGAGTGAATATGCAGTTCTACTCAAGAGCAAGCAACTAAGCGAAATGAAGCCATAGAACGCTTATTTGCCTTCTATCTATGCAGTCTGAACCTCCAACAATGTTTTCTGCTTCAATTTGACTCATTTTACAAAGGTGCTTATTCCTGGAGTGAATATGCAGTTCTACGCAAGAGTAAGCAACTAAGCGAAATAAAGCCATGGAACGCTTATATGCTTTCTATCTATGCATTCTGACACTCCAACAAGTTTTCTGCTTGAATTTGACTCATTTTACAAAGGTGCTTATTCCTGGAGTGAAAATGCAGTTCTACTCAAGAGTAAGCAACTAAGCGAAATGAAGCCATAGAACGCTTATTTGCCTTCCATCTATGCATTCTGACACTCCAACAATGTTTTCTGCTTCAATTTGACTCATTTTACAAAGGTGCTTATTCCTGGAGTGAATATGCAGTTCTACTCAAGAGTAAGCAACTAAGCGAAATGAAGCCACGGAACGCTTATTTGCCTTCTATCTATGCATTCTGACACTCCAACAATGTTTTCTGCTTCAATTTGACTCATTTTACAAAGGTGCTTATTCCTGGAGTGAATATGCAGTTCTACTCAAGAGCAAGCAACTAAGCGAAATGAAGCCATAGAACGCTTATTTGCCTTCTATCTATGCAGTCTGACACTCCAACAATGTTTTCTGCTTCAATTTGACTCATTTTACAAAGGTGCTTATTCCTGGAGTGAATATGCAGTTCTACGCAAGAGTAAGCAACTAAGCGAAATAAAGCCATGGAACGCTTATATGCTTTCTATCTATGCATTCTGACACTCCAACTAGTTTTCTGCTTCAATTTGACTCATTTTACAAAGGTGCTTATTCCTGGAGTGAAAATGCAGTTCTACTCAAGAGTAAGCAACTAAGCGAAATGAAGCCATAGAACGCTTATTTGCCTTCTATCTATGCATTCTGACACTCCAACAATGTTTTCTGCTTCAATTTGACTCATTTTACAAAGGTGCTTATTCCTGGAGTGAATATGCAATTCTACTCAAGAGTAAGCAAATAAGCGAAATAAAGCCATGGAACGCTTATTTGCCTTCTTTCTATGCATTCTGACACTCCAACAATGTTTTCTGCTTCAATTTGACTCATTTTAAAAAGGTGCTTATTCCTGGAGTGAATATGCAGTTCTACTCAAGAGTAAGCAACTAAGCGAAATGAAGCCACGGAACGCTTATTTGCCTTCTATCTATGCATTCTGACACTCCAACAATGTTTTCTGCTTCAATTTGACTCATTTTAAAAAGGTGCTTATTCCTGGAGTGAACATGCAGTTCTACTCAAGAGTAAGCAACAAAGCGAAATGAAGCCACAGAACGCTTATTTGCCTTCTATCTATGCATTCTGACACTCCAACAATGTTTTCTGCTTCAATTTGACTCATTTTACAAAGGTGCTTATTCCTGGAGTGAATATGCAGTTCTACGCAAGAGTAAGCAACTAAGCGAAATAAAGCCATGGAACGCTTATATGCTTTCTATCTATGCATTCTGACACCCCAACAAGTTTTCTGCTTGAATTTGACTCATTTTACAAAGGTGCTTATTCCTGGAGTGAAAATGCAGTTTTACTCAAGAGTAAGCAACTAAGCGAAATGAAGCCATAGAACGCTTATTTGCCTTCCATCTATGCATTCTGACACTCCAACAATGTTTTCTGCTTCAATTTGACTCATTTTACAAAGGTGCTTATTCCTGGAGTGAATATGCAGTTCTACTCAAGAGTAAGCAACTAAGCGAAATGAAGCCACGGAACGCTTATTTGCCTTCTATCTATGCATTCTGACACTCCAACAATGTTTTCTGCTTCAATTTGACTCATTTTACAAAGGTGCTTATTCCTGGAGTGAATATGCTGTTCTACTCAAGAGTAAGCAACTAAGCGAAATAAAGCCATAGAACGCTTATTTGCCTGCTATCTATGCATTCTGACACTCCAACAATGTTTTCTGCTTCAATTTGACAAAGGTGCTTATTCCTGGAGTGAATATGCAGTTCTACTCAAGAGTAAGCAACTAAGCGAAATAAAGCCATGGAACGCTTATTTGCCTTCTATCTATGCATTCTGACACTCCAACAATGTTTTCTGCTTCAATTTGACTCATTTTACAAAGGTGCTTATTCCTGGAGTGAATATGCAATTCTACTCAAGAGTAAGCAAATAAGCGAAATAAAGCCATGGAACGCTTATTTGCCTTCTATCTATGCATTCTGACACTCCAGCAATGTTTTCTGCTTCAATTTGACTCATTTTACAAAGGTGCTTATTCCTGGAGTGAATATGCAGTTCTACTCAAGAGTAAGCAACTAAGCGAAATGAAGCCACGGAACGCTTATTTGCCTTCTATCTATGCATTCTGACACTCCAACAATGTTTTCTGCTTCAATTTGACTCATTTTAAAAAGGTGCTTATTCCTGGAGTGAACATGCAGTTCTACTCAAGAGTAAGCAACTAAGCGAAATGAAGCCACGGAACGCTTATTTGCCTTCTATCTATGCATTCTGACACTCCAACAATGTTTTCTGCTTCAATTTGACTCATTTTACAAAGGTGCTTATTCCTGGAGTGAATATGCAGTTCTACTCAAGAGCAAGCAACTAAGCGAAATGAAGCCATAGAACGCTTATTTGCCTTCCATCTATGCAGTCTGACACTCCAACAATGTTTTCTGCTTCAATTTGACTCATTTTAAAAAGGTGCTTATTCCTGGAGTGAACATGCAGTTCTACGCAAGAGTAAGCAACTAAGCGAAATGAAGCCACGGAACGCTTATTTGCCTTCTATCTATGCAGTCTGAACCTCCAACAATGTTTTCTGCTTCAATTTGACTCATTTTACAAAGGTGCTTATTCCTGGAGTGAATATGCAGTTCTACTCAAGAGCAAGCAACTAAGCGAAATGAAGCCATAGAACGCTTATTTGCCTTCTATCTATGCATTCTGACACTCCAACAATGTTTTCTGCTTCAATTTGACCCATTTTACAAAGGTGCTTATTCCTGATGTGAACATGCAGTTCTACTCAAGAGTAAGCAACTAAGCGAAATGAAGCCACGGAACGCTTATTTGCCTTCTATCTATGCATTCTGACACTCCAACAATGTTTTCTGCTTCAATTTTACTCATTTTACAAAGGTGCTTATTCCTGGAGTGAATATGCTGTTCTACTCAAGAGTAAGCAACTAAGCGAAATAAAGCCATGGAACGCTTATTTGCCTTCTATCTATGCATGCTGACAATCCAACAATGTTTTCTGCTTCAATTTGACTCATTTTACAAAGGTGCTTATTCCTGGAGTGAATATGCTGTTCTACTCAAGAGTAAGCAACTAAGCGAAATAAAGCCATGGAACGCTTATTTGCCTTCTATCTATGCATTCTGACACTCCAACAATGTTTTCTGCTTCAATTTGACTCATTTTACAAAGGTGCTTATTCCTGGAGTGAATATGCAATTCTACTCAAGAGTAAGCAAATAAGCGAAATAAAGCCATGGAACGCTTATTTGCCTTCTATCTATGCATTCTGACACTCCAACAATGTCTTCTGCTTCAATTTGACTCATTTTAAAAAGGTGCTTATTCCTGGAGTGAATATGCAGTTCTACTCAAGAGTAAGCAACTAAGCGAAATGAAGCCACGGAACGCTTATTTGCCTTCTATCTATGCATTCTGACACTCCAACAATGTTTTCTGCTTCAATTTGACTCATTTTAAAAAGGTGCTTATTCCTGGAGTGAACATGCAGTTCTACTCAAGAGTAAGCAACTAAGCGAAATGAAGCCACGGAACGCTTATTTGCCTTCTATCTATGCATTCTGACACTCCAACAATGTTTTCTGCTTCAATTTGACTCATTTTACAAAGGTGCTTATTCCTGGAGTGAATATGCAGTTCTACTCAAGAGCAAGCAACTAAGCGAAATGAAGCCATAGAACGCTTATTTGCCTTCCATCTATGCAGTCTGACACTCCAACAATGTTTTCTGCTTCAATTTGACTCATTTTAAAAAGGTGCTTATTCCTGGAGTGAACATGCAGTTCTACGCAAGAGTAAGCAACTAAGCGAAATGAAGCCACGGAACGCTTATTTGCCTTCTATCTATGCATTCTGACACTCCAACAATGTTTTCTGCTTCAATTTGACTCATTTTACAAAGGTGCTTATTCCTGGAGTGAATATGCAGTTCTACTCAAGAGCAAGCAACTAAGCGAAATGAAGCCATAGAACGCTTATTTGCCTTCTATCTATGCAGTCTGAACCTCCATCAATGTTTTCTGCTTCAATTTGACTCATTTTACAAAGGTGCTTATTCCTGGAGTGAATATGCAGTTCTACGCAAGAGTAAGCAACTAAGCGAAATAAAGCCATGGAACGCTTATATGCTTTCTATCTATGCATTCTGACACTCCAACAAGTTTTCTGCTTGAATTTGACTCATTTTACAAAGGTGCTCATTCCTGGAGTGAAAATGCAGTTCTACTCAAGAGTAAGCAACTAAGCGAAATGAAGCCATAGAACGCTTATTTGCCTTCCATCTATGCATTCTGACACTCCAACAATGTTTTCTGCTTCAATTTGACTCATTTTACAAAGGTGCTTATTCCTGGAGTGAATATGCAGTTCTACTCAAGAGTAAGCAACTAAGCGAAATGAAGCCACGGAACGCTTATTTGCCTTCTATCTATGCATTCTGACACTCCAACAATGTTTTCTGCTTCAATTTGACTCATTTTACAAAGGTGCTTATTCCTGGAGTGAATATGCAGTTCTACTCAAGAGCAAGCAACTAAGCGAAATGAAGCCATAAAACGCTTATTTGCCTTCTATTTATGCAGTCTGACACTCCAACAATGTTTTCTGCTTCAATTTGACTCATTTTACAAAGTTGCTTATTCTTGGAGTGAATATGCAGTTCTACGCAAGAGTAAGCAACTAAGCGAAATAAAGCCATGGAACGCTTATATGCTTTCTATCTATGCATTCTGACACTCCAACAAGTTTTCTGCTTCAATTTGACTCATTTTACAAAGGTGCTTATTCCTGGAGTGAAAATGCAGTTCTACTCAAGAGTAAGCAACTAAGCGAAATGAAGCCATAGAACGCTTATTTGCCTTCTATCTATGCATTCTGACACTCCAACAATGTTTTCTGCTTCAATTTGACCCATTTTACAAAGGTGCTTATTCCTGATGTGAACATGCAGTTCTACTCAAAAGTAAGCAACTAAGCGAAATGAAGCCACGGAACGCTTATTTGCCTTCTATCTATGCATTCTGACACTCCAACAACGTTTTCTGCTTCAATTTTACTCATTTTACAAAGGTGCTTATTCCTGGAGTGAATATGCTGTTCTACTCAAGAGTAAGCAACTAAGCGAAATAAAGCCATGGAACGCTTATTTGCCTTCTATCTATGCATTCTGACACTCCAACAATGTTTTCTGCTTCAATTTGACTCATTTTACAAAGGTGCTTATTCCTGGAGTGAATATGCAATTCTACTCAAGAGTAAGCAACTAAGCGAAATAAAGCCATGGAACGCTTATTTGCCTTCTATCTATGCATTCTGACACTCCAACAATGTTTTCTGCTTCAATTTGACTCATTTTACAAAGGTGCTTATTCCTGGAGTGAAAATGCAGTTTTACTCAAGAGTAAGCAACTAAGCGAAATGAAGCCATAGAACGCTTATTTGCCTTCCATCTATGCATTCTGACACTCCAACAATGTTTTCTGCTTCAATTTGACTCATTTTACAAAGGTGCTTATTCCTGGAGTGAATATGCAGTTCTACTCAAGAGTAAGCAACTAAGCGAAATGAAGCCACGGAACGCTTATTTGCCTTCTATCTATGCATTCTGACACTCCAACAATGTTTTCTGCTTCAATTTGACTCATTTTACAAAGGTGCTTATTCCTGGAGTGAATATGCTGTTCTACTCAAGAGTAAGCAACTAAGCGAAATAAAGCCATAGAACGCTTATTTGCCTGCTATCTATGCATTCTGACACTCCAACAATGTTTTCTGCTTCAATTTGACAAAGGTGCTTATTCCTGGAGTGAATATGCAGTTCTACTCAAGAGTAAGCAACTAAGCGAAATAAAGCCATGGAACGCTTATTTGCCTTCTATCTATGCATTCTGACACTCCAACAATGTTTTCTGCTTCAATTTGACTCATTTTACAAAGGTGCTTATTCCTGGAGTGAATATGCAATTCTACTCAAGAGTAAGCAAATAAGCGAAATAAAGCCATGGAACGCTTATTTGCCTTCTATCTATGCATTCTGACACTCCAGCAATGTTTTCTGCTTCAATTTGACTCATTTTACAAAGGTGCTTATTCCTGGAGTGAATATGCAGTTCTACTCAAGAGTAAGCAACTAAGCGAAATGAAGCCACGGAACGCTTATTTGCCTTCTATCTATGCATTCTGACACTCCAACAATGTTTTCTGCTTCAATTTGACTCATTTTAAAAAGGTGCTTATTCCTGGAGTGAACATGCAGTTCTACTCAAGAGTAAGCAACTAAGCGAAATGAAGCCACGGAACGCTTATTTGCCTTCTATCTATGCATTCTGACACTCCAACAATGTTTTCTGCTTCAATTTGACTCATTTTACAAAGGTGCTTATTCCTGGAGTGAATATGCAGTTCTACTCAAGAGCAAGCAACTAAGCGAAATGAAGCCATAGAACGCTTATTTGCCTTCCATCTATGCAGTCTGACACTCCAACAATGTTTTCTGCTTCAATTTGACTCATTTTAAAAAGGTGCTTATTCCTGGAGTGAACATGCAGTTCTACGCAAGAGTAAGCAACTAAGCGAAATGAAGCCACGGAACGCTTATTTGCCTTCTATCTATGCAGTCTGAACCTCCAACAATGTTTTCTGCTTCAATTTGACTCATTTTACAAAGGTGCTTATTCCTGGAGTGAATATGCAGTTCTACTCAAGAGCAAGCAACTAAGCGAAATGAAGCCATAGAACGCTTATTTGCCTTCTATCTATGCATTCTGACACTCCAACAATGTTTTCTGCTTCAATTTGACCCATTTTACAAAGGTGCTTATTCCTGATGTGAACATGCAGTTCTACTCAAGAGTAAGCAACTAAGCGAAATGAAGCCACGGAACGCTTATTTGCCTTCTATCTATGCATTCTGACACTCCAACAATGTTTTCTGCTTCAATTTTACTCATTTTACAAAGGTGCTTATTCCTGGAGTGAATATGCTGTTCTACTCAAGAGTAAGCAACTAAGCGAAATAAAGCCATGGAACGCTTATTTGCCTTCTATCTATGCATGCTGACAATCCAACAATGTTTTCTGCTTCAATTTGACTCATTTTACAAAGGTGCTTATTCCTGGAGTGAATATGCTGTTCTACTCAAGAGTAAGCAACTAAGCGAAATAAAGCCATGGAACGCTTATTTGCCTTCTATCTATGCATTCTGACACTCCAACAATGTTTTCTGCTTCAATTTGACTCATTTTACAAAGGTGCTTATTCCTGGAGTGAATATGCAATTCTACTCAAGAGTAAGCAAATAAGCGAAATAAAGCCATGGAACGCTTATTTGCCTTCTATCTATGCATTCTGACACTCCAACAATGTCTTCTGCTTCAATTTGACTCATTTTAAAAAGGTGCTTATTCCTGGAGTGAATATGCAGTTCTACTCAAGAGTAAGCAACTAAGCGAAATGAAGCCACGGAACGCTTATTTGCCTTCTATCTATGCATTCTGACACTCCAACAATGTTTTCTGCTTCAATTTGACTCATTTTAAAAAGGTGCTTATTCCTGGAGTGAACATGCAGTTCTACTCAAGAGTAAGCAACTAAGCGAAATGAAGCCACGGAACGCTTATTTGCCTTCTATCTATGCATTCTGACACTCCAACAATGTTTTCTGCTTCAATTTGACTCATTTTACAAAGGTGCTTATTCCTGGAGTGAATATGCAGTTCTACTCAAGAGCAAGCAACTAAGCGAAATGAAGCCATAGAACGCTTATTTGCCTTCCATCTATGCAGTCTGACACTCCAACAATGTTTTCTGCTTCAATTTGACTCATTTTAAAAAGGTGCTTATTCCTGGAGTGAACATGCAGTTCTACGCAAGAGTAAGCAACTAAGCGAAATGAAGCCACGGAACGCTTATTTGCCTTCTATCTATGCATTCTGACACTCCAACAATGTTTTCTGCTTCAATTTGACTCATTTTACAAAGGTGCTTATTCCTGGAGTGAATATGCAGTTCTACTCAAGAGCAAGCAACTAAGCGAAATGAAGCCATAGAACGCTTATTTGCCTTCTATCTATGCAGTCTGAACCTCCATCAATGTTTTCTGCTTCAATTTGACTCATTTTACAAAGGTGCTTATTCCTGGAGTGAATATGCAGTTCTACGCAAGAGTAAGCAACTAAGCGAAATAAAGCCATGGAACGCTTATATGCTTTCTATCTATGCATTCTGACACTCCAACAAGTTTTCTGCTTGAATTTGACTCATTTTACAAAGGTGCTCATTCCTGGAGTGAAAATGCAGTTCTACTCAAGAGTAAGCAACTAAGCGAAATGAAGCCATAGAACGCTTATTTGCCTTCCATCTATGCATTCTGACACTCCAACAATGTTTTCTGCTTCAATTTGACTCATTTTACAAAGGTGCTTATTCCTGGAGTGAATATGCAGTTCTACTCAAGAGTAAGCAACTAAGCGAAATGAAGCCACGGAACGCTTATTTGCCTTCTATCTATGCATTCTGACACTCCAACAATGTTTTCTGCTTCAATTTGACTCATTTTACAAAGGTGCTTATTCCTGGAGTGAATATGCAGTTCTACTCAAGAGCAAGCAACTAAGCGAAATGAAGCCATAAAACGCTTATTTGCCTTCTATTTATGCAGTCTGACACTCCAACAATGTTTTCTGCTTCAATTTGACTCATTTTACAAAGTTGCTTATTCTTGGAGTGAATATGCAGTTCTACGCAAGAGTAAGCAACTAAGCGAAATAAAGCCATGGAACGCTTATATGCTTTCTATCTATGCATTCTGACACTCCAACAAGTTTTCTGCTTCAATTTGACTCATTTTACAAAGGTGCTTATTCCTGGAGTGAAAATGCAGTTCTACTCAAGAGTAAGCAACTAAGCGAAATGAAGCCATAGAACGCTTATTTGCCTTCTATCTATGCATTCTGACACTCCAACAATGTTTTCTGCTTCAATTTGACCCATTTTACAAAGGTGCTTATTCCTGATGTGAACATGCAGTTCTACTCAAAAGTAAGCAACTAAGCGAAATGAAGCCACGGAACGCTTATTTGCCTTCTATCTATGCATTCTGACACTCCAACAACGTTTTCTGCTTCAATTTTACTCATTTTACAAAGGTGCTTATTCCTGGAGTGAATATGCTGTTCTACTCAAGAGTAAGCAACTAAGCGAAATAAAGCCATGGAACGCTTATTTGCCTTCTATCTATGCATTCTGACACTCCAACAATGTTTTCTGCTTCAATTTGACTCATTTTACAAAGGTGCTTATTCCTGGAGTGAATATGCAATTCTACTCAAGAGTAAGCAACTAAGCGAAATAAAGCCATGGAACGCTTATTTGCCTTCTATCTATGCATTCTGACACTCCAACAATGTTTTCTGCTTCAATTTGACCCATTTTACAAAGGTGCTTATTCCTGATGTGAACATGCAGTTCTACTCAAAAGTAAGCAACTAAGCGAAATGAAGCCACGGAACGCTTATTTGCCTTCTATCTATGCATTCTGACACTCCAACAACGTTTTCTGCTTCAATTTTACTCATTTTACAAAGGTGCTTATTCCTGGAGTGAATATGCTGTTCTACTCAAGAGTAAGCAACTAAGCGAAATAAAGCCATGGAACGCTTATTTGCCTTCTATCTATGCATTCTGACACTCCAACAATGTTTTCTGCTTCAATTTGACTCATTTTACAAAGGTGCTTATTCCTGGAGTGAATATGCAGTTCTACTCAAGAGTAAGCAACTAAGCGAAATGAAGCCACGGAACGCTTATTTGCCTTCTATCTATGCATTCTGACACTCCAACAATGTTTTCTGCTTCAATTTGACTCATTTTAAAAAGGTGCTTATTCCTGGAGTGAACATGCAGTTCTACTCAAGAGTAAGCAACTAAGCGAAATGAAGCCACGGAACGCTTATTTGCCTTCTATCTATGCATTCTGACACTCCAACAATGTTTTCTGCTTCAATTTGACTCATTTTACAAAGGTGCTTATTCCTGGAGTGAATATGCAGTTCTACTCAAGAGCAAGCAACTAAGCGAAATGAAGCCATAGAACGCTTATTTGCCTTCCATCTATGCAGTCTGACACTCCAACAATGTTTTCTGCTTCAATTTGACTCATTTTAAAAAGGTGCTTATTCCTGGAGTGAACATGCAGTTCTACGCAAGAGTAAGCAACTAAGCGAAATGAAGCCACGGAACGCTTATTTGCCTTCTATCTATGCAGTCTGAACCTCCAACAATGTTTTCTGCTTCAATTTGACTCATTTTACAAAGGTGCTTATTCCTGGAGTGAATATGCAGTTCTACTCAAGAGCAAGCAACTAAGCGAAATGAAGCCATAGAACGCTTATTTGCCTTCTATCTATGCATTCTGACACTCCAACAATGTTTTCTGCTTCAATTTGACCCATTTTACAAAGGTGCTTATTCCTGATGTGAACATGCAGTTCTACTCAAGAGTAAGCAACTAAGCGAAATGAAGCCACGGAACGCTTATTTGCCTTCTATCTATGCATTCTGACACTCCAACAATGTTTTCTGCTTCAATTTTACTCATTTTACAAAGGTGCTTATTCCTGGAGTGAATATGCTGTTCTACTCAAGAGTAAGCAACTAAGCGAAATAAAGCCATGGAACGCTTATTTGCCTTCTATCTATGCATGCTGACAATCCAACAATGTTTTCTGCTTCAATTTGACTCATTTTACAAAGGTGCTTATTCCTGGAGTGAATATGCTGTTCTACTCAAGAGTAAGCAACTAAGCGAAATAAAGCCATGGAACGCTTATTTGCCTTCTATCTATGCATTCTGACACTCCAACAATGTTTTCTGCTTCAATTTGACTCATTTTACAAAGGTGCTTATTCCTGGAGTGAATATGCAATTCTACTCAAGAGTAAGCAAATAAGCGAAATAAAGCCATGGAACGCTTATTTGCCTTCTATCTATGCATTCTGACACTCCAACAATGTCTTCTGCTTCAATTTGACTCATTTTAAAAAGGTGCTTATTCCTGGAGTGAATATGCAGTTCTACTCAAGAGTAAGCAACTAAGCGAAATGAAGCCACGGAACGCTTATTTGCCTTCTATCTATGCATTCTGACACTCCAACAATGTTTTCTGCTTCAATTTGACTCATTTTAAAAAGGTGCTTATTCCTGGAGTGAACATGCAGTTCTACTCAAGAGTAAGCAACTAAGCGAAATGAAGCCACGGAACGCTTATTTGCCTTCTATCTATGCATTCTGACACTCCAACAATGTTTTCTGCTTCAATTTGACTCATTTTACAAAGGTGCTTATTCCTGGAGTGAATATGCAGTTCTACTCAAGAGCAAGCAACTAAGCGAAATGAAGCCATAGAACGCTTATTTGCCTTCCATCTATGCAGTCTGACACTCCAACAATGTTTTCTGCTTCAATTTGACTCATTTTAAAAAGGTGCTTATTCCTGGAGTGAACATGCAGTTCTACGCAAGAGTAAGCAACTAAGCGAAATGAAGCCACGGAACGCTTATTTGCCTTCTATCTATGCATTCTGACACTCCAACAATGTTTTCTGCTTCAATTTGACTCATTTTACAAAGGTGCTTATTCCTGGAGTGAATATGCAGTTCTACTCAAGAGCAAGCAACTAAGCGAAATGAAGCCATAGAACGCTTATTTGCCTTCTATCTATGCAGTCTGAACCTCCATCAATGTTTTCTGCTTCAATTTGACTCATTTTACAAAGGTGCTTATTCCTGGAGTGAATATGCAGTTCTACGCAAGAGTAAGCAACTAAGCGAAATAAAGCCATGGAACGCTTATATGCTTTCTATCTATGCATTCTGACACTCCAACAAGTTTTCTGCTTGAATTTGACTCATTTTACAAAGGTGCTCATTCCTGGAGTGAAAATGCAGTTCTACTCAAGAGTAAGCAACTAAGCGAAATGAAGCCATAGAACGCTTATTTGCCTTCCATCTATGCATTCTGACACTCCAACAATGTTTTCTGCTTCAATTTGACTCATTTTACAAAGGTGCTTATTCCTGGAGTGAATATGCAGTTCTACTCAAGAGTAAGCAACTAAGCGAAATGAAGCCACGGAACGCTTATTTGCCTTCTATCTATGCATTCTGACACTCCAACAATGTTTTCTGCTTCAATTTGACTCATTTTACAAAGGTGCTTATTCCTGGAGTGAATATGCAGTTCTACTCAAGAGCAAGCAACTAAGCGAAATGAAGCCATAAAACGCTTATTTGCCTTCTATTTATGCAGTCTGACACTCCAACAATGTTTTCTGCTTCAATTTGACTCATTTTACAAAGTTGCTTATTCTTGGAGTGAATATGCAGTTCTACGCAAGAGTAAGCAACTAAGCGAAATAAAGCCATGGAACGCTTATATGCTTTCTATCTATGCATTCTGACACTCCAACAAGTTTTCTGCTTCAATTTGACTCATTTTACAAAGGTGCTTATTCCTGGAGTGAAAATGCAGTTCTACTCAAGAGTAAGCAACTAAGCGAAATGAAGCCATAGAACGCTTATTTGCCTTCTATCTATGCATTCTGACACTCCAACAATGTTTTCTGCTTCAATTTGACCCATTTTACAAAGGTGCTTATTCCTGATGTGAACATGCAGTTCTACTCAAAAGTAAGCAACTAAGCGAAATGAAGCCACGGAACGCTTATTTGCCTTCTATCTATGCATTCTGACACTCCAACAACGTTTTCTGCTTCAATTTTACTCATTTTACAAAGGTGCTTATTCCTGGAGTGAATATGCTGTTCTACTCAAGAGTAAGCAACTAAGCGAAATAAAGCCATGGAACGCTTATTTGCCTTCTATCTATGCATTCTGACACTCCAACAATGTTTTCTGCTTCAATTTGACTCATTTTACAAAGGTGCTTATTCCTGGAGTGAATATGCAATTCTACTCAAGAGTAAGCAACTAAGCGAAATAAAGCCATGGAACGCTTATTTGCCTTCTATCTATGCATTCTGACACTCCAACAATGTTTTCTGCTTCAATTTGACCCATTTTACAAAGGTGCTTATTCCTGATGTGAACATGCAGTTCTACTCAAAAGTAAGCAACTAAGCGAAATGAAGCCACGGAACGCTTATTTGCCTTCTATCTATGCATTCTGACACTCCAACAACGTTTTCTGCTTCAATTTTACTCATTTTACAAAGGTGCTTATTCCTGGAGTGAATATGCTGTTCTACTCAAGAGTAAGCAACTAAGCGAAATAAAGCCATGGAACGCTTATTTGCCTTCTATCTATGCATTCTGACACTCCAACAATGTTTTCTGCTTCAATTTGACTCATTTTACAAAGGTGCTTATTCCTGGAGTGAATATGCAATTCTACTCAAGAGTAAGCAACTAAGCGAAATAAAGCCATGGAACGCTTATTTGCCTTCTATCTATGCATTCTGACACTCCAACAATGTTTTCTGCTTCAATTTGACTCATTTTACAAAGGTGCTTATTCCTGGAGTGAATATGCAGTTCTACTCAAGAGTAAGCAACTAAGCGAAATGACGCCACGGAACGCTTATTTGCCTTCTATCTATGCATTCTGACACTCCAACAATGTTTTCTGCTTCAATTTGACTCATTTTACAAAGGTGCTTATTCCTGGAGTGAATATGCAGTTCTACTCAAGAGCAAGCAACTAAGCGAAATGAAGCCATAGAACGCTTATTTGCCTTCTATCTATGCAGTCTGACACTCCAACAATGTTTTCTGCTTCAATTTGACTCATTTTACAAAGGTGCTTATTCCTGGAGTGAATATGCAGTTCTACGCAAGAGTAAGCAACTAAGCGAAATAAAGCCATGGAACGCTTATATGCTTTCTATCTATGCATTCTGACACCCCAACAAGTTTTCTGCTTGAATTTGACTCATTTTACAAAGGTGCTTATTCCTGGAGTGAAAATGCAGTTCTACTCAAGAGTAAGCAACTAAGCGAAATGAAGCCATAGAACGCTTATTTGCCTTCCATCTATGCATTCTGACACTCCAACAATGTTTTCTGCTTCAATTTGACTCATTTTACAAAGGTGCTTATTCCTGGAGTGAATATGCAGTTCTACTCAAGAGTAAGCAACTAAGCGAAATGAAGCCACGGAACGCTTATTTGCCTTCTATCTATGCAGTCTGAACCTCCAACAATGTTTTCTGCTTCAATTTGACTCATTTTACAAAGGTGCTTATTCCTGGAGTGAATATGCAGTTCTACGCAAGAGTAAGCAACTAAGCGAAATAAAGCCATGGAACGCTTATATGCTTTCTATCTATGCATTCTGACACTCCAACAAGTTTTCTGCTTGAATTTGACTCATTTTACAAAGGTGCTTATTCCTGGAGTGAAAATGCAGTTCTACTCAAAAGTAAGCAACTAAGCGAAATGAAGCCATTGAACGCTTATTTGCCTTCCATCTATGCATTCTGACACTCCAACAATGTTTTCTGCTTCAATTTGACTCATTTTACAAAGGTGCTTATTCCTGGAGTGAATATGCAGTTCTACTCAAGAGTAAGCAACTAAGCGAAATGAAGCCACGGAACGCTTATTTGCCTTCTATCTATGCATTCTGACACTCCAACAATGTTTTCTGCTTCAATTTGACTCATTTTACAAAGGTGCTTATTCCTGGAGTGAATATGCAGTTCTACTCAAGAGCAAGCAACTAAGCGAAATGAAGCCATAGAACGCTTATTTGCCTTCTATCTATGCAGTCTGACACTCCAACAATGTTTTCTGCTTCAATTTGACTCATTTTAAAAAGGTGCTTATTCCTGGAGTGAATATGCAGTTCTACGCAAGAGTAAGCAACTAAGCGAAATAAAGCCATGGAACGCTTATATGCTTTCTATCTATGCATTCTGACACTCCAACAAGTTTTCTGCTTCAATTTGACTCATTTTACAAAGGTGCTTATTCCTGGAGTGAATATGCAGTTCTACTCAAGAGCAAGCAACTAAGCGAAATGAAGCCATAGAACGCTTATTTGCCTTCTATCTATGCAGTCTGACACTCCAACAATGTTTTCTGCTTCAATTTGACTCATTTTACAAAGGTGCTTATTCCTGGAGTGAATATGCAGTTCTACGCAAGAGTAAGCAACTAAGCGAAATAAAGCCATAGAACGCTCATATGCTTTCTATCTATGCATTCTGACACTCCAACAATGTTTTCTGCTTCAATTTGACCCATTTTACAAAGGTGCTTATTCCTGATGTGAACATGCAGTTCTACTCAAGAGTAAGCAACTAAGCGAAATGAAGCCACGGAACGCTTATTTGCCTTCTATCTATGCATTCTGACACTCCAACAATGTTTTCTGCTTCAATTTGACTCATTTTACAAAGGTGCTTATTCCTGGAGTGAATATGCAGTTCTACTCAAGAGTAAGCAACTAAGCGAAATGAAGCCACGGAACGCTTATTTGCCTTCTATCTATGCATTCTGACACTCCAACAATGTTTTCTGCTTCAATTTGACTCATTTTACAAAGGTGCTTATTCCTGGAGTGAATATGCAGTTCTACTCAAGAGCAAGCAACTAAGCGAAATGAAGCCATAGAACGCTTATTTGCCTTCTATCTATGCAGTCTGACACTCCAACAATGTTTTCTGCTTCAATTTGACTCATTTTACAAAGGTGCTTATTCCTGGAGTGAATATGCAGTTCTACGCAAGAGTAAGCAACTAAGCGAAATAAAGCCATGGAACGCTTATATGCTTTCTATCTATGCATTCTGACACCCCAACAAGTTTTCTGCTTGAATTTGACTCATTTTACAAAGGTGCTTATTCCTGGAGTGAAAATGCAGTTCTACTCAAGAGTAAGCAACTAAGCGAAATAAAGCCATGGAACGCTTATATGCTTTCTATCTATGCATTCTGACACTCCAACAAGTTTTCTGCTTGAATTTGACTCATTTTACAAAGGTGCTTATTCCTGGAGTGAAAATGCAGTTCTACTCAAAAGTAAGCAACTAAGCGAAATGAAGCCATTGAACGCTTATTTGCCTTCCATCTATGCATTCTGACACTCCAACAATGTTTTCTGCTTCAATTTGACTCATTTTACAAAGGTGCTTATTCCTGGAGTGAATATGCAGTTCTACTCAAGAGTAAGCAACTAAGCGAAATGAAGCCACGGAACGCTTATTTGCCTTCTATCTATGCATTCTGACACTCCAACAATGTTTTCTGCTTCAATTTGACTCATTTTACAAAGGTGCTTATTCCTGGAGTGAATATGCTGTTCTACTCAAGAGTAAGCAAATAAGCGAAATAAAGCCATGGAACGCTTATAT
This sequence comes from Zootoca vivipara, assembly GCF_963506605.1. Lineage (NCBI taxonomy): Eukaryota > Metazoa > Chordata > Lepidosauria > Squamata > Lacertidae > Zootoca > Zootoca vivipara. The sequence goes on along the minus strand of NC_083278.1, from coordinate 5,382,071 downwards.
GCTTTCTATCTATGCATTCTGACACTCCAACAAGTTTTCTGCTTGAATTTGACTCATTTTACAAAGGTGCTTATTCCTGGAGTGAAAATGCAGTTCTACTCAAAAGTAAGCAACTAAGCGAAATGAAGCCATTGAACGCTTATTTGCCTTCCATCTATGCATTCTGACACTCCAACAATGTTTTCTGCTTCAATTTGACTCATTTTACAAAGGTGCTTATTCCTGGAGTGAATATGCAGTTCTACTCAAGAGTAAGCAACTAAGCGAAATGAAGCCACGGAACGCTTATTTGCCTTCTATCTATGCATTCTGACACTCCAACAATGTTTTCTGCTTCAATTTGACTCATTTTACAAAGGTGCTTATTCCTGGAGTGAATATGCAGTTCTACTCAAGAGCAAGCAACTAAGCGAAATGAAGCCATAGAACGCTTATTTGCCTTCTATCTATGCAGTCTGACACTCCAACAATGTTTTCTGCTTCAATTTGACTCATTTTAAAAAGGTGCTTATTCCTGGAGTGAATATGCAGTTCTACGCAAGAGTAAGCAACTAAGCGAAATAAAGCCATGGAACGCTTATATGCTTTCTATCTATGCATTCTGACACTCCAACAAGTTTTCTGCTTCAATTTGACTCATTTTACAAAGGTGCTTATTCCTGGAGTGAATATGCAGTTCTACTCAAGAGCAAGCAACTAAGCGAAATGAAGCCATAGAACGCTTATTTGCCTTCTATCTATGCAGTCTGACACTCCAACAATGTTTTCTGCTTCAATTTGACTCATTTTACAAAGGTGCTTATTCCTGGAGTGAATATGCAGTTCTACGCAAGAGTAAGCAACTAAGCGAAATAAAGCCATAGAACGCTCATATGCTTTCTATCTATGCATTCTGACACTCCAACAATGTTTTCTGCTTCAATTTGACCCATTTTACAAAGGTGCTTATTCCTGATGTGAACATGCAGTTCTACTCAAGAGTAAGCAACTAAGCGAAATGAAGCCACGGAACGCTTATTTGCCTTCTATCTATGCATTCTGACACTCCAACAATGTTTTCTGCTTCAATTTGACTCATTTTACAAAGGTGCTTATTCCTGGAGTGAATATGCTGTTCTACTCAAGAGTAAGCAACTAAGCGAAATAAAGCCATGGAACGCTTATTTGCCTTCTATCTATGCATTCTGACACTCCAACAATGTTTTCTGCTTCAATTTGACTCATTTTACAAAGGTGCTTATTCCTGGAGTGAATATGCTGTTCTACTCAAGAGTAAGCAACTAAGCGAAATAAAGCCATGGAACGCTTATCTGCCTTCTATCTATGCATTCTGACACTCCAACAATGTTTTCTGCTTCAATTTGACTCATTTTACAAAGGTGCTTATTCCTGGAGTGAATATGCAATTCTACTCAAGAGTAAGCAAATAAGCGAAATAAAGCCATGGAACACTTATTTGCCTTCTATCTATGCATTCTGACACTCCAACAATGTTTTCTGCTTCAATTTGACTCATTTTACAAAGGTGCTTATTCCTGGAGTGAATATGCAGTTCTACTCAAGAGTAAGCAACTAAGCGAAATGAAGCCACGGAACGCTTATTTGCCTTCTATCTATGCATTCTGACACTCCAACAATGTTTTCTGCTTCAATTTGACTCATTTTAAAAAGGTGCTTATTCCTGGAGTGAACATGCAGTTCTACTCAAGAGTAAGCAACTAAGCGAAATGAAGCCACGGAACGCTTATTTGCCTTCTATCTATGCATTCTGACACTCCAACAATGTTTTCTGCTTCAATTTGACTCATTTTACAAAGGTGCTTATTCCTGGAGTGAATATGCAGTTCTACTCAAGAGTAAGCAACTAAGCGAAATGAAGCCACGGAACGCTTATTTGCCTTCTATCTATGCATTCTGACACTCCAACAATGTTTTCTGCTTCAATTTGACTCATTTTACAAAGGTGCTTATTCCTGGAGTGAATATGCTGTTCTACTCAAGAGTAAGCAACTAAGCGAAATAAAGCCATGGAACGCTTATTTGCCTTCTATCTATGCATTCTGACACTCCAACAATGTTTTCTGCTTCAATTTGACTCATTTTACAAAGGTGCTTATTCCTGGAGTGAATATGCTGTTCTACTCAAGAGTAAGCAACTAAGCGAAATAAAGCCATGGAACGCTTATTTGCCTTCTATCTATGCATTCTGACACTCCAACAATGTTTTCTGCTTCAATTTGACTCATTTTACAAAGGTGCTTATTCCTGGAGTGAATATGCAATTCTACTCAAGAGTAAGCAAATAAGCGAAATAAAGCCATGGAACGCTTATATGCTTTCTATCTATGCATTCTGACACTCCAACAAGTTTTCTGCTTCAATTTGACTCATTTTACAAAGGTGCTTATTCCTGGAGTGAAAATGCAGTTCTACTCAAGAGTAAGCAACTAAGCGAAATGAAGCCATAGAACGCTTATTTGCCTTCTATCTATGCATTCTGACACTCCAACAATGTTTTCTGCTTCAATTTGACTCATTTTACAAAGGTGCTTATTCCTGGAGTGAAAATGCAGTTCTACTCAAAAGTAAGCAACTAAGCGAAATGAAGCCACGGAACGCTTATTTGCCTTCTATCTATGCATTCTGACACTCCAACAATGTTTTCTGCTTCAATTTTACTCATTTTACAAAGGTGCTTATTCCTGGAGTGAATATGCTGTTCTACTCAAGAGTAAGCAACTAAGCGAAATAAAGCCATGGAACGCTTATTTGCCTTCGATCTATGCATTCTGACACTCCAACAATGTTTTCTGCTTCATTTTGGCTCATTTTACAAAGGTGCTTATTCCTGGAGTGAACATGCAGTTCTACTCAAGAGCAAGCAACTAAGCGAAATGAAGCCACGGAACGCTTATTTCCCTTCTATCTATGCATTCTGACACTCCAACAATGTTTTCTGCTTTAATTTGACTCATTTTACAAAGGTGCTTATTCCTGGAGTGAATATGCAGTTCTACGCAAGAGTAAGCAACTAAGCGAAATGAAGCCATAGAACGCTTATATGCTTTCTATCTATGCATTCTGACACTCCAACAATGTTTTCTGCTTCAATTTGACCCATTTTACAAAGGTGCTTATTCCTGATGTGAACATGCAGTTCTACTCAAAAGTAAGCAACTAAGCGAAATGAAGCCACGGAACGCTTATTTGCCTTCTATCTATGCATTCTGACACTCCAACAATGTTTTCTGCTTCAATTTTACTCATTTTACAAAGGTGCTTATTCCTGGAGTGAATATGCTGTTCTACTCAAGAGTAAGCAACTAAGCGAAATAAAGCCATGGAACGCTTATTTGCCTTCTATCTATGCATTCTGACACTCCAACAATGTTTTCTGCTTCAATTTGACTCATTTTACAAAGGTGCTTATTCCTGGAGTGAATATGCTGTTCTACTCAAGAGTAAGCAACTAAGCGAAATAAAGCCATGGAACGCTTATTTGCCTTCTATCTATGCATTCTGACACTCCAACAATGTTTTCTGCTTCAATTTGACTCATTTTACAAAGGTGCTTATTCCTGGAGTGAATATGCAATTCTACTCAAGAGTAAGCAAATAAGCGAAATGAAGCCATGGAACGCTTATTTGCCTTCTATCTATGCATTCTGACACTCCAACAATGTTTTCTGCTTCAATTTGACTCATTTTACAAAGGTGCTTATTCCTGGAGTGAATATGCAGTTCTACTCAAGAGTAAGCAACTAAGCGAAATGAAGCCACGGAACGCTTATTTGCCTTCTATCTATGCATTCTGACACTCCAACAATGTTTTCTGCTTCAATTTGACTCATTTTACAAAGGTGCTTATTCCTGGAGTGAATATGCTGTTCTACTCAAGAGTAAGCAACTAAGCGAAATAAAGCCATGGAACGCTTATTTGCCTTCTATCTATGCATTCTGACACTCCAACAATGTTTTCTGCTTCAATTTGACTCATTTTACAAAGGTGCTTATTCCTGGAGTGAATATGCTGTTCTACTCAAGAGTAAGCAACTAAGCGAAATAAAGCCATGGAACGCTTATTTGCCTTCTATCTATGCATTCTGACACTCCAACAATGTTTTCTGCTTCAATTTGACTCATTTTACAAAGGTGCTTATTCCTGGAGTGAATATGCAATTCTACTCAAGAGTAAGCAACTAAGCGAAATGAAGCCATAGAACGCTTATTTGCCTTCCATCTATGCATTCTGACACTCCAACAATGTTTTCTGCTTCAATTTGACTCATTTTACAAAGGTGCTTATTCCTGGAGTGAATATGCAGTTCTACTCAAGAGTAAGCAACTAAGCGAAATGAAGCCACGGAACGCTTATTTGCCTTCTATCTATGCATTCTGACACTCCAACAATGTTTTCTGCTTCAATTTGACTCATTTTACAAAGGTGCTTATTCCTGGAGTGAATATGCTGTTCTACTCAAGAGTAAGCAACTAAGCGAAATAAAGCCATGGAACGCTTATTTGCCTTCTATCTATGCATTCTGACACTCCAACAATGTTTTCTGCTTCAATTTGACTCATTTTACAAAGGTGCTTATTCCTGGACTGAATATGCTGTTCTACTCAAGAGTAAGCAACTAAGCGAAATAAAGCCATGGAACGCTTATTTGCCTTCTATCTATGCATTCTGACACTCCAACAATGTTTTCTGCTTCAATTTGACTCATTTTACAAAGGTGCTTATTCCTGGAGTGAATATGCAATTCTACTCAAGAGTAAGCAAATAAGCGAAATAAAGCCATGGAACGCTTATTTGCCTTCTATCTATGCATTCTGACACTCCAACAATGTTTTCTGCTTCAATTTGACTCATTTTACAAAGGTGCTTATTCCTGGAGTGAATATGCAGTTCTACTCAAGAGTAAGCAACTAAGCGAAATGAAGCCACGGAACGCTTATTTGCCTTCTATCTATGCATTCTGACACTCCAACAATGTTTTCTGCTTCAATTTGACTCATTTTAAAAAGGTGCTTATTCCTGGAGTGAACATGCAGTTCTACTCAAGAGTAAGCAACTAAGCGAAATGAAGCCACGGAACGCTTATTTGCCTTCTATCTATGCATTCTGACACTCCAACAATGTTTTCTGCTTCAATTTGACTCATTTTACAAAGGTGCTTATTCCTGGAGTGAATATGCAGTTCTACTCAAGAGCAAGCAACTAAGCGAAATGAAGCCATAGAACGCTTATTTGCCTTCTATCTATGCAGTCTGACACTCCAACAATGTTTTCTGCTTCAATTTGACTCATTTTACAAAGGTGCTTATTCCTGGAGTGAATATGCAGTTCTACACAAGAGTAAGCAACTAAGCGAAATAAAGCCATGGAACGCTTATATGCTTTCTATCTATGCATTCTGACACCCCAACAAGTTTTCTGCTTGAATTTGACTCATTTTACAAAGGTGCTTATTCCTGGAGTGAAAATGCAGTTTTACTCAAGAGTAAGCAACTAAGCGAAATGAAGCCATAGAACGCTTATTTGCCTTCCATCTATGCATTCTGACACTCCAACAATGTTTTCTGCTTCAATTTGACTCATTTTACAAAGGTGCTTATTCCTGGAGTGAATATGCAGTTCTACTCAAGAGTAAGCAACTAAGCGAAATGAAGCCACGGAACGCTTATTTGCCTTCTATCTATGCATTCTGACACTCCAACAATGTTTTCTGCTTCAATTTGACTCATTTTACAAAGGTGCTTATTCCTGGAGTGAATATGCTGTTCTACTCAAGAGTAAGCAACTAAGCGAAATAAAGCCATGGAACGCTTATTTGCCTTCTATCTATGCATTCTGACACTCCAACAATGTTTTCTGCTTCAATTTGACTCATTTTACAAAGGTGCTTATTCCTGGAGTGAATATGCAGTTCTACTCAAGAGTAAGCAACTAAGCGAAATAAAGCCATGGAACGCTTATTTGCCTTCTATCTATGCATTCTGACACTCCAACAATGTTTTCTGCTTCAATTTGACTCATTTTACAAAGGTGCTTATTCCTGGAGTGAATATGCTGTTCTACTCAAGAGTAAGCAAATAAGCGAAATAAAGCCATGGAACGCTTATTTGCCTTCTATCTATGCATTCTGACACTCCAGCAATGTTTTCTGCTTCAATTTGACTCATTTTACAAAGGTGCTTATTCCTGGAGTGAATATGCAGTTCTACTCAAGAGTAAGCAATTAAGCGAAATGAAGCCACGGAACGCTTATTTGCCTTCTATCTATGCATTCTGACACTCCAACAATGTTTTCTGCTTCAATTTGACTCATTTTAAAAAGGTGCTTATTCCTGGAGTGAACATGCAGTTCTACTCAAGAGTAAGCAACTAAGCGAAATGAAGCCACGGAACGCTTATTTGCCTTCTATCTATGCATTCTGACACTCCAGCAATTTTTTCTGCTTCAATTTGACTCATTTTACAAAGGTGCTTATTCCTGGAGTGAATATGCTGTTCTACTCAAGAGTAAGCAACTAAGCGAAATAAAGCCATGGAACGCTTATTTGCCTTCTATCTATGCATTCTGACACTCCAACAATGTTTTCTGCTTCAATTTGACTCATTTTACAAAGGTGCTTATTCCTGGAGTGAATATGCAGTTCTACTCAAGAGTAAGCAACTAAGCGAAATAAAGCCATGGAACGCTTATTTGCCTTCTATCTATGCATTCTGACACTCCAACAATGTTTTCTGCTTCAATTTGACTCATTTTACAAAGGTGCTTATTCCTGGAGTGAATATGCAATTCTACTCAAGAGTAAGCAAATAAGCGAAATAAAGCCATGGAACGCTTATTTGCCTTCTATCTATGCATTCTGACACTCCAACAATGTTTTCTGCTTCAATTTGACTCATTTTACAAAGGTGCTTATTCCTGGAGTGAATATGCAGTTCTACTCAAGAGTAAGCAACTAAGCGAAATGAAGCCACGGAACGCTTATTTGCCTTCTATCTATGCATTCTGACACTCCAACAATGTTTTCTGCTTCAATTTGACTCATTTTAAAAAGGTGCTTATTCCTGGAGTGAATATGCTGTTCTACTCAAGAGTAAGCAACTAAGCGAAATAAAGCCATGGAACGCTTATTTGCCTTCTATCTATGCATTCTGACACTCCAACAATGTTTTCTGCTTCAATTTGACTCATTTTACAAAGGTGCTTATTCCTGGAGTGAATATGCAATTCTACTCAAGAGTAAGCAAATAAGCGAAATAAAGCCATGGAACGCTTATTTGCCTTCTATCTATGCATTCTGACACTCCAACAATGTTTTCTGCTTCAATTTGACTCATTTTACAAAGGTGCTTATTCCTGGAGTGAATATGCAGTTCTACTCAAGAGTAAGCAACTAAGCGAAATGAAGCCACGGAACGCTTATTTGCCTTCTATCTATGCATTCTGACACTCCAACAATGTTTTCTGCTTCAATTTGACTCATTTTTAAAAGGTGCTTATTCCTGGAGTGAACATGCAGTTCTACTCAAGAGTAAGCAACTAAGCGAAATGAAGCCACGGAATGCTTATTTGCCTTCTATCTATGCATTCTGACACTCCAACAATGTTTTCTGCTTCAATTTGACTCATTTTACAAAGGTGCTTATTCCTTGAGTGAATATGCAGTTCTACTCAAGAGCAAGCAACTAAGCGAAATGAAGCCATAGAACGCTTATTTGCCTTCTATCTATGCAGTCTGACACTCCAACAATGTTTTCTGCTTCAATTTGACTCATTTTACAAAGGTGCTTATTCCTGGAGTGAATATGCAGTTCTACGCAAGAGTAAGCAACTAAGCGAAATAAAGCCATGGAACGCTTATATGCTTTCTTTCTATGCATTCTGACACTCCAACAAGTTTTCTGCTTGAATTTGACTCATTTTACAAAGGTGCTTATTCCTGGAGTGAAAATGCAGTTCTACTCAAGAGTAAGCAACTAAGCGAAATGAAGCCATAGAACGCTTATTTGCCTTCCATCTATGCATTCTGACACTCCAACAATGTTTTCTGCTTCAATTTGACTCATTTTACAAAGGTGCTTATTCCTGGAGTGAATATGCAGTTCTACTCAAGAGTAAGCAACTAAGCGAAATGAAGCCACGGAACGCTTATTTGCCTTCTATCTATGCATTCTGACACTCCAACAATGTTTTCTGCTTCAATTTGAATCATTTTACAAAGGTGCTTATTCCTGGAGTGAATATGCTGTTCTACTCAAGAGTAAGCAACTAAGCGAAATAAAGCCATGGAACGCTTATTTGCCTTCTATCTATGCATTCTGACACTCCAACAATGTTTTCTGCTTCAATTTGACTCATTTTACAAAGGTGCTTATTCCTGGAGTGAATATGCAGTTCTACTCAAGAGTAAGCAACTAAGCGAAATAAAGCCATGGAACGCTTATTTGCCTTCTATCTATGCATTCTGACACTCCAACAATGTTTTCTGCTTCAATTTGACTCATTTTACAAAGCTGCTTATTCCTGGAGTGAATATGCAATTCTACTCAAGAGTAAGCAAATAAGCGAAATAAAGCAATGGAACGCTTATTTGCCTTCTATCTATGCATTCTGACACTCCAACAATGTTTTCTGCTTCAATTTGACTCATTTTACAAAGGTGCTTATTCCTGGAGTGAATATGCAGTTCTACTCAAGAGTAAGCAACTAAGCGAAATGAAGCCACGGAACGCTTATTTGCCTTCTATCTATGCATTCTGACACTCCAACAATGTTTTCTGCTTCAATTTGACTCATTTTAAAAAGGTGCTTATTCCTGGAGTGAATATGCTGTTCTACTCAAGAGTAAGCAACTAAGCGAAATAAAGCCATGGAACGCTTATTTGCCTTCTATCTATGCATTCTGACACTCCAACAATGTTTTCTGCTTCAATTTGACTCATTTTACAAAGGTGCTTATTCCTGGAGTGAATATGCAATTCTACTCAAGAGTAAGCAAATAAGCGAAATAAAGCCATGGAACGCTTATTTGCCTTCTATCTATGCAGTCTGACACTCCAACAATGTTTTCTGCTTCAATTTGACTCATTTTACAAAGGTGCTTATTCCTGGAGTGAATATGCAGTTCTACTCAAGAGTAAGCAACTAAGCGAAATAAAGCCATGGAACGCTTATTTGCCTTCTATCTATGCATTCTGACACTCCAACAATGTTTTCTGCTTCAATTTGATTCATTTTACAAAGGTGCTTATTCCTGGAGTGAATATGCAATTCTACTCAAGAGTAAGCAAATAAGCGAAATAAAGCCATGGAACGCTTATTTGCCTTCTATCTATGCAGTCTGACACTCCAACAATGTTTTCTGCTTGAATTTGACTCATTTTACAAAGGTGCTTATTCCTGGAGTGAAAATGCAGTTCTACTCAAGAGTAAGCAACTAAGCGAAATGAAGCCATAGAACGCTTATTTGCCTTCCATCTATGCATTCTGACACTCCAACAATGTTTTCTGCTTCAATTTGACTCATTTTACAAAGGTGCTTATTCCTGGAGTGAATATGCAGTTCTACTCAAGAGTAAGCAACTAAGCGAAATGAAGCCACGGAACGCTTATTTGCCTTCTATCTATGCATTCTGACACTCCAACAATGTTTTCTGCTTCAATTTGACTCATTTTACAAAGGTGCTTATTCCTGGAGTGAATATGCTGTTCTACTCAAGAGTAAGCAACTAAGCGAAATAAAGCCATGGAACGCTTATTTGCCTTCTATCTATGCATTCTGACACTCCAACAATGTTTTCTGCTTCAATTTGACTCATTTTACAAAGGTGCTTATTCCTGGAGTGAATATGCAGTTCTACTCAAGAGTAAGCAACTAAGCGAAATAAAGCCATGGAACGCTTATTTGCCTTCTATCTATGCATTCTGACACTCCAACAATGTTTTCTGCTTCAATTTGACTCATTTTACAAAGGTGCTTATTCCTGGAGTGAATATGCAATTCTACTCAAGAGTAAGCAACTAAGCGAAATAAAGCCATGGAACGCTTATTTGCCTTCTATCTATGCATTCTGACACTCCAACAATGTTTTCTGCTTCAATTTGACTCATTTTACAAAGGTGCTTATTCCTGGAGTGAATATGCAGTTCTACTCAAGAGTAAGCAACTAAGCGAAATGAAGCCACGGAACGCTTATTTGCCTTCTATCTATGCATTCTGACACTCCAACAATGTTTTCTGCTTCAATTTGACTCATTTTACAAAGGTGCTTATTCCTGGAGTGAATATGCTGTTCTACTCAAGAGTAAGCAACTAAGCGAAATGAAGCCACGGAATGCTTATTTGCCTTCTATCTATGCATTCAGACACTCCAACAATGTTTTCTGCTTCAATTTGACTCATTTTACAAAGGTGCTTATTCCTTGAGTGAATATGCAGTTCTACTCAAGAGCAAGCAACTAAGCGAAATGAAGCCATAAAACGCTTATTTGCCTTCTATCTATGCAGTCTGACACTCCAACAATGTTTTCTGCTTCAATTTGACTCATTTTACAAAGGTGCTTATTCCTGGAGTGAATATGCAGTTCTACTCAAGAGTAAGCAACTAAGCGAAATGAAGCCACGGAACGCTTATTTGCCTTCTATCTATGCATTCTGACACTCCAACAATGTTTTCTGCTTCAATTTGACTCATTTTAAAAAGGTGCTTATTCCTGGAGTGAATATGCTGTTCTACTCAAGAGTAAGCAACTAAGCGAAATAAAGCCACGGAACGCTTATTTGCCTTCTATCTATGCATTCTGACACTCCAACAATGTTTTCTGCTTCAATTTGACTCATTTTACAAAGGTGCTTATTCCTGGAGTGAATATGCAGTTCTACTCAAGAGTAAGCAACTAAGCGAAATGAAGCCACGGAACGCTTATTTGCCTTCTATCTATGCATTCTGACACTCCAACAATGTTTTCTGCTTCAATTTGACTCATTTTAAAAAGGTGCTTATTCCTGGAGTGAACATGCAGTTCTACTCAAGAGTAAGCAACTAAGCGAAATAAAGCCATGGAACGCTTATATGCTTTCTATCTATGCATTCTGACACCCCAACAAGTTTTCTGCTTGAATTTGACTCATTTTACAAAGGTGCTTATTCCTGGAGTGAAAATGCAGTTTTACTCAAGAGTAAGCAACTAAGCGAAATGAAGCCATAGAACGCTTATTTGCCTTCCATCTATGCATTCTGACACTCCAACAATGTTTTCTGCTTCAATTTGACTCATTTTACAAAGGTGCTTATTCCTGGAGTGAATATGCAGTTCTACTCAAGAGTAAGCAACTAAGCGAAATGAAGCCACGGAACGCTTATTTGCCTTCTATCTATGCATTCTGACACTCCAACAATGTTTTCTGCTTCAATTTGACTCATTTTACAAAGGTGCTTATTCCTGGAGTGAATATGCTGTTCTACTCAAGAGTAAGCAACTAAGCGAAATAAAGCCATGGAACGCTTATTTGCCTTCTATCTATGCAGTCTGACACTCCAACAATGTTTTCTGCTTCAATTTGACTCATTTTACAAAGGTGCTTATTCCTGGATTGAATATGCAGTTCTACTCAAGAGTAAGCAACTAAGCGAAATAAAGCCATGGAACGCTTATTTGCCTTCTATCTATGCATTCTGACACTCCAACAATGTTTTCTGCTTCAATTTGACTCATTTTACAAAGGTGCTTATTCCTGGAGTGAATATGCTGTTCTACTCAAGAGTAAGCAAATAAGCGAAATAAAGCCATGGAACGCTTATTTGCCTTCTATCTATGCATTCTGACACTCCAGCAATGTTTTCTGCTTCAATTTGACTCATTTTACAAAGGTGCTTATTCCTGGAGTGAATATGCAGTTCTACTCAAGAGTAAGCAACTAAGCGAAATGAAGCCACGGAACGCTTATTTGCCTTCTATCTATGCATTCTGACACTCCAACAATGTTTTCTGCTTCAATTTGACTCATTTTAAAAAGGTGCTTATTCCTGGAGTGAACATGCAGTTCTACTCAAGAGTAAGCAACTAAGCGAAATGAAGCCACGGAACGCTTATTTGCCTTCTATCTATGCATTCTGACACTCCAGCAATTTTTTCTGCTTCAATTTGACTCATTTTACAAAGGTGCTTATTCCTGGAGTGAATATGCTGTTCTACTCAAGAGTAAGCAACTAAGCGAAATAAAGCCATGGAACGCTTATTTGCCTTCTATCTATGCATTCTGACACTCCAACAATGTTTTCTGCTTCAATTTGACTCATTTTACAAAGGTGCTTATTCCTGGAGTGAATATGCAGTTCTACTCAAGAGTAAGCAACTAAGCGAAATAAAGCCATGGAACGCTTATTTGCCTTCTATCTATGCATTCTGACACTCCAACAATGTTTTCTGCTTCAATTTGACTCATTTTAAAAAGGTGCTTATTCCTGGAGTGAACATGCAGTTCTACTCAAGAGTAAGCAACTAAGCGAAATGAAGCCACGGAACGCTTATTTGCCTTCTATCTATGCATTCTGACACTCCAGCAATTTTTTCTGCTTCAATTTGACTCATTTTACAAAGGTGCTTATTCCTGGAGTGAATATGCTGTTCTACTCAAGAGTAAGCAACTAAGCGAAATAAAGCCATGGAACGCTTATTTGCCTTCTATCTATGCATTCTGACACTCCAACAATGTTTTCTGCTTCAATTTGACTCATTTTACAAAGGTGCTTATTCCTGGAGTGAATATGCAGTTCTACTCAAGAGTAAGCAACTAAGCGAAATGAAGCCACGGAACGCTTATTTGCCTTCTATCTATGCATTCTGACACTCCAACAATGTTTTCTGCTTCAATTTGACTCATTTTACAAAGGTGCTTATTCCTGGAGTGAATATGCTGTTCTACTCAAGAGTAAGCAACTAAGCGAAATAAAGCCATGGAACGCTTATTTGCCTTCTATCTATGCAGTCTGACACTCCAACAATGTTTTCTGCTTCAATTTGACTCATTTTACAAAGGTGCTTATTCCTGGATTGAATATGCAGTTCTACTCAAGAGTAAGCAACTAAGCGAAATAAAGCCATGGAACGCTTATTTGCCTTCTATCTATGCATTCTGACACTCCAACAATGTTTTCTGCTTCAATTTGACTCATTTTACAAAGGTGCTTATTCCTGGAGTGAATATGCTGTTCTACTCAAGAGTAAGCAAATAAGCGAAATAAAGCCATGGAACGCTTATTTGCCTTCTATCTATGCATTCTGACACTCCAGCAATGTTTTCTGCTTCAATTTGACTCATTTTACAAAGGTGCTTATTCCTGGAGTGAATATGCAGTTCTACTCAAGAGTAAGCAACTAAGCGAAATGAAGCCACGGAACGCTTATTTGCCTTCTATCTATGCATTCTGACACTCCAACAATGTTTTCTGCTTCAATTTGACTCATTTTAAAAAGGTGCTTATTCCTGGAGTGAACATGCAGTTCTACTCAAGAGTAAGCAACTAAGCGAAATGAAGCCACGGAACGCTTATTTGCCTTCTATCTATGCATTCTGACACTCCAGCAATTTTTTCTGCTTCAATTTGACTCATTTTACAAAGGTGCTTATTCCTGGAGTGAATATGCTGTTCTACTCAAGAGTAAGCAACTAAGCGAAATAAAGCCATGGAACGCTTATTTGCCTTCTATCTATGCATTCTGACACTCCAACAATGTTTTCTGCTTCAATTTGACTCATTTTACAAAGGTGCTTATTCCTGGAGTGAATATGCAGTTCTACTCAAGAGTAAGCAACTAAGCGAAATAAAGCCATGGAACGCTTATTTGCCTTCTATCTATGCATTCTGACACTCCAACAATGTTTTCTGCTTCAATTTGACTCATTTTACAAAGGTGCTTATTCCTGGAGTGAATATGCACTTCTACTCAAGAGTAAGCAAATAAGCGAAATAAAGCCATGGAACGCTTATTTGCCTTCTATCTATGCATTCTGACACTCCAACAATGTTTTCTGCTTCAATTTGACTCATTTTACAAAGGTGCTTATTCCTGGAGTGAATATGCAGTTCTACTCAAGAGTAAGCAACTAAGCGAAATGAAGCCACGGAACGCTTATTTGCCTTCTATCTATGCATTCTGACACTCCAACAATGTTTTCTGCTTCAATTTGACTCATTTTAAAAAGGTGCTTATTCCTGGAGTGAATATGCTGTTCTACTCAAGAGTAAGCAACTAAGCGAAATAAAGCCATGGAACGCTTATTTGCCTTCTATCTATGCATTCTGACACTCCAACAATGTTTTCTGCTTCAATTTGACTCATTTTACAAAGGTGCTTATTCCTGGAGTGAATATGCAATTCTACTCAAGAGTAAGCAAATAAGCGAAATAAAGCCATGGAACGCTTATTTGCCTTCTATCTATGCATTCTGACACTCCAACAATGTTTTCTGCTTCAATTTGACTCATTTTACAAAGGTGCTTATTCCTGGAGTGAATATGCAGTTCTACTCAAGAGTAAGCAACTAAGCGAAATGAAGCCACGGAACGCTTATTTGCCTTCTATCTATGCATTCTGACACTCCAACAATGTTTTCTGCTTCAATTTGACTCATTTTAAAAAGGTGCTTATTCCTGGAGTGAACATGCAGTTCTACTCAAGAGTAAGCAACTAAGCGAAATGAAGCCACGGAATGCTTATGTGCCTTCTATCTATGCATTCTGACACTCCAACAATGTTTTCTGCTTCAATTTGACTCATTTTACAAAGGTGCTTATTCCTTGAGTGACTATGCAGTTCTACTCAAGAGCAAGCAACTAAGCGAAATGAAGCCATAGAACGCTTATTTGCCTTCTATCTATGCAGTCTGACACTCCAACAATGTTTTCTGCTTCAATTTGACTCATTTTACAAAGGTGCTTATTCCTGGAGTGAATATGCAGTTCTACGCAAGAGTAAGCAACTAAGCGAAATAAAGCCATGGAACGCTTATATGCTTTCTATCTATGCATTCTGACACTCCAACAAGTTTTCTGCTTGAATTTGACTCATTTTACAAAGGTGCTTATTCCTGGAGTGAAAATGCAGTTCTACTCAAGAGTAAGCAACTAAGCGAAATGAAGCCATAGAACGCTTATTTGCCTTCCATCTATGCATTCTGACACTCCAACAATGTTTTCTGCTTCAATTTGACTCATTTTACAAAGGTGCTTATTCCTGGAGTGAATATGCAGTTCTACTCAAGAGTAAGCAACTAAGCGAAATGAAGCCACGGAACGCTTATTTGCCTTCTATCTATGCATTCTGACACTCCAACAATGTTTTCTGCTTCAATTTGAATCATTTTACAAAGGTGCTTATTCCTGGAGTGAATATGCTGTTCTACTCAAGAGTAAGCAACTAAGCGAAATAAAGCCATGGAACGCTTATTTGCCTTCTATCTATGCATTCTGACACTCCAACAATGTTTTCTGCTTCAATTTGACTCATTTTACAAAGGTGCTTATTCCTGGAGTGAATATGCAGTTTTACTCAAGAGTAAGCAACTAAGCGAAATAAAGCCATGGAACGCTTATTTGCCTTCTATCTATGCATTCTGACACTCCAACAATGTTTTCTGCTTCAATTTGACTCATTTTACAAAGGTGCTTATTCCTGGAGTGAATATGCAATTCTACTCAAGAGTAAGCAAATAAGCGAAATAAAGCCATGGAACGCTTATTTGCCTTCTATCTATGCATTCTGACACTCCAACAATGTTTTCTGCTTCAATTTGACTCATTTTACAAAGGTGCTTATTCCTGGAGTGAATATGCAGTTCTACTCAAGAGTAAGCAACTAAGCGAAATGAAGCCACGGAACGCTTATTTGCCTTCTATCTATGCATTCTGACACTCCAACAATGTTTTCTGCTTCAATTTGACTCATTTTAAAAAGGTGGTTATTCCTGGAGTGATTATGCTGTTCTACTCAAGAGTAAGCAACTAAGCGAAATAAAGCCATGGAACGCTTATTTGCCTTCTATCTATGCATTCTGACACTCCAACAATGTTTTCTGCTTCAATTTGACTCATTTTACAAAGGTGCTTATTCCTGGAGTGAATATGCAATTCTACTCAAGAGTAAGCAAATAAGCGAAATAAAGCCATGGAACGCTTATTTGCCTTCTATCTATGCAGTCTGACACTCCAACAATGTTTTCTGCTTCAATTTGACTCATTTTACAAAGGTGCTTATTCCTGGAGTGAATATGCAGTTCTACTCAAGAGTAAGCAACTAAGCGAAATGAAGCCACGGAACGCTTATTTGCCTTCTATCTATGCATTCTGACACTCCAACAATGTTTTCTGCTTCAATTTGACTCATTTTAAAAAGGTGCTTATTCCTGGAGTGAACATGCAGTTCTACTCAAGAGTAAGCAACTAAGCGAAATGAAGCCACGGAACGCTTATTTGCCTTCTATCTATGCATTCTGACACTCCAGCAATTTTTTCTGCTTCAATTTGACTCATTTTACAAAGGTGCTAATTCCTGGAGTGAATATGCTGTTCTACTCAAGAGTAAGCAACTAAGCGAAATGAAGCCACGGAACGCTTATTTGCCTTCTATCTATGCATTCTGACACTCCAACAATGTTTTCTGCTTCAATTTGACTCATTTTAAAAAGGTGCTTATTCCTGGAGTGAATATGCTGTTCTACTCAAGAGTAAGCAACTAAGCGAAATAAAGCCACGGAACGCTTATTTGCCTTCTATCTATGCATTCTGACACTCCAACAATGTTTTCTGCTTCAATTTGACTCATTTTACAAAGGTGCTTATTCCTGGAGTGAATATGCAGTTCTACTCAAGAGTAAGCAACTAAGCGAAATGAAGCCACGGAACGCTTATTTGCCTTCTATCTATGCATTCTGACACTCCAACAATGTTTTCTGCTTCAATTTGACTCATTTTAAAAAGGTGCTTATTCCTGGAGTGAACATGCAGTTCTACTCAAGAGTAAGCAACTAAGCGAAATAAAGCCATGGAACGCTTATATGCTTTCTATCTATGCATTCTGACACCCCAACAAGTTTTCTGCTTGAATTTGACTCATTTTACAAAGGTGCTTATTCCTGGAGTGAAAATGCAGTTTTACTCAAGAGTAAGCAACTAAGCGAAATGAAGCCATAGAACGCTTATTTGCCTTCCATCTATGCATTCTGACACTCCAACAATGTTTTCTGCTTCAATTTGACTCATTTTACAAAGGTGCTTATTCCTGGAGTGAATATGCAGTTCTACTCAAGAGTAAGCAACTAAGCGAAATGAAGCCACGGAACGCTTATTTGCCTTCTATCTATGCATTCTGACACTCCAACAATGTTTTCTGCTTCAATTTGACTCATTTTACAAAGGTGCTTATTCCTGGAGTGAATATGCTGTTCTACTCAAGAGTAAGCAACTAAGCGAAATAAAGCCATGGAACGCTTATTTGCCTTCTATCTATGCAGTCTGACACTCCAACAATGTTTTCTGCTTCAATTTGACTCATTTTACAAAGGTGCTTATTCCTGGATTGAATATGCAGTTCTACTCAAGAGTAAGCAACTAAGCGAAATAAAGCCATGGAACGCTTATTTGCCTTCTATCTATGCATTCTGACACTCCAACAATGTTTTCTGCTTCAATTTGACTCATTTTACAAAGGTGCTTATTCCTGGAGTGAATATGCTGTTCTACTCAAGAGTAAGCAAATAAGCGAAATAAAGCCATGGAACGCTTATTTGCCTTCTATCTATGCATTCTGACACTCCAGCAATGTTTTCTGCTTCAATTTGACTCATTTTACAAAGGTGCTTATTCCTGGAGTGAATATGCAGTTCTACTCAAGAGTAAGCAACTAAGCGAAATGAAGCCACGGAACGCTTATTTGCCTTCTATCTATGCATTCTGACACTCCAACAATGTTTTCTGCTTCAATTTGACTCATTTTAAAAAGGTGCTTATTCCTGGAGTGAACATGCAGTTCTACTCAAGAGTAAGCAACTAAGCGAAATGAAGCCACGGAACGCTTATTTGCCTTCTATCTATGCATTCTGACACTCCAGCAATTTTTTCTGCTTCAATTTGACTCATTTTACAAAGGTGCTTATTCCTGGAGTGAATATGCTGTTCTACTCAAGAGTAAGCAACTAAGCGAAATAAAGCCATGGAACGCTTATTTGCCTTCTATCTATGCATTCTGACACTCCAACAATGTTTTCTGCTTCAATTTGACTCATTTTACAAAGGTGCTTATTCCTGGAGTGAATATGCAGTTCTACTCAAGAGTAAGCAACTAAGCGAAATAAAGCCATGGAACGCTTATTTGCCTTCTATCTATGCATTCTGACACTCCAACAATGTTTTCTGCTTCAATTTGACTCATTTTACAAAGGTGCTTATTCCTGGAGTGAATATGCACTTCTACTCAAGAGTAAGCAAATAAGCGAAATAAAGCCATGGAACGCTTATTTGCCTTCTATCTATGCATTCTGACACTCCAACAATGTTTTCTGCTTCAATTTGACTCATTTTACAAAGGTGCTTATTCCTGGAGTGAATATGCAGTTCTACTCAAGAGTAAGCAACTAAGCGAAATGAAGCCACGGAACGCTTATTTGCCTTCTATCTATGCATTCTGACACTCCAACAATGTTTTCTGCTTCAATTTGACTCATTTTAAAAAGGTGCTTATTCCTGGAGTGAATATGCTGTTCTACTCAAGAGTAAGCAACTAAGCGAAATAAAGCCATGGAACGCTTATTTGCCTTCTATCTATGCATTCTGACACTCCAACAATGTTTTCTGCTTCAATTTGACTCATTTTACAAAGGTGCTTATTCCTGGAGTGAATATGCAATTCTACTCAAGAGTAAGCAAATAAGCGAAATAAAGCCATGGAACGCTTATTTGCCTTCTATCTATGCATTCTGACACTCCAACAATGTTTTCTGCTTCAATTTGACTCATTTTACAAAGGTGCTTATTCCTGGAGTGAATATGCAGTTCTACTCAAGAGTAAGCAACTAAGCGAAATGAAGCCACGGAACGCTTATTTGCCTTCTATCTATGCATTCTGACACTCCAACAATGTTTTCTGCTTCAATTTGACTCATTTTAAAAAGGTGCTTATTCCTGGAGTGAACATGCAGTTCTACTCAAGAGTAAGCAACTAAGCGAAATGAAGCCACGGAATGCTTATGTGCCTTCTATCTATGCATTCTGACACTCCAACAATGTTTTCTGCTTCAATTTGACTCATTTTACAAAGGTGCTTATTCCTTGAGTGACTATGCAGTTCTACTCAAGAGCAAGCAACTAAGCGAAATGAAGCCATAGAACGCTTATTTGCCTTCTATCTATGCAGTCTGACACTCCAACAATGTTTTCTGCTTCAATTTGACTCATTTTACAAAGGTGCTTATTCCTGGAGTGAATATGCAGTTCTACGCAAGAGTAAGCAACTAAGCGAAATAAAGCCATGGAACGCTTATATGCTTTCTATCTATGCATTCTGACACTCCAACAAGTTTTCTGCTTGAATTTGACTCATTTTACAAAGGTGCTTATTCCTGGAGTGAAAATGCAGTTCTACTCAAGAGTAAGCAACTAAGCGAAATGAAGCCATAGAACGCTTATTTGCCTTCCATCTATGCATTCTGACACTCCAACAATGTTTTCTGCTTCAATTTGACTCATTTTACAAAGGTGCTTATTCCTGGAGTGAATATGCAGTTCTACTCAAGAGTAAGCAACTAAGCGAAATGAAGCCACGGAACGCTTATTTGCCTTCTATCTATGCATTCTGACACTCCAACAATGTTTTCTGCTTCAATTTGAATCATTTTACAAAGGTGCTTATTCCTGGAGTGAATATGCTGTTCTACTCAAGAGTAAGCAACTAAGCGAAATGAAGCCATAGAACGCTTATTTGCCTTCCATCTATGCATTCTGACACTCCAACAATGTTTTCTGCTTCAATTTGACTCATTTTACAAAGGTGCTTATTCCTGGAGTGAATATGCAGTTCTACTCAAGAGTAAGCAACTAAGCGAAATGAAGCCACGGAACGCTTATTTGCCTTCTATCTATGCATTCTGACACTCCAACAATGTTTTCTGCTTCAATTTGAATCATTTTACAAAGGTGCTTATTCCTGGAGTGAATATGCTGTTCTACTCAAGAGTAAGCAACTAAGCGAAATAAAGCCATGGAACGCTTATTTGCCTTCTATCTATGCATTCTGACACTCCAACAATGTTTTCTGCTTCAATTTGACTCATTTTACAAAGGTGCTTATTCCTGGAGTGAATATGCAGTTTTACTCAAGAGTAAGCAACTAAGCGAAATAAAGCCATGGAACGCTTATTTGCCTTCTATCTATGCATTCTGACACTCCAACAATGTTTTCTGCTTCAATTTGACTCATTTTACAAAGGTGCTTATTCCTGGAGTGAATATGCAATTCTACTCAAGAGTAAGCAAATAAGCGAAATAAAGCCATGGAACGCTTATTTGCCTTCTATCTATGCATTCTGACACTCCAACA
Organism: Zootoca vivipara; assembly: GCF_963506605.1. Classification (NCBI taxonomy): domain Eukaryota; kingdom Metazoa; phylum Chordata; class Lepidosauria; order Squamata; family Lacertidae; genus Zootoca; species Zootoca vivipara. Next base: position 5,361,462 of record NC_083278.1, on the reverse strand, counting down.
ATGTTTTCTGCTTCAATTTGACTCATTTTACAAAGGTGCTTATTCCTGGAGTGAATATGCAGTTCTACTCAAGAGTAAGCAACTAAGCGAAATGAAGCCACGGAACGCTTATTTGCCTTCTATCTATGCATTCTGACACTCCAACAATGTTTTCTGCTTCAATTTGACTCATTTTAAAAAGGTGGTTATTCCTGGAGTGATTATGCTGTTCTACTCAAGAGTAAGCAACTAAGCGAAATAAAGCCATGGAACGCTTATTTGCCTTCTATCTATGCATTCTGACACTCCAACAATGTTTTCTGCTTCAATTTGACTCATTTTACAAAGGTGCTTATTCCTGGAGTGAATATGCAATTCTACTCAAGAGTAAGCAAATAAGCGAAATAAAGCCATGGAACGCTTATTTGCCTTCTATCTATGCAGTCTGACACTCCAACAATGTTTTCTGCTTCAATTTGACTCATTTTACAAAGGTGCTTATTCCTGGAGTGAATATGCAGTTCTACTCAAGAGTAAGCAACTAAGCGAAATGAAGCCACGGAACGCTTATTTGCCTTCTATCTATGCATTCTGACACTCCAACAATGTTTTCTGCTTCAATTTGACTCATTTTAAAAAGGTGCTTATTCCTGGAGTGAACATGCAGTTCTACTCAAGAGTAAGCAACTAAGCGAAATGAAGCCACGGAACGCTTATTTGCCTTCTATCTATGCATTCTGACACTCCAGCAATTTTTTCTGCTTCAATTTGACTCATTTTACAAAGGTGCTAATTCCTGGAGTGAATATGCTGTTCTACTCAAGAGTAAGCAACTAAGCGAAATAAAGCCATGGAACGCTTATTTGCCTTCTATCTATGCATTCTGACACTCCAACAATGTTTTCTGCTTCAATTTGACTCATTTTACAAAGGTGCTTATTCCTGGAGTGAATATGCAGTTCTACTCAAGAGTAAGCAACTAAGCGAAATAAAGCCATGGAACGCTTATTTGCCTTCTATCTATGCATTCTGACACTCCAACAATGTTTTCTGCTTCAATTTGACTCATTTTACAAAGGTGCTTATTCCTGGAGTGAATATGCAATTCTACTCAAGAGTAAGCAAATAAGCGAAATAAAGCCATGGAACGCTTATTTGCCTTCTATCTATGCATTCTGACACTCCAACAATGTTTTCTGCTTCAATTTGACTCATTTTACAAAGGTGCTTATTCCTGGAGTGAATATGCAGTTCTACTCAAGAGTAAGCAACTAAGCGAAATGAAGCCACGGAACGCTTATTTGCCTTCTATCTATGCATTCTGACACTCCAACAATGTTTTCTGCTTCAATTTGACTCATTTTAAAAAAGGTGCTTATTCCTGGAGTGAATATGCTGTTCTACTCAAGAGTAAGCAACTAAGCGAAATAAAGCCATGGAACGCTTATTTGCCTTCTATCTATGCATTCTGACACTCCAACAATGTTTACTGCTTCAATTTGACTCATTTTACAAAGGTGCTTATTCCTGGAGTGAATATGCAATTCTACTCAAGAGTAAGCAAATAAGCGAAATAAAGCCATGGAACGCTTATTTGCCTTCTATCTATGCATTCTGACACTCCAACAATGTTTTCTGCTTCAATTTGACTCATTTTACAAAGGTGCTTATTCCTGGAGTGAATATGCAGTTCTACTCAAGAGTAAGCAACTAAGCGAAATGAAGCCACGGAACGCTTATTTGCCTTCTATCTATGCATTCTGACACTCCAACAATGTTTTCTGCTTCAATTTGACTCATTTTAAAAAGGTGCTTATTCCTGGAGTGAACATGCAGTTCTACTCAAGAGTAAGCAACTAAGCGAAATGAAGCCACGGAATGCTTATTTGCCTTCTATCTATGCATTCTGACACTCCAACAATGCTTTCTGCTTCAATTTGACTCATTTTAAAAAGGTGCTTATTCCTGGAGTGAACATGCAGTTCTACTCAAGAGTAAGCAACTAAGCGAAATGAAGCCACGGAATGCTTATTTGCCTTCTATCTATGCATTCTGACACTCCAACAATGTTTTCTGCTTCAATTTGACTCATTTTACAAAGGTGCTTATTCCTGGAGTGAAAATGCAGTTCTACGCAAGAGTAAGCAACTAAGCGAAATAAAGCCATGGAACGCTTATATGCTTTCTATCTATGCATTCTGACACTCCAACAAGTTTTCTGCTTGAATTTGACTCATTTTACAAAGGTGCTTATTCCTGGAGTGAAAATGCAGTTCTACTCAAGAGTAAGCAACTAAGCGAAATGAAGCCATAGAACGCTTATTTGCCTTCCATCTATGCATTCTGACACTCCAACAATGTTTTCTGCTTCAATTTGACTCATTTTACAAAGGTGCTTATTCCTGGAGTGAATATACAGTTCTACTCAAGAGTAAGCAACTAAGCGAAATGAAGCCATAGAACGCTTATTTGCCTTCCATCTATGCATTCTGACACTCCAACAATGTTTTCTGCTTCAATTTGACTCATTTTACAAAGGTGCTTATTCCTGGAGTGAATATACAGTTCTACTCAAGAGTAAGCAACTAAGCGAAATGAAGCCACGGAACGCTTATTTGCCTTCTATCTATGCATTCTGACACTCCAACAATGTTTTCTGCTTCAATTTGAATCATTTTACAAAGGTGCTTATTCCTGGAGTGAATATGCTGTTCTACTCAAGAGTAAGCAACTAAGCGAAATAAAGCCATGGAACGCTTATTTGCCTTCTATCTATGCATTCTGACACTCCAACAATGTTTTCTGCTTCAATTTGACTCATTTTACAAAGGTGCTTATTCCTGGAGTGAATATGCAGTTTTACTCAAGAGTAAGCAACTAAGCGAAATAAAGCCATGGAACGCTTATTTGCCTTCTATCTATGCATTCTGACACTCCAACAATGTTTTCTGCTTCAATTTGACTCATTTTACAAAGGTGCATATTCCTGGAGTGAAAATGCAGTTCTACTCAAGAGTAAGCAACTAAGCGAAATGAAGCCATAGAACGCTTATTTGCCTTCCATCTATGCATTCTGACACTCCAACAATGTTTTCTGCTTCAATTTGACTCATTTTACAAAGGTGCTTATTCCTGGAGTGAATATGCAGTTCTACTCAAGAGTAAGCAACTAAGCGAAATGAAGCCACGGAACGCTTATTTGCCTTCTATCTATGCATTCTGACACTCCAACAATGTTTTCTGCTTCAATTTGACTCATTTTACAAAGGTGCTTATTCCTGGAGTGAATATGCTGTTCTACTCAAGAGTAAGCAACTAAGCGAAATAAAGCCATGGAACGCTTATTTGCCTTCTATCTATGCATTCTGACACTCCAACAATGTTTTCTGCTTCAATTTGACTCATTTTACAAAGGTGCTTATTCCTGGAGTGAATATGCAGTTCTACTCAAGAGTAAGCAACTAAGCGAAATAAAGCCATGGAACGCTTATTTGCCTTCTATCTATGCATTCTGACACTCCAACAATGTTTTCTGCTTCAATTTGACTCATTTTACAAAGGTGCTTATTCCTGGAGTGAATATGCTGTTCTACTCAAGAGTAAGCAACTAAGCGAAATAAAGCCATGGAACGCTTATATGCTTTCTATCTATGCATTCTGACACTCCAACAATGTTTTCTGCTTCAATTTGACTCATTTTACAAAGGTGCTTATTCCTGGAGTGAATATGCAGTTCTACTCAAGAGTAAGCAACTAAGCGAAATGAAGCCACGGAACGCTTATTTGCCTTCTATCTATGCATTCTGACACTCCAACAATGTTTTCTGCTTCAATTTGACTCATTTTACAAAGGTGCTTATTCCTGGAGTGAATATGCTGTTCTACTCAAGAGTAAGCAACTAAGCGAAATAAAGCCATGGAACGTTTATTTGCCTTCTATCTATGCATTCTGACACTCCAACAATGTTTTCTGCTTCAATTTGACTCATTTTACAAAGGTGCTTATTCCTGGAGTGAATATGCAGTTCTACTCAAGAGTAAGCAACTAAGCGAAATGAAGCCACGTGTCACAGTGGCCGGAGTGGACTACTTCAGAGTAACGACGCTACGCAGCTCTGCATTTTATTCTTTTATTGGTGCTGCGTATTTACAGTGCTCAAGTCATTGCTATTTACACGGAGCGATGTTGTCAGTCGGTTTCAGAACCTCCTAATGGCTTTTGGCGCGTCTTTCTCCAACACAAAAGCTTTGGCAGACCCATCCTCTTGCCCCTCCTCTTCCTGCGTAATTCTGGAGTTGGGGGGATGGGTCTTCCCCCCTTACTTGCCCCTTCCTGTCCCACCTGGGACCCTGGCTCCTCTACCTTGCCTGAGCCTCGGACACGACTTCCTGCTTCCCCACTGGAATCGGAACTCTCCCTGCTTTCCCCTTTGCTCGGGGACGGGCTTGAACTCAGGAGGGGAGGGACTTCGCGATATCCCCTGTCCCTCACATCCACCCCCCTCCCAAGCTCTCCTTCACCCCTCCCCAGGCCCCCCCCATGTGTCGGTGACGACTGGAAGCCTAAAAACTCGGTGCTCTCCGAGCCCGTTGGTGTGAACACCTCCCCCCAGTCCTGCGAGCCCCCCCCTTCCGCCTGGGAGGACGGGAATCCCAAAAAGTCCGTGGCGTCAGAGCTGGTGGGGGTAAAAATGTTTTGCCAAGCTGCTCCTTCCTCTGACTGGGTGGATCTTGGCGACACCCATACCTCATCCTCTGGTTCCTCAAACTCCGCTTCCCAGCGCCATGGTGAGCTGTTCTCCCGTGCCTCCTCCTCCTCCCCCTCCCTTTCCATGTGCCAGGGCTTGGGTCTGTGGGGAAAGAGGGCGTGAAATTCTTCCACCAAGAATTCCTCCTGTATCTGAGTGGCGGGAACCCATTCATTCTGGGACGGTGGAGCATCCTCCCATGCCATGAGGTACTCCAGGCCCCCCACCCCCCACCTTGAATCCAGGATGGCCGTGGCCTCATTGAGTTGCTCCCTGCTTTCCCTCTCCCCCCCTCCCTCGGGGGTTTGTTCGCTGTCTCTGAGCCTGCTGCTTTCCCTGTACGGCGACAGCAGCGATCTATGAAACACTGGATGCACCCTCATGTCCTCTGGCAGTGCCAGCCTGTATGCCACCGGGTTGACCTGTTGCGTGACCGTGAAGGGGCCCAGCCATTTGGGTGCCAGCTTTTTGCACCTCCCTCTGGTGGGAAGGCCCTCCGAGGACAACCACACCTTGTCCCCCACCCTGATGACCTCCCCTTGTCGCCTGTGGCGATCTGCCCCCTTTTTGTACGCTTCCTTGGCCCTCTCCAAGTGTTCTCTGAGCTGCTGGTGCACCGTCTCCAGTTCCTCTGCCCAATCCTCAGCCTGTGGGCCCTCCTCCTCCTCCTCCCTCTCCCTCTCTGGGAAAGATCTGAGGTCGCGCCCGTAATTGGCCTTAAAGGGCGACACCCCTGTGGAGACGTGCACTGCATTGTTGTAGGCAAATTCTGCTAGTGGCAAGCGATCCACCCAGTCCGTTTGCCGCTGGCTGACGTAGCATCTCAGGTACTGCTGCAGAATGGCGTTGACCCTCTCCGCTTGTCCGTTGGTCTGCGGGTGTCTAGCCGTCGACAAGCTGACCTCCACCTGCAGGAGGTTCATGAGCCGCCGCCAGAACCTGGAAACAAATTGGCGGCCACGATCCGAAATAACCCTTAAAGGTAATCCATGCAGTCTGAAAATGTGATCAACAAACAGTTTGGCTGTCTCTTCTGCCGAGACTGCCCTGGCACACGGTATAAAGTGACACATTTTGGACATGAGGTCCACCACCACCAACACTGCAGTCTTACCCCTGGACGAAGGCAGATCTGTGATGAAGTCCATGGACACCACTTCCCACGGCCTGTGTGGTGTGGCTAAGGGCTCCAGCAACCCTGGTGGCGCTGCTCTGACCACCTTCGCCCGCTGGCAGGTGGTACAGCCCCTTACATAGTCTCGAACATCTTCCCTCACCCCTGGCCACCAGAAGTGTCTCATGACTAGGTGAGTGGTCTTGTCCCTTCCAAAATGCCCCGCTGTAGGGTTGTCGTGCATCTGCTTGAGGACCGTACGTCGAAGCTGGGTGGTGGGTAGGTACAGCGCACCCTTGTAGAAAAGCAGCCCTCTGCGTTCTGCAAAGTCTTTTGCCTGCTCCCTCCCCCCTCTCAGTTCTCTGAAGATGCGGTTGGCAAATTCATCCGCTGCCGTCAGTGCTGTGAGTTCTGCCTCGCTCACCACTGCTGCTCCGCAGGACCATGCCGACGGGGGGAAAATGTGCCTTGGGGCTGGTGGCGCCTCCTCCTCCATGTACTCTGGCTTGCGGGAGAGGGCATCCGCCCTGACATTCTGCTCTCCTGGGATGTAGTGTATGGAGAAGTTGAAGTTCGAGAAGAACTCCGCCCACCGTATCTGCCGCTGGTTGAGCACCCTGGCAGTTCTCCAGAACTCCAGGTTCTTGTGGTCTGTGCACACCTGGATGGGGTGCTTGGCGCCCACCAGGAAGTGTCTCCAGTGCTGGAACGCCGCGTGGATCGCAAGAAGTTCCCGATCAAAAACTGTGTAGTTTCGCTCGGGCTGGGTCAACTTCCTGGAGAAGAAGGCACAGGGTCTCCACTCTCTGTTGGCGTCCAGTTGCAACAAAATGGCGCCCACAGCCTTATCAGAAGCATCTGTTTCAATGCGTAGGGGCGCGTCCTGAACCACGTGGAACAGGTTCTGGTCTGAGGCGAACACCCTCTTGAGGCTTTCGAACGCTGCTTGCGCCTCTGGTGTCCACCTGAACTTCTGCTTGCCTCTCAGGCAGTCAGTGATGGGAGCCGTAACTCGAGAGAAGTTCTTGATGAACTTCCTGTAGAAGTTGGCAAAGCCTAGTAGGCGTTGGGCATCTTTGCGCGTCCTGGGGCTGTGCCAGTCCAGGATGGTCTGCACCTTGTCCTTGTCCATTGCCAGCCCCTTGTCTGACAGCTTGTAGCCCAGGAAGTCCACCTCCTTGGTGTGAAACTTGCACTTCTCCAGCTTCACATACAGGTGGTTCTCCTTCAGGCGCTGTAACACCTCCCTGACGTCCTTCACGTGCTGCACTGGGTCGTTGGAGTAAATAAGGATGTCATCCAGAAAGACCAAGCATTTCCTGAAGAGTAGGGACCCCAGGACGTGGTGCATGAAGGCCTGGAAGCATGCTGAGCCCCCTTGCAACCCGAAGGGCATCACCAGATATTCAAAAGAGCCCAGAGGCGTGAACATCGTGGTTTTCCACTCATCGCCTTCCCGGATCCTGATCAAGTTGTACGCCCCCCTCAGGTCTAGCTTGGTGAAAATCTTGCCTCTGCGTGCCGCTGTCAGGAGATCATCCACTCTGGGCATGGGGAAAGCCACTGGCTCTGTCACCGAATTCAGCCGTCTAAAATCCACCACAAGACGGCGCTGTTGCGTGTCTTTCTTGTCCACCCAGAAGACCGGGCTGCCCCCTGCTGCCTTGCTTTCTCTGATGAACCCCCGCTTGAGGTTCTTGTCGATAAAAGCGCGCAGATCCTCCAGTTCCTGGTCTGACATGGCGTACAGCTTGGCTGGGGGTATAGTTGCCCCAGGCACCAGGTTGATCTGGCAGTCAAAAGGCCTGTGTGGGGGCAGGTGGTCGGACTCCGCTTCACTGAAGACCTCCTGCAGGTCCCAGTATGGTTTGGGTATCGCCTCACCCCCTTTGACGTGCATGGTGGCCACCGTGGCTATCGGAGGCCCCTCCCCTGGTTGGTGCTGCATGCAATGTTCCAGGCAAAAGTCCGATCCAAAAGTGATGCATCTCTGATGCCAACTTATGGAGGGGTCGTGGCGCGCCAGCCAGCTCATGCCCAAAACGATTGGGGGGTCTGAGATGGTGGTGACGTTGAATGCCAGTGTCTCTGAGTGCCTTCCAACCGTCATTCTCATGGGGGGGGTTTGATGAGTGATGGCCCCTCCCAGCAGCTCTCTGCCGTCAATGGTTGCCACGTGCAGAGGAAAATCCAGCTGCAGAAGCTGGATCTGGTGCTCTTCTGCAAAGTTTCTCGAGAAGAAGTTGGCTGAGGCACCACTGTCAATTAGGGCGAGGACCGTCAATGGATAGCCATTTGGGAGCGTGAGCGTCACTCCTAGAACCACTCCTGCTCTGGGAGGGGTGGGCTGGCTCTGCTCCTCTCTGTGCGGGTGGGTGGGCTGGGGCTGTTGTCTGCTGACTGTGCCTGGCTGCCGCCCCTTGTCTCCTGCAGCCAGGCTTTCCCGTTTCCCTGCTGTGGTGCTGCGTCAGTGGGGGAGGGCACAACCGTTCCCGCCTTTCCTTGCCACTCCCTGCGATGTGGGCAGTCTCTGACGAGATGCTGGGGGGAGTTGCAGAGAAAGCAATTCCCACCCCTTCCCTCCTTGCGTCTTGGCGCCGCTGGGGTTTGAAAAGCCCCCGCGCGCGCGCTATCAATCTGCATGGGTTCCTGGTCCTGACTGGCCCCAGGCGTGGCTTGAAAGGGTTGTTGAGGGAGTGGCTTCTCCTGCGACCGTGGGAACCAAGCCCGCTTTGCGCGCGTTGCTTGCTTGTCGCTCCATCTGGATTCCTGCCTCACCCCCACCGCCAGAGCCGCTTTGCTCAGTTGATCCATATTACTGGGCTTTGGACCTCTCGAGAGCTCATCCTTCACCTCCTCATGCAACCCCAAGTAAAACGCCGCTTGCATTGGGGCAGACTCCAGATCCCACCCCAATCTGTGCACCAGCATGGTGAATTTCGCCCAATACGCGCGAACTGTCATATTTCCTTGGCGTAAATTATGAAGTTCCTCCTTAGTCTGGTCCATATGACTATCGGACGAATACATCGTTTTCAAACCTTCTAGAAATAGTTTGACATTCTTCATGCAAGGATTCCTTGTTGCAATTAACGGTCTTAGCCACTCCCTGGCCGCCCCTGTAAGGTGCTCCACAATAAACGCTACTCTGTGCTCATCATCAGGGAACTCATCGTGGTGCAGCTCAAGAGCATACACAATCTCAGTCTCAAAGCCCTGAAACTCCTTCGGGTCTCCATTGAACTTGCTTACTAGGGTCCCGGCTCTCCTTCCTGGCAGCACTTGGACTTGGGGTGCCCCTCCCGCCTTGTTTTTCTCTGCATCCAGCTTGTTTTGGAGGTCTACCGCCACCGCCCTTAAATGCTGCTCTTTTTCCTGGAGCTCTCTCACCTGTTCCGCAAGTTGTAGCCGGTCGTCCTGGACCTTCTTAGTCTCCTCTTTAGCTGCCTTCAATTCTCCCTGCGCCTGCAGCGACAGCTGTTGCAGTTCTAGCTGGGCTTGCTCAGCGATCTGCCGCCACTTCTCCGCCTCTGACACGCTCATCCCGGCAACTCCAAAGTAGCCCAAAAATGATTAGGAGGTTGCTGTCACAGTGGCCGGAGTGGACTACTTCAGAGTAACGACGCTACGCAGCTCTGCATTTTATTCTTTTATTGGTGCTGCGTATTTACAGTGCTCAAGTCATTGCTATTTACACGGAGCGATGTTGTCAGTCGGTTTCAGAACCTCCTAATGGCTTTTGGCGCGTCTTTCTCCAACACAAAAGCTTTGGCAGACCCATCCTCTTGCCCCTCCTCTTCCTGCGTAATTCTGGAGTTGGGGGGATGGGTCTTCCCCCCTTACTTGCCCCTTCCTGTCCCACCTGGGACCCTGGCTCCTCTACCTTGCCTGAGCCTCGGACACGACTTCCTGCTTCCCCACTGGAATCGGAACTCTCCCTGCTTTCCCCTTTGCTCGGGGACGGGCTTGAACTCAGGAGGGGAGGGACTTCGCGATATCCCCTGTCCCTCACACCACGGAACGCTTATTTGCCTTCTATCTATGCATTCTGACACTCCAACAATGTTTTCTGCTTCAATTTGACTCATTTTAAAAAGGTGCTTATTCCTGGAGTGAACATGCAGTTCTACTCAAGAGTAAGCAACTAAGCGAAATGAAGCCACGGAATGCTTATTTGCCTTCTATCTATGCATTCTGACACTCCAACAATGTTTTCTGCTTGAATTTGACTCATTTTACAAAGGTGCTTATTCCTGGAGTGAAAATGCAGTTCTACTCAAGAGTAAGCAACTAAGCGAAATGAAGCCATAGAACGCTTATTTGCCTTCCATCTATGCATTCTGACACTCCAACAATGTTTTCTGCTTCAATTTGACTCATTTTACAAAGGTGCTTATTCCTGGAGTGAATATACAGTTCTACTCAAGAGTAAGCAACTAAGCGAAATGAAGCCACGGAACGCTTATTTGCCTTCTATCTATGCATTCTGACACTCCAACAATGTTTTCTGCTTCAATTTGAATCATTTTACAAAGGTGCTTATTCCTGGAGTGAATATGCTGTTCTACTCAAGAGTAAGCAACTAAGCGAAATAAAGCCATGGAACGCTTATTTGCCTTCTATCTATGCATTCTGACACTCCAACAATGTTTTCTGCTTCAATTTGACTCATTTTACAAAGGTGCTTATTCCTGGAGTGAATATGCAGTTTTACTCAAGAGTAAGCAACTAAGCGAAATAAAGCCATGGAACGCTTATTTGCCTTCTATCTATGCATTCTGACACTCCAACAATGTTTTCTGCTTCAATTTGACTCATTTTACAAAGGTGCTTATTCCTGGAGTGAATATGCAGTTCTACTCAAGAGTAAGCAACTAAGCGAAATGAAGCCACGGAACGCTTATTTGCCTTCTATCTATGCATTCTGACACTCCAACAATGTTTTCTGCTTCAATTTGACTCATTTTAAAAAGGTGGTTATTCCTGGAGTGATTATGCTGTTCTACTCAAGAGTAAGCAACTAAGCGAAATAAAGCCATGGAACGCTTATTTGCCTTCTATCTATGCATTCTGACACTCCAACAATGTTTTCTGCTTCAATTTGACTCATTTTACAAAGGTGCTTATTCCTGGAGTGAATATGCAATTCTACTCAAGAGTAAGCAAATAAGCGAAATAAAGCCATGGAACGCTTATTTGCCTTCTATCTATGCAGTCTGACACTCCAACAATGTTTTCTGCTTCAATTTGACTCATTTTACAAAGGTGCTTATTCCTGGAGTGAATATGCAGTTCTACTCAAGAGTAAGCAACTAAGCGAAATAAAGCCATGGAACGCTTATTTGCCTTCTATCTATGCATTCTGACACTCCAACAATGTTTTCTGCTTCAATTTGACTCATTTTACAAAGGTGCTTATTCCTGGAGTGAATATGCAATTCTACTCAAGAGTAAGCAAATAAGCGAAATAAAGCCATGGAACGCTTATTTGCCTTCTATCTATGCAGTCTGACACTCCAACAATGTTTTCTGCTTCAATTTGACTCATTTTACAAAGGTGCTTATTCCTGGAGTGAATATGCAGTTCTACGCAAGAGTAAGCAACTAAGCGAAATAAAGCCATGGAACGCTTATATGCTTTCTATCTATGCATTCTGACACTCCAACAAGTTTTCTGCTTGAATTTGACTCATTTTACAAAGGTGCTTATTCCTGGAGTGAAAATGCAGTTCTACTCAAGAGTAAGCAACTAAGCGAAATGAAGCCATAGAACGCTTATTTGCCTTCCATCTATGCATTCTGACACTCCAACAATGTTTTCTGCTTCAATTTGACTCATTTTACAAAGGTGCTTATTCCTGGAGTGAATATGCAGTTCTACTCAAGAGTAAGCAACTAAGCGAAATGAAGCCACGGAACGCTTATTTGCCTTCTATCTATGCATTCTGACACTCCAACAATGTTTTCTGCTTCAATTTGACTCATTTTACAAAGGTGCTTATTCCTGGAGTGAATATGCTGTTCTACTCAAGAGTAAGCAACTAAGCGAAATAAAGCCATGGAACGCTTATTTGCCTTCTATCTATGCATTCTGACACTCCAACAATGTTTTCTGCTTCAATTTGACTCATTTTACAAAGGTGCTTATTCCTGGAGTGAATATGCAGTTCTACTCAAGAGTAAGCAACTAAGCGAAATAAAGCCATGGAACGCTTATTTGCCTTCTATCTATGCATTCTGACACTCCAACAATGTTTTCTGCTTCAATTTGACTCATTTTACAAAGGTGCTTATTCCTGGAGTGAATATGCTGTTCTACTCAAGAGTAAGCAACTAAGCGAAATAAAGCCATGGAACGCTTATATGCTTTCTATCTATGCATTCTGACACTCCAACAATGTTTTCTGCTTCAATTTGACTCATTTTACAAAGGTGCTTATTCCTGGAGTGAATATGCAGTTCTACTCAAGAGTAAGCAACTAAGCGAAATGAAGCCACGGAACGCTTATTTGCCTTCTATCTATGCATTCTGACACTCCAACAATGTTTTCTGCTTCAATTTGACTCATTTTACAAAGGTGCTTATTCCTGGAGTGAATATGCTGTTCTACTCAAGAGTAAGCAACTAAGCGAAATAAAGCCATGGAACGCTTATTTGCCTTCTATCTATGCATTCTGACACTCCAACAATGTTTTCTGCTTCAATTTGACTCATTTTACAAAGGTGCTTATTCCTGGAGTGAATATGCAGTTCTACTCAAGAGTAAGCAACTAAGCGAAATGAAGCCACGGAACGCTTATTTGCCTTCTATCTATGCATTCTGACACTCCAACAATGTTTTCTGCTTCAATTTGACTCATTTTAAAAAGGTGCTTATTCCTGGAGTGAACATGCAGTTCTACTCAAGAGTAAGCAACTAAGCGAAATGAAGCCACGGAATGCTTATTTGCCTTCTATCTATGCATTCTGACACTCCAACAATGTTTTCTGCTTCAATTTGACTCATTTTACAAAGGTGCTTATTCCTTGAGTGAATATGCAGTTCTACTCAAGAGCAAGCAACTAAGCGAAATGAAGCCATAAAACGCTTATTTGCCTTCTATCTATGCAGTCTGACACTCCAACAATGTTTTCTGCTTCAATTTGACTCATTTTACAAAGGTGCTTATTCCTGGAGTGAATATGCAGTTCTACTCAAGAGTAAGCAACTAAGCGAAATGAAGCCACGGAACGCTTATTTGCCTTCTATCTATGCATTCTGACACTCCAACAATGTTTTCTGCTTCAATTTGACTCATTTTAAAAAGGTGCTTATTCCTGGAGTGAATATGCAGTTCTACTCAAGAGTAAGCAACTAAGCGAAATAAAGCCATGGAACGCTTATTTGCCTTCTATCTATGCATTCTGACACTCCAACAATGTTTTCTGCTTCAATTTGACTCATTTTACAAAGGTGCTTATTCCTGGAGTGAATATGCAATTCTACTCAAGAGTAAGCAACTAAGCGAAATAAAGCCATGGAACGCTTATATGCTTTCTATCTATGCAGTCTGACACTCCAACAATGTTTTCTGCTTCAATTTGACTCATTTTACAAAGGTGCTTATTCCTGGAGTGAATATGCAGTTCTACGCAAGAGTAAGCAACTAAGCGAAATAAAGCCATGGAACGCTTATATGCTTTCTATCTATGCATTCTGACACTCCAACAAGTTTTCTGCTTGAATTTGACTCATTTTACAAAGGTGCTTATTCCTGGAGTGAAAATGCAGTTCTACTCAAGAGTAAGCAACTAAGCGAAATAAAGCCATGGAACGCTTATTTGCCTTCCATCTATGCATTCTGACACTCCAACAATGTTTTCTGCTTCAATTTGACTCATTTTACAAAGGTGCTTATTCCTGGAGTGAATATGCAGTTCTACTCAAGAGTAAGCAACTAAGCGAAATGAAGCCACGGAACGCTTATTTGCCTTCTATCTATGCAGTCTGACACTCCAACAATGTTTTCTGCTTCAATTTGACTCATTTTACAAAGGTGCTTATTCCTGGAGTGAATATGCAGTTCTACGCAAGAGTAAGCAACTAAGCGAAATAAAGCCATGGAACGCTTATATGCTTTCTATCTATGCATTCTGACACTCCAACAAGTTTTCTGCTTCAATTTGACTCATTTTACAAAGGTGCTTATTCCTGGAGTGAAAATGCAGTTCTACTCAAGAGTAAGCAACTAAGCGAAATGAAGCCATAGAACGCTTATTTGCCTTCCATCTATGCATTCTGACACTCCAACAATGTTTTCTGCTTCAATTTGACTCATTTTACAAAGGTGCTTATTCCTGGAGTGAATATGCAGTTCTACTCAAGAGTAAGCAACTAAGCGAAATAAAGCCATGGAACGCTTATTTGCCTTCTATCTATGCATTCTGACACTCCAACAATGTTTTCTGCTTCAATTTGACTCATTTTACAAAGGTGCTTATTCCTGGAGTGAATATGCAGTTCTACTCAAGAGTAAGCATCTAAGCGAAATGAAGCCACGGAACGCTTATTTGCCTTCTATCTATGCATTCTGACACTCCAACAATGTTTTCTGCTTCAATTTGACTCATTTTAAAAAGGTGCTTATTCCTGGAGTGAACATGCAGTTCTACTCAAGAGTAAGCAACTAAGCGAAATGAAGCCACGGAATGCTTATTTGCCTTCTATCTATTCATTCTGACACTCCAACAATGTTTTCTGCTTCAATTTGACTCATTTTACAAAGGTGCTTATTCCTTGAGTGAATATGCAGTTCTACTCAAGAGCAAGCAACTAAGCGAAATGAAGCCATAGAACGCTTATTTGCCTTCTATCTATGCAGTCTGACACTCCAACAATGTTTTCTGCTTCAATTTGACTCATTTTACAAAGGTGCTTATTCCTGGAGTGAATATGCAATTCTACTCAAGAGTAAGCAAATAAGCGAAATAAAGCCATGGAACGCTTATTTGCCTTCTATCTATGCATTCTGACACTCCAACAATGTTTTCTGCTTCAATTTGACTCATTTTACAAAGGTGCTTATTCCTGGAGTGAATATGCAGTTCTACTCAAGAGTAAGCATCTAAGCGAAATGAAGCCACGGAACGCTTATTTGCCTTCTATCTATGCATTCTGACACTCCAACAATGTTTTCTGCTTCAATTTGACTCATTTTACAAAGGTGCTTATTCCTTGAGTGAATATGCAGTTCTACTCAAGAGCAAGCAACTAAGCGAAATGAAGCCATAAAACGCTTATTTGCCTTCTATCTATGCAGTCTGACACTCCAACAATGTTTTCTGCTTCAATTTGACTCATTTTACAAAGGTGCTTATTCCTGGAGTGAATATGCAGTTCTACGCAAGAGTAAGCAACTAAGCGAAATAAAGCCATGGAACGCTTATATGCTTTCTATCTATGCATTCTGACACTCCAACAAGTTTTCTGCTTCAATTTGACTCATTTTACAAAGGTGCTTATTCCTGGAGTGAAAATGCAGTTCTACTCAAGAGTAAGCAACTAAGCGAAATGAAGCCATAGAACGCTTATTTGCCTTCCATCTATGCATTCTGACACTCCAACAATGTTTTCTGCTTCAATTTGACTCATTTTACAAAGGTGCTTATTCCTGGAGTGAATATGCAGTTCTACTCAAGAGTAAGCAACTAAGCGAAATGAAGCCACGGAACGCTTATTTGCCTTCTATCTATGCATTCTGACACTCCAACAATGTTTTCTGCTTCAATTTGACTCATTTTACAAAGGTGCTTATTCCTGGAGTGAATATGCAATTCTACTCAAGAGTAAGCAAATAAGTGAAATAAAGCCATGGAACGCTTATTTGCCTTCTATCTATGCATTCTGACACTCCAACAATGTTTTCTGCTTCAATTTGACTCATTTTACAAAGGTGCTTATTCCTGGAGTGAATATGCAGTTCTACTCAAGAGTAAGCAACTAAGCGAAATGAAGCCACGGAACGCTTATTTGCCTTCTATCTATGCATTCTGACACTCCAACAATGTTTTCTGCTTCAATTTGACTCATTTTAAAAAGGTGCTTATTCCTGGAGTGAATATGCTGTTCTACTCAAGAGTAAGCAACTAAGCGAAATAAAGCCACGGAACGCTTATTTGCCTTCTATCTATGCATTCTGACACTCCAACAATGTTTTCTGCTTCAATTTGACTCATTTTAAAAAGGTGCTTATTCCTGGAGTGAATATGCTGTTCTACTCAAAAGTAAGCAACTAAGCGAAATAAAGCCATGGAACGCTTATTTGCCTTCTATCTATGCATTCTGACACTCCAACAATGTTTTCTGCTTCAATTTGACTCATTTTACAAAGGTGCTTATTCCTGGAGTGAATATGCAGTTCTACTCAAGAGTAAGCAACTAAGCGAAATAAAGCCATGGAACGCTTATTTGCCTTCTATCTATGCATTCTGACACTCCAACAATGTTTTCTGCTTCAATTTGACTCATTTTACAAAGGTGCTTATTCCTGGAGTGAATATGCAATTCTACTCAAGAGTAAGCAAATAAGCGAAATAAAGCCATGGAACGCTTATTTGCCTTCTATATATGCATTCTGACACTCCAACAATGTTTTCTGCTTCAATTTGACTCATTTTACAAAGGTGCTTATTCCTGGAGTGAATATGCAGTTCTACGCAAGAGTAAGCAACTAAGCGAAATAAAGCCATGGAACGCTTATATGCTTTCTATCTATGCATTCTGACACTCCAACAAGTTTTCTGCTTGAATTTGACTCATTTTACAAAGGTGCTTATTCCTGGAGTGAAAATGCAGTTCTACTCAAGAGTAAGCAACTAAGCGAAATGAAGCCATAGAACGCTTATTTGCCTTCCATCTATGCATTCTGACACTCCAACAATGTTTTCTGCTTCAATTTGACTCATTTTACAAAGGTGCTTATTCCTGGAGTGAATATGCAGTTCTACTCAAGAGTAAGCAACTAAGCGAAATGAAGCCACGGAACGCTTATTTGCCTTCTATCTATGCATTCTGACACTCCAACAATGTTTTCTGCTTCAATTTGACTCATTTTACAAAGGTGCTTATTCCTGGAGTGAATATGCTTTTCTACTCAAGAGTAAGCAACTAAGCGAAATAAAGCCATGGAACGCTTATTTGCCTTCTATCTATGCATTCTGACACTCCAACAATGTTTTCTGCTTCAATTTGACTCATTTTACAAAGGTGCTTATTCCTGGAGTGAATATGCAGTTCTACTCAAGAGTAAGCAACTAAGCGAAATAAAGCCATGGAACGCTTATTTGCCTTCTATCTATGCATTCTGACACTCCAACAATGTTTTCTGCTTCAATTTGACTCATTTTACAAAGGTGCTTATTCCTGGAGTGAATATGCAATTCATCTCAAGACTAAGCAAATAAGCGAAATAAAGCCATGGAACGCTTATTTGTCTTCTATCTATGCATTCTGACACTCCAACAATGTTTTCTGCTTCAATTTGACTCATTTTACAAAGGTGCTTATTCCTGGAGTGAATATGCTGTTCTACTCAAGAGTAAGCAACTAAGCGAAATAAAGCCATGGAACGCTTATTTGCCTTCTATCTATGCATTCTGACACTCCAACAATGTTTTCTGCTTCAATTTGACTCATTTTACAAAGGTGCTTATTCCTGGAGTGAATATGCAATTCTACTCAAGAGTAAGCAAATAAGCGAAATAAAGCCATGGAACGCTTATTTGCCTTCTATCTATGCATTCTGGCACTCCAACAATGTTTTCTGCTTCAATTTGACTCATTTTACAAAGGTGCTTATTCCTGGAGTGAATATGCAGTTCTACTCAAGAGTAAGCAACTAAGCGAAATGAAGCCACGGAACGCTTATTTGCCTTCTATCTATGCATTTTGACACTCCAACAATGTTTTCTGCTTCAATTTGACTCATTTTACAAAGGTGCTTATTCCTGGAGTGAATATGCTGTTCTACTCAAGAGTAAGCAACTAAGCGAAATAAAGCCATGGAACGCTTATTTGCCTTCTATCTATGCATTCTGACACTCCAACAATGTTTTCTGCTTCAATTTGACTCATTTTACAAAGGTGCTTATTCCTGGAGTGAATATGCAGTTCTACTCAAGAGTAAGCAACTAAGCGAAATAAAGCCATGGAACGCTTATTTGCCTTCTATCTATGCATTCTGACACTCCAACAATGTTTTCTGCTTCAATTTGACTCATTTTACAAAGGTGCTTATTCCTGGAGTGAATATGCAATTCTACTCAAGAGTAAGCAAATAAGCGAAATAAAGCCATGGAACGCTTATTTGCCTTCTATCTATGCATTCTGACACTCCAACAATGTTTTCTGCTTCAATTTGACTCATTTTACAAAGGTGCTTATTCCTGGAGTGAATATGCAGTTCTACTCAAGAGTAAGCAACTAAGCGAAATGAAGCCACGGAACGCTTATTTGCCTTCTATCTATGCATTCTGACACTCCAACAATGTTTTCTGCTTCAATTTGACTCATTTTAAAAAGGTGCTTATTCCTGGAGTGAATATGCTGTTCTACTCAAGAGTAAGCAACTAAGCGAAATAAAGCCATGGAACGCTTATTTGCCTTCTATCTATGCATTCTGACACTCCAACAATGTTTTCTGCTTCAATTTGACTGATTTTACAAAGGTGCTTATTCCTGAATATGCAGTTCTACTCAAGAGTAAGCAACTAAGCGAAATAAAGCCATGGAACGCTTATTTGCCTTCTATCTATGCATTCTGACACTCCAACAATGTTTTAAGCTTCAATTTGACTCATTTTACAAAGGTGCTTATTCCTGGAGTGAATATGCAATTCTACTCAAGAGTAAGCAAATAAGCGAAATAAAGCCATGGAACGCTTATTTGCCTCCTATCTATGCATTCTGACACTCCAACAATGTTTTCTGCTTCAATTTGACTCATTTTACAAAGGTGCTTATTCCTGGAGTGAATATGCAGTTCTACTCAAGAGTAAGCAACTAAGCGAAATGAAGCCACGGAACGCTTATGTGCCTTCTGTCTATGCATTCTGACACTCCAACAATGTTTTCTGCTTCAATTTGACTCATTTTAAAAAGGTGCTTATTCCTGGAGTGAACATGCAGTTCTACTCAAGAGTAAGCAACTAAGCGAAATGAAGCCACGGAACGCTTATTTGCCTTCTATCTATGCATTCTGACACTCCAACAATGTTTTCTGCTTCAATTTGACTCATTTTACAAAGGTGCTTATTCCTGGAGTGAATATGCAGTTCTACTCAAGAGCAAGCAACTAAGCGAAATGAAGCCATAGAACGCTTATTTGCCTTCTATCTATGCAGTCTGACACTCCAACAATGTTTTCTGCTTCAATTTGACTCATTTTACAAAGGTGCTTATTCCTGGAGTGAATATGCAGTTCTACGCAAGAGTAAGCAACTAAGCGAAATAAAGCCATGGAACGCTTATTTGCCTTCTATCTATGCATTCTGAAACTCCAACAATGTTTTCTGCTTCAATTTGACTCATTTTACAAAGGTGCTTATTCCTGGAGTGAATATGCAATTCTACTCAAGAGTAAGCAACTAAGCGAAATGAAGCCACGAAACGCTTATGTACCTTCTATCTATGCATTCTGACACTCCAACAAGTTTTCTGCTTGAATTTGACTCATTTTACAAAGGTGCTTATTCCTGGAGTGAATATGCAATTCTACTCAAGAGTAAGCAACTAAGCGAAATGAAGCCATAGAACGCTTATTTGCCTTCTATCTATGCAGTCTGACACTCCAACAATGTTTTCTGCTTCAATTTGACTCATTTTACAAAGGTGCTTATTCCTGGAGTGAATATGCAATTCTACTCAAGAGTAAGCAACTAAGCGAAATGAAGCCACGAAACGCTTATGTACCTTCTATCTATGCATTCTGACACTCCAACAAGTTTTCTGCTTGAATTTGACTCATTTTACAAAGGTGCTTATTCCTGGAGTGAAAATGCAGTTCTACTCAAGAGTAAGCAACTAAGCGAAATGAAGCCATAGAACGCTTATTTGCCTTCCATCTATGCATTCTGACACTCCAACAATGTTCTCTGCTTCAATTTGACTCATTTTACAAAGGTGCTTATTCCTGGAGTGAATATGCAATTCTACTCAAGAGTAAGCAAATAAGCGAAATAAAGCCATGGAACGCTTATTTGCCTCCTATCTATGCATTCTGACACTCCAACAATGTTTTCTGCTTCAATTTGACTCATTTTACAAAGGTGCTTATTCCTGGAGTGAATATGCAGTTCTACTCAAGAGTAAGCAACTAAGCGAAATGAAGCCACGGAACGCTTATTTGCCTTCTATCTATGCATTCTGACACTCCAACAATGTTTTCTGCTTCAATTTGACTCATTTTAAAAAGGTGCTTATTCCTGGAGTGAACATGCAGTTCTACTCAAGAGTAAGCAACTAAGCGAAATGAAGCCACGGAATGCTTATTTGCCTTCTATCTATGCATTCTGACACTCCAACAATGTTTTCTGCTTCAATTTGACTCATTTTACAAAGGTGCTTATTCCTGGAGTGAATATGCAGTTCTACTCAAGAGCAAGCAACTAAGCGAAATGAAGCCATAGAACGCTTATTTGCCTTCTATCTATGCAGTCTGACACTCCAACAATGTTTTCTGCTTCAATTTGACTCATTTTACAAAGGTGCTTATTCCTGGAGTGAATATGCAGTTCTACGCAAGAGTAAGCAACTAAGCGAAATAAAGCCATGGAACGCTTATATGCTTTCTATCTATGCATTCTGACACTCCAACAAGTTTTCTGCTTGAATTTGACTCATTTTACAAAGGTGCTTATTCCTGGAGTGAAAATGCAGTTCTACTCAAGAGTAAGCAACTAAGCGAAATGAAGCCATAGAACGCTTATTTGCCTTCCATCTATGCATTCTGACACTCCAACAATGTTTTCTGCTTCAATTTGACTCATTTTACAAAGGTGCTTATTCCTGGAGTGAATATGCAGTTCTACTCAAGAGTAAGCAACTAAGCGAAATGAAGCCACGGAAGGCTTATTTGCCTTCTATCTATGCATTCTGATACTCCAACAATGTTTTCTGCTTCAATTTGACTCATTTTACAAAGGTGCTTATTCCTGGAGTGAATATGCTGTTCTACTCAAGAGTAAGCAACTAAGCGAAATAAAGCCATGGAACGCTTATTTGCCTTCTATCTATGCATTCTGACACTCCAACAATGTTTTCTGCTTCAATTTGACTCATTTTACAAAGGTGCTTATTCCTGGAGTGAATATGCAGTTCTACTCAAGAGTAAGCAACTAAGCGAAATGAAGCCACGGAACGCTTACTTGCCTTCTATCTATGCATTTTGACACTCCAACAATGTTTTCTGCTTCAATTTGACTCATTTTACAAAGGTGCTTATTCCTGGAGTGAATATGCTGTTCTACTCAAGAGTAAGCAACTAAGCGAAATAAAGCCATGGAACGCTTATTTGCCTTCTATCTATGCATTCTGACACTCCAACAATGTTTTCTGCTTCAATTTGACTCATTTTACAAAGGTGCTTATTCCTGGAGTGAATATGCAGTTCTACTCAAGAGTAAGCAACTAAGCGAAATGAAGCCACGGAACGCTTATTTGCCTTCTATCTATGCATTCTGACACTCCAACAATGTTTTCTGCTTCAATTTGACTCATTTTAAAAAGGTGCTTATTCCTGGAGTGAACATGCAGTTCTACTCAAGAGTAAGCAACTAAGCGAAATGAAGCCACGGAATGCTTATTTGCCTTCTATCTATGCATTCTGACACTCCAACAATGTTTTCTGCTTCAATTTGACTCATTTTACAAAGGTGCTTATTCCTGGAGTGAATATGCAGTTCTACTCAAGAGCAAGCAACTAAGCGAAATGAAGCCATAGAACGCTTATTTGCCTTCTATCTATGCAGTCTGACACTCCAACAATGTTTTCTGCTTCAATTTGACTCATTTTACAAAGGTGCTTATTCCTGGAGTGAATATGCAGTTCTACGCAAGAGTAAGCAACTAAGCGAAATAAAGCCATGGAACGCTTATATGCTTTCTATCTATGCATTCTGACACTCCAACAAGTTTTCTGCTTGAATTTGACTCATTTTACAAAGGTGCTTATTCCTGGAGTGAAAATGCAGTTCTACTCAAGAGTAAGCAACTAAGCGAAATGAAGCCATAGAACGCTTATTTGCCTTCCATCTATGCATTCTGACACTCCAACAATGTTTTCTGCTTCAATTTGACTCATTTTACAAAGGTGCTTATTCCTGGAGTGAATATGCAGTTCTACTCAAGAGTAAGCAACTAAGCGAAATGAAGCCACGGAACGCTTATTTGCCTTCTATCTATGCATTCTGATACTCCAACAATGTTTTCTGCTTCAATTTGACTCATTTTACAAAGGTGCTTATTCCTGGAGTGAATATGCTGTTCTACTCAAGAGTAAGCAACTAAGCGAAATAAAGCCATGGAACGCTTATTTGCCTTCTATCTATGCATTCTGACACTCCAACAATGTTTTCTGCTTCAATTTGACTCATTTTACAAAGGTGCTTATTCCTGGAGTGAATATGCAGTTCTACTCAAGAGTAAGCAACTAAGCGAAATGAAGCCACGGAACGCTTATTTGCCTTCTATCTATGCATTTTGACACTCCAACAATGTTTTCTGCTTCAATTTGACTCATTTTACAAAGGTGCTTATTCCTGGAGTGAATATGCTGTTCTACTCAAGAGTAAGCAACTAAGCGAAATAAAGCCATGGAACGCTTATTTGCCTTCTATCTATGCATTCTGACACTCCAACAATGTTTTCTGCTTCAATTTGACTCATTTTACAAAGGTGCTTATTCCTGGAGTGAATATGCAGTTCTACTCAAGAGTAAGCAACTAAGCGAAATAAAGCCATGGAACGCTTATTTGCCTTCTATCTATGCATTCTGACACTCCAACAATGTTTTCTGCTTCAATTTGACTCATTTTACAAAGGTGCTTATTCCTGGAGTGAATATGCAGTTCTACTCAAGAGTAAGCAACTAAGCGAAATAAAGCCATGGAACGCTTATTTGCCTTCTATCTATGCATTCTGACACTCCAACAATGTTTTCTGCTTCAATTTGACTCATTTTACAAAGGTGCTTATTCCTGGAGTGAATATGCAATTCTACTCAAGAGTAAGCAAATAAGCGAAATAAAGCCATGGAACGCTTATTTGCCTTCTATCTATGCATTCTGACACTCCAACAATGTTTTCTGCTTCAATTTGACTCATTTTACAAAGGTGCTTATTCCTGGAGTGAATATGCAGTTCTACTCAAGAGTAAGCAACTAAGCGAAATGAAGCCACGGAACGCTTATTTGCCTTCTATCTATGCATTCTGACACTCCAACAATGTTTTCTGCTTCAATTTGACTCATTTTAAAAAGGTGCTTATTCCTGGAGTGAATATGCTGTTCTACTCAAGAGTAAGCAACTAAGCGAAATAAAGCCATGGAACGCTTATTTGCCTTCTATCTATGCATTCTGACACTCCAACAATGTTTTCTGCTTCAATTTGACTCATTTTACAAAGGTGCTTATTCCTGGAGTGAATATGCAGTTCTACTCAAGAGTAAGCAACTAAGCGAAATAAAGCCATGGAACGCTTATTTGCCTTCTATCTATGCATTCTGACACTCCAACAATGTTTTCTGCTTCAATTTGACTCATTTTACAAAGGTGCTTATTCCTGGAGTGAATATGCAATTCTACTCAAGAGTAAGCAAATAAGCGAAATAAAGCCATGGAACGCTTATTTGCCTCCTATCTATGCATTCTGACACTCCAACAATGTTTTCTGCTTCAATTTGACTCATTTTACAAAGGTGCTTATTCCTGGAGTGAATATGCAGTTCTACTCAAGAGTAAGCAACTAAGCGAAATGAAGCCACGGAACGCTTATTTGCCTTCTATCTATGCATTCTGACACTCCAACAATGTTTTCTGCTTCAATTTGACTCATTTTAAAAAGGTGCTTATTCCTGGAGTGAACATGCAGTTCTACTCAAGAGTAAGCAACTAAGCGAAATGAAGCCACGGAACGCTTATTTGCCTTCTATCTATGCATTCTGACACTCCAACAATGTTTTCTGCTTCAATTTGACTCATTTTACAAAGTTGCTTATTCCTGGAGTGAATATGCAGTTCTACTCAAGAGCAAGCAACTAAGCGAAATGAAGCCATAGAACGCTTATTTGCCTTCTATCTATGCAGTCTGACACTCCAACAATGTTTTCTGCTTCAATTTGACTCATTTTACAAAGGTGCTTATTCCTGGAGTGAATATGCAGTTCTACGCAAGAGTAAGCAACTAAGCGAAATAAAGCCATGGAACGCTTATATGCTTTCTATCTATGCATTCTGACACTCCAACAAGTTTTCTGCTTGAATTTGACTCATTTTACAAAGGTGCTTATTCCTGGAGTGAAAATGCAGTTCTACTCAAGAGTAAGCAACTAAGCGAAATGAAGCCATAGAACGCTTATTTGCCTTCCATCTATGCATTCTGACACTCCAACAATGTTTTCTGCTTCAATTTGACTCATTTTACAAAGGTGCTTATTCCTGGAGTGAATATGCAATTCTACTCAAGAGTAAGCAAATAAGCGAAATAAAGCCATGGAACGCTTATTTGCCTCCTATCTATGCATTCTGACACTCCAACAATGTTTTCTGCTTCAATTTGACTCATTTTACAAAGGTGCTTATTCCTGGAGTGAATATGCAGTTCTACTCAAGAGTAAGCAACTAAGCGAAAGGAAGCCACGGAACGCTTATTTGCCTTCTATCTATGCATTCTGACACTCCAACAATGTTTTCTGCTTCAATTTGACTCATTTTAAAAAGGTGCTTATTCCTGGAGTGAACATGCAGTTCTACTCAAGAGTAAGCAACTAAGCGAAATGAAGCCACGGAATGCTTATTTGCCTTCTATCTATGCATTCTGACACTCCAACAATGTTTTCTGCTTCAATTTGACTCATTTTACAAAGGTGCTTATTCCTGGAGTGAATATGCAGTTCTACTCAAGAGCAAGCAACTAAGCGAAATGAAGCCATAGAACGCTTATTTGCCTTCTATCTATGCAGTCTGACACTCCAACAATGTTTTCTGCTTCAATTTGACTCATTTTACAAAGGTGCTTATTCCTGGAGTGAATATGCAGTTCTACGCAAGAGTAAGCAACTAAGCGAAATAAAGCCATGGAACGCTTATATGCTTTCTATCTATGCATTCTGACACTCCAACAAGTTTTCTGCTTGAATTTGACTCATTTTACAAAGGTGCTTATTCCTGGAGTGAAAATGCAGTTCTACTCAAGAGTAAGCAACTAAGCGAAATGAAGCCATAGAACGCTTATTTGCCTTCCATCTATGCATTCTGACACTCCAACAATGTTTTCTGCTTCAATTTGACTCATTTTACAAAGGTGCTTATTCCTGGAGTGAATATGCAGTTCTACTCAAGAGTAAGCAACTAAGCGAAATGAAGCCACGGAACGCTTATTTGCCTTCTATCTATGCATTCTGATACTCCAACAATGTTTTCTGCTTCAATTTGACTCATTTTACAAAGGTGCTTATTCCTGGAGTGAATATGCTGTTCTACTCAAGAGTAAGCAACTAAGCGAAATAAAGCCATGGAACGCTTATTTGCCTTCTATCTATGCATTCTGACACTCCAACAATGTTTTCTGCTTCAATTTGACTCATTTTACAAAGGTGCTTATTCCTGGAGTGAATATGCAGTTCTACTCAAGAGTAAGCAACTAAGCGAAATGAAGCCACGGAACGCTTATTTGCCTTCTATCTATGCATTCTGACACTCCAACAATGTTTTCTGCTTCAATTTGACTCATTTTAAAAAGGTGCTTATTCCTGGAGTGAACATGCAGTTCTACTCAAGAGTAAGCAACTAAGCGAAATGAAGCCACAGAACGCTTATTTGCCTTCTATCTCTGCATTCTGACACTCCAACAATGTTTTCTGCTTCAATTTGACTCATTTTACAAAGGTGCTTATTCCTGGAGTGAATTTGCAGTTCTACTCAAGAGTAAGCAACTAAGCGAAATAAAGCCATGGAACGCTTATATGCTTTCTATCTATGCATTCTGACACTCCAACAAGTTTTCTGCTTCAATTTGACTCATTTTACGAAGGTGCTTATTCCTGGAGTGAAAATGCAGTTCTACTCAAGAGTAAGCAACTAAGCGAAATGAAGCCATAGAACGCTTATTTGCCTTCTATCTATGCATTCTGACACTCCAACAATGTTTTCTGCTTCAATTTGACTCATTTTACAAAGGTGCTTATTCCTGGAGTGAATATGCAGTTCTACTCAAGAGTAAGCAACTAAGCGAAATGAAGCCACGGAACGCTTATTTGCCTTCTATCTATGCATTCTGACACTCCAACAATGTTTTCTGCTTCAATTTGACTCATTTTACAAAGGTGCTTATTCCTGGAGTGAATATGCAGTTCTACTCAAGAGTAAGCAACTAAGCGAAATAAAGCCATGGAACGCTTATTTGCCTTCTATCTATGCATTCTGACACTCCAACAATGTTTTCTGCTTCAATTTGACTCATTTTACAAAGGTGCTTATTCCTGGAGTGAATATGCAATTCTACTCAAGAGTAAGCAAATAAGCGAAATAAAGCCATGGAACGCTTATTTGCCTTCTATCTATGCATTCTGACACTCCAACAATGTTTTCTGCTTCAATTTGACTCATTTTACAAAGGTGCTTATTCCTGGAGTGAATATGCAATTCTACTCAAGAGTAAGCAAATAAGCGAAATAAAGCCATGGAACGCTTATTTGCCTTCTATCTATGCATTCTGACACTCCAACAATGTTTTCTGCTTCAATTTGACTCATTTTACAAAGGTGCTTATTCCTGGAGTGAATATGCAGTTCTACTCAAGAGTAAGCAACTAAGCGAAATAAAGCCACGGAACGCTTTTTTGCCTTCTATCTATGCATTCTGACACTCCAACAATGTGTTTTGCTTCAATTTGACTCATTTTACAAAGGTGCTTATTCCTGGAGTGAATATGCAATTCTACTCAAGATTAAGCAAATAAGCGAAATAAAGCCATGGAACGCTTATTTGCCTTCTATCTATGCATTCTGACACTCCAACAATGTTTTCTGCTTCAATTTGACTCATTTTACAAAGGTGCTTATTCCTGGAGTGAATATGCAGTTCTACTCAAGAGTAAGCAACTAAGCGAAATGAAGCCACGGAACGCTTATATGCTTTCTATCTATGCATTCTGACACTCCAACAAGTTTTCTGCTTGAATTTGACTCATTTTACAAAGGTGCTTATTCCTGGAGTGAAAATGCAGTTCTACTCAAGAGTAAGCAACTAAGCGAAATGAAGCCATAGAACGCTTATTTGCCTTCCATCTATGCATTCTGACACTCCAACAATGTTTTCTGCTTCAATTTGACTCATTTTACAAAGGTGCTTATTCCTGGAGTGAATATGCTGTTCTACTCAAGAGTAAGCAACTAAGCGAAATGAAGCCACGGAACGCTTATTTGCCTTCTATCTATGCATTCTGACACTCCAACAATGTTTTCTGCTTCAATTTGACTCATTTTACAAAGGTGCTTATTCCTGGAGTGAATATGCTGTTCTACTCAAGAGTAAGCAACTAAGCGAAATAAAGCCATGGAACGCTTATTTTCCTTCTATCTATGCATTCTGACACTCCAACAATGTTTTCTGCTTCAATTTGACTCATTTTACAAAGGTGCTTATTCCTGGAGTGAATATGCAGTTCTACTCAAGAGTAAGCAACTAAGCGAAATGAAGCCACGGAACGCTTATTTGCCTTCTATCTATGCATTCTGACACTCCAACAATGTTTTCTGCTTCAATTTGACTCATTTTAAAAAGGTGCTTATTCCTGGAGTGAACATGCAGTTCTACTCAAGAGTAAGCAACTAAGCGAAATGAAGCCACGGAATGCTTATTTGCCTTCTATCTATGCATTCTGACACTCCAACAATGTTTTCTGCTTCAATTTGACTCATTTTACAAAGGTGCTTATTCCTGGAGTGAATATGCAGTTCTACTCAAGAGCAAGCAACTAAGCGAAATGAAGCCATAGAACGCTTATTTGCCTTCTATCTATGCAGTCTGACACTCCAACAATGTTTTCTGCTTCGATTTGACTCATTTTACAAAGGTGCTTATTCCTGGAGTGAATATGCAGTTCTACGCAAGAGTAAGCAACTAAGCGAAATAAAGCCATGGAACGCTTATATGCTTTCTATCTATGCATTCTGACACTCCAACAAGTTTTCTGCTTGAATTTGACTCATTTTAGAAAGGTGCTTATTCCTGGAGTGAAAATGCAGTTCTACTCAAGAGTAAGCAACTAAGCGAAATGAAGCCATAGAACGCTTATTTGCCTTCCATCTATGCATTCTGACACTCCAACAATGTTTTCTGCTTCAATTTGACTCATTTTACAAAGGTGCTTATTCCTGGAGTGAATATGCAGTTCTACTCAAGAGTAAGCAACTAAGCGAAATGAAGCCACGGAACGCTTATTTGCCTTCTATCTATGCATTCTGATACTCCAACAATGTTTTCTGCTTCAATTTGACTCATTTTACAAAGGTGCTTATTCCTGGAGTGAATATGCTGTTCTACTCAAGAGTAAGCAACTAAGCGAAATAAAGCCATGGAACGCTTATTTGCCTTCCATCTATGCATTCTGACACTCCAACAATGTTTTCTGCTTCAATTTGACTCATTTTACAAAGGTGCTTATTCCTGGAGTGAATATGCAGTTCTACTCAAGAGTAAGCAACTAAGCGAAATAAAGCCATGGAACGCTTATTTGCCTTCAATCTATGCATTCTGACACTCCAACAATGTTTTCTGCTTCAATTTGACTCATTTTACAAAGGTGCTTATTCCTGGAGTGAATATGCAGTTCTACTCAAGAGTAAGCAAATAAGCGAAATAAAGCCATGGAACGCTTATTTGCCTTCTATCTATGCATTCTGACACTCCAACAATGTTTTCTGCTTCAATTTGACTCATTTTACAAAGGTGCTTATTCCTGGAGTGAATATGCAGTTCTACTCAAGAGTAAGCAACTAAGCGAAATGAAGCCACGGAACGCTTATTTGCCTTCTATCTATGCATTCTGACACTCCAACAATGTTTTCTGCTTCAATTTGACTCATTTTAAAAAGGTGCTTATTCCTGGAGTGAACATGCAGTTCTACTCAAGAGTAAGCAACTAAGCGAAATGAAGCCACAGAACGCTTATTTGCCTTCTATCTCTGCATTCTGACACTCCAACAATGTTTTCTGCTTCAATTTGACTCATTTTACAAAGGTGCTTATTCCTGGAGTGAATATGCTGTTCTACTCAAGAGTAAGCAACTAAGCGAAATAAAGCCATGGAACGCTTATTTGCCTTCTATCTATGCATTCTGACACTCCAACAATGTTTTCTGCTTCAATTTGACTCATTTTACAAAGGTGCTTATTCCTGGAGTGAATATGCTGTTCTACTCAAGAGTAAGCAACTAAGCGAAATAAAGCCATGGAACGCTTATTTGCCTTCTATCTATGCATTCTGACACTCCAACAATGTTTTCTGCTTCAATTTGACTCATTTTACAAAGGTGCTTATTCCTGGAGTGAATATGCAGTTCTACTCAAGAGTAAGCAACTAAGCGAAATAAAGCCATGGAACGCTTATTTGCCTTCTATCTATGCATTCTGACACTCCAACAATGTTTTCTGCTTCAATTTGACTCATTTTACAAAGGTGCTTATTCCTGGAGTGAAAATGCAGTTCTACTCAAGAGTAAGCAACTAAGCGAAATGAAGCCATAGAACGCTTATTTGCCTTCTATCTATGCATTCTGACACTCCAACAATGTTTTCTGCTTCAATTTGACTCATTTTACAAAGGTGCTTATTCCTGGAGTGAATATGCAGTTCTACTCAAGAGTAAGCAACTAAGCGAAATGAAGCCACGGAACGCTTATTTGCCTTCTATCTATGCATTCTGACACTCCAACAATGTTTTCTGCTTCAATTTGACTCATTTTACAAAGGTGCTTATTCCTGGAGTGAATATGCTGTTCTACTCAAGAGTAAGCAACTAAGCGAAATAAAGCCACGGAACGCTTATTTGCCTTCTATCTATGCATTCTGACACTCCAACAATGTTTTCTGCTTCAATTTGACTCATTTTACAAAGGTGCTTATTCCTGGAGTGAATATGCAGTTCTACTCAAGAGTAAGTAACTAAGCGAAATAAAGCCACGAAACGCTTATTTGCCTTCTATCTATGCATTCTGACACTCCAACAATGTTTTCTGCTTCAATTTGACTCATTTTACAAAGGTGCTTATTCCTGGAGTGAATATGCAGTTCTACTCAAGAGCAAGCAACTAAGCGAAATGAAGCCATAGAACGCTTATTTGCCTTCTATCTATGCATTCTGACACTCCAACAATGTTTTCTGCTTCAATTTGACTCATTTTACAAAGGTGCTTATTCCTGGAGTGAATATGCTGTTCTACTCAAGAGTAAGCAACTAAGCGAAATAAAGCCATGGAACGCTTATTTGCCTTCTATCTATGCATTCTGACACTCCAACAATGTGTTTTGCTTCAATTTGACTCATTTTACAAAGGTGCTTATTCCTGGAGTGAATATGCAATTCTACTCAAGATTAAGCAAATAAGCGAAATAAAGCCATGGAACGCTTATTTGCCTTCTATCTATGCATTCTGACACTCCAACAATGTTTTCTGCTTCAATTTGACTCATTTTACAAAGGTGCTTATTCCTGGAGTGAAAATGCAGTTCTACTCAAGAGTAAGCAACTAAGCGAAATGAAGCCATAGAACGCTTATTTGCCTTCTATCTATGCATTCTGACACTCCAACAATGTTTTCTGCTTCAATTTGACTCATTTTACAAAGGTGCTTATTCCTGGAGTGAATATGCAGTTCTACTCAAGAGTAAGCAACTAAGCGAAATGAAGCCACGGAACGCTTATATGCCTTCTATCTATGCATTCTGACACTCCAACAATGTTTTCTGCTTCAATTTGACTCATTTTACAAAGGTGCTTATTCCTGGAGTGAATATGCTGTTCTACTCAAGAGTAAGCAACTAAGCGAAATAAAGCCATGGAACGCTTATTTGCCTTCTATCTATGCATTCTGACACTCCAACAATGTTTTCTGCTTCAATTTGACTCATTTTACAAAGGTGCTTATTCCTGGAGTGAATATGCAGTTCTACTCAAGAGTAAGCAACTAAGCGAAATAAAGCCATGGAACGCTTATTTGCCTTCTATCTATGCATTCTGACACTCCAACAATGTTTTCTGCTTCAATTTGACTCATTTTACAAAGGTGCTTATTCCTGGAGTGAAAATGCAGTTCTACTCAAGAGTAAGCAACTAAGCGAAATGAAGCCATAGAACGCTTATTTGCCTTCTATCTATGCATTCTGACACTCCAACAATGTTTTCTGCTTCAATTTGACTCATTTTACAAAGGTGCTTATTCCTGGAGTGAATATGCAGTTCTACTCAAGAGTAAGCAACTAAGCGAAATGAAGCCACGGAACGCTTATTTGCCTTCTATCTATGCATTCTGACACTCCAACAATGTTTTCTGCTTCAATTTGACTCATTTTACAAAGGTGCTTATTCCTGGAGTGAATATGCTGTTCTACTCAAGAGTAAGCAACTAAGCGAAATAAAGCCACGGAACGCTTATTTGCCTTCTATCTATGCATTCTGACACTCCAACAATGTTTTCTGCTTCAATTTGACTCATTTTACAAAGGTGCTTATTCCTGGAGTGAATATGCAGTTCTACTCAAGAGTAAGCAACTAAGCGAAATAAAGCCACGAAACGCTTATTTGCCTTCTATCTATGCATTCTGACACTCCAACAATGTTTTCTGCTTCAATTTGACTCATTTTACAAAGGTGCTTATTCCTGGAGTGAATATGCAGTTCTACTCAAGAGCAAGCAACTAAGCGAAATGAAGCCATAGAACGCTTATTTGCCTTCTATCTATGCATTCTGACACTCCAACAATGTTTTCTGCTTCAATTTGACTCATTTTACAAAGGTGCTTATTCCTGGAGTGAATATGCTGTTCTACTCAAGAGTAAGCAACTAAGCGAAATAAAGCCATGGAACGCTTATTTGCCTTCTATCTATGCATTCTGACACTCCAACAATGTGTTTTGCTTCAATTTGACTCATTTTACAAAGGTGCTTATTCCTGGAGTGAATATGCTGTTCTACTCAAGAGTAAGCAACTAAGCGAAATGAAGCCACGGAACGCTTATATGCTTTCTATCTATGCATTCTGACACTCCAACAAGTTTTCTGCTTGAATTTGACTCATTTTACAAAGGTGCTTATTCCTGGAGTGAAAATGCAGTTCTACTCAAGAGTAAGCAACTAAGCGAAATGAAGCCATGGAACGCTTATTTGCCTTCCACCTATGCATTCTGACACTCCAACAATGTTTTCTGCTTCAATTTGACTCATTTTACAAAGGTGCTTATTCCTGGAGTGAATATGCAGTTCTACTCAAGAGTAAGCAACTAAGCGAAATAAAGCCATGGAACGCTTATTTGCCTTCTATCTATGCATTCTGACACTCCAACAATGTTTTCTGCTTCAATTTGACTTATTTGCCTTCTATCTATGCATTCTGACACTCCAACAATGTTTTCTGCTTCAATTTGACTCATTTTAAAAAGGTGCTTATTCCTGGAGTGAATATGCAGTTCTACTCAAGAGTAAGCAACTAAGCGAAATGAAGCCACAGAACGCTTATTTGCCTTCTATCTATGCATTCTGACACTCCAACAATGTTTTCTGCTTCAATTTGACTCATTTTACAAAGGTGCTTATTCCTGGAGTGAATTTGCAGTTCTACTCAAGAGTAAGCAACTAAGCGAAATAAAGCCATGGAACGCTTATATGCTTTCTATCTATGCATTCTGACACTCCAACAAGTTTTCTGCTTCAATTTGACTCATTTTACGAAGGTGCTTATTCCTGGAGTGAAAATGCAGTTCTACTCAAGAGTAAGCAACTAAGCGAAATGAAGCCATAGAACGCTTATTTGCCTTCTATCTATGCATTCTGACACTCCAACAATGTTTTCTGCTTCAATTTGACTCATTTTACAAAGGTGCTTATTCCTGGAGTGAATATGCAGTTCTACTCAAGAGTAAGCAACTAAGCGAAATGAAGCCACGGAACGCTTATTTGCCTTCTACCTATGCATTCTGACACTCCAACAATGTTTTCTGCTTCAATTTGACTCATTTTACAAAGGTGCTTATTCCTGGAGTGAATTTGCAGTTCTACTCAAGAGTAAGCAACTAAGCGAAATAAAGCCATGGAACGCTTATATGCTTTCTATCTATGCATTCTGACACTCCAACAAGTTTTCTGCTTCAATTTGACTCATTTTACGAAGGTGCTTATTCCTGGAGTGAAAATGCAGTTCTACTCAAGAGTAAGCAACTAAGCGAAATGAAGCCATAGAACGCTTATTTGCCTTCTATCTATGCATTCTGACACTCCAACAATGTTTTCTGCTTCAATTTGACTCATTTTACAAAGGTGCTTATTCCTGGAGTGAATATGCAGTTCTACTCAAGAGTAAGCAACTAAGCGAAATGAAGCCACGGAACGCTTATTTGCCTTCTACCTATGCATTCTGACACTCCAACAATGTTTTCTGCTTCAATTTGACTCATTTTACAAAGGTGCTTATTCCTGGAGTGAATATGCTGTTCTACTCAAGAGTAAGCAACTAAGCGAAATAAAGCCATGGAACGCTTATTTGCCTTCTATCTATGCATTCTGACACTCCAACAATGTTTTCTGCTTCAATTTGCCTCATTTTACAAAGGTGCTTATTCCTGGAGTGAATATGCAGTTCTACTCAAGAGTAAGCAACTAAGCGAAATAAAGCCATGGAACGCTTATTTGCCTTCTATCTATGCATTCTGACACTCCAACAATGTTTTCTGCTTCAATTTGACTCATTTTACAAAGGTGCTTATTCCTGGAGTGAATATGCAATTCTACTCAAGAGTAAGCAAATAAGCGAAATAAAGCCATGGAACGCTTATTTGCCTTCTATCTATGCATTCTGACACTCCAACAATGTTTTCTGCTTCAATTTGACTCATTTTACAAAGGTGCTTATTCCTGGAGTGAATATGCAGTTCTACTCAAGAGTAAGCAACTAAGCGAAATAAAGCCATGGAACGCTTATTTGCCTTCTATCTATACATTCTGACACTCCAACAATGTTTTCTGCTTCAATTTGACTCATTTTACAAAGGTGCTTATTCCTGGAGTGAATATGCAGTTCTACTCAAGAGTAAGCAACTAAGCGAAATAAAGCCATGGAACGCTTATTTGCCTTCTATCTATGCATTCTGACACTCCAACAATGTTTTCTGCTTCAATTTGACTCATTTTACAAAGGTGCTTATTCCTGGAGTGAATATGCAATTCTACTCAAGAGTAAGCAAATAAGCGAAATAAAGCCATGGAATGCTTATTTGCCTTCTATCTATGCATTCTGACACTCCAACAATGTTTTCTGCTTCAATTTGACTCATTTTACAAAGGTGCTTATTCCTGGAGTGAATATGCAGTTCTACTCAAGAGTAAGCAACTAAGCGAAATGAAGCCACGGAACGCTTATTTGCCTTCTATCTATGCATTCTGACACTCCAACAATGTTTTCTGCTTCAATTTGACTCATTTTAAAAAGGTGCTTATTCCTGGAGTGAACATGCAGTTCTACTCAAGAGTAAGCAACTAAGCGAAATGAAGCCACGGAATGCTTATTTGCCTTCTATCTATGCATTCTGACACTCCAACAATGTTTTCTGCTTCAATTTGACTCATTTTACAAAGGTGCTTATTCCTGGAGTGAATATGCAGTTCTACTCAAGAGCAAGCAACTAAGCGAAATGAAGCCATAGAACGCTTATTTGCCTTCTATCTATGCAGTCTGACACTCCAACAATGTTTTCTGCTTCAATTTGACTCATTTTACAAAGGTGCTTATTCCTGGAGTGAATATGCAATTCTACTCAAGAGTAAGCAAATAAGCGAAATAAAGCCATGGAACGCTTATTTGCCTTCTATCTATGCATTCTGACACTCCAACAATGTTTTCTGCTTCAATTTGACTCATTTTACAAAGGTGCTTATTCCTGGAGTGAATATGCAGTTCTACTCAAGAGTAAGCAACTAAGCGAAATAAAGCCATGGAACGCTTATTTGCCTTCTATCTATGCATTCTGACACTCCAACAATGTTTTCTGCTTCAATTTGACTCATTTTACAAAGGTGCTTATTCCTGGAGTGAATATGCAGTTCTACTCAAGAGTAAGCAACTAAGCGAAATAAAGCCATGGAACGCTTATTTGCCTTCTATCTATGCATTCTGACACTCCAACAATGTTTTCTGCTTCAATTTGACTCATTTTACAAAGGTGCTTATTCCTGGAGTGAATATGCAGTTCTACTCAAGAGCAAGCAACTAAGCGAAATGAAGCCATAGAACGCTTATTTGCCTTCTATCTATGCAGTCTGACACTCCAACAATGTTTTCTGCTTCAATTTGACTCATTTTACAAAGGTGCTTATTCCTGGAGTGAATATGCAATTCTACTCAAGAGTAAGCAAATAAGCGAAATAAAGCCATGGAACGCTTATTTGCCTTCTATCTATGCATTCTGACACTCCAACAATGTTTTCTGCTTCAATTTGACTCATTTTACAAAGGTGCTTATTCCTGGAGTGAATATGCAGTTCTACTCAAGAGTAAGCAACTAAGCGAAATAAAGCCATGGAACGCTTATTTGCCTTCTATCTATGCATTCTGACACTCCAACAATGTTTTCTGCTTCAATTTGACTCATTTTACAAAGGTGCTTATTCCTGGAGTGAATATGCAATTCTACTCAAGAGTAAGCAAATAAGCGAAATAAAGCCATGGAACGCTTATTTGCCTTCTATCTATGCATTCTGACACTCCAACAATGTTTTCTGCTTCAATTTGACTCATTTTACAAAGGTGCTTATTCCTGGAGTGAATATGCAGTTCTACTCAAGAGTAAGCAACTAAGCGAAATGAAGCCACGGAACGCTTATTTGCCTTCTATCTATGCATTCTGACACTCCAACAATGTTTTCTGCTTTAATTTGACTCATTTTAAAAAGGTGCTTATTCCTGGAGTGAATATGCAGTTCTACTCAAGAGTAAGCAACTAAGCGAAATGAAGCCACGGAATGCTTATTTGCCTTCTATCTATGCATTCTGACACTCCAACAATGTTTTCTGCTTCAATTTGACTCATTTTACAAAGGTGCTTATTCCTGGAGTGAATATGCAGTTCTACTCAAGAGCAAGCAACTAAGCGAAATGAAGCCATAGAACGCTTATTTGCCTTCTATCTATGCAGTCTGACACTCCAACAATGTTTTCTGCTTCAATTTGACTCATTTTACAAAGGTGCTTATTCCTGGAGTGAATATGCAGTTCTACGCAAGAGTAAGCAACTAAGCGAAATAAAGCCATGGAACGCTTATATGCTTTCTATCTATGCATTCTGACACTCCAACAAGTTTTCTGCTTGAATTTGACTCATTTTACAAAGGTGCTTATTCCTGGAGTGAAAATGCAGTTCTACTCAAGAGTAAGCAACTAAGCGAAATGAAGCCACGGAACGCTTATTTGCCTTCTATCTATGCATTCTGACACTCCAACAATGTTTTCTGCTTCAATTTGACTCATTTTACAAAGGTGCTTATTCCTGGAGTGAGTATGCTGTTCTACTCAAGAGTAAGCACCTAAGCGAAATAAAGCCATGGAACGCTTATTTGCCTTCTATCTATGCATTCTGACACTCCAACAATGTTTTCTGCTTCAATTTGACTCATTTTACAAAGGGGCTTATTCCTGGAGTGAATATGCAATTCTACTCAAGAGTAAGCAAATAAGCGAAATAAAGCCATGGAACGCTTATTTGCCTTCTATCTATGCATTCTGACACTCCAACAATGTTTTCTGCTTCAATTTGACTCATTTTACAAAGGTGCTTATTCCTGGAGTGAATATGCAGTTCTACTCAAGAGTAAGCAACTAAGCGAAATAAAGCCACGGAACGCTTTTTTGCCTTCTATCTATGCATTCTGACACTCCAACAATGTTTTCTGCTTCAATTTGACTCATTTTAAAAAGGTGCTTATTCCTGGAGTGAACATGCAGTTCTACTCAAGAGTAAGCAACTAAGCGAAATGAAGCCACGGAACGCTTATTTGCCTTCTATCTATGCATTCTGACACTCCAACAATGTGTTTTGCTTCAATTTGACTCATTTTACAAAGGTGCTTATTCCTGGAGTGAATATGCAATTCTACTCAAGAGTAAGCAAATAAGCGAAATAAAGCCATGGAACGCTTATTTGCCTTCTATCTATGCATTCTGACACTCCAACAATGTTTTCTGCTTCAATTTGACTCATTTTACAAAGGTGCTTATTCCTGGAGTGAATATGCAGTTCTACTCAAGAGTAAGCAACTAAGCGAAATGAAGCCACGGAACGCTTATTTGCCTTCTATCTATGCATTCTGACACTCCAACAATGTTTTCTGCTTCAATTTGACTCATTTTACAAAGGTGCTTATTCCTGGAGTGAATATGCAATTCTACTCAAGAGTAAGCAAATAAGCGAAATGAAGCCACGGAACGCTTATTTGCCTTCTATCTATGCATTCTGACACTCCAACAATGTTTTCTGCTTCAATTTGACTCATTTTACAAAGGTGCTTATTCCTGGAGTGAATATGCAGTTCTACTCAAGAGTAAGCAACTAAGCGAAATGAAGCCACGGAACGCTTATTTGCCTTCTATCTATGCATTCTGACACTCCAACAATGTTTTCTGCTTCAATTTGACTCATTTTACAAAGGTGCTTATTCCTGGAGTGAATATGCAGTTCTACTCAAGAGTAAGCAACTAAGCGAAATAAAGCCATGGAACGCTTATTTGCCTTCTATCTATGCATTCTGAAACTCCAACAATGTTTTCTGCTTCAATTTGACTCATTTTACAAAGGTGCTTATTCCTGGAGTGAATATGCAGTTCTACTCAAGAGTAAGCAACTAAGCGAAATAAAGCCATGGAACGCTTATTTGCCTTCTATCTATGCATTCTGACACTCCAACAATGTTTTCTGCTTCAATTTGACTCATTTTACAAAGGTGCTTATTCCCGGAGTGAATATGCAGTTCTACTCAAGAGTAAGCAACTAAGCGAAATGAAGCCACGGAACGCTTATTTGCCTTCTATCTATGCATTCTGACACTCCAACAATGTTTTCTGCTTCAATTTGACTCATTTTACAAAGGTGCTTATTCCTGGAGTGAATATGCAGTTCTACTCAAGAGTAAGCAACTAAGCGAAATGAAGCCACGAAACGCTTATTTACCTTCTATCTATGCATTCTGACACTCCAACAATGTTTTCTGCTTCAATTTGACTCATTTTAAAAAGGTGCTTATTCCTGGAGTGAACATGCAGTTCTACTCAAGAGTAAGCAACTAAGAGAAATGAAGCCACAGAACGCTTATTTGCCTTCTATCTATGCATTCTGGCACTCCAACAATGTTTTCTGCTTCAATTTGACTCATTTTACAAAGATGCTTATTCCTGGAGTGAATTTGCAGTTCTACTCAAGAGTAAGCAACTAAGAGAAATGAAGCCATAGAACGCTTATTTGCCTTCTATCTATGCATTCTGACACTCCAACAATGTTTTCTGCTTCAATTTGACTCATTTTACAAAGGTGCTTATTCCTGGAGTGAATATGCAGTTCTACTCAAGAGTAAGTAACTAAGCGAAATGAAGCCACGAAACGCTTATTTACCTTCTATCTATGCATTCTGACACTCCAACAATGTTTTCTGCTTCAATTTGACTCATTTTACAAAGGTGCTTATTCCTGGAGTGAATATGCAGTTCTACTCAAGAGTAAGCAACTAAGCGAAATGAAGCCACGGAACGCTTATTTGCCTTCTATCTATGCATTCTGACACTCCAACAATGTTTTCTGCTTCAATTTGACTCATTTTACAAAGGTGCTTATTCCTGGAGTGAATATGCAGTTCTACTCAAGAGTAAGCAACTAAGCGAAATAAAGCCATAGAACGCTTATTTGCCTTCTATCTATGCATTCTGATACTCCAACAATGTTTTCTGCTTCAATTTGACCCATTTTACAAAGGTGCTTATTCCTGATGTGAACATGCAGTTCTACTCAAGAGTAAGCAACTAAGCGGAATGAAGCCACGGAACGCTTATTTGCCTTCTATCTATGCATTCTGACACTCCAACAATGTTTTCTGCTTCAATTTGACTCATTTTACAAAGGTGCTTATTCCTGGAGTGAATATGCTGTTCTACTCAAGAGTAAGCAACTAAGCGAAATAAGCCATGGAACGCTTATTTGCCTTCTATCTATGCATTCTGGCACTCCAACAATGTTTTCTGCTTCAATTTGACTCATTTTACAAAGGTGCTTATTCCTGGAGTGAATATGCTGTTCTACTCAAGAGTAAGCAACTAAGCGAAATAAAGCCACGGAACGCTTATTTGCCTTCTATCTATGCATTCTGACACTCCAACAATGTTTTCTGCTTCAATTTGACTCATTTTACAAAGGTGCTTATTCCTGGAGTGAATATGCTGTTCTACTCAAGAGTAAGCAACTAAGCGAAATAAAGCCATGGAACGCTTATTTGCCTTCTATCTATGCATTCTGACACTCCAACAATGTTTTCTGCTTCAATTTGACTCATTTTACAAAGGGGCTTATTCCTGGAGTGAATATGCAATTCTACTCAAGAGTAAGCAAATAAGCGAAATAAAGCCATGGAACGCTTATTTGCCTTCTATCTATGCATTCTGACACTCCAACAATGTTTTCTGCTTCAATTTGACTCATTTTACAAAGGTGCTTATTCCTGGAGTGAATATGCAGTTCTACTCAAGAGTAAGCAACTAAGCGAAATAAAGCCACGGAACGCTTTTTTGCCTTCTATCTATGCATTCTGACACTCCAACAATGTTTTCTGCTTCAATTTGACTCATTTTAAAAAGGTGCTTATTCCTGGAGTGAACATGCAGTTCTACTCAAGAGTAAGCAACTAAGCGAAATGAAGCCACGGAACGCTTATTTGCCTTCTATCTATGCATTCTGACACTCCAACAATGTGTTTTGCTTCAATTTGACTCATTTTACAAAGGTGCTTATTCCTGGAGTGAATATGCAATTCTACTCAAGAGTAAGCAAATAAGCGAAATAAAGCCATGGAACGCTTATTTGCCTTCTATCTATGCATTCTGACACTCCAACAATGTTTTCTGCTTCAATTTGACTCATTTTACAAAGGTGCTTATTCCTGGAGTGAATATGCAGTTCTACTCAAGAGTAAGCAACTAAGCGAAATGAAGCCACGGAACGCTTATTTGCCTTCTATCTATGCATTCTGACACTCCAACAATGTTTTCTGCTTCAATTTGACTCATTTTACAAAGGTGCTTATTCCTGGAGTGAATATGCAATTCTACTCAAGAGTAAGCAAATAAGCGAAATGAAGCCACGGAACGCTTATTTGCCTTCTATCTATGCATTCTGACACTCCAACAATGTTTTCTGCTTCAATTTGACTCATTTTACAAAGGTGCTTATTCCTGGAGTGAATATGCAGTTCTACTCAAGAGTAAGCAACTAAGCGAAATGAAGCCACGGAACGCTTATTTGCCTTCTATCTATGCATTCTGACACTCCAACAATGTTTTCTGCTTCAATTTGACTCATTTTACAAAGGTGCTTATTCCTGGAGTGAATATGCAGTTCTACTCAAGAGTAAGCAACTAAGCGAAATAAAGCCATGGAACGCTTATTTGCCTTCTATCTATGCATTCTGAAACTCCAACAATGTTTTCTGCTTCAATTTGACTCATTTTACAAAGGTGCTTATTCCTGGAGTGAATATGCAGTTCTACTCAAGAGTAAGCAACTAAGCGAAATAAAGCCATGGAACGCTTATTTGCCTTCTATCTATGCATTCTGACACTCCAACAATGTTTTCTGCTTCAATTTGACTCATTTTACAAAGGTGCTTATTCCCGGAGTGAATATGCAGTTCTACTCAAGAGTAAGCAACTAAGCGAAATGAAGCCACGGAACGCTTATTTGCCTTCTATCTATGCATTCTGACACTCCAACAATGTTTTCTGCTTCAATTTGACTCATTTTACAAAGGTGCTTATTCCTGGAGTGAATATGCAGTTCTACTCAAGAGTAAGCAACTAAGCGAAATGAAGCCACGAAACGCTTATTTACCTTCTATCTATGCATTCTGACACTCCAACAATGTTTTCTGCTTCAATTTGACTCATTTTAAAAAGGTGCTTATTCCTGGAGTGAACATGCA
Organism: Zootoca vivipara; assembly: GCF_963506605.1. Classification (NCBI taxonomy): domain Eukaryota; kingdom Metazoa; phylum Chordata; class Lepidosauria; order Squamata; family Lacertidae; genus Zootoca; species Zootoca vivipara. The sequence goes on along the minus strand of NC_083278.1, from coordinate 5,319,926 downwards.
GTTCTACTCAAGAGTAAGCAACTAAGAGAAATGAAGCCACAGAACGCTTATTTGCCTTCTATCTATGCATTCTGGCACTCCAACAATGTTTTCTGCTTCAATTTGACTCATTTTACAAAGATGCTTATTCCTGGAGTGAATTTGCAGTTCTACTCAAGAGTAAGCAACTAAGCGAAATGAAGCCATAGAACGCTTATTTGCCTTCTATCTATGCATTCTGACACTCCAACAATGTTTTCTGCTTCAATTTGACTCATTTTACAAAGGTGCTTATTCCTGGAGTGAATATGCAGTTCTACTCAAGAGTAAGCAACTAAGCGAAATGAAGCCACGGAACGCTTATTTGCCTTCTATCTATGCATTCTGACACTCCAACAATGTTTTCTGCTTCAATTTGACTCATTTTACAAAGGTGCTTATTCCTGGAGTGAATATGCTGTTCTACTCAAGAGTAAGCAACTAAGCGAAATGAAGCCACGAAACGCTTATTTGCCTTCTATCTATACATTCTGACACTCCAACAATGTTTTCTGCTTCAATTTGACTCATTTTACAAAGGTGCTTATTCCTGGAGTGAATATGCAGTTCTACTCAAGAGTAAGCAACTAAGCGAAATAAAGCCATGGAACGCTTATTTGCCTTCTATCTATGCATTCTGACACTCCAACAATGTTTTCTGCTTCAATTTGACTCATTTTACAAAGGTGCTTATTCCTGGAGTGAATATGCAATTCTACTCAAGAGTAAGCAAATAAGCGAAATAAAGCCATGGAACGCTTATTTGCCTTCTATCTATGCATTCTGACACTCCAACAATGTTTTCTGCTTCAATTTGACTCATTTTACAAAGGTGCTTATTCCTAGAGTGAATATGCAGTTCTACTCAAGAGTAAGCAACTAAGCGATATAAAGCCACGGAACGCTTTTTTGCCTTCTATCTATGCATTCTGACACTCCAACAATGTTTTCTGCTTCAATTTGACTCATTTTAAAAAGGTGCTTATTCCTGGAGTGAACATGCAGTTCTACTCAAGAGTAAGGAACTTAGCGAAATGAAGCCACGGAACGCTTATTTGCCTTCTATCTATGCATTCTGACACTCCAACAATGTGTTTTGCTTCAATTTGACTCATTTTACAAAGGTGCTTATTCCTGGAGTGAATATGCAATTCTACTCAAGAGTAAGCAAATAAGCGAAATAAAGCCATGGAACGCTTATTTGCCTTCTATCTATGCATTCTGACACTCCAACAATGTTTTCTGCTTCAATTTGACTCATTTTACAAAGGTGCTTATTCCTGGAGTGAATATGCAGTTCTACTCAAGAGTAAGCAACTAAGCGAAATGAAGCCACGGAACGCTTATTTGCCTTCTATCTATGCATTCTGACACTCCAACAATGTTTTCTGCTTCAATTTGACTCATTTTAAAAAGGTGCTTATTCCTGGAGTGAACATGCAGTTCTACTCAAGAGTAAGCAACTAAGCGAAATGAAGCCACGGAACGCTTATTTGCCTTCTATCTATGCATTCTGACACTCCAACAATGTTTTCTGCTTCAATTTGACTCATTTTACAAAGGTGCTTATTCCTGGAGTGAATATGCAGTTCTACTCAAGAGTAAGCAACTAAGCGAAATGAAGCCACGGAACGCTTATTTGCCTTCTATCTATGCATTCTGACACTCCAACAATGTTTTCTGCTTCAATTTGACTCATTTTACAAAGGTGCTTATTCCTGGAGTGAATATGCAGTTCTACTCAAGAGTAAGCAACTAAGCGAAATGAAGCCACGGAACGCTTATTTGCCTTCTATCTATGCATTCTGACACTCCAACAATGTTTTCTGCTTCAATTTGACTCATTTTACAAAGGTGCTTATTCCTGGAGTGAATATGCAATTCTACTCAAGAGTAAGCAAATAAGCGAAATAAAGCCACGGAACGCTTATTTGCCTTCTATCTATGCATTCTGACACTCCAACAATGTTTTCTGCTTCAATTTGACTCATTTTACAAAGGTGCTTATTCCTGGAGTGAATATGCAGTTCTACTCAAGAGTAAGCAACTAAGCGAAATGAAGCCACAGAACGCTTATTTGCCTTCTATCTATGCATTCTGACACTCCAACAATGTTTTCTGCTTCAATTTGACTCATTTTACAAAGGTGCTTATTCCTGGAGTGAATATGCAGTTCTACTCAAGAGTAAGCAACTAAGCGAAATAAAGCCATGGAACGCTTATTTGCCTTCTATCTATGCATTCTGAAACTCCAACAATGTTTTCTGCTTCAATTTGACTCATTTTACAAAGGTGCTTATTCCTGGAGTGAATATGCAGTTCTACTCAAGAGTAAGCAACTAAGCGAAATAAAGCCATGGAACGCTTATTTGCCTTCTATCTATGCATTCTGACACTCCAACAATGTTTTCTGCTTCAATTTGACTCATTTTACAAAGGTGCTTATTCCCGGAGTGAATATGCAGTTCTACTCAAGAGTAAGCAAATAAGCGAAATGAAGCCATAGAACGCTTATTTGCCTTCTATCTATGCATTCTGACACTCCAACAATGTTTTCTGCTTCAATTTGACCCATTTTACAAAGGTCCTTATTCCTGATGTGAACATGCAGTTCTACTCAAGAGTAAGCAACTAAGCGAAATGAAGCCACGGAACGCTTATTTGCCTTCTATCTATGCATTCTGACACTCCAACAATGTTTTCTGCTTCAATTTGACTCATTTTACAAAGGTGCTTATTCCTGGAGTGAATATGCAGTTCTACTCAAGAGTAAGCAACTAAGCGAAATAAAGCCATAGAACGCTTATTTGCCTTCTATCTATGCATTCTGATACTCCAACAATGTTTTCTGCTTCAATTTGACTCATTTTAAAAAGGTGCTTATTCCTGGAGTGAACATGCAGTTCTACTCAAGAGTAAGCAACTAAGCGAAATGAAGCCACAAAACGCTTATTTGCCTTCTATCTATGCATTCTGACACTCCAACAATGTTTTCTGCTTCAATTTGACTCATTTTACAAAGGTGCTTATTCCTGGAGTGAATATGCAGTTCTACTCAAGAGTAAGCAACTAAGCGAAATGAAGCCATAGAAGGCTTATTTGCCTTCTATCTATGCATTCTGACACTCCAACAATGTTTTCTGCTTCAATTTGACCCATTTTACAAAGGTGCTTATTCCTGATGTGAACATGCAGTTCTACTCAAGAGTAAGCAACTAAGCGAAATGAAGCCACGAAACGCTTATTTACCTTCTATCTATGCATTCTGACACTCCAACAATGTTTTCTGCTTCAATTTGACTCATTTTACAAAGGTGCTTATTCCTGGAGTGAATATGCAGTTCTACGCAAGAGTAAGCAACTAAGCGAAATAAAGCCATGGAACGCTTATATGCTTTCTATCTATGCATTCTGACACTCCAACAAGTTTTCTGCTTGAATTTGACTCATTTTACAAAGGTGCTTATTCCTGGAGTGAAAATGCAGTTCTACTCAAGAGTAAGCAACTAAGCGAAATGAAGCCACGGAACGCTTATTTGCCTTCTATCTATGCATTCTGACACTCCAACAATGTTTTCTGCTTCAATTTGACTCATTTTACAAAGGTGCTTATTCCTGGAGTGAGTATGCTGTTCTACTCAAGAGTAAGCACCTAAGCGAAATAAAGCCATGGAACGCTTATTTGCCTTCTATCTATGCATTCTGACACTCCAACAATGTTTTCTGCTTCAATTTGACTCATTTTACAAAGGGGCTTATTCCTGGAGTGAATATGCAATTCTACTCAAGAGTAAGCAAATAAGCGAAATAAAGCCATGGAACGCTTATTTGCCTTCTATCTATGCATTCTGACACTCCAACAATGTTTTCTGCTTCAATTTGACTCATTTTACAAAGGTGCTTATTCCTGGAGTGAATATGCAGTTCTACTCAAGAGTAAGCAACTAAGCGAAATAAAGCCACGGAACGCTTTTTTGCCTTCTATCTATGCATTCTGACACTCCAACAATGTTTTCTGCTTCAATTTGACTCATTTTAAAAAGGTGCTTATTCCTGGAGTGAACATGCAGTTCTACTCAAGAGTAAGCAACTAAGCGAAATGAAGCCACGGAACGCTTATTTGCCTTCTATCTATGCATTCTGACACTCCAACAATGTGTTTTGCTTCAATTTGACTCATTTTACAAAGGTGCTTATTCCTGGAGTGAATATGCAATTCTACTCAAGAGTAAGCAAATAAGCGAAATAAAGCCATGGAACGCTTATTTGCCTTCTATCTATGCATTCTGACACTCCAACAATGTTTTCTGCTTCAATTTGACTCATTTTACAAAGGTGCTTATTCCTGGAGTGAATATGCAGTTCTACTCAAGAGTAAGCAACTAAGCGAAATGAAGCCACGGAACGCTTATTTGCCTTCTATCTATGCATTCTGACACTCCAACAATGTTTTCTGCTTCAATTTGACTCATTTTACAAAGGTGCTTATTCCTGGAGTGAATATGCAATTCTACTCAAGAGTAAGCAAATAAGCGAAATGAAGCCACGGAACGCTTATTTGCCTTCTATCTATGCATTCTGACACTCCAACAATGTTTTCTGCTTCAATTTGACTCATTTTACAAAGGTGCTTATTCCTGGAGTGAATATGCAGTTCTACTCAAGAGTAAGCAACTAAGCGAAATGAAGCCACGGAACGCTTATTTGCCTTCTATCTATGCATTCTGACACTCCAACAATGTTTTCTGCTTCAATTTGACTCATTTTACAAAGGTGCTTATTCCTGGAGTGAATATGCAGTTCTACTCAAGAGTAAGCAACTAAGCGAAATAAAGCCATGGAACGCTTATTTGCCTTCTATCTATGCATTCTGAAACTCCAACAATGTTTTCTGCTTCAATTTGACTCATTTTACAAAGGTGCTTATTCCTGGAGTGAATATGCAGTTCTACTCAAGAGTAAGCAACTAAGCGAAATAAAGCCATGGAACGCTTATTTGCCTTCTATCTATGCATTCTGACACTCCAACAATGTTTTCTGCTTCAATTTGACTCATTTTACAAAGGTGCTTATTCCCGGAGTGAATATGCAGTTCTACTCAAGAGTAAGCAACTAAGCGAAATGAAGCCACGGAACGCTTATTTGCCTTCTATCTATGCATTCTGACACTCCAACAATGTTTTCTGCTTCAATTTGACTCATTTTACAAAGGTGCTTATTCCTGGAGTGAATATGCAGTTCTACTCAAGAGTAAGCAACTAAGCGAAATGAAGCCACGAAACGCTTATTTACCTTCTATCTATGCATTCTGACACTCCAACAATGTTTTCTGCTTCAATTTGACTCATTTTAAAAAGGTGCTTATTCCTGGAGTGAACATGCAGTTCTACTCAAGAGTAAGCAACTAAGAGAAATGAAGCCACAGAACGCTTATTTGCCTTCTATCTATGCATTCTGGCACTCCAACAATGTTTTCTGCTTCAATTTGACTCATTTTACAAAGATGCTTATTCCTGGAGTGAATTTGCAGTTCTACTCAAGAGTAAGCAACTAAGCGAAATGAAGCCATAGAACGCTTATTTGCCTTCTATCTATGCATTCTGACACTCCAACAATGTTTTCTGCTTCAATTTGACTCATTTTACAAAGGTGCTTATTCCTGGAGTGAATATGCAGTTCTACTCAAGAGTAAGCAACTAAGCGAAATGAAGCCACGGAACGCTTATTTGCCTTCTATCTATGCATTCTGACACTCCAACAATGTTTTCTGCTTCAATTTGACTCATTTTACAAAGGTGCTTATTCCTGGAGTGAATATGCTGTTCTACTCAAGAGTAAGCAACTAAGCGAAATGAAGCCACGAAACGCTTATTTGCCTTCTATCTATACATTCTGACACTCCAACAATGTTTTCTGCTTCAATTTGACTCATTTTACAAAGGTGCTTATTCCTGGAGTGAATATGCAGTTCTACTCAAGAGTAAGCAACTAAGCGAAATAAAGCCATGGAACGCTTATTTGCCTTCTATCTATGCATTCTGACACTCCAACAATGTTTTCTGCTTCAATTTGACTCATTTTACAAAGGTGCTTATTCCTGGAGTGAATATGCAATTCTACTCAAGAGTAAGCAAATAAGCGAAATAAAGCCATGGAACGCTTATTTGCCTTCTATCTATGCATTCTGACACTCCAACAATGTTTTCTGCTTCAATTTGACTCATTTTACAAAGGTGCTTATTCCTAGAGTGAATATGCAGTTCTACTCAAGAGTAAGCAACTAAGCGATATAAAGCCACGGAACGCTTTTTTGCCTTCTATCTATGCATTCTGACACTCCAACAATGTTTTCTGCTTCAATTTGACTCATTTTAAAAAGGTGCTTATTCCTGGAGTGAACATGCAGTTCTACTCAAGAGTAAGGAACTTAGCGAAATGAAGCCACGGAACGCTTATTTGCCTTCTATCTATGCATTCTGACACTCCAACAATGTGTTTTGCTTCAATTTGACTCATTTTACAAAGGTGCTTATTCCTGGAGTGAATATGCAATTCTACTCAAGAGTAAGCAAATAAGCGAAATAAAGCCATGGAACGCTTATTTGCCTTCTATCTATGCATTCTGACACTCCAACAATGTTTTCTGCTTCAATTTGACTCATTTTACAAAGGTGCTTATTCCTGGAGTGAATATGCAGTTCTACTCAAGAGTAAGCAACTAAGCGAAATGAAGCCACGGAACGCTTATTTGCCTTCTATCTATGCATTCTGACACTCCAACAATGTTTTCTGCTTCAATTTGACTCATTTTAAAAAGGTGCTTATTCCTGGAGTGAACATGCAGTTCTACTCAAGAGTAAGCAACTAAGCGAAATGAAGCCACGGAACGCTTATTTGCCTTCTATCTATGCATTCTGACACTCCAACAATGTTTTCTGCTTCAATTTGACTCATTTTACAAAGGTGCTTATTCCTGGAGTGAATATGCAGTTCTACTCAAGAGTAAGCAACTAAGCGAAATGAAGCCACGGAACGCTTATTTGCCTTCTATCTATGCATTCTGACACTCCAACAATGTTTTCTGCTTCAATTTGACTCATTTTACAAAGGTGCTTATTCCTGGAGTGAATATGCAGTTCTACTCAAGAGTAAGCAACTAAGCGAAATGAAGCCACGGAACGCTTATTTGCCTTCTATCTATGCATTCTGACACTCCAACAATGTTTTCTGCTTCAATTTGACTCATTTTACAAAGGTGCTTATTCCTGGAGTGAATATGCAATTCTACTCAAGAGTAAGCAAATAAGCGAAATAAAGCCACGGAACGCTTATTTGCCTTCTATCTATGCATTCTGACACTCCAACAATGTTTTCTGCTTCAATTTGACTCATTTTACAAAGGTGCTTATTCCTGGAGTGAATATGCAGTTCTACTCAAGAGTAAGCAACTAAGCGAAATGAAGCCACAGAACGCTTATTTGCCTTCTATCTATGCATTCTGACACTCCAACAATGTTTTCTGCTTCAATTTGACTCATTTTACAAAGGTGCTTATTCCTGGAGTGAATATGCAGTTCTACTCAAGAGTAAGCAACTAAGCGAAATAAAGCCATGGAACGCTTATTTGCCTTCTATCTATGCATTCTGAAACTCCAACAATGTTTTCTGCTTCAATTTGACTCATTTTACAAAGGTGCTTATTCCTGGAGTGAATATGCAGTTCTACTCAAGAGTAAGCAACTAAGCGAAATAAAGCCATGGAACGCTTATTTGCCTTCTATCTATGCATTCTGACACTCCAACAATGTTTTCTGCTTCAATTTGACTCATTTTACAAAGGTGCTTATTCCCGGAGTGAATATGCAGTTCTACTCAAGAGTAAGCAAATAAGCGAAATGAAGCCATAGAACGCTTATTTGCCTTCTATCTATGCATTCTGACACTCCAACAATGTTTTCTGCTTCAATTTGACCCATTTTACAAAGGTCCTTATTCCTGATGTGAACATGCAGTTCTACTCAAGAGTAAGCAACTAAGCGAAATGAAGCCACGGAACGCTTATTTGCCTTCTATCTATGCATTCTGACACTCCAACAATGTTTTCTGCTTCAATTTGACTCATTTTACAAAGGTGCTTATTCCTGGAGTGAATATGCTGTTCTACTCAAGAGTAAGCAACTAAGCGAAATAAGCCATGGAACGCTTATTTGCCTTCTATCTATGCATTCTGGCACTCCAACAATGTTTTCTGCTTCAATTTGACTCATTTTACAAAGGTGCTTATTCCTGGAGTGAATATGCTGTTCTACTCAAGAGTAAGCAACTAAGCGAAATAAAGCCACGGAACGCTTATTTGCCTTCTATCTATGCATTCTGACACTCCAACAATGTTTTCTGCTTCAATTTGACTCATTTTACAAAGGTGCTTATTCCTGGAGTGAATATGCAGTTCTACTCAAGAGTAAGCAACTAAGCGAAATGAAGCCACGAAACGCTTATTTGCCTTCTATCTATGCATTCTGACACTCCAACAATGTTTTCTCCTTCAATTTGACTCATTTTACAAAGGTGCTTATTCCTGGAGTGAATATGCAGTTCTACTCAAGAGTAAGCAACTAAGCGAAATAAAGCCATAGAACGCTTATTTGCCTTCTATCTATGCATTCTGATACTCCAACAATGTTTTCTGCTTCAATTTGACTCATTTTAAAAAGGTGCTTATTCCTGGAGTGAACATGCAGTTCTACTCAAGAGTAAGCAACTAAGCGAAATGAAGCCACAAAACGCTTATTTGCCTTCTATCTATGCATTCTGACACTCCAACAATGTTTTCTGCTTCAATTTGACTCATTTTACAAAGGTGCTTATTCCTGGAGTGAATATGCAGTTCTACTCAAGAGTAAGCAACTAAGCGAAATGAAGCCATAGAAGGCTTATTTGCCTTCTATCTATGCATTCTGACACTCCAACAATGTTTTCTGCTTCAATTTGACCCATTTTACAAAGGTGCTTATTCCTGATGTGAACATGCAGTTCTACTCAAGAGTAAGCAACTAAGCGAAATGAAGCCACGAAACGCTTATTTACCTTCTATCTATGCATTCTGACACTCCAACAATGTTTTCTGCTTCAATTTGACTCATTTTACAAAGGTGCTTATTCCTGGAGTGAATATGCAGTTCTACTCAAGAGTAAGCAACTAAGCGAAATGAAGCCACGGAACGCTTATTTGCCTTCTATCTATGCATTCTGACACTCCAACAATGTTTTCTGCTTCAATTTGACTCATTTTACAAAGGTGCTTATTCCTGGAGTGAATATGCAGTTCTACTCAAGAGTAAGCAACTAAGCGAAATAAAGCCATAGAACGCTTATTTGCCTTCTATCTATGCATTCTGATACTCCAACAATGTTTTCTGCTTCAATTTGACCCATTTTACAAAGGTGCTTATTCCTGATGTGAACATGCAGTTCTACTCAAGAGTAAGCAACTAAGCGAAATGAAGCCACGAAACGCTTATTTGCCTTCTATCTATGCATTCTGACACTCCAACAATGTTTTCTCCTTCAATTTGACTCATTTTACAAAGGTGCTTATTCCTGGAGTGAATATGCAGTTCTACTCAAGAGTAAGCAACTAAGCGAAATAAAGCCATAGAACGCTTATGTGCCTTCTATCTATGCATTCTGATACTCCAACAATGTTTTCTGCTTCAATTTGACTCATTTTAAAAAGGTGCTCATTCCTGGAGTGAACATGCAGTTCTACTCAAGAGTAAGCAACTAAGCGAAATGAAGCCACGAAACGCTTATTTGCCTTCTATCTATGCATTCTGACACTCCAACAATGTTTTCTGCTTCAATTTGACTCATTTTACAAAGGTGCTTATTCCTGGAGTGAATATGCAGTTCTACTCAAGAGTAAGCAACTAAGAGAAATGAAGCCATAGAAGGCTTATTTGCCTTCTATCTATGCATTCTGACACTCCAACAATGTTTTCTGCTTCAATTTGACCCATTTTACAAAGGTGCTTATTCCTGATGTGAACATGCAGTTCTACTCAAGAGTAAGCAACTAAGCGAAATGAAGCCACGGAACGCTTATTTGCCTTCTATCTATGCATTCTGACACTCCAACAATGTTTTCTGCTTCAATTTGACTCATTTTACAAAGGTGCTTATTCCTGGAGTGAATATGCAGTTCTACTCAAGAGTAAGTAACTAAGCGAAATGAAGCCACGAAACGCTTATTTACCTTCTATCTATGCATTCTGACACTCCAACAATGTTTTCTGCTTCAATTTGACTCATTTTACAAAGGTGCTTATTCCTGGAGTGAATATGCAGTTCTACTCAAGAGTAAGCAACTAAGCGAAATGAAGCCACGGAACGCTTATTTGCCTTCTATCTATGCATTCTGACACTCCAACAATGTTTTCTGCTTCAATTTGACTCATTTTACAAAGGTGCTTATTCCTGGAGTGAATATGCAGTTCTACTCAAGAGTAAGCAACTAAGCGAAATAAAGCCATAGAACGCTTATTTGCCTTCTATCTATGCATTCTGATACTCCAACAATGTTTTCTGCTTCAATTTGACCCATTTTACAAAGGTGCTTATTCCTGATGTGAACATGCAGTTCTACTCAAGAGTAAGCAACTAAGCGGAATGAAGCCACGGAACGCTTATTTGCCTTCTATCTATGCATTCTGACACTCCAACAATGTTTTCTGCTTCAATTTGACTCATTTTACAAAGGTGCTTATTCCTGGAGTGAATATGCTGTTCTACTCAAGAGTAAGCAACTAAGCGAAATAAGCCATGGAACGCTTATTTGCCTTCTATCTATGCATTCTGGCACTCCAACAATGTTTTCTGCTTCAATTTGACTCATTTTACAAAGGTGCTTATTCCTGGAGTGAATATGCTGTTCTACTCAAGAGTAAGCAACTAAGCGAAATAAAGCCACGGAACGCTTATTTGCCTTCTATCTATGCATTCTGACACTCCAACAATGTTTTCTGCTTCAATTTGACTCATTTTACAAAGGTGCTTATTCCTGGAGTGAATATGCTGTTCTACTCAAGAGTAAGCAACTAAGCGAAATAAAGCCATGGAACGCTTATTTGCCTTCTATCTATGCATTCTGACACTCCAACAATGTTTTCTGCTTCAATTTGACTCATTTTACAAAGGTGCTTATTCCTGGAGTGAATATGCAGTTCTACTCAAGAGTAAGCAACTAAGCGAAATAAAGCCATGGAACGCTTATTTGCCTTCTATCTATGCATTCTGACACTCCAACAATGTTTTCTGCTTCAATTTGACTCATTTTACAAAGGTGCTTATTCCTGGAGTGAATATGCTGTTCTACTCAAGAGTAAGCAACTAAGCGAAATAAAGCCATGGAACGCTTATATGCTTTCTATCTATGCATTCTGACACTCCAACAATGTTTTCTGCTTCAATTTGACTCATTTTACAAAGGTGCTTATTCCTGGAGTGAATATGCAGTTCTACTCAAGAGTAAGCAACTAAGCGAAATGAAGCCACGGAACGCTTATTTGCCTTCTATCTATGCATTCTGACACTCCAACAATGTTTTCTGCTTCAATTTGACTCATTTTACAAAGGTGCTTATTCCTGGAGTGAATATGCTGTTCTACTCAAGAGTAAGCAACTAAGCGAAATAAAGCCATGGAACGCTTATTTGCCTTCTATCTATGCATTCTGACACTCCAACAATGTTTTCTGCTTCAATTTGACTCATTTTACAAAGGTGCTTATTCCTGGAGTGAATATGCAGTTCTACTCAAGAGTAAGCAACTAAGCGAAATGAAGCCACGGAACGCTTATTTGCCTTCTATCTATGCATTCTGACACTCCAACAATGTTTTCTGCTTCAATTTGACTCATTTTAAAAAGGTGCTTATTCCTGGAGTGAACATGCAGTTCTACTCAAGAGTAAGCAACTAAGCGAAATGAAGCCACGGAATGCTTATTTGCCTTCTATCTATGCATTCTGACACTCCAACAATGTTTTCTGCTTCAATTTGACTCATTTTACAAAGGTGCTTATTCCTTGAGTGAATATGCAGTTCTACTCAAGAGCAAGCAACTAAGCGAAATGAAGCCATAAAACGCTTATTTGCCTTCTATCTATGCAGTCTGACACTCCAACAATGTTTTCTGCTTCAATTTGACTCATTTTACAAAGGTGCTTATTCCTGGAGTGAATATGCAGTTCTACTCAAGAGTAAGCAACTAAGCGAAATGAAGCCACGGAACGCTTATTTGCCTTCTATCTATGCATTCTGACACTCCAACAATGTTTTCTGCTTCAATTTGACTCATTTTAAAAAGGTGCTTATTCCTGGAGTGAATATGCAGTTCTACTCAAGAGTAAGCAACTAAGCGAAATAAAGCCATGGAACGCTTATTTGCCTTCTATCTATGCATTCTGACACTCCAACAATGTTTTCTGCTTCAATTTGACTCATTTTACAAAGGTGCTTATTCCTGGAGTGAATATGCAATTCTACTCAAGAGTAAGCAACTAAGCGAAATAAAGCCATGGAACGCTTATATGCTTTCTATCTATGCAGTCTGACACTCCAACAATGTTTTCTGCTTCAATTTGACTCATTTTACAAAGGTGCTTATTCCTGGAGTGAATATGCAGTTCTACGCAAGAGTAAGCAACTAAGCGAAATAAAGCCATGGAACGCTTATATGCTTTCTATCTATGCATTCTGACACTCCAACAAGTTTTCTGCTTGAATTTGACTCATTTTACAAAGGTGCTTATTCCTGGAGTGAAAATGCAGTTCTACTCAAGAGTAAGCAACTAAGCGAAATGAAGCCATAGAACGCTTATTTGCCTTCCATCTATGCATTCTGACACTCCAACAATGTTTTCTGCTTCAATTTGACTCATTTTACAAAGGTGCTTATTCCTGGAGTGAATATGCAGTTCTACTCAAGAGTAAGCAACTAAGCGAAATGAAGCCACGGAACGCTTATTTGCCTTCTATCTATGCATTCTGACACTCCAACAATGTTTTCTGCTTCAATTTGACTCATTTTACAAAGGTGCTTATTCCTGGAGTGAATATGCAATTCTACTCAAGAGTAAGCAAATAAGCGAAATAAAGCCACGGAACGCTTATTTGCCTTCTATCTATGCATTCTGACACTCCAACAATGTTTTCTGCTTCAATTTGACTCATTTTACAAAGGTGCTTATTCCTGGAGTGAATATGCAGTTCTACTCAAGAGTAAGCAACTAAGCGAAATGAAGCCACAGAACGCTTATTTGCCTTCTATCTATGCATTCTGACACTCCAACAATGTTTTCTGCTTCAATTTGACTCATTTTACAAAGGTGCTTATTCCTGGAGTGAATATGCAGTTCTACTCAAGAGTAAGCAACTAAGCGAAATAAAGCCATGGAACGCTTATTTGCCTTCTATCTATGCATTCTGAAACTCCAACAATGTTTTCTGCTTCAATTTGACTCATTTTACAAAGGTGCTTATTCCTGGAGTGAATATGCAGTTCTACTCAAGAGTAAGCAACTAAGCGAAATAAAGCCATGGAACGCTTATTTGCCTTCTATCTATGCATTCTGACACTCCAACAATGTTTTCTGCTTCAATTTGACTCATTTTACAAAGGTGCTTATTCCCGGAGTGAATATGCAGTTCTACTCAAGAGTAAGCAAATAAGCGAAATGAAGCCATAGAACGCTTATTTGCCTTCTATCTATGCATTCTGACACTCCAACAATGTTTTCTGCTTCAATTTGACCCATTTTACAAAGGTCCTTATTCCTGATGTGAACATGCAGTTCTACTCAAGAGTAAGCAACTAAGCGAAATGAAGCCACGGAACGCTTATTTGCCTTCTATCTATGCATTCTGACACTCCAACAATGTTTTCTGCTTCAATTTGACTCATTTTACAAAGGTGCTTATTCCTGGAGTGAATATGCTGTTCTACTCAAGAGTAAGCAACTAAGCGAAATAAGCCATGGAACGCTTATTTGCCTTCTATCTATGCATTCTGGCACTCCAACAATGTTTTCTGCTTCAATTTGACTCATTTTACAAAGGTGCTTATTCCTGGAGTGAATATGCTGTTCTACTCAAGAGTAAGCAACTAAGCGAAATAAAGCCACGGAACGCTTATTTGCCTTCTATCTATGCATTCTGACACTCCAACAATGTTTTCTGCTTCAATTTGACTCATTTTACAAAGGTGCTTATTCCTGGAGTGAATATGCAGTTCTACTCAAGAGTAAGCAACTAAGCGAAATGAAGCCACGAAACGCTTATTTGCCTTCTATCTATGCATTCTGACACTCCAACAATGTTTTCTCCTTCAATTTGACTCATTTTACAAAGGTGCTTATTCCTGGAGTGAATATGCAGTTCTACTCAAGAGTAAGCAACTAAGCGAAATAAAGCCATAGAACGCTTATTTGCCTTCTATCTATGCATTCTGATACTCCAACAATGTTTTCTGCTTCAATTTGACTCATTTTAAAAAGGTGCTTATTCCTGGAGTGAACATGCAGTTCTACTCAAGAGTAAGCAACTAAGCGAAATGAAGCCACAAAACGCTTATTTGCCTTCTATCTATGCATTCTGACACTCCAACAATGTTTTCTGCTTCAATTTGACTCATTTTACAAAGGTGCTTATTCCTGGAGTGAATATGCAGTTCTACTCAAGAGTAAGCAACTAAGCGAAATGAAGCCATAGAAGGCTTATTTGCCTTCTATCTATGCATTCTGACACTCCAACAATGTTTTCTGCTTCAATTTGACCCATTTTACAAAGGTGCTTATTCCTGATGTGAACATGCAGTTCTACTCAAGAGTAAGCAACTAAGCGAAATGAAGCCACGAAACGCTTATTTACCTTCTATCTATGCATTCTGACACTCCAACAATGTTTTCTGCTTCAATTTGACTCATTTTACAAAGGTGCTTATTCCTGGAGTGAATATGCAGTTCTACTCAAGAGTAAGCAACTAAGCGAAATGAAGCCACGGAACGCTTATTTGCCTTCTATCTATGCATTCTGACACTCCAACAATGTTTTCTGCTTCAATTTGACTCATTTTACAAAGGTGCTTATTCCTGGAGTGAATATGCAGTTCTACTCAAGAGTAAGCAACTAAGCGAAATAAAGCCATAGAACGCTTATTTGCCTTCTATCTATGCATTCTGATACTCCAACAATGTTTTCTGCTTCAATTTGACCCATTTTACAAAGGTGCTTATTCCTGATGTGAACATGCAGTTCTACTCAAGAGTAAGCAACTAAGCGAAATGAAGCCACGAAACGCTTATTTGCCTTCTATCTATGCATTCTGACACTCCAACAATGTTTTCTCCTTCAATTTGACTCATTTTACAAAGGTGCTTATTCCTGGAGTGAATATGCAGTTCTACTCAAGAGTAAGCAACTAAGCGAAATAAAGCCATAGAACGCTTATGTGCCTTCTATCTATGCATTCTGATACTCCAACAATGTTTTCTGCTTCAATTTGACTCATTTTAAAAAGGTGCTCATTCCTGGAGTGAACATGCAGTTCTACTCAAGAGTAAGCAACTAAGCGAAATGAAGCCACGAAACGCTTATTTGCCTTCTATCTATGCATTCTGACACTCCAACAATGTTTTCTGCTTCAATTTGACTCATTTTACAAAGGTGCTTATTCCTGGAGTGAATATGCAGTTCTACTCAAGAGTAAGCAACTAAGAGAAATGAAGCCATAGAAGGCTTATTTGCCTTCTATCTATGCATTCTGACACTCCAACAATGTTTTCTGCTTCAATTTGACCCATTTTACAAAGGTGCTTATTCCTGATGTGAACATGCAGTTCTACTCAAGAGTAAGCAACTAAGCGAAATGAAGCCACGGAACGCTTATTTGCCTTCTATCTATGCATTCTGACACTCCAACAATGTTTTCTGCTTCAATTTGACTCATTTTACAAAGGTGCTTATTCCTGGAGTGAATATGCAGTTCTACTCAAGAGTAAGTAACTAAGCGAAATGAAGCCACGAAACGCTTATTTACCTTCTATCTATGCATTCTGACACTCCAACAATGTTTTCTGCTTCAATTTGACTCATTTTACAAAGGTGCTTATTCCTGGAGTGAATATGCAGTTCTACTCAAGAGTAAGCAACTAAGCGAAATGAAGCCACGGAACGCTTATTTGCCTTCTATCTATGCATTCTGACACTTCAACAATGTTTTCTGCTTCAATTTGACTCATTTTACAAAGGTGCTTATTCCTGGAGTGAATATGCAGTTCTACTCAAGAGTAAGCAACTAAGCGAAATAAAGCCATAGAACGCTTATTTGCCTTCTATCTATGCATTCTGATACTCCAACAATGTTTTCTGCTTCAATTTGACCCATTTTACAAAGGTGCTTATTCCTGATGTGAACATGCAGTTCTACTCAAGAGTAAGCAACTAAGCGAAATGAAGCCACGGAACGCTTATTTGCCTTCTATCTATGCATTCTGACACTCCAACAATGTTTTCTGCTTCAATTTGACTCATTTTACAAAGGTGCTTATTCCTGGAGTGAATATGCTGTTCTACTCAAGAGTAAGCAACTAAGCGAAATAAGCCATGGAACGCTTATTTGCCTTCTATCTATGCATTCTGGCACTCCAACAATGTTTTCTGCTTCAATTTGACTCATTTTACAAAGGTGCTTATTCCTGGAGTGAATATGCTGTTCTACTCAAGAGTAAGCAACTAAGCGAAATAAAGCCACGGAACGCTTATTTGCCTTCTATCTATGCATTCTGACACTCCAACAATGTTTTCTGCTTCAATTTGACTCATTTTACAAAGGTGCTTATTCCTGGAGTGAATATGCTGTTCTACTCAAGAGTAAGCAACTAAGCGAAATAAAGCCATGGAACGCTTATTTGCCTTCTATCTATGCATTCTGACACTCCAACAATGTTTTCTGCTTCAATTTGACTCATTTTACAAAGGTGCTTATTCCTGGAGTGAATATGCAGTTCTACTCAAGAGTAAGCAACTAAGCGAAATAAAGCCATGGAACGCTTATTTGCCTTCTATCTATGCATTCTGACACTCCAACAATGTTTTCTGCTTCAATTTGACTCATTTTACAAAGGTGCTTATTCCTGGAGTGAATATGCTGTTCTACTCAAGAGTAAGCAACTAAGCGAAATAAAGCCATGGAACGCTTATATGCTTTCTATCTATGCATTCTGACACTCCAACAATGTTTTCTGCTTCAATTTGACTCATTTTACAAAGGTGCTTATTCCTGGAGTGAATATGCAGTTCTACTCAAGAGTAAGCAACTAAGCGAAATGAAGCCACGGAACGCTTATTTGCCTTCTATCTATGCATTCTGACACTCCAACAATGTTTTCTGCTTCAATTTGACTCATTTTACAAAGGTGCTTATTCCTGGAGTGAATATGCTGTTCTACTCAAGAGTAAGCAACTAAGCGAAATAAAGCCATGGAACGCTTATTTGCCTTCTATCTATGCATTCTGACACTCCAACAATGTTTTCTGCTTCAATTTGACTCATTTTACAAAGGTGCTTATTCCTGGAGTGAATATGCAGTTCTACTCAAGAGTAAGCAACTAAGCGAAATGAAGCCACGGAACGCTTATTTGCCTTCTATCTATGCATTCTGACACTCCAACAATGTTTTCTGCTTCAATTTGACTCATTTTAAAAAGGTGCTTATTCCTGGAGTGAACATGCAGTTCTACTCAAGAGTAAGCAACTAAGCGAAATGAAGCCACGGAATGCTTATTTGCCTTCTATCTATGCATTCTGACACTCCAACAATGTTTTCTGCTTCAATTTGACTCATTTTACAAAGGTGCTTATTCCTTGAGTGAATATGCAGTTCTACTCAAGAGCAAGCAACTAAGCGAAATGAAGCCATAAAACGCTTATTTGCCTTCTATCTATGCAGTCTGACACTCCAACAATGTTTTCTGCTTCAATTTGACTCATTTTACAAAGGTGCTTATTCCTGGAGTGAATATGCAGTTCTACTCAAGAGTAAGCAACTAAGCGAAATGAAGCCACGGAACGCTTATTTGCCTTCTATCTATGCATTCTGACACTCCAACAATGTTTTCTGCTTCAATTTGACTCATTTTAAAAAGGTGCTTATTCCTGGAGTGAATATGCAGTTCTACTCAAGAGTAAGCAACTAAGCGAAATAAAGCCATGGAACGCTTATTTGCCTTCTATCTATGCATTCTGACACTCCAACAATGTTTTCTGCTTCAATTTGACTCATTTTACAAAGGTGCTTATTCCTGGAGTGAATATGCAGTTCTACTCAAGAGTAAGCAACTAAGCGAAATGAAGCCACGGAACGCTTATTTGCCTTCTATCTATGCATTCTGACACTCCAACAATGTTTTCTGCTTCAATTTGACTCATTTTACAAAGGTGCTTATTCCTGGAGTGAATATGCTGTTCTACTCAAGAGTAAGCAACTAAGCGAAATAAAGCCATGGAACGCTTATTTGCCTTCTATCTATGCATTCTGACACTCCAACAATGTTTTCTGCTTCAATTTGACTCATTTTACAAAGGTGCTTATTCCTGGAGTGAATATGCAGTTCTACTCAAGAGTAAGCAACTAAGCAAATAAAGCCATGGAACGCTTATTTGCCTTCTATCTATGCATTCTGACACTCCAACAATGTTTTCTGCTTCAATTTGACTCATTTTACAAAGGTGCTTATTCCTGGAGTGAATATGCTGTTCTACTCAAGAGTAAGCAACTAAGCGAAATAAAGCCATGGAACGCTTATATGCTTTCTATCTATGCATTCTGACACTCCAACAATGTTTTCTGCTTCAATTTGACTCATTTTACAAAGGTGCTTATTCCTGGAGTGAATATGCAGTTCTACTCAAGAGTAAGCAACTAAGCGAAATGAAGCCACGGAACGCTTATTTGCCTTCTATCTATGCATTCTGACACTCCAACAATGTTTTCTGCTTCAATTTGACTCATTTTACAAAGGTGCTTATTCCTGGAGTGAATATGCTGTTCTACTCAAGAGTAAGCAACTAAGCGAAATAAAGCCATGGAACGCTTATTTGCCTTCTATCTATGCATTCTGACACTCCAACAATGTTTTCTGCTTCAATTTGACTCATTTTACAAAGGTGCTTATTCCTGGAGTGAATATGCAGTTCTACTCAAGAGTAAGCAACTAAGCGAAATGAAGCCACGGAATGCTTATTTGCCTTCTATCTATGCATTCTGACACTCCAACAATGTTTTCTGCTTCAATTTGACTCATTTTAAAAAGGTGCTTATTCCTGGAGTGAACATGCAGTTCTACTCAAGAGTAAGCAACTAAGCGAAATGAAGCCACGGAATGCTTATTTGCCTTCTATCTATGCATTCTGACACTCCAACAATGTTTTCTGCTTCAATTTGACTCATTTTACAAAGGTGCTTATTCCTTGAGTGAATATGCAGTTCTACTCAAGAGCAAGCAACTAAGCGAAATGAAGCCATAAAACGCTTATTTGCCTTCTATCTATGCAGTCTGACACTCCAACAATGTTTTCTGCTTCAATTTGACTCATTTTACAAAGGTGCTTATTCCTGGAGTGAATATGCAGTTCTACTCAAGAGTAAGCAACTAAGCGAAATGAAGCCACGGAACGCTTATTTGCCTTCTATCTATGCATTCTGACACTCCAACAATGTTTTCTGCTTCAATTTGACTCATTTTAAAAAGGTGCTTATTCCTGGAGTGAATATGCAGTTCTACTCAAGAGTAAGCAACTAAGCGAAATAAAGCCATGGAACGCTTATTTGCCTTCTATCTATGCATTCTGACACTCCAACAATGTTTTCTGCTTCAATTTGACTCATTTTACAAAGGTGCTTATTCCTGGAGTGAATATGCAATTCTACTCAAGAGTAAGCAAATAAGCGAAATAAAGCCATGGAACGCTTATTTGCCTTCTATCTATGCAGTCTGACACTCCAACAATGTTTTCTGCTTCAATTTGACTCATTTTACAAAGGTGCTTATTCCTGGAGTGAATATGCAGTTCTACGGAAGAGTAAGCAACTAAGCGAAATAAAGCCATGGAACGCTTATATGCTTTCTATCTATGCATTCTGACACTCCAACAAGTTTTCTGCTTGAATTTGACTCATTTTTCAAAGGTGCTTATTCCTGGAGTGAAAATGCAGTTCTACTCAAGAGTAAGCAACTAAGCGAAATGAAGCCATAGAACGCTTATTTGCCTTCCATCTATGCATTCTGACACTCCAACAATGTTTTCTGCTTCAATTTGACTCATTTTACAAAGGTGCTTATTCCTGGAGTGAATATGCAGTTCTACTCAAGAGTAAGCAACTAAGCGAAATGAAGCCACGGAACGCTTATTTGCCTTCTATCTATGCATTCTGACACTCCAACAATGTTTTCTGCTTCAATTTGACTCATTTTACAAAGGTGCTTATTCCTGGAGTGAATATGCTGTTCTACTCAAGAGTAAGCAACTAAGCGAAATAAAGCCATGGAACGCTTATTTGCCTTCTATCTATGCATTCTGACACTCCAACAATGTTTTCTGCTTCAATTTGACTCATTTTACAAAGGTGCTTATTCCTGGAGTGAATATGCAGTTCTACTCAAGAGTAAGCAACTAAGCGAAATAAAGCCATGGAACGCTTATTTGCCTTCTATCTATGCATTCTGACACTCCAACAATGTTTTCTGCTTCAATTTGACTCATTTTACAAAGGTGCTTATTCCTGGAGTGAATATGCTGTTCTACTCAAGAGTAAGCAACTAAGCGAAATAAAGCCATGGAACGCTTATTTGCCTTCTATCTATGCATTCTGACACTCCAACAATGTTTTCTGCTTCAATTTGACTCATTTTACAAAGGTGCTTATTCCTGGAGTGAATATGCAGTTCTACTCAAGAGTAAGCAACTAAGCGAAATGAAGCCACGGAACGCTTATTTGCCTTCTATCTATGCATTCTGACACTCCAACAATGTTTTCTGCTTCAATTTGACTCATTTTACAAAGGTGCTTATTCCTGGAGTGAATATGCAGTTCTACTCAAGAGTAAGCAACTAAGCGAAATGAAGCCACGGAACGCTTATTTGCCTTCTATCTATGCATTCTGACACTCCAACAATGTTTTCTGCTTCAATTTGACTCATTTTAAAAAGGTGCTTATTCCTGGAGTGAACATGCAGTTCTACTCAAGAGTAAGCAACTAAGCGAAATGAAGCCACGGAATGCTTATTTGCCTTCTATCTATGCATTCTGACACTCCAACAATGTTTTCTGCTTCAATTTGACTCATTTTACAAAGGTGCTTATTCCTTGAGTGAATATGCAGTTCTACTCAAGAGCAAGCAACTAAGCGAAATGAAGCCATAAAACGCTTATTTGCCTTCTATCTATGCAGTCTGACACTCCAACAATGTTTTCTGCTTCAATTTGACTCATTTTACAAAGGTGCTTATTCCTGGAGTGAATATGCAGTTCTACTCAAGAGTAAGCAACTAAGCGAAATGAAGCCACGGAACGCTTATTTGCCTTCTATCTATGCATTCTGACACTCCAACAATGTTTTCTGCTTCAATTTGACTCATTTTAAAAAGGTGCTTATTCCTGGAGTGAATATGCTGTTCTACTCAAGAGTAAGCAACTAAGCGAAATAAAGCCATGGAACGCTTATTTGCCTTCTATCTATGCATTCTGACACTCCAACAATGTTTTCTGCTTCAATTTGACTCATTTTACAAAGGTGCTTATTCCTGGAGTGAATATGCAATTCTACTCAAGAGTAAGCAACTAAGCGAAATAAAGCCATGGAACGCTTATTTGCCTTCTATCTATGCATTCTGACACTCCAACAATGTTTTCTGCTTCAATTTGACTCATTTTACAAAGGTGCTTATTCCTGGAGTGAATATGCAGTTCTACTCAAGAGTAAGCAACTAAGCGAAATGAAGCCACGGAACGCTTATTTGCCTTCTATCTATGCATTCTGACACTCCAACAATGTTTTCTGCTTCAATTTGACTCATTTTAAAAAGGTGCTTATTCCTGGAGTGAACATGCAGTTCTACTCAAGAGTAAGCAACTAAGCGAAATGAAGCCACGGAATGCTTATTTGCCTTCTATCTATTCATTCTGACACTCCAACAATGTTTTCTGCTTCAATTTGACTCATTTTACAAAGGTGCTTATTCCTTGAGTGAATATGCAGTTCTACTCAAGAGCAAGCAACTAAGCGAAATGAAGCCATAGAACGCTTATTTGCCTTCTATCTATGCAGTCTGACACTCCAACAATGTTTTCTGCTTCAATTTGACTCATTTTACAAAGGTGCTTATTCCTGGAGTGAATATGCAGTTCTACTCAAGAGTAAGCATCTAAGCGAAATGAAGCCACGGAACGCTTATTTGCCTTCTATCTATGCATTCTGACACTCCAACAATGTTTTCTGCTTCAATTTGACTCATTTTAAAAAGGTGCTTATTCCTGGAGTGAACATGCAGTTCTACTCAAGAGTAAGCAACTAAGCGAAATGAAGCCACGGAATGCTTATTTGCCTTCTATCTATGCATTCTGACACTCCAACAATGTTTTCTGCTTCAATTTGACTCATTTTACAAAGGTGCTTATTCCTTGAGTGAATATGCAGTTCTACTCAAGAGCAAGCAACTAAGCGAAATGAAGCCATAAAACGCTTATTTGCCTTCTATCTATGCAGTCTGACACTCCAACAATGTTTTCTGCTTCAATTTGACTCATTTTACAAAGGTGCTTATTCCTGGAGTGAATATGCAGTTCTACGCAAGAGTAAGCAACTAAGCGAAATAAAGCCATGGAACGCTTATATGCTTTCTATCTATGCATTCTGACACTCCAACAAGTTTTCTGCTTCAATTTGACTCATTTTACAAAGGTGCTTATTCCTGGAGTGAAAATGCAGTTCTACTCAAGAGTAAGCAACTAAGCGAAATGAAGCCATAGAACGCTTATTTGCCTTCCATCTATGCATTCTGACACTCCAACAATGTTTTCTGCTTCAATTTGACTCATTTTACAAAGGTGCTTATTCCTGGAGTGAATATGCAGTTCTACTCAAGAGTAAGCAACTAAGCGAAATGAAGCCACGGAACGCTTATTTGCCTTCTATCTATGCATTCTGACACTCCAACAATGTTTTCTGCTTCAATTTGACTCATTTTACAAAGGTGCTTATTCCTGGAGTGAATATGCAATTCTACTCAAGAGTAAGCAAATAAGTGAAATAAAGCCATGGAACGCTTATTTGCCTTCTATCTATGCATTCTGACACTCCAACAATGTTTTCTGCTTCAATTTGACTCATTTTACAAAGGTGCTTATTCCTGGAGTGAATATGCAGTTCTACTCAAGAGTAAGCAACTAAGCGAAATGAAGCCACGGAACGCTTATTTGCCTTCTATCTATGCATTCTGACACTCCAACAATGTTTTCTGCTTCAATTTGACTCATTTTAAAAAGGTGCTTATTCCTGGAGTGAATATGCTGTTCTACTCAAGAGTAAGCAACTAAGCGAAATAAAGCCACGGAACGCTTATTTGCCTTCTATCTATGCATTCTGACACTCCAACAATGTTTTCTGCTTCAATTTGACTCATTTTAAAAAGGTGCTTATTCCTGGAGTGAATATGCTGTTCTACTCAAAAGTAAGCAACTAAGCGAAATAAAGCCATGGAACGCTTATTTGCCTTCTATCTATGCATTCTGACACTCCAACAATGTTTTCTGCTTCAATTTGACTCATTTTACAAAGGTGCTTATTCCTGGAGTGAATATGCAGTTCTACTCAAGAGTAAGCAACTAAGCGAAATAAAGCCATGGAACGCTTATTTGCCTTCTATCTATGCATTCTGACACTCCAACAATGTTTTCTGCTTCAATTTGACTCATTTTACAAAGGTGCTTATTCCTGGAGTGAATATGCAATTCTACTCAAGAGTAAGCAAATAAGCGAAATAAAGCGATGGAACGCTTATTTGCCTTCTATATATGCATTCTGACACTCCAACAATGTTTTCTGCTTCAATTTGACTCATTTTACAAAGGTGCTTATTCCTGGAGTGAATATGCAGTTCTACGCAAGAGTAAGCAACTAAGCGAAATAAAGCCATGGAACGCTTATATGCTTTCTATCTATGCATTCTGACACTCCAACAAGTTTTCTGCTTGAATTTGACTCATTTTACAAAGGTGCTTATTCCTGGAGTGAAAATGCAGTTCTACTCAAGAGTAAGCAACTAAGCGAAATGAAGCCATAGAACGCTTATTTGCCTTCCATCTATGCATTCTGACACTCCAACAATGTTTTCTGCTTCAATTTGACTCATTTTACAAAGGTGCTTATTCCTGGAGTGAATATGCAGTTCTACTCAAGAGTAAGCAACTAAGCGAAATGAAGCCACGGAACGCTTATTTGCCTTCTATCTATGCATTCTGACACTCCAACAATGTTTTCTGCTTCAATTTGACTCATTTTACAAAGGTGCTTATTCCTGGAGTGAATATGCTTTTCTACTCAAGAGTAAGCAACTAAGCGAAATAAAGCCATGGAACGCTTATTTGCCTTCTATCTATGCATTCTGACACTCCAACAATGTTTTCTGCTTCAATTTGACTCATTTTACAAAGGTGCTTATTCCTGGAGTGAATATGCAGTTCTACTCAAGAGTAAGCAACTAAGCGAAATAAAGCCATGGAACGCTTATTTGCCTTCTATCTATGCATTCTGACACTCCAACAATGTTTTCTGCTTCAATTTGACTCATTTTACAAAGGTGCTTATTCCTGGAGTGAATATGCAATTCTACTCAAGACTAAGCAAATAAGCGAAATAAAGCCATGGAACGCTTATTTGCCTTCTATCTATGCATTCTGACACTCCAACAATGTTTTCTGCTTCAATTTGACTCATTTTACAAAGGTGCTTATTCCTGGAGTGAATATGCTGTTCTACTCAAGAGTAAGCAACTAAGCGAAATAAAGCCATGGAACGCTTATTTGCCTTCTATCTATGCATTCTGACACTCCAACAATGTTTTCTGCTTCAATTTGACTCATTTTACAAAGGTGCTTATTCCTGGAGTGAATATGCAATTCTACTCAAGAGTAAGCAAATAAGCGAAATAAAGCCATGGAACGCTTATTTGCCTTCTATCTATGCATTCTGGCACTCCAACAATGTTTTCTGCTTCAATTTGACTCATTTTACAAAGGTGCTTATTCCTGGAGTGAATATGCAGTTCTACTCAAGAGTAAGCAACTAAGCGAAATGAAGCCACGGAACGCTTATTTGCCTTCTATCTATGCATTTTGACACTCCAACAATGTTTTCTGCTTCAATTTGACTCATTTTACAAAGGTGCTTATTCCTGGAGTGAATATGCTGTTCTACTCAAGAGTAAGCAACTAAGCGAAATAAAGCCATGGAACGCTTATTTGCCTTCTATCTATGCATTCTGACACTCCAACAATGTTTTCTGCTTCAATTTGACTCATTTTACAAAGGTGCTTATTCCTGGAGTGAATATGCAGTTCTACTCAAGAGTAAGCAACTAAGCGAAATAAAGCCATGGAACGCTTATTTGCCTTCTATCTATGCATTCTGACACTCCAACAATGTTTTCTGCTTCAATTTGACTCATTTTACAAAGGTGCTTATTCCTGGAGTGAATATGCAATTCTACTCAAGAGTAAGCAAATAAGCGAAATAAAGCCATGGAACGCTTATTTGCCTTCTATCTATGCATTCTGACACTCCAACAATGTTTTCTGCTTCAATTTGACTCATTTTACAAAGGTGCTTATTCCTGGAGTGAATATGCAGTTCTACTCAAGAGTAAGCAACTAAGCGAAATGAAGCCACGGAACGCTTATTTGCCTTCTATCTATGCATTCTGACACTCCAACAATGTTTTCTGCTTCAATTTGACTCATTTTAAAAAGGTGCTTATTCCTGGAGTGAATATGCTGTTCTACTCAAGAGTAAGCAACTAAGCGAAATAAAGCCATGGAACGCTTATTTGCCTTCTATCTATGCATTCTGACACTCCAACAATGTTTTCTGCTTCAATTTGACTCATTTTACAAAGGTGCTTATTCCTGAATATGCAGTTCTACTCAAGAGTAAGCAACTAAGCGAAATAAAGCCATGGAACGCTTATTTGCCTTCTATCTATGCATTCTGACACTCCAACAATGTTTTCTGCTTCAATTTGACTCATTTTACAAAGGTGCTTATTCCTGGAGTGAATATGCAATTCTACTCAAGAGTAAGCAAATAAGCGAAATAAAGCCATGGAACGCTTATTTGCCTCCTATCTATGCATTCTGACACTCCAACAATGTTTTCTGCTTCAATTTGACTCATTTTACAAAGGTGCTTATTCCTGGAGTGAATATGCAGTTCTACTCAAGAGTAAGCAACTAAGCGAAATGAAGCCACGGAACGCTTATGTGCCTTCTGTCTATGCATTCTGACACTCCAACAATGTTTTCTGCTTCAATTTGACTCATTTTAAAAAGGTGCTTATTCCTGGAGTGAACATGCAGTTCTACTCAAGAGTAAGCAACTAAGCGAAATGAAGCCACGGAACGCTTATTTGCCTTCTATCTATGCATTCTGACACTCCAACAATGTTTTCTGCTTCAATTTGACTCATTTTACAAAGGTGCTTATTCCTGGAGTGAATATGCAGTTCTACTCAAGAGCAAGCAACTAAGCGAAATGAAGCCATAGAACGCTTATTTGCCTTCTATCTATGCAGTCTGACACTCCAACAATGTTTTCTGCTTCAATTTGACTCATTTTACAAAGGTGCTTATTCCTGGAGTGAATATGCAGTTCTACGCAAGAGTAAGCAACTAAGCGAAATAAAGCCATGGAACGCTTATTTGCCTTCTATCTATGCATTCTGAAACTCCAACAATGTTTTCTGCTTCAATTTGACTCATTTTACAAAGGTGCTTATTCCTGGAGTGAATATGCAATTCTACTCAAGAGTAAGCAACTAAGCGAAATGAAGCCACGAAACGCTTATGTACCTTCTATCTATGCATTCTGACACTCCAACAAGTTTTCTGCTTGAATTTGACTCATTTTACAAAGGTGCTTATTCCTGGAGTGAATATGCAATTCTACTCAAGAGTAAGCAACTAAGCGAAATGAAGCCATAGAACGCTTATTTGCCTTCTATCTATGCAGTCTGACACTCCAACAATGTTTTCTGCTTCAATTTGACTCATTTTACAAAGGTGCTTATTCCTGGAGTGAATATGCAATTCTACTCAAGAGTAAGCAACTAAGCAAAATGAAGCCACGAAACGCTTATGTACCTTCTATCTATGCATTCTGACACTCCAACAAGTTTTCTGCTTGAATTTGACTCATTTTACAAAGGTGCTTATTCCTGGAGTGAAAATGCAGTTCTACTCAAGAGTAAGCAACTAAGCGAAATGAAGCCATAGAACGCTTATTTGCCTTCCATCTATGCATTCTGACACTCCAACAATGTTCTCTGCTTCAATTTGACTCATTTTACAAAGGTGCTTATTCCTGGAGTGAATATGCAATTCTACTCAAGAGTAAGCAAATAAGCGAAATAAAGCCATGGAACGCTTATTTGCCTCCTATCTATGCATTCTGACACTCCAACAATGTTTTCTGCTTCAATTTGACTCATTTTACAAAGGTGCTTATTCCTGGAGTGAATATGCAGTTCTACTCAAGAGTAAGCAACTAAGCGAAATGAAGCCACGGAACGCTTATTTGCCTTCTATCTATGCATTCTGACACTCCAACAATGTTTTCTGCTTCAATTTGACTCATTTTAAAAAGGTGCTTATTCCTGGAGTGAACATGCAGTTCTACTCAAGAGTAAGCAACTAAGCGAAATGAAGCCACGGAATGCTTATTTGCCTTCTATCTATGCATTCTGACACTCCAACAATGTTTTCTGCTTCAATTTGACTCATTTTACAAAGGTGCTTATTCCTGGAGTGAATATGCAGTTCTACTCAAGAGCAAGCAACTAAGCGAAATGAAGCCATAGAACGCTTATTTGCCTTCTATCTATGCAGTCTGACACTCCAACAATGTTTTCTGCTTCAATTTGACTCATTTTACAAAGGTGCTTATTCCTGGAGTGAATATGCAGTTCTACGCAAGAGTAAGCAACTAAGCGAAATAAAGCCATGGAACGCTTATATGCTTTCTATCTATGCATTCTGACACTCCAACAAGTTTTCTGCTTGAATTTGACTCATTTTACAAAGGTGCTTATTCCTGGAGTGAAAATGCAGTTCTACTCAAGAGTAAGCAACTAAGCGAAATGAAGCCATAGAACGCTTATTTGCCTTCCATCTATGCATTCTGACACTCCAACAATGTTTTCTGCTTCAATTTGACTCATTTTACAAAGGTGCTTATTCCTGGAGTGAATATGCAGTTCTACTCAAGAGTAAGCAACTAAGCGAAATGAAGCCACGGAAGGCTTATTTGCCTTCTATCTATGCATTCTGATACTCCAACAATGTTTTCTGCTTCAATTTGACTCATTTTACAAAGGTGCTTATTCCTGGAGTGAATATGCTGTTCTACTCAAGAGTAAGCAACTAAGCGAAATAAAGCCATGGAACGCTTATTTGCCTTCTATCTATGCATTCTGACACTCCAACAATGTTTTCTGCTTCAATTTGACTCATTTTACAAAGGTGCTTATTCCTGGAGTGAATATGCAGTTCTACTCAAGAGTAAGCAACTAAGCGAAATGAAGCCACGGAACGCTTACTTGCCTTCTATCTATGCATTTTGACACTCCAACAATGTTTTCTGCTTCAATTTGACTCATTTTACAAAGGTGCTTATTCCTGGAGTGAATATGCTGTTCTACTCAAGAGTAAGCAACTAAGCGAAATAAAGCCATGGAACGCTTATTTGCCTTCTATCTATGCATTCTGACACTCCAACAATGTTTTCTGCTTCAATTTGACTCATTTTACAAAGGTGCTTATTCCTGGAGTGAATATGCAGTTCTACTCAAGAGTAAGCAACTAAGCGAAATGAAGCCACGGAACGCTTATTTGCCTTCTATCTATGCATTCTGACACTCCAACAATGTTTTCTGCTTCAATTTGACTCATTTTAAAAAGGTGCTTATTCCTGGAGTGAACATGCAGTTCTACTCAAGAGTAAGCAACTAAGCGAAATGAAGCCACGGAATGCTTATTTGCCTTCTATCTATGCATTCTGACACTCCAACAATGTTTTCTGCTTCAATTTGACTCATTTTACAAAGGTGCTTATTCCTGGAGTGAATATGCAGTTCTACTCAAGAGCAAGCAACTAAGCGAAATGAAGCCATAGAACGCTTATTTGCCTTCTATCTATGCAGTCTGACACTCCAACAATGTTTTCTGCTTCAATTTGACTCATTTTACAAAGGTGCTTATTCCTGGAGTGAATATGCAGTTCTACGCAAGAGTAAGCAACTAAGCGAAATAAAGCCATGGAACGCTTATATGCTTTCTATCTATGCATTCTGACACTCCAACAAGTTTTCTGCTTGAATTTGACTCATTTTACAAAGGTGCTTATTCCTGGAGTGAAAATGCAGTTCTACTCAAGAGTAAGCAACTAAGCGAAATGAAGCCATAGAACGCTTATTTGCCTTCCATCTATGCATTCTGACACTCCAACAATGTTTTCTGCTTCAATTTGACTCATTTTACAAAGGTGCTTATTCCTGGAGTGAATATGCAGTTCTACTCAAGAGTAAGCAACTAAGCGAAATGAAGCCACGGAACGCTTATTTGCCTTCTATCTATGCATTCTGATACTCCAACAATGTTTTCTGCTTCAATTTGACTCATTTTACAAAGGTGCTTATTCCTGGAGTGAATATGCTGTTCTACTCAAGAGTAAGCAACTAAGCGAAATAAAGCCATGGAACGCTTATTTGCCTTCTATCTATGCATTCTGACACTCCAACAATGTTTTCTGCTTCAATTTGACTCATTTTACAAAGGTGCTTATTCCTGGAGTGAATATGCAGTTCTACTCAAGAGTAAGCAACTAAGCGAAATGAAGCCACGGAACGCTTATTTGCCTTCTATCTATGCATTTTGACACTCCAACAATGTTTTCTGCTTCAATTTGACTCATTTTACAAAGGTGCTTATTCCTGGAGTGAATATGCTGTTCTACTCAAGAGTAAGCAACTAAGCGAAATAAAGCCATGGAACGCTTATTTGCCTTCTATCTATGCATTCTGACACTCCAACAATGTTTTCTGCTTCAATTTGACTCATTTTACAAAGGTGCTTATTCCTGGAGTGAATATGCAGTTCTACTCAAGAGTAAGCAACTAAGCGAAATAAAGCCATGGAACGCTTATTTGCCTTCTATCTATGCATTCTGACACTCCAACAATGTTTTCTGCTTCAATTTGACTCATTTTACAAAGGTGCTTATTCCTGGAGTGAATATGCAGTTCTACTCAAGAGTAAGCAACTAAGCGAAATAAAGCCATGGAACGCTTATTTGCCTTCTATCTATGCATTCTGACACTCCAACAATGTTTTCTGCTTCAATTTGACTCATTTTACAAAGGTGCTTATTCCTGGAGTGAATATGCAATTCTACTCAAGAGTAAGCAAATAAGCGAAATAAAGCCATGGAACGCTTATTTGCCTTCTATCTATGCATTCTGACACTCCAACAATGTTTTCTGCTTCAATTTGACTCATTTTACAAAGGTGCTTATTCCTGGAGTGAATATGCAGTTCTACTCAAGAGTAAGCAACTAAGCGAAATGAAGCCACGGAACGCTTATTTGCCTTCTATCTATGCATTCTGACACTCCAACAATGTTTTCTGCTTCAATTTGACTCATTTTAAAAAGGTGCTTATTCCTGGAGTGAATATGCTGTTCTACTCAAGAGTAAGCAACTAAGCGAAATAAAGCCATGGAACGCTTATTTGCCTTCTATCTATGCATTCTGACACTCCAACAATGTTTTCTGCTTCAATTTGACTCATTTTACAAAGGTGCTTATTCCTGGAGTGAATATGCAGTTCTACTCAAGAGTAAGCAACTAAGCGAAATAAAGCCATGGAACGCTTATTTGCCTTCTATCTATGCATTCTGACACTCCAACAATGTTTTCTGCTTCAATTTGACTCATTTTACAAAGGTGCTTATTCCTGGAGTGAATATGCAATTCTACTCAAGAGTAAGCAAATAAGCGAAATAAAGCCATGGAACGCTTATTTGCCTCCTATCTATGCATTCTGACACTCCAACAATGTTTTCTGCTTCAATTTGACTCATTTTACAAAGGTGCTTATTCCTGGAGTGAATATGCAGTTCTACTCAAGAGTAAGCAACTAAGCGAAATGAAGCCACGGAACGCTTATTTGCCTTCTATCTATGCATTCTGACACTCCAACAATGTTTTCTGCTTCAATTTGACTCATTTTAAAAAGGTGCTTATTCCTGGAGTGAACATGCAGTTCTACTCAAGAGTAAGCAACTAAGCGAAATGAAGCCACGGAACGCTTATTTGCCTTCTATCTATGCATTCTGACACTCCAACAATGTTTTCTGCTTCAATTTGACTCATTTTACAAAGTTGCTTATTCCTGGAGTGAATATGCAGTTCTACTCAAGAGCAAGCAACTAAGCGAAATGAAGCCATAGAACGCTTATTTGCCTTCTATCTATGCAGTCTGACACTCCAACAATGTTTTCTGCTTCAATTTGACTCATTTTACAAAGGTGCTTATTCCTGGAGTGAATATGCAGTTCTACGCAAGAGTAAGCAACTAAGCGAAATAAAGCCATGGAACGCTTATATGCTTTCTATCTATGCATTCTGACACTCCAACAAGTTTTCTGCTTGAATTTGACTCATTTTACAAAGGTGCTTATTCCTGGAGTGAAAATGCAGTTCTACTCAAGAGTAAGCAACTAAGCGAAATGAAGCCATAGAACGCTTATTTGCCTTCCATCTATGCATTCTGACACTCCAACAATGTTTTCTGCTTCAATTTGACTCATTTTACAAAGGTGCTTATTCCTGGAGTGAATATGCAATTCTACTCAAGAGTAAGCAAATAAGCGAAATAAAGCCATGGAACGCTTATTTGCCTTCTATCTATGCATTCTGACACTCCAACAATGTTTTCTGCTTCAATTTGACTCATTTTACAAAGGTGCTTATTCCTGGAGTGAATATGCAGTTCTACTCAAGAGTAAGCAACTAAGCGAAATGAAGCCACGGAACGCTTATTTGCCTTCTATCTATGCATTCTGACACTCCAACAATGTTTTCTGCTTCAATTTGACTCATTTTAAAAAGGTGCTTATTCCTGGAGTGAACATGCAGTTCTACTCAAGAGTAAGCAACTAAGCGAAATGAAGCCACGGAATGCTTATTTGCCTTCTATCTATGCATTCTGACACTCCAACAATGTTTTCTGCTTCAATTTGACTCATTTTACAAAGGTGCTTATTCCTGGAGTGAATATGCAGTTCTACTCAAGAGCAAGCAACTAAGCGAAATGAAGCCATAGAACGCTTATTTGCCTTCTATCTATGCAGTCTGACACTCCAACAATGTTTTCTGCTTCAATTTGACTCATTTTACAAAGGTGCTTATTCCTGGAGTGAATATGCAGTTCTACGCAAGAGTAAGCAACTAAGCGAAATAAAGCCATGTGTCAGAGGGCCTGGTATGGCTACTCTAGAGTAACGACTCCAGCATGGTCTTTTAAGGCTTTTATTAAGTGCTGACTATTTACAGTGTTCAGAGCAGTAAAAATGCATCCTTAAGGTGAGGTGTCAGAACTCCCGAATGGCGATTGGCGCGTTTTCTTCCAGCACCACAACTTTGGCAGACCCAACCTCTTCCCCCTACGTTTGCGTCGCAATTCGGGAGTTGGGGGGATTGGCCTCCCCCCCGTGCGTCCAACTTCCTGTCCCA
This sequence comes from Zootoca vivipara, assembly GCF_963506605.1. Taxonomy (NCBI): domain Eukaryota; kingdom Metazoa; phylum Chordata; class Lepidosauria; order Squamata; family Lacertidae; genus Zootoca; species Zootoca vivipara. The sequence goes on along the minus strand of NC_083278.1, from coordinate 5,286,790 downwards.
CCTGAGGCATGGGCTCCACAACCCTGCCTGAGCCTCGGACACCACTTCCTGACTCTCCGCTGGAGGCAGAGCTCTCCTTACTCTCTCCAGCGCTTGGTGATGGGCTGGAACTTAAGATGGGAGGGACTTCCCTGTATCCCTTGTCCCTCACATCCACCCCCCTCCCAGGCTCCTCTCTCCTCCTCCCCAGTGGCTCTCTGCTTGCTGGGGACGAGTGAAATCCCAAGAAGTCTGTGGCATCCGAGCCTGTGGGTGTGAAAATTTCCCCCCAATCCTGCGATCTCTCTCCTTCCCCCTGAGAAGACGGAAATCCCAAGAAGTCAGTGGCATCAGAGCTGGTGGGAGTAAAAATGTTCTGCCAGTCCTCTCCTGCCTCTGACGTCGTTGACCTCGGTGAAACCCACACCTCTTCTTCCGTGTCCTCAAATTCCGCTTCCCATCTCCATGGGGAGCTGCTGCCTGCTATCCCTTCCTCCTGCTCCTCCCCCTCTCCCTCCCTTTCCATGTGCCAGGGCTTGGGCCTGTGGGGGAACAGGGCGTGGAATTCTTCCACTAAAAATTCCTCAGGTACTTCCGTGGCCGGTATCCACTCATTGTGGGATGGCGGAGTGTCCTCCCATGCTATCAGGTACTCCAGTCCTCTCACCCCTCTCCTTGAGTCTAAAATCTCAGTTGCCTCATTGAGCTGTCGGGCGTTTCCCGTCTCCCCCCCTCCCTCTGGAGGCTGATCGCTGTCCCTGAACCTGGTACTTTCCCTGTACGGCGACAGCAGTGATCTATGAAACACTGGGTGCACTCTCATGTCCTCCGGCAGTGCTAGCCTGAAGGCTACCGGGTTGACCTGTTGCGTGACCGTGAAGGGGCCCAGCCTCCTGTGTGCTAACTTTCTGCATCGCCCCCTGGTGGGAAGACCTTCCGAGGATAACCAAACCTTGTCCCCTACCCTTATGACCTCTCCCGGCCGCCTGTGGCGATCTGCCCCCTTCTTATACGCTTCCTTGGCCCTCTCCAAGTGTTCTCTGAGCTGTTGGTGCACCGTCTCCAGGTCCTCTGCCCACTCCTCGGCCTGTGGGCCCTCTTCCTCCTCCTCCCCCTCCCTCTCCGGGAAAGATCTGAGGTCGCGCCCATAGTTGGCCTTAAAGGGCGACACCCCTGTGGAGACGTGCACCGCATTGTTGTAGGCAAATTCTGCCAGTGGCAGGCGATCCACCCAGTCCGTTTGCCTCTGGCTGACGTAACATCTCAGGTACTGCTGCAGAATGGCGTTGACCCGCTCCGCCTGTCCATTGGTCTGCGGGTGCCGAGCCGTCGACAAGCTGACCTCCACCTGCAGGAGGTTCATGAGCCGTCGCCAGAACCTGGAAACAAATTGGCGGCCACGATCCGAAATAACTCTTAAAGGCAATCCATGCAGTCGGAATACGTGGTCCACAAACAGTTTGGCCGTCTCTTCTGCCGAGACCGCCCTGGCACACGGTATAAAGTGGCACATTTTGGACATGAGGTCCACCACCACCAACACTGCGGTCTTGCCCCTGGACGACGGCAGGTCTGTGATGAAGTCCATGGACACTACTTCCCACGGCCTGTGCGGTGTGGCTAATGGCTCCAGCAAACCTGCTGGTGGCGCTCTGACCACCTTTGCTCGCTGGCAGGTGTCACATCCCCTGACATAATCCCGAACATCCTCCCGCACCCCTGGCCACCAGAAGTGTCTCATGACTAGGTGAGTGGTTTTGTCCCTTCCGAAATGACCCGCCGTTGGGTTGTCGTGCATCTGCTTGAGAACCTTACCTCTCAGCTGTTTGGTCGGGAGGTACAGGGCTCCCCTGTAAAAAAGCAAACCCCTCTTCTCCTCAAAGTCTTTGGCCTGCTCCCTCCCCCCTCTCAGGTCTCTGAAGATGCGGGTGGCAAATTCATCCGCTGCCGTCAGTGCTGTGAGTTCTGCCTCGCTCACCACTGCTGCACCGCATGACCATGCAGATGGGGGGAAAACGTGCCTGGGTGCTGGTGGCAACTCCTCCTCCATGTACTCTGGCTTGCGGGAGAGGGCATCCGCCCTGACGTTCTGCTCCCCCGGGATGTAGTGGATGGAGAAGTTGAAGTTCGAGAAGAACTCTGCCCACCGTATCTGCCGCTGGTTGAGCACCCTGGCCGTTCTCCAGAACTCCAGGTTCTTGTGGTCTGTGCACACCTGGATGGGGTGCTTGGCGCCCACCAGGAAGTGTCGCCAGTGCTGGAACGCCGCGTGGATCGCGAGAAGTTCCCTATCAAACACTGTGTAGTTGCGTTCAGGCTGGGTCAGCTTCCTGGAGAAGAAGGCACAGGGTCTCCACTCTCTGTTGGCGTCCAGTTGCAACAGAATCGCTCCCACAGCTTTATCAGAAGCATCTGTCTCCAGGCGTAGGGGCGCATCCTGCACCACGTGGAACAGGTGCTGGTCTGACGCGAACACCCTCTTGAGGCTTTCGAACGCTGCTTGTGCCTCTGGTGTCCACCTGAACTTCTGCTTGCCTCTCAGGCAGTCGGTGATGGGAGCCGTGACCCGAGAGAAGTTCTGGATGAACTTCCTGTAGAAGTTAGCGAAGCCTAGTAGTCGTTGGGCATCTTTGCGCGTCCTGGGGCTGTGCCAGTCCAGGATGGTCTGCACCTTGTCCTTGTCCATTGCCAGTCCCTTGTCTGACAGCTTGTAGCCCAAGAAGTCCACCTCCTTGGTGTGAAACTTGCACTTCTCCAGCTTCACATACAGGTGGTTGTCCTTCAGGCGCTGCAACACCTCCCTGACATCCTTCACATGCTGCACTGGGTCATTGGAATAGATAAGGATGTCATCCAGAAAGACCAGGCAGTTCTTGAAGAGGAGGGACCCCAGGACGTGGTGCATGAAGGCCTGGAAGCAGGCTGAGCCCCCTTGCAACCCGAAGGGCATCACCAGATATTCAAAAGAGCCCAGAGGCGTGAACATCGTGGTCTTCCATTCATCGCCTTCCCGGATCCTGATCAAGTTGTACGCCCCCCTCAGGTCTAGCTTGGTGAAAATCTTGCCCCTGCGTGCCGCTGTCAGGAGATCATCCACTCTGGGCATGGGGAAAGCCACTGGCTCTGTCACCGAATTCAGCCGTCTAAAATCCACCACCAGGCGGCGCTGTTGCGTGTCTTTCTTGTCCACCCAGAAGACCGGGCTGCCCCCTGCTGCCTTGCTTTCTCTGATGAACCCCCGCTTGAGGTTCTTGTCGATGAAAGCGCGCAGATCCTCCAGTTCCTGGTCTGACATGGCGTACAGCTTGGCTGGGGGTATAGTTGCCCCCGGCACCAGGTTGATCTGGCAGTCAAAAGGCCTGTGTGGGGGTAGGTGGTCGGACTCCGCTTCGCTGAAGACCTCCTGCAGGTCCCAGTACGGCTTGGGTATCGCCTCACCCCCTTTGACGTGCATGGTGGCCACCGTGGCTATCGGAGGCCCCTCCCCAGGTTGGTGCTGCATGCAATGTTCCAGACAAAAGTCCGACCCAAACGTGATGCATCTCTGGTGCCAACTTATGGAAGGGTCGTGGCGCGCCAGCCAGCTCATTCCCAAAACGATGGGGGGGTCTGAGATGGTCGTGACGTTGAAAGCCAGTGTCTCTGAGTGCCTTCCCACCGTCATTCTCATGGGGGGGGTTTGATGAGTGATGGCCCCTCCCAGCAACTCTCTGCCATCAATGGTGGCCACATGCAGGGGAAAATCCAGCTGCAGAAGTTGGATTTGGTGCTCTTCTGCAAAGTTTCTCGAGAAGAAGTTGGCAGATGCCCCACTGTCAATTAAGGCGAGGACTGACAGGGGGTAGCCATTTGGGAGCGTCAGCGTGACTTCTAGAACCACTCCTGCTCTGGGAGGGGTGGGCTGGCTCTGCTCCTCTCTGTGCGGGTGGGCGGGCTGGGGCTGTTCACTGCTGACTGTGCCTGGCTGCTGCCCCTTGTCTCCTGCAGCCAGGCTGTCTCGTTTCCCTGCTGTGGTGCTACGTCAGTGGGGGAAGGTACAACCGTTCCCGCCTTTCCTTGCCACTCCCTGCGATGAGGGCAGTCTCTGACGCGATGCCGGGGGGAGTTGCAGAGAAAGCAATTCCCTCCTCTTCCCTCCTTGCGTTTTGGCGCCGCCGGGGTTTGAAAAGCCCGCGCGCGCGCTCCCCCGATCTCCATCGGTTCCGGCTCTGGGCTTGGTCTGGGCGGGTCTGGGGGCGGTCCCTGGGGTGGGTTTTGGTGATGTGGTCTGTCCTGAGAGCGTGGGAACCAAGGTTTTGCTGCGCGCGTCGCTTGTTTGTCATACCATCTGGATTCCTGCCTCACCCCCACCGCTAGCGCCGCTTTGCTGAGCTGATCCATAGTCTGCGGTCTAGGACCTCTTGCCAGCTCATCCTTAACGTCTGCATGCAAACCTAGGTAGAAGGCTGATTTCACTGGCTCACTGTTCAGATCCCACCCCAGTTTGTGCACCAGCATGGTGAATTTCGCCCAGTAGTCTCTAACTGTCGATTTTCCTTGTGTTAGGTCATGAAGCTCCTGTTTAGTGGCCTCCATTTCACTGTCGCTAGCGTACATTAATTTTAAAGCTTCTAGAAATAAAGTTGCGTTCTTCATGCAAGGATTTTTTTGCGCGATGAGCGGTCTTACCCATTCCCGGGCGGCCCCCGTCAAATGCTCTATGATAAAGTAGACTCTGTGCGCGTCATCTGGGAATTCTGCTGCATGCAATTCCAGCGCATAATTTATCTCAGTCTCGAATCCGAGGTACTCCCTCGGGTCTCCGCTGAACTTGGTGACTAGGCTCTGTCCCCTTCTCACTTGGACTAGCTGCGGCTGGGGTGCCCCCCCACCTCTAGCGGCTTTCTCCTCTTCCAACTTTTTCTGCAGGTCTAATACCATCACCCTTAGCTGTTTCTCAGTCTCCTCTTTTGTCCTCACCTGGTCCACCAGCTTGTTCAGCTCCTCCTGCGCCCCTCGCGCTTCCTCCTGAGCGGCATGCAATTGCTGCTGTGCGTGCGCTGTGAGGGTCTGTAGCTCCTGCTTCGCTGCTTCAGCCTCCAGCCTCCAATGCTCAGCCTCTTGAGCGCTCATCGCTGCACTCCAAAGTAGCCAAAAAAGATTCGGGAGTTGCTGTCAGAGGGCCTGGTATGGCTACTCTAGAGTAACGACTCCAGCATGGTCTTTTAAGGCTTTTATTAAGTGCTGACTATTTACAGTGTTCAGAGCAGTAAAAATGCATCCTTAAGGTGAGGTGTCAGAACTCCCGAATGGCGATTGGCGCGTTTTCTTCCAGCACCACAACTTTGGCAGACCCAACCTCTTCCCCCTACGTTTGCGTCGCAATTCGGGAGTTGGGGGGATTGGCCTCCCCCCCCGTGCGTCCAACTTCCTGTCCCACCTGAGGCATGGGCTCCACAACCCTGCCTGAGCCTCGGACACCACTTCCTGACTCTCCGCTGGAGGCAGAGCTCTCCTTACTCTCTCCAGCGCTTGGTGATGGGCTGGAACTTAAGATGGGAGGGACTTCCCTGTATCCCTTGTCCCTCACACCATGGAACGCTTATATGCTTTCTATCTATGCATTCTGACACTCCAACAAGTTTTCTGCTTGAATTTGACTCATTTTACAAAGGTGCTTATTCCTGGAGTGAAAATGCAGTTCTACTCAAGAGTAAGCAACTAAGCGAAATGAAGCCATAGAACGCTTATTTGCCTTCCATCTATGCATTCTGACACTCCAACAATGTTTTCTGCTTCAATTTGACTCATTTTACAAAGGTGCTTATTCCTGGAGTGAATATGCAGTTCTACTCAAGAGTAAGCAACTAAGCGAAATGAAGCCACGGAACGCTTATTTGCCTTCTATCTATGCATTCTGATACTCCAACAATGTTTTCTGCTTCAATTTGACTCATTTTACAAAGGTGCTTATTCCTGGAGTGAATATGCTGTTCTACTCAAGAGTAAGCAACTAAGCGAAATAAAGCCATGGAACGCTTATTTGCCTTCTATCTATGCATTCTGACACTCCAACAATGTTTTCTGCTTCAATTTGACTCATTTTACAAAGGTGCTTATTCCTGGAGTGAATATGCAGTTCTACTCAAGAGTAAGCAACTAAGCGAAATAAAGCCACGGAACGCTTATTTGCCTTCTATCTATGCATTCTGACACTCCAACAATGTTTTCTGCTTCAATTTGACTCATTTTAAAAAGGTGCTTATTCCTGGAGTGAACATGCAGTTCTACTCAAGAGTAAGCAACTAAGCGAAATGAAGCCACAGAACGCTTATTTGCCTTCTATCTCTGCATTCTGACACTCCAACAATGTTTTCTGCTTCAATTTGACTCATTTTACAAAGGTGCTTATTCCTGGAGTGAATTTGCAGTTCTACTCAAGAGTAAGCAACTAAGCGAAATAAAGCCATGGAACGCTTATATGCTTTCTATCTATGCATTCTGACACTCCAACAAGTTTTCTGCTTCAATTTGACTCATTTTACGAAGGTGCTTATTCCTGGAGTGAAAATGCAGTTCTACTCAAGAGTAAGCAACTAAGCGAAATGAAGCCATAGAACGCTTATTTGCCTTCTATCTATGCATTCTGACACTCCAACAATGTTTTCTGCTTCAATTTGACTCATTTTACAAAGGTGCTTATTCCTGGAGTGAATATGCAGTTCTACTCAAGAGTAAGCAACTAAGCGAAATGAAGCCACGGAACGCTTATTTGCCTTCTATCTATGCATTCTGACACTCCAACAATGTTTTCTGCTTCAATTTGACTCATTTTACAAAGGTGCTTATTCCTGGAGTGAATATGCTTTTCTACTCAAGAGTAAGCAACTAAGCGAAATAAAGCCATGGAACGCTTATTTGCCTTCTATCTATGCATTCTGACACTCCAACAATGTTTTCTGCTTCAATTTGACTCATTTTACAAAGGTGCTTATTCCTGGAGTGAATATGCAGTTCTACTCAAGAGTAAGCAACTAAGCGAAATAAAGCCATGGAACGCTTATTTGCCTTCTATCTATGCATTCTGACACTCCAACAATGTTTTCTGCTTCAATTTGACTCATTTTACAAAGGTGCTTATTCCTGGAGTGAATATGCAATTCTACTCAAGAGTAAGCAAATAAGCGAAATAAAGCCATGGAACGCTTATTTGCCTTCTATCTATGCATTCTGACACTCCAACAATGTTTTCTGCTTCAATTTGACTCATTTTACAAAGGTGCTTATTCCTGGAGTGAATATGCAGTTCTACTCAAGAGTAAGCAACTAAGCGAAATAAAGCCACGGAACGCTTTTTTGCCTTCTATCTATGCATTCTGACACTCCAACAATGTGTTTTGCTTCAATTTGACTCATTTTACAAAGGTGCTTATTCCTGGAGTGAATATGCAATTCTACTCAAGATTAAGCAAATAAGCGAAATAAAGCCATGGAACGCTTATTTGCCTTCTATCTATGCATTCTGACACTCCAACAATGTTTTCTGCTTCAATTTGACTCATTTTACAAAGGTGCTTATTCCTGGAGTGAATATGCAGTTCTACTCAAGAGTAAGCAACTAAGCGAAATGAAGCCACGGAACGCTTATATGCTTTCTATCTATGCATTCTGACACTCCAACAAGTTTTCTGCTTGAATTTGACTCATTTTACAAAGGTGCTTATTCCTGGAGTGAAAATGCAGTTCTACTCAAGAGTAAGCAACTAAGCGAAATGAAGCCATAGAACGCTTATTTGCCTTCCATCTATGCATTCTGACACTCCAACAATGTTTTCTGCTTCAATTTGACTCATTTTACAAAGGTGCTTATTCCTGGAGTGAATATGCAGTTCTACTCAAGAGTAAGCAACTAAGCGAAATGAAGCCACGGAACGCTTATTTGCCTTCTATCTATGCATTCTGATACTCCAACAATGTTTTCTGCTTCAATTTGACTCATTTTACAAAGGTGCTTATTCCTGGAGTGAATATGCTGTTCTACTCAAGAGTAAGCAACTAAGCGAAATAAAGCCATGGAACGCTTATTTGCCTTCCATCTATGCATTCTGACACTCCAACAATGTTTTCTGCTTCAATTTGACTCATTTTACAAAGGTGCTTATTCCTGGAGTGAATATGCAGTTCTACTCAAGAGTAAGCAACTAAGCGAAATAAAGCCATGGAACGCTTATTTGCCTTCAATCTATGCATTCTGACACTCCAACAATGTTTTCTGCTTCAATTTGACTCATTTTACAAAGGTGCTTATTCCTGGAGTGAATATGCAGTTCTACTCAAGAGTAAGCAAATAAGCGAAATAAAGCCATGGAACGCTTATTTGCCTTCTATCTATGCATTCTGACACTCCAACAATGTTTTCTGCTTCAATTTGACTCATTTTACAAAGGTGCTTATTCCTGGAGTGAATATGCAGTTCTACTCAAGAGTAAGCAACTAAGCGAAATGAAGCCACGGAACGCTTATTTGCCTTCTATCTATGCATTCTGACACTCCAACAATGTTTTCTGCTTCAATTTGACTCATTTTAAAAAGGTGCTTATTCCTGGAGTGAACATGCAGTTCTACTCAAGAGTAAGCAACTAAGCGAAATGAAGCCACAGAACGCTTATTTGCCTTCTATCTCTGCATTCTGACACTCCAACAATGTTTTCTGCTTCAATTTGACTCATTTTACAAAGGTGCTTATTCCTGGAGTGAATATGCTGTTCTACTCAAGAGTAAGCAACTAAGCGAAATAAAGCCATGGAACGCTTATTTGCCTTCTATCTATGCATTCTGACACTCCAACAATGTTTTCTGCTTCAATTTGACTCATTTTACAAAGGTGCTTATTCCTGGAGTGAATATGCTGTTCTACTCAAGAGTAAGCAACTAAGCGAAATAAAGCCATGGAACGCTTATTTGCCTTCTATCTATGCATTCTGACACTCCAACAATGTTTTCTGCTTCAATTTGACTCATTTTACAAAGGTGCTTATTCCTGGAGTGAATATGCAGTTCTACTCAAGAGTAAGCAACTAAGCGAAATAAAGCCATGGAACGCTTATTTGCCTTCTATCTATGCATTCTGACACTCCAACAATGTTTTCTGCTTCAATTTGACTCATTTTACAAAGGTGCTTATTCCTGGAGTGAAAATGCAGTTCTACTCAAGAGTAAGCAACTAAGCGAAATGAAGCCATAGAACGCTTATTTGCCTTCTATCTATGCATTCTGACACTCCAACAATGTTTTCTGCTTCAATTTGACTCATTTTACAAAGGTGCTTATTCCTGGAGTGAATATGCAGTTCTACTCAAGAGTAAGCAACTAAGCGAAATGAAGCCACGGAACGCTTATTTGCCTTCTATCTATGCATTCTGACACTCCAACAATGTTTTCTGCTTCAATTTGACTCATTTTACAAAGGTGCTTATTCCTGGAGTGAATATGCTGTTCTACTCAAGAGTAAGCAACTAAGCGAAATAAAGCCACGGAACGCTTATTTGCCTTCTATCTATGCATTCTGACACTCCAACAATGTTTTCTGCTTCAATTTGACTCATTTTACAAAGGTGCTTATTCCTGGAGTGAATATGCAGTTCTACTCAAGAGTAAGCAACTAAGCGAAATAAAGCCACGAAACGCTTATTTGCCTTCTATCTATGCATTCTGACACTCCAACAATGTTTTCTGCTTCAATTTGACTCATTTTACAAAGGTGCTTATTCCTGGAGTGAATATGCAGTTCTACTCAAGAGCAAGCAACTAAGCGAAATGAAGCCATAGAACGCTTATTTGCCTTCTATCTATGCATTCTGACACTCCAACAATGTTTTCTGCTTCAATTTGACTCATTTTACAAAGCTGCTTATTCCTGGAGTGAATATGCTGTTCTACTCAAGAGTAAGCAACTAAGCGAAATAAAGCCATGGAACGCTTATTTGCCTTCTATCTATGCATTCTGACACTCCAACAATGTGTTTTGCTTCAATTTGACTCATTTTACAAAGGTGCTTATTCCTGGAGTGAATATGCAATTCTACTCAAGATTAAGCAAATAAGCGAAATAAAGCCATGGAACGCTTATTTGCCTTCTATCTATGCATTCTGACACTCCAACAATGTTTTCTGCTTCAATTTGACTCATTTTACAAAGGTGCTTATTCCTGGAGTGAATATGCAGTTCTACTCAAGAGTAAGCAACTAAGCGAAATGAAGCCACGGAACGCTTATATGCTTTCTATCTATGCATTCTGACACTCCAACAAGTTTTCTGCTTGAATTTGACTCATTTTACAAAGGTGCTTATTCCTGGAGTGAAAATGCAGTTCTACTCAAGAGTAAGCAACTAAGCGAAATGAAGCCATAGAACGCTTATTTGCCTTCCATCTATGCATTCTGACACTCCAACAATGTTTTCTGCTTCAATTTGACTCATTTTACAAAGGTGCTTATTCCTGGAGTGAATATGCTGTTCTACTCAAGAGTAAGCAACTAAGCGAAATGAAGCCACGGAACGCTTATTTGCCTTCTATCTATGCATTCTGACACTCCAACAATGTTTTCTGCTTCAATTTGACTCATTTTACAAAGGTGCTTATTCCTGGAGTGAATATGCTGTTCTACTCAAGAGTAAGCAACTAAGCGAAATAAAGCCATGGAACGCTTATTTGCCTTCCACCTATGCATTCTCACACTCCAACAATGTTTTCTGCTTCAATTTGACTCATTTTACAAAGGTGCTTATTCCTGGAGTGAATATGCAGTTCTACTCAAGAGTAAGCAACTAAGCGAAATAAAGCCATGGAACGCTTATTTGCCTTCTATCTATGCATTCTGACACTCCAACAATGTTTTCTGCTTCAATTTGACTCATTTTACAAAGGTGCTTATTCCTGGAGTGAATATGCAATTCTACTCAAGAGTAAGCAAACAAGCGAAATAAAGCCATGGAACGCTTATTTGCCTTCTATCTATGCATTCTGACACTCCAACAATGTTTTCTGCTTCAATTTGACTCATTTTACAAAGGTGCTTATTCCTGGAGTGAATATGCAGTTCTACTCAAGAGTAAGCAACTAAGCGAAATGAAGCCACGGAACGCTTATTTGCCTTCTATCTATGCATTCTGACACTCCAACAATGTTTTCTGCTTCAATTTGACTCATTTTAAAAAGGTGCTTATTCCTGGAGTGAATATGCAGTTCTACTCAAGAGTAAGCAACTAAGCGAAATGAAGCCACAGAACGCTTATTTGCCTTCTATCTATGCATTCTGACACTCCAACAATGTTTTCTGCTTCAATTTGACTCATTTTACAAAGGTGCTTATTCCTGGAGTGAATATGCAGTTCTACTCAAGAGTAAGCAACTAAGCGAAATGAAGCCACGGAACGCTTATTTGCCTTCTATCTATGCATTCTGACACTCCAACAATGTTTTCTGCTTCAATTTGACTCATTTTAAAAAGGTGCTTATTCCTGGAGTGAATATGCAGTTCTACTCAAGAGTAAGCAACTAAGCGAAATGAAGCCACAGAACGCTTATTTGCCTTCTATCTATGCATTCTGACACTCCAACAATGTTTTCTGCTTCAATTTGACTCATTTTACAAAGGTGCTTATTCCTGGAGTGAATTTGCAGTTCTACTCAAGAGTAAGCAACTAAGCGAAATAAAGCCATGGAACGCTTATATGCTTTCTATCTATGCATTCTGACACTCCAACAAGTTTTCTGCTTCAATTTGACTCATTTTACGAAGGTGCTTATTCCTGGAGTGAAAATGCAGTTCTACTCAAGAGTAAGCAACTAAGCGAAATGAAGCCATAGAACGCTTATTTGCCTTCTATCTATGCATTCTGACACTCCAACAATGTTTTCTGCTTCAATTTGACTCATTTTACAAAGGTGCTTATTCCTGGAGTGAATATGCAGTTCTACTCAAGAGTAAGCAACTAAGCGAAATGAAGCCACGGAACGCTTATTTGCCTTCTATCTATGCATTCTGACACTCCAACAATGTTTTCTGCTTCAATTTGACTCATTTTACAAAGGTGCTTATTCCTGGAGTGAATATGCTGTTCTACTCAAGAGTAAGCAACTAAGCGAAATAAAGCCATGGAACGCTTATTTGCCTTCTATCTATGCATTCTGACACTCCAACAATGTTTTCTGCTTCAATTTGACTCATTTTACAAAGGTGCTTATTCCTGGAGTGAATATGCAGTTCTACTCAAGAGTAAGCAACTAAGCGAAATAAAGCCATGGAACGCTTATTTGCCTTCTATCTATGCATTCTGACACTCCAACAATGTTTTCTGCTTCAATTTGACTCATTTTACAAAGGTGCTTATTCCTGGAGTGAAAATGCAGTTCTACTCAAGAGTAAGCAACTAAGCGAAATGAAGCCATAGAACGCTTATTTGCCTTCTATCTATGCATTCTGACACTCCAACAATGTTTTCTGCTTCAATTTGACTCATTTTACAAAGGTGCTTATTCCTGGAGTGAATATGCAGTTCTACTCAAGAGTAAGCAACTAAGCGAAATGAAGCCACGGAACGCTTATTTGCCTTCTATCTATGCATTCTGACACTCCAACAATGTTTTCTGCTTCAATTTGACTCATTTTACAAAGGTGCTTATTCCTGGAGTGAATATGCTGTTCTACTCAAGAGTAAGCAACTAAGCGAAATAAAGCCACGGAACGCTTATTTGCCTTCTATCTATGCATTCTGACACTCCAACAATGTTTTCTGCTTCAATTTGACTCATTTTACAAAGGTGCTTATTCCTGGAGTGAATATGCAGTTCTACTCAAGAGTAAGCAACTAAGCGAAATAAAGCCACGAAACGCTTATTTGCCTTCTATCTATGCATTCTGACACTCCAACAATGTTTTCTGCTTCAATTTGACTCATTTTACAAAGGTGCTTATTCCTGGAGTGAATATGCAGTTCTACTCAAGAGCAAGCAACTAAGCGAAATGAAGCCATAGAACGCTTATTTGCCTTCTATCTATGCATTCTGACACTCCAACAATGTTTTCTGCTTCAATTTGACTCATTTTACAAAGGTGCTTATTCCTGGAGTGAATATGCAGTTCTACTCAAGAGTAAGCAACTAAGCGAAATAAAGCCACGGAACGCTTATTTGCCTTCTATCTATGCATTCTGACACTCCAACAATGTTTTCTGCTTCAATTTGACTCATTTTACAAAGGTGCTTATTCCCGGAGTGAATATGCAGTTCTACTCAAGAGTAAGCAAATAAGCGAAATGAAGCCATAGAACGCTTATTTGCCTTCTATCTATGCATTCTGACACTCCAACAATGTTTTCTGCTTCAATTTGACCCATTTTACAAAGGTGCTTATTCCTGATGTGAACATGCAGTTCTACTCAAGAGTAAGCAACTAAGCGAAATGAAGCCACGGAACGCTTATTTGCCTTCTATCTATGCATTCTGACACTCCAACAAGTTTTCTGCTTCAATTTGACTCATTTTACGAAGGTGCTTATTCCTGGAGTGAAAATGCAGTTCTACTCAAGAGTAAGCAACTAAGCGAAATGAAGCCATAGAACGCTTATTTGCCTTCTATCTATGCATTCTGACACTCCAACAATGTTTTCTGCTTCAATTTGACTCATTTTACAAAGGTGCTTATTCCTGGAGTGAATATGCAGTTCTACTCAAGAGTAAGCAACTAAGCGAAATGAAGCCACGGAACGCTTATTTGCCTTCTATCTATGCATTCTGACACTCCAACAATGTTTTCTGCTTCAATTTGACTCATTTTTGGACTTCCGGCGAGGCAAGATGGCGACGGGCACGCTGGCACGGAGCTCCTAAAGACGACCAACGTGCCAGCGCCGCCAAAACAGCCCCCGGACACCGAAAAGCCACCAAGACTGCAGCAGCTGCTGCACAAGAACCCAGTGGTCCCGGTGGACCACCTGGAAAGCCGACATCCCTCCCCAGCGACCACGTCGGATCGGCCCCAAGGACACCCGGCCACCGGCGGAGCAAAGCTCCGTGGCGCTCAGGGAAAGCTACACCGCGGAGCGCCGACGCTCCGGCGAAAAGGAGAGCGCTGAAACCTGCATCCCGGAGCGCCGACGCTCCGGTGTAAAAGGAAAAACCCCCGAGCGCGCTGCCGCCGCCGCCACTACTCTCTCCCCCCTGGGACATAGGGAGGAGAGAGAGAGAAAAAAACATACCGGAGGGGAAGGAGAGTCCCCACGTGCACCGCCGCGGCTGCGGCTGCAGCCGCCCTCTCCCCCACCGGGACGGAGGGAGAAGAAGGAGAAAGGACCCGTCCTGCTGTCCCCACCATCGCGCTCTGGACTAGCAGCCCTACCGAGGGATCCCCCACCACTAACAAGGGAGAAGAGGCGAGGTAGGAGGACAAAGGCCGTGGGGGAAACACGAGGCCAAAAAACCCAGGCCCCAGCCCAGCCCAGCTCTCATCCCACCAACGAGGCCCGTCGGAAAAGACATTGCGTTTGCAATTTCTTGAATTTATTTTTATTTTTATTTTTCATTTTATTTTTTCACTCTTTTTTTTTCTTTATAAATATTTTTCCTCCAATTTTTTACTACTATTACTATTATTTCCCCCTATTTTTTCTATTTAAAAAAAAACACTCTTTAAAACCTGATTTTTGTCGTTGCTGTCGTTTTACATATATACATATATTAATTGCTGCTCTCAACGGGCGAGACCCAGAGAGAGGCAGCGGGAGATAGGACTCCCGAAGGGAGAAAGAACACTGCTTGAGATCACCCAAGGAGATCTCTGCTTATTTTTTGTCTTCGTTTTTGTTTTGTATTGCTTCTCCCATTTTTACCAACTATCTTTTTTAGCTTTTCAATTTTTATATAACTCCCATTTTGCAATCTCTATTGTTACATTAGCCCCCCCCCCCCAGCACTCTCTAGTCCTTCTAATTTGGAAAACAAAATAAAAACAGGAAAGGCCCCCCCATTTCCCCCCTCCTTTTCCTCTTCCCCCCTTTTTTTTTCTAGTATCCCCCTTTTTAAGGGAGGCGCTGCCATTGCAGCCACCTCCTCCACAGAATTTTGCTTTTTTTACCCCCTTTTTGGCTCTGTCTTGTGTGTGTGTGTGCGTGTGTGTGTGTGTGTGTGTGTGTGACCTATAATTTTTATCTCCATTTTACCTTTTAAACCCACCTTACTCTTCTCCCCCCCACACCAGCATCTTTACACCACCTATAACATCCCACTCCCACCCTTAACATACAGAACCCCCCCCCTTAGTTACTAATACCCAATCCCCCCCTTTATGCATTTCCCTTAACTCTCCCTCCCACCACCCCAGCCACCCCGCTTCCCGCCCCCCACATGCTTGCACGACCACTTTATTTTATTTCTTAAATCCACCCCATACCTAACCCCAGCACCTCTCTGTTTAAAAGGGGACCTCTGCCACTGCAGTCATCCCTACTTTGATTTATTGCTAATACCCCATCCCTCACACTTTCAAATACACTGTTCTCCACCCCAGCCCCAGCCCCCAACCTATACCTCACCTAAAGTGTGCCTGCTCCCCGCTCCCTCCCCCCTGATCCCCAACAACTACATACCTATACCCCCACCCACTTTCATCAACAACCCCCCAGCAAACCCTTACCCCACATCAAACCTAAAAGCACCAATACAATATACCACCACTGCTACTACTTTCCCTCCTTCCTCCCTTCCTTCCTCCCTCTCTCTCTACCGCCCTTTCACCCCTTCCCTCCTCCCCACTCCCCCACTTCCCTCCAACCCCCATTTACCTTCCAGTCTCCTCCCCCTCCCCCTTCTTTTTCCCTCCTCCTAAATCCCCTCTCCATCCTCTTTCCCACCCTCTGACACTATACAGTTCTGCTTAAATCTACCTGAAAACGACCCTGCCAAGCTCAAACCCTTTAATTACCTGTTGTGGCTCCACAACCCCACCTTCCACCCCCAACTGGACCCCAACACACACACCCTGAACACACGAGGGCGCACCACTGAGGAGAACGCGAGAACTCCAGAGAAGCCTGCAATACACAACCCAGGCGACACACAAATGACCGCCTAATTCAAACGCTCTGAATAGCCACCAATCAACGCCTGATCAATCCAACAACCTAACACCACGACTCCCAATCACAACAAACCCCACTCCAAGAAGTCACCAAGCAGACCCCAAACCGAAAACCCCAGGGAAACCACGACAACACCAACCGGGAAAATGGCAAACAGCGCTGAGAACGCAACGCCCCTCCAAGAAGACGACCACCCAATGACTAAAAAAGATCAGAGGGACCTGGAAACAAGACTAATAGAGAGAATAACGAAAGAATTAACAAAACAGTTCACAAAGCAACTGGAGGACACAGTGGCCCCCCTACAGGCACAAATCAATGAACTAACATCCAAACTGGTAGCTCTGGAGAATGAGAACCAAACACAAAAAAGGGCAATAGAGCAACACCAGGAGGAAAACACACATATAAAAAAGAAACTGAACGAACTGGAAACAGAAAACGAAGAGCTGAAAATCAAACAAGCGGACCTTGAAGACCGGAATAGACGCTGCAACATCCGCTTTCGCAACTTTCCGGAAAAAGCGGAAGAGAAAAGCCCAGCGAACCTAATAGTAAGCTGGCTAAAAGACACAGTGCCAAACCTGAAAATTGAGATAGACGACCTGGAAAGGGCGCACAGAGCTCTAAGACCCATGCCAAAACCCAACGACCCCCCAAGGGACATCATCGTGTGCTTCGCACGCTACAAAAAGAAGGAAGAAATCTGGAACTACCTTAGAAATTCGACCAACCTTCAATACAAAAACAATCACATACTGGCCTTACAAGACCTGTCCCAAGATACCCTAAACCGGAGGAAAACCTTACGCCCATGCACCCGAAGCCTCCAAGAAGCAGGGATCAAATACCGTTGGGGCTTCCCCTTCCGCCTCATTGCAACAAAAAACACAGAACAATACACAGCTACCAACAAAACAGAAGCCAGGCAACTACTGAAGGACCTCGGACTCAGCACCCCACCGGAATGGCTCCAAGAGGACCCACCAAGCGTCAGCCAAGACCAAGACAATGAAACAACAGCAAATGGCTGGACAAAAGTCCAAAACAACAAGAAGAAAAAGGCAAAGAATCGAGAGCAACACAAAGCGCGCCAATACAGCCAAACAACACCATCAGGCGCGAAACCTTCCGGCCGACCGTACGACACGAGGAGCCTGACCAAGACCGACCAAGACAACACAGCACAGAGGAACGACCTTACTGCAACAACAACCGCAGCAAAATGAAGCAGCCGGAAGACATCCCAAACTGAAGGACTGGTGACTCTCCCCTCCCCCCCCCCTCCCCCCTAGGCTATGAACAACACTGACACCAACAACATTCTCCCCCCAGCCCCACACCCCCACAGAAACTGCCACTCCAACACCAGTCCAAACAACCTCAACCACACCCCCCATCACCCAACAACTCACAACACACACCCTCAACACACACACCCCACCCATTCTAAGGAAAAATAACAAATGCAACCTACACTACCCAACCTACGATCAGGCTAAAAGATAAAACCCAATCAGCACAATGGTGGCACCAGAGAGCGCACCAACACTCACACCTACACCCTAACACAAAAATGATGTTGCTATTAATACTGGCAACATTGTTCCCAAACCTTATACCCGACATCCATGTCGCAAAGACGCTTTACATTGTCTCGCTGATCACCCCCCATCGTAAACGACAAGGGGGAAGGCCTGTCTCTGAACACGGCTCTCCACATCAGTTGAGACCCAGGGCCAACCGGCCAAGGGCCGGACGGCCCAAAATACCCCAGATGAACACCCATAAGACTACACATAGGAAACTCTATACAACTTACTCCCTACTCTCTAACCCAGATCTAACTCTAACCCCACTAGCCCCCTACCCACCACACCCTAGGTCAGCGAAACCCCAATGGTTCAGTAAACAACACATAGTGAGAGACACAGGACAACCTGGACGGGTTGGCAAGGAATCGCCTTACACAACAGATAGACGTGATGGCTAGCTTAAAAGCGATTACACTAAATGTGAGGGGGTTGGGAAACCCCATTAAAAGAAAACGCATTACCTCATACATAAACACCATGAAACCACACATCACCTTCCTACAAGAAGTACACAACCCCCCCAAAGGGAACAAACTTCTGAGCGACCCCCGCTTCAGTCAACAATGGGTGGCACAAGGCTCAGGAAAGGCCCGCGGAGTAGCTGTAATACTTAATAAAGACCTAAACTTCAAAGCCACAACAGTCCTGAAGGACAAAAAGGGCAGATTCATTTTCATCAAAGGAACACTAGATGGCAAAATTAAACTGACAATCGGCTCTATATATGCCCCAAATTCAAAACAACTAGAATTCTTCCAGAAGACACTGAACAAACTTCTCTCCTTCATGGAAGGGGAAGCAATCCTAGGAGGCGACCTCAACCTAAATATGAAAGGCATATCCCTAAAAAACATCCAATCTACAACCCCATGGGCAACTTTCCTTCGTGGAAAACCCCCAATAACTAGGGACTCTTACAAGTTAATAAAACTGCTAAAAGACAGGGGTCTCTACGACATTTGGAGTGAACAAAACCCGGGAGACACTACCCACACATTCCAATCTGGACGGCATGGCACAACGTCCAGATTGGACAGCATTCTGCTCACACAGAGTCTAATCCCTTGGGTAGAATCATCAAACATAGGCAACATTAAAATCACAGATCATGCCCCAGTAGAAGTCACTATTAAAATAGGAGAGAGAACACATAATACCCCATCATGGTCCTTTAACCCCATCCTAACCACAAACAAACAAATTAGAGAAAGTCTCACAAAAACCCTCCAAAATTACTTCAAAGAAAATGATGTAGACAACATAACAACCCCCCTCCTATGGGACGCAATGAAAGCAGTCACCAGAGGAGCTTGCATAAAAGAGAAAACACTCCTTAAAAAACAAACCACCACAAAGATTAGTAAACTGGAACAAGAAATTACAACCCTCTCATCACGCTACAAACAAACAGGATCCAAAAAACTTCTTAAACTTATAGAACAAAAGAGAAGAGAAATAGATTCCCTAGAAATTAATAAAACAATGATCAACATTCTATATTCTAAACAACGCTTCTACGAATATGGAGGGAAGAACTCCAAACTATTAGCGAATAGATGCAGGAAAAGAACACTCAAAACAAGAATACACTGTATCACCAAAAAAGACGGCAACACAACATTCTCCCCCAAAGAAATAACTTCAGAATTTGCAGAATTTTACTCTAGTCTATACACATCCCACAACCCACCTGAGAAGGGAATAAAAGAATTCATAGCAGGGCTGACCATGCCTACCTTAACAGATGAAGAACAGGAATACATGGACAGGCCCATCACCCCAGAGGAAATAGACACGGTCCTAAAAAACCTGAAACCACACAAAGCCCCAGGCCCAGACGGCTTCACAGCAGAATTCTATAAGAAATTCAAAGAACCCCTAATGCCACACATGACTCGCCTATTTAACGACATCATGAAAGGGGGGCCCATCCCCCAAACCTGGACCCACTCCAAAATAGTCTCCATCCCAAAACCACTGAAGGACAATCTCAAAGTCGAATCATATCGCCCAATCTCATTAATAAACCAAGACTACAAGATATTCACATCAATCCTGGCCAACCGCTTAAAAAACTTCTTATGCAATTTAGTAGCCCCAGATCAGACTGGCTTCGTCCCTGGTCGCAATATCACAGACCCCATCAGGAAACTGCTGAACCTAATCGAACACAGCAAGGCAACCAAAACCCCACTGACAATCATGTCTCTAGACATCCTCAAGGCCTTTGATTGCCTAGAATGGAAATACCTGTTAGCAGTATTAACTAGCATGAAATTTGGCCCAAACTTTCTACAAGTCCTCAAACAAATATACTCCCAAGCCTCAGCAAAATGCAGAATCAACAACATAGACTCCAATAGCATAAAAATCCAAAGGGGCACAAAACAAGGATGCCCACTATCACCCTTCCTATTTATACTGGCCCTAGAACCGCTAGCAATCCGAATCCGTGCAGCCACAGACATCAAAGGAGTGGAAATAAAAGGCAGAACATATAAAATAGGGCTCTTTGCAGATGACCTAATGGTCACAACATCAGACCCCTTAAACACAGCAATCTCCCTAACCAGAGAACTCAACACATTCGCAACGGTGTCAGGCCTGCGAGTAAACTTTGCAAAATCAGAAGCCATGTGCTTCAACACTCCTCCCCACACCCAGAAAGAACTCACTAATATCACCAAAATAAAACTCTGCCACACCAAGTTCAGATACCTAGGGGTACAAATAACCAAAAATCTCAACAAATTATACCTACACAACTATAAACCCTTGTGGCGACAAATAAACAAAGACCTGAAGAGATGGGACACCATGAATTTCACCCTCTCAGATAAAATGGCAATGATCAAAATGATCACCCTCCCAAAATTAACCTACTTATTCCAAACCCTCCCAGTCTGGATCCCCCCAATTCAACTCCGCAGATGGCAGAGAAAACTGCACTCCTTCATCTTCTCACATAAAAAACCAAGAATAAGCACCAAATACCTGCACCTCCCCACCTCACAAGGAGGATGGGGAATCCCTAACATAGAAACATATTACAGGGCCAATCAAATACGACATATAATCCCGTATATACTGGAAGATGAGACAAAACAATGGATACACTTAGAGAGAGACACAATTGAGAATATCAGCACCACAGCATACCCATTCCTCCCAAACAAACTAAGAAGGATCCCCACAACACTTAATAGGTACACACAAACCATGTTCAAAGCATGGAAAACAGAAACGGACAAACTAACCCCAACCACATCCCCACTACTCCCCCTGGTCTACCATCCATTATTCCACCAGGCAGCACAAAACATCCAAACTAAAACTTGGCAAACCAAAGGCCTATATCGCCTAACAGACTTCTATAAAAATAACATACCTCTGACAACACGAGAAATACAGGATAAACTAGAAGACACCCAAATACCCTGGTTAGCACAACACCAATTACATGCCCTCTTAAACAAGCCAGTAATAAAATCAGCAGCAACAAGACCCCTGACACCTTTTGAAAACCTCCTTCTAACGACAAAGGGTCACGGCAAAGGTATGGTATCTGCAATATATAAAATACTGCACCAAAATTCCACAAACTCAGACGCAATAAAAAAACAATGGGAAGAAGATATAGGCTATGAAATCAACCCCACTCAATGGACCAGAATGTGGTCTAAACCCCCATTTAAATCCATATCAGCAAAAAGGAAAGAACTCACTCTGAAAACCATCTACAGGTGGTACCTAACACCACGAAAACTAGCACTAATACGCCCAGGAACCTCATCAAAATGCTGGAGAGGATGCACATCAACAGGCACATATTTCCACATGTGGTGGGAATGCCCCAAAGCCCAACAATTCTGGAGAACAACCGTAAGAGAAGTAGGTAAAATAACCCAACAAACATTAGAACTTACCCCAGAACTGGCCTTGCTAAACATCTTCCAGGACAATAATGCCCACCTACATCACAAAGAACTCATAACCCACTTACTCTCAGCTACCAGAAACACCATAACCAGACACTGGAAAGACCTGGCAGGAGTAAACATGGACCAATGGTACCAGACGGTATGGGAAATAGCCCTATTAGAAAAATTAACCAATAAGTTGAAATTGACACGGGGTCAAATAGAAGAAGACGGCTTCACCCCAGTATGGTTCCCCTTTATCACATACACAGCGCAACACGACAACGACAGAAATCCACCAACAGCATACAAATCAATATGGCTAACCTGACCCGCCCACCCTACTCACATAAAACAGACCACCACAGCCAACCACAAAAAAAAAAAAAAACTATATCCTAGGCCAACCCCAACAACTCTCACCATCAAAGGAAAACAAATGCACAACAAAGAACCTGCACAACCAATGCTGACAACCCCCCCCAGCACACTTTAAGTAAACTAGAAACATTGTCACACTACCCCCACCCCCTTCCCTTATCTACCGCTCTCCCCCTTTTCCTCCCCAATGTCTCAACAATTGAAACTGATCTGTAAAAATGCTATGAGAGACACTGCCCATGTCTTTGTAAACTGAGAAAACCTTTAATAAAAAAAAAATAAAAATAAAAATTTGACTCATTTTACAAAGGTGCTTATTCCTGGAGTGAATATGCTGTTCTACTCAAGAGTAAGCAACTAAGCGAAATAAAGCCATGGAACGCTTATTTGCCTTCTATCTATGCATTCTGACACTCCAACAATGTTTTCTGCTTCAATTTGACTCATTTTACAAAGGTGCTTATTCCTGGAGTGAATATGCAGTTCTACTCAAGAGTAAGCAACTAAGCGAAATAAAGCCATGGAACGCTTATTTGCCTTCTATCTATGCATTCTGACACTCCAACAATGTTTTCTGCTTCAATTTGACTCATTTTACAAAGGTGCTTATTCCTGGAGTGAAAATGCAGTTCTACTCAAGAGTAAGCAACTAAGCGTAATGAAGCCATAGAACGCTTATTTGCCTTCTATCTATGCATTCTGACACTCCAACAATGTTTTCTGCTTCAATTTGACTCATTTTACAAAGGTGCTTATTCCTGGAGTGAATATGCAGTTCTACTCAAGAGTAAGCAACTAAGCGAAATGAAGCCACGTGTGAGGGACAGGGGATATCGCGAAGTCCCTCCCCTCCTGAGTTCAAGCCCGTCCCCGAGCAAAGGGGAAAGCAGGGAGAGTTCCGATTCCAGTGGGGAAGCAGGAAGTCGTGTCCGAGGCTCAGGCAAGGTAGAGGAGCCAGGGTCCCAGGTGGGACAGGAAGGGGCAAGCAAGGGGGGAAGACCCATCCCTCCAACTCCAGAATTACGCAGGAAGAGGAGGGGCAAGAGGATGGGTCTGCCAAAGCTTTTGTGTTGGAGAAAGACGCGCCAAAAGCCATTAGGAGGTTCTGAAACCGACTGACAACATCGCTCCGTGTAAATAGCAATGACTTGAGCACTGTAAATACGCAGCACCAATAAAAGAATAAAATGCAGAGCTGCGTAGCGTCGTTACTCTGAAGTAGTCCACTCCGGCCACTGTGACAGCAACCTCCTAATCATTTTTGGGCTACTTCGGAGTTGCCGGGATGAGCGTGTCCGAGGCGGAGAAGTGGCGGCAGATCGCTGAGCAAGCCCAGCTAGAACTGCAACAGCTGTCGCTGCAGGCGCAGGGAGAATTGAAGGCAGCTAAAGAGGAGACTAAGAAGGTCCAGGACGACCGGCTACAACTTGCGGAACAGGTGAGAGAGCTCCAGGAAAAAGAGCAGCATTTAAGGGCGGTGGCGGTAGACCTCCAAAACAAGCTGGATGCAGAGAAAAACAAGGCGGGAGGGGCTCCCCAAGTCCAAGTGCTGCCAGGAAGGAGAGCAGGGACCCTTGTAAGCAAGTTCAATGGAGACCCGAAGGAGTTTCAGGGCTTTGAGACTGAGATCGTGTATGCTCTTGAGCTGCACCAGAATGAGTTCCCCGATGATGAGCACAGAGTAGCGTTTATTGTGGAACATCTCACCGGAGCAGCCAGGGAGTGGCTAAGACCATTAATCGCAACCAAGAATCCTTGCATGAAAAATGTCCAACAATTTCTAGAAGGTTTGAGGACGATGTATTCGTCCGATAGTCATTTGGACCAGACTAAGGAGGAACTGCATAATTTACGCCAAGGAAATATGACAGTTCGCGCATATTGGGCGAAATTCACCATGCTGGTGCACAGACTGGGGTGGGTTTTGGATTCGCCTCCCATGCAAGCTGCGTTTTACTTGGGTTTGAGCGAGGAGGTGAAGGATGAACTCTCGAGAAGTCCAAAGCCCAGTACTATGGATCAGCTGAGCAAAGCAGCTCTGGCGGTGGGGGTGAGGCAGGAATCCCGGTGGAACGACAAGCAAGCGACGCGCGCAAAGCGGGCTTGGTTCCCACGGTCGCAGGAGAAGCCACTCCCTCAACAACCCTTTCAGGCCACGCCTGGAGCCAGCCAGGACCAGGAGCCCATGCAGATTGATAGCGCGCGCGCGCGGGCTTTTCAAACCCCAGCGGCGCCAAGACGCAAGGAGGGAAGGGGCGGGAATTGCTTTCTCTGCAACTCACCCCAGCATCTCGTCAGAGACTGCCCACATCGCAGGGAGTGGCAAGGAAAGGCGGGAACGGTGGTGCCCTCCCCCACTGACGCAGCACCACAGCAGGGAAACGGGAAAGCCTGGCTGCAGGAGACAAGGGGCAGCAGCCAGGCACAGTCAGCAGACAACAGCCCCAGCCCGCCCACCCGCACAGAGAGGTGCAGAGCCAGCCCACCCCTCCCAGAGCAGGAGTGGTTCTAGAAGTGACGCTAACGCTCCCAAATGGCTATCCCCTGACGGTCCTCGCCTTAATTGACAGTGGGGCGTCCGCCAACTTCTTCTCGAGAAGCTTTGCAGAAGAGCACCAAATCCAGCTTTTGCAGTTGGATTTTCCTCTGCACGTAGCAACCATTGACGGCAGGGAGCTGCTGGGAGGGGCCATCACACATCAAACCCCCCCCATGAGAATGACGGTGGGAAGGCACTCAGAGACACTGGCGTTCAACGTCACCACCATCTCAGACCCCCCCATCGTCTTGGGCATGAGCTGGCTGGCGCGCCACGACCCCTCCATCAGTTGGCACCAGAGGTGCATCACGTTTGGGTCAGACTTTTGTCTGGAACATTGCATGCAGCACCAACCAGGGGAGGGGCCTCCGATAGCCACGGTGGCCACCATGCATATCAAAGGGGGTGAGGCAATACCCAAGCAGTACTGGGACCTGCAGGAGGTCTTCAGCGAAGCGGAGTCCGACCACCTACCCCCGCACAGGCCTTTTGACTGCCAGATCAACCTGGTGCCAGGGGCGACGATACCCCCAGCCAAGCTGTACGCCATGTCAGACCAGGAGCTGGAGGATCTGCGCGCTTTCATCGACAAGAACCTCAAGCGGGGGTTCATAAGGGAAAGCAAGGCAGCAGGGGGCAGCCCGGTCTTCTGGGTGGACAAGAAAGACACGCAACAGCGCCGTCTTGTGGTGGACTTTAGACGGCTGAATTCGGTGACAGAGCCCGTGGCTTTCCCCATGCCCAGAGTGGATGATCTCCTGACAGCGGCACGCAGGGGCAAGATTTTCACCAAGCTGGACCTAAGGGGGGCGTACAACTTGATCAGGATCCGGGAAGGAGATGAATGGAAAACCACGATGTTCACGCCTCTGGGCTCTTTTGAATATCTGGTGATGCCCTTCGGTTTGCAAGGGGGCTCAGCATGCTTCCAGGCCTTCATGCACCACGTCCTGGGGTCCCTCCTCTTCAGGAAATGCTTGGTCTTCCTAGATGACATCCTTATCTACTCGAATGACCCAGTGCAGCATGTGAAAGATGTCAGAGAGGTGTTGCAACGCCTGAAGGAGAACCACCTGTATGTGAAGCTGGAGAAGTGCAAGTTTCACACCAAAGAGGTGGACTTCCTAGGCTACAAGCTGTCAGACAAGGGGCTGGCGATGGACAAGGACAAGGTGCAGGCCATCCTGGACTGGCACAGCCCCAGGACGCGCAAAGATGCCCAACGCCTACTAGGCTTCGCTAACTTCTACAGGAAGTTCATCAAGAACTTCTCTCGCGTTACGGCTCCCATCACGGACTGCCTGAGAGGCAAGCAGAAGTTCAAGTGGACACCAGAGGCGCAAGCAGCGTTCGAAAGCCTCAAGAGAGTGTTCGCCTCAGACCAAAACCTGTTCCATGTGGTGCAGGACGCGCCCCTACGCATTGAAACAGATGCTTCTGAAAAAGCTGTGGGCGCAATTTTGTTGCAACTGGACGCCAACAGGGAGTGGAGACCCTGTGCCTTCTTCTCCAGGAAGCTGACACAGCCTGAACGCAACTACACAGTGTTTGATAGGGAACTTCTTGCGATCTACGCTGCGTTCCAGCACTGGCGACACTTCCTGGTGGGCGCAAAGCACCCCATCCAGGTGTGCACAGACCACAAGAACCTGGAGTTCTGGAGAACTGCCAGGGTGCTCAACCAGCGGCAGATACGGTGGGCAGAGTTCTTCTCGAACTTCAACTTCTCCATCCACTACATCCCGGGGGAGCAGAATGTCAGGGCGGATGCCCTCTCCCGCAAGCCAGAGTACATGGAGGAGGAGGCGCCACCAGCCCCAAGGCACATTTTCCCCCCGTCGGCATGGTCCTGCGGAGCAGCTGTGGTGAGCGAGGCAGAACTCACAGCACTGACGGCAGCGGATGAATTTGCCAACCGCATCTTCAGAGAACTGAGAGGGGGGAGGGAGCAGGCAAAAGACTTTGCAGAACGCAGAGGGCTGCTTTTCTACAAGGGTGCGCTGTACCTACCCACCACCCAGCTTCGACGTACGGTCCTCAAGCAGATGCACGACAACCCTACAGCGGGGCATTTTGGAAGGGACAAAACCGCTCACCTAGTCATGAGACACTTCTGGTGGCCAGGGGTGCGGGAAGATGTTCGAGACTATGTAAGGGGCTGTACCACCTGCCAGCGGGCGAAGGTGGTCAGAGCAGCGCCACCAGGGTTGCTGGAGCCCTTAGCCACACCACACAGGCCGTGGGAAGTGGTGTCCATGGACTTCATCACAGATCTGCCTTCGTCCAGGGGTAAGACTGCAGTGTTGGTGGTGGTGGACCTTATGTCCAAAATGTGTCACTTTATACCGTGTGCCAGGGCAGTCTCGGCAGAAGAGACAGCCAAACTGTTTGTTGATCACATTTTCAGACTGCATGGATTACCTTTAAGGGTTATTTCGGATCGTGGCCGCCAATTTGTTTCCAGGTTCTGGCGGCGGCTCATGAACCTCCTGCAGGTGGAGGTCAGCTTGTCGACGGCTAGACACCCGCAGACCAACGGACAAGCGGAGAGGGTCAACGCCATTCTGCAGCAGTACCTGAGATGCTACGTCAGCCAGCGGCAAACGGACTGGGTGGATCGCTTGCCACTAGCAGAATTTGCCTACAACAATGCAGTGCACGTCTCCACAGGGGTGTCGCCCTTTAAGGCCAATTACGGGCGCGACCTCAGATCTTTCCCAGAGAGGGAGAGGGAGGAGGAGGAGGAGGAGGGCCCACAGGCTGAGGATTGGGCAGAGGAACTGGAGACGGTGCACCAGCAGCTCAGAGAACACTTGGAGAGGGCCAAGGAAGCGTACAAAAAGGGGGCAGATCGCCACAGGCGACAAGGGGAGGTCATCAGGGTGGGGGACAAGGTGTGGTTGTCCTCGGAGGGCCTTCCCACCAGAGGGAGGTGCAAAAAGCTGGCACCCAAAAGGCTGGGCCCCTTCACGGTCACGCAACAGGTAAACCCGGTGGCATACAGGCTGGCACTGCCAGAGGACATGAGGGTGCATCCAGTGTTTCATAGATCGCTGCTGTCGCCGTACAGGGAAAGCAGCAGGCTCCGAGACAGCGAACAAACCCCCGAGGGAGGGGGGGAGAGGGAAGGCAGGGAGCAACTCAATGAGGCCACGGCCATCCTGGATTCAAGGTGGGGGGTGGGGGGACTGGAGTACCTCATGGCATGGGAGGATGCTCCACCGTCCCAGAATGAATGGGTCCCAGCCACTCAGATACAGGAGGAATTCTTGGTGGAAGAATTTCACGCCCTCTTTCCCCACAGACCCAAGCCCTGGCACATGGAAAGGGAGGGGGAGGAGGAGGAGGCACGGGAGAGCAGCTCACCATGGCGCTGGGAAGCGGAGTTTGAGGAACCAGAGGATGAGGTATGGGTGTCACCGAGATCCACCCAGTCAGAGGAAGGAGCAGATTGGCAGAACGTTTTTACCCCCACCAGCTCTGACGCCACGGACTTTTTGGGATTCCCGTCCGCCCAGGCGGAAGGGGGGGGCTCGCAGGACTGGGGGGAGGTATTCACACCAACGGGCTCGGAGAGCACTGAGTTCTTAGGCTTCCAGTCGTCACCGACACATGGGGGGGGCCTGGGGAGGGGTGAAGGAGAGCTTGGGAGGGGGGTGGATGTGAGGGACAGGGGATATCGCGAAGTCCCTCCCCTCCTGAGTTCAAGCCCGTCCCCGAGCAAAGGGGAAAGCAGGGAGAGTTCCGATTCCAGTGGGGAAGCAGGAAGTCGTGTCCGAGGCTCAGGCAAGGTAGAGGAGCCAGGGTCCCAGGTGGGACAGGAAGGGGCAAGCAAGGGGGGAAGACCCATCCCTCCAACTCCAGAATTACGCAGGAAGAGGAGGGGCAAGAGGATGGGTCTGCCAAAGCTTTTGTGTTGGAGAAAGACGCGCCAAAAGCCATTAGGAGGTTCTGAAACCGACTGACAACATCGCTCCGTGTAAATAGCAATGACTTGAGCACTGTAAATACGCAGCACCAATAAAAGAATAAAATGCAGAGCTGCGTAGCGTCGTTACTCTGAAGTAGTCCACTCCGGCCACTGTGACACCACGGAACGCTTATTTGCCTTCTATCTATGCATTCTGACACTCCAACAATGTTTTCTGCTTCAATTTGACTCATTTTACAAAGGTGCTTATTCCTGGAGTGAATATGCTGTTCTACTCAAGAGTAAGCAACTAAGCGAAATAAAGCCACGGAACGCTTATTTGCCTTCTATCTATGCATTCTGACACTCCAACAATGTTTTCTGCTTCAATTTGACTCATTTTACAAAGGTGCTTATTCCTGGAGTGAATATGCAGTTCTACTCAAGAGTAAGCAACTAAGCGAAATAAAGCCACGAAACGCTTATTTGCCTTCTATCTATGCATTCTGACACTCCAACAATGTTTTCTGCTTCAATTTGACTCATTTTACAAAGGTGCTTATTCCTGGAGTGAATATGCAGTTCTACTCAAGAGCAAGCAACTAAGCGAAATGAAGCCATAGAATGCTTATTTGCCTTCTATCTATGCATTCTGACACTCCAACAATGTTTTCTGCTTCAATTTGACTCATTTTACAAAGGTGCTTATTCCTGGAGTGAATATGCTGTTCTACTCAAGAGTAAGCAACTAAGCGAAATAAAGCCATGGAACGCTTATTTGCCTTCTATCTATGCATTCTGACACTCCAACAATGTGTTTTGCTTCAATTTGACTCATTTTACAAAGGTGCTTATTCCTGAAGTGAATATGCAATTCTACTCAAGAGTAAGCAAATAAGCGAAATAAAGCCATGGAACGCTTATTTGCCTTCCATCTATGCATTCTGACACTCCAACAATGTTTTCTGCTTCAATTTGACTCATTTTACAAAGGTGCTTATTCCTGGAGTGAATATGCTGTTCTACTCAAGAGTAAGCAACTAAGCGAAATGAAGCCACGGAACGCTTATTTGCCTTCCACCTATGCATTCTGACACTCCAACAATGTTTTCTGCTTCAATTTGACTCATTTTACAAAGGTGCTTATTCCTGGAGTGAATATGCAGTTCTACTCAAGAGTAAGCAACTAAGCGAAATAAAGCCATGGAACGCTTATTTGCCTTCTATCTATGCATTCTGACACTCCAACAATGTTTTCTGCTTCAATTTGACTCATTTTACAAAGGTGCTTATTCCTGGAGTGAATATGCAGTTCTACTCAAGAGTAAGCAACTAAGCGAAATAAAGCCATGGAACGCTTATTTGCCTTCTATCTATGCATTCTGACACTCCAACAATGTTTTCTGCTTCAATTTGACTTATTTGCCTTCTATCTATGCATTCTGACACTCCAACAATGTTTTCTGCTTCAATTTGACTCATTTTAAAAAGGTGCTTATTCCTGGAGTGAATATGCAGTTCTACTCAAGAGTAAGCAACTAAGCGAAATGAAGCCACAGAACGCTTATTTGCCTTCTATCTATGCATTCTGACACTCCAACAATGTTTTCTGCTTCAATTTGACTCATTTTACAAAGGTGCTTATTCCTGGAGTGAATTTGCAGTTCTACTCAAGAGTAAGCAACTAAGCGAAATAAAGCCATGGAACGCTTATATGCTTTCTATCTATGCATTCTGACACTCCAACAAGTTTTCTGCTTCAATTTGACTCATTTTACGAAGGTGCTTATTCCTGGAGTGAAAATGCAGTTCTACTCAAGAGTAAGCAACTAAGCGAAATGAAGCCATAGAACGCTTATTTGCCTTCTATCTATGCATTCTGACACTCCAACAATGTTTTCTGCTTCAATTTGACTCATTTTACAAAGGTGCTTATTCCTGGAGTGAATATGCAGTTCTACTCAAGAGTAAGCAACTAAGCGAAATGAAGCCACGGAACGCTTATTTGCCTTCTACCTATGCATTCTGACACTCCAACAATGTTTTCTGCTTCAATTTGACTCATTTTACAAAGGTGCTTATTCCTGGAGTGAATATGCTGTTCTACTCAAGAGTAAGCAACTAAGCGAAATAAAGCCATGGAACGCTTATTTGCCTTCTATCTATGCATTCTGACACTCCAACAATGTTTTCTGCTTCAATTTGCCTCATTTTACAAAGGTGCTTATTCCTGGAGTGAATATGCAGTTCTACTCAAGAGTAAGCAACTAAGCGAAATAAAGCCATGGAACGCTTATTTGCCTTCTATCTATGCATTCTGACACTCCAACAATGTTTTCTGCTTCAATTTGACTCATTTTACAAAGGTGCTTATTCCTGGAGTGAATATGCAATTCTACTCAAGAGTAAGCAAATAAGCGAAATAAAGCCATGGAACGCTTATTTGCCTTCTATCTATGCATTCTGACACTCCAACAATGTTTTCTGCTTCAATTTGACTCATTTTACAAAGGTGCTTATTCCTGGAGTGAATATGCAGTTCTACTCAAGAGTAAGCAACTAAGCGAAATAAAGCCATGGAACGCTTATTTGCCTTCTATCTATACATTCTGACACTCCAACAATGTTTTCTGCTTCAATTTGACTCATTTTACAAAGGTGCTTATTCCTGGAGTGAATATGCAGTTCTACTCAAGAGTAAGCAACTAAGCGAAATAAAGCCATGGAACGCTTATTTGCCTTCTATCTATGCATTCTGACACTCCAACAATGTTTTCTGCTTCAATTTGACTCATTTTACAAAGGTGCTTATTCCTGGAGTGAATATGCAGTTCTACTCAAGAGTAAGCAACTAAGCGAAATAAAGCAACGGAACGCTTTTTTGCCTTCTATCTATGCATTCTGACACTCCAACAATGTTTTCTGCTTCAATTTGACTCATTTTAAAAAGGTGCTTATTCCTGGAGTGAACATGCAGTTCTACTCAAGAGTAAGCAACTAAGCGAAATGAAGCCACGGAACGCTTATTTGCCTTCTATCTATGCATTCTGACACTCCAACAATGTGTTTTGCTTCAATTTGACTCATTTTACAAAGGTGCTTATTCCTGGAGTGAATATGCAATTCTACTCAAGAGTAAGCAACTAAGCGAAATAAAGCCATGGAACGCTTATTTGCCTTCTATCTATGCATTCTGACACTCCAACAATGTTTTCTGCTTCAATTTGACTCATTTTACAAAGGTGCTTATTCCTGGAGTGAATATGCAGTTCTACTCAAGAGTAAGCAACTAAGCGAAATGAAGCCACGGAACGCTTATTTGCCTTCTATCTATGCATTCTGACACTCCAACAATGTTTTCTGCTTCAATTTGACTCAGTTTAAAAAGGTGCTTATTCCTGGAGTGAACATGCAGTTCTACTCAAGAGTAAGCAACTAAGCGAAATGAAGCCACAGAACGCTTATTTGCCTTCTATCTATGCATTCTGACACTCCAACAATGTTTTCTGCTTCAATTTGACTCATTTTACAAAGGTGCTTATTCCTGGAGTGAATTTGCAGTTCTACTCAAGAGTAAGCAACTAAGCGAAATAAAGCCATGGAACGCTTATATGCTTTCTATCTATGCATTCTGACACTCCAACAAGTTTTCTGCTTCAATTTGACTCATTTTACGAAGGTGCTTATTCCTGGAGTGAAAATGCAGTTCTACTCAAGAGTAAGCAACTAAGCGAAATGAAGCCATAGAACGCTTATTTGCCTTCTATCTATGCATTCTGACACTCCAACAATGTTTTCTGCTTCAATTTGACTCATTTTACAAAGGTGCTTATTCCTGGAGTGAATATGCAGTTCTACTCAAGAGTAAGCAACTAAGCGAAATGAAGCCACGGAACGCTTATTTGCCTTCTATCTATGCATTCTGACACTCCAACAATGTTTTCTGCTTCAATTTGACTTATTTTACAAAGGTGCTTATTCCTGGAGTGAATATGCTGTTCTACTCAAGAGTAAGCAACTAAGCGAAATAAAGCCATGGAACGCTTATATGCTTTCTATCTATGCATTCTGACACTCCAACAAGTTTTCTGCTTCAATTTGACTCATTTTACGAAGGTGCTTATTCCTGGAGTGAAAATGCAGTTCTACTCAAGAGTAAGCAACTAAGCGAAATGAAGCCATAGAACGCTTATTTGCCTTCTATCTATGCATTCTGACACTCCAACAATGTTTTCTGCTTCAATTTGACTCATTTTACAAAGGTGCTTATTCCTGGAGTGAATATGCAGTTCTACTCAAGAGTAAGCAACTAAGCGAAATGAAGCCACGGAACGCTTATTTGCCTTCTATCTATGCATTCTGACACTCCAACAATGTTTTCTGCTTCAATTTGACTTATTTTACAAAGGTGCTTATTCCTGGAGTGAATATGCTGTTCTACTCAAGAGTAAGCAACTAAGCGAAATAAAGCCACGGAACGCTTATTTGCCTTCTATCTATGCATTCTGACACTCCAACAATGTTTTCTGCTTCAATTTGACTCATTTTACAAAGGTGCTTATTCCTGGAGTGAATATGCAGTTCTACTCAAGAGTAAGCAACTAAGCGAAATAAAGCCACGAAACGCTTATTTGCCTTCTATCTATGCATTCTGACACTCCAACAATGTTTTCTGCTTCAATTTGACTCATTTTACAAAGGTGCTTATTCCTGGAGTGAATATGCAGTTCTACTCAAGAGCAAGCAACTAAGCGAAATGAAGCCATAGAACGCTTATTTGCCTTCTATCTATGCATTCTGACACTCCAACAATGTTTTCTGCTTCAATTTGACTCATTTTACAAAGGTGCTTATTCCTGGAGTGAATATGCTGTTCTACTCAAGAGTAAGCAACTAAGCGAAATAAAGCCATGGAACGCTTATTTGCCTTCTATCTATGCATTCTGACACTCCAACAATGTTTTCTGCTTCAATTTGACTCATTTTACAAAGGTGCTTATTCCTGGAGTGAATATGCAGTTCTACTCAAGAGTAAGCAACTAAGCGAAATAAAGCCATGGAACGCTTATTTGCCTTCTATCTATGCATTCTGACACTCCAACAATGTTTTCTGCTTCAATTTGACTCATTTTAAAAAGGTGCTTATTCCTGGAGTGAACATGCAGTTCTACTCAAGAGTAAGCAACTAAGCGAAATGAAGCCACGGAACGCTTATTTGCCTTCTATCTATGCATTCTGACACTCCAACAATGTTTTCTGCTTCAATTTGACTCATTTGACAAAGGTGCTTATTCCTGGAGTGAATATGCTGTTCTACTCAAGAGTAAGCAACTAAGCGAAATAAAGCCATGGAACGCTTATTTGCCTTCCATCTATGCATTCTGACACTCCAACAATGTTTTCTGCTTCAATTTGACTCATTTTACAAAGGTGCTTATTCCTGGAGTGAATATGCAGTTCTACTCAAGAGTAAGCAACTAAGCGAAATAAAGCCATGGAACGCTTATTTGCCTTCTATCTATGCATTCTGACACTCCAACAATGTTTTCTGCTTCAATTTGACTCATTTTACAAAGGTGCTTATTCCTGGAGTGAATATGCAGTTCTACTCAAGAGTAAGCAACTAAGCAAAATGAAGCCACGGAACGCTTATTTGCCTTCTATCTATGCATTCTGACACTCCAACAATGTTTTCTGCTTCAATTTGACTCATTTTACAAAGGTGCTTATTCCTGGAGTGAATATGCTGTTCTACTCAAGAGTAAGCAACTAAGCGAAATAAAGCCATGGAACGCTTATTTGCCTTCTATCTATGCATTCTGACACTCCAACAATGTTTTCTACTTCAATTTGACTCATTTTACAAAGGTGCTTATTCCTGGAGTGAATATGCAGTTCTACTCAAGAGTAAGCAACTAAGCGAAATAAAGCCATGGAACGCTTATTTGCCTTCTATCTATGCATTCTGACACTCCAACAATGTTTTCTGCTTCAATTTGACTCATTTTACAAAGGTGCTTATTCCTGGAGTGAATATGCAATTCTACTCAAGAGTAAGCAAATAAGCGAAATAAAGCCATGGAACGCTTATTTGCCTTCTATCTATGCATTCTGACACTCCAACAATGTTTTCTGCTTCAATTTGACTCATTTTACAAAGGTGCTTATTCCTGGAGTGAATATGCAGTTCTACTCAAGAGTAAGCAACTAAGCGAAATGAAGCCACGGAACGCTTATTTGCCTTCTATCTATGCATTCTGACACTCCAACAATGTTTTCTGCTTCAATTTGACTCATTTTAAAAAGGTGCTTATTCCTGGAGTGAACATGCAGTTCTACTCAAGAGTAAGCAACTAAGCGAAATGAAGCCACGGAATGCTTATTTGCCTTCTATCTATGCATTCTGACACTCCAACAATGTTTTCTGCTTCAATTTGACTCATTTTACAAAGGTGCTTATTCCTGGAGTGAATATGCAGTTCTACTCAAGAGCAAGCAACTAAGCGAAATGAAGCCATAGAACGCTTATTTGCCTTCTATCTATGCAGTCTGACACTCCAACAATGTTTTCTGCTTCAATTTGACTCATTTTACAAAGGTGCTTATTCCTGGAGTGAATATGCAATTCTACTCAAGAGTAAGCAAATAAGCGAAATAAAGCCATGGAACGCTTATTTGCCTTCTATCTATGCATTCTGACACTCCAACAATGTTTTCTGCTTCAATTTGACTCATTTTACAAAGGTGCTTATTCCTGGAGTGAATATGCAGTTCTACTCAAGAGTAAGCAACTAAGCGAAATAAAGCCATGGAACGCTTATTTGCCTTCTATCTATGCATTCTGACACTCCAACAATGTTTTCTGCTTCAATTTGACTCATTTTACAAAGGTGCTTATTCCTGGAGTGAATATGCAGTTCTACTCAAGAGTAAGCAACTAAGCGAAAAAAAGCCATGGAACGCTTATTTGCCTTCTATCTATGCATTCTGACACTCCAACAATGTTTTCTGCTTCAATTTGACTCATTTTACAAAGGTGCTTATTCCTGGAGTGAATATGCAATTCTACTCAAGAGTAAGCAAATAAGCGAAATAAAGCCATGGAACGCTTATTTGCCTTCTATCTATGCATTCTGACACTCCAACAATGTTTTCTGCTTCAATTTGACTCATTTTACAAAGGTGCTTATTCCTGGAGTGAATATGCAGTTCTACTCAAGAGTAAGCAACTAAGCGAAATGAAGCCACGGAACGCTTATTTGCCTTCTATCTATGCATTCTGACACTCCAACAATGTTTTCTGCTTTAATTTGACTCATTTTAAAAAGGTGCTTATTCCTGGAGTGAATATGCAGTTCTACTCAAGAGTAAGCAACTAAGCGAAATGAAGCCACGGAATGCTTATTTGCCTTCTATCTATGCATTCTGACACTCCAACAATGTTTTCTGCTTCAATTTGACTCATTTTACAAAGGTGCTTATTCCTGGAGTGAATATGCAGTTCTACTCAAGAGCAAGCAACTAAGCGAAATGAAGCCATAGAACGCTTATTTGCCTTCTATCTATGCAGTCTGACACTCCAACAATGTTTTCTGCTTCAATTTGACTCATTTTACAAAGGTGCTTATTCCTGGAGTGAATATGCAGTTCTACGCAAGAGTAAGCAACTAAGCGAAATAAAGCCATGGAACGCTTATATGCTTTCTATCTATGCATTCTGACACTCCAACAAGTTTTCTGCTTGAATTTGACTCATTTTACAAAGGTGCTTATTCCTGGAGTGAAAATGCAGTTCTACTCAAGAGTAAGCAACTAAGCGAAATGAAGCCACGGAACGCTTATTTGCCTTCTATCTATGCATTCTGACACTCCAACAATGTTTTCTGCTTCAATTTGACTCATTTTACAAAGGTGCTTATTCCTGGAGTGAGTATGCTGTTCTACTCAAGAGTAAGCACCTAAGCGAAATAAAGCCATGGAACGCTTATTTGCCTTCTATCTATGCATTCTGACACTCCAACAATGTTTTCTGCTTCAATTTGACTCATTTTACAAAGGGGCTTATTCCTGGAGTGAATATGCAATTCTACTCAAGAGTAAGCAAATAAGCGAAATAAAGCCATGGAACGCTTATTTGCCTTCTATCTATGCATTCTGACACTCCAACAATGTTTTCTGCTTCAATTTGACTCATTTTACAAAGGTGCTTATTCCTGGAGTGAATATGCAGTTCTACTCAAGAGTAAGCAACTAAGCGAAATAAAGCCACGGAACGCTTTTTTGCCTTCTATCTATGCATTCTGACACTCCAACAATGTTTTCTGCTTCAATTTGACTCATTTTAAAAAGGTGCTTATTCCTGGAGTGAACATGCAGTTCTACTCAAGAGTAAGCAACTAAGCGAAATGAAGCCACGGAACGCTTATTTGCCTTCTATCTATGCATTCTGACACTCCAACAATGTGTTTTGCTTCAATTTGACTCATTTTACAAAGGTGCTTATTCCTGGAGTGAATATGCAATTCTACTCAAGAGTAAGCAAATAAGCGAAATAAAGCCATGGAACGCTTATTTGCCTTCTATCTATGCATTCTGACACTCCAACAATGTTTTCTGCTTCAATTTGACTCATTTTACAAAGGTGCTTATTCCTGGAGTGAATATGCAGTTCTACTCAAGAGTAAGCAACTAAGCGAAATGAAGCCACGGAACGCTTATTTGCCTTCTATCTATGCATTCTGACACTCCAACAATGTTTTCTGCTTCAATTTGACTCATTTTACAAAGGTGCTTATTCCTGGAGTGAATATGCAATTCTACTCAAGAGTAAGCAAATAAGCGAAATGAAGCCACGGAACGCTTATTTGCCTTCTATCTATGCATTCTGACACTCCAACAATGTTTTCTGCTTCAATTTGACTCATTTTACAAAGGTGCTTATTCCTGGAGTGAATATGCAGTTCTACTCAAGAGTAAGCAACTAAGCGAAATGAAGCCACGGAACGCTTATTTGCCTTCTATCTATGCATTCTGACACTCCAACAATGTTTTCTGCTTCAATTTGACTCATTTTACAAAGGTGCTTATTCCTGGAGTGAATATGCAGTTCTACTCAAGAGTAAGCAACTAAGCGAAATAAAGCCATGGAACGCTTATTTGCCTTCTATCTATGCATTCTGAAACTCCAACAATGTTTTCTGCTTCAATTTGACTCATTTTACAAAGGTGCTTATTCCTGGAGTGAATATGCAGTTCTACTCAAGAGTAAGCAACTAAGCGAAATAAAGCCATGGAACGCTTATTTGCCTTCTATCTATGCATTCTGACACTCCAACAATGTTTTCTGCTTCAATTTGACTCATTTTACAAAGGTGCTTATTCCCGGAGTGAATATGCAGTTCTACTCAAGAGTAAGCAACTAAGCGAAATGAAGCCACGGAACGCTTATTTGCCTTCTATCTATGCATTCTGACACTCCAACAATGTTTTCTGCTTCAATTTGACTCATTTTACAAAGGTGCTTATTCCTGGAGTGAATATGCAGTTCTACTCAAGAGTAAGCAACTAAGCGAAATGAAGCCACGAAACGCTTATTTACCTTCTATCTATGCATTCTGACACTCCAACAATGTTTTCTGCTTCAATTTGACTCATTTTAAAAAGGTGCTTATTCCTGGAGTGAACATGCAGTTCTACTCAAGAGTAAGCAACTAAGCGAAATGAAGCCACAGAACGCTTATTTGCCTTCTATCTATGCATTCTGGCACTCCAACAATGTTTTCTGCTTCAATTTGACTCATTTTACAAAGATGCTTATTCCTGGAGTGAATTTGCAGTTCTACTCAAGAGTAAGCAACTAAGCGAAATGAAGCCATAGAACGCTTATTTGCCTTCTATCTATGCATTCTGACACTCCAACAATGTTTTCTGCTTCAATTTGACTCATTTTACAAAGGTGCTTATTCCTGGAGTGAATATGCAGTTCTACTCTAGAGTAAGCAACTAAGCGAAATGAAGCCACGGAACGCTTATTTGCCTTCTATCTATGCATTCTGACACTCCAACAATGTTTTCTGCTTCAATTTGACTCATTTTACAAAGGTGCTTATTCCTGGAGTGAATATGCTGTTCTACTCAAGAGTAAGCAACTAAGCGAAATGAAGCCACGAAACGCTTATTTGCCTTCTATCTATACATTCTGACACTCCAACAATGTTTTCTGCTTCAATTTGACTCATTTTACAAAGGTGCTTATTCCTGGAGTGAATATGCAGTTCTACTCAAGAGTAAGCAACTAAGCGAAATAAAGCCATGGAACGCTTATTTGCGTTCTATCTATGCATTCTGACACTCCAACAATGTTTTCTGCTTCAATTTGACTCATTTTACAAAGGTGCTTATTCCTGGAGTGAATATGCAATTCTACTCAAGAGTAAGCAAATAAGCGAAATAAAGCCATGGAACGCTTATTTGCCTTCTATCTATGCATTCTGACACTCCAACAATGTTTTCTGCTTCAATTTGACTCATTTTACAAAGGTGCTTATTCCTAGAGTGAATATGCAGTTCTACTCAAGAGTAAGCAACTAAGCGAAATAAAGCCACGGAACGCTTTTTTGCCTTCTATCTATGCATTCTGACACTCCAACAATGTTTTCTGCTTCAATTTGACTCATTTTAAAAAGGTGCTTATTCCTGGAGTGAACATGCAGTTCTACTCAAGAGTAAGCAACTTAGCGAAATGAAGCCACGGAACGCTTATTTGCCTTCTATCTATGCATTCTGACACTCCAACAATGTGTTTTGCTTCAATTTGACTCATTTTACAAAGGTGCTTATTCCTGGAGTGAATATGCAATTCTACTCAAGAGTAAGCAAATAAGCGAAATAAAGCCATGGAACGCTTATTTGCCTTCTATCTATGCATTCTGACACTCCAACAATGTTTTCTGCTTCAATTTGACTCATTTTACAAAGGTGCTTATTCCTGGAGTGAATATGCAGTTCTACTCAAGAGTAAGCAACTAAGCGAAATGAAGCCACGGAACGCTTATTTGCCTTCTATCTATGCATTCTGACACTCCAACAATGTTTTCTGCTTCAATTTGACTCATTTTAAAAAGGTGCTTATTCCTGGAGTGAACATGCAGTTCTACTCAAGAGTAAGCAACTAAGCGAAATGAAGCCACGGAACGCTTATTTGCCTTCTATCTATGCATTCTGACACTCCAACAATGTTTTCTGCTTCAATTTGACTCATTTTACAAAGGTGCTTATTCCTGGAGTGAATATGCAGTTCTACTCAAGAGTAAGCAACTAAGCGAAATGAAGCCACGGAACGCTTATTTGCCTTCTATCTATGCATTCTGACACTCCAACAATGTTTTCTGCTTCAATTTGACTCATTTTACAAAGGTGCTTATTCCTGGAGTGAATATGCAGTTCTACTCAAGAGTAAGCAACTAAGCGAAATGAAGCCACGGAACGCTTATTTGCCTTCTATCTATGCATTCTGACACTCCAACAATGTTTTCTGCTTCAATTTGACTCATTTTACAAAGGTGCTTATTCCTGGAGTGAATATGCAATTCTACTCAAGAGTAAGCAAATAAGCGAAATAAAGCCACGGAACGCTTATTTGCCTTCTATCTATGCATTCTGACACTCCAACAATGTTTTCTGCTTCAATTTGACTCATTTTACAAAGGTGCTTATTCCTGGAGTGAATATGCAGTTCTACTCAAGAGTAAGCAACTAAGCGAAATGAAGCCACAGAACGCTTATTTGCCTTCTATCTATGCATTCTGACACTCCAACAATGTTTTCTGCTTCAATTTGACTCATTTTACAAAGGTGCTTATTCCTGGAGTGAATATGCAGTTCTACTCAAGAGTAAGCAACTAAGCGAAATAAAGCCATGGAACGCTTATTTGCCTTCTATCTATGCATTCTGAAACTCCAACAATGTTTTCTGCTTCAATTTGACTCATTTTACAAAGGTGCTTATTCCTGGAGTGAATATGCAGTTCTACTCAAGAGTAAGCAACTAAGCGAAATAAAGCCATGGAACGCTTATTTGCCTTCTATCTATGCATTCTGACACTCCAACAATGTTTTCTGCTTCAATTTGACTCATTTTACAAAGGTGCTTATTCCCGGAGTGAATATGCAGTTCTACTCAAGAGTAAGCAAATAAGCGAAATGAAGCCATAGAACGCTTATTTGCCTTCTATCTATGCATTCTGACACTCCAACAATGTTTTCTGCTTCAATTTGACCCATTTTACAAAGGTCCTTATTCCTGATGTGAACATGCAGTTCTACTCAAGAGTAAGCAACTAAGCGAAATGAAGCCACGGAACGCTTATTTGCCTTCTATCTATGCATTCTGACACTCCAACAATGTTTTCTGCTTCAATTTGACTCATTTTACAAAGGTGCTTATTCCTGGAGTGAATATGCTGTTCTACTCAAGAGTAAGCAACTAAGCGAAATAAGCCATGGAACGCTTATTTGCCTTCTATCTATGCATTCCGGCACTCCAACAATGTTTTCTGCTTCAATTTGACTCATTTTACAAAGGTGCTTATTCCTGGAGTGAATATGCTGTTCTACTCAAGAGTAAGCAACTAAGCGAAATAAAGCCACGGAACGCTTATTTGCCTTCTATCTATGCATTCTGACACTCCAACAATGTTTTCTGCTTCAATTTGACTCATTTTACAAAGGTGCTTATTCCTGGAGTGAATATGCAGTTCTACTCAAGAGTAAGCAACTAAGCGAAATGAAGCCACGAAACGCTTATTTGCCTTCTATCTATGCATTCTGACACTCCAACAATGTTTTCTCCTTCAATTTGACTCATTTTACAAAGGTGCTTATTCCTGGAGTGAATATGCAGTTCTACTCAAGAGTAAGCAACTAAGCGAAATAAAGCCATAGAACGCTTATTTGCCTTCTATCTATGCATTCTGATACTCCAACAATGTTTTCTGCTTCAATTTGACTCATTTTAAAAAGGTGCTTATTCCTGGAGTGAACATGCAGTTCTACTCAAGAGTAAGCAACTAAGCGAAATGAAGCCACAAAACGCTTATTTGCCTTCTATCTATGCATTCTGACACTCCAACAATGTTTTCTGCTTCAATTTGACTCATTTTACAAAGGTGCTTATTCCTGGAGTGAATATGCAGTTCTACTCAAGAGTAAGCAACTAAGCGAAATGAAGCCATAGAAGGCTTATTTGCCTTCTATCTATGCATTCTGACACTCCAACAATGTTTTCTGCTTCAATTTGACCCATTTTACAAAGGTGCTTATTCCTGATGTGAACATGCAGTTCTACTCAAGAGTAAGCAACTAAGTGAAATGAAGCCACGAAACGCTTATTTACCTTCTATCTATGCATTCTGACACTCCAACAATGTTTTCTGCTTCAATTTGACTCATTTTACAAAGGTGCTTATTCCTGGAGTGAATATGCAGTTCTACTCAAGAGTAAGCAACTAAGCGAAATGAAGCCACGGAACGCTTATTTGCCTTCTATCTATGCATTCTGACACTCCAACAATGTTTTCTGCTTCAATTTGACTCATTTTACAAAGGTGCTTATTCCTGGAGTGAATATGCAGTTCTACTCAAGAGTAAGCAACTAAGCGAAATAAAGCCATAGAACGCTTATTTGCCTTCTATCTATGCATTCTGATACTCCAACAATGTTTTCTGCTTCAATTTGACCCATTTTACAAAGGTGCTTATTCCTGATGTGAACATGCAGTTCTACTCAAGAGTAAGCAACTAAGCGAAATGAAGCCACGAAACGCTTATTTGCCTTCTATCTATGCATTCTGACACTCCAACAATGTTTTCTCCTTCAATTTGACTCATTTTACAAAGGTGCTTATTCCTAGAGTGAATATGCAGTTCTACTCAAGAGTAAGCAACTAAGCGAAATAAAGCCATAGAACGCTTATGTGCCTTCTATCTATGCATTCTGATACTCCAACAATGTTTTCTGCTTCAATTTGACTCATTTTAAAAAGGTGCTCATTCCTGGAGTGAACATGCAGTTCTACTCAAGAGTAAGCAACTAAGCGAAATGAAGCCACGAAACGCTTATTTGCCTTCTATCTATGCATTCTGACACTCCAACAATGTTTTCTGCTTCAATTTGACTCATTTTACAAAGGTGCTTATTCCTGGAGTGAATATGCAGTTCTACTCAAGAGTAAGCAACTAAGAGAAATGAAGCCATAGAAGGCTTATTTGCCTTCTATCTATGCATTCTGACACTCCAACAATGTTTTCTGCTTCAATTTGACCCATTTTACAAAGGTGCTTATTCCTGATGTGAACATGCAGTTCTACTCAAGAGTAAGCAACTAAGCGAAATGAAGCCACGGAACGCTTATTTGCCTTCTATCTATGCATTCTGACACTCCAACAATGTTTTCTGCTTCAATTTGACTCATTTTACAAAGGTGCTTATTCCTGGAGTGAATATGCAGTTCTACTCAAGAGTAAGTAACTAAGCGAAATGAAGCCACGAAACGCTTATTTACCTTCTATCTATGCATTCTGACACTCCAACAATGTTTTCTGCTTCAATTTGACTCATTTTACAAAGGTGCTTATTCCTGGAGTGAATATGCAGTTCTACTCAAGAGTAAGCAACTAAGCGAAATGAAGCCACGGAACGCTTATTTGCCTTCTATCTATGCATTCTGACACTCCAACAATGTTTTCTGCTTCAATTTGACTCATTTTACAAAGGTGCTTATTCCTGGAGTGAATATGCAGTTCTACTCAAGAGTAAGCAACTAAGCGAAATAAAGCCATAGAACGCTTATTTGCCTTCTATCTATGCATTCTGAT
Source organism: Zootoca vivipara (assembly GCF_963506605.1). Taxonomy (NCBI): domain Eukaryota; kingdom Metazoa; phylum Chordata; class Lepidosauria; order Squamata; family Lacertidae; genus Zootoca; species Zootoca vivipara. The sequence continues at coordinate 5,243,475 of NC_083278.1, read as the reverse complement.
ACTCCAACAATGTTTTCTGCTTCAATTTGACCCATTTTACAAAGGTGCTTATTCCTGATGTGAACATGCAGTTCTACTCAAGAGTAAGCAACTAAGCGGAATGAAGCCACGGAACGCTTATTTGCCTTCTATCTATGCATTCTGACACTCCAACAATGTTTTCTGCTTCAATTTGACTCATTTTACAAAGGTGCTTATTCCTGGAGTGAATATGCTGTTCTACTCAAGAGTAAGCAACTAAGCGAAATAAGCCATGGAACGCTTATTTGCCTTCTATCTATGCATTCTGGCACTCCAACAATGTTTTCTGCTTCAATTTGACTCATTTTACAAAGGTGCTTATTCCTGGAGTGAATATGCTGTTCTACTCAAGAGTAAGCAACTAAGCGAAATAAAGCCACGGAACGCTTATTTGCCTTCTATCTATGCATTCTGACACTCCAACAATGTTTTCTGCTTCAATTTGACTCATTTTACAAAGGTGCTTATTCCCGGAGTGAATATGCAGTTCTACTCAAGAGTAAGCAAATAAGCGAAATGAAGCCATAGAACGCTTATTTGCCTTCTATCTATGCATTCTGACACTCCAACAATGTTTTCTGCTTCAATTTGACCCATTTTACAAAGGTGCTTATTCCTGATGTGAACATGCAGTTCTACTCAAGAGTAAGCAACTAAGCGAAATGAAGCCACGGAACGCTTATTTGCCTTCTATCTATGCATTCTGACACTCCAACAATGTTTTCTGCTTCAATTTGACTCATTTTACAAAGGTGCTTATTCCTGGAGTGAATATGCTGTTCTACTCAAGAGTAAGCAACTAAGCGAAATAAGCCATGGAACGCTTATTTGCCTTCTATCTATGCATTCTGGCACTCCAACAATGTTTTCTGCTTCAATTTGACTCATTTTACAAAGGTGCTTATTCCTGGAGTGAATATGCAGTTCTACTCAAGAGTAAGCAACTAAGCGAAATGAAGCCACGAAACGCTTATTTGCCTTCTATCTATGCATTCTGACACTCCAACAATGTTTTCTCCTTCAATTTGACTCATTTTACAAAGGTGCTTATTCCTGGAGTGAATATGCAGTTCTACTCAAGAGTAAGCAACTAAGCGAAATAAAGCCATAGAACGCTTATTTGCCTTCTATCTATGCATTCTGATACATACATATCTATGCATTCTGATACTCCAACAATGTTTTCTGCTTCAATTTGACTCATTTTAAAAAGGTGCTTATTCCAGGAGTGAACATGCAGTTCTACTCAAGAGTAAGCAACTAAGCGAAATGAAGCCACGAAACGCTTATTTGCCTTCTATCTATGCATTCTGACACTCCAACAATGTTTTCTGCTTCAATTTGACTCATTTTACAAAGGTGCTTATTCCTGGAGTGAATATGCAGTTCTACTCAAGAGTAAGCAACTAAGCGAAATGAAGCCATAGAAGGCTTATTTGCCTTCTATCTATGCATTCTGACACTCCAACAATGTTTTCTGCTTCAATTTGACTCATTTTACAAAGGTGCTTATTCCTGGAGTGAATATGCTGTTCTACTCAAGAGTAAGCAACTAAGCGACATAAAGCCATGGAACGCTTATTTGCCTTCTATCTATGCATTCTGACACTCCAACAATGTTTTCTGCTTCAATTTGACTCATTTTACAAAGGTGCTTATTCCTGGAGTGAATATGCAGTTCTACTCAAGAGTAAGTAACTAAGCGAAATGAAGCCACGAAACGCTTATGTACCTTCTATCTATGCATTCTGACACTCCAACAATGTTTTCTGCTTCAATTTGACTCATTTTACAAAGGTGCTTATTCCTGGAGTGAATATGCAGTTCTACTCAAGAGTATGCAACTAAGCGAAATGAAGCCACGGAACGCTTATTTGCCTTCTATCTATGCATTCTGACACTCCAACAATGTTTTCTGCTTCAATTTGACTCATTTTACAAAGGTGCTTATTCCTGGAGTGAATATGCAGTTCTACTCAAGAGTAAGCAACTAAGCGAAATAAAGCCATAGAACGCTTATTTGCCTTCTATCTATGCATTCTGATACTCCAACAATGTTTTCTGCTTCAATTTGACCCATTTTACAAAGGTGCTTATTCCTGATGTGAACATGCAGTTCTACTCAAGAGTAAGCAACTAAGCGAAATGAAGCCACGGAACGCTTATTTGCCTTCTATCTATGCATTCTGACACTCCAACAATGTTTTCTGCTTCAATTTGACTCATTTTACAAAGGTGCTTATTCCTGGAGTGAATATGCTGTTCTACTCAAGAGTAAGCAACTAAGCGAAATAAGCCATGGAACGCTTATTTGCCTTCTATCTATGCATTCTGGCACTCCAACAATGTTTTCTGCTTCAATTTGACTCATTTTACAAAGGTGCTTATTCCTGGAGTGAATATGCTGTTCTACTCAAGAGTAAGCAACTAAGCGAAATAAAGCCACGGAACGCTTATTTGCCTTCTATCTATGCATTCTGACACTCCAACAATGTTTTCTGCTTCAATTTGACTCATTTTACAAAGGTGCTTATTCCTGGAGTGAATATGCAGTTCTACTCAAGAGTAAGCAACTAAGCGAAATAAAGCCACGGAACGCTTATTTGCCTTCTATCTATGCATTCTGACACTCCAACAATGTTTTCTGCTTCAATTTGACTCATTTTAAAAAGGTGCTTATTCCTGGAGTGAACATGCAGTTCTACTCAAGAGTAAGCAACTAAGCGAAATGAAGCCACGAAACGCTTATTTGCCTTCTATCTATGCATTCTGACACTCCAACAATGTTTTCTGCTTCAATTTGACTCATTTTACAAAGGTGCTTATTCCTGGAGTGAATATGCAGTTCTACTCAAGAGTAAGCAACTAAGCGAAATGAAGCCATAGAAGGCTTATTTGCCTTCTATCTATGCATTCTGACACTCCAACAATGTTTTCTGCTTCAATTTGACTCATTTTACAAAGGTGCTTATTCCTGGAGTGAATATGCAGTTCTACTCAAGAGTAAGCAACTAAGCGAAATAAAGCCATGGAACGCTTATTTGCCTTCTATCTATGCATTCTGAAACTCCAACAATGTTTTCTGCTTCAATTTGACTCATTTTGCAAAGGTGCTTATTCCTGGAGTGAATATGCAGTTCTACTCAAGAGTAAGCAACTAAGCGAAATAAAGCCATGGAACGCTTATTTGCCTTCTATCTATGCATTCTGACACTCCAACAATGTTTTCTGCTTCAATTTGACTCATTTTACAAAGGTGCTTATTCCCGGAGTGAATATGCAGTTCTACTCAAGAGTAAGCAAATAAGCGAAATGAAGCCATAGAACGCTTATTTGCCTTCTATCTATGCATTCTGACACTCCAACAATGTTTTCTGCTTCAATTTGACCCATTTTACAAAGGTGCTTATTCCTGATGTGAACATGCAGTTCTACTCAAGAGTAAGCAACTAAGCGAAATGAAGCCACGGAACGCTTATTTGCCTTCTATCTATGCATTCTGACACTCCAACAATGTTTTCTGCTTCAATTTGACTCATTTTACAAAGGTGCTTATTCCTGGAGTGAATATGCTGTTCTACTCAAGAGTAAGCAACTAAGCGAAATAAGCCATGGAACGCTTATTTGCCTTCTATCTATGCATTCTGGCACTCCAACAATGTTTTCTGCTTCAATTTGACTCATTTTACAAAGGTGCTTATTCCTGGAGTGAATATGCTGTTCTACTCAAGAGTAAGCAACTAAGCGAAATAAAGCCACGGAACGCTTATTTGCCTTCTATCTATGCATTCTGACACTCCAACAATGTTTTCTGCTTCAATTTGACTCATTTTACAAAGGTGCTTATTCCCGGAGTGAATATGCAGTTCTACTCAAGAGTAAGCAAATAAGCGAAATGAAGCCATAGAACGCTTATTTGCCTTCTATCTATGCATTCTGACACTCCAACAATGTTTTCTGCTTCAATTTGACCCATTTTACAAAGGTGCTTATTCCTGATGTGAACATGCAGTTCTACTCAAGAGTAAGCAACTAAGCGAAATGAAGCCACGGAACGCTTATTTGCCTTCTATCTATGCATTCTGACACTCCAACAATGTTTTCTGCTTCAATTTGACTCATTTTACAAAGGTGCTTATTCCTGGAGTGAATATGCTGTTCTACTCAAGAGTAAACAACGAAGCGAAATAAAGCCACGGAACGCTTATTTGCCTCCTATCTATGCATTCTGACACTCCAACAATGTTTTCTGCTTCAATTTGACTCATTTTACAAAGGTGCTTATTCCTGGAGTGAATATGCAGTTCTACTCAAGAGTAAGCAACGAAGCGAAATGAAGCCACGAAACGCTTATTTGCCTTCTATCTATGCATTCTGACACTCCAACAATGTTTTCTGCTTCAATTTGACTCATTTTACAAAGGTGCTTATTCCTGGAGTGAATATGCAGTTCTACTCAAGAGTAAGCAACTAAGCGAAATAAAGCCATAGAACGCTTATTTGCCTTCTATCTATGCATTCTGATACTCCAACAATGTTTTCTGCTTCAATTTGACTCATTTTACAAAGGTGCTTATTCCTGGAGTGAATATGCTGTTCTACTCAAGAGTAAGCAACTAAGCGAAATAAGCCATGGAACGCTTATTTGCCTTCTATCTATGCATTCTGGCACTCCAACAATGTTTTCTGCTTCAATTTGACTCATTTTACAAAGGTGCTTATTCCTGGAGTGAATATGCTGTTCTACTCAAGAGTAAGCAACTAAGCGAAATGAAGCCATAGAAGGCTTATTTGCCTTCTATCTATGCATTCTGACACTCCAACAATGTTTTCTGCTTCAATTTGACTCATTTTACAAAGGTGCTTATTCCTGGAGTGAATATGCAGTTCTACTCAAGAGTAAGCAACTAAGCGAAATGAAGCCACGAAACGCTTATTTGCCTTCTATCTATGCATTCTGACACTCCAACAATGTTTTCTCCTTCAATTTGACTCATTTTACAAAGGTGCTTATTCCTGGAGTGAATATGCAGTTCTACTCAAGAGTAAGCAACTAAGCGAAATAAAGCCATAGAACGCTTATTTGCCTTCTATCTATGCATTCTGATACTCCAACAATGTTTTCTGCTTCAATTTGACTCATTTTAAAAAGGTGCTTATTCCTGGAGTGAACATGCAGTTCTACTCAAGAGTAAGCAACTAAGCGAAATGAAGCCACGAAACGCTTATTTGCCTTCTATCTATGCATTCTGACACTCCAACAATGTTTTCTGCTTCAATTTGACTCATTTTACAAAGGTGCTTATTCCTGGAGTGAATATGCAGTTCTACTCAAGAGTAAGCAACTAAGCGAAATGAAGCCATAGAAGGCTTATTTGCCTTCTATCTATGCATTCTGACACTCCAACAATGTTTTCTGCTTCAATTTGACTCATTTTACAAAGGTGCTTATTCCTGGAGTGAATATGCAGTTCTACTCAAGAGTATGCAACTAAGCGAAATGAAGCCACGGAACGCTTATTTGCCTTCTATCTATGCATTCTGACACTCCAACAATGTTTTCTGCTTCAATTTGACTCATTTTACAAAGGTGCTTATTCCTGGAGTGAATATGCAGTTCTACTCAAGAGTAAGCAACTAAGCGAAATAAAGCCATAGAACGCTTATTTGCCTTCTATCTATGCATTCTGATACTCCAACAATGTTTTCTGCTTCAATTTGACCCATTTTACAAAGGTGCTTATTCCTGATGTGAACATGCAGTTCTACTCAAGAGTAAGCAACTAAGCGAAATGAAGCCACGGAACGCTTATTTGCCTTCTATCTATGCATTCTGACACTCCAACAATGTTTTCTGCTTCAATTTGACTCATTTTACAAAGGTGCTTATTCCTGGAGTGAATATGCAGTTCTACTCAAGAGTAAGCAACTAAGCGAAATGAAGCCACGAAACGCTTATTTGCCTTCTATCTATGCATTCTGACACTCCAACAATGTTTTCTCCTTCAATTTGACTCATTTTACAAAGGTGCTTATTCCTGGAGTGAATATGCAGTTCTACTCAAGAGTAAGCAACTAAGCGAAATGAAGCCATAGAAGGCTTATTTGCCTTCTATCTATGCATTCTGACACTCCAACAATGTTTTCTGCTTCAATTTGACTCATTTTACAAAGGTGCTTATTCCTGGAGTGAATATGCAGTTCTACTCAAGAGTAAGCAACTAAGCGAAATGAAGCCACGAAACGCTTATTTGCCTTCTATCTATGCATTCTGACACTCCAACAATGTTTTCTCCTTCAATTTGACTCATTTTACAAAGGTGCTTATTCCTGGAGTGAATATGCAGTTCTACTCAAGAGTAAGCAACTAAGCGAAATAAAGCCATAGAACGCTTATTTGCCTTCTATCTATGCATTCTGATACTCCAAAAATGTTTTCTGCTTCAATTTGACTCATTTTAAAAAGGTGCTTATTCCTGGAGTGAACATGCAGTTCTACTCAAGAGTAAGCAACTAAGCGAAATGAAGCCACGAAACGCTTATTTGCCTTCTATCTATGCATTCTGACACTCCAACAATGTTTTCTGCTTCAATTTGACTCATTTTACAAAGGTGCTTATTCCTGGAGTGAATATGCAGTTCTACTCAAGAGTAAGCAACTAAGCGAAATGAAGCCATAGAAGGCTTATTTGCCTTCTATCTATGCATTCTGACACTCCAACAATGTTTTCTGCTTCAATTTGACCCATTTTACAAAGGTGCTTATTCCTGATGTGAACATGCAGTTCTACTCAAGAGTAAGCAACTAAGCGAAATGAAGCCACGGAACGCTTATTTGCCTTCTATCTATGCATTCTGACACTCCAACAATGTTTTCTGCTTCAATTTGACTCATTTTACAAAGGTGCTTATTCCTGGAGTGAATATGCAGTTCTACTCAAGAGTAAGTAACTAAGCGAAATGAAGCCACGAAACGCTTATGTACCTTCTATCTATGCATTCTGACACTCCAACAATGTTTTCTGCTTCAATTTGACTCATTTTACAAAGGTGCTTATTCCTGGAGTGAATATGCAGTTCTACTCAAGAGTAAGCAACTAAGCGAAATAAGCCATGGAACGCTTATTTGCCTTCTATCTATGCATTCTGGCACTCCAACAATGTTTTCTGCTTCAATTTGACTCATTTTACAAAGGTGCTTATTCCTGGAGTGAATATGCTGTTCTACTCAAGAGTAAGCAACTAAGCGAAATAAAGCCACGGAACGCTTATTTGCCTTCTATCTATGCATTCTGACACTCCAACAATGTTTTCTGCTTCAATTTGACTCATTTTACAAAGGTGCTTATTCCTGGAGTGAATATGCAGTTCTACTCAAGAGTAAGCAACTAAGCGAAATGAAGCCACGAAACGCTTATTTGCCTTCTATCTATGCATTCTGACACTCCAACAATGTTTTCTCCTTCAATTTGACTCATTTTACAAAGGTGCTTATTCCTGGAGTGAATATGCAGTTCTACTCAAGAGTAAGCAACTAAGCGAAATAAAGCCATAGAACGCTTATTTGCCTTCTATCTATGCATTCTGATACTCCAACAATGTTTTCTGCTTCAATTTGACTCATTTTACAAAGGTGCTTATTCCTGGAGTGAACATGCAGTTCTACTCAAGAGTAAGCAACTAAGCGAAATGAAGCCACGAAACGCTTATTTGCCTTCTATCTATGCATTCTGACACTCCAACAATGTTTTCTGCTTCAATTTGACTCATTTTACAAAGGTGCTTATTCCTGGAGTGAATATGCAGTTCTACTCAAGAGTAAGCAACTAAGCGAAATGAAGCCATAGAAGGCTTATTTGCCTTCTATCTATGCATTCTGACACTCCAACAATGTTTTCTGCTTCAATTTGACTCATTTTACAAAGGTGCTTATTCCTGGAGTGAATATGCAGTTCTACTCAAGAGTAAGCAACTAAGCGAAATAAAGCCATGGAACGCTTATTTGCCTTCTATCTATGCATTCTGAAACTCCAACAATGTTTTCTGCTTCAATTTGACTCATTTTACAAAGGTGCTTATTCCTGGAGTGAATATGCAGTTCTACTCAAGAGTAAGCAACTAAGCGAAATAAAGCCATGGAACGCTTATTTGCCTTCTATCTATGCATTCTGACACTCCAACAATGTTTTCTCCTTCAATTTGACTCATTTTACAAAGGTGCTTATTCCCGGAGTGAATATGCAGTTCTACTCAAGAGTAAGCAACTAAGCGAAATGAAGCCATAGAAGGCTTATTTGCCTTCTATCTATGCATTCTGACACTCCAACAATGTTTTCTGCTTCAATTTGACTCATTTTACAAAGGTGCTTATTCCTGGAGTGAATATGCAGTTCTACTCAAGAGTAAGCAACTAAGCGAAATGAAGCCACGAAACGCTTATTTGCCTTCTATCTATGCATTCTGACACTCCAACAATGTTTTCTCCTTCAATTTGACTCATTTTACAAAGGTGCTTATTCCTGGAGTGAATATGCAGTTCTACTCAAGAGTAAGCAACTAAGCGAAATAAAGCCATAGAACGCTTATTTGCCTTCTATCTATGCATTCTGATACTCCAACAATGTTTTCTGCTTCAATTTGACTCATTTTAAAAAGGTGCTTATTCCTGGAGTGAACATGCAGTTCTACTCAAGAGTAAGCAACTAAGCGAAATGAAGCCACGAAACGCTTATTTGCCTTCTATCTATGCATTCTGACACTCCAACAATGTTTTCTGCTTCAATTTGACTCATTTTACAAAGGTGCTTATTCCTGGAGTGAATATGCAGTTCTACTTAAGAGTAAGCAACTAAGCGAAATGAAGCCATAGAAGGCTTATTTGCCTTCTATCTATGCATTCTGACACTCCAACAATGTTTTCTGCTTCAATTTGACCCATTTTACAAAGGTGCTTATTCCTGATGTGAACATGCAGTTCTACTCAAGAGTAAGCAACTAAGCGAAATGAAGCCACGGAACGCTTATTTGCCTTCTATCTATGCATTCTGACACTCCAACAATGTTTTCTGCTTCAATTTGACTCATTTTACAAAGGTGCTTATTCCTGGAGTGAATATGCTGTTCTACTCAAGAGTAAGCAACTAAGCGAAATGAAGCCATAGAAGGCTTATTTGCCTTCTATCTATGCATTCTGACACTCCAACAATGTTTTCTGCTTCAATTTGACTCATTTTACAAAGGTGCTTATTCCTGGAGTGAATATGCAGTTCTACTCAAGAGTAAGCAACTAAGCGAAATGAAGCCACGAAACGCTTATTTGCCTTCTATCTATGCATTCTGACACTCCAACAATGTTTTCTCCTTCAATTTGACTCATTTTACAAAGGTGCTTATTCCTGGAGTGAATATGCAGTTCTACTCAAGAGTAAGCAACTAAGCGAAATAAAGCCATAGAACGCTTATTTGCCTTCTATCTATGCATTCTGATACTCCAACAATGTTTTCTGCTTCAATTTGACTCATTTTAAAAAGGTGCTTATTCCTGGAGTGAACATGCAGTTCTACTCAAGAGTAAGCAACTAAGCGAAATGAAGCCACGAAACGCTTATTTGCCTTCTATCTATGCATTCTGACACTCCAACAATGTTTTCTGCTTCAATTTGACTCATTTTACAAAGGTGCTTATTCCTGGAGTGAATATGCAGTTCTACTCAAGAGTAAGCAACTAAGCGAAATGAAGCCATAGAAGGCTTATTTGCCTTCTATCTATGCATTCTGACACTCCAACAATGTTTTCTGCTTCAATTTGACTCATTTTACAAAGGTGCTTATTCCTGGAGTGAATATGCAGTTCTACTCAAGAGTATGCAACTAAGCGAAATGAAGCCACGGAACGCTTATTTGCCTTCTATCTATGCATTCTGACACTCCAACAATGTTTTCTGCTTCAATTTGACTCATTTTACAAAGGTGCTTATTCCTGGAGTGAATATGCAGTTCTACTCAAGAGTAAGCAACTAAGCGAAATAAAGCCATAGAACGCTTATTTGCCTTCTATCTATGCATTCTGATACTCCAACAATGTTTTCTGCTTCAATTTGACCCATTTTACAAAGGTGCTTATTCCTGATGTGAACATGCAGTTCTACTCAAGAGTAAGCAACTAAGCGAAATGAAGCCACGGAACGCTTATTTGCCTTCTATCTATGCATTCTGACACTCCAACAATGTTTTCTGCTTCAATTTGACTCATTTTACAAAGGTGCTTATTCCTGGAGTGAATATGCAGTTCTACTCAAGAGTAAGCAACTAAGCGAAATGAAGCCACGAAACGCTTATTTGCCTTCTATCTATGCATTCTGACACTCCAACAATGTTTTCTCCTTCAATTTGACTCATTTTACAAAGGTGCTTATTCCTGGAGTGAATATGCAGTTCTACTCAAGAGTAAGCAACTAAGCGAAATGAAGCCATAGAAGGCTTATTTGCCTTCTATCTATGCATTCTGACACTCCAACAATGTTTTCTGCTTCAATTTGACTCATTTTACAAAGGTGCTTATTCCTGGAGTGAATATGCAGTTCTACTCAAGAGTAAGCAACTAAGCGAAATGAAGCCACGAAACGCTTATTTGCCTTCTATCTATGCATTCTAACACTCCAACAATGTTTTCTCCTTCAATTTGACTCATTTTACAAAGGTGCTTATTCCTGGAGTGAATATGCAGTTCTACTCAAGAGTAAGCAACTAAGCGAAATAAAGCCATAGAACGCTTATTTGCCTTCTATCTATGCATTCTGATACTCCAACAATGTTTTCTGCTTCAATTTGACTCATTTTAAAAAGGTGCTTATTCCTGGAGTGAACATGCAGTTCTACTCAAGAGTAAGCAACTAAGCGAAATGAAGCCACGAAACGCTTATTTGCCTTCTATCTATGCATTCTGACACTCCAACAATGTTTTCTGCTTCAATTTGACTCATTTTACAAAGGTGCTTATTCCTGGAGTGAATATGCAGTTCTACTCAAGAGTAAGCAACTAAGCGAAATGAAGCCATAGAAGGCTTATTTGCCTTCTATCTATGCATTCTGACACTCCAACAATGTTTTCTGCTTCAATTTGACCCATTTTACAAAGGTGCTTATTCCTGATGTGAACATGCAGTTCTACTCAAGAGTAAGCAACTAAGCGAAATGAAGCCACGGAACGCTTATTTGCCTTCTATCTATGCATTCTGACACTCCAACAATGTTTTCTGCTTCAATTTGACTCATTTTACAAAGGTGCTTATTCCTGGAGTGAATATGCAGTTCTACTCAAGAGTAAGTAACTAAGCGAAATGAAGCCACGAAACGCTTATGTACCTTCTATCTATGCATTCTGACACTCCAACAATGTTTTCTGCTTCAATTTGACTCATTTTACAAAGGTGCTTATTCCTGGAGTGAATATGCAGTTCTACTCAAGAGTAAGCAACTAAGCGAAATAAGCCATGGAACGCTTATTTGCCTTCTATCTATGCATTCTGGCACTCCAACAATGTTTTCTGCTTCAATTTGACTCATTTTACAAAGGTGCTTATTCCTGGAGTGAATATGCTGTTCTACTCAAGAGTAAGCAACTAAGCGAAATAAAGCCACGGAACGCTTATTTGCCTTCTATCTATGCATTCTGACACTCCAACAATGTTTTCTGCTTCAATTTGACTCATTTTACAAAGGTGCTTATTCCTGGAGTGAATATGCAGTTCTACTCAAGAGTAAGCAACTAAGCGAAATGAAGCCACGAAACGCTTATTTGCCTTCTATCTATGCATTCTGACACTCCAACAATGTTTTCTCCTTCAATTTGACTCATTTTACAAAGGTGCTTATTCCTGGAGTGAATATGCAGTTCTACTCAAGAGTAAGCAACTAAGCGAAATAAAGCCATAGAACGCTTATTTGCCTTCTATCTATGCATTCTGATACTCCAACAATGTTTTCTGCTTCAATTTGACTCATTTTACAAAGGTGCTTATTCCTGGAGTGAACATGCAGTTCTACTCAAGAGTAAGCAACTAAGCGAAATGAAGCCACGAAACGCTTATTTGCCTTCTATCTATGCATTCTGACACTCCAACAATGTTTTCTGCTTCAATTTGACTCATTTTACAAAGGTGCTTATTCCTGGAGTGAATATGCAGTTCTACTCAAGAGTAAGCAACTAAGCGAAATGAAGCCATAGAAGGCTTATTTGCCTTCTATCTATGCATTCTGACACTCCAACAATGTTTTCTGCTTCAATTTGACTCATTTTACAAAGGTGCTTATTCCTGGAGTGAATATGCAGTTCTACTCAAGAGTAAGCAACTAAGCGAAATAAAGCCATGGAACGCTTATTTGCCTTCTATCTATGCATTCTGAAACTCCAACAATGTTTTCTGCTTCAATTTGACTCATTTTACAAAGGTGCTTATTCCTGGAGTGAATATGCAGTTCTACTCAAGAGTAAGCAACTAAGCGAAATAAAGCCATGGAACGCTTATTTGCCTTCTATCTATGCATTCTGACACTCCAACAATGTTTTCTCCTTCAATTTGACTCATTTTACAAAGGTGCTTATTCCCGGAGTGAATATGCAGTTCTACTCAAGAGTAAGCAACTAAGCGAAATGAAGCCATAGAAGGCTTATTTGCCTTCTATCTATGCATTCTGACACTCCAACAATGTTTTCTGCTTCAATTTGACTCATTTTACAAAGGTGCTTATTCCTGGAGTGAATATGCAGTTCTACTCAAGAGTAAGCAACTAAGCGAAATGAAGCCACGAAACGCTTATTTGCCTTCTATCTATGCATTCTGACACTCCAACAATGTTTTCTCCTTCAATTTGACTCATTTTACAAAGGTGCTTATTCCTGGAGTGAATATGCAGTTCTACTCAAGAGTAAGCAACTAAGCGAAATAAAGCCATAGAACGCTTATTTGCCTTCTATCTATGCATTCTGATACTCCAACAATGTTTTCTGCTTCAATTTGACTCATTTTAAAAAGGTGCTTATTCCTGGAGTGAACATGCAGTTCTACTCAAGAGTAAGCAACTAAGCGAAATGAAGCCACGAAACGCTTATTTGCCTTCTATCTATGCATTCTGACACTCCAACAATGTTTTCTGCTTCAATTTGACTCATTTTACAAAGGTGCTTATTCCTGAAGTGAATATGCAGTTCTACTCAAGAGTAAGCAACTAAGCGAAATGAAGCCATAGAAGGCTTATTTGCCTTCTATCTATGCATTCTGACACTCCAACAATGTTTTCTGCTTCAATTTGACCCATTTTACAAAGGTGCTTATTCCTGATGTGAACATGCAGTTCTACTCAAGAGTAAGCAACTAAGCGAAATAAGCCATGGAACGCTTATTTGCCTTCTATCTATGCATTCTGACACTCCAACAATGTTTTCTGCTTCAATTTGACTCATTTTACAAAGGTGCTTATTCCTGGAGTGAATATGCTGTTCTACTCAAGAGTAAGCAACTAAGCGAAATAAAGCCACGGAACGCTTATTTGCCTTCTATCTATGCATTCTGACACTCCAACAATGTTTTCTGCTTCAATTTGACTCATTTTACAAAGGTGCTTATTCCTGGAGTGAATATGCAGTTCTACTCAAGAGTAAGCAACTAAGCGAAATGAAGCCACGAAACGCTTATTTGCCTTCTATCTATGCATTCTGACACTCCAACAATGTTTTCTCCTTCAATTTGACTCATTTTACAAAGGTGCTTATTCCTGGAGTGAATATGCAGTTCTACTCAAGAGTAAGCAACTAAGCGAAATAAAGCCATAGAACGCTTATTTGCCTTCTATCTATGCATTCTGATACTCCAACAATGTTTTCTGCTTCAATTTGACTCATTTTACAAAGGTGCTTATTCCTGGAGTGAACATGCAGTTCTACTCAAGAGTAAGCAACTAAGCGAAATGAAGCCACGAAACGCTTATTTGCCTTCTATCTATGCATTCTGACACTCCAACAATGTTTTCTGCTTCAATTTGACTCATTTTACAAAGGTGCTTATTCCTGGAGTGAATATGCAGTTCTACTCAAGAGTAAGCAACTAAGCGAAATGAAGCCATAGAAGGCTTATTTGCCTTCTATCTATGCATTCTGACACTCCAACAATGTTTTCTGCTTCAATTTGACTCATTTTACAAAGGTGCTTATTCCTGGAGTGAATATGCAGTTCTACTCAAGAGTAAGCAACTAAGCGAAATAAAGCCATGGAACGCTTATTTGCCTTCTATCTATGCATTCTGAAACTCCAACAATGTTTTCTGCTTCAATTTGACTCATTTTACAAAGGTGCTTATTCCTGGAGTGAATATGCAGTTCTACTCAAGAGTAAGCAACTAAGCGAAATAAAGCCATGGAACGCTTATTTGCCTTCTATCTATGCATTCTGACACTCCAACAATGTTTTCTGCTTCAATTTGACTCATTTTACAAAGGTGCTTATTCCCGGAGTGAATATGCAGTTCTACTCAAGAGTAAGCAAATAAGCGAAATGAAGCCATAGAACGCTTATTTGCCTTCTATCTATGCATTCTGACACTCCAACAATGTTTTCTGCTTCAATTTGACCCATTTTACAAAGGTGCTTATTCCTGATGTGAACATGCAGTTCTACTCAAGAGTAAGCAACTAAGCGAAATGAAGCCACGGAACGCTTATTTGCCTTCTATCTATGCATTCTGACACTCCAACAATGTTTTCTGCTTCAATTTGACTCATTTTACAAAGGTGCTTATTCCTGGAGTGAATATGCTGTTCTACTCAAGAGTAAGCAACTAAGCGAAATAAGCCATGGAACGCTTATTTGCCTTCTATCTATGCATTCTGGCACTCCAACAATGTTTTCTGCTTCAATTTGACTCATTTTACAAAGGTGCTTATTCCTGGAGTGAATATGCTGTTCTACTCAAGAGTAAGCAACTAAGCGAAATAAAGCCACGGAACGCTTATTTGCCTTCTATCTATGCATTCTGACACTCCAACAATGTTTTCTGCTTCAATTTGACTCATTTTACAAAGGTGCTTATTCCCGGAGTGAATATGCAGTTCTACTCAAGAGTAAGCAAATAAGCGAAATGAAGCCATAGAACGCTTATTTGCCTTCTATCTATGCATTCTGACACTCCAACAATGTTTTCTGCTTCAATTTGACCCATTTTACAAAGGTGCTTATTCCTGGAGTGAATATGCAGTTCTACTCAAGAGTAAGCAACTAAGCGAAATAAGCCATGGAACGCTTATTTGCCTTCTATCTATGCATTCTGGCACTCCAACAATGTTTTCTGCTTCAATTTGACTCATTTTACAAAGGTGCTTATTCCTGGAGTGAATATGCTGTTCTACTCAAGAGTAAGCAACTAAGCGAAATGAAGCCATAGAAGGCTTATTTGCCTTCTATCTATGCATTCTGACACTCCAACAATGTTTTCTGCTTCAATTTGACTCATTTTACAAAGGTGCTTATTCCTGGAGTGAATATGCAGTTCTACTCAAGAGTAAGCAACTAAGCGAAATGAAGCCACGAAACGCTTATTTGCCTTCTATCTATGCATTCTGACACTCCAACAATGTTTTCTCCTTCAATTTGACTCATTTTACAAAGGTGCTTATTCCTGGAGTGAATATGCAGTTCTACTCAAGAGTAAGCAACTAAGCGAAATAAAGCCATAGAACGCTTATTTGCCTTCTATCTATGCATTCTGATACTCCAACAATGTTTTCTGCTTCAATTTGACTCATTTTAAAAAGGTGCTTATTCCTGGAGTGAACATGCAGTTCTACTCAAGAGTAAGCAACTAAGCGAAATGAAGCCACGAAACGCTTATTTGCCTTCTATCTATGCATTCTGACACTCCAACAATGTTTTCTGCTTCAATTTGACTCATTTTACAAAGGTGCTTATTCCTGGAGTGAATATGCAGTTCTACTCAAGAGTAAGCAACTAAGCGAAATGAAGCCATAGAAGGCTTATTTGCCTTCTATCTATGCATTCTGACACTCCAACAATGTTTTCTGCTTCAATTTGACCCATTTTACAAAGGTGCTTATTCCTGATGTGAACATGCAGTTCTACTCAAGAGTAAGCAACTAAGCGAAATGAAGCCACGGAACGCTTATTTGCCTTCTATCTATGCATTCTGACACTCCAACAATGTTTTCTGCTTCAATTTGACTCATTTTACAAAGGTGCTTATTCCTGGAGTGAATATGCAGTTCTACTCAAGAGTAAGTAACTAAGCGAAATGAAGCCACGAAACGCTTATGTACCTTCTATCTATGCATTCTGACACTCCAACAATGTTTTCTGCTTCAATTTGACTCATTTTACAAAGGTGCTTATTCCTGGAGTGAATATGCAGTTCTACTCAAGAGTATGCAACTAAGCGAAATGAAGCCACGGAACGCTTATTTGCCTTCTATCTATGCATTCTGACACTCCAACAATGTTTTCTGCTTCAATTTGACTCATTTTACAAAGGTGCTTATTCCTGGAGTGAATATGCAGTTCTACTCAAGAGTAAGCAACTAAGCGAAATAAAGCCATAGAACGCTTATTTGCCTTCTATCTATGCATTCTGATACTCCAACAATGTTTTCTGCTTCAATTTGACCCATTTTACAAAGGTGCTTATTCCTGATGTGAACATGCAGTTCTACTCAAGAGTAAGCAACTAAGCGAAATGAAGCCACGGAACGCTTATTTGCCTTCTATCTATGCATTCTGACACTCCAACAATGTTTTCTGCTTCAATTTGACTCATTTTACAAAGGTGCTTATTCCTGGAGTGAATATGCTGTTCTACTCAAGAGTAAGCAACTAAGCGAAATAAGCCATGGAACGCTTATTTGCCTTCTATCTATGCATTCTGGCACTCCAACAATGTTTTCTGCTTCAATTTGACTCATTTTACAAAGGTGCTTATTCCTGGAGTGAATATGCTGTTCTACTCAAGAGTAAGCAACTAAGCGAAATAAAGCCACGGAACGCTTATTTGCCTTCTATCTATGCATTCTGACACTCCAACAATGTTTTCTGCTTCAATTTGACTCATTTTACAAAGGTGCTTATTCCTGGAGTGAATATGCAGTTCTACTCAAGAGTAAGCAACTAAGCGAAATGAAGCCACGAAACGCTTATTTGCCTTCTATCTATGCATTCTGACACTCCAACAATGTTTTCTGCTTCAATTTGACTCATTTTACAAAGCTGCTTATTCCTGGAGTGAATATGCAGTTCTACTCAAGAGTAAGCAACTAAGCGAAATGAAGCCATGGAAGGCTTATTTGCCTTCTATCTATGCATTCTGGCACTCCAACAATGTTTTCTGCTTCAATTTGACTCATTTTACAAAGGTGCTTATTCCTGGAGTGAATATGCTGTTCTACTCAAGAGTAAGCAACTAAGCGAAATAAAGCCACGGAACGCTTATTTGCCTTCTATCTATGCATTCTGACACTCCAACAATGTTTTCTGCTTCAATTTGACTCATTTTACAAAGGTGCTTATTCCTGGAGTGAATATGCAGTTCTACTCAAGAGTAAGCAACTAAGCGAAATGAAGCCACGAAACGCTTATTTGCCTTCTATCTATGCATTCTGACACTCCAACAATGTTTTCTGCTTCAATTTGACTCATTTTACAAAGGTGCTTATTCCTGGAGTGAATATGCAGTTCTACTCAAGAGTAAGCAACTAAGCGAAATGAAGCCACGAAACCCTTATTTGCCTTCTATCTATGCATTCTGACACTCCAACAATGTTTTCTGCTTCAATTTGACTCATTTTACAAAGCTGCTTATTCCTGGAGTGAATATGCAGTTCTACTCAAGAGTAAGCAACTAAGCGAAATGAAGCCATGGAAGGCTTATTTGCCTTCTATCTATGCATTCTGACACTCCAACAATGTTTTCTGCTTCAATTTGACCCATTTTACAAAGGTGCTTATTCCTGATGTGAACATGCAGTTCTACTCAAGAGTAAGCAACTAAGCGAAATGAAGCCACGGAACGCTTATTTGCCTTCTATCTATGCATTCTGACACTCCAACAATGTTTTCTGCTTCAATTTGACTCATTTTACAAAGGTGCTTATTCCTGGAGTGAATATGCAGTTCTACTCAAGAGTAAGCAACTAAGCGAAATAAAGCCATGGAACGCTTATTTGCCTTCTATCTATGCATTCTGAAACTCCAACAATGTTTTCTGCTTCAATTTGACTCATTTTACAAAGGTGCTTATTCCTGGAGTGAATATGCAGTTCTACTCAAGAGTAAGCAACTAAGCGAAATAAAGCCATGGAACGCTTATTTGCCTTCTATCTATGCATTCTGACACTCCAACAATGTTTTCTGCTTCAATTTGACTCATTTTACAAAGGTGCTTATTCCCGGAGTGAATATGCAGTTCTACTCAAGAGTAAGCAAATAAGCGAAATGAAGCCATAGAACGCTTATTTGCCTTCTATCTATGCATTCTGACACTCCAACAATGTTTTCTGCTTCAATTTGACCCATTTTACAAAGGTGCTTATTCCTGATGTGAACATGCAGTTCTACTCAAGAGTAAGCAACTAAGCGAAATGAAGCCACGGAACGCTTATTTGCCTTCTATCTATGCATTCTGACACTCCAACAATGTTTTCTGCTTCAATTTGACTCATTTTACAAAGGTGCTTATTCCTGGAGTGAATATGCTGTTCTACTCAAGAGTAAGCAACTAAGCGAAATAAGCCATGGAACGCTTATTTGCCTTCTATCTATGCATTCTGGCACTCCAACAATGTTTTCTGCTTCAATTTGACTCATTTTACAAAGGTGCTTATTCCTGGAGTGAATATGCTGTTCTACTCAAGAGTAAGCAACTAAGCGAAATAAAGCCACGGAACGCTTATTTGCCTTCTATCTATGCATTCTGACACTCCAACAATGTTTTCTGCTTCAATTTGACTCATTTTACAAAGGTGCTTATTCCCGGAGTGAATATGCAGTTCTACTCAAGAGTAAGCAAATAAGCGAAATGAAGCCATAGAACGCTTATTTGCCTTCTATCTATGCATTCTGACACTCCAACAATGTTTTCTGCTTCAATTTGACCCATTTTACAAAGGTGCTTATTCCTGGAGTGAATATGCAGTTCTACTCAAGAGTAAGCAACTAAGCGAAATAAGCCATGGAACGCTTATTTGCCTTCTATCTATGCATTCTGGCACTCCAACAATGTTTTCTGCTTCAATTTGACTCATTTTACAAAGGTGCTTATTCCTGGAGTGAATATGCTGTTCTACTCAAGAGTAAGCAACTAAGCGAAATGAAGCCATAGAAGGCTTATTTGCCTTCTATCTATGCATTCTGACACTCCAACAATGTTTTCTGCTTCAATTTGACTCATTTTACAAAGGTGCTTATTCCTGGAGTGAATATGCAGTTCTACTCAAGAGTAAGCAACTAAGCGAAATGAAGCCACGAAACGCTTATTTGCCTTCTATCTATGCATTCTGACACTCCAACAATGTTTTCTCCTTCAATTTGACTCATTTTACAAAGGTGCTTATTCCTGATGTGAACATGCAGTTCTACTCAAGAGTAAGCAACTAAGCGAAATGAAGCCACGGAACGCTTATTTGCCTTCTATCTATGCATTCTGACACTCCAACAATGTTTTCTGCTTCAATTTGACTCATTTTACAAAGGTGCTTATTCCTGGAGTGAATATGCAGTTCTACTCAAGAGTAAGTAACTAAGCGAAATGAAGCCACGAAACGCTTATGTACCTTCTATCTATGCATTCTGACACTCCAACAATGTTTTCTGCTTCAATTTGACTCATTTTACAAAGGTGCTTATTCCTGGAGTGAATATGCAGTTCTACTCAAGAGTATGCAACTAAGCGAAATGAAGCCACGGAACGCTTATTTGCCTTCTATCTATGCATTCTGACACTCCAACAATGTTTTCTGCTTCAATTTGACTCATTTTACAAAGGTGCTTATTCCTGGAGTGAATATGCAGTTCTACTCAAGAGTAAGCAACTAAGCGAAATAAAGCCATAGAACGCTTATTTGCCTTCTATCTATGCATTCTGATACTCCAACAATGTTTTCTGCTTCAATTTGACCCATTTTACAAAGGTGCTTATTCCTGATGTGAACATGCAGTTCTACTCAAGAGTAAGCAACTAAGCGAAATGAAGCCACGGAACGCTTATTTGCCTTCTATCTATGCATTCTGACACTCCAACAATGTTTTCTGCTTCAATTTGACTCATTTTAGAAAGGTGCTTATTCCTGGAGTGAATATGCTGTTCTACTCAAGAGTAAGCAACTAAGCGAAATAAGCCATGGAACGCTTATTTGCCTTCTATCTATGCATTCTGGCACTCCAACAATGTTTTCTGCTTCAATTTGACTCATTTTACAAAGGTGCTTATTCCTGGAGTGAATATGCTGTTCTACTCAAGAGTAAGCAACTAAGCGAAATAAAGCCACGGAACGCTTATTTGCCTTCTATCTATGCATTCTGACACTCCAACAATGTTTTCTGCTTCAATTTGACTCATTTTACAAAGGTGCTTATTCCTGGAGTGAATATGCAGTTCTACTCAAGAGTAAGCAACTAAGCGAAATGAAGCCACGAAACGCTTATTTGCCTTCTATCTATGCATTCTGACACTCCAACAATGTTTTCTGCTTCAATTTGACTCATTTTACAAAGCTGCTTATTCCTGGAGTGAATATGCAGTTCTACTCAAGAGTAAGCAACTAAGCGAAATGAAGCCATGGAAGGCTTATTTGCCTTCTATCTATGCATTCTGACACTCCAACAATGTTTTCTGCTTCAATTTGACCCATTTTACAAAGGTGCTTATTCCTGATGTGAACATGCAGTTCTACTCAAGAGTAAGCAACTAAGCGAAATGAAGCCACGGAACGCTTATTTGCCTTCTATCTATGCATTCTGACACTCCAACAATGTTTTCTGCTTCAATTTGACTCATTTTACAAAGGTGCTTATTCCTGGAGTGAATATGCAGTTCTACTCAAGAGTAAGTAACTAAGCGAAATGAAGCCACGAAACGCTTATTTACCTTCTATCTATGCATTCTGACACTCCAACAATGTTTTCTGCTTCAATTTGACTCATTTTAAAAAGGTGCTTATTCCTGGAGTGAACATGCAGTTCTACTCAAGAGTAAGCAACTAAGCGAAATGAAGCCACGGAACGCTTATTTGCCTTCTATCTATGCATTCTGACACTCCAACAATGTTTTCTGCTTCAATTTGACTCATTTTACAAAGGTGCTTATTCCTGGAGTGATTATGCAGTTCTACTCAAGAGTAAGCAACTAAGCGAAATAAAGCCATGGAACGCTTATTTGCCTTCTATCTATGCATTCTGACACTCCAACAATGTTTTCTGCTTCAATTTGACTCATTTTAAAAAGGTGCTTATTCCTGGAGTGAACATGCAGTTCTACTCAAGAGTAAGCAACTAAGCGAAATGAAGCCACGAAACGCTTATTTGCCTTCTATCTATGCATTCTGACACTCCAACAATGTTTTCTGCTTCAATTTGACTCATTTTACAAAGGTGCTTATTCCTGGAGTGAATATGCAGTTCTACTCAAGAGTAAGCAACTAAGCGAAATGAAGCCATAGAAGGCTTATTTGCCTTCTATCTATGCATTCTGACACTCCAACAATGTTTTCTGCTTCAATTTGACTCATTTTACAAAGGTGCTTATTCCTGGAGTGAATATGCAGTTCTACTCATGAGTAAGCAACTAAGCGAAGAAAGCCATGGAACGCTTATTTGCCTTCTATCTATGCATTCTGAAACTCCAACAATGTTTTCTGCTTCAATTTGACTCATTTTACAAAGGTGCTTATTCCTGGAGTGAATATGCAGTTCTACTCAAGAGTAAGCAACTAAGCGAAATAAAGCCATGGAACGCTTATTTGCCTTCTATCTATGCATTCTGACACTCCAACAATGTTTTCTGCTTCAATTTGACTCATTTTACAAAAGTGCTTATTCCCGGAGTGAATATGCAGTTCTACTCAAGAGTAAGCAAATAAGCGAAATGAAGCCATAGAACGCTTATTTGCCTTCTATCTATGCATTCTGACACTCCAACAATGTTTTCTGCTTCAATTTGACCCATTTTACAAAGGTGCTTATTCCTGATGTGAATATGCAGTTCTACTCAAGAGTAAGCAACTAAGCGAAATGAAGCCACGAAACGCTTATTTGCCTTCTATCTATGCATTCTGACACTCCAACAATGTTTTCTGCTTCAATTTGACCCATTTTACAAAGGTGCTTATTCCTGATGTGAACATGCAGTTCTACTCAAGAGTAAGCAACTAAGCGAAATGAAGCCACGGAACGCTTATTTGCCTTCTATCTATGCATTCTGACACTCCAACAATGTTTTCTGCTTCAATTTGACTCATTTTACAAAGGTGCTTATTCCTGGAGTGAATATGCTGTTCTACTCAAGAGTAAGCAACTAAGCGAAATAAGCCATGGAACGCTTATTTGCCTTCTATCTATGCATTCTGGCACTCCAACAATGTTTTCTGCTTCAATTTGACTCATTTTACAAAGGTGCTTATTCCTGGAGTGAATATGCTGTTCTACTCAAGAGTAAGCAACTAAGCGAAATAAAGCCACGGAACGCTTATTTGCCTTCTATCTATGCATTCTGAGACTCCAACAATGTTTTCTGCTTCAATTTGACTCATTTTACAAAGGTGCTTATTCCCGGAGTGAATATGCAGTTCTACTCAAGAGTAAGCAAATAAGCGAAATGAAGCCATAGAACGCTTATTTGCCTTCTATCTATGCATTCTGACACTCCAACAATGTTTTCTGCTTCAATTTGACCCATTTTACAAAGGTGCTTATTCCTGATGTGAACATGCAGTTCTACTCAAGAGTAAGCAACGAAGCGAAATGAAGCCACGAAACGCTTATTTGCCTTCTATCTATGCATTCTGACACTCCAACAATGTTTTCTCCTTCAATTTGACTCATTTTACAAAGGTGCTTATTCCTGGAGTGAATATGCAGTTCTACTCAAGAGTAAGCAACTAAGCGAAATAAAGCCATAGAACGCTTATTTGCCTTCTATCTATGCATTCTGATACTCCAATAATGTTTTCTGCTTCAATTTGACTCATTTTACAAAGGTGCTTATTCCTGGAGTGAATATGCTGTTCTACTCAAGAGTAAGCAACTAAGCGAAATAAGCCATGGAACGCTTATTTGCCTTCTATCTATGCATTCTGACACTCCAACAATGTTTTCTGCTTCAATTTGACTCATTTTACAAAGGTGCTTATTCCTGGAGTGAATATGCAGTTCTACTCAAGAGTAAGCAACTAAGCGAAATGAAGCCACGAAACGCTTATTTGCCTTCTATCTATGCATTCTGACACTCCAACAATGTTTTCTGCTTCAATTTGACTCATTTTACAAAGGTGCTTATTCCTGGAGTGAATATGCAGTTCTACTCAAGAGTAAGCAACTAAGCGAAATGAAGCCATGGAAGGCTTATTTGCCTTCTATCTATGCATTCTGACACTCCAACAATGTTTTCTGCTTCAATTTGACCCATTTTACAAAGGTGCTTATTCCTGATGTGAACATGCAGTTCTACTCAAGAGTAAGCAACTAAGCGAAATGAAGCCACGGAACGCTTATTTGCCTTCTATCTATGCATTCTGACACTCCAACAATGTTTTCTGCTTCAATTTGACTCATTTTACAAAGGTGCTTATTCCTGGAGTGAATATGCAGTTCTACTCAAGAGTAAGTAACTAAGCGAAATGAAGCCACGAAACGCTTATTTACCTTCTATCTATGCATTCTGACACTCCAACAATGTTTTCTGCTTCAATTTGACTCATTTTAAAAAGGTGCTTATTCCTGGAGTGAACATGCAGTTCTACTCTAGAGTAAGCAACTAAGCGAAATGAAGCCACGGAACGCTTATTTGCCTTCTATCTATGCATTCTGACACTCCAACAATGTTTTCTGCTTCAATTTGACTCATTTTACAAAGGTGCTTATTCCTGGAGTGATTATGCAGTTCTACTCAAGAGTAAGCAACTAAGCGAAATAAAGCCATGGAACGCTTATTTGCCTTCTATCTATGCATTCTGACACTCCAACAATGTTTTCTGCTTCAATTTGACTCATTTTAAAAGGTGCTTATTCCTGGAGTGAACATGCAGTTCTATTCAAGAGTAAGCAACTAAGCGAAATGAAGCCACGAAACGCTTATTTGCCTTCTATCTATGCATTCTGACACTCCAACAATGTTTTCTGCTTCAATTTGACTCATTTTACAAAGGTGCTTATTCCTGGAGTGAATATGCAGTTCTACTCAAGAGTAAGCAACTAAGCGAAATGAAGCCACGGAACGCTTATTTGCCTTCTATCTATGCATTCTGACACTCCAACAATGTTTTCTGCTTCAATTTGACTCATTTTAAAAAGGTGCTTATTCCTGGAGTGAATATGCAGTTCTACTCAAGAGTAAGCAACTAAGCGAAGAAAGCCATGGAACGCTTATTTGCCTTCTATCTATGCATTCTGAAACTCCAACAATGTTTTCTGCTTCAATTTGACTCATTTTACAAAGGTGCTTATTCCTGGAGTGAATATGCAGTTCTACTCAAGAGTAAGCAACTAAGCGAAATAAAGCCATGGAACGCTTATTTGCCTTCTATCTATGCATTCTGACACTCCAACAATGTTTTCTGCTTCAATTTGACTCATTTTACAAAGGTGCTTATTCCCGGAGTGAATATGCAGTTCTACTCAAGAGTAAGCAAATAAGCGAAATGAAGCCATAGAACGCTTATTTGCCTTCTATCTATGCATTCTGACACTCCAACAATGTTTTCTGCTTCAATTTGACCCATTTTACAAAGGTGCTTATTCCTGATGTGAATATGCAGTTCTACTCAAGAGTAAGCAACTAAGCGAAATGAAGCCACGAAACGCTTATTTGCCTTCTATCTATGCATTCTGACACTCCAACAATGTTTTCTGCTTCAATTTGACCCATTTTACAAAGGTGCTTATTCCTGATGTGAACATGCAGTTCTACTCAAGAGTAAGCAACTAAGCGAAATGAAGCCACGGAACGCTTATTTGCCTTCTATCTATGCATTCTGACACTCCAACAATGTTTTCTGCTTCAATTTGACTCATTTTACAAAGGTGCTTATTCCTGGAGTGAATATGCTGTTCTACTCAAGAGTAAGCAACTAAGCGAAATAAGCCATGGAACGCTTATTTGCCTTCTATCTATGCATTCTGGCACTCCAACAATGTTTTCTGCTTCAATTTGACTCATTTTACAAAGGTGCTTATTCCTGGAGTGAATATGCTGTTCTACTCAAGAGTAAGCAACTAAGCGAAATAAAGCCACGGAACGCTTATTTGCCTTCTATCTATGCATTCTGAGACTCCAACAATGTTTTCTGCTTCAATTTGACTCATTTTACAAAGGTGCTTATTCCCGGAGTGAATATGCAGTTCTACTCAAGAGTAAGCAAATAAGCGAAATGAAGCCATAGAACGCTTATTTGCCTTCTATCTATGCATTCTGACACTCCAACAATGTTTTCTGCTTCAATTTGACCCATTTTACAAAGGTGCTTATTCCTGATGTGAACATGCAGTTCTACTCAAGAGTAAGCAACGAAGCGAAATGAAGCCACGAAACGCTTATTTGCCTTCTATCTATGCATTCTGACACTCCAACAATGTTTTCTCCTTCAATTTGACTCATTTTACAAAGGTGCTTATTCCTGGAGTGAATATGCAGTTCTACTCAAGAGTAAGCAACTAAGCGAAATAAAGCCATAGAACGCTTATTTGCCTTCTATCTATGCATTCTGATACTCCAACAATGTTTTCTGCTTCAATTTGACTCATTTTACAAAGGTGCTTATTCCTGGAGTGAATATGCTGTTCTACTCAAGAGTAAGCAACTAAGCGAAATAAAGCCACGGAACGCTTATTTGCCTTCTATCTATGCATTCTGAGACTCCAACAATGTTTTCTGCTTCAATTTGACTCATTTTACAAAGGTGCTTATTCCCGGAGTGAATATGCAGTTCTACTCAAGAGTAAGCAAATAAGCGAAATGAAGCCATAGAACGCTTATTTGCCTTCTATCTATGCATTCTGACACTCCAACAATGTTTTCTGCTTCAATTTGACCCATTTTACAAAGGTGCTTATTCCTGATGTGAACATGCAGTTCTACTCAAGAGTAAGCAACGAAGCGAAATGAAGCCACGAAACGCTTATTTGCCTTCTATCTATGCATTCTGACACTCCAACAATGTTTTCTCCTTCAATTTGACTCATTTTACAAAGGTGCTTATTCCTGGAGTGAATATGCAGTTCTACTCAAGAGTAAGCAACTAAGCGAAATAAAGCCATAGAACGCTTATTTGCCTTCTATCTATGCATTCTGATACTCCAACAATGTTTTCTGCTTCAATTTGACTCATTTTACAAAGGTGCTTATTCCTGGAGTGAATATGCTGTTCTACTCAAGAGTAAGCAACTAAGCGAAATAAGCCATGGAACGCTTATTTGCCTTCTATCTATGCATTCTGGCACTCCAACAATGTTTTCTGCTTCAATTTGACTCATTTTACAAAGGTGCTTATTCCTGGAGTGAATATGCTGTTCTACTCAAGAGTAAGCAACTAAGCGAAATGAAGCCATAGAAGGCTTATTTGCCTTCTATCTATGCATTCTGACACTCCAACAATGTTTTCTGCTTCAATTTGACTCATTTTACAAAGGTGCTTATTCCTGGAGTGAATATGCAGTTCTACTCAAGAGTAAGCAACTAAGCGAAATGAAGCCACGAAACGCTTATTTGCCTTCTATCTATGCATTCTGACACTCCAACAATGTTTTCTCCTTCAATTTGACTCATTTTACAAAGGTGCTTATTCCTGGAGTGAATATGCAGTTCTACTCAAGAGTAAACAACTAAGCGAAATAAAGCCATAGAACGCTTATTTGCCTTCTATCTATGCATTCTGATACTCCAACAATGTTTTCTGCTTCAATTTGACTCATTTTAAAAAGGTGCTTATTCCTGGAGTGAACATGCAGTTCTACTCAAGAGTAAGCAACTAAGCGAAATGAAGCCACGAAACGCTTATTTGCCTTCTATCTATGCATTCTGACACTCCAACAATGTTTTCTGCTTCAATTTGACTCATTTTACAAAGGTGCTTATTCCTGGAGTGAATATGCTGTTCTACTCAAGAGTAAGCAACTAAGCGAAATAAAGCCACGGAACGCTTATTTGCCTTCTATCTATGCATTCTGAGACTCCAACAATGTTTTCTGCTTCAATTTGACTCATTTTACAAAGGTGCTTATTCCCGGAGTGAATATGCAGTTCTACTCAAGAGTAAGCAAATAAGCGAAATGAAGCCATAGAACGCTTATTTGCCTTCTATCTATGCATTCTGACACTCCAACAATGTTTTCTGCTTCAATTTGACCCATTTTACAAAGGTGCTTATTCCTGATGTGAACATGCAGTTCTACTCAAGAGTAAGCAACGAAGCGAAATGAAGCCACGAAACGCTTATTTGCCTTCTATCTATGCATTCTGACACTCCAACAATGTTTTCTCCTTCAATTTGACTCATTTTACAAAGGTGCTTATTCCTGGAGTGAATATGCAGTTCTACTCAAGAGTAAGCAACTAAGCGAAATAAAGCCATAGAACGCTTATTTGCCTTCTATCTATGCATTCTGATACTCCAACAATGTTTTCTGCTTCAATTTGACTCATTTTACAAAGGTGCTTATTCCTGGAGTGAATATGCTGTTCTACTCAAGAGTAAGCAACTAAGCGAAATAAGCCATGGAACGCTTATTTGCCTTCTATCTATGCATTCTGGCACTCCAACAATGTTTTCTGCTTCAATTTGACTCATTTTACAAAGGTGCTTATTCCTGGAGTGAATATGCTGTTCTACTCAAGAGTAAGCAACTAAGCGAAATGAAGCCATAGAAGGCTTATTTGCCTTCTATCTATGCATTCTGACACTCCAACAATGTTTTCTGCTTCAATTTGACTCATTTTACAAAGGTGCTTATTCCTGGAGTGAATATGCAGTTCTACTCAAGAGTAAGCAACTAAGCGAAATGAAGCCACGAAACGCTTATTTGCCTTCTATCTATGCATTCTGACACTCCAACAATGTTTTCTCCTTCAATTTGACTCATTTTACAAAGGTGCTTATTCCTGGAGTGAATATGCAGTTCTACTCAAGAGTAAACAACTAAGCGAAATAAAGCCATAGAACGCTTATTTGCCTTCTATCTATGCATTCTGATACTCCAACAATGTTTTCTGCTTCAATTTGACTCATTTTAAAAAGGTGCTTATTCCTGGAGTGAACATGCAGTTCTACTCAAGAGTAAGCAACTAAGCGAAATGAAGCCACGAAACGCTTATTTGCCTTCTATCTATGCATTCTGACACTCCAACAATGTTTTCTGCTTCAATTTGACTCATTTTACAAAGGTGCTTATTCCTGGAGTGAATATGCAGTTCTACTCAAGAGTAAGCAACTAAGCGAAATGAAGCCATAGAAGGCTTATTTGCCTTCTATCTATGCATTCTGACACTCCAACAATGTTTTCTGCTTCAATTTGACCCATTTTACAAAGGTGCTTATTCCTGATGTGAACATGCAGTTCTACTCAAGAGTAAGCAACTAAGCGAAATGAAGCCACGGAACGCTTATTTGCCTTCTATCTATGCATTCTGACACTCCAACAATGTTTTCTGCTTCAATTTGACTCATTTTACAAAGGTGCTTATTCCTGGAGTGAATATGCAGTTCTACTCAAGAGTAAGTAACTAAGCGAAATGAAGCCACGAAACGCTTATGTACCTTCTATCTATGCATTCTGACACTCCAACAATGTTTTCTGCTTCAATTTGACTCATTTTACAAAGGTGCTTATTCCTGGAGTGAATATGCAGTTCTACTCAAGAGTATGCAACTAAGCGAAATGAAGCCACGGAACGCTTATTTGCCTTCTATCTATGCATTCTGACACTCCAACAATGTTTTCTGCTTCAATTTGACTCATTTTACAAAGGTGCTTATTCCTGGAGTGAATATGCAGTTCTACTCAAGAGTAAGCAACTAAGCGAAATAAAGCCACGGAACGCTTATTTGCCTTCTATCTATGCATTCTGATACTCCAACAATGTTTTCTGCTTCAATTTGACTCATTTTACAAAGGTGCTTATTCCTGGAGTGAATATGCTGTTCTACTCAAGAGTAAGCAACTAAGCGAAATAAAGCCACGGAACGCTTATTTGCCTTCTATCTATGCATTCTGACACTCCAACAATGTTTTCTGCTTCAATTTGACTCATTTTACAAAGGTGCTTATTCCTGGAGTGAATATGCAGTTCTACTCAAGAGTAAGCAACTAAGCGAAATGAAGCCACGAAACGCTTATTTGCCTTCTATCTATGCATTCTGACACTCCAACAATGTTTTCTCCTTCAATTTGACTCATTTTACAAAGGTGCTTATTCCTGGAGTGAATATGCAGTTCTACTCAAGAGTAAGCAACTAAGCGAAATAAAGCCACGGAACGCTTATTTGCCTTCTATCTATGCATTCTGACACTCCAACAATGTTTTCTGCTTCAATTTGACTCATTTTACAAAGGTGCTTATTCCTGGAGTGAATATGCAGTTCTACTCAAGAGTAAGTAACTAAGCGAAATGAAGCCACGAAACGCTTATTTACCTTCTATCTATGCATTCTGACACTCCAACAATGTTTTCTGCTTCAATTTGACTCATTTTAAAAAGGTGCTTATTCCTGGAGTGAACATGCAGTTCTACTCAAGAGTAAGCAACTAAGCGAAATGAAGCCACGGAACGCTTATTTGCCTTCTATCTATGCATTCTGACACTCCAACAATGTTTTCTGCTTCAATTTGACTCATTTTACAAAGGTGCTTATTCCTGGAGTGAATATGCAGTTCTACTCAAGAGTAAGCAACTAAGCGAAATGAAGCCACGAAACGCTTATTTGCCTTCTATCTATGCATTCTGACACTCCAACAATGTTTTCTGCTTCAATTTGACTCATTTTACAAAGGTGCTTATTCCTGGAGTGAATATGCAGTTCTACTCAAGAGTAAGCAACTAAGCGAAATAAAGCCACAGAACGCTTATTTGCCTTCTATCTATGCATTCTGATACTCCAACAATGTTTTCTGCTTCAATTTGACTCATTTTAAAAAGGTGCTTATTCCTGGAGTGAACATGCAGTTCTACTCAAGAGTAAGCAACTAAGCGAAATGAAGCCACGAAACGCTTATTTGCCTTCTATCTATGCATTCTGACACTCCAACAATGTTTTCTGCTTCAATTTGACTCATTTTACAAAGGTGCTTATTCCTGGAGTGAATATGCAGTTCTACTCAAGAGTAAGCAACTAAGCGAAATGAAGCCATAGAAGGCTTATTTGCCTTCTATCTATGCATTCTGACACTCCAACAATGTTTTCTGCTTCAATTTGACCCATTTTACAAAGGTGCTTATTCCTGGAGTGAATATGCAGTTCTACTCAAGAGTAAGTAACTAAGCGAAATGAAGCCACGAAACGCTTATGTACCTTCTATCTATGCATTCTGACACTCCAACAATGTTTTCTGCTTCAATTTGACTCATTTTACAAAGGTGCTTATTCCTGGAGTGAATATGCAGTTCTACTCAAGAGTATGCAACTAAGCGAAATGAAGCCACGGAACGCTTATTTGCCTTCTATCTATGCATTCTGACACTCCAACAATGTTTTCTGCTTCAATTTGACTCATTTTACAAAGGTGCTTATTCCTGGAGTGAATATGCAGTTCTACTCAAGAGTAAGCAACTAAGCGAAATAAAGCCATAGAACGCTTATTTGCCTTCTATCTATGCATTCTGATACTCCAACAATGTTTTCTGCTTCAATTTGACCCATTTTACAAAGGTGCTTATTCCTGATGTGAACTTGCAGTTCTACTCAAGAGTAAGCAACTAAGCGAAATGAAGCCACGAAACGCTTATTTGCCTTCTATCTATGAATTCTGACACTCCAACAATGTTTTCTGCTTCAATTTGACTCATTTTACAAAGGTGCTTATTCCTGGAGTGAATATGCTGTTCTACTCAAGAGTAAGCAACTAAGCGAAATAAAGCCACGGAACGCTTATTTGCCTTCTATCTATGCATTCTGACACTCCAACAATGTTTTCTGCTTCAATTTGACTCATTTTACAAAGGTGCTTATTCCTGGAGTGAATATGCAGTTCTACTCAAGAGTAAGCAACTAAGCGAAATGAAGCCATAGAAGGCTTATTTGCCTTCTATCTATGCATTCTGACACTCCAACAATGTTTTCTGCTTCAATTTGACCCATTTTACAAAGGTGCTTATTCCTGATGTGAACATGCAGTTCTACTCAAGAGTAAGCAACTAAGCGAAATGAAGCCACGGAACGCTTATTTGCCTTCTATCTATGCATTCTGACACTCCAACAATGTTTTCTGCTTCAATTTGACTCATTTTACAAAGGTGCTTATTCCTGGAGTGAATATGCAGTTCTACTCAAGAGTAAGTAACTAAGCGAAATGAAGCCACGAAACGCTTATTTACCTTCTATCTATGCATTCTGACACTCCAACAATGTTTTCTGCTTCAATTTGACTCATTTTAAAAAGGTGCTTATTCCTGGAGTGAACATGCAGTTCTACTCAAGAGTAAGCAACTAAGCGAAATGAAGCCACGGAACGCTTATTTGCCTTCTATCTATGCATTCTGACACTCCAACAATGTTTTCTGCTTCAATTTGACTCATTTTACAAAGGTGCTTATTCCTGGAGTGATTATGCAGTTCTACTCAAGAGTAAGCAACTAAGCGAAATAAAGCCATGGAACGCTTATTTGCCTTCTATCTATGCATTCTGACACTCCAACAATGTTTTCTGCTTCAATTTGACTCATTTTACAAAGGTGCTTATTCCTGGAGTGAATATGCAGTTCTACTCAAGAGTAAGCAACTAAGCGAAATAAAGCCATAGAACGCTTATTTGCCTTCTATCTATGCATTCTGATACTCCAACAATGTTTTCTGCTTCAATTTGACTCATTTTAAAAAGGTGCTTATTCCTGGAGTGAATATGCAGTTCTACTCAAGAGTAAGCAACTAAGCGAAATAAAGCCATGGAACGCTTATTTGCCTCTATCTATGCATTCTGACACTCCAACAATGTTTTCTGCTTCAATTTGACTCATTTTACAAAGGTGCTTATTCCTGATGTGAACATGCAGTTCTACTCAAGAGTAAGCAACTAAGCGAAATGAAGCCACGGAACGCTTATTTGCCTTCTATCTATGCATTCTGACACTCCAACAATGTGTTTTGCTTCAATTTGGCTCATTTTACAAAGGCGCTTATTTCTGGAGTGAGCATGCAGTTCTACTCAAGAGTAAGCAACTACGCGAAATAAACCTATAGAACGCTTATTTGTCTTCTATCTATGCATTCTGACACTCCAACAATGTATTCTGCTTCAATTTGGCTCATTTTACAAAGGTGCTTATTTCTGGAGTGAACATGCAGTTCTACTCAAGAGTAAGCAACTAAGCGAAATAAAGCCACGAAACGCTTATTTGCCTTCTATCTAAGCATTCTGACACTCCAACAATGTGTTTTGCTTCAATTTGGCTCATTTTACGAAGGTGCTTATTTCTCGAGTGAACATGCAGTTCTACTCAAGAGTAAGCAACTACCGGTACGCGAAATAAACCCATAGAACGCTTATTTGTCTTCTATCTATGCATTCTGACACTCCAACAATGTGTTTTGCTTCAATTTGACTCATTTTACAAAGGTGCTTATTCCTGGAGTGAATATGCAATTCTACTCAAGAGTAAGCAAATAAGCGAAATAAAGCCATGGAACGCTTATTTGCCTTCTATCTATGCATTCTGACACTCCAACAATGTTTTCTGCTTCAATTTGACTCATTTTACAAAGGTGCTTATTCCTGGAGTGAATATGCAGTTCTACTCAAGAGAAAGCAACTAAGCGAAATAAAGCCATAGAACGCTTATTTGCCTTCTATCTATGCATTCTGACACTCCAACAATGTTTTCTGCTTCAATTTGACTCATTTTACAAAGGTGCTTATTCCTGGAGTGAATATGCAGTTCTACTCAAGAGTAAGCAACTAAGCGAAATAAAGCCATGGAACGCTAATTTGCCTTCTATCTATGCATTCTGACACTCCAACAATGTTTTCTGCTTCAATTTGACTCATTTTACAAAGGTGCTTATTCCTGGAGTGAATATGCAATTCTACTCAAGAGTAAGCAAATAAGCGAAATAAAGCCATGGAACGCTTATTTGCCTTCTATCTATGCATTCTGACACTCCAACAATGTTTTCTGCTTCAATTTGACTCATTTTACAAAGGTGCTTATTCCTGGAGTGAATATGCAGTTCTACTCAAGAGTAAGCAACTAAGCGAAATGAAGCCACGGAACGCTTATTTGCCTTCTATCTATGCATTCTGATACTCCAACAATGTTTTCTGCTTCAATTTGACTCATTTTACAAAGGTGCTTATTCCTGGAGTGAACATGCTGTTCTACTCAAGAGTAAGCAACTAAGCGAAATGAAGCCACGAAACGCTTATTTGCCTTCTATCTATGCATTCTGACACTCCAACAATGTTTTCTGCTTCAATTTGACTCATTTTACAAAGGTGCTTATTCCTGGAGTGAATATGCAGTTCTACTCAAGAGTAAGCAACTAAGCGAAATGAAGCCATAGAAGGCTTATTTGCCTTCTATCTATGCATTCTGACACTCCAACAATGTTTTCTGCTTCAATTTGACCCATTTTACAAAGGTGCTTATTCCTGATGTGAACATGCAGTTCTACTCAAGAGTAAGCAACTAAGCGAAATGAAGCGACGGAACGCTTATTTGCCTTCTATCTATGCATTCTGACACTCCAACAATGTTTTCTGCTTCAATTTGACTCATTTTACAAAGGTGCTTATTCCTGGAGTGAATATGCAGTTCTACTCAAGAGTAAGTAACTAAGCGAAATGAAGCCACGAAACGCTTATGTACCTTCTATCTATGCATTCTGACACTCCAACAATGTTTTCTGCTTCAATTTGACTCATTTTACAAAGGTGCTTATTCCTGGAGTGAATATGCAGTTCTACTCAAGAGTATGCAACTAAGCGAAATGAAGCCACGGAACGCTTATTTGCCTTCTATCTATGCATTCTGACACTCCAACAATGTTTTCTGCTTCAATTTGACTCATTTTACAAAGGTGCTTATTCCTGGAGTGAATATGCAGTTCTACTCAAGAGTAAGCAACTAAGCGAAATAAAGCCATAGAACGCTTATTTGCCTTCTATCTATGCATTCTGATACTCCAACAATGTTTTCTGCTTCAATTTGACCCATTTTACAAAGGTGCTTATTCCTGATGTGAACATGCAGTTCTACTCAAGAGTAAGCAACTAAGCGAAATGAAGCCACGAAACGCTTATTTGCCTTCTATCTATGCATTCTGACACTCCAACAATGTTTTCTGCTTCAATTTGACTCATTTTACAAAGGTGCTTATTCCTGGAGTGAATATGCAGTTCTACTCAAGAGTAAGCAACTAAGCGAAATGAAGCCATAGAAGGCTTATTTGCCTTCTATCTATGCATTCTGACACTCCAACAATGTTTTCTGCTTCAATTTGACCCATTTTACAAAGGTGCTTATTCCTGATGTGAACATGCAGTTCTACTCAAGAGTAAGCAACTAAGCGAAATGAAGCGACGGAACGCTTATTTGCCTTCTATCTATGCATTCTGACACTCCAACAATGTTTTCTGCTTCAATTTGACTCATTTTACAAAGGTGCTTATTCCTGGAGTGAATATGCAGTTCTACTCAAGAGTAAGTAACTAAGCGAAATGAAGCCACGAAACGCTTATGTACCTTCTATCTATGCATTCTGACACTCCAACAATGTTTTCTGCTTCAATTTGACTCATTTTACAAAGGTGCTTATTCCTGGAGTGAATATGCAGTTCTACTCAAGAGTATGCAACTAAGCGAAATGAAGCCACGGAACGCTTATTTGCCTTCTATCTATGCATTCTGACACTCCAACAATGTTTTCTGCTTCAATTTGACTCATTTTACAAAGGTGCTTATTCCTGGAGTGAATATGCAGTTCTACTCAAGAGTAAGCAACTAAGCGAAATAAAGCCATAGAACGCTTATTTGCCTTCTATCTATGCATTCTGATACTCCAACAATGTTTTCTGCTTCAATTTGACCCATTTTACAAAGGTGCTTATTCCTGATGTGAACATGCAGTTCTACTCAAGAGTAAGCAACTAAGCGAAATGAAGCCACGGAACGCTTATTTGCCTTCTATCTATGCATTCTGACACTCCAACAATGTTTTCTGATTCAATTTGACTCATTTTACAAAGGTGCTTATTCCTGGAGTGAATATGCTGTTCTACTCAAGAGTAAGCAACTAAGCGAAATAAAGCCATGGAACGCTTATTTGCCTTCTATCTATGCATTCTGACACTCCAACAATGTTTTCTGCTTCAATTTGACTCATTTTACAAAGGTGCTTATTCCTGGAGTGAATATGCAATTCTACTCAAGAGTAAGCAAATAAGTGAAATGAAGCCACGGAACGCTTATTTGCCTTCTATCTATGCATTCTGACACTCCAACAATGTTTTCTGCTTCAATTTGACTCATTTTACAAAGGTGCTTATTCCTGGAGTGAATATGCAGTTCTACTCAAGAGTAAGCAACTAAGCGAAATGAAGCCACGAAACGCTTATTTACCTTCTATCTATGCATTCTGACACTCCAACAATGTTTTCTGCTTCAATTTGACTCATTTTACAAAGGTGCTTATTCCTGGAGTGAATATGCAGTTCTACTCAAGAGTAAGCAACTAAGCGAAATGAAGCCACGGAACGCTTATTTGCCTTCTATCTATGCATTCTGACACTCCAACAATGTTTTCTGCTTCAATTTGACTCATTTTACAAAGGTGCTTATTCCTGGAGTGAATATGCAATTCTACTCAAGAGTAAGCAAATAAGCGAAATAAAGCCACGGAACGCTTATTTGCCTTCTATCTATGCATTCTGACACTCCAACAACGTTTTCTGCTTCAATTTGACTCATTTTACAAAGGTGCTTATTCCTGGAGTGAATATGCAGTTCTACTCAAGAGTAAGCAACTAAGCGAAATGAAGCCACGGAACGCTTATTTGCCTTCTATCTATGCATTCTGACACTCCAACAATGTTTTCTGCTTCAATTTGACTCATTTTACAAAGGTGCTTATTCCTGGAGTGAATATGCAGTTCTACTCAAGAGTAAGCAACTAAGCGAAATAAAGCCATGGAACGCTTATTTGCCTTCTATCTATGCATTCTGAAACTCCAACAATGTTTTCTGCTTCAATTTGACTCATTTTACAAAGGTGCTTATTCCTGGAGTGAATATGCAGTTCTACTCAAGAGTAAGCAACTAAGCGAAATAAAGCCATGGAACGCTTATTAGCCTTCTATCTATGCATTCTGACACTCCAACAATGTTTTCTGCTTCAATTTGACTCATTTTACAAAGGTGCTTATTCGCGGAGTGAATATGCAGTTCTACTCAAGAGTAAGCAAATAAGCGAAATGAAGCCATAGAACGCTTATTTGCCTTCTATCTATGCATTCTGACACTCCAACAATGTTTTCTGCTTCAATTTGACTCATTTTACAAAGGTGCTTATTCCTGGAGTGAACATACCGTTCTACTCAAGAGTAAGCAACTAAGCGAAATGAAGCCACGGAACGCTTATTTGCCTTCTATCTATGCATTCTGACACTCCAACAATGTTTTCTGCTTCAATTTGACTCATTTTACAAAGGTGCTTATTCCTGGAGTGATTATGCAGTTCTACTCAAGAGTAAGCAACTAAGCGAAATAAAGCCATGGAACGCTTATTTGCCTTCTATCTATGCATTCTGACACTCCAACAATGTTTTCTGCTTCAATTTGACTCATTTTACAAAGGTGCTTATTCCTGGAGTGAATATGCAGTTCTACTCAAGAGTAAGCAACTAAGCGAAATAAAGCCATAGAACGCTTATTTGCCTTCTATCTATGCATTCTGATACTCCAACAATGTTTTCTGCTTCAATTTGACTCATTTTAAAAAGGTGCTTATTCCGGGAGTGAATATGCAGTTCTACTCAAGAGTAAGCAACTAAGCGAAATAAAGCCATGGAACGCTTATTTGCCTCTATCTATGCATTCTGACACTCCAACAATGTTTTCTGCTTCAATTTGACTCATTTTACAAAGGTGCTTATTCCTGATGTGAACATGCAGTTCTACTCAAGAGTAAGCAACTAAGCGAAATGAAGCCACGGAACGCTTATTTGCCTTCTATCTATGCATTCTGACACTCCAACAATGTGTTTTGCTTCAATTTGGCTCATTTTACAAAGGCGCTTATTTCTGGAGTGAGCATGCAGTTCTACTCAAGAGTAAGCAACTACGCGAAATAAACCTATAGAACGCTTATTTGTCTTCTATCTATGCATTCTGACACTCCAACAATGTATTCTGCTTCAATTTGGCTCATTTTACAAAGGTGCTTATTTCTGGAGTGAACATGCAGTTCTACTCAAGAGTAAGCAACTAAGCGAAATAAAGCCATAGAACGCTTATTTGCCTTCTATCTAAGCATTCTGACACTCCAACAATGTGTTTTGCTTCAATTTGGCTCATTTTACGAAGGTGCTTATTTCTCGAGTGAACATGCAGTTCTACTCAAGAGTAAGCAACTACCGGTACGCGAAATAAACCCATAGAACGCTTATTTGTCTTCTATCTATGCATTCTGACACTCCAACAATGTGTTTTGCTTCAATTTGACTCATTTTACAAAGGTGCTTATTCCTGGAGTGAATATGCAATTCTACTCAAGAGTAAGCAAATAAGCGAAATAAAGCCATGGAACGCTTATTTGCCTTCTATCTATGCATTCTGACACTCCAACAATGTTTTCTGCTTCAATTTGACTCATTTTACAAAGGTGCTTATTCCTGGAGTGAATATGCAGTTCTACTCAAGAGTAAGCAACTAAGCGAAATAAAGCCATAGAACGCTTATATGCCTTCTATCTATGCATTCTGACACTCCAACAATGTTTTCTGCTTCAATTTGACTCATTTTACAAAGGTGCTTATTCCTGGAGTGAATATGCAGTTCTACTCAAGAGTAAGCAACTAAGCGAAATAAAGCCATGGAACGCTAATTTGCCTTCTATCTATGCATTCTGACACTCCAACAATGTTTTCTGCTTCAATTTGACTCATTTTACAAAGGTGCTTATTCCTGGAGTGAATATGCAATTCTACTCAAGAGTAAGCAAATAAGCGAAATAAAGCCATGGAACGCTTATTTGCCTTCTATCTATGCATTCTGACACTCCAACAATGTTTTCTGCTTCAATTTGACTCACTTTACAAAGGTGCTTATTCCTGGAGTGAATATGCAGTTCTACTCAAGAGTAAGCAACTAAGCGAAATGAAGCCACGGAACGCTTATTTGCCTTCTATCTATGCATTCTGACACTCCAACAATGTTTTCTGCTTCAATTTGACTCATTTTAAAAAGGTGCTTATTCCTGGAGTGAACATGCAGTTCTACTCAAGAGTAAGCAACTAAGCGAAATGAAGCCACGGAACGCTTATTTGCCTTCTATCTATGCATTCTGACACTCCAACAATGTTTTCTGCTTCAATTTGACTCATTTTACAAAGGTGCTTATTCCTGGAGTGAATATGCAGTTCTACTCAAGAGTAAGCAACTAAGCGAAATGAAGCCACGAAACGCTTATTTACCTTCTATCTATGCATTCTGACACTCCAACAATGTTTTCTGCTTCAATTTGACTCATTTTACAAAGGTGCTTATTCCTGGAGTGAATATGCAGTTCTACTCAAGAGTAAGCAACTAAGCGAAATGAAGCCACGGAACGCTTATTTGCCTTCTATCTATGCATTCTGACACTCCAACAATGTTTTCTGCTTCAATTTGACTCATTTTACAAAGGTGCTTATTCCTGGAGTGAATATGCAGTTCTACTCAAGAGTAAGCAACTAAGCGAAATAAAGCCATGGAACGCTTATTTGCCTTCTATCTATGCATTCTGAAACTCCAACAATGTTTTCTGCTTCAATTTGACTCATTTTACAAAGGTGCTTATTCCTGGAGTGAATATGCAGTTCTACTCAAGAGTAAGCAACTAAGCGAAATAAAGCCATGGAACGCTTATTAGCCTTCTATCTATGCATTCTGACACTCCAACAATGTTTTCTGCTTCAATTTGACTCATTTTACAAAGGTGCTTATTCCTGGAGTGAAAATGCAGTTCTACTCAAGAGTAAGCAACTAAGCGAAATGAAGCCATAGAAGGCTTATTTGCCTTCTATCTATGCATTCTGAGACTCCAACAATGTTTTCTGCTTCAATTTGACCCATTTTACAAAGGTGCTTATTCCTGATGTGAACATGAAGTTCTACTCAAGAGTAAGCAACTAAGCGAAATGAAGCCATGGAACGCTTATATGCTTTCTATCTATGCATTCTGACACTCCAACAAGTTTTCTGCTTCAATTTGACTCATTTTACAAAGGTGCTTATTCCTGGAGTGAAAATGCAGTTCTACTCAAGAGTAAGCAACTAAGCGAAATGAAGCCATAGAAGGCTTATTTGCCTTCTATCTATGCATTCTGACACTCCAACAATGTTTTCTGCTTCAATTTGACCCATTTTACAAAGGTGCTTATTCCTGATGTGAACATGAAGTTCTACTCAAGAGTAAGCAACTAAGCGAAATGAAGCCACGGAACGCTTATTTGCCTTCTATCTATGCATTCTGACACTCCAACAATGTTTTCTGCTTCAATTTGACTCATTTTACAAAGGTGCTTATTCCTGGAGTGAATATGCAGTTCTACTCAAGAGTAAGTAACTAAGTGAAATGAAGCCACGAAACGCTTATTTGCCTTCTATCTATGCATTCTGACACTCCAACAATGTTTTCTGCTTCAGTTTGACTCATTTTACAAAGGTGCTTATTCCTGGAGTGAATATGCAGTTCTACTCAAGAGTAAGCAACTAAGCGAAATGAAGCCACGGAACGCTTATTTGCCTTCTATCTATGCATTCTGACACTCCAACAATGTGTTTTGCTTCAATTTGGCTCATTTTACAAAGGCGCTTATTTCTGGAGTGAGCATGCAGTTCTACTCAAGAGTAAGCAACTACGCGAAATAAACCTATAGAACGCTTATTTGCCTTCTATCTATGCATTCTGATACTCCAACAATGTTTTCTGCTTCAATTTGACTCATTTTACAAAGGTGCTTATTCCTGGAGTGAATATGCAGTTCTACTCAAGAGTAAGCAACTAAGCGAAATGAAGCCACGGAACGCTTATTTGCCTTCTATCTATGCATTCTGACACTCCAACAATGTTTTCTGCTTCAATTTGACTCATTTTACAAAGGTGCTTATTCCTGGAGTGAATATGCAGTTCTACTCAAGAGTAAGCAACTAAGCGAAATAAAGCCACGGAACGCTTATTTGCCTTCTATCTATGCATTCTGACACTCCAACAATGTTTTCTGCTTCAATTTGACTCATTTTACAAAGGTGCTTATTCCTGGAGTGAATATGCAATTCTACTCAAGAGTAAGCAAATAAGCGAAATGAAGCCATAGAACGCTTATTTGCCTTCTATCTATGCATTCTGACACTCCAACAATGTTTTCTGCTTCAATTTGACTCATTTTACAAAGGTGCTTATTCCTGGAATGAATATGCAGTTCTACTCAAGAGTAAGCAAATAAGCGAAATGAAGCCATAGAACGCTTATTTGCCTTCTATCTATGCATTCTGACACTCCAACAATGTTTTCTGCTTCAATTTGACCCATTTTACAAAGGTGCTTATTCCTGATGTGAACATGCAGTTCTACTCAAGAGTAAGCAACTAAGCGAAATGAAGCCACGAAACGCTTACTTCCCTTCTATCTATGCATTCTGACACTCCAACAATGTTTTCTGCTTCAATTTGACTCATTTTACAAAGGTGCTTATTCCTGGAGTGAATATGCAGTTCTACTCAAGAGTAAGCAACTAAGCGAAATGAAGCCACGAAACGCTTACTTCCCTTCTATCTATGCATTTTGACACTCCAACAATGTTTTCTCCTTCAATTTGACTCATTTTACAAAGGTGCTTATTCCTGGAGTGAATATGCAGTTCTACTCAAGAGTAAGCAACTAAGCGAAATAAAGCCATAGAACGCTTATTTGCCTTCTATCTATGCATTCTGATACTCCAAGAATGTTTTCTGCTTCAATTTGACTCATTTTAAAAAGGTGCTTATTCCTGGAGTGAACATGCAGTTCTACTCAAGAGTAAGCAACTAAGCGAAATGAAGCCACGAAACGCTTATTTGCCTTCTATCTATACATTCTGACACTCCAACAATGTTTTCTGCTTCAATTTGACTCATTTTACAAAGGTGCTTATTCCTGGAGTGAATATGCAGTTCTACTCAAGAGTAAGCAACTAAGCGAAATGAAGCCACGGAACGCTTATTTGCCTTCTATCTATGCATTCTGACACTCCAACAATGTTTTCTGCTTCAATTTGACTCATTTTACAAAGGTGCTTATTCCTGGAGTGAATATGCAGTTCTACTCAAGAGTAAGCAACTAAGCGAAATAAAGCCACGGAACGCTTATTTGCCTTCTATCTATGCATTCTGACACTCCAACAATGTTTTCTGCTTCAATTTGACTCATTTTACAAAGGTGCTTATTCCTGGAGTGAATATGCAATTCTACTCAAGAGTAAGCAAATAAGCGAAATGAAGCCATAGAACGCTTATTTGCCTTCTATCTATGCATTCTGACACTCCAACAATGTTTTCTGCTTCAATTTGACTCATTTTACAAAGGTGCTTATTCCTGGAATGAATATGCAGTTCTACTCAAGAGTAAGCAAATAAGCGAAATGAAGCCATAGAACGCTTATTTGCCTTCTATCTATGCATTCTGACACTCCAACAATGTTTTCTGCTTCAATTTGACCCATTTTACAAAGGTGCTTATTCCTGATGTGAACATGCAGTTCTACTCAAGAGTAAGCAACTAAGCGAAATGAAGCCACGAAACGCTTACTTCCCTTCTATCTATGCATTCTGACACTCCAACAATGTTTTCTGCTTCAATTTGACTCATTTTACAAAGGTGCTTATTCCTGGAGTGAATATGCAGTTCTACTCAAGAGTAAGCAACTAAGCGAAATGAAGCCACGAAACGCTTACTTCCCTTCTATCTATGCATTTTGACACTCCAACAATGTTTTCTCCTTCAATTTGACTCATTTTACAAAGGTGCTTATTCCTGGAGTGAATATGCAGTTCTACTCAAGAGTAAGCAACTAAGCGAAATAAAGCCATAGAACGCTTATTTGCCTTCTATCTATGCATTCTGATACTCCAAGAATGTTTTCTGCTTCAATTTGACTCATTTTAAAAAGGTGCTTATTCCTGGAGTGAACATGCAGTTCTACTCAAGAGTAAGCAACTAAGCGAAATGAAGCCACGAAACGCTTATTTGCCTTCTATCTATACATTCTGACACTCCAACAATGTTTTCTGCTTCAATATGACTCA
The DNA here is from genome assembly GCF_963506605.1 of Zootoca vivipara. Taxonomy (NCBI): domain Eukaryota; kingdom Metazoa; phylum Chordata; class Lepidosauria; order Squamata; family Lacertidae; genus Zootoca; species Zootoca vivipara. Next base: position 5,200,506 of record NC_083278.1, on the reverse strand, counting down.
TTTTACAAAGGTGCTTATTCCTGGAGTGAATATGCAGTTCTACTCAAGAGTAAGCAACTAAGCGAAATGAAGCCATAGAAGGCTTATTTGCCTTCTATCTATGCATTCTGACACTCCAACAATGTTTTCTGCTTCAATTTGACCCATTTTACAAAGGTGCTTATTCCTGATGTGAACATGCAGTTCTACTCAAGAGTAAGCAACTAAGCGAAATGAAGCCACGGAACGCTTATTTGCCTTCTATCTATGCATTCTGACACTCCAACAATGTTTTCTGCTTCAATTTGACTCATTTTACAAAGGTGCTTATTCCTGATGTGAACATGCAGTTCTACTCAAGAGTAAGCAACTAAGCGAAATGAAGCCACGGAACGCTTATTTGCCTTCTATCTATGCATTCTGACACTCCAACAATGTTTTCTGCTTCAATTTGACTCATTTTACAAAGGTGCTTATTCCTGGAGTGAATATGCAGTTCTACTCAAGAGTAAGTAACTAAGCGAAATGAAGCCACGAAACGCTTATTTACCTTCTATCTATGCATTCTGACACTCCAACAATGTTTTCTGCTTCAGTTTGACTCATTTTACAAAGGTGCTTATTCCTGGAGTGAATATGCAGTTCTACTCAAGAGTAAGCAACTAAGCGAAATGAAGCCACGGAACGCTTATTTGCCTTCTATCTATGCATTCTGACACTCCAACAATGTTTTCTGCTTCAATTTGACTCATTTTACAAAGGTGCTTATTCCTGGAGTGAATATGCAGTTCTACTCAAGAGTAAGCAACTATGCGAAATAAAGCCATGGAACGCTTATTTGCCTTCTATCTATGCATTCTGACACTCCAACAATGTTTTCTGCTTCAATTTGACTCATTTTACAAAGGTGCTTATTCCTGGAGTGAATATGCAATTCTACTCAAGAGTAAGCAAATAAGCGAAATAAAGCCATGGAACGCTTATTTGCCTTCTATCTATGCATTCTGACACTCCAACAATGTTTTCTGCTTCAATTTGACTCATTTTACAAAGGTGATTATTCCTGGAGTGAATATGCAGTTCTACTCAAGAGTAAGCAACTAAGCGAAATAAAGCCATAGAACGCTTATTTGCCTTCTATCTATGCATTCTGATACTCCAACAATGTTTTCTGCTTCAATTTGACTCATTTTAAAAAGGAGCTTATTCCTGGAGTGAACATGCAGTTCTACTCAAGAGTAAACAACTAAGCGAAATGAAGCCACGGAACGCTTATTTGCCTTCTATCTATGCATTCTGACACTCCAACAATGTTTTCTGCTTCAATTTGACCCATTTTACAAAGGTGCTTATTCCTGATGTGAACATGAAGTTCTACTCAAGAGTAAGCAACTAAGCGAAATGAAGCCACGGAACGCTTATTTGCCTTCTATCTATGCATTCTGACACTCCAACAATGTTTTCTGCTTCAATTTGACTCATTTTACAAAGGTGCTTATTCCTGGAGTGAATATGCAGTTCTACTCAAGAGTAAGTAACTAAGTGAAATGAAGCCACGAAACGCTTATTTGCCTTCTATCTATGCATTCTGACACTCCAACAATGTTTTCTGCTTCAGTTTGACTCATTTTACAAAGGTGCTTATTCCTGGAGTGAATATGCAGTTCTACTCAAGAGTAAGCAACTAAGCGAAATGAAGCCACGGAACGCTTATTTGCCTTCTATCTATGCATTCTGACACTCCAACAATGTGTTTTGCTTCAATTTGGCTCATTTTACAAAGGCGCTTATTTCTGGAGTGAGCATGCAGTTCTACTCAAGAGTAAGCAACTACGCGAAATAAACCTATAGAACGCTTATTTGCCTTCTATCTATGCATTCTGATACTCCAACAATGTTTTCTGCTTCAATTTGACTCATTTTACAAAGGTGCTTATTCCTGGAGTGAATATGCAGTTCTACTCAAGAGTAAGCAACTAAGCGAAATGAAGCCACGGAACGCTTATTTGCCTTCTATCTATGCATTCTGACACTCCAACAATGTTTTCTGCTTCAATTTGACTCATTTTACAAAGGTGCTTATTCCTGGAGTGAATATGCAGTTCTACTCAAGAGTAAGCAACTAAGCGAAATAAAGCCACGGAACGCTTATTTGCCTTCTATCTATGCATTCTGACACTCCAACAATGTTTTCTGCTTCAATTTGACTCATTTTACAAAGGTGCTTATTCCTGGAGTGAATATGCAATTCTACTCAAGAGTAAGCAAATAAGCGAAATGAAGCCATAGAACGCTTATTTGCCTTCTATCTATGCATTCTGACACTCCAACAATGTTTTCTGCTTCAATTTGACTCATTTTACAAAGGTGCTTATTCCTGGAATGAATATGCAGTTCTACTCAAGAGTAAGCAAATAAGCGAAATGAAGCCATAGAACGCTTATTTGCCTTCTATCTATGCATTCTGACACTCCAACAATGTTTTCTGCTTCAATTTGACCCATTTTACAAAGGTGCTTATTCCTGATGTGAACATGCAGTTCTACTCAAGAGTAAGCAACTAAGCGAAATGAAGCCACGAAACGCTTACTTCCCTTCTATCTATGCATTCTGACACTCCAACAATGTTTTCTGCTTCAATTTGACTCATTTTACAAAGGTGCTTATTCCTGGAGTGAATATGCAGTTCTACTCAAGAGTAAGCAACTAAGCGAAATGAAGCCACGAAACGCTTATTTGCCTTCTATCTATGCATTTTGACACTCCAACAATGTTTTCTCCTTCAATTTGACTCATTTTACAAAGGTGCTTATTCCTGGAGTGAATATGCAGTTCTACTCAAGAGTAAGCAACTAAGCGAAATAAAGCCATAGAACGCTTATTTGCCTTCTATCTATGCATTCTGATACTCCAAGAATGTTTTCTGCTTCAATTTGACTCATTTTAAAAAGGTGCTTATTCCTGGAGTGAACATGCAGTTCTACTCAAGAGTAAGCAACTAAGCGAAATGAAGCCACGAAACGCTTATTTGCCTTCTATCTATACATTCTGACACTCCAACAATGTTTTCTGCTTCAATATGACTCATTTTACAAAGGTGCTTATTCCTGGAGTGAATATGCAGTTCTACTCAAGAGTAAGCAACTAAGCGAAATGAAGCCATAGAAGGCTTATTTGCCTTCTATCTATGCATTCTGACACTCCAACAATGTTTTCTGCTTCAATTTGACCCATTTTACAAAGGTGCTTATTCCTGATGTGAACATGCAGTTCTACTCAAGAGTAAGCAACTAAGCGAAATGAAGCCACGGAACGCTTATTTGCCTTCTATCTATGCATTCTGACACTCCAACAATGTTTTCTGCTTCAATTTGACTCATTTTACAAAGGTGCTTATTCCTGATGTGAACATGCAGTTCTACTCAAGAGTAAGCAACTAAGCGAAATGAAGCCACGGAACGCTTATTTGCCTTCTATCTATGCATTCTGACACTCCAACAATGTTTTCTGCTTCAATTTGACTCATTTTACAAAGGTGCTTATTCCTGGAGTGAATATGCAGTTCTACTCAAGAGTAAGTAACTAAGCGAAATGAAGCCACGAAACGCTTATTTACCTTCTATCTATGCATTCTGACACTCCAACAATGTTTTCTGCTTCAGTTTGACTCATTTTACAAAGGTGCTTATTCCTGGAATGAATATGCAGTTCTACTCAAGAGTAAGCAACTAAGCGAAATGAAGCCACGGAACGCTTATTTGCCTTCTATCTATGCATTCTGACACTCCAACAATGTTTTCTGCTTCAATTTGACTCATTTTACAAAGGTGCTTATTCCTGGAGTGAATATGCAGTTCTACTCAAGAGTAAGCAACTATGCGAAATAAAGCCATGGAACGCTTATTTGCCTTCTATCTATGCATTCTGACACTCCAACAATGTTTTCTGCTTCAATTTGACTCATTTTACAAAGGTGCTTATTCCTGGAGTGAATATGCAATTCTACTCAAGAGTAAGCAAATAAGCGAAATAAAGCCATGGAACGCTTATTTGCCTTCTATCTATGCATTCTGACACTCCAACAATGTTTTCTGCTTCAATTTGACTCATTTTACAAAGGTGATTATTCCTGGAGTGAATATGCAGTTCTACTCAAGAGTAAGCAACTAAGCGAAATAAAGCCATAGAACGCTTATTTGCCTTCTATCTATGCATTCTGATACTCCAACAATGTTTTCTGCTTCAATTTGACTCATTTTAAAAAGGAGCTTATTCCTGGAGTGAACATGCAGTTCTACTCAAGAGTAAACAACTAAGCGAAATGAAGCCACGGAACGCTTATTTGCCTTCTATCTATGCATTCTGACACTCCAACAATGTTTTCTGCTTCAATTTGACTCATTTTACAAAGGTGCTTATTCCTGGAGTGATTATGCAGTTCTACTCAAGAGTAAGCAACTAAGCGAAATAAAGCCATGGAACGCTTATTTGCCTTCTATCTATGCATTCTGACACTCCAACAATGTTTTCTGCTTCAATTTGACTCATTTTACAAAGGTGCTTATTCCTGGAGTGAATATGCAGTTCTACTCAAGAGTAAGCAACTAAACGAAATAAAGCCATAGAACGCTTATTTGCCTTCTATCTATGCATTCTGATACTCCAACAATGTTTTCTGCTTCAATTTGACTCATTTTAAAAAGGTGCTTATTCCTGGAGTGAATATGCAGTTCTACTCAAGAGTAAGCAACTAAGCGAAATAAAGCCATGGAACGCTTATTTGCCTCTATCTATGCATTCTGACACTCCAACAATGTTTTCTGCTTCAATTTGACTCATTTTACAAAGGTGCTTATTCCTGATGTGAACATGCAGTTCTACTCAAGAGTAAGCAACTAAGCGAAATGAAGCCACGGAACGCTTATTTGCCTTCTATCTATGCATTCTGACACTCCAACAATGTGTTTTGCTTCAATTTGGCTCATTTTACAAAGGCGCTTATTTCTGGAGTGAGCATGCAGCTCTACTCAAGAGTAAGCAACTACGCGAAATAAACCTATAGAACGCTTATTTGTCTTCTATCTATGCATTCTGACACTCCAACAATGTATTCTGCTTCAATTTGGCTCATTTTACAAAGGTGCTTATTTCTGGAGTGAACATGCAGTTCTACTCAAGAGTAAGCAACTAAGCGAAATAAAGCCATAGAACGCTTATTTGCCTTCTATCTAAGCATTCTGACACTCCAACAATGTGTTTTGCTTCAATTTGGCTCATTTTACGAAGGTGCTTATTTCTCGAGTGAACATGCAGTTCTACTCAAGAGTAAGCAACTACCGGAACGCGAAATAAACCCATAGAACGCTTATTTGTCTTCTATCTATGCATTCTGACACTCCAACAATGTTTTCTGCTTCAATTTGACTCATTTTACAAAGGTGCTTATTCCTGGAGTGAATATGCAGTTCTACTCAAGAGTAAGCAACTAAGCGAAATAAAGCCATAGAACGCTTATTTGCCTTCTATCTATGCATTCTGACACTCCAACAATGTTTTCTGCTTCAATTTGACTCATTTTACACAGGTGCTTATTCCTGATGTGAACATGCAGTTCTACTCAAGAGTAAGCAACTAAGCGAAATGAAGCCACGGAACGCTTATTTGCCTTCTATCTATGCATTCTGACACTCCAACAATGTTTTCTGCTTCAATTTGACTCATTTTACAAAGGTGCTTATTCCTGATGTGAACATGCAGTTCTACTCAAGAGTAAGCAACTAAGCGAAATGAAGCCACGGAACGCTTATTTGCCTTCTATCTATGCATTCTGACACTCCAACAATGTTTTCTGCTTCAATTTGACTCATTTTACAAAGGTGCTTATTCCTGGAGTGAATATGCAGTTCTACTCAAGAGTAAGTAACTAAGCGAAATGAAGCCACGAAACGCTTATTTACCTTCTATCTATGCATTCTGACACTCCAACAATGTTTTCTGCTTCAGTTTGACTCATTTTACAAAGGTGCTTATTCCTGGAGTGAATATGCAGTTCTACTCAAGAGTAAGCAACTAAGCGAAATGAAGCCACGGAACGCTTATTTGCCTTCTATCTATGCATTCTGACACTCCAACAATGTTTTCTGCTTCAATTTGACTCATTTTACAAAGGTGCTTATTCCTGGAGTGAATATGCAGTTCTACTCAAGAGTAAGCAACTATGCGAAATAAAGCCATGGAACGCTTATTTGCCTTCTATCTATGCATTCTGACACTCCAACAATGTTTTCTGCTTCAATTTGACTCATTTTACAAAGGTGCTTATTCCTGGAGTGAATATGCAATTCTACTCAAGAGTAAGCAAATAAGCGAAATAAAGCCATGGAACGCTTATTTGCCTTCTATCTATGCATTCTGACACTCCAACAATGTTTTCTGCTTCAATTTGACTCATTTTACAAAGGTGATTATTCCTGGAGTGAATATGCAGTTCTACTCAAGAGTAAGCAACTAAGCGAAATAAAGCCATAGAACGCTTATTTGCCTTCTATCTATGCATTCTGATACTCCAACAATGTTTTCTGCTTCAATTTGACTCATTTTAAAAAGGAGCTTATTCCTGGAGTGAACATGCAGTTCTACTCAAGAGTAAACAACTAAGCGAAATGAAGCCACGGAACGCTTATTTGCCTTCTATCTATGCATTCTGACACTCCAACAATGTTTTCTGCTTCAATTTGACCCATTTTACAAAGGTGCTTATTCCTGATGTGAACATGAAGTTCTACTCAAGAGTAAGCAACTAAGCGAAATGAAGCCACGGAACGCTTATTTGCCTTCTATCTATGCATTCTGACACTCCAACAATGTTTTCTGCTTCAATTTGACTCATTTTACAAAGGTGCTTATTCCTGGAGTGAATATGCAGTTCTACTCAAGAGTAAGTAACTAAGTGAAATGAAGCCACGAAACGCTTATTTGCCTTCTATCTATGCATTCTGACACTCCAACAATGTTTTCTGCTTCAGTTTGACTCATTTTACAAAGGTGCTTATTCCTGGAGTGAATATGCAGTTCTACTCAAGAGTAAGCAACTAAGCGAAATGAAGCCACGGAACGCTTATTTGCCTTCTATCTATGCATTCTGACACTCCAACAATGTGTTTTGCTTCAATTTGGCTCATTTTACAAAGGCGCTTATTTCTGGAGTGAGCATGCAGTTCTACTCAAGAGTAAGCAACTACGCGAAATAAACCTATAGAACGCTTATTTGCCTTCTATCTATGCATTCTGATACTCCAACAATGTTTTCTGCTTCAATTTGACTCATTTTACAAAGGTGCTTATTCCTGGAGTGAATATGCAGTTCTACTCAAGAGTAAGCAACTAAGCGAAATGAAGCCACGGAACGCTTATTTGCCTTCTATCTATGCATTCTGACACTCCAACAATGTTTTCTGCTTCAATTTGACTCATTTTACAAAGGTGCTTATTCCTGGAGTGAATATGCAGTTCTACTCAAGAGTAAGCAACTAAGCGAAATAAAGCCACGGAACGCTTATTTGCCTTCTATCTATGCATTCTGACACTCCAACAATGTTTTCTGCTTCAATTTGACTCATTTTACAAAGGTGCTTATTCCTGGAGTGAATATGCAATTCTACTCAAGAGTAAGCAAATAAGCGAAATGAAGCCATAGAACGCTTATTTGCCTTCTATCTATGCATTCTGACACTCCAACAATGTTTTCTGCTTCAATTTGACTCATTTTACAAAGGTGCTTATTCCTGGAATGAATATGCAGTTCTACTCAAGAGTAAGCAAATAAGCGAAATGAAGCCATAGAACGCTTATTTGCCTTCTATCTATGCATTCTGACACTCCAACAATGTTTTCTGCTTCAATTTGACCCATTTTACAAAGGTGCTTATTCCTGATGTGAACATGCAGTTCTACTCAAGAGTAAGCAACTAAGCGAAATGAAGCCACGAAACGCTTACTTCCCTTCTATCTATGCATTCTGACACTCCAACAATGTTTTCTGCTTCAATTTGACTCATTTTACAAAGGTGCTTATTCCTGGAGTGAATATGCAGTTCTACTCAAGAGTAAGCAACTAAGCGAAATGAAGCCACGAAACGCTTATTTGCCTTCTATCTATGCATTTTGACACTCCAACAATGTTTTCTCCTTCAATTTGACTCATTTTACAAAGGTGCTTATTCCTGGAGTGAATATGCAGTTCTACTCAAGAGTAAGCAACTAAGCGAAATAAAGCCATAGAACGCTTATTTGCCTTCTATCTATGCATTCTGATACTCCAAGAATGTTTTCTGCTTCAATTTGACTCATTTTAAAAAGGTGCTTATTCCTGGAGTGAACATGCAGTTCTACTCAAGAGTAAGCAACTAAGCGAAATGAAGCCACGAAACGCTTATTTGCCTTCTATCTATACATTCTGACACTCCAACAATGTTTTCTGCTTCAATATGACTCATTTTACAAAGGTGCTTATTCCTGGAGTGAATATGCAGTTCTACTCAAGAGTAAGCAACTAAGCGAAATGAAGCCATAGAAGGCTTATTTGCCTTCTATCTATGCATTCTGACACTCCAACAATGTTTTCTGCTTCAATTTGACCCATTTTACAAAGGTGCTTATTCCTGATGTGAACATGCAGTTCTACTCAAGAGTAAGCAACTAAGCGAAATGAAGCCACGGAACGCTTATTTGCCTTCTATCTATGCATTCTGACACTCCAACAATGTTTTCTGCTTCAATTTGACTCATTTTACAAAGGTGCTTATTCCTGATGTGAACATGCAGTTCTACTCAAGAGTAAGCAACTAAGCGAAATGAAGCCACGGAACGCTTATTTGCCTTCTATCTATGCATTCTGACACTCCAACAATGTTTTCTGCTTCAATTTGACTCATTTTACAAAGGTGCTTATTCCTGGAGTGAATATGCAGTTCTACTCAAGAGTAAGTAACTAAGCGAAATGAAGCCACGAAACGCTTATTTACCTTCTATCTATGCATTCTGACACTCCAACAATGTTTTCTGCTTCAGTTTGACTCATTTTACAAAGGTGCTTATTCCTGGAGTGAATATGCAGTTCTACTCAAGAGTAAGCAACTAAGCGAAATGAAGCCACGGAACGCTTATTTGCCTTCTATCTATGCATTCTGACACTCCAACAATGTTTTCTGCTTCAATTTGACTCATTTTACAAAGGTGCTTATTCCTGGAGTGAATATGCAGTTCTACTCAAGAGTAAGCAACTATGCGAAATAAAGCCATGGAACGCTTATTTGCCTTCTATCTATGCATTCTGACACTCCAACAATGTTTTCTGCTTCAATTTGACTCATTTTACAAAGGTGCTTATTCCTGGAGTGAATATGCAATTCTACTCAAGAGTAAGCAAATAAGCGAAATAAAGCCATGGAACGCTTATTTGCCTTCTATCTATGCATTCTGACACTCCAACAATGTTTTCTGCTTCAATTTGACTCATTTTACAAAGGTGATTATTCCTGGAGTGAATATGCAGTTCTACTCAAGAGTAAGCAACTAAGCGAAATAAAGCCATAGAACGCTTATTTGCCTTCTATCTATGCATTCTGATACTCCAACAATGTTTTCTGCTTCAATTTGACTCATTTTAAAAAGGAGCTTATTCCTGGAGTGAACATGCAGTTCTACTCAAGAGTAAACAACTAAGCGAAATGAAGCCACGGAACGCTTATTTGCCTTCTATCTATGCATTCTGACACTCCAACAATGTTTTCTGCTTCAATTTGACTCATTTTACAAAGGTGCTTATTCCTGGAGTGATTATGCAGTTCTACTCAAGAGTAAGCAACTAAGCGAAATAAAGCCATGGAACGCTTATTTGCCTTCTATCTATGCATTCTGACACTCCAACAATGTTTTCTGCTTCAATTTGACTCATTTTACAAAGGTGCTTATTCCTGGAGTGAATATGCAGTTCTACTCAAGAGTAAGCAACTAAACGAAATAAAGCCATAGAACGCTTATTTGCCTTCTATCTATGCATTCTGATACTCCAACAATGTTTTCTGCTTCAATTTGACTCATTTTAAAAAGGTGCTTATTCCTGGAGTGAATATGCAGTTCTACTCAAGAGTAAGCAACTAAGCGAAATAAAGCCATGGAACGCTTATTTGCCTCTATCTATGCATTCTGACACTCCAACAATGTTTTCTGCTTCAATTTGACTCATTTTACAAAGGTGCTTATTCCTGATGTGAACATGCAGTTCTACTCAAGAGTAAGCAACTAAGCGAAATGAAGCCACGGAACGCTTATTTGCCTTCTATCTATGCATTCTGACACTCCAACAATGTGTTTTGCTTCAATTTGGCTCATTTTACAAAGGCGCTTATTTCTGGAGTGAGCATGCAGCTCTACTCAAGAGTAAGCAACTACGCGAAATAAACCTATAGAACGCTTATTTGTCTTCTATCTATGCATTCTGACACTCCAACAATGTATTCTGCTTCAATTTGGCTCATTTTACAAAGGTGCTTATTTCTGGAGTGAACATGCAGTTCTACTCAAGAGTAAGCAACTAAGCGAAATAAAGCCATAGAACGCTTATTTGCCTTCTATCTATGCATTCTGACACTCCAACAATGTTTTCTGCTTCAATTTGACTCATTTTACAAAGGTGCTTATTCCTGGAGTGAATATGCAGTTCTACTCAAGAGTAAGCAACTAAGCGAAATAAAGCCATAGAACGCTTATTTGCCTTCTATCTATGCATTCTGACACTCCAACAATGTTTTCTGCTTCAATTTGACTCATTTTACACAGGTGCTTATTCCTGGAGTGAATATGCAGTTCTACTCAAGAGTAAGCAACTAAGCGAAATAAAGCCATGGAACGCTTATTTGCCTTCTATCTATGCATTCTGACACTCCAACAATGTTTTCTGCTTCAATTTGACTCATTTTACAAAGGTGCTTATTCCTGGAGTGAATATGCAATTCTACTCAAGAGTAAGCAAATAAGCGAAATAAAGCCACGGAACGCTTATTTGCCTTCTATCTATGCATTCTGACACTCCAACAATGTTTTCTGCTTCAATTTGACTCATTTTACAAAGGTGCTTATTCCTGGAGTGAATATGCAGTTCTACTCAAGAGTAAGCAACTAAGCGAAATGAAGCCACGGAACGCTTATTTGCCTTCTATCTATGCATTCTGACACTCCAACAATGTTTTCTGCTTCAATTTGACTCATTTTAAAAAGGTGCTTATTCCTGGAGTGAACATGCAGTTCTACTCAAGAGTAAGCAACTAAGCGAAATGAAGCCACGGAACGCTTATTTGCCTTCTATCTATGCATTCTGACACTCCAACAATGTTTTCTGCTTCAATTTGACTCATTTTACAAAGGTGCTTATTCCTGGAGTGAATATGCAATTCTACTCAAGAGTAAGCAAATAAGCGAAATAAAGCCACGGAACGCTTATTTGCCTTCTATCTATGCATTCTGACACTCCAACAATGTTTTCTGCTTCAATTTGACTCATTTTACAAAGGTGCTTATTCCTGGAGTGAATATGCAGTTCTACTCAAGAGTAAGCAACTAAGCGAAATGAAGCCACGGAACGCTTATTTGCCTTCTATCTATGCATTCTGACACTCCAACAATGTTTTCTGCTTCAATTTGACTCATTTTAAAAAGGTGCTTATTCCTGGAGTGAACATGCAGTTCTACTCAAGAGTAAGCAACTAAGCGAAATGAAGCCACGGAACGCTTATTTGCCTTCTATCTATGCATTCTGACACTCCAACAATGTTTTCTGCTTCAATTTGACTCATTTTACAAAGGTGCTTATTCCTGGAGTGAATATGCAGTTCTATTCAAGAGTAAGCAACTAAGCGAAATGAAGCCACGGAACGCTTATTTGCCTTCTATCTATGCATTCTGACACTCCAACAATGTTTTCTGCTTCAATTTGACCCATTTTACAAAGGTGCTTATTCCTGATGTGAACATGGAGTTCTACTCAAGAGTAAGCAACTAAGCGAAATGAAGCCACGGAACGCTTATTTGCCTTCTATCTATGCATTCTGACACTCCAACAATGTTTTCTGCTTCAACTTGACTCATTTTACAAAGGTGCTTATTCCTGGAGTGAATATGCAGTTCTACTCAAGAGTAAGCAACTAAGCGAAATGAAGCCACGGAACGCTTATTTGCCTTCTATCTATGCATTCTGACACTCCAACAATGTTTTCTGCTTCAATTTGACTCATTTTACAAAGGTGCTTATTCCTGGAGTGAATATGCAATTCTACTCAAGAGTAAGCAACTAAGCGAAATAAAGCCATGGAACGCTTATTTGCCTTCTATCTATGCATTCTGAAACTCCAACAATGTTTTCTGCTTCAATTTGACTCATTTTACAAAGGTGCTTATTCCTGGAGTGAATATGCAGTTCTACTCAAGAGTAAGCAACTAAGCGAAATAAAGCCATGGAACGCTTATTTGCCTTCTATCTATGCATTCTGACACTCCAACAATGTTTTCTGCTTCAATTTGACTCATTTTACAAAGGTGCTTATTCCCGGAGTGAATATGCAGTTCTACTCAAGAGTAAGCAAATAAGCAAAATGAAGCCATAGAACGCTTATTTGCCTTCTATCTATGCATTCTGACACTCCAACAATGTTTTCTGCTTCAATTTGACTCATTTTACAAAGGTGCTTATTCCTGGAGTGAACATACCGTTCTACTCAAGAGTAAGCAACTAAGCGAAATGAAGCCACGGAACGCTTATTTGCCTTCTATCTATGCATTCTGACACTCCAACAATGTTTTCTGCTTCAATTTGACTCATTTTACAAAGGTGCTTATTCCTGGAGTGAATATGCAGTTCTATTCAAGAGTAAGCAACTAAGCGAAATGAAGCCACGGAACGCTTATTTGCCTTCTATCTATGCATTCTGACACTCCAACAATGTTTTCTGCTTCAATTTGACCCATTTTACAAAGGTGCTTATTCCTGATGTGAACATGGAGTTCTACTCAAGAGTAAGCAACTAAGCGAAATGAAGCCACGGAACGCTTATTTGCCTTCTATCTATGCATTCTGACACTCCAACAATGTTTTCTGCTTCAACTTGACTCATTTTACAAAGGTGCTTATTCCTGGAGTGAATATGCAGTTCTACTCAAGAGTAAGCAACTAAGCGAAATGAAGCCACGAAACGCTTATTTACCTTCTATCTATGTATTCTGACACTCCAACAATGTTTTCTGCTTCAATTTGACTCATTTTACAAAGGTGCTTATTCCTGGAGTGAATATGCCGTTCTACTCAAGAGTAAGCAACTAAGCGAAATGAAGCCACGGAACGCTTATTTGCCTTCTATCTATGCATTCTGACACTCCAACAATGTTTTCTGCTTCAATTTGACTCATTTTACAAAGGTGCTTATTCCTGGAGTGAATATGCAATTCTACTCAAGAGTAAGCAACTAAGCGAAATAAAGCCATGGAACGCTTATTTGCCTTCTATCTATGCATTCTGAAACTCCAACAATGTTTTCTGCTTCAATTTGACTCATTTTACAAAGGTGCTTATTCCTGGAGTGAATATGCAGTTCTACTCAAGAGTAAGCAACTAAGCGAAATAAAGCCATGGAACGCTTATTTGCCTTCTATCTATGCATTCTGACACTCCAACAATGTTTTCTGCTTCAATTTGACTCATTTTACAAAGGTGCTTATTCCCGGAGTGAATATGCAGTTCTACTCAAGAGTAAGCAAATAAGCGAAATGAAGCCATAGAACGCTTATTTGCCTTCTATCTATGCATTCTGACACTCCAACAATGTTTTCTGCTTCAATTTGACTCATTTTACAAAGGTGCTTATTCCTGGAGTGAACATACCGTTCTACTCAAGAGTAAGCAACTAAGCGAAATGAAGCCACGGAACGCTTATTTGCCTTCTATCTATGCAGTCTGACACTCCAACAATGTTTTCTGCTTCAATTTGACTCATTTTACAAAGGTGCTTATTCCTGGAGTGAATATGCAGTTCTACTCAAGAGTAAGCAACTAAGCGAAATAAAGCCATGGAACGCTTATATGCTTTCTATCTATGCATTCTGACACTCCAACAAGTTTTCTGCTTCAATTTGACTCATTTTACAAAGGTGCTTATTCCTGGAGTGAAAATGCAGTTCTACTCAAGAGTAAGCAACTAAGCGAAATGAAGCCATAGAACGCTTATTTGCCTTCTATCTATGCATTCTGACACTCCAACAATGTTTTCTGCTTCAATTTGACCCATTTTACAAAGGTGCTTATTCCTGATGTGAACATGCAGTTCTACTCAAGAGTAAGCAACTAAGCGAAATGAAGCCACGGAACGCTTATTTGCCTTCTATCTATGCATTCTGACACTCCAACAATGTTTTCTGCTTCAATTTGACTCATTTTACAAAGGTGCTTATTCCTGGAGTGAATATGCTGTTCTACTCAAGAGTAAGCAACTAAGCGAAATAAGCCATGGAACGCTTATTTGCCTTCTATCTATGCATTCTGATACTCCAAGAATGTTTTCTGCTTCAATTTGACTCATTTTAAAAAGGTGCTTATTCCTGGAGTGAACATGCAGTTCTACTCAAGAGTAAGCAACTAAGCGAAATGAAGCCACGAAACGCTTATTTGCCTTCTATCTATACATTCTGACACTCCAACAATGTTTTCTGCTTCAATATGACTCATTTTACAAAGGTGCTTATTCCTGGAGTGAATATGCAGTTCTACTCAAGAGTAAGCAACTAAGCGAAATGAAGCCATAGAAGGCTTATTTGCCTTCTATCTATGCATTCTGACACTCCAACAATGTTTTCTGCTTCAATTTGACCCATTTTACAAAGGTGCTTATTCCTGATGTGAACATGCAGTTCTACTCAAGAGTAAGCAACTAAGCGAAATGAAGCCACGGAACGCTTATTTGCCTTCTATCTATGCATTCTGACACTCCAACAATGTTTTCTGCTTCAATTTGACTCATTTTACAAAGGTGCTTATTCCTGATGTGAACATGCAGTTCTACTCAAGAGTAAGCAACTAAGCGAAATGAAGCCACGGAACGCTTATTTGCCTTCTATCTATGCATTCTGACACTCCAACAATGTTTTCTGCTTCAATTTGACTCATTTTACAAAGGTGCTTATTCCTGGAGTGAATATGCAGTTCTACTCAAGAGTAAGTAACTAAGCGAAATGAAGCCACGAAACGCTTATTTACCTTCTATCTATGCATTCTGACACTCCAACAATGTTTTCTGCTTCAGTTTGACTCATTTTACAAAGGTGCTTATTCCTGGAGTGAATATGCAGTTCTACTCAAGAGTAAGCAACTAAGCGAAATGAAGCCACGGAACGCTTATTTGCCTTCTATCTATGCATTCTGACACTCCAACAATGTTTTCTGCTTCAATTTGACTCATTTTACAAAGGTGCTTATTCCTGGAGTGAATATGCAGTTCTACTCAAGAGTAAGCAACTATGCGAAATAAAGCCATGGAACGCTTATTTGCCTTCTATCTATGCATTCTGACACTCCAACAATGTTTTCTGCTTCAATTTGACTCATTTTACAAAGGTGCTTATTCCTGGAGTGAATATGCAATTCTACTCAAGAGTAAGCAAATAAGCGAAATAAAGCCATGGAACGCTTATTTGCCTTCTATCTATGCATTCTGACACTCCAACAATGTTTTCTGCTTCAATTTGACTCATTTTACAAAGGTGATTATTCCTGGAGTGAATATGCAGTTCTACTCAAGAGTAAGCAACTAAGCGAAATAAAGCCATAGAACGCTTATTTGCCTTCTATCTATGCATTCTGATACTCCAACAATGTTTTCTGCTTCAATTTGACTCATTTTAAAAAGGAGCTTATTCCTGGAGTGAACATGCAGTTCTACTCAAGAGTAAACAACTAAGCGAAATGAAGCCACGGAACGCTTATTTGCCTTCTATCTATGCATTCTGACACTCCAACAATGTTTTCTGCTTCAATTTGACTCATTTTACAAAGGTGCTTATTCCTGGAGTGATTATGCAGTTCTACTCAAGAGTAAGCAACTAAGCGAAATAAAGCCATGGAACGCTTATTTGCCTTCTATCTATGCATTCTGACACTCCAACAATGTTTTCTGCTTCAATTTGACTCATTTTACAAAGGTGCTTATTCCTGGAGTGAATATGCAGTTCTACTCAAGAGTAAGCAACTAAGCGAAATAAAGCCATAGAACGCTTATTTGCCTTCTATCTATGCATTCTGATACTCCAACAATGTTTTCTGCTTCAATTTGACTCATTTTAAAAAGGTGCTTATTCCTGGAGTGAATATGCAGTTCTACTCAAGAGTAAGCAACTAAGCGAAATAAAGCCATGGAACGCTTATTTGCCTCTATCTATGCATTCTGACACTCCAACAATGTTTTCTGCTTCAATTTGACTCATTTTACAAAGGTGCTTATTCCTGATGTGAACATGCAGTTCTACTCAAGAGTAAGCAACTAAGCGAAATGAAGCCACGGAACGCTTATTTGCCTTCTATCTATGCATTCTGACACTCCAACAATGTGTTTTGCTTCAATTTGGCTCATTTTACAAAGGCGCTTATTTCTGGAGTGAGCATGCAGTTCTACTCAAGAGTAAGCAACTACGCGAAATAAACCTATAGAACGCTTATTTGTCTTCTATCTATGCATTCTGACACTCCAACAATGTATTCTGCTTCAATTTGGCTCATTTTACAAAGGTGCTTATTTCTGGAGTGAACATGCAGTTCTACTCAAGAGTAAGCAACTAAGCGAAATAAAGCCATAGAACGCTTATTTGCCTTCTATCTAAGCATTCTGACACTCCAACAATGTGTTTTGCTTCAATTTGGCTCATTTTACGAAGGTGCTTATTTCTCGAGTGAACATGCAGTTCTACTCAAGAGTAAGCAACTACCGGTACGCGAAATAAACCCATAGAACGCTTATTTGTCTTCTATCTATGCATTCTGACACTCCAACAATGTTTTCTGCTTCAATTTGACTCATTTTACAAAGGTGCTTATTCCTGGAGTGAATATGCAGTTCTACTCAAGAGTAAGCAACTAAGCGAAATAAAGCCATAGAACGCTTATTTGCCTTCTATCTATGCATTCTGACACTCCAACAATGTTTTCTGCTTCAATTTGACTCATTTTACACAGGTGCTTATTCCTGGAGTGAATATGCAGTTCTACTCAAGAGTAAGCAACTAAGCGAAATAAAGCCATGGAACGCTTATTTGCCTTCTATCTATGCATTCTGACACTCCAACAATGTTTTCTGCTTCAATTTGACTCATTTTACAAAGGTGCTTATTCCTGGAGTGAATATGCAATTCTACTCAAGAGTAAGCAAATAAGCGAAATAAAGCCACGGAACGCTTATTTGCCTTCTATCTATGCATTCTGACACTCCAACAATGTTTTCTGCTTCAATTTGACTCATTTTACAAAGGTGCTTATTCCTGGAGTGAATATGCAGTTCTACTCAAGAGTAAGTAACTAAGCGAAATGAAGCCACGAAACGCTTATTTACCTTCTATCTATGCATTCTGACACTCCAACAATGTTTTCTGCTTCAGTTTGACTCATTTTACAAAGGTGCTTATTCCTGGAGTGAATATGCAGTTCTACTCAAGAGTAAGCAACTAAGCGAAATGAAGCCACGGAACGCTTATTTGCCTTCTATCTATGCATTCTGACACTCCAACAATGTTTTCTGCTTCAATTTGACTCATTTTACAAAGGTGCTTATTCCTGGAGTGAATATGCAGTTCTACTCAAGAGTAAGCAACTATGCGAAATAAAGCCATGGAACGCTTATTTGCCTTCTATCTATGCATTCTGACACTCCAACAATGTTTTCTGCTTCAATTTGACTCATTTTACAAAGGTGCTTATTCCTGGAGTGAATATGCAATTCTACTCAAGAGTAAGCAAATAAGCGAAATAAAGCCATGGAACGCTTATTTGCCTTCTATCTATGCATTCTGACACTCCAACAATGTTTTCTGCTTCAATTTGACTCATTTTACAAAGGTGATTATTCCTGGAGTGAATATGCAGTTCTACTCAAGAGTAAGCAACTAAGCGAAATAAAGCCATAGAACGCTTATTTGCCTTCTATCTATGCATTCTGATACTCCAACAATGTTTTCTGCTTCAATTTGACTCATTTTAAAAAGGAGCTTATTCCTGGAGTGAACATGCAGTTCTACTCAAGAGTAAACAACTAAGCGAAATGAAGCCACGGAACGCTTATTTGCCTTCTATCTATGCATTCTGACACTCCAACAATGTTTTCTGCTTCAATTTGACTCATTTTACAAAGGTGCTTATTCCTGGAGTGATTATGCAGTTCTACTCAAGAGTAAGCAACTAAGCGAAATAAAGCCATGGAACGCTTATTTGCCTTCTATCTATGCATTCTGACACTCCAACAATGTTTTCTGCTTCAATTTGACTCATTTTACAAAGGTGCTTATTCCTGGAGTGAATATGCAGTTCTACTCAAGAGTAAGCAACTAAGCGAAATAAAGCCATAGAACGCTTATTTGCCTTCTATCTATGCATTCTGATACTCCAACAATGTTTTCTGCTTCAATTTGACTCATTTTAAAAAGGTGCTTATTCCTGGAGTGAATATGCAGTTCTACTCAAGAGTAAGCAACTAAGCGAAATAAAGCCATGGAACGCTTATTTGCCTCTATCTATGCATTCTGACACTCCAACAATGTTTTCTGCTTCAATTTGACTCATTTTACAAAGGTGCTTATTCCTGATGTGAACATGCAGTTCTACTCAAGAGTAAGCAACTAAGCGAAATGAAGCCACGGAACGCTTATTTGCCTTCTATCTATGCATTCTGACACTCCAACAATGTGTTTTGCTTCAATTTGGCTCATTTTACAAAGGCGCTTATTTCTGGAGTGAGCATGCAGTTCTACTCAAGAGTAAGCAACTACGCGAAATAAACCTATAGAACGCTTATTTGTCTTCTATCTATGCATTCTGACACTCCAACAATGTATTCTGCTTCAATTTGGCTCATTTTACAAAGGTGCTTATTTCTGGAGTGAACATGCAGTTCTACTCAAGAGTAAGCAACTAAGCGAAATAAAGCCATAGAACGCTTATTTGCCTTCTATCTAAGCATTCTGACACTCCAACAATGTGTTTTGCTTCAATTTGGCTCATTTTACGAAGGTGCTTATTTCTCGAGTGAACATGCAGTTCTACTCAAGAGTAAGCAACTACCGGTACGCGAAATAAACCCATAGAACGCTTATTTGTCTTCTATCTATGCATTCTGACACTCCAACAATGTTTTCTGCTTCAATTTGACTCATTTTACAAAGGTGCTTATTCCTGGAGTGAATATGCAGTTCTACTCAAGAGTAAGCAACTAAGCGAAATAAAGCCATAGAACGCTTATTTGCCTTCTATCTATGCATTCTGACACTCCAACAATGTTTTCTGCTTCAATTTGACTCATTTTACACAGGTGCTTATTCCTGGAGTGAATATGCAGTTCTACTCAAGAGTAAGCAACTAAGCGAAATAAAGCCATGGAACGCTTATTTGCCTTCTATCTATGCATTCTGACACTCCAACAATGTTTTCTGCTTCAATTTGACTCATTTTACAAAGGTGCTTATTCCTGGAGTGAATATGCAATTCTACTCAAGAGTAAGCAAATAAGCGAAATAAAGCCACGGAACGCTTATTTGCCTTCTATCTATGCATTCTGACACTCCAACAATGTTTTCTGCTTCAATTTGACTCATTTTACAAAGGTGCTTATTCCTGGAGTGAATATGCAGTTCTACTCAAGAGTAAGCAACTAAGCGAAATGAAGCCACGGAACGCTTATTTGCCTTCTATCTATGCATTCTGACACTCCAACAATGTTTTCTGCTTCAATTTGACTCATTTTAAAAAGGTGCTTATTCCTGGAGTGAACATGCTGTTCTACTCAAGAGTAAGCAACTAAGCGAAATGAAGCCACGGAACGCTTATTTGCCTTCTATCTATGCATTCTGACACTCCAACAATGTTTTCTGCTTCAATTTGACTCATTTTACAAAGGTGCTTATTCCTGGAGTGAATATGCAGTTCTATTCAAGAGTAAGCAACTAAGCGAAATGAAGCCACGGAACGCTTATTTGCCTTCTATCTATGCATTCTGACACTCCAACAATGTTTTCTGCTTCAATTTGACCCATTTTACAAAGGTGCTTATTCCTGATGTGAACATGGAGTTCTACTCAAGAGTAAGCAACTAAGCGAAATGAAGCCACGGAACGCTTATTTGCCTTCTATCTATGCATTCTGACACTCCAACAATGTTTTCTGCTTCAACTTGACTCATTTTACAAAGGTGCTTATTCCTGGAGTGAATATGCAGTTCTACTCAAGAGTAAGCAACTAAGCGAAATAAAGCCATAGAACGCTTATTTGCCTTCTATCTAAGCATTCTGACACTCCAACAATGTGTTTTGCTTCAATTTGGCTCATTTTACGAAGGTGCTTATTTCTCGAGTGAACATGCAGTTCTACTCAAGAGTAAGCAACTACCGGTACGCGAAATAAACCCATAGAACGCTTATTTGTCTTCTATCTATGCATTCTGACACTCCAACAATGTTTTCTGCTTCAATTTGACTCATTTTACAAAGGTGCTTATTCCTGGAGTGAATATGCAGTTCTACTCAAGAGTAAGCAACTAAGCGAAATAAAGCCATAGAACGCTTATTTGCCTTCTATCTATGCATTCTGACACTCCAACAATGTTTTCTGCTTCAATTTGACTCATTTTACACAGGTGCTTATTCCTGGAGTGAATATGCAGTTCTACTCAAGAGTAAGCAACTAAGCGAAATAAAGCCATGGAACGCTTATTTGCCTTCTATCTATGCATTCTGACACTCCAACAATGTTTTCTGCTTCAATTTGACTCATTTTACAAAGGTGCTTATTCCTGGAGTGAATATGCAATTCTACTCAAGAGTAAGCAAATAAGCGAAATAAAGCCACGGAACGCTTATTTGCCTTCTATCTATGCATTCTGACACTCCAACAATGTTTTCTGCTTCAATTTGACTCATTTTACAAAGGTGCTTATTCCTGGAGTGAATATGCAGTTCTACTCAAGAGTAAGCAACTAAGCGAAATGAAGCCACGGAACGCTTATTTGCCTTCTATCTATGCATTCTGACACTCCAACAATGTTTTCTGCTTCAATTTGACTCATTTTAAAAAGGTGCTTATTCCTGGAGTGAACATGCTGTTCTACTCAAGAGTAAGCAACTAAGCGAAATGAAGCCACGGAACGCTTATTTGCCTTCTATCTATGCATTCTGACACTCCAACAATGTTTTCTGCTTCAATTTGACTCATTTTACAAAGGTGCTTATTCCTGGAGTGAATATGCAGTTCTATTCAAGAGTAAGCAACTAAGCGAAATGAAGCCACGGAACGCTTATTTGCCTTCTATCTATGCATTCTGACACTCCAACAATGTTTTCTGCTTCAATTTGACCCATTTTACAAAGGTGCTTATTCCTGATGTGAACATGGAGTTCTACTCAAGAGTAAGCAACTAAGCGAAATGAAGCCACGGAACGCTTATTTGCCTTCTATCTATGCATTCTGACACTCCAACAATGTTTTCTGCTTCAATTTGACTCATTTTACAAAGGTGCTTATTCCTGGAGTGAACATACCGTTCTACTCAAGAGTAAGCAACTAAGCGAAATGAAGCCACGGAACGCTTATTTGCCTTCTATCTATGCATTCTGACACTCCAACAATGTTTTCTGCTTCAATTTGACTCATTTTACAAAGGTGCTTATTCCTGGAGTGAATATGCAGTTCTATTCAAGAGTAAGCAACTAAGCGAAATGAAGCCACGGAACGCTTATTTGCCTTCTATCTATGCATTCTGACACTCCAACAATGTTTTCTGCTTCAATTTGACCCATTTTACAAAGGTGCTTATTCCTGATGTGAACATGGAGTTCTACTCAAGAGTAAGCAACTAAGCGAAATGAAGCCACGGAACGCTTATTTGCCTTCTATCTATGCATTCTGACACTCCAACAATGTTTTCTGCTTCAACTTGACTCATTTTACAAAGGTGCTTATTCCTGGAGTGAATATGCAGTTCTACTCAAGAGTAAGCAACTAAGCGAAATGAAGCCACGAAACGCTTATTTACCTTCTATCTATGCATTCTGACACTCCAACAATGTTTTCTGCTTCAATTTGACTCATTTTACAAAGGTGCTTATTCCTGGAGTGAATATGCAGTTCTACTCAAGAGTAAGCAACTAAGCGAAATGAAGCCACGGAACGCTTATTTGCCTTCTATCTATGCATTCTGACACTCCAACAATGTTTTCTGCTTCAATTTGACTCATTTTACAAAGGTGCTTATTCCTGGAGTGAATATGCAATTCTACTCAAGAGTAAGCAACTAAGCGAAATAAAGCCATGGAATGCTTATTTGCCTTCTATCTATGCATTCTGAAACTCCAACAATGTTTTCTGCTTCAATTTGACTCATTTTACAAAGGTGCTTATTCCTGGAGTGAATATGCAGTTCTACTCAAGAGTAAGCAACTAAGCGAAATGAAGCCATAGAACGCTTATTTGCCTTCTATCTATGCATTCTGACACTCCAACAATGTTTTCTGCTTCAATTTGACTCATTTTACAAAGGTGCTTATTCCTGGAGTGAACATACCGTTCTACTCAAGAGTAAGCAACTAAGCGAAATGAAGCCACGGAACGCTTATTTGCCTTCTATCTATGCAGTCTGACACTCCAACAATGTTTTCTGCTTCAATTTGACTCATTTTACAAAGGTGCTTATTCCTGGAGTGAATATGCAGTTCTACTCAAGAGTAAGCAACTAAGCGAAATAAAGCCATGGAACGCTTATATGCTTTCTATCTATGCATTCTGACACTCCAACAAGTTTTCTGCTTCAATTTGACTCATTTTACAAAGGTGCTTATTCCTGGAGTGAAAATGCAGTTCTACTCAAGAGTAAGCAACTAAGCGAAATGAAGCCATAGAACGCTTATTTGCCTTCTATCTATGCATTCTGACACTCCAACAATGTTTTCTGCTTCAATTTGACTCATTTTACACAGGTGCTTATTCCTGGAGTGAATATGCAGTTCTACTCAAGAGTAAGCAACTAAGCGAAATAAAGCCATGGAACGCTTATTTGCCTTCTATCTATGCATTCTGACACTCCAACAATGTTTTCTGCTTCAATTTGACTCATTTTACAAAGGTGCTTATTCCTGGAGTGAATATGCAATTCTACTCAAGAGTAAGCAAATAAGCGAAATAAAGCCACGGAACGCTTATTTGCCTTCTATCTATGCATTCTGACACTCCAACAATGTTTTCTGCTTCAATTTGACTCATTTTACAAAGGTGCTTATTCCTGGAGTTAATATGCAGTTCTACTCAAGAGTAAGCAACTAAGCGAAATGAAGCCACGGAACGCTTATTTGCCTTCTATCTATGCATTCTGACACTCCAACAATGTTTTCTGCTTCAATTTGACTCATTTTAAAAAGGTGCTTATTCCTGGAGTGAACATGCAGTTCTACTCAAGAGTAAGCAACTAAGCGAAATGAAGCCACGGAACGCTTATTTGCCTTCTATCTATGCATTCTGACACTCCAACAATGTTTTCTGCTTCAATTTGACTCATTTTACAAAGGTGCTTATTCCTGGAGTGAATATGCAGTTCTATTCAAGAGTAAGCAACTAAGCGAAATGAAGCCACGGAACGCTTATTTGCCTTCTATCTATGCATTCTGACACTCCAACAATGTTTTCTGCTTCAATTTGACCCATTTTACAAAGGTGCTTATTCCTGATGTGAACATGGAGTTCTACTCAAGAGTAAGCAACTAAGCGAAATGAAGCCACGGAACGCTTATTTGCCTTCTATCTATGCATTCTGACACTCCAACAATGTTTTCTGCTTCAACTTGACTCATTTTACAAAGGTGCTTATTCCTGGAGTGAATATGCAGTTCTACTCAAGAGTAAGCAACTAAGCGAAATGAAGCCACGAAACGCTTATTTACCTTCTATCTATGCATTCTGACACTCCAACAATGTTTTCTGCTTCAATTTGACTCATTTTACAAAGGTGCTTATTCCTGGAGTGAATATGCAGTTCTACTCAAGAGTAAGCAACTAAGCGAAATGAAGCCACGGAACGCTTATTTGCCTTCTATCTATGCATTCTGACACTCCAACAATGTTTTCTGCTTCAATTTGACTCATTTTACAAAGGTGCTTATTCCTGGAGTGAATATGCAATTCTACTCAAGAGTAAGCAACTAAGCGAAATAAAGCCATGGAACGCTTATTTGCCTTCTATCTATGCATTCTGAAACTCCAACAATGTTTTCTGCTTCAATTTGACTCATTTTACAAAGGTGCTTATTCCTGGAGTGAATATGCAGTTCTACTCAAGAGTAAGCAACTAAGCGAAATAAAGCCATGGAACGCTTATTTGCCTTCTATCTATGCATTCTGACACTCCAACAATGTTTTCTGCTTCAATTTGACTCATTTTACAAAGGTGCTTATTCCTGGAGTGAATATGCAGTTCTACTCAAGAGTAAGCAAATAAGCGAAATGAAGCCATAGAACGCTTATTTGCCTTCTATCTATGCATTCTGACACTCCAACAATGTTTTCTGCTTCAATTTGACTCATTTTACAAAGGTGCTTATTCCTGGAGTGAACATACCGTTCTACTCAAGAGTAAGCAACTAAGCGAAATGAAGCCACGGAACGCTTATTTGCCTTCTATCTATGCATTCTGACACTCCAACAATGTTTTCTGCTTCAATTTGACTCATTTTACAAAGGTGCTTATTCCTGGAGTGAATATGCAGTTCTATTCAAGAGTAAGCAACTAAGCGAAATGAAGCCACGGAACGCTTATTTGCCTTCTATCTATGCATTCTGACACTCCAACAATGTTTTCTGCTTCAATTTGACCCATTTTACAAAGGTGCTTATTCCTGATGTGAACATGGAGTTCTACTCAAGAGTAAGCAACTAAGCGAAATGAAGCCACGGAACGCTTATTTGCCTTCTATCTATGCATTCTGACACTCCAACAATGTTTTCTGCTTCAACTTGACTCATTTTACAAAGGTGCTTATTCCTGGAGTGAATATGCAGTTCTACTCAAGAGTAAGCAACTAAGCGAAATGAAGCCACGAAACGCTTATTTACCTTCTATCTATGCATTCTGACACTCCAACAATGTTTTCTGCTTCAATTTGACTCATTTTACAAAGGTGCTTATTCCTGGAGTGAATATGCAGTTCTACTCAAGAGTAAGCAACTAAGCGAAATGAAGCCACGGAACGCTTATTTGCCTTCTATCTATGCATTCTGACACTCCAACAATGTTTTCTGCTTCAATTTGACTCATTTTACAAAGGTGCTTATTCCTGGAGTGAATATGCAATTCTACTCAAGAGTAAGCAACTAAGCGAAATAAAGCCATGGAACGCTTATTTGCCTTCTATCTATGCATTCTGAAACTCCAACAATGTTTTCTGCTTCAATTTGACTCATTTTACAAAGGTGCTTATTCCTGGAGTGAATATGCAGTTCTACTCAAGAGTAAGCAACTAAGCGAAATAAAGCCATGGAACGCTTATTTGCCTTCTATCTATGCATTCTGACACTCCAACAATGTTTTCTGCTTCAATTTGACTCATTTTACAAAGGTGCTTATTCCCGGAGTGAATATGCAGTTCTACTCAAGAGTAAGCAAATAAGCGAAATGAAGCCATAGAACGCTTATTTGCCTTCTATCTATGCATTCTGACACTCCAACAATGTTTTCTGCTTCAATTTGACTCATTTTACAAAGGTGCTTATTCCTGGAGTGAACATACCGTTCTACTCAAGAGTAAGCAACTAAGCGAAATGAAGCCACGGAACGCTTATTTGCCTTCTATCTATGCAGTCTGACACTCCAACAATGTTTTCTGCTTCAATTTGACTCATTTTACAAAGGTGCTTATTCCTGGAGTGAATATGCAGTTCTACTCAAGAGTAAGCAACTAAGCGAAATAAAGCCATGGAACGCTTATATGCTTTCTATCTATGCATTCTGACACTCCAACAAGTTTTCTGCTTCAATTTGACTCATTTTACAAAGGTGCTTATTCCTGGAGTGAAAATGCAGTTCTACTCAAGAGTAAGCAACTAAGCGAAATGAAGCCATAGAACGCTTATTTGCCTTCTATCTATGCATTCTGACACTCCAACAATGTTTTCTGCTTCAATTTGACCGATTTTACAAAGGTGCTTATTCCTGATGTGAACATGCAGTTCTACTCAAGAGTAAGCAACTAAGCGAAATGAAGCCACGGAACGCTTATTTGCCTTCTATCTATGCATTCTGACACTCCAACAATGTTTTCTGCTTCAATTTGACTCATTTTACAAAGGTGCTTATTCCTGGAGTGAATATGCTGTTCTACTCAAGAGTAAGCAACTAAGCGAAATAAGCCATGGAACGCTTATTTGCCTTCTATCTATGCATTCTGGCACTCCAACAATGTTTTCTGCTTCAATTTGACTCATTTTACAAAGGTGCTTATTCCTGGAGTGAATATGCTGTTCTACTCAAGAGTAAGCAACTAAGCGAAATGAAGCCACGGAACGCTTATTTGCCTTCTATCTATGCATTCTGACACTCCAACAATGTTTTCTGCTTCAATTTGACTCATTTTACAAAGGTGCTTATTCCTGGAGTGAATATGCAGTTCTATTCAAGAGTAAGCAACTAAGCGAAATGAAGCCACGGAACGCTTATTTGCCTTCTATCTATGCATTCTGACACTCCAACAATGTTTTCTGCTTCAATTTGACCCATTTTACAAAGGTGCTTATTCCTGATGTGAACATGGAGTTCTACTCAAGAGTAAGCAACTAAGCGAAATGAAGCCACGGAACGCTTATTTGCCTTCTATCTATGCATTCTGACACTCCAACAATGTTTTCTGCTTCAACTTGACTCATTTTACAAAGGTGCTTATTCCTGGAGTGAATATGCAGTTCTACTCAAGAGTAAGCAACTAAGCGAAATGAAGCCACGAAACGCTTATTTACCTTCTATCTATGCATTCTGACACTCCAACAATGTTTTCTGCTTCAATTTGACTCATTTTACAAAGGTGCTTATTCCTGGAGTGAATATGCAGTTCTACTCAAGAGTAAGCAACTAAGCGAAATGAAGCCACGGAACGCTTATTTGCCTTCTATCTATGCATTCTGACACTCCAACAAGTTTTCTGCTTCAATTTGACTCATTTTACAAAGGTGCTTATTCCTGGAGTGAAAATGCAGTTCTACTCAAGAGTAAGCAACTAAGCGAAATGAAGCCATAGAACGCTTATTTGCCTTCTATCTATGCATTCTGACACTCCAACAATGTTTTCTGCTTCAATTTGACCGATTTTACAAAGGTGCTTATTCCTGATGTGAACATGCAGTTCTACTCAAGAGTAAGCAACTAAGCGAAATGAAGCCACGGAACGCTTATTTGCCTTCTATCTATGCATTCTGACACTCCAACAATGTTTTCTGCTTCAATTTGACTCATTTTACAAAGGTGCTTATTCCTGGAGTGAATATGCTGTTCTACTCAAGAGTAAGCAACTAAGCGAAATAAGCCATGGAACGCTTATTTGCCTTCTATCTATGCATTCTGGCACTCCAACAATGTTTTCTGCTTCAATTTGACTCATTTTACAAAGGTGCTTATTCCTGGAGTGAATATGCTGTTCTACTCAAGAGTAAGCAACTAAGCGAAATGAAGCCACGGAACGCTTATTTGCCTTCTATCTATGCATTCTGACACTCCAACAATGTTTTCTGCTTCAATTTGACTCATTTTACAAAGGTGCTTATTCCTGGAGTGAATATGCAGTTCTATTC
The DNA here is from genome assembly GCF_963506605.1 of Zootoca vivipara. Lineage (NCBI taxonomy): Eukaryota > Metazoa > Chordata > Lepidosauria > Squamata > Lacertidae > Zootoca > Zootoca vivipara. The sequence continues at coordinate 5,172,416 of NC_083278.1, read as the reverse complement.
AAGAGTAAGCAACTAAGCGAAATGAAGCCACGGAACGCTTATTTGCCTTCTATCTATGCATTCTGACACTCCAACAATGTTTTCTGCTTCAATTTGACCCATTTTACAAAGGTGCTTATTCCTGATGTGAACATGGAGTTCTACTCAAGAGTAAGCAACTAAGCGAAATGAAGCCACGGAACGCTTATTTGCCTTCTATCTATGCATTCTGACACTCCAACAATGTTTTCTGCTTCAACTTGACTCATTTTACAAAGGTGCTTATTCCTGGAGTGAATATGCAGTTCTACTCAAGAGTAAGCAACTAAGCGAAATGAAGCCACGAAACGCTTATTTACCTTCTATCTATGCATTCTGACACTCCAACAATGTTTTCTGCTTCAATTTGACTCATTTTACAAAGGTGCTTATTCCTGGAGTGAATATGCAGTTCTACTCAAGAGTAAGCAACTAAGCGAAATGAAGCCACGGAACGCTTATTTGCCTTCTATCTATGCATTCTGACACTCCAACAATGTTTTCTGCTTCAATTTGACTCATTTTACAAAGGTGCTTATTCCTGGAGTGAATATGCAATTCTACTCAAGAGTAAGCAACTAAGCGAAATAAAGCCATGGAACGCTTATTTGCCTTCTATCTATGCATTCTGAAACTCCAACAATGTTTTCTGCTTCAATTTGACTCATTTTACAAAGGTGCTTATTCCTGGAGTGAATATGCAGTTCTACTCAAGAGTAAGCAACTAAGCGAAATAAAGCCATGGAACGCTTATTTGCCTTCTATCTATGCATTCTGACACTCCAACAATGTTTTCTGCTTCAATTTGACTCATTTTACAAAGGTGCTTATTCCCGGAGTGAATATGCAGTTCTACTCAAGAGTAAGCAAATAAGCGAAATGAAGCCATAGAACGCTTATTTGCCTTCTATCTATGCATTCTGACACTCCAACAATGTTTTCTGCTTCAATTTGACTCATTTTACAAAGGTGCTTATTCCTGGAGTGAACATACCGTTCTACTCAAGAGTAAGCAACTAAGCGAAATGAAGCCACGGAACGCTTATTTGCCTTCTATCTATGCAGTCTGACACTCCAACAATGTTTTCTGCTTCAATTTGACTCATTTTACAAAGGTGCTTATTCCTGGAGTGAATATGCAGTTCTACTCAAGAGTAAGCAACTAAGCGAAATAAAGCCATGGAACGCTTATATGCTTTCTATCTATGCATTCTGACACTCCAACAAGTTTTCTGCTTCAATTTGACTCATTTTACAAAGGTGCTTATTCCTGGAGTGAAAATGCAGTTCTACTCAAGAGTAAGCAACTAAGCGAAATGAAGCCATAGAACGCTTATTTGCCTTCTATCTATGCATTCTGACACTCCAACAATGTTTTCTGCTTCAATTTGACTCATTTTACAAAGGTGCTTATTCCTGGAGTGAACATACCGTTCTACTCAAGAGTAAGCAACTAAGCGAAATAAAGCCATGGAACGCTTATTTGCCTTCTATCTATGCATTCTGACACTCCAACAATGTTTCCTGCTTCAATTTGACTCATTTTACAAAGGTGCTTATTCCTGGAGTGAATATGCAGTTCTACTCAAGAGTAAGCAACTAAGCGAAATAAGCCATGGAACGCTTATTTGCCTTCTATCTATGCATTCTGGCACTCCAACAATGTTTTCTGCTTCAATTTGACTCATTTTACAAAGGTGCTTATTCCTGGAGTGAATATGCTGTTCTACTCAAGAGTAAGCAACTAAGCGAAATAAAGCCATGGAACGCTTATTTGCCTTCTATCTATGCATTCTGACACTCCAACAATGTTTTCTGCTTCAATTTGATTCATTTTACAAAGGTGCTTATTCCTGGAGTGAATATGCAATTCTACTCAAGAGTAAGCAAATAAGAGAAATAAAGCCATGGAACGCTTATTTGCCTTCTATCTATGCATTCTGACACTCCAACAATGTTTCCTGCTTCAATTTGACTCATTTTACAAAGGTGCTTATTCCTGGAGTGAATATGCAGTTCTACTCAAGAGTAAGCAACTAAGCGAAATAAAGCCATGGAACGCTTATATGCTTTCTATCTATGCATTCTGACACTCCAACAAGTTTTCTGCTTCAATTTGACTCATTTTACAAAGGTGCTTATTCCTGGAGTGAAAATGCAGTTCTACTCAAGAGTAAGCAGCTAAGCGAAATAAAGCCACGGAACGCTTATTTGCCTTCTATCTATGCATTCTGACACTCCAACAATGTTTTCTGCTTCAATTTGACTCATTTTACAAAGGTGCTTATTCCTGGAGTGAATATGCTGTTCTACTCAAGAGTAAGCAACTAAGCGAAATAAGCCATGGAACGCTTATTTGCCTTCTATCTATGCATTCTGGCACTCCAACAATGTTTTCTGCTTCAATTTGACTCATTTTACAAAGGTGCTTATTCCTGGAGTGAATATGCTGTTCTACTCAAGAGTAAGCAACTAAGCGAAATAAAGCCATGGAACGCTTATTTGCCTTCTATCTATGCATTCTGACACTCCAACAATGTTTTCTGCTTCAATTTGACTCATTTTACAAAGGTGCTTATTCCTGGAGTGAATATGCAATTCTACTCAAGAGTAAGCAAATAAGTGAAATAAAGCCATGGAACGCTTATTTGCCTTCTATCTATGCATTCTGACACTCCAACAATGTTTTCTGCTTCAATTTGACTCATTTTACAAAGGTGCTTATTCCTGGAGTGAATATGCAGTTCTACTCAAGAGTAAGCAACTAAGCGAAATGAAGCCACGGAACGCTTATTTGCCTTCTATCTATGCATTCTGACACTCCAACAATGTTTTCTGCTTCAATTTGACTCATTTTAAAAAGGTGCTTATTCCTGGAGTGAACATGCAGTTCTACTCAAGAGTAAGCAACTAAGCGAAATGAAGCCACGGAACGCTTATTTGCCTTCTATCTATGCATTCTGACACTCCAACAATGGTTTCTGCTTCAATTTGACTCATTTTACAAAGGTGCTTATTCCTGGAGTGAATATGCAGTTCTACTCAAGAGCAAGCAACTAAGCGAAATGAAGCCATAGAACGCTTATTTGCCTTCTATCTATGCAGTCTGACACTCCAACAATGTTTTCTGCTTCAATTTAAACTCATTTTACAAAGGTGCTTATTCCTGGAGTGAATATGCAGTTCTACGCAAGAGTAAGCAACTAAGCGAAATAAAGCCATGGAACGCTTATATGCTTTCTATCTATGCATTCTGACATTCCAACAAGTTTTCTGCTTCAATTTGACTCATTTTACAAAGGTGCTTATTCCTGGAGTGAAAATGCAGTTCTACTCAAGAGTAAACAACTAAGCGAAATGAAGCCATAGAACGCTTATTTGCCTTCTATCTATGCATTCTGACACTCCAACAATGTTTTCTGCTTCAATTTGACCCATTTTACAAAGGTGCTTATTCCTGATGTGAACATGCAGTTCTACTCAAGAGTAAGCAACTAAGCGAAATGAAGCCACGGAACGCTTATTTGCCTTCTTTCTATGCATTCTGACACTCCAACAATGTTTTCTGCTTCAATTTGACTCATTTTACAAAGGTGCTTATTCCTGGAGTGAATATGCTGTTCTACTCAAGAGTAAGCAACTAAGCGAAATAAAGCCATGGAACGCTTATTTGCCTTCTATCTATGCATTCTGACACTCCAACAATGTTTTCTGCTTCAATTTGACTCATTTTAAAAAGTTGCTTATTCCTGGAGTGAACATGCAGTTCTACTCAAGAGTAAGCAACTAAGCGAAATGAAGCCACGGAACGCTTATTTGCCTTCTATCTATGCATTCTGACACTCCAACAATGTTTTCTGCTTCAACTTGACTCATTTTACAAAGGTGCTTATTCCTGGAGTGAATATGCAGTTCTACTCAAGAGTAAGCAACTAAGCGAAATGAAGCCACGAAACGCTTATTTACCTTCTATCTATGCATTCTGACACTCCAACAATGTTTTCTGCTTCAATTTGACTCATTTTACAAAGGTGCTTATTCCTGGAGTGAATATGCAGTTCTACTCAAGAGTAAGCAACTAAGCGAAATGAAGCCACGGAACGCTTATTTGCCTTCTATCTATGCATTCTGACACTCCAACAATGTTTTCTGCTTCAATTTGACTCATTTTACAAAGGTGCTTATTCCTGGAGTGAATATGCAATTCTACTCAAGAGTAAGCAACTAAGCGAAATAAAGCCATGGAACGCTTATTTGCCTTCTATCTATGCATTCTGAAACTCCAACAATGTTTTCTGCTTCAATTTGACTCATTTTACAAAGGTGCTTATTCCTGGAGTGAATATGCAGTTCTACTCAAGAGTAAGCAACTAAGCGAAATAAAGCCATGGAACGCTTATTTGCCTTCTATCTATGCATTCTGACACTCCAACAATGTTTTCTGCTTCAATTTGACTCATTTTACAAAGGTGCTTATTCCCGGAGTGAATATGCAGTTCTACTCAAGAGTAAGCAAATAAGCGAAATGAAGCCATAGAACGCTTATTTGCCTTCTATCTATGCATTCTGACACTCCAACAATGTTTTCTGCTTCAATTTGACTCATTTTACAAAGGTGCTTATTCCTGGAGTGAACATACCGTTCTACTCAAGAGTAAGCAACTAAGCGAAATGAAGCCACGGAACGCTTATTTGCCTTCTATCTATGCAGTCTGACACTCCAACAATGTTTTCTGCTTCAATTTGACTCATTTTACAAAGGTGCTTATTCCTGGACTGAATATGCAGTTCTACTCAAGAGTAAGCAACTAAGCGAAATAAAGCCATGGAACGCTTATATGCTTTCTATCTATGCATTCTGACACTCCAACAAGTTTTCTGCTTCAATTTGACTCATTTTACAAAGGTGCTTATTCCTGGAGTGAAAATGCAGTTCTACTCAAGAGTAAGCAACTAAGCGAAATGAAGCCATAGAACGCTTATTTGCCTTCTATCTATGCATTCTGACACTCCAACAATGTTTTCTGCTTCAATTTGACCCATTTTACAAAGGTGCTTATTCCTGATGTGAACATGCAGTTCTACTCAAGAGTAAGCAACTAAGCGAAATGAAGCCACGGAACGCTTATTTGCCTTCTATCTATGCATTCTGACACTCCAACAATGTTTTCTGCTTCAATTTGACTCATTTTACAAAGGTGCTTATTCCTGGAGTGAATATGCTGTTCTACTCAAGAGTAAGCAACTAAGCGAAATAAGCCATGGAACGCTTATTTGCCTTCTATCTATGCATTCTGGCACTCCAACAATGTTTTCTGCTTCAATTTGACTCATTTTACAAAGGTGCTTATTCCTGGAGTGAATATGCTGTTCTACTCAAGAGTAAGCAACTAAGCGAAATAAAGCCATGGAACGCTTATTTGCCTTCTATCTATGCATTCTGACACTCCAACAATGTTTTCTGCTTCAATTTGATTCATTTTACAAAGGTGCTTATTCCTGGAGTGAATATGCAATTCTACTCAAGAGTAAGCAAATAAGAGAAATAAAGCCATGGAACGCTTATTTGCCTTCTATCTATGCATTCTGACACTCCAACAATGTTTCCTGCTTCAATTTGACTCATTTTACAAAGGTGCTTATTCCTGGAGTGAATATGCAGTTCTACTCAAGAGTAAGCAACTAAGCGAAATAAAGCCATGGAACGCTTATATGCTTTCTATCTATGCATTCTGACACTCCAACAAGTTTTCTGCTTCAATTTGACTCATTTTACAAAGGTGCTTATTCCTGGAGTGAAAATGCAGTTCTACTCAAGAGTAAGCAGCTAAGCGAAATAAAGCCACGGAACGCTTATTTGCCTTCTATCTATGCATTCTGACACTCCAACAATGTTTTCTGCTTCAATTTGACTCATTTTACAAAGGTGCTTATTCCTGGAGTGAATATGCTGTTCTACTCAAGAGTAAGCAACTAAGCGAAATAAGCCATGGAACGCTTATTTGCCTTCTATCTATGCATTCTGGCACTCCAACAATGTTTTCTGCTTCAATTTGACTCATTTTACAAAGGTGCTTATTCCTGGAGTGAATATGCTGTTCTACTCAAGAGTAAGCAACTAAGCGAAATAAAGCCATGGAACGCTTATTTGCCTTCTATCTATGCATTCTGACACTCCAACAATGTTTTCTGCTTCAATTTGACTCATTTTACAAAGGTGCTTATTCCTGGAGTGAATATGCAATTCTACTCAAGAGTAAGCAAATAAGTGAAATAAAGCCATGGAACGCTTATTTGCCTTCTATCTATGCATTCTGACACTCCAACAATGTTTTCTGCTTCAATTTGACTCATTTTACAAAGGTGCTTATTCCTGGATTGAATATGCAGTTCTACTCAAGAGTAAGCAACTAAGCGAAATGAAGCCACGGAACGCTTATTTGCCTTCTATCTATGCATTCTGACACTCCAACAATGTTTTCTGCTTCAATTTGACTCATTTTAAAAAGGTGCTTATTCCTGGAGTGAACATGCAGTTCTACTCAAGAGTAAGCAACTAAGCGAAATGAAGCCACGGAACGCTTATTTGCCTTCTATCTATGCATTCTGACACTCCAACAATGGTTTCTGCTTCAATTTGACTCATTTTACAAAGGTGCTTATTCCTGGAGTGAATATGCAGTTCTACTCAAGAGCAAGCAACTAAGCGAAATGAAGCCATAGAACGCTTATTTGCCTTCTATCTATGCAGTCTGACACTCCAACAATGTTTTCTGCTTCAATTTAAACTCATTTTACAAAGGTGCTTATTCCTGGAGTGAATATGCAGTTCTACGCAAGAGTAAGCAACTAAGCGAAATAAAGCCATGGAACGCTTATATGCTTTCTATCTATGCATTCTGACATTCCAACAAGTTTTCTGCTTCAATTTGACTCATTTTACAAAGGTGCTTATTCCTGGAGTGAAAATGCAGTTCTACTCAAGAGTAAACAACTAAGCGAAATGAAGCCATAGAACGCTTATTTGCCTTCTATCTATGCATTCTGACACTCCAACAATGTTTTCTGCTTCAATTTGACCCATTTTACAAAGGTGCTTATTCCTGATGTGAACATGCAGTTCTACTCAAGAGTAAGCAACTAAGCGAAATGAAGCCACGGAACGCTTATTTGCCTTCTTTCTATGCATTCTGACACTCCAACAATGTTTTCTGCTTCAATTTGACTCATTTTACAAAGGTGCTTATTCCTGGAGTGAATATGCTGTTCTACTCAAGAGTAAGCAACTAAGCGAAATAAAGCCATGGAACGCTTATTTGCCTTCTATCTATGCATTCTGACACTCCAACAATGTTTTCTGCTTCAATTTGACTCATTTTAAAAAGGTGCTTATTCCTGGAGTGAACATGCAGTTCTACTCAAGAGTAAGCAACTAAGCGAAATGAAGCCACGGAACGCTTATTTGCCTTCTATCTATGCATTCTGACACTCCAACAATGTTTTCTGCTTCAATTTGACTCATTTTACAAAGGTGCTTATTCCTGGAGTGAATATGCAATTCTACTCAAGAGTAAGCAAATAAGCGAAATAAAGCCATGGAACGCTTATTTGCCTTCTATCTATGCATTCTGACACTCCAACAATGTTTTCTGCTTCAATTTGACTCATTTTACAAAGGTGCTTATTCCTGGAGTGAATATGCAGTTCTACTCAAGAGTAAGCAACTAAGCGAAATGAAGCCACGGAACGCTTATTTGCCTTCTATCTATGCATTCTGACACTCCAACAATGTTTTCTGCTTCAATTTGACTCATTTTAAAAAGGTGCTTATTCCTGGAGTGAATATGCAGTTCTACTCAAGAGTAAGCAACTATGCGAAATAAAGCCATGGAACGCTTATTTGCCTTCTATCTATGCATTCTGACACTCCAACAATGTTTTCTGCTTCAATTTGACTCATTTTAAAAAGGTGCTTATTCCTGGAGTGAATATGCAGTTCTACTCAAGAGCAAGCAACTAAGCGAAATGAAGCCATAGAACGCTTATTTGCATTCTATCTATGCAGTCTGACACTCCAACAATGTTTTCTGCTTCAATTTGACTCATTTTACAAAGGTGCTTATTCCTGGAGTGAATATGCAGTTCTACGCAAGAGTAAGCAACTAAGCGAAATAAAGCCATGGAACGCTTATATGCTTTCTATCTATGCATTCTGACACTCCAATAAGTTTTCTGCTTGAATTTGACTCATTTTACAAAGGTACTTATTCCTGGAGTGAAAATGCAGTTCTACTCAAGAGTAAGCAACTAAGCGAAATGAAGCCATAGAACGCTTATTTGCCTTCTATCTATGCATTCTAATACTCCAACAATGTTTTCTGCTTCAATTTGACTCATTTTACAAAGGTGCTTATTCCTGGAGTGAATATGCAGTTCTACTCAAGAGTGAGCAACTAAGCGAAATAAAGCCATGGAACGCTTATTTGCCTTCTATCTATGCATTCTGACACTCCAACAATGTTTTCTGCTTCAATTTGACTCATTTTACAAAGGTGCTTATTCCTGGAGTGAATATGCAGTTCTACTCAAGAGTAAGCAAATAAGCGAAATAAAGCCATGGAACGCTTATTTGCCTTCTATCTATGCATTCTGACACTCCAACAATGTTTTCTGCTTCAATTTGACTCATTTTACAAAGGTGCTTATTCCTGGAGTGAATATGCAGTTCTACTCAAGAGTAAGCAACTAAGCGAAATGAAGCCACGGAACGGTTATTTGCCTTCTATCTATGCATTCTGACACTCCAACAATGTTTTCTGCTTCAATTTGACTCATTTTAAAAAGGTGCTTATTCCTGGAGTGAACATGCAGTTCTACTCAAGAGTAAGCAACTAAGCGAAATGAAGCCACAGAACGCTTATTTGCCTTCTATCTATGCATTCTCACACTCCAACAATGTTTTCTGCTTCAATTTGACTCATTTTACAAAGGTGCTTATTCCTGGAGTGAAAATGCAGTTCTACTCAAGAGTAAGCAACTAAGCGAAATGAAGCCATAGAACGCTTATTTGCCTTCTATCTATGCATTCTGACACTCCAACAATGTTTTCTGCTTCAATTTGACTCATTTTACGAAGATGCTTATTCCTGGAGTGAAAATGCAGTTCTACTCAAGAGTAAGCAACTAAGCGAAATGAAGCCATAGAACGCTTATTTGCCTTCTATCTATGCATTCTGACACTCCAACAATGTTTTCTGCTTCAATTTGACTCATTTTACAAAGGTGCTTATTCCTGGAGTGAATATGCAGTTCTACTCAAGAGTAAGCAACTAAGCGAAATAAAGCCATGGAACGCTTATTTGCCTTCTATCTATGCATTCTGACACTCCAACAATGTTTTCTGCTTCAATTTGACTCATTTTACAAAGGTGCTTATTCCTGGAGTGAATATGCAGTTCTACTCAAGAGTAAGCAACTAAGCGAAATAAAGCCATGGAACGCTTATTTGCCTTCTATCTATGCATTCTGACACTCCAACAATGTTTTCTGCTTCAATTTGACTCATTTTACAAAGGTGCTTATTCCTGGAGTGAATATGCAATTCTACTCAAGAGTAAGCAAATAAGCGAAATAAAGCCATGGAACGCTTATTTGCCTTCTATCTATGCATTCTGACACTCCAACAATGTTTTCTGCTTCAATTTGACTCATTTTACAAAGGTGCTTATTCCTGGAGTGAATATGCAGTTCTACTCAAGAGTAAGCAACTAAGCGAAATAAAGCCACGGAACGCTTATTTGCCTTCTATCTATGCATTCTGACACTCCAACAATGTTTTCTGCTTCAATTTGACTCATTTTAAAAAGGTGCTTATTCCTGGAGTGAACATGCAGTTCTACTCAAGAGTAAGCAACTAAGCGAAATGAAGCCACGGAACGCTTATTTGCCTTCTATCTATGCATTCTGACACTCCAACAATGTTTTCTGCTTCAATTTGACTCATTTTACAAAGGTGCTTATTCCTGGAGTGAATATGCAGTTCTACTCAAGAGTAAGCAACTAAGCGAAATGAAGCCACGGAACGCTTATTTGCCTTCTATCTATGCATTCTGACACTCCAACAATGTTTTCTGCTTCAATTTGACTCATTTTACAAAGGTGCTTATTCCTGGAGTGAATATGCAGTTCTACTCAAGAGTAAGCAACTAAGCGAAATAAAGCCATGGAACGCTTATTTGCCTTCTATCTATGCATTCTGACACTCCAACAATGTTTTCTGCTTCAATTTGACCCATTTTACAAAGGTGCTTATTCCTGATGTGAACATGCAGTTCTACTCAAGAGTAAGCAACTAAGCGAAATGAAGCCACGGAACGATTATTTGCCTTCTATCTATGCATTCTGACACTCCAACAATGTTTTCTGCTTCAATTTGACTCATTTTACAAAGGTGCTTATTCCTGGAGTGAATATGCTGTTCTACTCAAGAGTAAGCAACTAAGCGAAATGAAGCCATGGAACGCTTATTTGCCTTCTATCTATGCATTCTGACACTCCAACAATGTTTTCTGCTTCAATTTGACTCATTTTAAAAAGGTGCTTATTCCTGGAGTGAATATGCAGTTCTACTCAAGAGTAAGCAACTAAGCGAAATAAAGCCATGGAACGCTTATTTGCCTTCTATCTATGCATTCTGACACTCCAACAATGTTTTCTGCTTCAATTTGACTCATTTTACAAAGGTGCTTATTCCTGGAGTGAATATGCAGTTCTACTCAAGAGTAAGCAACTAAGCGAAATAAAGCCATGGAACGCTTATTTGCCTTCTATCTATGCATTCTGACACTCCAACAATGTTTTCTGCTTCAATTTGACTCATTTTACAAAGGTGCTTATTCCTGGAGTGAATATGCAGTTCTACTCAAGAGTAAGCAACTAAGCGAAATGAAGCCACGGAACGGTTATTTGCCTTCTATCTATGCATTCTGACACTCCAACAATGTTTTCTGCTTCAATTTGACTCATTTTACAAAGGTGCTTATTCCTGGAGTGAACATGCAGTTCTACTCAAGAGTAAGCAACTAAGCGAAATGAAGCCACAGAACGCTTATTTGCCTTCTATCTATGCATTCTGACACTCCAACAATGTTTTCTGCTTCAATTTGACTCATTTTACAAAGGTGCTTATTCCTGGAGTGAATTTGCAGTTCTACTCAAGAGTAAGCAACTAAGCGAAATAAAGCCATGGAACGCTTATATGCTTTCTATCTATGCATTCTGACACTCCAACAATGTTTTCTGCTTCAATTTGACTCATTTTACGAAGGTGCTTATTCCTGGAGTGAAAATGCAGTTCTACTCAAGAGTAAGCAACTAAGCGAAATGAAGCCATAGAACGCTTATTTGCCTTCTATCTATGCATTCTGACACTCCAACAATGTTTTCTGCTTCAATTTGACTCATTTTACAAAGGTGCTTATTCCTGGAGTGAATATGCAGTTCTACTCAAGAGTAAGCAACTAAGCGAAATGAAGCCACGGAACGCTTATTTGCCTTCTATCTATGCATTCTGACACTCCAACAATGTTTTCTGCTTCAATTTGACTCATTTTACAAAGGTGCTTATTCCTGGAGTGAATATGCAGTTCTACTCAAGAGTAAGCAAATAAGCGAAATAAAGCCATGGAACGCTTATTTGCCTTCTATCTATGCATTCTGACACTCCAACAATGTTTTCTGCTTCAATTTGACTCATTTTACAAAGGTACTTATTCCTGGAGTGAATATGCAGTTCTACTCAAGAGTAAGCAACTAAGCGAAATAAAGCCACGGAACGCTTATTTGCCTTCTATCTATGCATTCTGACACTCCAACAATGTTTTCTGCTTCAATTTGACTCATTTTAAAAAGGTGCTTATTCCTGGAGTGAACATGGAGTTCTACTCAAGAGTAAGCAACTAAGCGAAATGAAGCCACGGAACGCTTATTTGCCTTCTATCTATGCATTCTGATACTCCAACAATGTTTTCTGCTTCAATTTGACTCATTTTAAAAAGGTGCTTATTCCTGGAGTGAATATGCAGTTCTACTCAAGAGTAAGCAACTAAGCGAAATAAAGCCATGGAACGCTTATTTGCCTTCTATCTATGCATTCTGACACTCCAACAATGTTTTCTGCTTCATTTTGACTCATTTTACAAAGGTGCTTATTCCTGGAGTGAATATGCAGTTCTACTCAAGAGTAAGCAACTAAGCGAAATAAAGCCATGGAACGCTTATTTGCCTTCTATCTATGCATTCTGACACTCCAACAATGTTTTCTGCTTCAATTTGACTCATTTTACAAAGGTGCTTATTCCTGGAGTGAATATGCAGTTCTACTCAAGAGTAAGCAAATAAGCGAAATAAAGCCATGGAACGCTTATTTGCCTTCTATCTATGCATTCTGACACTCCAACAATGTTTTCTGCTTCAATTTGACTCATTTTACAAAGGTACTTATTCCTGGAGTGAATATGCAGTTCTACTCAAGAGTAAGCAACTAAGCGAAATAAAGCCATGGAACGCTTATTTGCCTTCTATCTATGCATTCTGACACTCCAACAATGTTTTCTGCTTCAATTTGACTCATTTTACAAAGGTGCTTATTCCTGGAGTGAATATGCAGTTCTACTCAAGAGTAAGCAAATAAGCGAAATAAAGCCATGGAACGCTTATTTGCCTTCTATCTATGCATTCTGACACTCCAACAATGTTTTCTGCTTCAATTTGACTCATTTTACAAAGGTACTTATTCCTGGAGTGAATATGCAGTTCTACTCAAGAGTAAGCAACTAAGCGAAATAAAGCCACGGAACGCTTATTTGCCTTCTATCTATGCATTCTGACACTCCAACAATGTTTTCTGCTTCAATTTGACTCATTTTAAAAAGGTGCTTATTCCTGGAGTGAACATGGAGTTCTACTCAAGAGTAAGCAACTAAGCGAAATGAAGCCACGGAACGCTTATTTGCCTTCTATCTATGCATTCTGATACTCCAACAATGTTTTCTGCTTCAATTTGACTCATTTTAAAAAGGTGCTTATTCCTGGAGTGAATATGCAGTTCTACTCAAGAGTAAGCAACTAAGCGAAATAAAGCCATGGAACGCTTATTTGCCTTCTATCTATGCATTCTGACACTCCAACAATGTTTTCTGCTTCATTTTGACTCATTTTACAAAGGTGCTTATTCCTGGAGTGAATATGCAATTCTACTCAAGAGTAAGCAAATAAGCGAAATGAAGCCATAGAACGCTTATTTGCCTTCTATCTATGCATTCTGACACTCCAACAATGTTTTCTGCTTCAATTTGACTCATTTTACAAAGGTTCTTATTCCTGGAATGAATATGCAGTTCTACTCAAGAGTAAGCAAATAAGCGAAATGAAGCCATAGAACGCTTATTTGCCTTCTATCTATGCATTCTGACACTCCAACAATGTTTTCTGCTTCAATTTGACCCATTTTACAAAGGTGCTTATTCCTGATGTGAACATGCAGTTCTACTCAAGAGTAAGCAACTAAGCGAAATGAAGCCACGGAACGCTTATTTGCCTTCTATCTATGCATTCTGACACTCCAACAATGTTTTCTGCTTCAATTTGACTCATTTTACAAAGGTGCTTATTCCTGGAGTGAACATGCAGTTCTACTCAAGAGTAAGCAACTAAGCGAAATGAAGCCATAGAACGCTTATTTGCCTTCTATCTATGCATTCTGACACTCCAACAATGTTTTCTGCTTCAATTTGACTCATTTTACGAAGGTGCTTATTCCTGGAGTGAAAATGCAGTTCTACTCAAGAGTAAGCAACTAAGCGAAATGAAGCCATAGAACGCTTATTTGCCTTCTATCTATGCATTCTGACACTCCAACAATGTTTTCTGCTTCAATTTGACTCATTTTACAAAGGTGCTTATTCCTGGAGTGAATATGCAGTTCTACTCAAGAGTAAGCAACTAAGCGAAATGAAGCCACGGAACGCTTATTTGCCTTCTATCTATGCATTCTGACACTCCAACAATGTTTTCTGCTTCAATTTGACTCATTTTACAAAGGTGCTTATTCCTGGAGTGAATATGCAGTTCTACTCAAGAGTAAGCAACTAAGCGAAATAAAGCCACGGAACGCTTATTTGCCTTCTATCTATGCATTCTGACACTCCAACAATGTTTTCTGCTTCAATTTGACTCATTTTAAAAAGGTGCTTATTCCTGGAGTGAACATGGAGTTCTACTCAAGAGTAAGCAACTAAGCGAAATGAAGCCACGGAACGCTTATTTGCCTTCTATCTATGCATTCTGATACTCCAACAATGTTTTCTGCTTCAATTTGACTCATTTTAAAAAGGTGCTTATTCCTGGAGTGAATATGCAGTTCTACTCAAGAGTAAGCAACTAAGCGAAATAAAGCCATGGAACGCTTATTTGCCTTCTATCTATGCATTCTGACACTCCAACAATGTTTTCTGCTTCATTTTGACTCATTTTACAAAGGTGCTTATTCCTGGAGTGAATATGCAATTCTACTCAAGAGTAAGCAAATAAGCGAAATGAAGCCATAGAACGCTTATTTGCCTTCTATCTATGCATTCTGACACTCCAACAATGTTTTCTGCTTCAATTTGACTCATTTTACAAAGGTTCTTATTCCTGGAATGAATATGCAGTTCTACTCAAGAGTAAGCAAATAAGCGAAATGAAGCCATAGAACGCTTATTTGCCTTCTATCTATGCATTCTGACACTCCAACAATGTTTTCTGCTTCAATTTGACCCATTTTACAAAGGTGCTTATTCCTGATGTGAACATGCAGTTCTACTCAAGAGTAAGCAACTAAGCGAAATGAAGCCACGGAACGCTTATTTGCCTTCTATCTATGCATTCTGACACTCCAACAATGTTTTCTGCTTCAATTTGACTCATTTTACAAAGGTGCTTATTCCTGGAGTGAACATGCAGTTCTACTCAAGAGTAAGCAACTAAGCGAAATGAAGCCATAGAACGCTTATTTGCCTTCTATCTATGCATTCTGACACTCCAACAATGTTTTCTGCTTCAATTTGACTCATTTTACGAAGGTGCTTATTCCTGGAGTGAAAATGCAGTTCTACTCAAGAGTAAGCAACTAAGCGAAATGAAGCCATAGAACGCTTATTTGCCTTCTATCTATGCATTCTGACACTCCAACAATGTTTTCTGCTTCAATTTGACTCATTTTACAAAGGTGCTTATTCCTGGAGTGAATATGCAGTTCTACTCAAGAGTAAGCAACTAAGCGAAATGAAGCCACGGAACGCTTATTTGCCTTCTATCTATGCATTCTGACACTCCAACAATGTTTTCTGCTTCAATTTGACTCATTTTACAAAGGTGCTTATTCCTGGAGTGAATATGCAGTTCTACTCAAGAGTAAGCAAATAAGCGAAATGAAGCCACGAAACGCTTATTTACCTTCTATCTATGCATTCTGACACTCCAACAATGTTTTCTGCTTCAATTTGACTCATTTTAAAAAGGTGCTCATTTCTCGAGTGAACATGCATTTCTACTCAAGAGTAAGCAACTACGCGAAATAAACCTATAGAACGCTTATTTTTCTTCTATCTATGCATTCTGACACTCCAACAATGTGTTTTGCTTCAATTTGGCCATTTTACAAAGGCGCTTATTTCTGGAGTGAGCATGCAGTTCTACTCAAGAGTAAGCAACTACGCGAAATAAACCTATAGAACGCTTATTTGTCTTCTATCTATGCATTCTGACACTCCAACAATGTATTCTGCTTCAATTTGGCTCATTTTACAAAGGTGCTTATTTCTGGAGTGAATATGCAGTTCTACTCAAGAGTAAGCAACTAAGCGAAATAAAGCCATAGAACGCTTATTTGCCTTCTATCTAAGCATTCTGACACTCCAACAATGTGTTTTGCTTCAATTTGGCTCATTTTACGAAGGTCCTTATTTCTGGAGTGCAGATGCATTTCTACTCAAGAGTAAGCAACTAAGCGAAATAAAGCCATAGAACGTTTATTTGCCTTCTATCTATGCATTCTGACACTCCAACAATGTGTTTTGCTTCAATTTGGCTCATTTTACAAAGGTGCTTTTTTCTGGAGTGATTATGCAGTTCTACTCAAGAGTAAGCAACTAAGCGAAATAGAGCCATAGAACGCTTATTTGCCTTCTACCTATGCATTCTGACACTCTAACAATGTGTTCTGCTTCAATTTGGCTCATTTTACAAAGGTGCTTATTTCTGGAGTGCAGATGCATTTCTACTCAAGAGTAAGCAACTAAGCGAAATAAAGCCATAGAACGCTTATTTGCTTTCTATCTATGCATTCTGACACTCCAACAATGTGTTCTGCTTCAATTTGGCTCATTTTAAAAAGGTGCTCATTTCTCGAGTGAACATGCATTTCTACTCAAGAGTAAGCAACTACGCGAAATAAACCTATAGAACGCTTATTTTTCTTCTATCTATGCATTCTGACACTCCAACAATGTGTTTTGCTTCAATTTGGCTCATTTTACGAAGGTGCTTATTTCTCGAGTGAACATGCAGTTCTACTCAAGAGTAAGCAACTACCGGTACGTGACATAAACCTATAGAACGCTTATTTGTCTTCTATCTATGCATTCTGACACTCCAACAATGTGTTTTGCTTCAATTTGGCTCACTTTAAAAAGGTGCTTATTTCTGGAGTGCAGATGCATTTCTACTCAAGAGTAAGCAACTAAGCGAAATAAAGCCATAGAACGTTTATTTGCCTCCTATCTATGCATTCTGACACTCCAACAATGTGTTCTGCTTCAATTTGGCTCATTTTACAAAGGTGCTTATTTCTGGAGTGCAGATGCATTTCTACTCAAGAGTAAGCAACTAAACGAAATAAAGCCATACAACGCTTATTTGCCTTCTATCTATGCATTCTGACACTCCAACAATGTGTTTTGCTTCAATTTGGCTCATTTTACAAAGGTGCTTATTTCTGGAGTGCAGATGCATTTCTACTCAAGAGTAAGCAACTAAACGAAATAAAGCCATAGAACGCTTATTTGCCTTCTATCTATGCATTCTGACACTCCAACAATGTGTTCTGCTTCAATTTGGCTCATTTTACAAAGGTGCTTTTTTCTGGAGTGAATATGCAGTTCTACTCAAGAGTAAGCAACTAAGCGAAATAAAGCCATAGAATGCTTATTTGCCTTCTATCTATGCATTCTGACACTCCAACAATGTGTTTTGCTTCAATTTGCCTCATTTTACAAAGGTGCTTATTTCTGGAGTGCAGATGCATTTCTACTCAAGAGTAAGCAACTAAGCGAAATAAAGCCATAGATCGTTTATTTGCCTTCTATCTATGCATTCTGACACTCCAACAATGTGTTTTGCTTCAATTTGGCTCATTTTACAAAGGTGCTTTTTTCTGGAGTGATTATGCAGTTCTACTCAAGAGTAAGCAACTACGCGAAATAAACCTATAGAACGCTTATTCGCCTTCTATCTATGCATTCTGACACTCCAACAATGTATTCTGCTTCAATTTGGCTCATTTTACAAAGGTGCTTATTTCTGGAGTGAACATGCAGTTCTACTCAAGAGTAGGCAACTTAGCGAAATAAAGCCATAGAACGCTTATTTTTCTCCTATCTATGCTTTCTGACACTCCAACAATGTGTTCTGCTTCAATTTGGCTCATTTTACAAAGGTGCTTATTTCTGGAGTGAACATGCAGTTCTACTGAAGAGTAAGCAACTAAGCGAAATAAAGCCATAGAAGGCTTATTTGCCTTCTAGCTATGCATTCTGACACTCCAACAATGTGTTTTGCTTCAATTTGGCTCACTTTAAAAAGGTGCTTATTTCTGGAGTGAACATGCAATTCTACTCAAGAGTATGAACTAAGCGAAATAAACTTATACAACGCTTATTTGTCTTCTATCTATGCATTCTGACACTCCAACAATGTGTTTTGCTTCAATTTGCCTCATTTTACAAAGGTGCTTATTTCTGGAGTGCAGATGCATTTCTACTCAAGAGTAAGCAACTAAGCGAAATAAAGCCATAGAACGTTTATTTGCCTTCTATCTATGCATTCTGACACTCCAACAATGTGTTTTGCTTCAATTTGGCTCATTTTACAAAGGTGCTTTTTTCTGGAGTGATTATGCAGTTCTACTCAAGAGTAAGCAACTAAGCAAAATAAAGCCATAGAACGCTTATTTGCCTTCTACCTATGCATTCTGACACTCTAACAATGTGTTCTGCTTCAATTTGACTCATTTTACAAAGGTGCTTATTCCTGGAGTGAATATGCAGTTCTACTCAAGAGTAAGCAACTAAGCGAAATGAAGCCACGGAACGCTTATTTGCCTTCTATCTATGCATTCTGACACTCCAACAATGTTTTCTGCTTCAATTTGACTCATTTTACAAAGGTGCTTATTCCTGGAGTGAATATGCTGTTCTACTCAAGAGTAAGCAACTAAGCGAAATAAAGCCATAGAACGCTTATTTGCCTTCTATCTATGCATTCTGACACTCGAACAATGTGTTCTCCTTCAATTTGGCTCATTTTACACAGGTGCTTTTTTCTGGAGTGAATATGCAGTTCTACTCAAGAGTAAGCAACTAAGCGAAATAAACCTATAGAACGCTTATTTGCCTTCTATCTATGCATTCTGACACTCCAACAATGTGTTCTCCTTCAATTTGGCTCATTTTACGAAGGTGCTTATTTCTGGAGTGCAGATGCATTTCTACTCAAGAGTAAGCAACGAAGCGAAATAAAGCCATAGAACATTTATTTGCTTTCTATCTATGCATTCTGACACTCCAACAATGTGTTCTGCTTCAATTTGGCTCATTTTACAAAGGTGCTTATTTCTGGAGTGCAGATGCATTTCTACTCAAGAGTAAGCAACTAAACGAAATAAAGCCATACAACGCTTATTTGCCTTCTATCTATGCATTCTGACACTCCAACAATGTGTTTTGCTTCAATTTGGCTCATTTTACAAAGGTGCTTTTTTCTGGAGAGAATATGCAGTAAGAGTAAGCAACTAAGCGAAATAAAGCCATAGAACGCTTATTTGCCTTCTACGTATGCATTCTGACACTCCAACAATGTGTTCTGCTTCAATTTGGCTCATTTAACAAAGGTGCCTATTTCTGGATTGCAGATGCATTTCTACTCAAGAGTAAGCAACTTAGCGAAATAAAGCCATAGAACGTTTATTTGCCTCCTATCTATGCATTCTGACACTCCAACAATGTGTTCTGCTTCAATTTGGCTCATTTTACAAAGGTGCTTTTTTCTGGAGTGAATATGCAGTTCTACTCAAGAGTAAGCAACTAAGCGAAATAAAGCCATAGAATGCTTATTTGCCTTCTATCTATGCATTCTGACACTCCAACAATGTGTTCTGCTTCAATTTGGCTCATTTTACAAAGGTGCTTTTTTCTGGAGTGAATATGCATTTCTACTGAAGAGTAAGCAACTAAGCGAAATAAAGCCATAGAACGCTTATTTGCCTTCTATCTATGCCTTCTGACACTCCAACAATGTGTTCTGCTTCAATTTGGCTCATTTTACAAAGGTGCTTATTTCTGCAGTGCAGATGCATTTCTACTCAAGAGTAAGCAACTAAGCGAAATAAAGCCATAGAACGCTTATTTGCCTTCTATCTATGCATTCTGACACTCCAACAATGTGTTCTGCTTCAATTTGGCTCATTTTACAAAGGTGCTTATTTCTGGAGTGCAGATGCATTTCTCCTCAAGAGTAAGCAACTAAGCGAAATAAAGCCATAGAACGCTTATTTGCTTTCTATCTATGCATTCTAACACTCCAACAATGTGTTCTGCTTCAATATGGCTCATTTTAAAAAGGTGCTTATTTATCGAGTGAACATGCATTTCTACTCAAGAGTAAGCAACTACGCGAAATAAACCTATAGAACGCTTATTTTTCTTCTATCTATGCATTCTGACACTCCAACAATGTGTTTTGCTTCAATTTGGCTCATTTTACAAAGGCGCTTATTTCTGGAGTGAACATGCAGTTCTACTCAAGAGTAAGCAACTACGCGAAATGAAGCCACGGAACGCTTATTCGCCTTCTATCTATGCATTCTGACACTCCAACAATGTATTCTGCTTCAATTTGGCTCATTTTACAAAGGTGCTTATTTCTGGAGTGAACATGCAGTTCTACTCAAGAGTAGGCAACTTAGCGAAATAAAGCCATAGAACGCTTATTTTTCTCCTATCTATGCATTCTGACACTCCAACAATGTGTTTTGCTTCAATTTGGCTCACTTTAAAAAGGTGCTTATTTCTGGAGTGAACATGCAATTCTACTCAAGAGTAAGAACTATGCGAAATAAACCTATAGAACGCTTATTTGCCTTCTATCTATGCATTCTGACACTCCAACAATGTGTTCTCCTTCAATTTGGCTCATTTTACGAAGGTGCTTATTTCTGGAGTGCAAATGCATTTCTACTCAAGAGTAAGCAACTAAGCGAAATAAAGCCATAGAACGTTTATTTGCCTTCTATCTATGCATTCTGACACTCCAACAATGTGTTCTGCTTCAATTTGGCTCATTTTACAAAGGTGCTTATTTCTGGAGTGCAGATGCATTTCTACTCAAGAGTAAGCAACTAAGCGAAATTAAGCCATAGAACGCTTATTTGCCTTCTATCTATGCATTCTGACACTCCAACAATGTGTTTTGCTTCAATTTGGCTCATTTTACAAAGGTGCTTATTTCTGGAATGAATATGTAGTAAGAGTAAGCAACTAAGCGAAATAAAGCCATAGAAGGCTTATTTGCCTTCTAGCTATGCATTCTGACACTCCAACAATGTGTTTTGCTTCAATTCGGCTCACTTTAAAAAGGTGCTTATTTCTGGAGTGAACATGCAATTCTACTCAAGAGTATGAACTAAGCGAAATAAACCTATACAACGCTTATTTGTCTTCTATCTATGCATTCTGACACTCCAACAATGTGTTTTGCTTCAATTTGCCTCATTTTACAAAGGTGCTTATTTCTGGAGTGCAGATGCATTTCTACTCAAGAGTAAGCAACTAAGCGAAATAAAGCCATAGAACGTTTATTTGCCTTCTATCTATGCATTCTGACACTCCGACAATGTGTTTTGCTTCAATTTGGCTCATTTTACAAAGGTGCTTTTTTCTGGAGTGATTATGCAGTTCTACTCAAGAGTAAGCAACTAAGCGAAATAAAGCCATAGAACGCTTATTTGCCTTCTACCTATGCATTCTGACACTCTAACAATGTGTTCTGCTTCAATTTGGCTCATTTTACAAAGGTGCTTATTTCTGGAGTGCAGATGCATTTCTACTGAAGAGTAAGCAACTAAGCGAAATTAAGCCATACAACGCTTATTTGCCTTCTATCTATGCATTCTGACACTCCAACAATGTGTTTTCCTTCAATTTGGCTCATTTTACAAAGGTGCTTTTTTCTGGAGTGATTATGCAGTTCTACTCAAGAGTAAGCAACTAAGCGAAATAAAGCCATAGAACGCTTATTTGCCTTCTACCTATGCATTCTGACACTCCAACAATGTGTTCTGCTTCAATTTGGCTCATTTAACAAAGGTGCCTATTTCTGGATTGCAGATGCATTTCTACTCAAGAGTAAGCAACTTAGCGAAAGAAAGCCATAGAACGCTTATTTGCCTTCTATCTATGCATTCTGACACTCCAACAATGTGTTCTGCTTCAATTTGGCTCATTTTACAAAGGTGCTTTTTTCTGGAGTGAATATGGAGTTCTACTCAAGAGTAAACAACTAAGCGAAATAAAGCCATAGAACACTTATTTGCCTTCTATCTATGCATTCTGACACTCGAACAATGTGTTCTGCTTCAATTTGGCTCATTTTACAAAGGTGCTTTTTTCTGGAGTGAATATGCAGTTCTACTCAAGAGTAAGCAACAAAAGCGAAATAAAGCCATAGAATGCTTATTTGCCTTCTATCTATGCATTCTGACACTCCAACAATGTGTTTTGCTTCAATTTGCCTCATTTTACAAAGGTGCTTATTTCTGGAGTGCAGATGCATTTCTACTCAAGAGTAAGCAACTAAGCGAAATAAAGCCATAGAACGTTTATATGCCTTCTATCTATGCATTCTGACACTCCAACAATGTGTTCTGCTTCAATTTGGCTCATTTTACAAAGGTGCTTTTTTCTGGAGTGAATATGCAGTTCTACTCAAGAGTAAGCAACTAAGCGAAATAAAGCCATAGAATGCTTATTTGCCTTCTATCTATGCATTCTGACACTCCAACAATGTGTTTTGCTTCAATTTGCCTCATTTTACAAAGGTGCTTATTTCTGGAGTGCAGATGCATTTCTACTCAAGAGTAAGCAACTAAGCGAAATAAAGCCATAGAACGTTTATTTGCCTCCTATCTATGCATTCTGACACTCCAACAATGTGTTTTGCTTCAATTTGGCTCATTTTACAAAGGTGCTTTTTTCTGGAGTGTTTATGCAGTTCTACTCAAGAGTAAGCAACTACGCGAAATAAACCTATGGAACGCTTATTCGCCTTCTATCTATGCATTCTGACACTCCAACAATGTGTTCTGCTTCAATTTGGCTCATTTTACAAAGGTGCTTATTTCTGGAGTGCAGATGGATTTCTACTGAAGAGTAAGCAACTAAGCGAAATAAAGCCATAGAAGGCTTATTTGCCTTCTAGCTATGCATTCTGACACTCCAACAATGTGTTTTGCTTCAATTTGGCTCACTTTAAAAAGGTGCTTATTTCTGGAGTGAACATGCAATTCTACTCAAGAGTATGAACTAAGCGAAATAAACCTATACAACGCTTATTTGTCTTCTATCTATGCATTCTGACACTCCAACAATGTGTTTTGCTTCAATTTGCCTCATTTTACAAAGGTGCTTATTTCTGGAGTGCAGATGCATTTCTACTCAAGAGTAAGCAACTAAGCGTAATAAAGCCATAGAACGTTTATTTGCCTTCTATCTATGCATTCTGACACTCCAACAATGTGTTTTCCTTCAATTTGGCTCATTTTACAAAGGTGCTTTTTTCTGGAGTGATTATGCAGTTCTACTCAAGAGTAAGCAACTAAGCGAAATAAAGCCATAGAACGCTTATTTGCCTTCTACCTATGCATTCTGACACTCTAACAATGTGTTCTGCTTCAATTTGGCTCATTTTACAAAGGTGCTTATTTCTGGAGTGCAGATGCATTTCTACTCAAGAGTAAGCAACTAAGCGAAATTAAGCCATAGAACGCTTATTTGCCTTCTATCTATGCATTCTGACACTCCAACAATGTGTTCTGCTTCAATTTGGCTCATTTTACAAAGGTGCTTATTTCTGGAGTGCAGATGCATTTCTCCTCAAGAGTAAGCAACTAAGCGAAATAAAGCCATAGAACGCTTATTTGCTTTCTATCTATGCATTCTGACACTCCAACAATGTGTTCTTCTGCTTCAATTTGGCTCATTTTAAAAAGGTGCTTATTTCTCGAGTGAGCATGCAGTTCTATTCAAGAGTAAGCAACTACGCGAAATAAACCTATAGAACGCTTATTTTTCTTCTATCTATGCATTTTGACACTCCAACAATGTGTTTTGCTTCAATTTGGCTCATTTTACAAAGGCGCTTATTTCTGGAGTGAGCATGCAGTTCTACTCAAGAGTAAGCAACTACGCGAAATAAACCTATAGAACGCTTATTTGCCTTCTATCTATGCATTCTGACACTCCAACAATGTGTTTTGCTTCAATTTGGCTCATTTTACAAAGGTGCTTATTTCTCGAGTGAACATGCAGTTCTATTCAAGATTAAGCAACTACCGGTACGCGAAATAAACCTATAGAACGCTTATTTGTCTTCTATCTATGCATTCTGACACTCGAACAATGTGTTCTCCTTCAATTTGGCTCATTTTACAAAGGTGCTTTTTTCTGGAGTGAATATGCAGTTCTACTCAAGAGTAAGCAACTAAGCCAATTAAAGCCATAGAATGCTTATTTGCCTTCTATCTATGCATTCTGACACTCCAACAATGTGTTCTGCTTCAATTTGGCTCACTTTAAAAAGGTGCTTATTTCTGGAGTGAACATGCAATTCTACTCAAGAGTAAGAACTAAGCGAAATAAACCTATAGAACGCTTATTTGCCTTCTATCTATGCATTCTGACACTCCAACAATGTGTTCTCCTTCAATTTGGCTCATTTTACGAAGGTGATTATTTCTGGAGTGCAGATGCATTTCTACTCAAGAGTAAGCAACGAAGCGAAATAAAGCCATAGAACGTTTATTTGCCTTCTATCTATGCATTCTGACACTCCAACAATGTGTTCTGCTTCAATTTGGCTCATTTTACAAAGGTGCTTATTTCTGGAGTGCAGATGCATTTCTACTCAAGAGTAAGCAACTAAACGAAATAAAGCCATACAACGCTTATTTGCCTTCTATCTATGCATTCTGACACTCCAACAATGTGTTTTGCTTCAATTTGGCTCATTTTACAAAGGTGCTTTTTTCTGGAGAGAATATGCAGTAAGAGTAAGCAACTAAGCGAAATAAAGCCATAGAACGCTTATTTGCCTTCTACCTATGCATTCTGACACTCCAACAATGTGTTCTGCTTCAATTTGGCTCATTTAACAAAGGTGCCTATTTCTGGATTGCAGATGCATTTCTACTCAAGAGTAGGCAACTTAGCGAAAGAAAGCCATAGAACGCTTATTCGCCTTCTATCTATGCATTCTGACACTCCAACAATGTATTCTGCTTCAATTTGGCTCATTTTACAAAGGTGCTTATTTCTGGAGTGAACATGCAGTTCTACTCAAGAGTAGGCAACTTAACGAAATAAACCTATAGAACGCTTATTCGCCTTCTATCTATGCATTCCGACACTCCAACAATGTATTCTGCTTCAATTTGCCTCATTTTACAAAGGTGCTTATTTCTGGAGTGCAGATCCATTTCTACTCAAGAGTAAGCAACTAAGCGAAATAAAGCCATAGAACGTTTATTTGCCTTCTCTCTATGCATTCTGACACTCCAACAATGTGTTCTGCTTCAATTTGGCTCATTTTACAAAGGTGCTTTTTTTTGGCGTGATTATGCAGTTCTACTCAAGAGTAAGCAACTACGCGAAATAAACCTATAGAACGCTTATTTGTCTTCTATCTATGCATTCTGACACTCCAACAATGTGTTTTGCTTCAAATTGGCTCACTTTAAAAAGGTGCTTATTTCTGGAGTGAACATGCAGTTCTACTCAAGAGTAGGCAACTTAGCGAAATAAAGCCATAGAACGCTTATTTTTCTCCTATCGATGCATTCTGACACTCCAACAATGTGTTCTGCTTCAATTTGGCTCATTTTACAAAGGTGCTTATTTCTGGAGTGCAGATGCATTTCTACTCAAGAGTAAGCAACTAAGCGAAATAAAGCCATAGAAGGCTTATTTGCCTTCTATCTATGCATTCTGACACTCCAACAATGTGTTTTGCTTCAATTTGGCTCACTTTAAAAAGGTGCTTATTTCTGGAGTGAACATGCAATTCTACTCAAGAGTATGAACTAAGCGAAATAAACCTATACAACGCTTATTTGTCTTCTATCTATGCATTCTGACACTCCAACAATGTGTTTTGTTTCAATTTGCCTCATTTTACAAAGGTGCTTATTTCTGGAGTGCAGATGCATTTCTACTCAAGAGTAAGCAACTAAGCGAAATAAAGCCATAGAACGTTTATTTGCCTTCTATCTATGCATTCTGACACTCCAACAATGTGTTTTCCTTCAATTTGGCTCATTTTAATAAGGTGCTTTTTTTTGGAGTGATTATGCAGTTCTACTCAAGAGTAAGCAACTAAGCGAAATAAAGCCATAGAACGCTTATTTGTCTTCTATTTATGCATTCTGACACTTCAACAATGTGTTCTGCTTCAATTTGGCTCATTTTACAAAGGTGCTTATTTCTGGAGTGCAGATGCATTTCTACTCAAGAGTAAGCAACTAAGCGAAATAAAGCCATAGAACGCTTATTTTCCTTCTATCTATGCATTCTGACAGTCCAACAATGTGTTCTGCTTCAATTTGGCTCATTTTACAAAGGTGCTTATTTCTGGAGTGCAGATGCATTTCTCCTCAAGAGTAAGCAACTAAGCGAAATAAAGCCATAGAACGCTTATTTGCTTTCTATCTATGCATTCTGACACTCCAACAATGTGTTTTGCTTCAATTTGGCTCATTTTACAAAGGTGCTTATTTCTGGAGTGCAGATGGATTTCTACTGAAGAGTAAGCAACTAAGCGAAATAAAGCCATAGAAGGCTTATTTGCCTTCTAGCTATGCATTCTGACACTCCAACAATGTGTTTTGCTTCAATTCGGCTCACTTTAAAAAGGTGCTTATTTCTGGAGTGAACATGCAATTCTACTCAAGAGTATGAACTAAGCGAAATAAACCTATACAACGCTTATTTGTCTTCTATCTATGCATTCTGACACTCCAACAATGTGTTTTGCTTCAATTTGCCTCATTTTACAAAGGTGCTTATTTCTGGAGTGCAGATGCATTTCTACTCAAGAGTAAGCAACTAAGCGAAATAAAGCCATAGAACGTTTATTTGCCTTCTATCTATGCATTCTGACACTCCAACAATGTGTTTTGCTTCAATTTGGCTCATTTTACAAAGGTGCTTTTTTCTGGAGTGATTATGCAGTTCTACTCAAGAGTAAGCAACTAAGCGAAATAAAGCCATAGAACGCTTATTTGCCTTCTACCTATGCATTCTGACACTCTAACAATGTGTTCTGCTTCAATTTGGCTCATTTTACAAAGGTGCTTATTTCTGGAGTGCAGATGCATTTCTACTGAAGAGTAAGCAACTAAGCGAAATTAAGCCATAGAACGCTTATTTGCCTTCTATCTATGCATTCTGACACTCCAACAATGTGTTTTGCTTCAATTTGGCTCATTTTACAAAGGTGCTTTTTTCTGGAGTGAATATGCAGTAAGAGTAAGCAACTAAGCGAAATAAAGCCATAGAACGCTTATTTGCCTTCTACCTATTTATTCTGACACTCCAACAATGTGTTCTGCTTCAATTTGGCTCATTTAACAAAGGTGCCTATTTCTGGATTGCAGATGCATTTCTACTCAAGAGTAAGCAACTTAGCGAAAGAAAGCCATAGAACGCTTATTTGCCTTCTATCTATGCATTCTGACACTCCAACAATGTGTTCTGCTTCAATTTGGCTCATTTTACAAAGGTGCTTTTTTCTGGAGTGAATATGGAGTTCTACTCAAGAGTAAGCAACTAAGCGAAATAAAGCCATAGAACACTTATTTGCCTTCTATCTATGCATTCTGACACTCGAACAATGTGTTCTGCTTCAATTTGGCTCATTTTACAAAGGTGCTTTTTCTGGAGTGAATATGCAGTTCTACTCAAGAGTAAGCAACTAAGCGAAATAAAGCCATAGAATGCTTATTTGCCTTCTATCTATGCATTCTGACACTCCAACAATGTGTTTTGCTTCAATTTGCCTCATTTTACAAAGGTGCTTATTTCTGGAGTGCAGATGCATTTCTACTCAAGAGTAAGCAACTAAGCGAAATAAAGCCATAGAACGTTTATTTGCCTTCTATCTATGCATTCTGACACTCCAACAATGTGTTTTGCTTCAATTTGGCTCATTTTACAAAGGTGCTTTTTTCTGGAGTGTTTATGCAGTTCTACTCAAGAGTAAGCAACTACGCGAAATAAACCTATGGAACGCTTATTCGCCTTCTATCTATGCATTCTGACACTCCAACAATGTATTCTGCTTCAATTTGGCTCATTTTACAAAGGTGCTTATTTCTGGAGTGAACATGCAGTTCTACTCAAGAGTAGGCAACTTAGCGAAATAAAGCCATAGAACGCTCATTTTTCTCCTATCTATACTTTCTGACACTCCAACAATGTGTTCTGCTTCAATTTGGCTCATTTTACAAAGGTGCTTATTTCTGGAGTGCAGATGGATTTCTACTGAAGAGTAAGCAACTAAGCGAAATAAAGCCATAGAAGGCTTATTTGCCTTCTAGCTATGCATTCTGACACTCCAACAATGTGTTTTGCTTCAATTTGGCTCACTTTAAAAAGGTGCTTATTTCTGGAGTGAACATGCAATTCTACTCAAGAGTATGAACTAAGCGAAATAAACCTATACAACGCTTATTTGTCTTCTATCTATGAATTCTGACACTCCAACAATGTGTTTTGCTTCAATTTGCCTCATTTTACAAAGGTGCTTATTTCTGGAGTGCAGATGCATTTCTACTCAAGAGTAAGCAACTAAGCGTAATAAAGCCATAGAACGTTTATTTGCCTTCTATCTATGCATTCTGACACTCCAAGAATGTGTTTTCCTTCAATTTGGCTCATTTTACAAAGGTGCTTTTTTCTGGAGTGATTATGCAGTTCTACTCAAGAGTAAGCAACTAAGCGAAATAAAGCCATAGAACGCTTATTTGCCTTCTACCTATGCATTCTGACACTCTAACAATGTGTTCTGCTTCAATTTGGCTCATTTTACAAAGGTGCTTATTTCTGGAGTGCAGATGCATTTCTACTCAAGAGTAAGCAACTAAGCGAAATTAAGCCATAGAACGCTTATTTGCCTTCTATCTATGCATTCTGACACTCCAACAATGTGTTCTGCTTCAATTTGGCTCATTTTACAAAGGTGCTTATTTCTGGAGTGCAGATGCATTTCTCCTCAAGAGTAAGCAACTAAGCGAAATAAAGCCATAGAACGCTTATTTGCTTTCTATCTATGCATTCTGACACTCCAACAATGTGTTCTGCTTCAATTTGGCTCATTTTAAAAAGGTGCTTATTTCTCGAGTGAGCATGCAGTTCTATTCAAGAGTAAGCAACTACGCGAAATAAACCTATAGAACGCTTATTTTTCTTCTATCTATGCATTTTGACACTCCAACAATGTGTTTTGCTTCAATTTGGCTCATTTTACAAAGGCGCTTATTTCTGGAGTGAGCATGCAGTTCTACTCAAGAGTAAGCAACTACGCGAAATAAACCTATAGAACGCTTATTTGCCTTCTATCTATGCATTCTGACACTCCAACAATGTGTTTTGCTTCAATTTGGCTCATTTTACAAAGGTGCTTATTTCTCGAGTGAACATGCAGTTCTATTCAAGATTAAGCAACTACCGGTACGCGAAATAAACCTATAGAACGCTTATTTGTCTTCTATCTATGCATTCTGACACTCGAACAATGTGTTCTCCTTCAATTTGGCTCATTTTACAAAGGTGCTTTTTTCTGGAGTGAATATGCAGTTCTACTCAAGAGTAAGCAACTAAGCCAATTAAAGCCATAGAATGCTTATTTGCCTTCTATCTATGCATTCTGACACTCCAACAATGTGTTCTGCTTCAATTTGGCTCACTTTAAAAAGGTGCTTATTTCTGGAGTGAACATGCAATTCTACTCAAGAGTAAGAACTAAGCGAAATAAACCTATAGAACGCTTATTTGCCTTCTATCTATGCATTCTGACACTCCAACAATGTGTTCTCCTTCAATTTGGCTCATTTTACGAAGGTGATTATTTCTGGAGTGCAGATGCATTTCTACTCAAGAGTAAGCAACGAAGCGAAATAAAGCCATAGAACGTTTATTTGCCTTCTATCTATGCATTCTGACACTCCAACAATGTGTTCTGCTTCAATTTGGCTCATTTTACAAAGGTGCTTATTTCTGGAGTGCAGATGCATTTCTACTCAAGAGTAAGCAACTAAACGAAATAAAGCCATACAACGCTTATTTGCCTTCTATCTATGCATTCTGACACTCCAACAATGTGTTTTGCTTCAATTTGGCTCATTTTACAAAGGTGCTTTTTTCTGGAGAGAATATGCAGTAAGAGTAAGCAACTAAGCGAAATAAAGCCATAGAACGCTTATTTGCCTTCTACCTATGCATTCTGAGACTCCAACAATGTGTTCTGCTTCAATTTGGCTCATTTAACAAAGGTGCCTATTTCTGGATTGCAGATGCATTTCTACTCAAGAGTAGGCAACTTAGCGAAAGAAAGCCATAGAACGCTTATTCGCCTTCTATCTATGCATTCTGACACTCCAACAATGTATTCTGCTTCAATTTGGCTCATTTTACAAAGGTGCTTATTTCTGGAGTGAACATGCAGTTCTACTCAAGAGTAGGCAACTTAACGAAATAAACCTATAGAACGCTTATTCGCCTTCTATCTATGCATTCTGACACTCCAACAATGTATTCTGCTTCAATTTGCCTCATTTTACAAAGGTGCTTATTTCTGGAGTGCAGATCCATTTCTACTCAAGAGTAAGCAACTAAGCGAAATAAAGCCATAGAACGTTTATTTGCCTTCTCTCTATGCATTCTGACACTCCAACAATGTGTTCTGCTTCAATTTGGCTCATTTTACAAAGGTGCTTTTTTCTGGCGTGATTATGCAGTTCTACTCAAGAGTAAGCAACTAAGCGAAATAAAGCCATAGAACGCTTATTTGCTTTCTATCTATGCATTCTGACACTCCAACAATGTGTTTTGCTTCAATTTGGCTCACTTTAAAAAGGTGCTTATTTCTGGAGTGAACATGCAATTCTACTCAAGAGTATGAACTAAGCGAAATAAACCTATACAACGCTTATTTGTCTTCTATCTATGAATTCTGACACTCCAACAATGTGTTTTGCTTCAATTTGCCTCATTTTACAAAGGTGCTTATTTCTGGAGTGCAGATGCATTTCTACTCAAGAGTAAGCAACTAAGCGTAATAAAGCCATAGAACGTTTATTTGCCTTCTATCTATGCATTCTGACACTCCAACAATGTGTTTTCCTTCAATTTGGCTCATTTTACAAAGGTGCTTTTTTCTGGAGTGATTATGCAGTTCTACTCAAGAGTAAGCAACTAAGCGAAATAAAGCCATAGAACGCTTATTTGCCTTCTACCTATGCATTCTGACACTCTAACAATGTGTTCTGCTTCAATTTGGCTCATTTTACAAAGGTGCTTATTTCTGGAGTGCAGATGCATTTCTACTCAAGAGTAAGCAACTAAGCGAAATTAAGCCATAGAACGCTTATTTGCCTTCTATCTATGCATTCTGACACTCCAACAATGTGTTCTGCTTCAATTTGGCTCATTTTACAAAGGTGCTTATTTCTGGAGTGCAGATGCATTTCTCCTCAAGAGTAAGCAACTAAGCGAAATAAAGCCATAGAACGCTTATTTGCTTTCTATCTATGCATTCTGACACTCCAACAATGTGTTCTGCTTCAATTTGGCTCATTTTAAAAAGGTGCTTATTTCTCGAGTGAGCATGCAGTTCTATTCAAGAGTAAGCAACTACGCGAAATAAACCTATAGAACGCTTATTTTTCTTCTATCTATGCATTTTGACACTCCAACAATGTGTTTTGCTTCAATTTGGCTCATTTTACAAAGGCGCTTATTTCTGGAGTGAGCATGCAGTTCTACTCAAGAGTAAGCAACTACGCGAAATAAACCTATAGAACGCTTATTTGCCTTCTATCTATGCATTCTGACACTCCAACAATGTGTTTTGCTTCAATTTGGCTCATTTTACAAAGGTGCTTATTTCTCGAGTGAACATGCAGTTCTATTCAAGATTAAGCAACTACCGGTACGCGAAATAAACCTATAGAACGCTTATTTGTCTTCTATCTATGCATTCTGACACTCGAACAATGTGTTCTCCTTCAATTTGGCTCATTTTACAAAGGTGCTTTTTTCTGGAGTGAATATGCAGTTCTACTCAAGAGTAAGCAACTAAGCCAATTAAAGCCATAGAATGCTTATTTGCCTTCTATCTATGCATTCTGACACTCCAACAATGTGTTCTGCTTCAATTTGGCTCACTTTAAAAAGGTGCTTATTTCTGGAGTGAACATGCAATTCTACTCAAGAGTAAGAACTAAGCGAAATAAACCTATAGAATGCTTATTTGCCTTCTATCTATGCATTCTGACACTCCTACAATGTGTTCTCCTTCAATTTGGCTCATTTTACGAAGGTGATTATTTCTGGAGTGCAGATGCATTTCTACTCAAGAGTAAGCAACGAAGCGAAATAAAGCCATACAACGCTTATTTGCCTTCTATCTATGCATTCTGACACTCCAACAATGTGTTTTGCTTCAATTTGGCTCATTTTACAAAGGTGCTTTTTTCTGGAGAGAATATGCAGTAAGAGTAAGCAACTAAGCGAAATAAAGCCATAGAACGCTTATTTGCCTTCTACCTATGCATTCTGACACTCCAACAATGTGTTCTGCTTCAATTTGGCTCATTTAACAAAGGTGCCTATTTCTGGATTGCAGATGCATTTCTACTCAAGAGTAGGCAACTTAGCGAAAGAAAGCCATAGAACGCTTATTCGCCTTCTATCTATGCATTCTGACACTCCAACAATGTATTCTGCTTCAATTTGGCTCATTTTACAAAGGTGCTTATTTCTGGAGTGAACATGCAGTTCTACTCAAGAGTAGGCAACTTAACGAAATAAACCTATAGAACGCTTATTCGCCTTCTATCTATGCATTCTGACACTCCAACAATGTATTCTGCTTCAATTTGCCTCATTTTACAAAGGTGCTTATTTCTGGAGTGCAGATCCATTTCTACTCAAGAGTAAGCAACTAAGCGAAATAAAGCCATAGAACGTTTATTTGCCTTCTCTCTATGCATTCTGACACTCCAACAATGTGTTCTGCTTCAATTTGGCTCATTTTACAAAGGTGCTTTTTTCTGGCGTGATTATGCAGTTCTACTCAAGAGTAAGCAACTAAGCGAAATTAAGCCATAGAACGCTTATTTGCCTTCTATCTATGCATTCTGACACTCCAACAATGTGTTCTGCTTCAATTTGGCTCATTTTACAAAGGTGCTTATTTCTGGAGTGCAGATGCATTTCTCCTCAAGAGTAAGCAACTAAGCGAAATAAAGCCATAGAACGCTTATTTGCTTTCTATCTATGCATTCTGACACTCCAACAATGTGTTCTGCTTCAATTTGGCTCATTTTAAAAAGGTGCTTATTTCTCGAGTGAGCATGCAGTTCTATTCAAGAGTAAGCAACTACGCGAAATAAACCTATAGAACGCTTATTTTTCTTCTATCTATGCATTTTGACACTCCAACAATGTGTTTTGCTTCAATTTGGCTCATTTTACAAAGGCGCTTATTTCTGGAGTGAGCATGCAGTTCTACTCAAGAGTAAGCAACTACGCGAAATAAACCTATAGAACGCTTATTTGCCTTCTATCTATGCATTCTGACACTCCAACAATGTGTTTTGCTTCAATTTGGCTCATTTTACAAAGGTGCTTATTTCTCGAGTGAACATGCAGTTCTATTCAAGATTAAGCAACTACCGGTACGCGAAATAAACCTATAGAACGCTTATTTGTCTTCTATCTATGCATTCTGACACTCGAACAATGTGTTCTCCTTCAATTTGGCTCATTTTACAAAGGTGCTTTTTTCTGGAGTGAATATGCAGTTCTACTCAAGAGTAAGCAACTAAGCCAATTAAAGCCATAGAATGCTTATTTGCCTTCTATCTATGCATTCTGACACTCCAACAATGTGTTCTGCTTCAATTTGGCTCACTTTAAAAAGGTGCTTATTTCTGGAGTGAACATGCAATTCTACTCAAGAGTAAGAACTAAGCGAAATAAACCTATAGAATGCTTATTTGCCTTCTATCTATGCATTCTGACACTCCTACAATGTGTTCTCCTTCAATTTGGCTCATTTTACGAAGGTGATTATTTCTGGAGTGCAGATGCATTTCTACTCAAGAGTAAGCAACGAAGCGAAATAAAGCCATACAACGCTTATTTGCCTTCTATCTATGCATTCTGACACTCCAACAATGTGTTTTGCTTCAATTTGGCTCATTTTACAAAGGTGCTTTTTTCTGGAGAGAATATGCAGTAAGAGTAAGCAACTAAGCGAAATAAAGCCATAGAACGCTTATTTGCCTTCTACCTATGCATTCTGACACTCCAACAATGTGTTCTGCTTCAATTTGGCTCATTTAACAAAGGTGCCTATTTCTGGATTGCAGATGCATTTCTACTCAAGAGTAGGCAACTTAGCGAAAGAAAGCCATAGAACGCTTATTCGCCTTCTATCTATGCATTCTGACACTCCAACAATGTATTCTGCTTCAATTTGGCTCATTTTACAAAGGTGCTTATTTCTGGAGTGAACATGCAGTTCTACTCAAGAGTAGGCAACTTAACGAAATAAACCTATAGAACGCTTATTCGCCTTCTATCTATGCATTCTGACACTCCAACAATGTATTCTGCTTCAATTTGCCTCATTTTACAAAGGTGCTTATTTCTGGAGTGCAGATCCATTTCTACTCAAGAGTAAGCAACTAAGCGAAATAAAGCCATAGAACGTTTATTTGCCTTCTCTCTATGCATTCTGACACTCCAACAATGTGTTCTGCTTCAATTTGGCTCATTTTACAAAGGTGCTTTTTTCTGGCGTGATTATGCAGTTCTACTCAAGAGTAAGCAACTAAGCGAAATAAAGCCATAGAACGCTTATTTGCCTTCTACCTATGCATTCTGACACTCCAACAATGTGTTCTGCTTCAATTTGGCTCATTTTACAAAGGTGCTTATTTCTGGAGTGCAGATGCATTTCTACTCAAGAGTAAGCAACTAAGCGAAATAAACCTATAGAACGCTTATTTTTCTTCTATCTATGCATTCTGACACTCCAACAATGTGTTCTGCTTCAATTTGGCTCATTTTACAAAGGTGCTTATTTCTGGAGTGCAGATGCATTTCTCCTCAAGAGTAAGCAACTAAGCGAAATAAAGCCATAGAACGCTTATTTGCTTCCTATCTATGCATTCTGACACTCCAACAATGTGTTTTGCTTCAATTTGGCTCATTTTACAAAGGCGCTTATTTCTCAAGTGAACATTCAGTTCTACTCAAGAGTAAGCAACTACGCGAAATAAACCTATAGAACGCTTATTTGTCTTCTATCTATGCATTCTGACACTCCAACAATGTGTTTTGCTTCAAATTGGCTCACTTTAAAAAGGTGCTTATTTCTGGAGTGAACATGCAGTTCTACTCAAGAGTAGGCAACTTAGCGAAATAAAGCCATAGAACGCTTATTTTTCTCCTATCGATGCATTCTGACACTCCAACAATGTGTTCTGCTTCAATTTGGCTCATTTTACAAAGGTGCTTATTTCTGGAGTGCAGATGCATTTCTACTCAAGAGTAAGCAACTAAGCGAAATAAAGCCATAGAACGCTTATTTGCCTTCTATCTATGCATTCTGACAGTCCAACAATGTGTTCTGCTTCAATTTG
This sequence comes from Zootoca vivipara, assembly GCF_963506605.1. Taxonomy (NCBI): domain Eukaryota; kingdom Metazoa; phylum Chordata; class Lepidosauria; order Squamata; family Lacertidae; genus Zootoca; species Zootoca vivipara. Next base: position 5,136,880 of record NC_083278.1, on the reverse strand, counting down.
GCTCATTTTACAAAGGTGCTTATTTCTGGAGTGCAGATGCATTTCTCCTCAAGAGTAAGCAACTAAGCGAAATAAAGCCGTAGAACGCTTATTTGCTTTCTATCTATGCATTCTGACACTCCAACAATGTGTTTTGCTTCAATTTGGCTCATTTTACAAAGGCGCTTATTTCTGGAGTGAACATGCAGTTCTACTCAAGAGTAAGCAACTACGCGAAATAAACCTATAGAACGCTTATTTGTCTTCTATCTATGCATTCTGACACTCCAACAATGTGTTTTGCTTCAAATTGGCTCATTTTAAAAAGGTGCTTATTTCTGGAGTGAGCATGCAGTTCTACTCAAGAGTAAGCAACTACGCGAAATAAACCTATAGAACGCTTATTCGCCTTCTATCTATCGCCTTCTATCTATGCATTCTGACACTCCAACAATGTATTCTGCTTCAATTTGGCTCATTTTACAAAGGAGCTTATTTCTGGAGTGAACATGCAGTAAGCAACTAAGCGAAATAAAGCCATAGAACGCTTATTTGCCTTCTACCTATGCATTCTGACACTCCAACAATGTGTTCTGCTTCAATTTGGCTCATTTTACAAAGGTGCTTATTTCTGGAGTGCAGATGCATTTCTACTCAAGAGTAAGCAACTAAGTGAAATAAAGCCAAAGAACGCTTATTTGCCTTCTATCTATGCATTCTGACACTCCAACAATGTGTTCTGCTTCAATTTGGCTCATTTTAAAAAGGTGCTTATTTCTGGAGTGCAGATGCATTTTTCCTCAAGTGTAAGCAACTAAGCGAAATAAAGCCATAGAACGCTTATTTGCTTTCTATCTATGCATTCTGACACTCCAACAATGTGTTCTGCTTCAATTTGGCTCATTTTAAAAAGGTGCTTATTTCTCGAGTGAACATGCATTTCTACTCAAGAGTAAGCAACTACGCGAAATAAAGCCTCTTCCCGGCTTGAAGGGAGGAGGGGTTGTGGGCTGCACGCGGGCTTCACGTGGGGGGGGATGGCTAGCATTCCCCCCAGCCCATTGGTTCCCCTCCTGTCGCGGCGCGCCTACGGTGCGACCAATCAGGGCACACCTCGTGGGCGTGGCTTGGCAATATAAGCGGGCCCGCGGCAGGAGCTCGTCCTCTTGCCTTCGGCTCACCTCACCTTTTAATCGCTGGGTGGATCGCTGCAGAAATCGCTGCAGTGCGGACCTCCTGGATTGCTGAAAATCACTTGAAATCACTTAAAAAACGGCGTTTTTAAACGCCACCTTTCTCTTCTAGCAGGCGGCGACCTCACTGGGACCGAGACAGGCTTTCCTTAGGTGCCGCTCGGATCGCGCAGCTTGCCCGGCGCCCAGCCGTGCGCTCCATCGTTGAATTCGCTCCCCCCTGAACAGGCGCTGCTTCGCCCCACGCTGATCGGAAGAAGCTGCGGTGGGAGCCTCTGCTTTTAGTCAAAAAAGCCACCCCTTCACGTGCGGGGCTCGCGCCCGCCGATTACTGTGCCCGGGGCCGCCCAGCTGCTTCCTTGTGCCGAGGACACTTCCGGCTTGCCTCTTCCAAGCGGAACGCCGCGCTTCGCATCGGGGAACCTCTCCTGCACGGCATTCTTTCCCGGAGCTCTCACGGAACGCAGGGTATCGTTATTTACTTTCCCTCCAGGTTCTGCTTTTGTATCGTGACGGGGCTGTGGGATTCTTAGCTGGGTGTGCATTGCCTTATCGGCGCGCTGCTGCTTTCGGCCGCGCTTCTGAACGTTTGTGGGGGTTGCCATAGCAACGATCTCGTTTGACTGCTTCCTTTCCTGGGGCTTGTGCGATACCAAGGCTCTTATTAGCCGTATGCGCAGTGCCTTTATGAGCACTCTGTTACCTCTGGCCTGAGCTTGCCAGGGCTGGTGGGATCGCCATAGGAAAAGTCTCGCTTTTCAAGCGTCCCAGCTTTTCCCGCGACGCCAGTAGCCTGTTCCTGTAGGAAGTACTCTGGTAGGTCGCCATCTTTGGTGTGGCCACGTGGGCCTCCCCGGCGGCCATTTTAAGTGGGTCACCACTGCACCTCCCTCCCGGTCCGCCATTTTGAAGAGGTCTTTTTGCCACCTTGTCGGTAGCCATTTTGAGTGGACCACGTGCACCCATTTTGGATCGTCATTTTGGGAAGGTCGTTGCTCACGCATCCTGCTGGTCGACATTTTGTGAGTGGCACGTGTAGCCATCCCCCTCCACCCACCCCATTTCCAAGCCTTTTCCCACTCGTTGTCATATTTTAAGGGAATTTTTTCAGGTTTCCCCGCCTGTTTGCATTGGCTAGGGATTGCATGTGGTCTCCTTGCTGCCTTTGTTAGATTTATACCAAAATTTATACGCTACTTGCCTGGCCTCTCCGTTTATCTCAATTAGATTGGTGCTATTAAAGTTAGATATTTGCTATCAAGTAAACCCAGGGGGCTTTTCATTGGTGATTGCTGTCATTTAACCAATTCTCCAGCGCATCCAACAGACATTTTTGCTTGTTTTATGAGTTTGCCTGAACTAACCACTACACCATAGTAATTGTTTGAAATTGTTTAGCTGCTTACCTTATTCATCAGTCATTTCGAATGCTATAATTTGGCCCCCTTATAACTGATCAGGGTATTTAGTAGATAGTTTATAGTGGCCTTCCGTTTTAGTTCCTTTTAAATCGCTTCAGGTTTTTTTTTTCTGATAAATTGAATCCTAGAATCAATTCCTGGGATTTGTGGGACACTGTGGGTTAAACCACCTTCCCTAGAGCTTGCTGATCAGAAGGTCGGCGGTTCGGATCCCCGCATCGGGGGGCTACTGCTGTTTGGTCCCAGCTCCTGCCAACGTAGCAGTTCGAAAGCACGTTAAAGTGCAAGTACACCGGGCCAGTTAACAGGCTTATTTGGGTTCATTACTTAATTATTCTAGGATCTCATACGCGGGATATAGCGCTTCTTTCAATTAGAACGGTTTGTCAGTTGCCTTGCCCCCAGGAGGCTTCCTTGCCTCCACAGGTAGCATTTTAATCTCCATTTTGCCGTATTGCGTGCCTGGTAAGTTGAAATTGTAGAGTAGGCACCTTACAGCTTTACACTTTTACAAGAAATCACATCTTGCCACTAATTATAACTTCCCCATTCAGCCCTCGGATTGAGTGTGTTACCTCTGTTGCTTTTGCCTTTACATTTCGGATCGCGCTGTGACCAGGTGTGATGGCCCCAAAGCGCAAACAGACCGGGCCTGCAGCTGTACCTAGCAAAAGGCCCGCCACCAACGCAAACACTGCCTCCAGTGCTCCTATGGTCACCACTATTTCCATCCCTTCGGAAGCCATGGCTAACTTGTTCTCAGGTCTCCAGAACTTCTTTCAACAGGTATCAAAGCCGGGGGTTTCAATACAGGGGCTCCCTGCCGAGGGGTCCCAGGACTTCGTCGCAGACATGCCAAGAGAAGATGAGGTGCGCCCTGGCACCTCTGCTTCCTGTAACACAGCCAGGGCTGGTCGCATTGGAACCAGATCCCAATCTGCTTCTACTGCGCCTACAACCTCCTCTGATCCTGTGGGCACTGGGCCTTCTACGCCTAGCAGTAATAATTCTGTTTCTCAGTTATCCCTTGGTACCCCCACTTGTTTGCGCGATCCTTCTCAGGGTACTCAGTCTAGGTCAAGGAGCTTGTCTTCAAACACCACCTCCGATGGCGAGAATCAGGATCCTGCGCAACCCACGAGTTCCAAGAAGAATACGGAACAGTCGGACAGGTCGGAAAAAGAAGCACCACAAAAAACCAGCAAAAAGAAGACCAAGAAGACCAAGCATATGGATCCCCATGATGACTCAGGTACTTCTTCTTCTAGCTCTGATGATGAAGACCCCACCTTAGAGGGTTATTGGGGCGAGGGTGAGGAACTTGTGGGCTTGCCTGTTTGGGCGCACGAGAGGCGCGCAAACTCGCATCGTAAGACCTTCAATGGTACGCTCGAGTGGAGAGACGGTGCATTGGTACCGGAAGTAAAGAAATCCACATTCGCGTCTTCAGATTTCATTTTAGGTAATCATTTGTCTAATAAAAAGCGGAACAGGATCCTTAATGGGGATTATGTCGACATATTTACTCTCCTTCCGCCAGCTAAGATAAAGGGAAAAGGGGAAAAGAAGAATATTTATGGCAAACGTAGATACCGGGAACCTAGGGCCGAGCGGACCTTCGAAAACTGGCTGGATGGTTTTCAAGTTTATATGGGCACCATTGTGGCTTGCTACCCAAAAAGAGCAATGCACCTCTTGGCCTACATGGCTCATGTCAGAAAAGCTTATGCCCTAGCCGGCGAGGGTCCTGCATTACTGTATGACGAGGACTTTCATAGGAATGCCTCCCTGTTGTCCAGCACTAGGTGGGACTTGAGGGACCAGAATTTCTGGGGCGAGCATGTGGGCCCATACATTGAGAAGAAACAGCCAGACACATTTCGATCAGCAAAGACGGAATATAAAAAATCTACCCGCCGCCTTGTGTGCTGGGAATTCAACAAGGGCACCTGTGGCAGGGCTTATTGCAAATACAGCCACGAGTGCGAAAAATGCCAGGGTTCACACCCAGCCACGGCCTGCTTCAAAGGCAGGCAGTCCTTTCGAGGGAGGCGGGGTAACTTTCAGCAGGGGTCAAGGGGTGGATCAGCTGCCGGTCAGGGCATGTCAGGTAACCGCTACTGATCTGTCCTTGGCCTTGGCTTACTCCCCGATTAAACTAGACCCCCTTAAGTCCCTGCTACAACTTTATCCTAACATCGCAGCAGCCAAATATCTATGGGAGGGTTTTTCCTCAGGTTTCAGAATCCCAGTTGCTATCCCCCCCTTGTCAGGCGAACCACCTAATCAGAAATCTGTTAGGGAGATGCCCGAGGTTGCTAGGAAAAAGATATCTAAGGAGGTTACTGCGGGAAGGGTTGCTGGCCCATTCAAAGCACCCCCCATGTCAAATTTACATATTTCACCATTGGGTATAGTTCCAAAAAAAAACCCCGGGGAATTTAGACTCATTCACAATCTTTCTTATCCTAAGGGTTTCTCAGTCAATGATGGCATCCCCCAGGAACTGTGCACTGTCAAGTACGCCTCTTTCGATCAGGCTATCAAACTTATCAGGCGGTTTGGCAAGGGCGCCCTTCTGGCCAAATGCGATATTGAATCGGCTTTCCGCCTTCTACCGGTACATCCCCATGATTTCAGGTGGCTAGGCTTCAAATTTGAAGGGGCCTACTTTGTGGACAAGGCCATGCCCATGGGCTGCTCTGTGGCGTGTTCCGCATTCGAGGCCTTTAGCACCTTCCTGGATTGGGCCCTACGTTTTAGAACAGGTCTGGAGGGTGTCACACACTACCTGGATGACTTTCTCTTTTGTGGCGGAGCAAATAACCAAGATTGTGCTTATCTCCTAGAAGCCTTTGCCTCCTTAACTGCTTATTTGGGGGTACCTCTGGCCGCGGAAAAGACAGAGGGACCTGTGTCTACTATAACATACCTGGGAATCGAACTGGACACAGTTGCGCAGACTTCACGGCTACCAAGAGAAAAGTTGGCAGCTTTAAAGCGAACTATCTCAGAGCTGCTACCCCTGAAAAAAGTGACCCTTAAACAGATCCAGTCCCTCCTGGGCCATCTTAACTTCGCTTGTCGGGTGGTATCTCCCGGGCGCCCCTTCTGTGCCAGATTGGCCAGATTATCTGCAGGTATCAAAAAACCTCATCATAGGGTGCGCCTTAACAAGGGGGTAAAGTCTGACATGGAGGTATGGTTAGAATTCCTTGAGAATTATAACGGGGTTTCCCTTTGGCAGGATAATCTAAGGCTCCAGGTGGATTTCCAGGTGCAGTCGGACGCTGCCGGCTCCCTCGGGTTTGGTGTTTATTTTCGTGGCCGGTGGTGTGCGCAACGGTGGCCACTCGCGTGGCAAAATAAGCCTATTACCCGCGATTTAACCTTCTTGGAATTCTTTCCCATTGTTGTAGCTGTGCACTTATGGGCAGAGGAGTTCAAGAACCACCGTGTATGCTTTTGGACTGATAACCAGGCTGTTGTTGGCGTCCTTTCCAGGCAATCCTCCCGATCCTCTAGGGTTTCTGCCTTGCTACGTGCCTTCGTCCTTCTGTGCTTAAAATTAAACATTTATTTCTCATCCAGATTCGTGCCAGGTGTTAATAACGATATTGCGGACGCTTTATCTCGTTTCCAGATGGACCGTTTCCGCTCTCTAGCGCCAGAGGCTCAGGAGTTGCCGGAAGCTTTCCCGGAACACCTTTGGAATCTTGGGAACGAGATGTCTTAGAGGGAGTATTGGCGTCGGTTGCCCCCTCCACTCTTAACACCTACAAGAGAGCTTGGTCCGACTTCAGTGATTTTAGGATTAAAAAATTGGGGTCAGGTCCTAATCTCCCTCCCAATAAGCATGAGGTCCTGATGTATCTTACAAACTTAAGGCGATTGGGCAGGGCCGCAAGGACCCTTCAAATTCAAACTGCTGCAATTTCCTTCTTTAGTAAGGCCAGCTATTCTATTGACCCTTGTGCGGATTTCCTAGTCCGGAAGGCTCTAGAGGGTTGGCGCAGACTTCAGCCTCCGCGTAAGGATTGTCGCAAGCCAATAACCTTTGATATCTTGATGAAAATTCACAAACTTCTCAGGGACCTTTGCTGGTCCAAATATGAGGCTAGACTTTTCTCCGCAGCCTTTTCAATCGCCTTCTTCGGTGCCCTTAGGGTTGGCGAAGTAGTGTGTGAGGGCCCGTCCAAAAGATTCAGAAGGGGCATTCTGCTTTCGGACTTGTCATTATCCAGCACTGAATTGGTAGTCTGCATTCGTCAATCTAAGACTGACCAGCAAGGGAAGGGTACCTTAATGCGGTTACCCGCTACGGGCCAGATTGGCCCATGCCCAGTAAAGGACACCAGACGTTTTCTACATCTAAGGCCCCCTTCGCCAGGCCCACTACTGATTCATGCAGATCGTTCCCCCTTGACACGCCACCAATTCACGCGCGTCATGCGCCAGGCAATATCGTCTTGTGGCCTATCCCCCTCCGAATTTGCAGCCCATTCCTTTCGAATTGGGGCCGCCACTACTGCGGTGCACATGGGATTGTCCGCTGAAAGGATTAAGGATATGGGCCGGTGGAAGTCCAAAGCATACAAGGGATACCTCCGCCCCGCTAAGTAGTGTCTTACACATGGCAGCCACACTTATGTCTTCTCCTTTATTTCGCTTTCAGGACCGCTAATTAAGATTTGGATGGTGGGTCATAGCATCATGCATTGGGCCCGCGCACGCGCCTGCGACCAAAACCTTGGTCCTAATCTTGGGCTGCCACGCTGTTTCAGAGTCACTTGGATTACTAGACGGGGCATGCGCTGGTCCGAATTCCTACCAGCTGTAATGGCCAAGGTTGCCTCGTGTGGTCCCCCCGACATCCTGGTCGTGCAACTTGGCGAGAACGATCTGGCTTATCGGAAAGGCCAAGATTTAAAATGGAATATATTTCGGGACTTTGACGATCTGTTGGCTGCTTGCCCGAACGTGACCATTTGTTGGTCTTCACTGCTCGAGAGGCGCATTTGGCGCGATTGCGGTTCACCAGCCGCTGTGAACAAAGCGAGGAAGTTTCTGGATTTGGCTGTGGCCAAAAAGATCCGGGCCTTGAATGGACTTGTGATACCACACCCTGCTATAACCTTCCGAGAGGAACGCTTTTACCGCAATGATGGCGTGCATCTGTCAGATGATGGCAACGATGTCTGGCTGACTGATATCCTGGTTGCTATTAGGTATTGGTTGCGGAGGTAAAGGTATTGGCGGCGAGCCCTTTCGGGCCCGATTGGCGGTAGGCATTGGATTATTTCTCGAAGGGTCCAGATGTGGTGGGGAGGTTGCTGCCATCACCTCCCCAAAATGCGGAGGAGTACTCCCTTAAGGAGTCCAAGGGGCGTTGCCAAGTCCGAAACCGTGGAAGGTGAGGGCCTGAGGGCACGACCCCGAATGGTGGCCCCAGGATGGGTACCTAGTTGATGTGCATCGCAGGACCCATCCAATGGTGGTTAACCCTTCACAGACTGCCAGCAGAGCGGGCTGGAGTCGGATATAGTCGGTTAGATCCAATGCCTATGCCAATACCTCTCTTCTTCCGTAATCAATAAAGTTGTGGCCTATTCGACCCATTAACCTTAAGCTATGTGTCCTGTGTCTTTATTTCTTCCGGGGAGACCGCGTGCATTGCCACACAAAGCCTCTTCCCGGCTTGAAGGGAGGAGGGGTTGTGGGCTGCACGCGGGCTTCACGTGGGGGGGGGATGGCTAGCATTCCCCCCAGCCCATTGGTTCCCCTCCTGCCGCGGCGCGCCTACGGTGCGACCAATCAGGGCACACCTCGTGGGCGTGGCTTGGCAATATAAGCGGGCCCGCGGCAGGAGCTCGTCCTCTTGCCTTCGGCTCACCTCACCTTTTCCCACCCACCTCCCCCCGTTCAGGCAGGGTTTCCGTCCTTGACGTTGCCTACGGACTTCGGTTGGTCGCCGTATTCGGGGCCTGGTAGGAGTTTTTCCCACCTGGCAAATTGGCTCAGGCCAGGTGGTTTTCGCCTACCTCGTGGTAATCGTCACAACTTGGTTTTGGCGGTAGGCATTGGATTATTTCTCGAAGGGTCCAGATGTGGTGGGGAGGTTGCTGCCATCACCTCCCCAAAATGCGGAGGGGTACTCCCTTAAGGAGTCCAAGGGGCGTTGCCAAGTCCGAAACCGTGGAAGGTGAGGGCCTGAGGGCACGACCCCGAATGGTGGCCCCAGGATGGGTACCTAGTTGATGTGCATCGCAGGACCCATCCAATGGTGGTTAACCCTTCACAGACTGCCAGCAGAGCGGGCTGGAGTCGGATATAGTCGGTTAGATCCAATGCCTATGCCAATACCTCTCTTCTTCCGTAATCAATAAAGTTGTGGCCTATTCGACCCATTAACCTTAAGCTATGTGTCCTGTGTCTTTATTTCTTCCGGGGAGACCGCGTGCATTGCCACACAAACCTATAGAACGCTTATTTTTCTCCTATCTATGCATTCTGACACTCCAACAATGTGTTTTGTTTCAATTTGGCTCATTTTACAAAGGCGCTTATTTCTGGAGTGAACATGCAGTTCTACTCAAGAGTAAGCAACTACGCGAAATGAACCTATAGAACGCTTATTTGTCTTCTATCTATGCATTCTGACACTCCAACAATGTGTTTTGCTTCAAATTGGCTCATTTAAAAAAGGTGCTTATTTCTGGAGTGAGCATGCAGTTCTACTCAAGAGTAAGCAACTACGCGAAATAAACCTATAGAACGCTTATTTGTCTTCTATCTATGCATTCTGACACTCCAACAATGTATTCTGCTTCAATTTGGCTCATTTTACAAAGGTGCTTATTTCTCGAGTGAACATGCAGTTCTACTCAAGAGTAAGTGTCACAGTGGCCGGAGTGGACTACTTCAGAGTAACGACGCTACGCAGCTCTGCATTTTATTCTTTTATTGGTGCTGCGTATTTACAGTGCTCAAGTCATTGCTATTTACACGGAGCGAGGTTGTCAGTCGGTTTCAGAACCTCCTAATGGCTTTTGGCGCGTCTTTCTCCAACACAAAAGCTTTGGCAGACCCATCCTCTTGCCCCTCCTCTTCCTGCGTAATTCTGGAGTTGGAGGGATGGGTCTTCCCCCCTTGCTTGCCCCTTCCTGTCCCACCTGGGACCCTGGCTCCTCTACCTTGCCTGAGCCTCGGACACGACTTCCTGCTTCCCCACTGGAATCGGAACTCTCCCTGCTTTCCCCTTTGCTCGGGGACGGGCTTGAACTCAGGAGGGGAGGGACTTCGCGATATCCCCTGTCCCTCACATCCACCCCCCTCCCAAGCTCTCCTTCACCCCTCCCCAGGCCCCCCCCATGTGTCGGTGACGACTGGAAGCCTAAGAACTCAGTGCTCTCCGAGCCCGTTGGTGTGAATACCTCCCCCCAGTCCTGCGAGCCCCCCCCTTCCGCCTGGGCGGACGGGAATCCCAAAAAGTCCGTGGCGTCAGAGCTGGTGGGGGTAAAAACGTTCTGCCAATCTGCTCCTTCCTCTGACTGGGTGGATCTCGGTGACACCCATACCTCATCCTCTGGTTCCTCAAACTCCGCTTCCCAGCGCCATGGTGAGCTGCTCTCCCGTGCCTCCTCCTCCTCCCCCTCCCTTTCCATGTGCCAGGGCTTGGGTCTGTGGGGAAAGAGGGCGTGAAATTCTTCCACCAAGAATTCCTCCTGTATCTGAGTGGCTGGGACCCATTCATTCTGGGACGGTGGAGCATCCTCCCATGCCATGAGGTACTCCAGTCCCCCCACCCCCCACCTTGAATCCAGGATGGCCGTGGCCTCATTGAGTTGCTCCCTGCCTTCCCTCTCCCCCCCTCCCTCGGGGGTTTGTTCGCTGTCACGGAGCCTGCTGCTTTCCCTGTACGGCGACAGCAGCGATCTATGAAACACTGGATGCACCCTCATGTCCTCTGGCAGTGCCAGCCTGTATGCCACCGGGTTTACCTGTTGCGTGACCGTGAAGGGGCCCAGCCTTTTGGGTGCCAGCTTTTTGCACCTCCCTCTGGTGGGAAGGCCCTCCGAGGACAACCACACCTTGTCCCCCACCCTGATGACCTCCCCTTGTCGCCTGTGGCGATCTGCCCCCTTTTTGTACGCTTCCTTGGCCCTCTCCAAGTGTTCTCTGAGCTGCTGGTGCACCGTCTCCAGTTCCTCTGCCCAATCCTCAGCCTGCGGGCCCTCCTCCTCCTCCTCCTCCCTCTCCCTCTCTGGGAAAGATCTGAGGTCGCGCCCGTAATTGGCCTTAAAGGGCGACACCCCTGTGGAGACGTGCACTGCATTGTTGTAGGCAAATTCTGCTAGTGGCAAGCGATCCACCCAGTCCGTTTGCCGCTGGCTGACGTAGCATCTCAGGTACTGCTGCAGAATGGCGTTGACCCTCTCCGCTTGTCCGTTGGTCTGCGGGTGTCTAGCCGTCGACAAGCTGACCTCCACCTGCAGGAGGTTCATGAGCCGCCGCCAGAACCTGGAAACAAATTGGCGGCCACGATCCGAAATAACCCTTAAAGGTAATCCATGCAGTCTGAAAATGTGATCAACAAACAGTTTGGCTGTCTCTTCTGCCGAGACTGCCCTGGCACACGGTATAAAGTGACACATTTTGGACATAAGGTCCACCACCACCAACACTGCAGTCTTACCCCTGGACGAAGGCAGATCTGTGATGAAGTCCATGGACACCACTTCCCACGGCCTGTGTGGTGTGGCTAAGGGCTCCAGCAACCCCGGTGGCGCTGCTCTGACCACCTTCGCCCGCTGGCAGGTGGTACAGCCCCTTACATAGTCTCGAACATCTTCCCGCACCCCTGGCCACCAGAAGTGTCTCATGACTAGGTGAGCGGTTTTGTCCCTTCCAAAATGCCCCGCTGTAGGGTTGTCGTGCATCTGCTTGAGGACCGTACGTCGAAGCTGGGTGGTGGGTAGGTACAGCGCATCCTTGTAGAAAAGCAGCCCTCTGCGTTCTGCAAAGTCTTTTGCCTGCTCCCTCCCCCCTCTCAGTTCTCTGAAGATGCGGTTGGCAAATTCATCCGCTGCCGTCAGTGCTGCGAGTTCTGCCTCGCTCACCACAGCTGCTCCGCAGGACCATGCCGACGGGGGGAAAATGTGCCTTGGGGCTGGTGGCGCCTCCTCCTCCATGTACTCTGGCTTGCGGGAGAGGGCATCCGCCCTGACATTCTGCTCCCCCGGGATGTAGTGGATGGAGAAGTTGAAGTTCGAGAAGAACTCTGCCCACCGTATCTGCCGCTGGTTGAGCACCCTGGCAGTTCTCCAGAACTCCAGGTTCTTGTGGTCTGTGCACACCTGGATGGGGTGCTTCGCGCCCACCAGGAAGTGTCGCCAGTGCTGGAACGCAGCGTAGATCGCAAGAAGTTCCCTATCAAACACTGTGTAGTTGCGTTCAGGCTGTGTCAGCTTCCTGGAGAAGAAGGCACAGGGTCTCCACTCCCTGTTGGCGTCCAGTTGCAACAAAATTGCGCCCACAGCTTTTTCAGAAGCATCTGTCTCAATGCGTAGGGGCGCGTCCTGCACCACATGGAACAGGTTTTGGTCTGAGGCGAACACTCTCTTGAGGCTTTCGAACGCTGCTTGCGCCTCTGGTGTCCACTTGAACTTCTGCTTGCCTCTCAGGCAGTCCGTGATGGGAGCCGTAACGCGAGAGAAGTTCTTGATGAACTTCCTGTAGAAGTTAGCGAAGCCTAGTAGGCGTTGGGCATCTTTGCGCGTCCTGGGGCTGTGCCAGTCCAGGATGGCCTGCACCTTGTCCTTGTCCATCGCCAGCCCCTTGTCTGACAGCTTGTAGCCCAGGAAGTCCACCTCTTTGGTGTGAAACTTGCACTTCTCCAGCTTCACATACAGGTGGTTCTCCTTCAGGCGTTGCAACACCTCTCTGACATCTTTCACATGCTGCACTGGGTCATTCGAGTAGATAAGGATGTCATCTAGGAAGACCAAGCATTTCCTGAAAAGGAGGGACCCCAGGACGTGGTGCATGAAGGCCTGGAAGCATGCTGAGCCCCCTTGCAAACCGAAGGGCATCACCAGATATTCAAAAGAGCCCAGAGGCGTGAACATCGTGGTTTTCCATTCATCTCCTTCCCGGATCCTGATCAAGTTGTACGCCCCCCTTAGGTCCAGCTTGGTGAAAATCTTGCCCCTGCGTGCCGCTGTCAGGAGATCATCCACTCTGGGCATGGGGAAAGCCACGGGCTCTGTCACCGAATTCAGCCGTCTAAAGTCCACCACAAGACGGCGCTGTTGCGTGTCTTTCTTGTCCACCCAGAAGACCGGGCTGCCCCCTGCTGCCTTGCTTTCCCTTATGAACCCCCGCTTGAGGTTCTTGTCGATGAAAGCGCGCAGATCCTCCAGCTCCTGGTCTGACATGGCGTACAGCTTGGCTGGGGGTATCGTCGCCCCTGGCACCAGGTTGATCTGGCAGTCAAAAGGCCTGTGCGGGGGTAGGTGGTCGGACTCCGCTTCGCTGAAGACCTCCTGCAGGTCCCAGTACTGCTTGGGTATTGCCTCACCCCCTTTGATATGCATGGTGGCCACCGTGGCTATCGGAGGCCCCTCCCCTGGTTGGTGCTGCATGCAATGTTCCAGACAAAAGTCTGACCCAAACGTGATGCACCTCTGGTGCCAACTGATGGAGGGGTCGTGGCGCGCCAGCCAGCTCATGCCCAAGACGATGGGGGGGTCTGAGATGGTGGTGACGTTGAACGCCAGTGTCTCTGAGTGCCTTCCCACCGTCATTCTCATGGGGGGGGTTTGATGTGTGATGGCCCCTCCCAGCAGCTCCCTGCCGTCAATGGTTGCTACGTGCAGAGGAAAATCCAACTGCAAAAGCTGGATTTGGTGCTCTTCTGCAAAGCTTCTCGAGAAGAAGTTGGCGGACGCCCCACTGTCAATTAAGGCGAGGACCGTCAGGGGATAGCCATTTGGGAGCGTTAGCGTCACTTCTAGAACCACTCCTGCTCTGGGAGGGGTGGGCTGGCTCTGCACCTCTCTGTGCGGGTGGGCGGGCTGGGGCTGTTGTCTGCTGACTGTGCCTGGCTGCTGCCCCTTGTCTCCTGCAGCCAGGCTTTCCCGTTTCCCTGCTGTGGTGCTGCGTCAGTGGGGGAGGGCACCACCGTTCCCGCCTTTCCTTGCCACTCCCTGCGATGTGGGCAGTCTCTGACGAGATGCTGGGGTGAGTTGCAGAGAAAGCAATTCCCGCCCCTTCCCTCCTTGCGTCTTGGCGCCGCTGGGGTTTGAAAAGCCCGCGCGCGCGCGCTATCAATCTGCATGGGCTCCTGGTCCTGGCTGGCTCCAGGCGTGGCCTGAAAGGGTTGTTGAGGGAGTGGCTTCTCCTGCGACCGTGGGAACCAAGCCCGCTTTGCGCGCGTCGCTTGCTTGTCGTTCCACCGGGATTCCTGCCTCACCCCCACCGCCAGAGCTGCTTTGCTCAGCTGATCCATAGTACTGGGCTTTGGACCTCTCGAGAGTTCATCCTTCACCTCCTCGCTCAAACCCAAGTAAAACGCAGCTTGCATGGGAGGCGAATCCAAAACCCACCCCAGTCTGTGCACCAGCATGGTGAATTTCGCCCAATATGCGCGAACTGTCATATTTCCTTGGCGTAAATTATGCAGTTCCTCCTTAGTCTGGTCCAAATGACTATCGGACGAATACATCGTCCTCAAACCTTCTAGAAATTGTTGGACATTTTTCATGCAAGGATTCTTGGTTGCGATTAATGGTCTTAGCCACTCCCTGGCTGCTCCGGTGAGATGTTCCACAATAAACGCTACTCTGTGCTCATCATCGGGGAACTCATTCTGGTGCAGCTCAAGAGCATACACGATCTCAGTCTCAAAGCCCTGAAACTCCTTCGGGTCTCCATTGAACTTGCTTACAAGGGTCCCTGCTCTCCTTCCTGGCAGCACTTGGACTTGGGGAGCCCCTCCCGCCTTGTTTTTCTCTGCATCCAGCTTGTTTTGGAGGTCTACCGCCACCGCCCTTAAATGCTGCTCTTTTTCCTGGAGCTCTCTCACCTGTTCCGCAAGTTGTAGCCGGTCGTCCTGGACCTTCTTAGTCTCCTCTTTAGCTGCCTTCAATTCTCCCTGCGCCTGCAGCGACAGCTGTTGCAGTTCTAGCTGGGCTTGCTCAGCGATCTGCCGCCACTTCTCCGCCTCGGACACGCTCATCCCGGCAACTCCGAAGTAGCCCAAAAATGATTAGGAGGTTGCTGTCACAGTGGCCGGAGTGGACTACTTCAGAGTAACGACGCTACGCAGCTCTGCATTTTATTCTTTTATTGGTGCTGCGTATTTACAGTGCTCAAGTCATTGCTATTTACACGGAGCGAGGTTGTCAGTCGGTTTCAGAACCTCCTAATGGCTTTTGGCGCGTCTTTCTCCAACACAAAAGCTTTGGCAGACCCATCCTCTTGCCCCTCCTCTTCCTGCGTAATTCTGGAGTTGGAGGGATGGGTCTTCCCCCCTTGCTTGCCCCTTCCTGTCCCACCTGGGACCCTGGCTCCTCTACCTTGCCTGAGCCTCGGACACGACTTCCTGCTTCCCCACTGGAATCGGAACTCTCCCTGCTTTCCCCTTTGCTCGGGGACGGGCTTGAACTCAGGAGGGGAGGGACTTCGCGATATCCCCTGTCCCTCACAGTAAGCAACTACCGGTACGCGAAATAAACCTATAGAATGCTTATTTGTCTTCTATCTATGCATTCTGACACTCCAACTATGTGTTTTGCTTCAATTTGGCTCACTTTAAAAAGGTGCTTATTTCTGGAGTGAACATGCAATTCTACTCAAGAGTAAGAACTAAGCGAAATAAAGCCATAGAACGCTTATTTGCCGTCTACCTATGCATTCTGACACTCCAACAATGTGTTCTGCTTCAATTTGGATCATTTAACAAAGGTGCCTATTTCTGGATTGCAGATGCATTTCTACTCAAGAGTAAGCAACGTAGCGAAATAAAGCCATAGAACGCTTATTTGCCTTCTATCTATGAATTCTGACACTCCAACAATGTGTTCTGCTTCAATTTGGCTCATTTTACAAAGGTGCTTTTTTCTGGAGTGAATATGCAGTTCTACTCAAGAGTAAGCAACTAAGCGAAATAAAGCCATAGAACGCTTTTTTGCCTTCTATCTATGCATTCTGACACTCGAACAATGTGTTCTGCTTCAATTTGGCTCATTTTACAAAGGTGTTTTTTTCTGGAGTGAATATGCAGTTCTACTCAAGAGTAAGCAACTAAGCGAAATAAAGCCATAGAATGCTTATTTGCCTTCTGTCTATGCATTCTGACACTCCAACAATGTGTTCTGCTTCAATTTGGCTCATTTTACAAAGGTGCTTATTTCTGGAGTGCAGACGCATTTCTCCTCAAGAGTAAGCGACTAAGCGAAATAAAGCCATAGAACGCTTATTTGCTTTCTATCTATGCATTCTGACACTCCAACAATGTGTTCTGCTTCAATTTGGCTCATTATAAAAAGGTGCTTGTTTCTCGAATGAACATGCATTTCTACTCAAGAGTAAGCAACTACGCGAAATAAACCTATAGAACGCTTATTTTTCTTCTATCTATGCATTCTGACACTCCAACAATGTGTTTTGCTTCAATTTGGCTCATTTTACAAAGGCGCTTATTTCTGGAGTGAACATGCAGTTCTACTCAAGAGTAAGCAACTACGCGAAATAAACCTATAGAACGCTTATTTGCCTTCTGTCTATGCATTCTGACACTCCAACAATGTGTTCTGCTTCAATTTGGCTCATTTTACAAAGGTGCTTATTTCTGGAGTGCAGATGTATTTCTACTGAAGAGTAAGCAACTAAGCGAAATAAAGCCATAGAAGGCTTATTTGCCTTCTATCTATGCATTCTGACACTCCAACAATGTGTTCTGCTTCAATTTGGCTCATTTTACAAAGGTGCTTATTTCTGGAGTGCAGATGCATTTCTACTCAAGAGTAAGCAACTAAGCGAAATAAAGCCATACAACGCTTATTTGCCTTCTATCTATGCATTCTGACATTGCAACAATGTGTTCTGCTTCAATTTGGCTCATTTTACAAAGGTGCTTATTTCTGGAGTGCAGATGCATTTCTCCTCAAGAGTAAGCAACTAAGCGAAATAAAGCCATAGAACGCTTATTTGCTTTCTATCTATGCATTCTGACACTCCAACAATGTGTTCTGCTTCAATTTGGCTCATTTTAAAAAGGTGCTTGTTTCTCGAGTGAACATGCATTTCTACTCAAGAGTAAGCAACTACGCGAAATAAACCTATAGAACGCTTATTTTTCTTCTATCTATGCATTCTGACACTCCAACAATGTGTTTTGCTTCAATTTGGCTCATTTTACAAAGGCGCTTTTTTCTGGAGTGAACATGCATTTCTACTCAAGAGTAAGCAACTACGCGAAATAAACCTATAGAACGCTTATTTTTCTTCTATCTATGCATTCTGACACTCCAACAATGTGTTTTGCTTCAAATTGGCTCATTTTACAAAGGTGCTTATTTCTGGAGTGAACATGGAGTTCTACTCAAGAGTAAGCAACTACGCGAAATAAACCTATAGAACGCTTATTTGTCTTCTATCTATGCATTCTGACACTCCAACAATGTGTTTTGCTTCAAATTGGCTCATTTTACAAAGGTGCTTATTTCTGGAGTGAACATGCAGTTCTACTCAAGAGTAAGCAACTAAGCGAAATAAAGCCATAGAACGCTTATTTGCCTTCTATCTATGCATTCTGACACTCTAACAATGTGTTTTGCTTCAATTTGGCTCATTTTACATACGTGCTTATTTCTCGAGTGAACATGCATTTCTACTCAAGAGTAAGCAACTAAATGAAATAAAGCCATAGAACGCTTATTTGTCTTCTATCTATGCATTCTGACACTCCAACAATGTGTTTTGCTTCAAATTGGCTCATTTTACAAAGGTGCTTATTTCTGGAGTGAACATGCAGTTCTACTCAAGAGTAAGCAACTAAGCGAAATAAAGCCATAGAACGCTTATTTGCCTTCTATCTATGCATTCTGACACTCTAACAATGTGTTTTGCTTCAATTTGGCTCATTTTACATAGGTGCTTATTTCTCGAGTGAACATGCATTTCTACTCAAGAGTAAGCAACTAAATGAAATAAAGCCATAGAACGCTTATTTGCCTTCTATCTATGCATTCTGACACTCCAACAATGTGTTCTGCTTCAATTTGGCTCATTTTACAAAGGTGCTTTTTTCTGGAGTGAATATGCAGTAAGAGTAAGCAACTAAGCGAAATAAAGTTGATGAGGAATATGATGAGGAATATGACGACAAGCAACCAAGTCAGTCCTCTGGGAATATGCAGGTAACCTTGGAAGGGACAGCACATGGAAGAATCCCAACCAAGCCTATGAAGAGTCGTGTAGTGGTGATTGGGGATTCCCTACTGAGGGGTACAGAAGCAGTAATCTGTGGGCCTGACAAGATGTCTCGAGAGGTGTGCTGTCTACCTGGGGCCAAGATCAAAGATGTAACAGAACGGCTGCAAGGAATCATAAAACCCACCGACAAATACCCCTTCCTTTTGGTGCATGTGGGAACCAATGACACTGCAAGCCATAGCTTACAGAAGATCAAAAATGATTATGAGGCTCTGGGCAGGAAGATGAAGCAATTAGATGCACAAATTGTCATCTCTTCTGTCCTCCCAGTTGAACGACATGGCCCAGGGAGAGAGGGAAAAATAGGGGAAGTGAACAACTGGCTTCGCAAATGGTGCAAACAGGAACGGTTTGGATTCCTAGATCACGGTCTGCAGTTTCTTGAAGATGGACGTCTGGCAAGTGATGGACTGCACCTCACAAAAGTTGGGAGGAATGTTTTTGCCACGAAACTCAAAAACCTCATCAGGAGGGCTTTAAACTGACTTATGTGGGGGAGGGAGACAGTGGTCCTGAAGGTAGGAGTCTATCAAATGCTGAAGATGATCATCCGAATGTCAAGGACCAAATGGAGCAAGCAGCATGCAGACCTAGTGGTGGGACGAAAATATCCTTAAATAAGAGACATGGGGGAATGATCAACGGTCTTCAATGTCTGTATACTAATGCACAGAGCATGGGAAATAAACAAGATGAACTTGAGCTCTTGGTACAGCAAACTAAATATGACATAATAGGCATCACTGAAACCTGGTGGGATGAGTCTCATGACTGGAATGTAGTAATAGAGGGATACAATCTATTTAAGAGAAATAGACCAAACAGGAAAGGAGGAGGAGTAGCTTTATATGTTAGGGATATGTATACCTGTGAAGAGATCCAGGATTTAAAACTTCAAAGCCAAATTGAGAGTATCTGGGTCAAAATTAAGGGTGAGAAAAACAACAGTGATCTCATTGTGGGAGTTTACTATAGATCCCCAAGCCAAACTGAGGACACAGACGATGCCTTCCTGGAACAGATGGCCAAGCATTCCAAAGGCAGTGAGATAGTAGTAATGGGGGATTTCAACTATCCTGATATTTGTTGGATGTCAAACTCAGCCAAGAGCATAAGGTCGAACAGATTCCTCACTGGCCTTGCAGACAACTTCATTGTCCAGAAAGTGGGAGAAGCAACAAGAGGATCAGCCATTTTAGATCTGGTCCTAACCAATAGTGATGACTTGGTTAGTGGGGTAGAAGTGGCAGGATCATTAGGTGGGAGTGACCATGCTCTTCTGGAGTTTATTATCCAGCGGAAAGGATAAACCAAGCATACTAAGGTCCAAATTCTAGACTTTAAGAAAGCCAACTTTAGAAAACTTAGGGAAACGCTGGGTGAAATCCCATGGACAGTAATACTAAAAGGGAAGGGAGTTCATGATGGTTGGGAGTTTGTTAAAAGGGAGATATTAAAAGCACAACTTCAGGCAATACCAATGAGACGGAAACATGGAAGGTGCCTAAAGAAGCCAGGCTGGCTATCTAAAGAACTTTTGACTTAGTTAAGATTTAAAAGGGATATGTACAAGAAATGGAAAAGGGGGGAAATCTCCAGAGAGGAATTCAAACATATAGCCAGCACGTGTAGAGACAAAGTCAGAAAAGCTAAAGCACAGAATGAACTCAGGCTCGCCAGAGAGGTTAAAAGCAACAAAAAGGGCTTTTATGGGTATGTCCGTAGCAAAAGGAAAAACAAGGAAACAGTGGGGTCACTCAGAGGAGAAGATGGTGAAATGCAAACAGGGGACAGAGAAAGGGCAGAACTCCTCAATGCCTTCTTTGCCTCAGTCTTCTCCAAGAAAGAAAAAAACGCCCGACCTGAAGAATATGGAGCAGATGATTCAGCAGGGGAAACACAGCCCAGAATAAGTAAGGAGGTAGTACAAGAATACTTGGCTAGTTTAGATGTATTCAAGTCTCCAGGGCCAGATGAACTACATCCAAGAGTATTAAAAGAACTGGCAGAGGTGATTTCAGAACCACTGGCAATAATCTTTGAAAAATCCTGGAGAACAGGCGAAGTTCCAGCAGACTGGAGGAGGGCAAATGTTGTCCCTATTTTCAAAAAGGGGAAAAGAGAGGACCCAAACAATTACCGCCCAGTCAGCCTGACATCAATACCAGGAAAGATTCCAGAGCAGATCATTAAGCAAACAGTCTGTGAGCACCTAGAAAGAAACTCTGTGATCACTAAAAGTCAGCATGGGTTCCTGAAAAATAAGTCATGTCAGACTAATCTGATCTCATTTTTTGACAGAATTACAAGCCTGGTAGATGAAGGGAACGCTGTGGATGTAGCCTATCTTGATTTCAGCAAGGCCTTTGACAAGGTGCCCCATGATATTCTTGTAAAGAAGCTGGTAAAATGTGGGCTAGACAATGCTACCATTCAGTGGATTTGAAGCTGGCTTACTGACCGAACCCAAAGGGTGCTCATCAATGGCTCCTCCTCATCCTGGAGAGTAGTGACTAGTGGGGTGCCACAGGGTTCTGTCTTGGGCCCAGTCTTGTTCAACATCTTTATCAATGACTTGGATGATGGGCTTGAGGGAATCCTGAGCAAGTTTGCAGATGACACCAAATTGGGAGGGGTGGCTAACACCCCAGAGGACAGGATCACACTTCAGAATGACCTTAACAGATTAGACAACTGGGCCAAAGCAAACAAGATGAATTTTAACAAGGAGAAATGTAAAGTACTACACTTGGGCAAAAAAAATGAAAGGCACAAATACAGGATGGGAGACACCTGGCTTGAGAGCAGTACATGTGAAAAGGATCTAGGAGTTTTGGTTGACCACAAACTTGACATGAGTCAGCAGTGTGATGCAGCAGCTAAAAAAGCCAATGCAATTCTGGGCTGCATCAATAGGAGTATAGCATCTAGATCAAGGGAAGTAATAGTACCACTGTATTCTGCTCTGGTCAGACCTCACCTGGAGTATTGTGTCCAGTTCTGGGCACCACAGTTCAAGAAGGATACTGATAAGCTGGAACGTGTCCAGAAGAGGGCAACCAAAATGGTCAAAGGCCTGGAAACAATGCCTTATGAGGAACGGCTTAGGGAGCTGGGTATGTTTAGCCTGGAGAAGAGAAGGTTAAGGGGTGATATGATAACCATGTTCAAATATATAAAAGGATGTCATATAAAGTAGGGAGAAAGGTTGTTTTCTGCTGCTCCAGAGAAGCGGACATGGAGCAACGGATTCAAACTACAAGAAAGAAAATTCCACCTAAACATTAGGAAGAACTTCCTGACAGTAAGAGCTGTTCGGCAGTGGAATTTGCTGCCAAGGAGTGTGGTGGAGTCTCCTTCTTTGGAGGTCTTTAAGCAGAGGCTTGACAGCCATCTGTCAGGAATGCTTTGATGGTGTTTCCTGCTTGGCAGGGGGTTGGACTGGATGGCCCTTGTGGTCTCGTCCAACTCTATGATTCTATGATTCTATAAAGCCATTGAACGCTTATTTGCCTTCTACCTATGCATTCTGACACTCCAACAATGTGTTCTGCTTCAATTTGGCTCATTTAACAAAGGTGCCTATTTCTGGATTGCAGATGCATTTCTACTCAAGAGTAAGCAACTTAGCGAAATAAAGCCATAGAACGCTTATTTGCCTTCTATCTATGCATTCTGACACTCCAACAATGTGTTCTGCTTCAATTTGGCTCATTTTACAAAGGTGCTTTTTTCTGGAGTGAATATGCAGTTCTACTCAAGAGTAAGCAACTAAGCGAAATAAAGCCATAGAACGCTTATTTGCCTTCTATCTATGCATTCTGACACTCGAACAATGTGTTCTGCTTGAATTTGGCTCATTTTACAAAGGTGCTTTTTTCTGGAGTGAATATGCAGTTCTACTCAAGAGTAAGCAACTAAGCGAAATAAAGCCATAGAACGCTTATTTGCTTTCTATCTATGCATTCTGACACTCCAACAATGTGTTCTGCTTCAATTTGGCTCATTTTACAAAGATGCTTATTTCTGGAGTGCAGATGCATTTCTCCTCAAGAGTAAGCAACTAAGCGAAATAAAGCCATAGAATGCTTATTTGCTTTCTATCTATGCATTCTGACACTCCAACAATATGTTTTGCTTCAAATTGGCTCATTTTAAAAAGGTGCTTATTTCTGGAGTGAACATGCAGTTCTACTCAAGAGTAAGCAACTACGCGAAATAAACCTATAGAACGCTTATTTGTCTTGTGTCTATGCATTCTGACACTCCAACAGTGTGTTTTGCTTCAATTTGCCTCATTTTATAAAGGTGCTTATTTCTGGAGTGCAGATGCATTTCTACTCAAGAGTAAGCAACTAAGCGAAATAAAGCCATAGAACGCTTATTTGCCTTCTATCTATGCATTCTGACACTCCAACAATGTTTTCTGCTTCAATTTGACTCATTTTACAAAGGTGCTTATTCCTGGAGTGAATATGCAATTCTACTCAAGAGTAAGCAACTAAGCGAAATAAAGCCATAGAACGCTTATTTGCCTTCTATCTATGCATTCTGACACTCGAACAATGTGTTCTGCTTCAATTTGGCTCATTTTACAAAGGTGCTTTTTTCTGGAGTGAATATGCAGTTCTACTCAAGAGTAAGCAACTAAGCGAAATAAAGCCATAGAATGCTTATTTGCCTTCTATCTATGCATTCTGACACTCCAACAATGTGTTCTGCTTCAATTTGGCTCATTTTACAAAGGTGCTTATTTCTGGAGTGCAGATGCATTTCTACTGAAGAGTAAGCAACTAAGCGAAATAAAGCCATAGAAGGCTTATTTGCCTTCTATCTATGCATTCTGACACTTCAACAATGTGTTCTGCTTCAATTTGGCTCATTTTACAAAGGTGCTTATTTCTGGAGTGCAGATGCATTTCTACTCAAGAGTAAGCAACTAAGCGAAATAAAGCCATAGAACGCTTATTTGCCTTCTATCTATGCATTCTGACACTCCAACAATGTGTTCTGCTTCAATTTGGCTCATTTTACAAAGGTGCTTATTTCTGGAGTGCAGATGCATTTCTCCTCAAGAGTAAGCAACTAAGCGAAATAAAGCCGCAGAACGCTTATTTGCTTTCTATCTATGCATTCTGACACTCCAACAATGTGTTCTGCTTCAATTTGGCTCATTTTAAAAAGGTGCTTATTTCTCGAGTGAACATGCAGTTCTACTCAAGAGTAAGCAACTACGCGAAATAAACCAATAGAACGCTTATTTTTCTTCTATCTATGCATTCTGACACTCCAACAATGTGTTTTGCTTCAATTTGGCTCATTTTACAAAGTCGCTTATTTCTGGAGTGAACATGCAGTTCTACTCAAGAGTAAGCAACTTCGCGAAATAAACCTATAGAACGCTTATTTGTCTTCTATCTATGCATTCTGACACTCCAACAATGTGTTTTGCTTCAAATTGGCTCATTTTACAAAGGTGCTTTTTTCTGGAGTGATTATGCAGTTCTACTCAAGAGTAAGCAACTACGCGAAATAAACCTATAGAACGCTTATTTGTCTTGTGTCTATGCATTCTGACACTCCAACAATGTGTTCTCCTTCAATTTGGCTCATTTTACAAAGGTGCTTATTTCTGGAGTGCAGATGCATTTCTCCTCAAGAGTAAGCAACTGAGCGAAATAAAGCCATAGAACGCTTATTTGCTTTCTATCTATGCATTCTGACACTCCAACAATGTGTTCTGCTTCAATTTGGCTCATTTTAAAAAGGTGCTTATTTCTCGAGTGAACATGCATTTCTACTCAAGAGTAAGCAACTACGCGAAATAAACCTGTAGAACGCTTATTTTTCTTCTATCTATGCATTCTGACACTCCAACAATGTGTTTTGCTTCAATTTGGCTCATTTTAAAAAGGTGCTTTTTTCTGTAGTGAACATGCAGTTCTACTCAAGAGTAAGCAACTACGCGAAATAAACCTATAGAACGCTTATTTGCTTTCTATCTATGCATTCTGACACTCCAACAATGTGTTCTGCTTCAATTTGGCTCATTTTAAAAAGGTGCTTATTTCTCGAGTGAACATGCATTTCTACTCAAGAGTAAGCAACTACGCGAAATAAACCTATAGAACGCTTATTTTTCTTCTATCTATGCATTCTGACACTCCAACAATGTGTTTTGCTTTAATTTGGCTCATTTTACAAAGGCTCTTATTTCTGGAGTGAACATGCAGTTCTACTCAAGAGTAAGCAACTACGCGAAATAAACCTATAGAACGCTTATTTGTCTTCTATCTATGCATTCTGACACTCCAACAATGTGTTTTGCTTCAAATTGGCTCATTTTACAAAGGTGCTTATTTCTGGAGTGAACATGCAGTTCTACACAAGAGTAAGCAACTAAGCGAAATAAAGCCATAGAACGCTTATTTGCCTTCTATCTACGCATTCTGACGCTCCAACAATGTGTTTTGCTTCAATTTGGCTCATTTTACAAAGTAGCTTATTTCTGGAGTGAACATGCAGTTCTACTCAAGAGTAAGCAACTAAGCGAAATAAACCTAGAGAATGCTTATTTGTCATCTATCTATGCATTCTGACACTCCAACAATGTGTTTTGCTTCAATTTGGCTCATTTTAAAAAGGTGCTCATTTCTGGAGTGAACATGCAATTCTACTCAAGAGTAAGCAACTACGCGAAATAAACCTATAGAACGCTTATTTGTCTTCTATCTATGCATTCTGAAACTCCAACAATGTATTCTGCTTCAATTCGGCTCATTTTACAAAGGTGCATATTTCTGGAGTGAACATGCAGTTCTACTCAAGAGTAAGCAACTAAGCGAAATAAAGCCATAGAACGCTTTTTTGCCTTCTATCTATGCATTCTGACCCTCCAACAATGTGTTTTGCTTCAATTTGGCTCATTTTACAAAGTTGCTTATTTCTGGAGTGAAAATGCAGTTCTACTCAAGAGTAAGCAACTAAGCGAAATAAACCTAGAGAATGCTTATTTGTCTTCTATCTATGCATTCTGACACTCCAACAATGTGTTTTGCTTCAATTTGGCTCATTTTAAAAAGGTGCTCATTTCTGGAGTGAACATGCAATTCTACTCAAGAGTAAGAACTAAGCGAAATAAACCTATAGAACGCTTATTTGTCTTCTATCTATGCATTCTGACATTCCAACAATGTGTTTCACTTCAAGTTGTCTATTTTTACAAGTGCTTATTTCTGGAATGCTCATGCATATCTACTCAAGAGTAAGCAAATAAGCGAAATAAACCCATAGAACGCTTATTTGTCTTCTATTTATGCATTCTGACACTCCAACAATGTTTTTCTCTCCATGTTGCCTTATTTTAGGAAGTTGCTTTTTTCTGTAGTGAACATGCAGTTCTACTCAAGAGTAAGCAACTACGCGAAATAAAGCAATAGAACGCTTATTTGTCTTCTGTCTATGCATTCTGACACTCCAACAATGTGTTCTGCTTCAATTTGGCTCATTTTACAAAGGTGCTTATTTCTGGAGTGCAGATGCATTTCTCCTCAAGAGTAAGCAACTAAGCGAAATAAAGCCATAGAACGCTTATTTGCTTTCTATCTATGCATTCTGACACTCCAACAATGTGTTCTGCTTCAATTTGGCTCATTTTAAAAAGGTGCTTATTTCTCGAGTGAACATGCATTTCTACTCAAGAGTAAGCAACTACGCGAAATAAACCTATAGAACGCTTATTTTTCTTCTATCTATGCATTATGACACTCCAACAATGTGTTTTGCTTCAATTTGGCTCATTTTACAAAGGCGCTTATTTCTGGAGTGAACATGCAGTTCTACTCAAGAGTAAGCAACTACGCGAAATAAACCTATAGAACGCTTATTTGTCTTCTATCTATGTATTATGACACTCCAACAATGTGTTTTGCTTCAAATTGGCTCATTTTAAAAAGGTGCTTATTTCTGGAGTGAACATGCAGTTCTACTCAAGAGTAAGGAACTACGCGAAATAAACCTATAGAACGCTTATTTGTCTTCTATCTATGCATTCTGACACTCCAACAATGTATTCTGCTTCAATTTGGCTCATTTTACAAAGGTGCTTATTTCTGGAGTGAACATGCAGTTCTACTCAAGAGTAAGCAACTAAGCGAAATAAAGCCATAGAACGCTTATTTGCCTTCTATCTATGCATTCTGACGCTACAACAATGTGTTTTGCTTCAATTTGGCTCATTTTACAAAGTTGCTTATTTCTGGAGTGAACATGCAGTTCTACTCAAGAGTAAGCAACTAAGCGAAATAAACCTAGAGAACGCTTATTTTTCTCCTATCTATGCATTCTGACACTCCAACAATGTGTTCTGCTTCAATTTGGCTCATTTTACAAAGGTGCTTATTTCTGGAGTGAACATGCAGTTCTACTCAAGAGTAGGCAACTTAGTGAAATAAAGCCATAGAACGCTTATTTGCCTTCTATCTATGCATTCTGACACTCCAGCAATGTGTTCTGCTTCAATTTGGCTCATTTTACAAAGGTGCTTATTTCTGGAGTGAACATGCAGTTCTACTCAAGAGTAAGCAACTACGCAAAATAAACCTATGGAACGCTTATTTGTCTTCTTTCTATGCATTCTGACACTCCAACAATGTGTTTTGCTTCAATTTGGCTCATTTTAAAAAGGTGCTCATTTCTGGAGTGAACATGCAATTCTACTCAAGAGTAAGAACTAAGCGAAATAAACCTATAGAACGCTTATTTGTCTTCTATCTATGCATTCTGACATTCCAACAATGTGTTTCACTTCAAGTTGTCTATTTTTACAAGTGCTTATTTCTGGAATGCTCATGCATATCTACTCAAGAGTAAGCAAATAAGCGAAATAAACCCATAGAACGCTTATTTGTCTTCTATTTATGCATTCTGACACTCCAACAATGTTTTTCTCTCCATGTTGCCTTATTTTAGGAAGTTGCTTTTTTCTGTAGTGAACATGCAGTTCTACTCAAGAGTAAGCAACTACGCGAAATAAAGCAATAGAACGCTTATTTGTCTTCTGTCTATGCATTCTGACACTCCAACAATGTGTTCTGCTTCAATTTGGCTCATTTTACAAAGGTGCTTATTTCTGGAGTGCAGATGCATTTCTCCTCAAGAGTAAGCAACTAAGCGAAATAAAGCCATAGAACGCTTATTTGCTTTCTATCTATGCATTCTGACACTCCAACAATGTGTTCTGCTTCAATTTGGCTCATTTTAAAAAGGTGCTTATTTCTCGAGTGAACATGCATTCCTACTCAAGAGTAAGCAACTACGCGAAATAAACCTATAGAACGCTTATTTGTCTTGTGTCTATGCATTCTGACACTCCAACAATGTGTTCTCCTTCAATTTGGCTCATTTTACAAAGGTGCTTATTTCTGGAGTGCAGATGCATTTCTCCTCAAGAGTAAGCAACTGAGCGAAATAAAGCCATAGAACGCTTATTTGCTTTCTATCTATGCATTCTGACACTCCAACAATGTGTTCTGCTTCAATTTGGCTCATTTTAAAAAGGTGCTTATTTCTCGAGTGAACATGCATTTCTACTCAAGAGTAAGCAACTACGCGAAATAAACCTGTAGAACGCTTATTTTTCTTCTATCTATGCATTCTGACACTCCAACAATGTGTTTTGCTTCAATTTGGCTCATTTTAAAAAGGTGCTTTTTTCTGTAGTGAACATGCAGTTCTACTCAAGAGTAAGCAACTACGCGAAATAAACCTATAGAACGCTTATTTGCTTTCTATCTATGCATTCTGACACTCCAACAATGTGTTCTGCTTCAATTTGGCTCATTTTAAAAAGGTGCTTATTTCTCGAGTGAACATGCATTTCTACTCAAGAGTAAGCAACTACGCGAAATAAACCTATAGAACGCTTATTTTTCTTCTATCTATGCATTCTGACACTCCAACAATGTGTTTTGCTTTAATTTGGCTCATTTTACAAAGGCTCTTATTTCTGGAGTGAACATGCAGTTCTACTCAAGAGTAAGCAACTACGCGAAATAAACCTATAGAACGCTTATTTGTCTTCTATCTATGCATTATGACACTCCAACAATGTGTTTTGCTTCAATTTGGCTCATTTTACAAAGGCGCTTATTTCTGGAGTGAACATGCAGTTCTACTCAAGAGTAAGCAACTACGCGAAATAAACCTATAGAACGCTTATTTGTCTTCTATCTATGCATTATGACACTCCAACAATGTGTTTTGCTTCAAATTGGCTCATTTTAAAAAGGTGCTTATTTCTGGAGTGAACATGCAGTTCTACTCAAGAGTAAGGAACTACGCGAAATAAACCTATAGAACGCTTATTTGTCTTCTATCTATGCATTCTGACACTCCAACAATGTATTCTGCTTCAATTTGGCTCATTTTACAAAGGTGCTTATTTCTGGAGTGAACATGCAGTTCTACTCAAGAGTAAGCAACTAAGCGAAATAAAGCCATAGAACGCTTATTTGCCTTCTATCTATGCATTCTGACGCTACAACAATGTGTTTTGCTTCAATTTGGCTCATTTTACAAAGTTGCTTATTTCTGGAGTGAACATGCAGTTCTACTCAAGAGTAAGCAACTAAGCGAAATAAACCTAGAGAACGCTTATTTTTCTCCTATCTATGCATTCTGACACTCCAACAATGTGTTCTGCTTCAATTTGGCTCATTTTACAAAGGTGCTTATTTCTGGAGTGAACATGCAGTTCTACTCAAGAGTAGGCAACTTAGTGAAATAAAGCCATAGAACGCTTATTTGCCTTCTATCTATGCATTCTGACACTCCAGCAATGTGTTCTGCTTCAATTTGGCTCATTTTACAAAGGTGCTTATTTCTGGAGTGAACATGCAGTTCTACTCAAGAGTAAGCAACTACGCAAAATAAACCTATAGAACGCTTATTTGTCTTCTTTCTATGCATTCTGACACTCCAACAATGTGTTTTGCTTCAATTTGGCTCATTTTAAAAAGGTGCTTATTTCTGGAGTGAACATGCAATTCTACTCAAGAGTACGAACTAAGCGAAATAAACCTATAGAACGCTTATTTGTCTTCTATCAAACAAAGATAGATAGATAGATAGTTTATTACGGCCATAGGCCCATATTCAATACCAATATACATTGTACAACAAAGCAAATATGACAAAATAAAATTAATAAAATTAAAATACATATCTAAAATCATAAATTTCTAGATTCCATTAAAATAAGAGCAATACAGCACTTAAAATATCAGATTATAACTATAAATCAGTATTATATAAGCGAGATCAATAATCATAAAGTAATCCATTTTTCCTCTTATAAGCTAAGACTGTAATCAGAAACCTGGCAACAAAAAGGGACCTACTCGGATCAGAATCTTGCAGTAAATGTGTTAACTGTGTTTCCAAGGAGTCACCCGAGGTTTCCGATAATAAAGGGAACAAAAATCTGGTCCTAGAAACTG
Organism: Zootoca vivipara; assembly: GCF_963506605.1. Classification (NCBI taxonomy): domain Eukaryota; kingdom Metazoa; phylum Chordata; class Lepidosauria; order Squamata; family Lacertidae; genus Zootoca; species Zootoca vivipara. The sequence continues at coordinate 5,107,291 of NC_083278.1, read as the reverse complement.
AATGCAGTGGGCAGCAAAATAGTATATGTTGTAAGGATTCAATAGATCTATTATCACATACACACACAGCTGAAATCTGACCTTTGGAAAATCTATTGTTCATAACATTGGAAGGAAAGGCATTAAATCTTGCCTTAATAAAGGCGTATCTGTGGACCGCTACAGACAAGGAAGTCAAATAAGATGGTATCTGCTGGGAAGGCACTATGCCAAGATTTAGTGGTGAGCAAGTGCCACTACCCAGAATGGTGTTTTGTTGGAGGTCAATCTCCTCAAGTTTTTGAATGAGGGTTCTTTTAGCCGTGGCTAGGTCCAGTTTTAATAGTTCTGATGGGGACAATCCATAGGTCACGACTTTAGAATGGATCTCTCTTGCCCATGGGCTGGGAAAATCATCCCTCCAAAGACATTGAATCAGGTACAGATTCGGGAGTCTATGCCATAAGGACAACCAATAGCAAAGGCTGCGCCTCCAAAGAGTATTTTCTAAAGATGCAGTTTTTAATTCTAAGCGAATAGCCGCATTGCTAACGCACTGAGGGAGTTTTAACAGCCGTCTTAGGAATTGGTTTTGAATTACCTCCAATGGCATCAAATTTACTGCGGTCCCCCATAAAGGGACAGCGTATGCCAGTGTCGCGATCACTTTGGCTTTAAATACCTTCAGGGCGGATGGCACATGAAGAGCCCCATCGGAAAAGAAAAAGCGCAAAAGCGCAAAAGAAAGGGCTTTAGCCTTATTTGAAATATATGCAATATGCGCCTTCCAACCCAGATTGTATTGGAGAAAAACTCCCAAATATTGAAATTTATAAACCTGTTCAATAGGTTTTCCATCTAATTGCCACTTATAGGATTTTCGACTTTTTGAGAAGATTAGTACTTTTGATTTAGATTGATTTATAGTAAGGGAATTGGTTTTACAGTATGAAACAAATATTTTAAGTGCTCTCCTGAGGCCAATTCTTGAAAATGACAAAATTACTGCATCATCAGCATAGAGTAGTAATGGGCATCGATAGTTTGCAAGACGGGGGGCATGAATAGTTGTCTCAGATTCAGCCAATGGTATCCTCATGTCACTAATAAATAAATTGAAAAGAAAAGGAGCTAGGATACAACCTTGACGGACTCCTCTGTTGATGGGCACAGAGTTTGTGAGATCGCCGGCTGGGGTTATTCTCACCCTAGCAGCCGACCCCTCATGCAGCTGAATTATTAGCCACAGAAGTCGTCTGTCAATTCCCCATCGAACCAACTTTTCCCAGAGTAACCTTCTGGGGATGCTGTCAAATGCAGCCTTAAGGTCGATAAAGGCCGCACAGAGTTGGCCTTGGTTTGAAGAAGAATATTTTCGGGCTAGATGGTGCAAAACTAAAACATGGTCCGTTGTTGACTGGTTCGGTCTGAATCCTGCTTGCTCAGGGCCTATCAGTTTCTTTTCTTCAGCCCATTGAGTAAGTCTACTCAACAGAAAACGTGCGTATATCTTTCCAATTATTGACAATAGGCTAATATTCCTGTAATTCTCCGGATCATCTGGGGAGCCTTTTTTATATATCGGAATTATTATAGCCTCCTTCCATATTTTTGGTACCCTTCCAGTTGCATTAATGGCATCGAAGGTGACAGCCAAGATTTTTGCCCACCAGTCAGAATGTAGTTTTATGGCTTCCGCTGGAACCAAATCTGGCCCGGGGGCTTTGCCAATTTTAAGTTTAGAAATTAGATCCAAGATTTCGTCAGGATCAATAGGGGACCAAATGGGGAGATGCTCAAATACATCATCAAGAGCGTTGGTATTGGGTTCTGTTGATGCAAAATATTTCCTAAGGAAGGATTCCCAGACTGGGGCAGGAATAATTGTTAGGGGGTACCTCTTTGATCTTCTATTAACCAATTGCCAAAATTGCCGTGAACTACGTGAGCTAGAGGCGACTATGAGTGCCTGCCAGCGATTTTGTTGCCACTCTTGTTTAGCCATTCTCTGAGCTTCCTTATATGCTATTTTTGCTTGTTGGTAATTTCTAGGTAATACTAAAGCACCAGAAGATTTATATTCTTTGTAAATGGCACAAAGATGCTGTCTAGCTTGTTTGCAATGTAAGTTAAACCAGGGGGCACCAGTCTTAAAATGGGCCCAATTTACCTGAATAGCTGGTACTGTAAAAAAGGACATAAGATCTTCCGTAAGCAGAGAGAATGAATTAATAATTTGTTCATACCCATACAGATCTAAATCTAAAACAGCATGGGTTTGAACTATCTCTTGTTGGAAAAATTCCGTATATTTCTGGGCTTGACTTACAGACCATTTTGTTCCTCTCACTTGTTCTGCAGCATTTATTCCCATATATATGGGGTGCCTAGACTTGACTGGCTGCCAGTCTAGGGAAAGCTTGGCACTCAAGGGAAGATGGTCGCTCATTTGAACGTTTTCTACTTTAAAATAAGAAAAATTTGGGAATAAATCTCTGGAGACAATAAAATAATCAAGAACACTATTTGTATGTGTGCTCAAATGAGTAAAATCACCCGGAATATCCGGGGGACAGTTCCCGTTTAAAATTATTAAATTCATACGTAAAATCAGCTGATAAAGAAGGGTGCCCGCTTCATTGACCCTATTATCTTTCGATTTTCTTTGTACGTGGGGGGATAGGTCCAAGTTCTGGTGATCAGGGGGGACCCACCATTTGGCCTTGCCTAACGCTTCCCAGTTTGCAGCTGTACGAGCATTGAAATCACCTCCCAAGACTGATGAGGTATTCGGATACTTAGTATAGCAGAAAGCTAGATGTTCTTCAAGTGCTTCCCATTTGGAGTGGAGGTCCGCTGCTTGCCCCCCAGGGGGGAAATAAACATTTGTTACCAGTATTCAAATTTCCCTCCTGAAATCAAGCCTGTGATCGCGTAAGGAGGGAGTGATTTCACAAGTGTAAGTTTTGCTTGCAATTTGAGGGAAATGGCTATCGCCAAACCTCCTCTGGGGCGTCCACCTTTAAGAGAGGGACAAGCTGGAAGTAAAATAATATCATATCCTGTCACAGTGGCCTGAGTGGACTACTTCAGAGTAACGACGCTACGCAGCTCTGCATTTTATTCTTTTATTGGTGCTGCGTATTTACAGTGCTCAAGTCATTGCTATTTACACGGAGCGATGTTGTCAGTCGGTTTCAGAACCTCCTAATGGCTTTTGGCGCGTCTTTCTCCAACACAAAAGCTTTGGCAGACCCATCCTCTTGCCCCTCCTCTTCCTGCGTAATTCTGGAGTTGGAGGGATGGGTCTTCCCCCCTTGCTTGCCCCCTTCCTGTCCCACCTGGGACCCTGGCTCCTCTACCTTGCCTGAGCCTCGGACACGACTTCCTGCTTCCCCACTGGAATCGGAACTCTCCCTGCTTTCCCCTTTGCTCGGGGACGGGCTTGAACTCAGGAGGGGAGGGACTTCGCGATATCCCCTGTCCCTCACATCCACCCCCCTCCCAAGCTCTCCTTCACCCCTCCCCAGGCCCCCCCCATGTGTCGGTGACGACTGGAAGCCTAAGAACTCAGTGCTCTCCGAGCCCGTTGGTGTGAATACCTCCCCCCAGTCCTGCGAGCCCCCCCCTTCCGCCTGGGCGGACGGGAATCCCAAAAAGTCCGTGGCGTCAGAGCTGGTGGGGGTAAAAACGTTCTGCCAATCTGCTCCTTCCTCTGACTGGGTGGATCTCGGTGACACCCATACCTCATCCTCTGGTTCCTCAAACTCCGCTTCCCAGCGCCATGGTGAGCTGCTCTCCCGTGCCTCCTCCTCCTCCCCCTCCCTTTCCATGTGCCAGGGCTTGGGTCTGTGGGGAAAGAGGGCGTGAAATTCTTCCACCAAGAATTCCTCCTGTATCTGAGTGGCTGGGACCCATTCATTCTGGGACGGCGGAGCATCCTCCCATGCCATGAGGTACTCCAGTCCCCCCACCCCCCACCTTGAATCCAGGATGGCCGTGGCCTCATTGAGTTGCTCCCTGCCTTCCCTCTCCCCCCCTCCCTCGGGGGTTTGTTCGCTGTCTCGGAGCCTGCTGCTTTCCCTGTACGGCGACAGCAGCGATCTATGAAACACTGGATGCACCCTCATGTCCTCTGGCAGTGCCAGCCTGTATGCCACCGGGTTTACCTGTTGCGTGACCGTGAAGGGGCCCAGCCTTTTGGGTGCCAGCTTTTTGCACCTCCCTCTGGTGGGAAGGCCCTCCGAGGACAACCACACCTTGTCCCCCACCCTGATGACCTCCCCTTGTCGCCTGTGGCGATCTGCCCCCTTTTTGTACGCTTCCTTGGCCCTCTCCAAGTGTTCTCTGAGCTGCTGGTGCACCGTCTCCAGTTCCTCTGCCCAATCCTCAGCCTGTGGGCCCTCCTCCTCCTCCTCCTCCCTCTCCCTCTCTGGGAAAGATCTGAGGTCGCGCCCGTAATTGGCCTTAAAGGGCGACACCCCTGTGGAGACGTGCACTGCATTGTTGTAGGCAAATTCTGCTAGTGGCAAGCGATCCACCCAGTCCGTTTGCCGCTGGCTGACGTAGCATCTCAGGTACTGCTGCAGAATGGCGTTGACCCTCTCCGCTTGTCCGTTGGTCTGCGGGTGTCTAGCCGTCGACAAGCTGACCTCCACCTGCAGGAGGTTCATGAGCCGCCGCCAGAACCTGGAAACAAATTGGCGGCCACGATCCGAAATAACCCTTAAAGGTAATCCATGCAGTCTGAAAATGTGATCAACAAACAGTTTGGCTGTCTCTTCTGCCGAGACTGCCCTGGCACACGGTATAAAGTGACACATTTTGGACATAAGGTCCACCACCACCAACACTGCAGTCTTACCCCTGGACGAAGGCAGATCTGTGATGAAGTCCATGGACACCACTTCCCACGGCCTGTGTGGTGTGGCTAAGGGCTCCAGCAACCCTGGTGGCGCTGCTCTGACCACCTTCGCCCGCTGGCAGGTGGTACAGCCCCTTACATAGTCTCGAACATCTTCCCGCACCCCTGGCCACCAGAAGTGTCTCATGACTAGGTGAGCGGTTTTGTCCCTTCCAAAATGCCCCGCTGTAGGGTTGTCGTGCATCTGCTTGAGGACCGTACGTCGAAGCTGGGTGGTGGGTAGGTACAGCGCACCCTTGTAGAAAAGCAGCCCTCTGCGTTCTGCAAAGTCTTTTGCCTGCTCCCTCCCCCCTCTCAGTTCTCTGAAGATGCGGTTGGCAAATTCATCCGCTGCCGTCAGTGCTGTGAGTTCTGCCTCGCTCACCACAGCTGCTCCGCAGGACCATGCCGACGGGGGGAAAATGTGCCTTGGGGCAGGTGGCGCCTCCTCCTCCATGTACTCTGGCTTGCGGGAGAGGGCATCCGCCCTGACATTCTGCTCCCCCGGGATGTAGTGGATGGAGAAGTTGAAGTTCGAGAAGAACTCTGCCCACCGTATCTGCCGCTGGTTGAGCACCCTGGCAGTTCTCCAGAACTCCAGGTTCTTGTGGTCTGTGCACACCTGGATGGGGTGCTTCGCGCCCACCAGGAAGTGTCGCCAGTGCTGGAACGCAGCGTAGATCGCAAGAAGTTCCCTATCAAACACTGTGTAGTTGCGTTCAGGCTGTGTCAGCTTCCTGGAGAAGAAGGCACAGGGTCTCCACTCCCTGTTGGCGTCCAGTTGCAACAAAATTGCGCCCACAGCTTTTTCAGAAGCATCTGTCTCAATGCGTAGGGGCGCGTCCTGCACCACATGGAACAGGTTTTGGTCTGAGGCGAACACTCTCTTGAGGCTTTCGAACGCTGCTTGCGCCTCTGGTGTCCACTTGAACTTCTGCTTGCCTCTCAGGCAGTCCGTGATGGGAGCCGTAACGCGAGAGAAGTTCTTGATGAACTTCCTGTAGAAGTTAGCGAAGCCTAGTAGGCGTTGGGCATCTTTGCGCGTCCTGGGGCTGTGCCAGTCCAGGATGGCCTGCACCTTGTCCTTGTCCATCGCCAGCCCCTTGTCTGACAGCTTGTAGCCCAGGAAGTCCACCTCTTTGGTGTGAAACTTGCACTTCTCCAGCTTCACATACAGGTGGTGCTCCTTCAGGCGTTGCAACACCTCTCTGACATCTTTCACATGCTGCACTGGGTCATTCGAGTAGATAAGGATGTCATCTAGGAAGACCAAGCATTTCCTGAAGAGGAGGGACCCCAGGACGTGGTGCATGAAGGCCTGGAAGCATGCTGAGCCCCCTTGCAAACCGAAGGGCATCACCAGATATTCAAAAGAGCCCAGAGGCGTGAACATCGTGGTTTTCCATTCATCTCCTTCCCGGATCCTGATCAAGTTGTACGCCCCCCTTAGGTCCAGCTTGGTGAAAATCTTGCCCCTGCGTGCCGCTGTCAGGAGATCATCCACTCTGGGCATGGGGAAAGCCACGGGCTCTGTCACCGAATTCAGCCGTCTAAAGTCCACCACAAGACGGCGCTGTTGCGTGTCTTTCTTGTCCACCCAGAAGACCGGGCTGCCCCCTGCTGCCTTGCTTTCCCTTATGAACCCCCGCTTGAGGTTCTTGTCGATGAAAGCGCGCAGATCCTCCAGCTCCTGGTCTGACATGGCGTACAGCTTGGCTGGGGGTATCGTCGCCCCTGGCACCAGGTTGATCTGGCAGTCAAAAGGCCTGTGCGGGGGTAGGTGGTCGGACTCCGCTTCGCTGAAGACCTCCTGCAGGTCCCAGTACTGCTTGGGTATTGCCTCACCCCCTTTGATATGCATGGTGGCCACCGTGGCTATCGGAGGCCCCTCCCCTGGTTGGTGCTGCATGCAATGTTCCAGACAAAAGTCTGACCCAAACGTGATGCACCTCTGGTGCCAACTGATGGAGGGGTCGTGGCGCGCCAGCCAGCTCATGCCCAAGACGATGGGGGGGTCTGAGATGGTGGTGACGTTGAACGCCAGTGTCTCTGAGTGCCTTCCCACCGTCATTCTCATGGGGGGGGTTTGATGTGTGATGGCCCCTCCCAGCAGCTCCCTGCCGTCAATGGTTGCTACGTGCAGAGGAAAATCCAACTGCAAAAGCTGGATTTGGTGCTCTTCTGCAAAGCTTCTCGAGAAGAAGTTGGCGGACGCCCCACTGTCAATTAAGGCGAGGACCGTCAGGGGATAGCCATTTGGGAGCGTTAGCGTCACTTCTAGAACCACTCCTGCTCTGGGAGGGGTGGGCTGGCTCTGCACCACTCTGTGCGGGTGGGCGGGCTGGGGCTGTTGTCTGCTGACTGTGCCTGGCTGCTGCCCCTTGTCTCCTGCAGCCAGGCTTTCCCGTTTCCCTGCTGTGGTGCTGCGTCAGTGGGGGAGGGCACCACCGTTCCCGCCTTTCCTTGCCACTCCCTGCGATGTGGGCAGTCTCTGACGAGATGCTGGGGTGAGTTGCAGAGAAAGCAATTCCCGCCCCTTCCCTCCTTGCGTCTTGGCGCCGCTGGGGTTTGAAAAGCCCGCGCGCGCGCGCTATCAATCTGCATGGGCTCCTGGTCCTGGCTGGCTCCAGGCGTGGCCTGAAAGGGTTGTTGAGGGAGTGGCTTCTCCTGCGACCGTGGGAACCAAGCCCGCTTTGCGCGCGTCGCTTGCTTGTCGTTCCACCGGGATTCCTGCCTCACCCCCACCGCCAGGGCTGCTTTGCTCAGCTGATCCATAGTACTGGGCTTTGGACCTCTCGAGAGTTCATCCTTCACCTCCTCGCTCAAACCCAAGTAAAACGCAGCTTGCATGGGAGGCGAATCCAAAACCCACCCCAGTCTGTGCACCAGCATGGTGAATTTCGCCCAATATGCGCGAACTGTCATATTTCCTTGGCGTAAATTATGCAGTTCCTCCTTAGTCTGGTCCAAATGACTATCGGACGAATACATCGTCCTCAAACCTTCTAGAAATTGTTGGACATTTTTCATGCAAGGATTCTTGGTTGCGATTAATGGTCTTAGCCACTCCCTGGCTGCTCCGGTGAGATGTTCCACAATAAACGCTACTCTGTGCTCATCATCGGGGAACTCATTCTGGTGCAGCTCAAGAGCATACACGATCTCAGTCTCAAAGCCCTGAAACTCCTTCGGGTCTCCATTGAACTTGCTTACAAGGGTCCCTGCTCTCCTTCCTGGCAGCACTTGGACTTGGGGAGCCCCTCCCGCCTTGTTTTTCTCTGCATCCAGCTTGTTTTGGAGGTCTACCGCCACCGCCCTTAAATGCTGCTCTTTTTCCTGGAGCTCTCTCACCTGTTCCGCAAGTTGTAGCCGGTCGTCCTGGACCTTCTTAGTCTCCTCTTTAGCTGCCTTCAATTCTCCCTGCGCCTGCAGCGACAGCTGTTGCAGTTCTAGCTGGGCTTGCTCAGCGATCTGCCGCCACTTCTCCGCCTCGGACACGCTCATCCCGGCAACTCCGAAGTAGCCCAAAAATGATTAGGAGGTTGCTGTCACAGTGGCCTGAGTGGACTACTTCAGAGTAACGACGCTACGCAGCTCTGCATTTTATTCTTTTATTGGTGCTGCGTATTTACAGTGCTCAAGTCATTGCTATTTACACGGAGCGATGTTGTCAGTCGGTTTCAGAACCTCCTAATGGCTTTTGGCGCGTCTTTCTCCAACACAAAAGCTTTGGCAGACCCATCCTCTTGCCCCTCCTCTTCCTGCGTAATTCTGGAGTTGGAGGGATGGGTCTTCCCCCCTTGCTTGCCCCTTCCTGTCCCACCTGGGACCCTGGCTCCTCTACCTTGCCTGAGCCTCGGACACGACTTCCTGCTTCCCCACTGGAATCGGAACTCTCCCTGCTTTCCCCTTTGCTCGGGGACGGGCTTGAACTCAGGAGGGGAGGGACTTCGCGATATCCCCTGTCCCTCACATATCCGTTTATATCAATCACCTCCTCTTCCCAAGTTTCTTGTAAAAGAATTACTTGGAATAAGTTAACAAATTTTAAGAAGTCTGGATCAAGTTTCTTCCCCCTCCATCCCGCAATATTCCAGCATAGAAATGACATCAGAGGGTGACTAGGTTGGTCGTTAGGTAGTCAAATCGAGTGGGGATGGGATTCTGAGTTCGGGGGAGTTTCAGCTTCAAAAAATTCAGTTATTTTTCTTTGAGAAGGTGGCAATCGTGTTATACATCCCAATCGTTTAGATTTACTGGGATGGTTTGACTGTAAAATCAAGCCACTCGTCTCACTAGAGGCAGGTTTTAGGCCTAAAATAGTCGGCTCTTCAGAGTCAGATGGTAGAATTAGAGGGGTATTACTTAGGGAGAGAGAAATTAAGTCAACAGAAGTAGTGCCACTAGTTGGATTTTCATTAATTGTTTGAGTAATTTTGTTAATACGACCCGTTGGGTCTTCAACCAGATCACTCTTCGGGGCTGAGAATAAAATAGGGTCGTCTCTCATTTGTTGAGCTGGTTCAGCTGGTTCTGTTACCAGTTCGATGATATCTATGGATGTATTCAGCTTGCTCACGTTGGAAGAGAGTGGGTTAATAAAGTTGCAAGTAAGCGCACTCATATAGGGCACTTTATATGGAGAGCCCAATTCGGCCTCATTAAGTTCTCTCATTTTATCCCAGGCAGATGTTGTGGCCATATTTGCCTCAGAGGGGGGTTGCGTGGTGCATGAGTCTGGTGGAGAGGTTTTCGCCTCCAGATTATGGAAGAGTGGGTTCATCTCAGCAACAACCTGTTGGCTGGAAGGGGTGGGTGCCTTCCCAACCCACAGGTCCAGCTCTTGGTGGTATAAGAATGGGGCAGAATCTGAAACACAGTCAGGCATGTTTTGTTTAGGTAGTCTCAGCTGTTCCTTCATCACTTTTGTCAGGCAAAGGCGGAGAGTGTCCATTTTATGAAGTATTTCTTTCTGAGCTTCTTGTGGGAGAGCACTATAAGAATGAAGTAAGTTATTTTCAAAGCTGTCAAGGACGGTTCCCTGATTCACCGCATACGTGGGCCCAAGGGAGTCCAACTTTTGAGGGTCCTTGGCTACCAGACCAGTAGGGTGATTAAGGATGTCATCCACAGAGTTTATATCAATTAGAACATATTGGTCAATCTTATGTTGGAGAGTTTTTGGCAAAATTACAGTATGGGGAATAAGTGGAATTGGGGGTGCTTCATTTTTAAAGTACCTTGAGATTCTTACGCCACTTGTCTTCAGGTGTTCTCTACATTTGTACACCAGTTTTGCCAGTCTCCCGTCATAAAATGAGACCACTGCTCTGGCAAGGAATCCGTCGAAGTATAGATATTCCACTTGGGCCAAGTCAGTAGGGTTATTAAGGATACCTGGCATATAGAGCTTTAGAAAGTTCAATAGATGGGCTTTACGCTCTTCTTGTGACAGGAATCCTGGGGGTTTAGGATAATTTGATAGAACGAGCTTGTTTCGGTACAGCACCAGATTCCAGTTATTATTTGTCAGGTTCCTCTTCTTAGAGGGATTGGTCTTATCTGCAGATAAAACGTGAGACCATGGATCTTGAATCAAAAGGTCTTCCTTGGAGTTAGGTGTTGGGGTAGGCGTTAGGGGTTCCAAGCATTCCAATGCAGCATCAGGGCAAGGGTTTATAGAAAGTTCTTGCTTAGAAGGCTTCCTGGCAGGAAGTTTCTTGGTGTTCCCACTGATCCCGGTTATTGGGGAACTCTTGAGGAGTTTAAAGAGCTTTTTAAAATCCATTTTTTTGTAACGCACTGCCTTGAAATTTTTAACATTTTTGCTCTTTTTTGCACTTATGGGCCTCCTTTTCAAGGCGATAGCCCTGCTGGATCTCTTTACATTCCTTGATGATCTATTTTTGCAGGTGGTAGGAGGGAAGTTGTTGTTACTTTCCAATTCTGCAGTCACTCCGCCAGGTTCCCTGCAGAGGATTTTACAAGTGTCCATCATTATAGTGAGGATTTTTGTACAGGTGCCCAGGTAGGATTTTATATGTTCAATATCCTCAGTTAAAAGCACAAGCCATTTGATAACGGATAAATCCTCACCATTTGTCTCAGGGGATTGGAAGCAAGAATCTTTTGATGTTTTAGAGTTTCCCGAAGACAGCTCTGCAATTTGTTTTAACATCAGTTCCTCCACTTCTCGGTCTTGGGATGGTTCAGGAGAAGCTAGGGGTTTAAGTCTCTGTTTCGGGAGTACTTCGGTGTCTGTACCAATTATATTTGAATTTATTTTGAGCTTTATCGGCCCATTGTTGTGGCATTCCTCTGCACAATCCTCTCTCTGCACTGCCGGCCCTTCGTTGTGGCTGGCAGAGGACTCGGTGCAGAGGGGGGAAGTTTCAATTTTCTGCTGATTCTCAATTAGCTCCACTTTGCCCCTATTCTTATAGGGCCGAGTGATTTTTGTTTGTGCTTCCTTTAGAGTAGCTCTTTTAGAGAGAGGTCTTATATCACTCCGAGGAAGGCCCGAGGTTTTACAGCCACTCCGGGTCGTCACCATTATTTATTTGGTAAAAATCAGGTTGGTAAAAGTCTCGCTTCAGTTCATTTGCTTGGTTAGTAGAATGGTGGAGCAGGGAGTAAATGCAGGGAGATAACGATAAGAGCAGTCACAACTTGAAAGGTTTCTTCTTTTAAAAAACGCTGAGGCCCAGACGCTCCCCCAAGTGAAGGTCAGGAAGACTTTAAACAACTCCCTGCTGTACTTTAATTCCTTAAAACCTATGACTAAAACTTAAAACTTAAAACTGAGCTAAATTAAGTAGATAAGAATAAAACGAAAATAAAATATAAACACGGTATAAAACAGTAAAAAAACTTAAAACAAACCAGTAAAGTACGGAGGTCAGAAGGGAAGATGTTGATACTCCGCCATCTTAGATCAGAGTCATGGCTATCTATCAAACAAAGGTAATGGCAATGAATATGACGAAAGAGGAAAAGCAAGAGTTACATCTAAAATATGGTTTTGAAGTGGCAAAGAAAGTAAAATACCTCGGAATATGGATGACAGCAAAGAACATTAACTTATATAGCGACAACTATGAACCAGTGTGGAGAGAAATAAAGAAAGATCTGGAAAGGTGGACTAATATGAACATGTCATTCTTAGGAAGAATAGCAGCAATTAAGATGAATATCCTACCTAAAATGTTATTCCTATTTCAAACCATACCGGTGGTGAAGGGTACAAGACAATTTCAAGAATGGCAAAAGATTTTGTCGAGATTCCTCTGGCAGGGGAAAAAACCTAGAATAAAACATAAAATTTTGATAGATAGAAAAGAAAGAGGTGGTTTCTCTCTGCCAGATTTAAGACTTTACTATGAAGCGTCTTGTATGTGTTGGATTAAAGAGTGGATAACGTTAAAAAAATACAGATCTGCTAGATTTGGAAGGCTTCAACAATAGATTTGGGTGGCATGCATATTTATGTTATGATAAAAAGAAGTCTCATACTGGATTCACTAATCATGTGATAAGAAGATCTCTGTACGAGGTGTGGGAAAGAAATAAAATGCTGTTAGAGACCAAAAAACCATGGTGGGTTTCACCAGCAGAGGTATTAACAGTAAAGAAAGTAAATATGGAGGGGAGGTGGGCCACTTATGAGGAAATCCTGATAAGGACTGACAAAGGATGGAGACTTAGACCCTATGAAGAAATTAAAGGAGTTTTAACAGGATGGATACAATACCATCAAATAAATGATGTTCTTAGGGAAGATAGGAATATTGGATTTGAGGATAAAAGGTCCAAATTTCAAATAGAAGTGCTAGAAGGCAAAACAAAGCTTCTGTCAAAAATGTACAATATGTTATTAGAATGGTTTACGAAAGATGAGTTGACAAAAGAAGCGATGATTAGGTGGGCAAAAGATTTTGGGCATAATATTGATTATGATGCGTGGTTGAAATTATGGACTCAAACTTTGAGATTTACAGCATGTACCGCTCTGAAAGAAAATGTGTATAAGATGATGTATAGATGGTATTTAACACCAGTTAAATTAGCCAAAATGTATAGAATGAGTGACAAAACTTGCTGGAAATGTAAAGAGAGAGATGGTGAATTTTATCATATGTGGTGGACATGCGATAAGGTAAAAAGATTTTGGGAGATGTTATATAATGAGTTGAAAAAGATGTTTAAATATACTTTCCCAAAAAAACCTGAAGCATTTTTATTAGGAATAATGGGAGGAGAGATTAGAAAAGAAGATCAAATATTGTTTATGTATGCGACAACCGCGGCTAGGACTTTGTTAGCCCAAAAATGGAAATTACAAGAACTTCCAACGATTGAGGAGTGGCAGACTAAAATGATGGACTATGCTGAACTCGCAAGGATGACTTGCAAGATCCGCGACCAGGGGGAGACAAGGTTTCAAAAAGACTGGAGTAAATATGTGGAGTATATGGAGAAAAACTGTAGATCTTTAAAAACACTTGCAGGATTGAAATAAATCCTACGAATTGACCAAATAGTCAAAAAGGAACTGCTAAAATGTAGTCAACAAGAAACCCGTATGAAGGGAGGGGGGGAAGTCGTTGCTCGGCAGAGTAAAATGTTAGATGAAAATTTATAATGTTTTGTATAAAGAAATGTTTTTTCTTTAATTGGTTAAATTGGAAATTGAATAAAAATTTATTTAAAAAAAAATATTTGTCTTCTATCTATGCATTCTGACACTCCAACAATGTGTTCTGCTTCAATTTGCCTCATTTTACAAAGGTGCTCATTTCTGGACTGCAGATGCATTTCTACTCAAGAGTAAGCAACTTAGCGAAATAAAGCCATAGAACGCTTATTTGCCTTCTATCTATGAAGTCTGACACTCCAACAATGTGTTCTCCTTCAATTTGGCTCATTTTACAAAGGTGCTTATTTCTGGCGTGCAGATGCAATTCTACTCAAGAGTAAGCAACTAAGCGAAAAAAGCCATAGAACGCTTATTTGTCTTCTATCTATGCATTCTGACACTCCAACAATGTGTTTTGCTTCAAATTGGCTCATTTTAAAAACGTGCTTATTTCTGGAGTGAACATGCAGTTCTACTCAAGAGTAAGCAACTACGCGAAATAAACCTATAGAACGCTTATTTGTCTTCTATCTATGCATTCTGAAACTCCAACAATGTATTCTGCTTCAATTCGGCTCATTTTACAAAGGTGCATATTTCTGGAGTGAACATGCAGTTCTACTCAAGAGTAAGCAACTAAGTGAAATAAAGCCATAGAACGCTTTTTTGCCTTCTATCTATGCATTCTGACCCTCCAACAATGTGTTTTGCTTCAATTTGGCTCATTTTACAAAGTTGCTTATTTCTGGAGTGAACATGCAGTTCTACTCAAGAGTAAGCAACTAAGCGAAATAAACCTAGAGAATGCTTATTTGTCTTCTATCTATGCATTCTGACACTCCAACAATGTGTTTTGCTTCAATTTGGCTCATTTTAAAAAGGTGCTAATTTCTGGAGTGAACATGCAATTCTACTCAAAAGTAAGAACTAAGCGAAATAAACCTATAGAACGCTTATTTGTCTTCTATCTATGCATTCTGACATTCCAACAATGTGTTTCACTTCAAGTTGTCTATTTTTACAAGTGCTTATTTCTGGAATGCTCATGCATATCTACTCAAGAGTAAGCAAATAAGCGAAATAAACCCATAGAACGCTTATTTGTCTTCTATTTATGCATTCTGACACTCCAACAATGTTTTTCTCTCCATGTTGCCTTATTTTAGGAAGTTGCTTTTTTCTGTAGTGAACATGCAGTTCTACTCAAGAGTAAGCAACTACGCGAAATAAAGCAATAGAACGCTTATTTGTCTTCTGTCTATGCATTCTGACACTCCAACAATGTGTTCTGCTTCAATTTGGCTCATTTTACAAAGGTGCTTATTTCTGGAGTGCAGATGCATTTCTCCTCAAGAGTAAGCAACTAAGCGAAATAAAGCCATAGAACGCTTATTTGCTTTCTATCTATGCATTCTGACACTCCAACAATGTGTTCTGCTTCAATTTGCCTCATTTTACAAAGGTGCTCATTTCTGGACTGCAGATGCATTTCTACTCAAGAGTAAGCAACTTAGCGAAATAAAGCCATAGAACGCTTATTTGCCTTCTATCTATGAAGTCTGACACTCCAACAATGTGTTCTCCTTCAATTTGGCTCATTTTACAAAGGTGCTTATTTCTGGCGTGCAGATGCAATTCTACTCAAGAGTAAGCAACTAAGCGAAAAAAGCCATAGAACGCTTATTTGTCTTCTATCTATGCATTCTGACACTCCAACAATGTGTTTTGCTTCAAATTGGCTCATTTTAAAAACGTGCTTATTTCTGGAGTGAACATGCAGTTCTACTCAAGAGTAAGCAACTACGCGAAATAAACCTATAGAACGCTTATTTGTCTTCTATCTATGCATTCTGAAACTCCAACAATGTATTCTGCTTCAATTCGGCTCATTTTACAAAGGTGCATATTTCTGGAGTGAACATGCAGTTCTACTCAAGAGTAAGCAACTAAGTGAAATAAAGCCATAGAACGCTTTTTTGCCTTCTATCTATGCATTCTGACCCTCCAACAATGTGTTTTGCTTCAATTTGGCTCATTTTACAAAGTTGCTTATTTCTGGAGTGAACATGCAGTTCTACTCAAGAGTAAGCAACTAAGCGAAATAAACCTAGAGAATGCTTATTTGTCTTCTATCTATGCATTCTGACACTCCAACAATGTGTTTTGCTTCAATTTGGCTCATTTTAAAAAGGTGCTAATTTCTGGAGTGAACATGCAATTCTACTCAAAAGTAAGAACTAAGCGAAATAAACCTATAGAACGCTTATTTGTCTTCTATCTATGCATTCTGACATTCCAACAATGTGTTTCACTTCAAGTTGTCTATTTTTACAAGTGCTTATTTCTGGAATGCTCATGCATATCTACTCAAGAGTAAGCAAATAAGCGAAATAAACCCATAGAACGCTTATTTGTCTTCTATTTATGCATTCTGACACTCCAACAATGTTTTTCTCTCCATGTTGCCTTATTTTAGGAAGTTGCTTTTTTCTGTAGTGAACATGCAGTTCTACTCAAGAGTAAGCAACTACGCGAAATAAAGCAATAGAACGCTTATTTGTCTTCTGTCTATGCATTCTGACACTCCAACAATGTGTTCTGCTTCAATTTGGCTCATTTTACAAAGGTGCTTATTTCTGGAGTGCAGATGCATTTCTCCTCAAGAGTAAGCAACTAAGCGAAATAAAGCCATAGAACGCTTATTTGCTTTCTATCTATGCATTCTGACACTCCAACAATGTGTTCTGCTTCAATTTGGCTCATTTTAAAAAGGTGCTTATTTCTCGAGTGAACATGCATTTCTACTCAAGAGTAAGCAACTACGCGAAATAAACCTATAGAACGCTTATTTTTCTTCTATCTATGCATTATGACACTCCAACAATGTGTTTTGCTTCAATTTGGCTCATTTTACAAAGGCGCTTATTTCTGGAGTGAACATGCAGTTCTACTCAAGAGTAAGCAACTACGCGAAATAAACCTATAGAACGCTTATTTGTCTTCTATCTATGCATTATGACACTCCAACAATGTGTTTTGCTTCAAATTGGCTCATTTTAAAAAGGTGCTTATTTCTGGAGTGAACATGCAGTTCTACTCAAGAGTAAGGAACTACGCGAAATAAACCTATAGAACGTTTATTTGTCTTCTATCTATGCATTCTGACACTCCAACAATGTGTTTCACTTCAAGTTGTCTATTTTTACAAGTGCTTATTTCTGGAATGCTCATGCATATCTACTCAAGAGTAAGCAAATAAGCGAAATAAACCCATAGAACGCTTATTTGTCTTCTATTTATGCATTCTGACACTCCAACAATGTTTTTCTCTCCATGTTGCCTTATTTTAGGAAGTTGCTTTTTTCTGTAGTGAACATGCAGTTCTACTCAAGAGTAAGCAACTACGCGAAATAAAGCAATAGAACGCTTATTTGTCTTCTGTCTATGCATTCTGACACTCCAACAATGTGTTCTGCTTCAATTTGGCTCATTTTACAAAGGTGCTTATTTCTGGAGTGCAGATGCATTTCTCCTCAAGAGTAAGCAACTAAGCGAAATAAAGCCATAGAACGCTTATTTGCTTTCTATCTATGCATTCTGACACTCCAACAATGTGTTCTGCTTCAATTTGGCTCATTTTAAAAAGGTGCTTATTTCTCGAGTGAACATGCATTTCTACTCAAGAGTAAGCAACTACGCGAAATAAACCTATAGAACGCTTATTTTTCTTCTATCTATGCATTATGACACTCCAACAATGTGTTTTGCTTCAATTTGGCTCATTTTACAAAGGCGCTTATTTCTGGAGTGAACATGCAGTTCTACTCAAGAGTAAGCAACTACGCGAAATAAACCTATAGAACGCTTATTTGTCTTCTATCTATGCATTATGACACTCCAACAATGTGTTTTGCTTCAAATTGGCTCATTTTAAAAAGGTGCTTATTTCTGGAGTGAACATGCAGTTCTACTCAAGAGTAAGGAACTACGCGAAATAAACCTATAGAACGTTTATTTGTCTTCTATCTATGCATTCTGACACTCCAACAATGTGTTTCACTTCAAGTTGTCTATTTTTACAAGTGCTTATTTCTGGAATGCTCATGCATATCTACTCAAGAGTAAGCAAATAAGCGAAATAAACCCATAGAACGCTTATTTGTCTTCTATTTATGCATTCTGACACTCCAACAATGTTTTTCTCTCCATGTTGCCTTATTTTAGGAAGTTGCTTTTTTCTGTAGTGAACATGCAGTTCTACTCAAGAGTAAGCAACTACGCGAAATAAAGCAATAGAACGCTTATTTGTCTTCTGTCTATGCATTCTGACACTCCAACAATGTGTTCTGCTTCAATTTGGCTCATTTTACAAAGGTGCTTATTTCTGGAGTGCAGATGCATTTCTCCTCAAGAGTAAGCAACTAAGCGAAATAAAGCCATAGAACGCTTATTTGCTTTCTATCTATGCATTCTGACACTCCAACAATGTGTTCTGCTTCAATTTGGCTCATTTTAAAAAGGTGCTTATTTCTCGAGTGAACATGCATTTCTACTCAAGAGTAAGCAACTACGCGAAATAAACCTATAGAACGCTTATTTTTCTTCTATCTATGCATTATGACACTCCAACAATGTGTTTTGCTTCAATTTGGCTCATTTTACAAAGGCGCTTATTTCTGGAGTGAACATGCAGTTCTACTCAAGAGTAAGCAACTACGCGAAATAAACCTATAGAACGCTTATTTGTCTTCTATCTATGCATTATGACACTCCAACAATGTGTTTTGCTTCAAATTGGCTCATTTTAAAAAGGTGCTTATTTCTGGAGTGAACATGCAGTTCTACTCAAGAGTAAGGAACTACGCGAAATAAACCTATAGAACGTTTATTTGTCTTCTATCTATGCATTCTGACACTCCAACAATGTGTTTCACTTCAAGTTGTCTATTTTTACAAGTGCTTATTTCTGGAATGCTCATGCATATCTACTCAAGAGTAAGCAAATAAGCGAAATAAACCCATAGAACGCTTATTTGTCTTCTATTTATGCATTCTGACACTCCAACAATGTTTTTCTCTCCATGTTGCCTTATTTTAGGAAGTTGCTTTTTTCTGTAGTGAACATGCAGTTCTACTCAAGAGTAAGCAACTACGCGAAATAAAGCAATAGAACGCTTATTTGTCTTCTGTCTATGCATTCTGACACTCCAACAATGTGTTCTGCTTCAATTTGGCTCATTTTACAAAGGTGCTTATTTCTGGAGTGCAGATGCATTTCTCCTCAAGAGTAAGCAACTAAGCGAAATAAAGCCATAGAACGCTTATTTGCTTTCTATCTATGCATTCTGACACTCCAACAATGTGTTCTGCTTCAATTTGGCTCATTTTAAAAAGGTGCTTATTTCTCGAGTGAACATGCATTTCTACTCAAGAGTAAGCAACTACGCGAAATAAACCTATAGAACGCTTATTTTTCTTCTATCTATGCATTATGACACTCCAACAATGTGTTTTGCTTCAATTTGGCTCATTTTACAAAGGCGCTTATTTCTGGAGTGAACATGCAGTTCTACTCAAGAGTAAGCAACTACGCGAAATAAACCTATAGAACGCTTATTTGTCTTCTATCTATGCATTATGACACTCCAACAATGTGTTTTGCTTCAATTTGGCTCATTTTACAAAGGCGCTTATTTCTGGAGTGAACATGCAGTTCTACTCAAGAGTAAGCAACTACGCGAAATAAACCTATAGAACGCTTATTTGTCTTCTATCTATGCATTATGACACTCCAACAATGTGTTTTGCTTCAAATTGGCTCATTTTGAAAAGGTGCTTATTTCTGGAGTGAACATGCAGTTCTACTCAAGAGTAAGGAACTACGCGAAATAAACCTATAGAACGCTTATTTGTCTTCTATCTATGCATTCTGACACTCCAACAATGTATTCTGCTTCAATTTGGCTCATTTTACAAAGGTGCTTATTTCTGGAGTGAACATGCAGTTCTACTCAAGAGTAAGCAACTAAGCGAAATAAAGCCATAGAACGCTTATTTGCCTTCTATCTATGCATTCTGACGCTACAACAATGTGTTTTGCTTCAATTTGGCTCATTTTACAAAGTTGCTTATTTCTGGAGTGAACATGCAGTTCTACTCAAGAGTAAGCAACTAAGCGAAATAAACCTAGAGAACGCTTATTTTTCTCCTATCTATGCATTCTGACACTCCAACAATGTGTTCTGCTTCAATTTGGCTCATTTTACAAAGGTGCTTATTTCTGGAGTGAACATGCAGTTCTACTCAAGAGTAGGCAACTTAGTGAAATAAAGCCATAGAACGCTTATTTGCCTTCTATCTATGCATTCTGACACTCCAGCAATGTGTTCTGCTTCAATTTGGCTCATTTTACAAAGGTGCTTATTTCTGGAGTGAACATGCAGTTCTACTCAAGAGTAAGCAACTACGCAAAATAAACCTATAGAACGCTTATTTGTCTTCTTTCTATGCATTCTGACACTCCAACAATGTGTTTTGCTTCAATTTGGCTCATTTTAAAAAGGTGCTTATTTCTGGAGTGAACATGCAATTCTACTCAAGAGTACGAAATAAGCGAAATAAACCTATAGAACGCTTATTTGTCTTCTATCTATGCATTCTGACACTCCAACAATGTGTTCTGCTTCAATTTGCCTCATTTTACAAAGGTGCTCATTTCTGGACTGCAGATGCATTTCTACTCAAGAGTAAGCAACTTAGCGAAATAAAGCCATAGAACGCTTATTTGCCTTCTATCTATGAAGTCTGACACTCCAACAATGTGTTCTCCTTCAATTTGGCTCATTTTACAAAGGTGCTTATTTCTGGCGTGCAGATGCAATTCTACTCAAGAGTAAGCAACTAAGCGAAAAAAGCCATAGAACGCTTATTTGTCTTCTATCTATGCATTCTGACACTCCAACAATGTATTCTGCTTCAATTTGGATCATTTTACAAAGGTGCTCATTTCTGGAGTGCAGATGCAGTTCTTTTCAAGAGTAAGCAATTAAGCGAAATAAAGCCATGTTGTTGTTTAGTCGTTTAGTCGTGTCCGACTCTTCGTGACCCCATGGACCATAGCACGCCAGGCACTCCTGTCTTCCACTGCCTCCCGTAGTTTGGTCAAACTCATGTTCGTAGCTTCGAGAACACTGTCCAACCATCTTGTCCTCTGTTGTCCCCTTCTCCTAGTGCCCTCAATCTTTCCCAACATCAGGGTCTTTTCCAAGGATTCTTCTCTTCTCATGAGGTGGCCAAAGTATTGGAGCCTCAGCTTCACGATCTGTCCTTCCAGGGAGCACTCAGGGCTGATTTCCTTAAGAATGGATAGGTTTGATCTTCTAGCAGTCCATGGGACTCTCAAGAGTCTCCTCCAGCACCATAATTCAAAAGCATCAATTCTTCGGCGATCAGCCTTCTTTATGGTCCAGCTCTCACTTCCATACATCACTACTGGGAAAACCATAGCTTTAACTATACAGACCTTTGTCGGCAAGGTGATGTCTCTGCTTTTTAAGATGCTGTCTAGGTTTGTCATTGCTTTTCTCCCAAGAAGCAGGCGTCTTTTAATTTCGTGACTGCTGTCACCATCTGCAGTGATCAAGGAGCCCAAGAAAGTAAAATCTCTCACTGCCTCGATTTCTTCCCCTTCTATTTGCCAGGAGGTGATGGGACCAGTGGCCATGATCTTGGTTTTTTTGATGTTGAGCTTCAGACCATATTTTGCGCTCTCCTCTTTCACCCTCATTAAAAGGTTCTTTAATTCCTCCTCACTTTCTGCCATCAAGGTTGTGTCATCTGCATATCTGAGGTTGTTGATATTTCTTCCGGCAATCTTAATTCCTGCTTGGGATTCATCTAGTCCAGCCTTTCGCATGATGAAGAAATAAAGCCATAGAACGCTTATTTGCCTTCTATCTATGCATTCTGACACTCCAACAATGTGTTCTGCTTCAATTTGGCTCACTTTACAAAGGTGCTTATTTCTGGAGTGAACATGCAGTTCTACTCAAGAGTAAGCAACTAAGCAAAAAAAAGCAATACCATAGAAAGCTCATTTGCCTTCTATCTGTGTTCTGCTTCAATTTGGCTCATTTTACAAAGTAGCTCATTTCTGGAGTGCAGATGCATTTCTACTCAAGAGTATCTATGCATTCTGACACTCCAACAATGTGTTCTCCTTCAATTTGGCTCATTTTACAAAGGTGCTTATTTCTGGAGTACAGATGCATTTCTACTCAAGAGTAAGCAACTAAGCGAAAAAAGCCATAGAACGCTTATTTGTCTTCTATCTATGCATTCTGACACTCCAACAATGTGTTCTCCTTCAATTTGGCTCATTTTACACAGGTGCTTTTTCTGGAGTGCAGATGCATTTCTACCCAAGAGTAAGCAACTAAGCGAAAAAAAGCCATAGAACGCTTATTTGTCTTCTATCTATGCATTCTGACACTCCAACAATGTATTCTGCTTCAATTTGGATCATTTTACAAAGGTGCTTATTTCTGGAGTGAACATGCAGTTCTACTCAAGAGTAAGCAACTAAGCGAAATAAAGCCATAGAACGCTTATTTGTCTTCTATTTATGCATTCTGACGCTCCAACAATGTGTTTTGCTTCAATTTGGCTCATTTTACGAAGTTGCTTATTTCTGGAGTGAACATGCAGTTCTACTCAAGAGTAAGCAACTAAGCGAAATAAACCTAGAGAATGCTTATTTGTCTTCTATCTATGCATTCTGACACTCCAACAATGTGTTTTGCTTCAATTTGGCTCATTTTAAAAAGGTGCTCATTTCTGGAGTGAACATGCAATTCTACTCAAGAGTAAGCAACTAAGCGAAATAAACCTAGAGAATGCTTATTTGCCTTCTATCTATGCATTCTGACACTCCAACAATGTGTTTCACTTCAAGTTGTCTATTTTTACAAGTGCTTATTTCTGGAATGCTCATGCATATCTACTCAAGAGTAAGCAAATAATCGAAATAAACCCATAGAACGCTTATTTGTGTTCTATCTATGCATTCTGACACTCCAACAATGTGTTTCACTTCAAGTTGGCTCATTTTACAAGTGCTTATTTCTGGAATGCTCATGCATATCTACTCAAGAGAAAGCAAATAAGCGAAATAAACCCATAGAACGCTTATTTGCCTTCTATTTATGCATTCTGACACTGAAACAATGTTTTTCTCTTCATGTTGCCTTATTTTAGGAAGTTGCTTTTTTCTGTAGTGAACATGCAATTCTACTCAAGAGAAAGCAAGTAAGTGAAATAAAGCAATAGAATGCTTATTCGTCTTCTGTCTATGCATTCTGACACTCCAACAATTTGTTCTGCTTCAATTTGTCTCATTTTACAAAGGTGCTCATTTCTGGAGTGCACATGCATATCTACTCAAGAGTAAGCAAACAAGCGAAATAAAACGCCAGAACGCTTATTTGTCTCATGTCTATGCATTCTGACACTCCAACAATGTGTTTCGCTTCATTTCGGCTCATTTTAGGTAGTTGCTTTTTTCTGGAGTGAACATGCAGTTCTACTCAAGAGAAAGCAAGTACGTGAAATAAAGCCATAGAACGCATATTCGTCTTGTATCTATGCATTCTGACACCCCAAGAATGTGTTTCACTTCATGTTGGCTTATTTTAGGTAGTTGCCTGTTTCTGGAGTGAACATGCACTTCTACTCAAGAGAAAGCAAGTAAATGAAATAAACCAATAGAATGCTTTTTTGTCTTCTATCTAAGCATTCTGACACATCAACAATGTGTTTCACTTCATTTCGGCTCATTTTAGGTAGTTGCTTTTTTCTGGAGTGAACATGCAGTTCTACTCAAGAGTAAGCAACTAAGCGAAATAAAGCCATAGAACGCTTATTTGTCTTCTATCTCTGCATTCTGACAGTCCAACAATGTGTTTTGCTTCAATTTGGCTCATTTTTCAAAGGTGCTTATTTCTGGAGTTCACATGCATTTCTACTCAAGAATCATAAAATCAAAGAATCATAGAGTTGGAAGAGACCACAAGGGCCATCCAGTCCAACCCCCTGCCAAGCAGGAAACACCATCAAAGCATTCCTGACAGATGGCTGTCAATCCTCTGCTTAAAGACCTCCAAAGAAGGAGACTCCACCACACTCCTTGGCAGCAAATTCCACTGCCGAACAGCTCTTACTGTCAGGAAGTTCTTCCTAATGTTTAGGTGGAATTTTCTTTCTTGTAGTTTGAATCCGTTGCTCCGTGTCCGCTTCTCTGGAGCAGCAGAAAACAACCTTTCTCCCTCCTTTATATGACATCCTTTTATATATTTGAACATGGTTATCATATCATCCCTTAACCTTCTCTTTTCCAGGCTAAACATACCCAGCTCCCTAAGCCGTTCCTCATAAGGCATCGTTTCCAGGCCTTTGACCATTTTGGTTGCCCTCTTCTGGACACGTTCCAGCTCATCAGTATCCTTTTTGAACTGTGGTGCCCAGAACTGGACACAATACTCCAGGTGAGGTCTGACCAGAGCAGAATACAGTGGTACTATTACTTCCCTTGATCTAGATGCTATACTCCTATTGATGCAGCCCAGAATTGCATTGGCTTTTTTAGCTGCTGCATCAAACTGCTGACTCATGTCAAGTTTGTGGTCAACCAAAACTCCTAGATCCTTTTCACGTGTACTGCTCTCAAGCCAGGTGTCTCCCATCCTGTATTTGTGCCTTTCATTTTTTTTGCCCAAGTGTAGTACTTTACATTTCTCCTTGTTAAAATTCATCTTGTTTGCTTTGGCACAGTTGTCTAATCTGTTAAGGTCATTCTGAAGTGTGATCCTGTCCTCTGGGGTGTTAGCCACCCCTCCCAATTTGGTGTCATCTGCAAACTTGCTCAGGATTCCCTCAAGCCCATCATCCAAGTCATTGATAAAGATGTTGAACAAGACTGGACCCAAGACAGAACCCTGTGGCACCCCACTAGTCACTACTCTCCAGGATGAGGAGGAGCCATTGATGAGCACCCTTTGGGTTCGGTCAGTAAGCCAGCTACAAATCCACTGAATGGTAGCATTGTCTAGCCCACATTTTACCAGCTTCTACTCAAGAGTAAGCAACTACGCGAAATAAACCTATAGAACGCTTATTTGTCTTGTGTCTATGCATTCTGACACTCCAACAATGTGTTTTGCTTCAAGTTGTCTATTTTTACAAGTGCTTATTTCTGGAATGCTCATGCATATCTACTCAAGAGTAAGCAAATAATCGAAATAAACCCATAGAACGCTTATTTGTCTTCTATCTATGCATTCTGACACTCCAACAATGTGTTTCACTTCAAGTTGGCTCATTTTACAAGTGCTTATTTCTGGAATGCTCATGCATATCTACTCAAGAGTAAGCAAATAAGCGAAATAAACCCACAGAACGCTTATTTGTCTTCTATTTTTGCATTCTGACACTCCAACAATGTTTTTCTCTTCATGTTGCCTTATTTTAGGAAGTTGCTTTTTTCTGTAGTGAACATGCAGTTCTACTCAAGAGAAAGCAAGTAAGTGAAATAAAGCAATAGAACGCTTATTCGTCTTCTATCTATGCATTCTG
Organism: Zootoca vivipara; assembly: GCF_963506605.1. Classification (NCBI taxonomy): domain Eukaryota; kingdom Metazoa; phylum Chordata; class Lepidosauria; order Squamata; family Lacertidae; genus Zootoca; species Zootoca vivipara. Next base: position 5,082,146 of record NC_083278.1, on the reverse strand, counting down.
ACACTCCAACAATGTGTTTCACTTCAAGTTGGCTCATTTTACAAAGGTGCTCATTTCTGGAGTGCACATGCAAATAAGCGAAATAAGCGAAATAAGCAAATAAGCGAAAAAAAAATTCCAGAACGCTTATTTGTCTCATGTCTATGCATTCTGACACTCCAACAATGTGTTTCGCTTCATTTCGGCTCATTTTAGGTAGTTGCTTTTTTCTGGAGTGAAAATGCAGTTCTACTCAAGAGAAAGCGTGTACGTGAAATAAACCAATAGAACGCATATTCGTCTTGTATCTATGCATTCTGACACCCCAAGAATGTGTTTCACTTCATGTTGGCTTATTTTAGGTAGTTGCTTGTTTCTGGAGTGAACATGCACTTCTACTCAAGAGAAAGCAAGTAAATGAAATAGAATGCTTTTTTGTCTTCTATCTAAGCATTCTGACACATCAACAATGTGTTTCACTTCATTTCGGCTCATTTTAGGTAGTTGCTTTTTTCTGGAGTGAACATGTAGTTCTACTCAAGAGAAAGCAAGTAAGTGAAATAAACCGATAGAACGCATATTCGTCTTGGATCTATGCATTCTGACACACCAACAATGTGTTTCACTTCATTTTGGCTTATTTTAGGTAGTTGCTTGTTTCTGGAGTGAACATGCAGTTCTCCTCAAGAGAAAGCAAGTAAGTGAAATAAACCAATAGAATGCTTATTTGTCTTGTATCTATGCATTCTGACACACCAACAATGTGTTTCACTTCATGTTGCTTTATTTTAGGTCTACTCAAGAGAAAGCAAGTAAGAGAAATAAACCCCTAGAATGCTTGTTGTTGTTGTTGTTTAGTCGTTTAATCGTGTCCGACTCTTCGTGACCCCATGGACCATAGCACACCAGGCACTCCTGTCTTGCACTGCCTCCCGCAGTTTGGTCAAACTCATGTTCGTAGCTTCGAGAACACTGTCCAACCATCTTGTCCTCTGTCGTCCCCTTCTCCTAGTGCCCTCAATCTTTCCCAACATCAGGGTCTTTTCCGAGGATTCTTCTCTTCTCATGAGGTGCCCAAAGTATTGGAGCCTCAGCTTCACGATCTGTCCTTCCAGGGAGCACTCAGGGCTGATTTCCTCAAGAATGGATAGGTTTGATCTTCTTGCAGTCCATGGGACTTTCAGGAGTCTCCTCCAGCACCATAATTCAAAAGCATCAATTCTTCGGCGATCAGCCTTCTTGATGGTCCAGCTCTCACTTCCATACATCACTCCTAGGAAAACCATAGCTTTAACTATACGGACCTTTGTCGGCAAGGTGATGTCTCTGCTTTTTAAGATGCTGTCTAGGTTTGTCATTGCTTTTCTCCCAAGAAGCAGGCGTCTTTTAATTTCGTGACTGCTGTCACCATCTGCAGTGATCAAGGAGCCCAAGAAAGTAAAATCTCTCACTGGCTCCATTTCTTCCCCTTCTATTTGCCAGGAGGTGATGGGACCAGTGGCCATGATCTTGGTTTTTTTGATGTTGAGCTTCAGACCATATTTTGCGCTCTCCTCTTTCACCCTCATTAAAAGGTTCTTTAATTCCTCCTCGCTTTCTGCCATCAAGGTTGTGTCATCTGCATATCTGAGGTTGTTGATATTTCTTCCGGCAATCTTAATTCTGGCTTGGGATTCATCTAGTCCAGCCTTTCGCATGATGAATTCTGCATAAATAAGCAGGGAGACAATATACAACCTTGTCGTACTCCTTTCCCAATTTTGAACCAATCAGTTGTTCCATATCCAGTTCTAACTGTAGCTTCTTGTCCCACATAGAGATTTCTCAGGATGAGGTGATCAGGCACTCCAATTTCTTTAAGAACTTGCCATAGTTTGCTGTGGTCGGCACAGTCAAAGGCTTTTGCATAGTCAATGAAGCAGAAGTAGACGTTTTTCTGGAACTCTCTAGCTTTCTCCATAATCCAGCGCATGTTTGCTATTTGGTCTCTGGTTCCTTTGCCCTTTCGAAATCCAGCTTGCACTTCTGGGAGTTCTCGGTCCACATACTGCCTAAGCCTGCCTTGTAGAATTTTAAGCATAACCTTGCTAGCGTGCGAAATGAGCACAATTGTTGGAGCATTCTTTGGCACTGCCCTTCTTTGGAATTGGGATGTAGACTGATCTTCTCCAATCCTCTGGCCATTGCTGAGTTTTCCAAACTTGCTGGCATATTGGGTGTAGCACCTTAACAGCATCATCTTTTAAAATTTTAAATAGTTCAGCTGGGATATCATCACTTCCACTGGCCTTGTTATTAGCAGTGCTTTCTAAGGCCCATTTGACTTCACTCTCCAAGATGTCTGGCTCAAGGTCAGCAACCACACTACCTGCGGTGTACGAGACCTCCATATCTTTCTGGTATAATTCCTCTGTGTATTCTTGCCACCTCTTCTTGATGTCTTCTGCTTCTGTTAGGTCCTTACCACTTTTGTCCTTTATTATGGTAATCTTTGTACGAAATGTTCCTTTCATATCTCCAATTTTCTTGAACAGATCTCTGGTTTTCCCCATTCTATTTTTTCCTCTATTTCTTTGCATTGCTCATTTAAGAAGACCCTCTTGTCTCTCCTTGCTGTTTTTTGGAAATCTGCATTCAGTTTCCTGTAGCTTTCCCTATCTCCCTCGCATTTTGCTTGCCTCCTCTCCTCCGCTATTTGTAAGGCCTCGTTGGACAGCCATTTTGCTTTCTTGCATTTCCTTTTCCTTGGGATGGTTTTCGTTGCTGCCTCCTGTATAATGTTACGAGCCTCCATCCATAGTTCTTCAGGCACTCTGTCCACCAAATCTAAATCCTTAAACCTGTTCCTCACTTCCACTGTGTATTCATAAGGGATTTGATTCAGATTGTATCTTACTGGCCCAGTGGTTTTTCCTACTTTCTTCAGTTTAAGCTGGAATTTTGCTATAAGAAGCTGATGATCTGAGTTACAGTCAGCTCCAGGTCTTGTTTTTGCTGACTGTATAGAGCTTCTCCATCTTTGGCTACAGAGAATATAATCAATCTGATTTCGATGCTGCCCATTTGGTGATATCCATGTGTAGAGTCGTCTCTTGTGTTGTTGGAAAAGAGTGTTTGTGATGACCAGCTTGTTCTCTTGACAGAACTCTATTAGCCTTTGCCCTGCTTCATTTTGAACTCCAAGGCCAAACTTGCCAGTTGTTCCTTTTATCTCTTGATTCCCTACTTTAGCATTCCAATCCCCTGTAATGAGAAGAACATCCTTCTTTGGTGTCATTTCTAGAAGGTCCTAGAACGCTTATTTGTCTTCTATCTATGCATTCTGACACTCCAACAATGTGTTTTGCTTCAATTTGGCTCATTTTACAAAGGTGCTTATTTCTCGAGTGAACATGCAGTTCTACTCAAGAGTAAGCAAGTAAGTGAAATAAACCCCTAGAACGCTTATTTGGCTTCTATCTATGCATTCTGACACACCAACCATGTGTTTCACTTCATGTTGGCTTGTTTACATAGTGCCTTGTTTCTTGAGTGAGCATGCATATCTACTCATGAAAAAGCACCCACCCAGAAGCATAGCATGTGGGGGCCATGGGGGCACAAACTTGTGGCCCTGGGTACAATTTTGTGAGGGGGCACAAACAGGTGCCCCCACAGCAGTCTCCCTCATTGGACCCTGGCTCCGCATGAGAAGGAGCTGCACCTAAGGTGCTGTTCTTCTTCCAGGCCACAGCTCTGTCCTTAGGTCAGGCCTGACCCAGGGAGGAGAGAAGGAGGGTGGGTGGCCACAGTCACCTCACTGCCTGTCACAGCATCAGTTCTGCCTCTGGGTCACGTCTGACCTGGCACACTCAAGGAGAGTGAGCAGCAGGTTCTCTGCCCCTCTCCTGCCCTGGTCTCCCCCCCCCCCCCTTGTTCAGTTATGCAAAGGCAGCCCTGAGACTGAGGAGGAAAGAGCTCACTGCTCATGCCAACCCTAGAGAGGATGTAAGAAGGAAGCAGGCTCTAGGAGGACAGCCAAAAACAATTGAACTTGGTGGAGCAGTCCCCCAGTCCCCCTTAAGGACAAGCCTCCACTGATAGGGAGCAAGAAGGGATTTTAAATTGGGAACTACAATATTGGCATGGGAACTACAATAGCTCAGTGTTGCCATTTGTCTACCCTACTTAATATTTACCATTAAGGAAAGCATAAATCCATTCAGCTTGTTGGCGTGAAGCAGCAGACCTCAATCTGATACTGCAAATGTTATGGAATTATTAAATATTCAAAAGTATACCTCTCCACCACTCCTTAGCATAGCTGCCAAGTCTCCAGTTTCTCGCGGGAAACCCCTGTTTTTAAAGCCATTTCCCGCTGGCAGCCCTGATTAAAAAAAATTCCCGTAAATCCCCCGGATTTCCTGCCTGCCAACAGAAGGGTCCTTGCAGAGCCTTCCTTTCCTTTGGGGTTACTGGCGCGTTGCCAGTCCCACGAGCTCCCTGCAAAGCGCCCCCCCCCCGCTCCTGGGCCAACTCCTGCAAGGCAGCGGCTTGAGTCAGGAGCTGCTGCCTTGGCAAAGCTGTTCCTCTCCCTTTGGCTCCTTCACTGTCTCGCAGCCCCCCCCCCAGCTGATTCTCCGGCATCTGCTTGCAGCTGGCTCCTTTCCCGGCCAGGAAGGAGGCAGTTCCCTACCAGTGGCTGCAAGTGGCGGGGGTCAGACGCCTGTGTGGCTCCTTGCTCTGCGTCTTTCTTTCTTTCTTTCTTTCTTTCTTTCTTTCTTTCTTTCTTTCTTTCTTTCTTTCTTTCTTTCTTTCTTTCTTTCTTTCTTTCTTTCTTTCTTTCTTTCCCTCCCTCCCTCCCTCCCTCCCTCCCTCCCTCCCTCCCTCCCTCTCTGCCAAAAGGGAAAAGGGGGATGGGGAGAGAGAAGGCAGCTAAGCAGTTCGCTGCATAGACACTGATAGAAAGGAATCCTCGCTTTGCACAGCCTGATCCTGCCTTTCTGGCAAGGGATGAGGTCAGTCCTGCAACTTTGGGAAAGAACTTGCAGGAGGACGCGCTTCCCTTACAGGCACGGGGACACTTTCTGCCCCCCCCATCTCTCTCACCCACCCACCCAGGGCCGGTGCTAGGGTTTTTTGCTCCCTAGGCGAGATCACCCCATTAATAAAAAATAAAATAAATAAAAATAAAAAATAGAAGAAAAAAGTAGGGGGAAAACAACAACTGAGAGGCGCGACAACTGAAACGCGCGCGCCTCGGGATAGCGGCCTGAAGCTGCTCAACAGCTGACAGGCGCAGTGGAGACGGCCCCAGGCAGCACCGGGGGGGGGGGGCGGAGGGCAGGCTGGCCAGCACTCCTCCATTTTGGCCCTGCACACACCACCTCCCCCAGCGGCTGGCTGGCAATGCTCCTGCGTCTGGATCCCTTCCCCCGTTTAAGAGGCTACACTAGTAAACCCCCCTCCCTCCCAATAGTACAACATGCTGGGCATGTACGTGCAGGACAGGGTTGCCTTGAAGTCATCTAACATTCAAAATGGGCTGGGCTCTTTATGGCCCAGAGAGTAAAAAAGGTGAGTGATCCCTGTTGCCCATTAAGGTGAGGGATCGATAGGATGGGTGGGGAAGAGATCTGTCAGGCTTTTCCTGCAAGCTCCCTCCCTCCCTCTGTCTTTTATGCCCAGGAACTCTTCCTCTTGTGAAGAGTTCACTTTAGTTCACTTCCATCTGGCAAGTTGTGAAAATTATTATGATAAATGGCCTCAAAAGTTTTGCTTTTTAATATATCTTTTTAGCAGCACCTCCTCCTGTGCCCAGCCACATAAAAGAAGGAACTGTGAGCTCAAATCCAATTTGCACCCCAAGTACAGTAGATTTGCCTGGGGGCAGGGATTCAATTTGCATCTTGCAAATCCATGACATTCTTTGGTTTCAAATAAACAAAAGGTGTCTTTTGCAAGCCACTCTCTTGAGCTGGTTTAGGTAGCCAAAACTTGCCAAATTATAGCAAACTGTTACTGTCCTTTCTTCCTGTAATTGCTCCTCTGTAGCTCAGTATAGATCACCTGCCTTGCATTGCCCCAGGTTCAGTTGCAGGCATGTCCAGGTAGAGTCAGAAACTCTGGAAAGCTGCTGCCAGTCAGTGTAGGCACTAAACAAGATTGACTTAGTATGGCAACTCCCTTGTTCCTATAAACAAGCAGCTAAGCAGTTTACATTAAATAATAGGATCAATGGTTGACTCAGTGGATCATGTACCTGTGAGCATTATATTTGCAGTTTATCAGGCAGCATGGCAGAGGACATTGTGCCCCCCCCCCCCGCCCCGGACCCCGGTAATTGACAGCATGTACACTGAACAAAACTGACAGGCTACTTTGCTGAAGGTTGGGTCTCTTGAGAGCATACCTATTGCCATGGCAGATAATCACATTATTTGGTGATGGTGGGGAGTATAACCAATATGATCCAGGGATTGGAGCAATTCCCCTATGAGGAAATGTTACAAAATCTGGGGCATTTTAACTTTTAGAAACTTTTAGAAAAAAGTGGGTGGGAATGAGTTTTTTTCTCATAATACTAGAACCAGGGAATATCCAATAAAGTGGATGTGAAATTCAATCTATTTTAATATTTTAACTTTTTGTACGTTTTAAATTTTTGTGATCCCCCCCCCCAATTTTCTTGTTTTATCCTTTTGTAAACTGCTTTGAGGTTGTTGCTGTTGTTATTTTACAATCGATTGTAGTAAATAAAAATAAAATAAACCTGAAGGCTAGAGGGTGGTTTGGCAGGGCACATACCAAACTTTCTGTGGGATGCCCCCCCTGGAGCCCTTTCCACAGAGAAGCCCGTTTATTTATTTCTTGGAGTATTTTTATCATAGTATCACAGAACTGGACGGTTGGAAGGGACCAACCAGTGCAGGAATCACAGCACAAGCATCTCTCACAAAACAAGTTTGCTCCATCTTCCCTGTGAACAGCCCTTCAGATACAACAGAATAACAGAACCATTCACAGTGTTGGAAGGGAACCACTAGGGTCATCTAGTCCCCCAAAAGCAGGAATCTTTTCCCCAACATGGGGCTTGAAACCACAACCCTGAGATTAAGACTGAGGTTTGTTTGGTTTTCCTGTTTTCTTTCTTTGCCACGCAGCCGGCTGCGCCCTTGTCTTCTTTCTGCCGCTTTTCACGCTCTTTTGTTTCTCAGTGGCGGATGAGTCCTTTTGTGCTGATGGGTGTCCCTCAGATGTGTCGGAGGGAGGGAAGGAAGGAAGGAAGGAAGGGGGAAGGAGCCAAGCTTGGTGGCGCATCCTGATGCTGGGAAAGCAGGACAAGGGGCTTTCCTTCCTTTAGAGAGAGAGAGAGAGAGAGAGAGAGAGACCCCAAATTCCCAAGAGTTGCGAAGTTTTGTAGGAAGAGAAAGTAGCAGCAGGCTATTGTTTTCCTATGGTTCCTAAGTTGGATTTATTTTATTATAGGGCTCGATGCGCAGAGAGCAAAGCATATTGCATTGGTTTTGGTGATAGAAATACATGTGTGTTTTAAATCTCTGGCGCTGAATGAAACCCATAGGACTTGGGTTAACTTTTGGATTGTGCCCATAGATGTTATTTTTGACACAGCCTGTTCTATTGCTGAAGCAGGAAATGGTCCATATTGGCGCTTGAAACACAGAAGAAGGGAGACTACCTGAAGTTGTTAGGTGTTTTTTTTTTGTCACATAGCTTTTTCACTGTGTGTGCCTTAGGAAACTGGCTGGCTGTGGGTAATCAATGCATGGGAGGAAGATCTCACTGGTAGAGCATCTGCATACATAACGCCCCTTGCCAGCTTCCTACGAACACCAGCAACAATGTGCTGTATGAGAAGTAAAGACGCACAGCAAACCCAGCATGGTACAGTTGTTTTCGGGGCAGGTGGAGATGTGCTCAAATTTATGACAACTCACACAAAAGCAAATTTTGTGTGAGTGCTGCCGTAAAAAGGACTCCCTGTTCATAGTTCCATGGAAGTGCTTCTCATTTGAAAAAATGGTCCTCTGGAATTGCTTATAGGGAGAGATTATATCTCAGCTTATATCTGCTGTGTTTTTTGTCAGTCACCTGAATGTAACCTGAGCAAATTTAGCTCACTTTTGGATTTTCAGTTCTTTCCTTCTTTCTCTCCTTAGTCCTTAGGGGACCGCTGACCGTTGCGTCCAGTCACAGATGACTTGGGTTGTGGCGCTCATCTTGCTTTACTGGCCGAGGGAGTCGGTGTACAACTTCTGGGTCATGTGGCCAGCATGACTAAGCCGCTTCTCGTGCACCAGAGCAGCGCTCAGAAATACTGTTTACCTTCCCCCCTATTTATCTACTTGCACTGCATGGTTTCGAACTGCTAGGTTGGCAGGAGCAGGGACCGAACAACAGGAGCTTACCCCGTCACAGGGATTCGAACCGTCGACCTTCTGATCGGCAAGCCTTAGTCCCACAGCACCACCCGCTTCCCTTCTTTTGTCCTTAGGCCATATATATTGTTTGATTATATCCTTTCCAACTTGTGTTAACAAGTTCTACAATTTAGCAGAGTAACATTCCTCTTTTTAAACTTGCACAGCAGATGCTCAGGCTCGCTAAAGCCTCTAAAATTAGTTACCTGGTAATTTCCCCTTTAGTCCCTCATAAAAGAAAAAGACACAACACAGTCTTCTATAAAAGTATAAAAAGAGTTTACTCATTCACTCATTCTGTTCACAGATGGATTCCAGAAGGCAGGCTTAAGTTAGAAAAGTAATATACCTGGAAACTATCCCATGAGACAGCTCCTTTGTCCTCTCTTGGCTGCCAAGAGAGCATCTTAGGCTAAGCAGAGAGAGAGAGAGAGAGAGAGAGAGAGAGAGAGAGAGATGAGGCCATGTCCACCTCACCTCTGGTCACATGCAGAGGAAGTCTGTCCCAGCCTAGGAGGAAACAGGAAGTTCTGACTGGCTGGTCTAGACATCTCTTTTTTATGTCCACTCTAGGGATGTTGTACTTGACTGCTCTGTGTTTCACATCCCACATCTCAGGCAATACAACATGCACAAAATGTAAATAACTTTATTCAACCACCCAGAGTCCCAGCTTGACACATAGGTTCTGGAAATTCTCTCTTTGCAGGGGTTTCATCAGGATGTCAGCAGCCATCTCTTTGGTGCTGCAGTAAGACAGTCCCAAAAGTCCATCACGTATATAATGGTACTTTACGCCAATATGTTTTGTCCTTATGTGGAACTTCTCACTCTGTGCCAGCTTCAGGCAACTCTGATTGTCCTCTAGTAAGCTGTCAGGTTCCTTTCTCACCATTCCAAAGTCCTTGATGAGTTGATCGAGCCAGGCAACCCCTCTGCACGCTTCTGTCGCTGCAATGTATTCTGATTCTGTGGAAGACAATGCTACACAGCTCTGTTTTTATCTACCCCATGCGACAGGTCCATCTCCATCTCCAAACAAAAATAAATCCACCTGTGTTGGGCATTGTCCCCAACCCAATCCGTATCGGTATACCCAACCAGCTTAGGGTTTCTGACAGCTGGTAACCTTAATTTACAATTCATGGTACTCTTCAAATACTACACCACCCTTTTTACACCTGCCCAATCATGCTCAGTGGGAGACTTCACCTTTCTACTAAGAATCCCCACAGCATTTGCTAAGTCAGGTCTACATGTGGTAACTAAATACAAAAGTTTACCAATCACCGACCTGTATTCACTGTTGTCTGGTAACGGCTTCAAATCCTGCTGATTCTTCAAGACGTCTGTATTTAGTTACCACATGTATTTAGTTACCACATGTAGACCTGACTTAGCAAATGCTGTGGGGATCGCAACCAGGTTTGCATCTTGCATCTGCATGCATTCAATCAGTTCATCTTTTGTCTTTGGTTGAGAAGAATCCACTTGAATCCCGAGGTAGTACTGGACATCTAGTTCCTTGACTTCAATCTCTTTGCTAAGGTGTTTTACTATCTGTGCATAGTCAGTTTCACTTGCTGTCAGGTCATCGATTATTGTGTTTTATTTTTCTGTTGGAAATGGGTGGGGTATAAATAATAAATTATTATTATTATTATTATTATTATTATTATTATTATTATTATTATTATGTCATCAACAAATACTAGAACATATGAGAATTGTCCATTATTTGACTTACTGTACAAGCACTTGTCAGCATTGCCTTGCTTGCACCCAAGTAGCATCTGCATTTTATGCAATTTTTGGTTCCAGGCTCTAGCAGCTTGCTTAAGTCCATAGTCCCTTTTGCAGCTTCCTAAATGTGCCTCTTCTGCTTTTACAAAATCTTTGGGCTGTTTCATATACATTTCCTCATTAATTTGCCTGTGAAGGAAAGCAGTGGCAATATCAATGTGTTTCACCCCCATTTGCTTGGAGGCTGCAATGCTCAAAAGCATTCTTACGCTGCTGTACCTCACGGATGGTGCAAAAACCTCATTGTAGTCTTCACCAAAACGTCGTGAAAATCCCTGTGCTTCAAGTCTCATTTTGAGCGCTGAACGTCTCCTCCTGACCCCTTCTTAACCTTGAACACCTATTTACTGCCAATGGCCTTATTGCCGGGAGGCAGCTCAGTGTCCGGGTCTTGTTTTGATGCAGTGCGTTCATCTCTTCCTCCGCGACCTTCTTCCAGAGACTGGCTTGTGGAGCTGGCATCTCTTTATCTCTTCCCATGTGGAAGGTTCCTGTGGAAACGCCGACCCTGTGAAGTAGGACAGTCTTATTGGTGGGACACCTCTGTTGGTTCTGGATGAGCATCTGACCTCTGGTTCTGCTGATCAGCGCTAACAATAATTCCTTCTGGTATCAACTGCACTAGGGAGCTTCCAACTGAAAAATCCCGAGTGCAGCTGATCCCTGCCAAAATCAGGGGTTTGCTGATTGTTGCTGAGAGCAAACCTGTGTTCCAGGTTTCCCCTCATTGAGTTCAAGCTTGTCTGAAAAAGAATAAATGAAAGCCTGGAGTCAGTTGATTGACAGGTATGTGGCCCTGCCAGCTGTCAAAATGGTCTGCAGGGGAGCACCCTTTGTGTAGTATTTAGCATGCTGAACTAGGAAAATTGCCCTTCAGCTACGAAGCTCACTGGATTAGCTGGGAGCAGTCACTATATCTTAGCCTAACCTACCTTACAGAATTGTTGTGAGGATAAAAGAGGCAGGGAGAAAAACCATGTTCACTGGCACTGCCCTGATTTCCTTGGATAACAGGTGGGAAGCAATCATCTTAAAATGAACATTTTGGGTTTTTTTTTTAAAAGAAGAGCTATCTTTAAAAAATAATGCATTGCTTTCTTTACACATTTCCCTCATTTGTTTGCTGATCCACTGAGGAATAACAACAAAGAGTGTTATGGTTCCTTAACTGTCAGCTGTACCATTAAGCAAAGGGTGGGAGCTGCCCTGGGCAAAGCAGGAAACGATAAGTATGGAGCTCCTGCTGAAGCTTTGTATGCCTTCGTAACTCCCCTGTGATAGCATTTGGTTATAGCATTTGGGGATTTTTAATTTAGTGATTTTCATGGATAACTGCCTTGTGTGGCGAAGGGGCTTGAATAACTCAGAGAAGCTATGAGCTATGCCGAGTGCCTGGTGTGCACTGGGGTCACGAAGAGTCGGACTAAACAACAACAACAAACAACAACAAGGTTTATCTGAGGAAGTGTGCTCATACCTATGAAAAACTAAGTTGGTCTCTACTGGAAGGATACACCTTCCCCTTCTGCCTCAGATCTTGAAGCTCTTCTTTCGCTCAATCCTACCACCTTTGAACCTTTATTGTGTGTCATTTTTAAGTTTTGGCTCTATTTGGGACTCTGTTTGTTGGAATATCCTGCCTGGTAAAATATATATACAGTGGTACCTCTACTTACAAATAACTCTACTTACCAATTTTTCTACTTACAAATGGAGCTCCGTCCGCCATCTTGGATGCGGTTTAGATAGGATTTTTTTCTACTTACGAATTTTTAGATAGGGTTGCTTCTACTTACGAATTTTTTCTCCCAATGGGATTCGACTTACAATTTTTTTCGACTTACAAATGTGTGTTCGGAACACATTAAATTCGTAAGTAGAGGTACTGTCAGGAGTATGGGCAGGAGTCAGGCTCTGGGGCCTGTAGTGCTTTGCAGAACTGGGGCATGCCTCAGCTTGTGCTGGAGAAGCAAGGCGCGGCCACACAGGTGAAGTCCTCAGCTTGTGTTGGAGAGGCAAGGAGTAGTCACCCAGGTGAGGCCACTTGAGATCTCACTGCACCTGGTGGCAGGAGCTGGGAGGGATAAAAGCCCAGCATTTCCCTTCAGCTCTTTGCCACAGCAACGCTATCTGTGCCTGGTTGCATCTGGCCTCCTGCTCCTTGGACCCTTGCCTTGCTGCCGCCTTGCTTCTTGTTCCTGGATCCTCCGCCTTGCTCCTTGCTCCTTGGACCCTTGCTTCGCCTTCGCCTTGCTTCGTGCCCCGTGGACCTTCGCCTCTGCCTTGCTCCTCGACCCTGCTTCTTCACCACCATCTTGCCTCTGGTCCTGACGCCCGCCAACCGGACCATGACAGGTACCACTGTATATATGTAATACCCTTCTTCTGCCACTGGTTGGCCTCATGTACAAAACACTGGTATAATTCCCCCCAAGATGGTAAAGCTATTTAACAAAATATCTGGTCAAAATTCTTCTCCAAAATTGTCTATTTCTCTTCCCCTTGACTTCATCAACCAGCAGTTCTGGGCAGCAGTTCTATTGTTATACTTCTCTTAACTTCCCCCAATGACAATCTTAGGTTGTTGTTGTATCTTCTCCTCTTGAGGCAGTCTGCAGTCAAAAGTTAGAAGCAACAGTTCTGCTCCTACCGCAACAGTTCCCCTGCAGTGGATTCTGGTTGATAGTTTAAAGCAGCAGATCCGGTCTTATATGGTCCCTAGTAGCAGTTTTAAGTTGTTACTGTATCTTGTCTCCCTTGTTACAGTCTCAAGTCAGGGGTTTCAAGCTGCGGATCCGCTCCTGTCCCTCTCCCAGTAGCGTTCTTATGTTGTTAAGTTGCTACTAAAGCTTATCTTCTTTGCAACAGTCCCAAGTCAATGTCCTCTTGGCAGTTACTTTCACTTCCCTTGGCAGTCTTAAATGGATACCTCGTGATTGATGTCGTCTCTTAGTTACAATAGTTTCTCTCCCCGCACCAGTAACAGTAGCAGTCTCCCAATTATAAAAAGCCCAGTTAAGTGAGCTCTGGTTATATTGATAAATTTCAAAGAGTCTGTACCTGTTGCTAGCTTCTCAGTTGAGTATGCTAGACTTTAAATCCCCCCTCTCTTCACCAACGAAGCGTATTTTACACTCCAGCCGCTGTTGCCGCTGGTGAAATTTATCAGCAGATTAGTCTCACACATTCACATTCACTCACATAACTCCGCGTCCTGCGCCATTTTGCCTGGCGGTTTCTGGTAGGTTCCCTTAAGGTCGTACCTTTAATTCCGTCCCGGCGTTCGTTGACTTCTCTTTTATCTGTTTATTGTTTCCTTCTTTATTCCTACGACCCCGGGTGGCTTTCGGTTTTGGGATGCTTGTCCACTCTTCCGTAGAAGCTCAGAGGCTGTGCTTTGAAAAGCAGAGTGGATCTTGGCGTTCTCGACTTCAATCCCGCTCCCTCCAGTCTCTCTTCCCGAGCCTGGTCTCCGAGCCGGAGAGTCGTTTGAGCGCTGACAGATCCTTGGACCCCAGGGATTTTATCCCTGAGTTACGAGGTTTGCTTAGTCCTAGCAACACCTTTTTTTTCCTTAACAAAGTTTGGGGTTTCTCCGAAGAGCTCGCCCCACGCTCCTTCCCGGTCGGCGGACGGAACAGGAAGTCCATATAATTGGTTTGTAATTGGAAAATTTAATAAAAATTGTTTGTAAAAAATGAAAGAAAAGGGGTGCAAAGCAAGCGGAGACAGAGGCAGCTCGGCAGGAGGACAGGTATGCTCTGATGCGTCTAGAGGACTCCACCCTTGCGGAGCACTCAAAGCAAGATTTGGGCGCAGATGGAGCCCTTCCTAGCAGGTGGCCTGGGCACTGCCATTATTACCAAGATGTTTCTGTCCATCCCTACCAGGGAATACCCAGAAGCAGACATACCCAGAAGCAGAGCTGCCACCCTGGAGACTGCTGGCAGCCTGTTGGCAGACGGCTTCGTACATGTCAAGGCAGCACTCTGAAGGACCTTGCTGAAGGTCTTGCTCTGCCGGCAAAGACAAAAGGAGAAGTGGCATCAGAGAGGCTTGAGAGCGTGGCAGAAGAGCCTGCCACCCACAAAGACATCCCTGGGCAAAGCTGCCAACGAAGCAGAGGGACCTTACCAGATGCTTGGCAGCCTGGTGGAGAGCAAAGTGGAGGCTAAATTTGTTGGGATGTGCCCACCACCTGACTTGTGGGGCTAGATGGGAAAGAGCCCTCCTTGCGGCCTGCAACACAATAAGAGAAGAGGGTTACAAATTGCAGGACATAGTCTTGGAAGCTCCTGAGAACAATCCCTCCCTCCTACTGCAGAAGTCCACCTGCTTTGCCCTCACCTTGGCCACCTCATCCTCGTCTTCAAGGTGAATGAGGCATCTAGTCCAATCTCCTGCAAAACAGAAATCCAATTAAAGAATGCAAATGGCCACCCAACCTTGGTTTAAAGCAAACCTCCAAGGAAGGAGAGCCCACCACCTTCTGAATTGATATCCCATATTTTCCTCCAACGAGCTCAAGTTGCCATACATAGTTCTCTCCTTCTCATTTAATCCCCACAACCTGGCCCAGGTCACCCAGTGAGCTGCATAGCTGAGTAAGGAGGTATTTGAACCCTAGTCTCGCTCAGGACTTCCTCTTCTGAGAAACAGCCCTTCACTTCACTCACAGAAGCTGCTCACTTCTGCTCCTGATGAGCAGTTGCTGGTGGGGTTTATGAAAAAAACTGCAAGCATTCTATGTCACAGTAGGGGGCTTGCAGGCGCTGGGCAACAGAAGATGGCATGAGTGGTACACAAATGTTAAGGTGCATACACAGCAGACACACACCCTAGTGAAAAACCAATCCAACACCATTCAAAAGTTATAAAACAGGCATCCCCAAACTTTGGCCCTCCAGATGTTTTGGACTACAATTCCCAACTTCCCCGACCACTGGGAGTTGTAGGCCAAAACATCTGGAGGGCTGCAGTTTGGGGATGCCTGTTATAAAATATTCCCTGAAAAAAAGACACTTTATTTCAGTTCACAGAGCAATCCCGAAGCCATCTCAACTGTCTTAATGACCCCACATATTTACTCTGCAGTGGAAGGAAAAACATTTCCCAATAGTTCTTTTCACTTAAAAAATGCTTCAAAACCTATACACATCTCACATAAATAGGGATAGATCTGTGACAATAGATTCAAAAACTGAGGTATTTGGGAATGGCCCAGAGTGGCCCGGAAAGGGCAACCAGCAAGCATTGTCAGGTATCATGACAAGAGACAAGCCAGGAGAGAGACTGCCTCTTCCTTTGATGTATGTATGATGCTTTTGGGGTGGGCAGTGGTTTTTAACTGGTGTGCCGTGGCACCCTGGGGTGCCTTGAATGATGGTCAAGGGTACTGTGAGCAGCACAGTATGCTGTTTTTTGGGGGTAGTTTTGAGCTACAGGGTGGGCAATTTCAAAAGTCTATACTGTATAAGGCTTGCACACCATTGTACTGGGTTCCTCCTGCCTCCTGCATGTGGTGAGTTGCAACAGTTGAATAAATATCAGGCTTACTAGCTGCTTTGCTTCTCAATATTCTCTGGTTGGCCTCTGTTATTTTCTCCTACCCATAGGGAACCCACTTAAAGACTCTATGTTAGAGGGAAAAGGAGCAGGTTTGCCCTCTAACATAGGGCTCCACATTTGCACACCACCAAGTTGGGCCAGTGCTCCAAGGAAGGGCCCAAATATGTCTTAATGCCTCCTCCTCCTCACACACAAACACTCCCTTGTGTATTTCCGTATTTCCCTCTCGGCTGATTGCATACCCTCCAACATTTCTCTGTTGGAAATACAGACGTCCTATTACTACTACTACTACTACTACTACTGTTCTTATTACTACTGTTCTATTTATACAGTACTCCGCCCATCTGACTGGGTTGTCCCAGGCCACTCTGGGCTGCTTTAAAGATACAGTGGTACCTCACAAGATGAATGCCTCGTGCAACGAAAAATTCGTAAGACGACAGCGTTTTGCGTTGCACAAGGCATCTCGCAAAACAAAGTTTTATATGGCCGTGCTTTGCAAGATGAATTTTTTTTCTAAAGCCACAGTGGGAATACAGTGGTGCCTCGTAAGACGATGTTTTCGCAATACAACATGACTCGCGGAACGAATTAATTTCGTCTTGTGAGATACCGCTGTATATAAAAACATAATAAAACATTAAGCACTAAACAACTTCCCTATACAGGGCTCCCTTCAGATTGCTTCTAAAGGCTGTATAGCTACTGCTCTCCTTGGCTCAGGGGGTCATATAATTCCATACCCTCCAACATTTCTCTGAAGATAGGGACATCCTAAGTAAAAGTGGGACATTCTGGGGTCAAATCAGGAACCAAGGTGGCTTCTGTAAATCCTGGACAGCCCCTGGAAAAGAGGGACACTTGGAGAGTCTATGCCACAGGAAGGAGCTGTGCAGAGATGGAGGGAGGCTTTGCCAAGTCCTGGGTGTCCCAAGGCCCAGGTGGCCGAGGATGGAGAACCAGCCTCTCCCAGAAGAAGGCCAGAAGGGCCAGGGAGCCTGGAGGTCCTCCTTGGGAATCAGGGGTTGCCCAAGGCCTGGCTGGATAGAGGCTCCCTGACCCTCAGGACAGGACAGAAGGGCCTCATCCAGGAGCAAAGCCACCTGGTGGCCACCTGGCCTTCCAAAGATGGATTGGTTCCCTTTCGGGCGCACAGAGTCCCCTGCTCCCTTTGGGATGCCTTTGGTCACGTTATTGAAGTCAATAGAAATAAAATGTAAAAGGTTTCCCCTCATCCAGCCTCCCTGGCTAGGCACCTCCCTAGCTGGCTGATTGACGCTCCAGGCTAGCCAATAGTGCTCATCAACCAGCAGGCTCTTCGGAGGTGGGCAGAGAAGCAGCCAGACCTTTCCTGGAGCAGCAGCCTCTGCATGCAAAGCTATGTCTCCCTCGGCCTCTCGCTGGGGGTCTCAGAGGTCTCTGGGCTCCTTTCCACCTCTAGAATGGATCACGGGGAGGCTGCAAAGGAGGCCTTCTTCCCTTGAGGGTTCTGTCCCTGAAATGGCTGGCATGAAGGGTGGCATACAAATTGAAGAAGAAATCATCACCACCCCCTGTCATTCCCTGGGCATTCAAGCACCAGAACCTTCCTATAGTGGACCTCTCAGGGGGATGAGGGGTTAGGCGAACCCCGTTAGATGTTGGAGGCAAAGCTCCATGAGGAAGAGAAGCAGAATTTATTGTTCTTCCTTCCTTCCTTCCTTCCTTCCTTCCTTCCTTCCTTCCTTCCTTCCTTCCTTCCTTCCTTCCTTACATTTTGGATTGGTTTCCACATTTACAATTATTCTGGCAGGCAGAAATTCAGCAGGTGGGAAGCATTTGCCAGGCACTGCCTGCAGGCACTGCCCCCCCAGGGGAATCTGAGAGGGGCTTGAGCCCCACAGCCCCCCTGAAGGTGGGCATGAAGGCCTACAGGGTCAGTTGCTGCGTCTCTGTCCAAGAAGAGCTGTGGGTGGGGAAGGGCAGCTTGGCCCCAGCAGGACAGGACTTGCCTGGGGACATCTCAGGCCTCTCCTTGGGCCTTGTGAAAGGGGCTCTTCCTCTGCCTTGTTCCTCCACATCCCTTCCATTGGGTGTCTTGTCTTTGGACTTTCCAAACCCAAGGACAGGTTTTTAATCAATATCAGATGCTTTAGGAGATGTAGTGGTGCTGTTGCGGCTACTCTTGATAAAGACGCCCAAGTCTGTTCTGTCTTTAAGAGCTTTATTGTGCATAGTATTTACAGTGCAGAGATAACAGAAAACATGGCCTCTCAGTCACTTGCAGAATCCGGGAGTGGACGTTTTCGGCTGCGTCCCAGCATAAGTGTTTGGGCTCCGAAACACCTCCTCCTGACCTTACATTTAGTGGCGCCCCTTAATTTGGGCGCCGGAAGGGGCTGCCTGTTCCCCTCCACCTGTTGCAAAGGCTCTCCAGCATCACTGACTTCCTGATTCCCCTCACCTGACCCGCTGCTGCTGCTCTCACTGTAGGAAGGCTCCCTGACCTGTCAAAAGTCTGCAAAGCAGGATACAAATAATAGCATTCTAGACACTGGGGCCTGAGCTTGTGAGTTGTCCTTTCCTCTGCCCTCCTTGCCCCCTTTCCTTGTGTGTTGTTTTCTGTTGGTCAGATTGTTTATTACAATAGAAGTCTGCCATTAGGGACTTTCTTGCATTTGATTTCATGGATGGCTCTCTTGGAGCCTTTTTGGCTTAAGAGAGGGGTACAAATGCTCTAAATGGATGGATGGATGAATATGGTCTCTAAGGAAATGGAGGACAGAGATTTTCAGTTTGTTTCCCAACCTACCTCATCTGCGCTTTCCTGATCAACACAAAAACATGAATGGGTCTGATCCATTCTTCACATTCTGACGTTCCTGTTTCTCTTTTCTCATGGACAGGGAATTGATTTCAACGAGGATCAAATATTGGAAATCAGCCTGGAAGATGGGGAGGATCTTCCTTAAAGGTAATGCTATGCTAACACACACACACCCCGTAATCAATTGCTTTCAAAAGCCCCTGTATTTCTATGGTGGTGGTGCTTGGGGGGGGGTCTTTGAAGGATAGGTGGCAATAAAACATTTTTACAAAGTGCTTCTCCTCTCTCCGGAACGGACCTCCGGAATGAATTAAGTTTGTAACTAGAAGTACTACTGTACTCAGATATGTTAAAGAAGAGAGGACAGGGAATTAATGCAACACTTCTTAACTGCTCCTAATTTCTAAAAACTACAGCATGGAGGTTGGTAGTGGGTGGGATGAGAACACCATCTATGAGAGAATGAATATCTATAATGTGGGACAGAGTATGCCTGGTTAAGCTTATATATACGGTATATGGTGAGAACTAGAATGGGCAGGCCATGTGAAGAAAATTTAGAAATTGTGTCTTTTTACAATGTACTGGTGTAATGAGGTACAGGATAATGTAAAATTACAAAAGGGACAAGATAGGTCAAGATTGCCCCCTGTCACCGTTATTGTTTATTTTAGTATTAGAGACCCTGGCAAGGAACAAAAGATCTGATGAAGAAATGAAAGGTAT
Source organism: Zootoca vivipara (assembly GCF_963506605.1). NCBI lineage: Eukaryota > Metazoa > Chordata > Lepidosauria > Squamata > Lacertidae > Zootoca > Zootoca vivipara. The sequence continues at coordinate 5,062,841 of NC_083278.1, read as the reverse complement.
AACAAAGAGGATAAACTGAGATCATTTGCAGATGAACTTCTAATAACAATAGGAAACCTGTTGGTGAGTATACCAAGGGTGTTAGACAAAATACAGTGGTACCTCGGGGTTACAGACACTTCAGGTTACAGACGCTTTAGGACTCCGCTAACCCAGAAATAGTACTTTGGGTTAAGAACTTTGCTTCAGGATGAGAACAGAAGCCGTGGCAGCAGGAGGCCCCATTAGCTAAAGTGGTACCTCAGGTTAAGAACAGTTTCATGTTAAGAACGGACCTCCAGAACGAATTAAGTTCTTAACCCGAGGTACCACTGTAACTGAGTTCAGACAGGTGGTGGGATTCAAGTTACGGTAAATAAAAATAAAACGGAAGTACTGGTGAAAAATATGACAGAACAAAATAAAAATGAGCTACAACTAGCAACACAATTGATGATTGAGAAAAAGGTGAAATATTTTGGGATATGGCTAACAGTCAAGAATATAAATATTTTTAAGGCTAACAGGCATATCAGTGGTGGAAACAGGCTCAGTCGTTCTACTCAAGGAATGAGGCAGTTGAGTAGCTTCATGACTAAGCAGTTCTATTTAGGGTCCACTCTGTTCACCCCGAAAAGAGAGTTGTGACATTTTAACACTGATATTGCAGCGCTTCAAGAAACTCAAAGAGCAGGAGAGGGACAACTGAAGGAAGAAAAAGGAGGCTACACATTCTTCTGGAAAGATCTACCCGAACAAGAACCTTGAATACATGGAGTATGCTTTGCTATCAGAAATGATCTTGTGAAGCTCTGTCAGAAGTCCCGGAACCCGCATTAATGAGCAACTTCCTATAAAACTTGCTAAAAACCAACAGGCTATTCTAAGTGCTTATGCACCAACACTGGATGCCGATAAAGACATGAAAGAAATTTTTTATTCTCAGCTGGATACCATCCTATCAGAGACGCCTAAGGAGGATTTTAAAAATCCTCCTGGGTGATTTTAATGCAAGAGTTGGGCAAGATTTCAATCTGTGACCTGGGAAAATAGGGAAAGAAGGAATTGGCAACGGCAACCAATAGGGAATCTTACTTTTGACTATATGTGCAGCGCACAGCCTTGTTATTACCAACACACTCCTTTGACAAAATACATAAATTTAAAACATCATGGAAGCACCCTCGCTCGAACCACTGGCACTTCTTTGACTATGTAATTGTCCAAGCTGAAGATTGCCATGATGTGCTCATCTATGACGAGTGCCGACAACTGCAGGACAGATCAATGATGGCTATCAAGATTATACCTCAACACAGGCTTCAAGGAAGGAAACCAAGGTGCAAAATGAACACTCAAGCCCTTCAAGATCCTATTAAGCGGGATTGCTTCCAAACGACTTTAAGGACCATCTGCTTTCGGAGTTCCTTGATAACGTCCATTATTGCAGCCTGTTGGGTACCAAACCAAGGACTGGTTTCATAAGAATGACAGTGAGAGTGAACACATTGACAAGAAAAGGAAGGCCTTTCAGATCTAGTAAAGAGATAGAAAGTGTGCCACTAAGAAGAAAACCTTCCCCTGTACAGTGGTACCTCGGGTTAAGTACTTAATTGGTTCCGGGGTGCCATTTGCACCCTGAAAAGTACTTAACCTGAGCAGCGATAGCGCGCATGTGCAAAGCACTTCTGCTCATGTGCGCGCGGCGGAACCCAGAAGTAAACACTTCCGGGTCCAGGGAGTAACTTAACCTGAAAGTACGGAACCTGAAGCGTACTCAACCCGAGGTATGACTGTATATGTTGTTTATTTACCTAAGGCCTTTGACCACTGTTAATCTTGTGGATTGTCCTGAAAATTGGCTGCCCAGCTCCTCCATGATAATATGACCATTTACAGTGGCATCAAGTGTTAACCAGGGTTGTGTTATTGCACCACCTCTATTATTTTCATTGCCATGATCCTACACTTGGTTGAAGGAAAACTCCCCTACGGATGGAAAGCTCTTTGAGTAGGTTGAAAGCATACTTCCATAACTTCCACCACAGAGCTTTAATATGCTGATGATAACGTAGTGTGTGCATACTCAGAGTATGACCTCCAAACCATCCTAATTACCTTTGCAGAAGTTTAGGAAAAGATTGGCTTATTGCTCAACATCCACAAAACCAAAGTGCACCAACAAGCACAAAACAACTCCTCTGCAGCACCACAAATCCAACTCAATGGTGTAATGTTGGAAAGTGTATACTGTATCACTTTTCCTACCTGGGCAGTTATCTTTCCACATTGATGCCAAAATCCAGAACACCTGAGCTCTGCGAGTGCAGCTTTCTCCCAATTGAAGTGCAGAGTATTTGAGGATTGGGACATTTGCAGGGAAATCAAAATGCTCGTTTACAAAGCTATTGTACCACCAAGCTTATTGTATGCTTGTGAAACATGCACCACTTATGAATGCCATCTCCAACACCTTGAAAGATTCCATCAAAGGTGTCTCCTAAAAATGTTACACATCACTTGGGAAGACAGGTGAACTAATGCAGTGTTAAAGCAATGATTCTTCAACATCAACTTTGTTGGACTGGTCATGTTGTTCAGATGCCTCATTAGTCTTCCAAAGCAACTATTCTATTCCAAACTTAAAAATTGAAGTGTAAAGCTGATGGTCAACAAAAGAGGTTTAAAGACTCTCTCAAGGCAAATATAAAAGATGTATTATAAACACTGACAACTGGGAAACACTGGCCTGTGAGCACTCTAGTTGGAAAACAGCCTTTATCAAAGGTGTTATGGACTCTGAAGATGCTTGAACTTAGGAAGAAAGGGAGAAACGTGCTAAGAGGAAGTCACGTTTGGCAAACCCTCACCTTGACCAACGGTGGAAACCTATGTCCCCACTGTGGAAGGACGTGTGGATCCAGAATTGGCCTCCACAGTAAGACCATGTTCATGGAAGACAATCTTACTTGGCTACAAGTGATCGCCAAAGAAGCAGCAGTAGCTCATGAGGCCCTGTAACTCATTTAAAGTAGCTAGGTGTCCCCATATCTTGGGCTACAGTTCCTCCCTTGCATCATCTGTTGTTATCGTCAGGTTGAGCACTGCTTTCCTTTTGGGTGAAGACAGAGACAACACAGGTATTAAGCAGTTTCACCGTCTCTCTGTCACCTACTGGCATTTCTACATCTTCTCCATGCAGAGGACCTACTACTTGCTTGCTCTTCCTTTTGAATAACGTTTTAAAATATTTTAAACATCTCTTGCAAGTCTGATGTTGCAAGAAAGAAAATAGCCATGTGTCACAGATGGGGTGTTGGCTACTCCCGAGTAAGCACTCCACATATCCTCTGGATTTTCATAGTTTTATTGTGCATGCTATATACAGTGGTGAGATGTCTCAAATCATGTCTGCTCTGCATGGGGCAGAAGCCCACAATGGCCTCTCGTGGGCTCTGACCCCCCTTTTAAGACTCCAAACGCCCCTCCTCCTTGCTCTATGGGTCCTCCGTGGTCCCAAACCAGGCTCCTGAGGTGCCGTTCTCTCTCCTCCCTCCTTTCCAGCCCCTGCTGAAGCTAGCTCCTCCCCTGCTTCCCTGCTACCAACCTGGAGCTGAGCCACCAGGACTCTGCAGAGCCCTGGACCCGTCTTAACCCTTCCTGTTCCTGATTTGAACTCCCAGACTTGCTGCTGCTCTCCCATCTGGTGGAAGTAAGCAGAGTGGGCTGCTCTCTGCAAGCCCTCTCTCTTACATCCACCCCCCCTCCAGGCTCCCCCCCCCTTTCTGAGGCCTGGTTTGCCTGGTCTGATGTCTGTAAAGAGGGCTGGAAGCCTGACAGGTCTTCCTCCTCTGTAGTGTGTGTAAAATCCTGTTCCCCGTCGGTGCTGGGTGGCTGGTCCGTGTAGTTCCTTCCGTTGTCATCCTCCTCCTCCCTCTGGAAAATTGCTTCCGATTCCCGGAGGGCTCCTTGGGTCTGCGTCTCCCCTGCTCCCCACCTGGGATCGCCCTCCCCCTCTGTGTTCCCTGTGCTACTGACGTGTGGTGGTTTGGGTCTGTGGGAGAAAGGAGCGTGCAGTTCCAGTGTGCGGTCCTCCCCTTGCATGGTGTGCGTGGTTGCCTCCGCGTTTTGGGAAGCAGGAGTGCCCTGCCTGGCCATCAGACATTTTAACCCCCCCTCCCCCCACCGGGAGCCCGGGCTCGCTGTGGCACTGTAGACCTCCTCCTCTTCCTTTCTTTCTGGAACCTCTTGGCTGCCTTCTCCCTCCACCCTTCTGTCTAGTGTCTTTTGTGTGATTTCTTCCCCCTCCCTCCTGTCAGCGTCTTGTGTTGGATGTGTGTCACGTCCTCGGAACCTTGGGCTTTCCCTAAAGTGTGAGAGCAAAGACCTGTGACCCACGGGATGGACCTTTCTCGCTGTAGGTGCTTCCCCCCTGAAGGTGACAGGGTTGATCTGTGTCAGAACCTTGAAGGGCCCCAGCCTTCTGGGTGCCAGCTTCTTCCCCCTTCCCCCCATGGGAAGGCCTTCTGACCACAGCCAGACCCTGTCCCCTCCGTGGAAGACCTTCTCCAGTCCCCTGTGATGGTCTGCCCCCTCCTTGTAAGCCTCATTGCCCCTTGCCACGTCTCCATCCAGTTGTTGGTGTACTGTCTCCCTCCTCTCACCCCATGCCTCAATAGGTGGTCCCCCAATCTCCCCCTCCCCCTGCTCTGGGAAGGCTCTGGGGTTTCGCCCAAGACTGGCCTTACTGGGTGTGAGCCTCGTGAAGACATGTACTGCATGCCCCTCCGTGGGGTTGTCATGATATTGCCTGAGAATCTTCCCTCTGAGGGAGTCCTGGGGCATATACCGGGCATCATTGCTAAAGAGTAACCCCTCTTTCTCGGCAAGCCCTTCCCCTGCCCCCTTTTTCTCCCTCAAGTCCCTCTGTATGTTCTGGGTAAAAGTGTCCTCTTTGGTGAGTTGGCTCAGTTTCTCTTCCTGCATCCCCGCCTCTGCGTCGTTCCATCCGCCTGGGGAGCTGATGTGGTGCGATCCTGAGGATTCTCCTTCTTTCCTGCAGTGCTCCTTGCCGTCTGCATCTCCAAAGGTGAGATCTCCCCGGCGCTGGCTGCCCACAGGGTCATTGTCCATTAAGTCCAAAGCTAGCACTTCTGCGTGCTTGTTCACTGTCATCTTCCGAGAGGGGGTCTGTTGCGTGACCTCACCCTCCTGCAATTCCCGGTCGCCTACGGTCAAGACGCTCATGGGCAGCTCCCTTGGGAAAATGGGAATCTGATCCTGCTTAGCCAAGTCCACCGATAGGAAATCGTTGCTGCTGCCCCTGCGGAGAAGCCCGACTGTCTCCTGGGTCTGGCCTCTTGGCAGCTGCAGACTCACTTCCATCTCTTTGTCGTGCTGTGGGGTGTTACAGGAGGGCTCAGTTGTTGGTGCTCTGCCTGGCCCCTCCCCTCCTGATCTGGCATCCAGGCTTGTGTCTGTGCCTGCCTGCTCTCGCCATTCCTTCCTCTGGGGGCAGTGTTCCACCCAGTGGCTGGGTGCATTGTAAAGGCATCTCCCGCCTTTCTCTTCCCTCTGTTTTCCCGCGTCAGCGTTTGAAAGTACCCGCGCGCGGGCTTTGTCCCTCTGCATCACATCTGGCTGGAGGGGGCTGTGCTGTGCTGCAGCTGCCTCCCCGGGACTGTATGGGAACTTGTGGCCGCTGCCTTTCCCCTCCGTCTGTCCCCTCTGCCCGGACTCGCCTCTCAGCCTCCTGCACTTCCACGCCACCATGCCTCTCAGTCTTAGAGCCAGCTTGTGCTGAGGGTCGCCCTACAAAGTGCTGGCCCGTCCAGAGTGTCCTCTCTGCTTGTCCAGCCTCCGCTCCTCTGGCTTGGCTGTGTTCCGAGCTGCTCGGTTCACTAAGCTTGGCTTCCCCTGTGCCCGGGTGCCTACCTGGTGCTTGAGCCGTTCCATAGTTGCAGGGTGCTGGCAACTCATGCCAATCCTCCCTCGGCATCTCTCTCTTCTGCTTTAGATGCTGCCAACTTCATGCCGGCTGCTACATTTGCAGCCCTCTTCCCTCGGGGTAGCCATCAAGAGATTGTGGGCTTGCTGTCACAGATGGGGTGTTGGCTACTCCCGAGTAAGCACTCCACATATCCTCTGGATTTTCATAGTTTTATTGTGCATGCTATATACAGTGGTGAGATGTCTCAAATCATGTCTGCTCTGCATGGGGCAGAAGCCCACAATGGCCTCTCGTGGGCTCTGACCCCCCTTTTAAGACTCCAAACGCCCCTCCTCCTTGCTCTATGGGTCCTCCGTGGTCCCAAACCAGGCTCCTGAGGTGCCGTTCTCTCTCCTCCCTCCTTTCCAGCCCCTGCTGAAGCTAGCTCCTCCCCTGCTTCCCTGCTACCAACCTGGAGCTGAGCCACCAGGACTCTGCAGAGCCCTGGACCCGTCTTAACCCTTCCTGTTCCTGATTTGAACTCCCAGACTTGCTGCTGCTCTCCCATCTGGTGGAAGTAAGCAGAGTGGGCTGCTCTCTGCAAGCCCTCTCTCTTACACCATGTTTATAAGATTATGTTAGTTTCAAAGTTATACAATGTGTTATTAATAACTGAGATGGGGACAAAGTGTTGAAGGAGGATCCTTCCTGCACATGTGGCGGGAATGCAACAAATTTGCCATATTTTTAGATTCTATCTTTACAGAGATCCACAAAATTACTAGTCAATTGGCATTTATACTAGTCAATAGGCAACAAAAGGCTTTGTTGAATTTGTTTCTAGATTAAAACTTGAATGTTCACTTTAAACCATTAATTGGATATTTACTGGTAGTGGCCTGAATGCAGATTAACAGATTTTGGAAGGGACTAGAAGGGGCAACTCTTATCACTTGGTACCAAAAAGTGGCAGATAAGATAAAAATGTCATGGGGGGGGAGCCACAGACAAAGTCATGGTGGAATTGTATTGTTTTATTACACATATCAACAAGATGGACATCAGGGGACTTCCTACAGCATATAAAATATTTTGACTGCTTTGATTCCTAATGGTGTGATATTTTTTCTTTTATTTACAGAGGGAGAGAATAGTTACTTCTGTTAGAAGAAAAGCTATAAAAATAAATTTTAACAATCCTTAAAGAATAATTTTATAGACAAAAAATCTCTACAAAGAGCAGGTCCTCAAAGAATCTATTCCTTTAATAAATAACATATTTTATTGCATGTTTCTATTAACAAGTAAAGATTAAATACTATTCTTGTTCCATGTTATTCTCATCCCTAGCAGCATCACTGATTTACTCCTATATACAGAGTGTACACTGGAAGACACAGCCAGGTAAGGTAATTGTTTGTCACAATGGCAAGAAATAATTTAACATCTTGATAATTAGAAACAATTCCATATCAAAAAAGAAAACACTGCTTATAACTTTTAGAAATCAAAACCAGGCAAGGTGTACAAAGAACCAACCAGTACACACTGCAAAGTTTTAGCAAAGTTTTGGTTCTACATTGTAAACTAGGAACATAAATAGTTGCATAAGCTTTTTGTGAAATGTATACTGTAGTATAGAACTTGGTATATATTCAAGCTCCCTTGTTTTAGATCAGGCATCCCCAAACTTCGGCCCTCCAGATGTTTTGGACTGCAATTCCCATCATTCCTGACCACTGGTCCTGTTAGCTAGGGATCATGGGAGTCGTAGGCAAAAACATCTGGAGGGCTGCAGTTTGGGAATGCCTGTTTTAGATATTGTCTGGCTAAATTCATTATTGTGGCAATAACATTTTGGTTTCAGCAATAGTAATAGACATTATAATGTCCTCATCAGTTGAGGACATTATAATCAACAAAGGTTGATTATTTAGGAGATTGTTTAGGAGAACAGATATGACTAAAAGTAATATTTTATGATACTTCAATAAGTTTACTAGCATAAGCATTATAATATTCCCCTTCCCTTGCCCTGAAGATTACATTCAGATATCTCTTATTCCATTTAACTGAGCAATAAGACTCTAGATGCTTTGTCTACCTCAATAAAGACGTAATACATTGTTTCTGATAACAGTACAAAAAATTCTCAAGAAAAAAACTTCTATGATGTTGTCCCAGACAAGAGTTGAAATAATTATACATTTTTAAATAATCTCTTTAAACAAATAGAGATTAGAAGTAACAAGAGAGTGAAAAATAACCCATCATAGTGCAAGCTTTTGAGGTGACATATATGAAAGAGTGGGATGTGGGTGGCACTGTGGTCTAAACCACTGAGCCTAGGGCTTGCCGATCGGAAGGTCGTCGGTTTGAATCCCTGCGATGGGGTGAGCTCCCATTGCTCTGTCCCAGCTCCCGCCAACCTAGCAGTTCGAAAGCACCTCAAAGTGCATGTTCGAAAGTACCTCAAAGTGCATATCCCACTTCAGCGGGAAGCTAAACAGCATTTCCATGCACTGCTCTGGTTTTGCAAGAAGCGGCTGAGTCATGCTGGCCACATGACCCAGAAAAACTGTATGCGGACAAACATCAGCTCCCTCGGCCAGTAAAGCGAGATGAGCGCCGCAACCACAGAGTCGTTTGCGATTGGACTTAACTGTCAGGGGTCCTTTACCATTTTATATAAAAGAGCAGCTATGACATTGTTGGTTTTCATTGCGTATATATACTTGTGAGAATTTCTAGAATAACTTGTTTTTGCCCTCTCCCCAAATTCTTTTTATGAAAAACATTGTTCCTATTAGAAGGAAAATATTAGGTCTTTTTAAAATGAAATGTATTATTCTGTTCTGAACATATTCATTTGGTCCAAAAACAACAAATACTCTTCAATTACCGGTATTAGCATGTTGATCTGGTTTTGGTTACAAGAAATTCAACTATACTGTATCACGATTAGCTGATAAATGAAAGCATACAAACAGAAGACCTGAAGTACTTAAAAAACTAAACAGACACAATCATAAAACTATGTCACAAGGTAAAGAATATAGTTTAAATGTACTATGTTCCATTACATATTTTAAAACCATTATAAATATTCTGATAAGAAGCCTAAACTTTAAAGTTCGTTTTGGCTTAAATTTTTCAGTTCCTATCCTGGACTTTGCCTGATAACTAAATAGAGGAGCCAATGGCTAAGATGCAACCAGGTGGCAGCAGGATTCTTGATATGATCATTAAGGCTGATGACAACATTCAGCTCTGAGATAAAAGATATTGCCAGCCATAATACACCAGCATTACAAATCCAGTTTCACTTTTAACTGAGGTAGTGCTGTAGAGGTTTGAAAGGGGGGCTGTAGAGGTTTGAAAGTAAAAAACCAGATTTTACTGCTGTAGCAGTTGTAAACACAGCCTCCTAACACGTTGAAAAATAAATACAGTCAACTGTGCTGAAAAAACAATGGCAATTACTCAACCAGCCTACTGAAGAGGTCCAAAGTTCTAAAGCATAGTTTATGCAAACAGCAGCACAGTGTTGCAAACTCAATGAATGAGATGGGATAATTCCCCTTCAATATAATGAGAACCATGGAACTGAAAAAAGTGTATTAAGATTTTAAAATGTTTTAAATTCCATCAAGCAGTTTTCATGGTGGTAATACTGGTTTCTTCATTCTGAAAAGAAAGAGAAAGTAAAGGCATCACTAAACTCTAGCCAAATAAAGATGCAGGTGCAGTCAGAACTCCTTCACTACTCATTTACATGTTTAGAATGACCCAGTTCTCTGAGGACACATACCAACATGCAGAAGGATGGCCTTGGTGAATTACTTTTGCCTGTTACTCTCTTGGTGTGTAAAGGTGAAGGTAAAGGGACCCCTGACCATTAGGTCCAGTCGCGGACAACTCTGGGGTTGCAGTGCTCATCTCGCTTTATTGGCCAAGGGAGCTGGCGAACAGCTTCCAGGTCATGTGGCCAGCATGACTAAGCTGTCAAAATAGAGGCTTGGAGTACTGTAATATGCCTTTCTTATGTCATAACCTTCCTTATGTTCCTCAAGCATGAGGACCACATTGCTTCATGGGCAACCTTCTGAGGGGTGCAAACCAGACAAGGTGATGTGCAACTCTGAACTTTGTACAGTAGGCCACCCTCCAGCCACGGACAGGGAAAAGGCATTATCACCATTCATGGTCACATTCCAACCAGGCATGAAGCAGGGCTCATGAAGTGTTCTCTCAGGAGGCCTTGAGGGCTGCATTTGGCTCTCAGACCTGATGTTTTCCACCTCTGAACTAGGAACAGGCCATATTTACATTGTCTTCATGCCACATTAAGTGGAACTTATCCCACAATACTTGGTTTGATGTCATGTTGGACATCTCAGCTGGTATTATCTAATATCTAAATTGTTGTTGTTTGAAGCATTTGTACCCAAAAAAGGCTCCCAGAAAGGCTTTCATATACAGTAATCAAAACAATAGTTCTTATCCCCAGGCTTTCAACCTAAAAAAGCATGACATATAGGGGGAAAGGAACAGGGAGGGAAGAGGGAAATCTAAATCAGAGCCAAGCAGCTTTATCCTCAAAGTGTTTAGCCATTTGGTTACAGCCTGGAACAGAAGCCCTCATAGTGTCGGTTCAGTCCTCTTGGGAAAGCAGGATTTCAGGAGAAAAGAAAAAAGGACCTCAGACTTTCCTACAAACTTGTAGCTATATACAGCATGTGAGGGATGTCTGAGAAGCTGCTTTGTAGTTCTTTCCTCCTAGGACAGCCCAGACTAGGACAGGGGAGGAATTAGGGACAGGATTCTCTAACCTTTCTTTCTTGAATTTATATACTGCCCTATAGCCAGATGTCTCAGTATGGTTCACAGAAAAGATCACAACATATATAATCAGAATAAAAACAACCCAATAACACCCCCTCCAGAAAAGAGCCACATTTTAAAAAGGCATAGGATGTCAAACAGATCAACCAAAGGCCTGGTTGAAAGGAAAGATTTTTGCCTGGTGCCTAAAGGTGTATAATGAAGACGCCTCCCCTGGGGAGAGGATTCCACAGACGGGGAACCCTCAAGGTTCATTCCCCCTACTGTTTCCTTCTTCCTACAATTGCCATCTCATTGTTCTCTAAATCCTAGCAGCAAGACTAAATTCAACCACCTGAATTTACTAATATACCTCCTTCTTTATTCCAGAAGATGATACTATTTTAGGAAATGTAGAAATCTACATTATTTCAGTCTGTGTACACACTATACCTTAAAGCATATTTGAAGCACATTTCCCCCCTCTGCAGCTCACTCCTTGAAAAGGTACAATTCCTGGGAACCCTTAACAAACTACACTGCCCAGAATTGTTTGAGTGAAAGAATGTGCTTCAAATGTATTTTAAAAGTTCAGTAGTGTCAATTTTTATTCTTGACAGATTTTGTGCTTAGCTGTTTTCATCTGATACTTTACTCATCCGGGAGAAATATACCAATAATAATTGTCAAATAAACCATACAACATTAATTTTGTTACAGATTAATTTTTAATTGTTGGGGCTTTCCCCCCCTTATAAGTACTGTTCTGGGTATCTGACCTTTTTAAATTAAACTTTTTGTAGCATACACACCTAGGACAAAACAACAACTATATTGCATGAATGCTATGCTTTCACACCAAGCATCTCAGCATCAGGGTATGAAATCTGTAGTGAACTCTGAGAATGCTCAGATTCTCAACATGTTTATTTCCTGCAGGCTCTCCATCTAGATAAGAGTATTTGTTTGAAACTTGCAGCAAAAGTTCCTAACAGTGCATATCAGATACAAAAATTGTTTCTGAAAAATAATGCTACATTTAGAGAAACAATATAAACTTGACTTGCAAATATCAGCATGGCAAGAAAACCCATCAAAAGAACACTCATCTTCATATTTGTTTAGAAGTCCTCCTATCCCAGGTCAGTGTGCACAGAAATTCAGCCTAAAGGTGTTACTGTAGCAAGAAAGATTGAACTGGCAGCGCTCTCATTACAGATAAAAAGAAAACCTCTGTGAAATGAGTCTTTCAATCCATTATCCAAAAAAGAAAAGAAAGAAAAAGAAAAAAAGGTTAAAGTAAGGAAGCTTACCTTTCACTGAAGAAGCTTCTTTCAAATTGTGGGTCAAGAAGTCTATACTGGTATAAGTACCATTGATACTTTCATTACAGGGGTGTCTGCCTTTGTGCTTGCCTTGGCCACCACTTGCCAGATAGTCTTCTTCCAAGACATCAACAGCAATGTGGTTGAGGCCATTCTGGAAGCCAGCTGAGGTCTCCCGGCACATGGTGCTGCTGGTCTGCTCTTCCAACAAGCCATTTTTCCTGAGGGACACATTTTCCACAGAGGCAGAATTGTGTCGCTTGGGACTGTGTGCAAAGGAAGGAGAAACAGGCGTCACTGTAGTAGTAGAGGAAAAAGTCTCTGAGTTGTGTCTCCATCGTCCCTGAGGATTAGCACGGATCACTTTGGCTCCATGATTAGGATCAGGAGGAGGACTGGCAAAGATGAAGGCCTGCACCTCAGAGAGTGTAAGTTGCTTCAATTCAGTAACAGGGCTGCTTTCATGAATATTTTCTGGCTTCTGTAAAATGGGCTGGGTTGGGGTGGCTGTTGTAAAAGTTGTCTTCATTTCAACCTTTAAGTAATGTTTGTCGGGCTGCCCAGGGCTAGGGCAGGATCCTGGCATCAGCACATCTTCCAAGGTTTCCACAGCTGCTGATTGTGACCCATCAAAGTTCATATAGCTGGGGATGAGGGAATCATTCAACCCAGAGCCAAGTGAGGAAGCTGAGCTGCCATAGGCCAATGAATATCCAATGTTGACATACTCTTTATGGGGACTTTGTGGTTCATTTGTAGGGGGTTGCTCATTCATGTAGGGAGTAAGAGAGCACTCAGTTTGGCTGTAGTAAATGGGTGAAGGCATCATTGTGTGGTTGCAGATAGCAAGGAAGGACTCCCCTTTGGGTGTGAGAGTTAATCTCTCAACAGGTGAGTTCATAAATACGTACTGGTCACTGTTCTTTTTCTCACCCAGAGAGTTTGGCTGTCTCTGGCAGGCATGAGACAGTGGGTTATAGAAGTTGCTGGTCTGGTCCCTTGGCCCCTGGCCTGCAAAGCCATCAGGAGAGGGCACAGGTGAGGCAGATCCATGCACAGGAGGCAACAGCAAAGGGGACATTTCAGTGTAGTCACCACTGGTAATTCTCCCATCAGGACTCTCCCCAGACCACCTAGTACCCAACATGCGCATGTAGTCACTGTCATCTAGGGAGTTATCACTGCTGAACTTGTGGGAGTGAGGATGCAAAATTTGCTGTGGGGCTGACACACTTTTCATAGACATATAACCACCAGGACCACCTTGCAATGGCATAACAGCTGCTGCCCCAGACCTCATGGGCATGTAGCCCTCCTCCCCACTACCACTATGACCTAGAAGTGAGCTGCTGCTACTGCTGCTGGTGCCGCCAGAGCCAATGTCCACATCACAGTAGTCCTCAGGATAAGGAGTATAGGTTCCCCTTGAAGAGGCCCCTGCTGTTGGTAAGGTAGCCCGCATGAGTATGTACTCACCCAGGGAGGCAGAGGAGAGAAGAGTTGGCATGGGGTGTCGAGATGCTGGTGTTGTCAGGGAGTAAGTGCGCTTCCTGGGAACCTTGCCCCCTCCAGCGCTCTCCCATATGTAGGGCCAATAAAAAAGGTGTCCCCGCTCCATGGCAATGTAGCCATCCAGCTGCAGGCCAGGAGGAGTCTCAGGTGTGTTGCTGTGGTTACTAGCTGGACCCAACTCCTCAAAGGCCAGGAAGCTAGCAGGATCGCAAGGGGAGCCAGAGGTGCTGCTGCTGCTGCTGGAAGGGCGCCGCTGGGAGAACATGCCTGGCTTTGTAACCAAGGAGGGCGAGTGCACCAAGGCCAGGGAGCGAGCAAGCCTGCAGCAGGCTGCCCCAGGCGTGTGCGAGCGGCCGAGCAGGGGCTCTCCAGCCTCGGGCCCCGAGGGGCTGCCAGCTCTGCCCCCGTCGCCCTCGCTCGCAGTTCGGCTCCGGTTCCCGCTGCTTCTGCCCGCCCCCAGAGTGTCCGTACGCGACCGGCGGAGAAGCCCGGCCTGGCTGGGGGACAGCGCCGTCCGAGAGGGCGGCTGGTGAGGGCGGCGGCGGCGGCGGCCGGGAACCGAAATGGGTCGGCTGCACATAGCCGTCAATGCTCCGCTGGCGCCGGCGCCCGACGGCGACGAATTGGACGACGACGACGACGACGACGACGACGACGACTGGCTCTTGCTGCGCGGGCGGAACTCGGCCAGCTCCCGCAGCGCCTTCATGGCCTCCAGGATGGTCTCGTGGATGTTCTGCGCCACCACCGCGTCGTCGGCCTGCATCCACAGCTCGCCGGGCCCAGTCGAGGCCGAGCGGCCGAGCTCCAGGAAGAAGCAGCTGTCCGAGTGGCCGCAGCGGCGGATGGTCATGAGCTGCAGCGTCACGCAGGGCCGCTGGCAGTTGAGGCGCACCAGCCCCACCGCGCGCGCCGCTAGGCACAGCCGGTGCACGCCGGCCAGGTGGCGGCTCTGCCCGAGGCCCCGGCCCTTCAGCGTCACCTGCCACACCTCGCGGTAAGCCCAGGCCCCGGGCGGCGGCGGCGGCTCCTCGCGCCCAGGGGAGCCGGGCCCGGCGGCGGGCTGGCTCCGGCGGAGCAGCTCCGTCAGCGCCGCGTACCAGGCCTCCTGCTCCGGCTCGCTCTCGGCTGCCAGCGCGAAATACTCGTCGCGCGTGTACAGAGCCACCAGGTGCTTGTGCTTGGCGTCGGCCCGCTTGTGGATGGTGAGGGAAGAGTCGAGCGCGATGGAGCGCCTGGGCGCCGCCGCCTTGCTCCGCCACTTCTTCTCGCTCTCGTAGTACTCCAGCCGGGCGGGCTGAGGCGGCGCTTCGTCCGCGGCGGCTCCGTCGCTGGCGGCACAGAGCACGAAGAAGCGCCTGTGGCCGTGCTTGTGCTTGCGCAGGTAGCCGCACTTGCGCACGCCCAGCGGCGGCGGCGGCTGGTTGTTGTTGTTGTTGTTGCGGTTGAGGCTGCCCCGCGGGCGGTCGGGAGGCTCCGCCGCGGGGGGACTCGCCATCCCCTCTCCTTCTGCGGGGCGGCTATTCCGAGCAGCGCTTGTGCACACACCGCACGCAGGTCGCTCGCTCTGGCCAGCCGCTCAGTCCGTCCAGAGATGCAGCAGAGATGCAGCAGCAGCAGGCAACTTCTCGCGCTCCCTCCGCTCGCCTCAGCCAGCAGCAAAACAACCTGTGACGCGCCCGCCGGCTTACCCACAAGCTCACGTAGGAGAAGGGGCGTTGCGGAGAGAAGCCGCCCAGGTCCTTTCATCCTCCCGCGCCGAGCTTCAGCCTGCCTCCGCGTAAAAGGACAGCGCGCTCCACCAATGAACTGCAGGGAGAAAGCTCCCCTCGGCTGCGATTGGGTTTCCAGCTGGCATCTCTGGCCCGCCTCGCCTGTTTCGTCCTGAGCCTCTCACGACCTGTCGCCCTGCTGCGACAATGTCTCTTGCTCTCCCTCGGAAGCAACAATCCGCCGCCAGCCACAAAGCCGCGTCTAGATAGCGAGCGAGCGCCTTCCCTGGAGTACATTCCACGCCGTCGCCGGGACGCCACGGGGCCGGTGGGGAGAGGGCTGCCTGCCGGACTCGGAGTGGGGCTCCTAGCACTAGGTCCTCAGGCCTTCGCGCCGTGAGCCTGGATCACGTGCAACAACTTCGCCGGCCGGCGCTTCGGTCATTCGGATGGCACGGAGAGTTTCCGCAGTTTATCCAGCGCGTTTGCTGTCGATGTGCATGTGCTTATTCATTTAATAGCGAAATATAAACAGTAAAGAGGACAGTAAAGAGGAAAGAAGAAAATAGAGGTGCTTTGCTAACTGTGATAGAATTCTTAGCCCTTTGCTTTCTGTTTAAAGTGATTAAAATATTTTTACAGTGATACTGCTATATTTCATTGAAATATAAATAAGCAGGCACTCTGTTAAGAAGAAAGGTGACAAAGGAACAGTTATCCATTTCATCAAATGAGAGTTTTCAATGACTAAAGGTACATTGCAACACTCAGTGGCATTTTGTCCTTTGGTCCATTTTCCCATCCTCCAGTAAAGCACACACCAAACTACTCGAAGACCAGATCTGAGCATAGTGGAATTAAGAGCCTACACAAGAAAAATGACAGGAAGGCAACTGCTTGCTGGCTAAATATTTTTTTCTCTTTGCCCAATTAGTTTTCTATTCAAACACACACACGGGGGGGGGGGGGAGGAAGCAGGGCCGGATTTAGATGAAGAGAGGTGCTAGGCTACTCCACTTGTGAGGCCCCTCCCCTCCCCCACCCTCACAACTAGAAGAAAATGGAAGAGTGTTATAAACAAAATTGGGTGAAGCCAAGGATCATGACGGGATTTAAAATTCTGCAATTCTCAATTTCTCCTCTAAAGTACATAAGATGTTATTGTTAAATACCAGGGTGATTTTTAAAAATGCATAAAATTAACACTGAAAAACTTTTGCAATAACTGAACTTTGTAAACCTTTTGTGGAATAACCATTAATTTTTAGGAAAATGAAGTTGTAATGTTATTCTTAAAAAAACAAAACCTTGAGTTTACAAATTATATTGCCTGGGAAGTGTAAATAATATGACTGTGATTACCTGACAGTGTGGCACTTTTAGAATCTACTTTATGTTGTCATTAAAAAGTCAGTTTTAAAATACATATTGAGAAGTAAACTACAGCCATCAAATACAGTAAGGCTAAAACATTCCCCCCCTAGCCAAATCCAAAACTGCATCAAAATTTGTTTGTCTAAGTTTGTCACTTTCAATGTACAGAATGCTCAGTGTGGACAACCTCTCTTGAGACATTGTGGCCCTTAATTCATTTTTAATTCTTCTGAGTCTTGAAAAACTCCTCTCTCCTGAGCAGTTAGTGACTATAAGAGTAAGAAATAGCTGCAGGATTGCTTCCAGGAAAGGCCATAGGAATTTTGTCCTTGTATATAATTTGATAAAAGTCTGTATGAGACAGAGAATGCTCTGCTGTAGGTCTATGGCTTTGTGTCATGTACAGGCGAAAGTGCAAAAGTTCATTAATAAGTTTCAGGTCAATATCTTTGGGGTATGCTTCCATCAACTGTTCAATACCTTGTTAAATTTCTTGCTTAAAGGTAAAGGGTAAAGGGACCCCTGACCATTAGGTCCAGTCGTGACCGACTCTGGGGCTGCGCGCTCATCTCGCATTATTGGCCGAGGGAGCCGGCGTATAGCTTCCAGGTTATGTGGCCAGCATGACAAAGCCACTTCTGGCGAAGCAGAGCAGCACACGGAAACGCCGTTTACCTTCCCGCTGTAGCGGTTCCTATTGATCTACTTGCATTTTGACGTGCTTTCGAACTGCTAGGTTGGCAGGAGCTGGGACCAAGCAACGGGAGCTCACCCCGTCACAGGGATTGTGGGGGTGTGCGGGTGGAGTTCTCTGTGTAAGGCACAGGTTTATTGGGGAGTAATCAATCAAGTGATTTACCACAGGACCACTGGCGCCAGCCTGTCTGTTTACACATCTTCCTTGTTTGCATGAGTCATGTATAAGTTAAAGGTTAATGTTTTTTACGAGGATAGGATCCATAATAAAGGAGCTGAGGCTGAGAGGCAGTCAGCACTTCGCTCAGCACTCTGCTCATGCTCTCTATCTGAAACTCCTGACTCTCGTCTCATGATTTCCTCGCACCTAAGAGTCGGCTGGTTCTCCGACAAGTGGTGCCCCGTGTGAGGCTAAAAAGTTCTACGCCATTGTTGAAAGGACGCACGTCGTGGTCCTGCATCAGCTACTCACCCGCCCGGCAAGGGTTCAGACGTCTACCTCATCTTAGGATCCCCGGTGAGTTGGCTCCCAGCTGTTGCTTATCTTTCTCTTCCTGCATTTACAATGGGCTCTTCGCTTTCTGTGCCACAGAAACGTTTTCTTAAAGACTTAAAATACCTGCTGACTTCTAACAATCAGCATGCCTCAGAAGACGATCTTATTGCTTTTATTCATACTGCTTATGAGCACTGTCCATGGTTTCCAGAGGATGGAACTTGGGAATTAGATTTTTGGGACAAACTTGGTGAACATTTTCATGCTCATCCCAGCATTGGAGTACGTGTCTTAATTACGTGGGGAAAAATAAGAGCATGCTTGGCACTAGTCGTGCCAAAGAATATCTTTCTGGCAGCTGCTCCAAGCCTCCCCTCTGCACCGCCCGCATGCATGCCTCCCCCACTGAAGCCTTCTGTTTCTCCGGCATTGCCTGCCCCCATCCCTCCTGGTCCGGACCCACCTAATTTAGCTCCGCCAGGAAAACAGCAACTTTCTTTGTCTGCCACCCCACCCCCTCCAGCTTATGTCTCTCAGGTTTTGCCTGCATTTCAAAGTACCAGGCCCACTGTGAAGCAGGAGGGGGGGAATACTACGAAGCTCCAGGAATCTCTTAAAGCAGCAGCTCCTTTGCTGGCTTTTGAGTCTACTGTGATTGTGCCTGCGGGACCTGGGGGTGGGGCACCACGGCACGAGCAATTTGAACTCCGATACATCAAAGAATTGTATCAGTCAGTAAGAGACAATGGATTGCATTCCCCGTATACTCTTGGTCTCTTTGGCACTATTTTTCAACAGCAATTATTGCCAGAGGATATTAAATTACTGGCTAGAACAGTGCTCAAACCAAATCAAATGATGGTTTTTATGCAAAGTTGGACCTGGGCTTGTCAACGCCGAGTCCATGATATCCAAACATATTTGAATAATGCTACACTGGCAGCACATGCCAATGCCGTTGCAGCCTTGGCAGCAGGGGCACCCCCCCTCCCTCCCCCTGTTATGTTAACATCTGCAGATGTCCTGGATGGTCTCACAGGGGCTGGAAATTTTTTAACAACTGCGCAGCAATTGGCTCTGGATCCTCAGTACTGGGACGCCACAATTTCAGCTGCCCAGGAGGCTTTGATGTCTGTTCCTCCTGTGAAGTTAGGAAAAGGGGGGCGATGGGGGAGCGTGCAGCAAGGACCCACTGAACCTTATGGCGCTTTCATAGATAGACTGTACAATACCCTTAGACGCCAGGTTCAAGATACAGCAGCGCAAGAAGTAATCATCAGACAATTAGCCTTTGATAATGCCAATGATGACTGTAAACAAGCTTTGCGCCCGCTGGTAGCTACACCTGATGTGGCAATAGCCGACATGTTAAAAGCCTGTCAATCAATCGGCTCTGAATCCCACACAGCAAAATTGCTTGCCGCTAAAGACATTCCTGAAACATGGGTGCACCAGCTGACAGAGGATCTCACCTCTGCAGGGCTTAAAATCGCCCCGGAAAAAATTCAACGCACCCTGCCTATCACATACCTGGAACACAAGGATACACAACAAGCAGCAGCACCCCTGATACTGCAGCTGCATTTTCCAGCGGTACTCTGGCTGGTGGATCTACAACTGCTGTTAGGACATTCGAATTGGGCAAAATCATACATAGACCTGCCAACATGTGTACTATCACCTTTGTACACTGCCCTGAAAGGACATAAGCAACCGGCAGACATCATACAGGATATGGCATCAGCCCTGGCAACGATTAATCACCATTTGCAAAAATCTATGGTGGATCGCCTGGATTCCACAGGACTATTGTCATTGGCTGTTTTTGCCACAAAATTGCTGCCCACAGCTGTTCTCTACCGGCCTGCAGAATTTTCTCAGTCTCGCGTTTGTCTTGTTGAATGGCTACACCTGCCCCATGCACCACTGCAAAATGTCTATACTTCTCCAGCAGCTGTTATGGACGTTGTTATCAAGGGAAGACAATGTGCTGTGGCATTGATCTTTCTTTCCTCTGTCTCCTATTACCTCCGTTCCCTGTGCTCCCCCTCCCCTATCCCCTTTGCTCTTACCCTCTTCACAGATGGGACAAAGACAAGGGGGGTGGTTGTGTGGAGGGAGGTGGGGGCCTGGAAGACAAGATTTACTACGGAGCAGAACTCCGCTCAGCGTTCTGAATTGGCTGTGGTGATCTTGGCATTTGATCTGTTTCAGAATGTGAAGTTTAACCTGATTGTTTGTATTCAGTTTGTCTCCAGATTTTTGACATTCTTGTCAGTGGCATACATTTCCCTGCTCTGGATGATGATTTTGTTGCAATTGTTTCTCTCTTTGCAGCGTCTGCTACAAGGTGCTGTAGCAGATGCTGCTTTGAAGCAAGAGCAGGTCTTTTCTTTGTTTTTTGACCCTCTGCTGAGCCATGCCACCTTTCATCAATCCGCCAAGGTTCTTGCCAAGTCTTTTCAAATATCAATTTCTCAGGCACGAGACATTATCTCGCAATGTTTTTCTTGTTCTAAAGCCCCTACCATGTTTCCTTCTGATGCTGTCAATCCCAGAGGGATTGCCCCTCTCTCAATTTGGCAAATGGATGTCACTCTCACCCCGTTGTTAGCCTCTTTTTTCAAGACTGCACCTCACGGTGGACACGTCTTTGGGCTTCATCTGGGCGACGCCCTTAAAAGGGGAGACAGCCAGGCACGTAATACAGCACACTCTGCGCTGTTTTTCAGTCATGGGAAAGCCTAGCAGCATCAAAACGGATAATGGCCCTGCGTATATTTCTAAGCGATTTTCTGATTTCTGTAAATTGTGGAATGTGAAATTAACTCATGGTATTCCTTTTAATTCTACAGGACAAGCAATTGTTGAGCATTCAACTTTTAAATCTCTGCTTTTTCCACAACTTAGTGGAAAGAACGCTCCTATTGCTGAAATATCTAATATTGTGCATCAAGTGCTTTTTAATCTTTTATATCCACATTATAAGCAGCTTCCTCCAGCAGAATTACATTTTAGAAAAGAGGAGGAGCTGCCTCGCTCCCTTGTGTCTTTCAGGAAACATCCGGATCCAGCATGGCGTGGCCTTGTACTGTTGATTACCTGGGGACGTGGATATGCCATCGATGGGGACCCTCTGTGGGTGCCAGCACGCTGTGTACGACCCTGGCGATCATCTACAGCTTCTTCTTCAGCCCATTCAGTCGCAGATGCCGCTGAGGGAGGAGGCAGACCTTTCTACACTCTTTCTGGAGGACAGCACCTGTCACCCGGTCTGACACACCATTGCATCTGGCGGCATCGTGCTCTAAATATGGCTGCACTCCGTTAAGATCACCTTCCATTTATTTGATCTGCAAGCCATAATCGCTCTAGGCGTGCTGCCATTTTACAGAAGTATCAAAGACATGACTCTTATCATTCCATATGGAATAATAATACCTATGTACAGGATATTTCTCAGTTTGCGAAATTGCTTAACTATTCTGATTGTTGGATTTGCTTACATATTCCCTCGTAGTCACAACACGGGTATATTACTGCATGGTATTCCTATCAATGACTCTTTTAGAATTAGTAATAATATGAGAGATAATCGTATTAGTTCACCCCCTGTTATATTATCATTATTAGAAGTAGCTCCACGATGTTTTCGTTTTAATCACGATAGTAGCAGATTTTTAGGTCATTACACTTATTGTAATTGGACTTATATATTAATGGTAGCTCTTGTTTTCTTAACGTCACTACCCAAAGCGGCAGGCCCAAGGTAACAATTAATAATGTTACCAGATACATGACATATTACCAACAGGCTACATGCCGTGATTTTCATTCATGGTTTGATTGGATGAAGAAGAGTTGGAGATCCACATGCGTGTTACAATCAAATCTGTGGCTTTTGTGTGGTAAGAAAGCATACAAAGAGATTCCCTCTGCTTTTTCAGGGACTTGCACTCTAGGGGTAGTGATACAACTGGTGTATAAGTTAGATGTTCTTCCTCACACCCGCTTGCGCAATAAACACGAAGTCAATGCCCCTATAACACAATATACTGATACTCAGATAGCTCGTAGTATTTTGCCATTATTAGGAGTAGCAAAATGAATTATAGAGATCTGCATCACTTAGCTAACTGGACAGAGGCTTTGTTCAATGACACAGTTAAAGGCATGAAACTGATCAATACAGAATTACAGGATGTGATTTTAGCCTCGAAAAGAGGCGTATGTGCCTTAATACATAGTCATTGTTGCATGTATGTGCAAGATAATGGTCCTGACATTACTCATACTATACAAGAAATGGAGAACTTGGTGGCTGCACGGCCCTTCCAACCTGCCGTGGGTTTTGATCCATGGGAATGGCTGCTGTCTTGGTTGCCTAACGGTGCCTGGATCAGGAAAACACTTTTGACGGTTATAGGATTAGCCTGTGGCTTGGTTATGTTATGTTGCTGCATTCAATGTTTACCCTCCCTCTTTGGTCAATGCATGACCTGGTTTCAGGCTGCACGCCCCTCCACTGGAATTTCACGTGGAGCCTTCCTTGTGAGGTATCAGCGACTCCCTATCAGGCTTCCCACGTGTTAATTTACCCTGTTGCTTAAAAATAAACAGAAAGAGGTGATGTGGGGGTGTGCGGGTGGAGTTCTCTGTGTAAGGCACAGGTTTATTGGGGAGTAATCAATCAAGTGATTTACCACAGGACCACTGGCGCCAGCCTGTCTGTTTACACATCTTCCTTGTTTGCATGAGTCATGTATAAGTTAAAGGTTAATGTTTTTTACGAGGATAGGATCCATAATAAAGGAGCTGAGGCTGAGAGGCAGTCAGCACTTCGCTCAGCACTCTGCTCATGCTCTCTATCTGAAACTCCTGACTCTCGTCTCATGATTTCCTCGCACCTAAGAGTCGGCTGGTTCTCCGACAAGGGATTCGAACCGCCGACCTTCTGATCAGCAAGCCCTAGGCTCAGTGGTTTAACCACAGCGCCACCTGATGCTGTCAAATTAGCAAGAATGGCAAACAATTGTGCAACATCATTGTACACAGTACTACTTCTTTTTAAATTGGCTTCAAGTGCATCTAATTTAGGAATAATGGATTTTATCCTAAACTTATCTCTTGAAGAAAGTGCATCTAGGGCATAAGGTGCACTTCTGTCATTTCTTTGCCATTCCCTCACTCTTTGTCTCCTTTTTTTGTAGTTGACATTTGACAAGGTGGCTTTTGCTTGTTTCTCAAGCTAATCAAAATCACCTCTAATTTTCCTTAAAAAGTCCAGAAGTGAACTGCACAAGAACTCAATAACAATAACAAGGTCAGGCTTTGCTGACCTTGTGAAAATGACCTAGCACACGGGTCCAAAAATGCAGCATAAACACAGATTCCAGCTCTTCCATTTTCTGCAAAAGATTGTTAGCTTGGAGCTTGGTCTCCCCCTTCCCATTAACGTCAGAGTCAATATGAGGTCCAGTTACCAACCTGCAGCCTGGCCTCCTGCCTATTACAGGTAGTTCTGGATCCCTCCGAGGATCCTTTTCCACTGCTGCCTTCCCTGATCCCCAAGACCTCTCACTGCCTGTGGGCAATCTGCAGGGCTCTGTGAAGTGTGAAAGATAGACTTCCCTGCCCGGGAGGGGCAAGGCCAGTGTCAGTCACAGTTACCTTGCTCTGTTCAAGCCAAGGAGGAGGGAAGGAATGGAAGAGACTAGGAGAGCTTGTTTGCCTAGTCTATCTGCCTCATGCGGCCTCCCACTCGCACTCTCCCACTGATTATAATGCAGCACGTACCACTACTGACCTGACCCTTGAGCTGAGGAAGGCTGTGCAGCTGGTTGTTGACTCTGGGCCTGTTGGCTCTGGATTCTGAGATGGAAAATTCTGGGGTGTGAAGATACTCAGCAGCCCAGCTCAGCAGGGTGAAAGTCCCTGCAGGTCTCTGCGGTTAGCAGAAGAAGGAAGTTCCAGCCAATTACAGGAGCAAAACAGCGGTCAGTAGACCACAGGTCTCCACACAGAGTAAGAACCCTGAACAACACTTTACAGACCTTCCCTTTCTACCCAGAATACATATCCAGAACCATCCTTGATACATCACTGATACATCATGTCACAAGGAGGGAGGGGAGTCATGAGCTTACCCACAGGGCAGTCTTGAGCAGGTCGCGCGCCCTGGCGCTGAGGGGCGGAGATCGCTCTGGCGCCCCCCCGCAGGGCGCGGCGCCCTGCCTACCGGTCCAGCGCCCTGGTGCACCACGCCACCGGGGGTCTACCTAGAGCTGGCCCTGCTTACCCAAGTTCATCAACTTGCCCTGGTTATCAGATCAAGTTTCCAACACCTTAAGTACCTGCCACCTAAAGAACAATAAAACTATCTTTTTTAAAAAATAATTTTTTATTAATTTTACATGAATAGACCAACACAGACATATCAAGTACATCCACCCTTTTCCACCCCCCACAGGCCTCCCCTGCCACGAGAGAGTCCCATGCAGAGCGAGTAGTCGAAGGTGGTCTATTTTATGGCTGGGTTTATCCCCCCCTCCCCCCCTGAGTCCACCTCCGCCACCAGTGGGCCCTAGGCCTAGGGTAATGAGAGAAGACAAAGGAGGATATCCACCCATCCATACATGTCCTTAAAAAAGGAAAAGAAAAAAGAAAAAGAAAAAAGGGAGTAGAAAAAAAATAGAAAAAGAAAAAAGAAAAAAGAAAAACCTCATATAAACTCTACCCTCCTTTAATTGACATTGTTTTTGTGACTTCCCCGTGTCTCTCCCCTATTGATTTTCATATCTTATTATACCACTTACTGATTGCAGTTTCATTCTGATAATTTCCACTCCTAATCTTTAACATAGATTCGTACAGCTAATCATTATCCTTATACTTTATCTCTTATTCTGGTTACCTTAAAATTCATCTTCTCCTGCCCCCCCCCACTCCTGCCACGAGAAGGTCCCATGCGTGGTGGGCAGTTGGAGATGATCCATTTTATAGCCTGGTCTTTCACCGCCCCCCTCCCCCCCGGAGCCCTCCCTGCCACCAAGGAGCCCCAGAGGAAAGGGAGGGAAAGAGACAGCGAGCCACCAAGCTACTATCTCTATATTCCACTATTTAATTGCTAAACTATTCAACTTTCCATCTCATACCCCTAATTTTTCTTTTTCAAATTTATAAAATCCCCCCGCCTAATCTCTCCTCCAAGAGGATTATCCTAAATTAAACTTGATTATTCAAACATTAAACCTGATATTACAACTCTATCTCATCCTTTTCTCCCTAGAATTTCCCCCCATTCAATACAGCAAACCATGATACAGCCAAGATTTCAAAACCTAAAATTTCTGTCCTGTCACAGATACACACAACCTTTCTCATCCCACCCCCACTCTTTCCCAGTCTGAAATCCTTCTTTTGTTCCTCCCCTCTTTCTGCCACCTCTTGATCTTTGATTCCCATCTTTCCCCCAATCTCCCATTCATTTTTTGGTTTTGGTTTTCCATTTCAAAACCCGTTATAACAAAGTTCCAGATTGACTCTTGTTCATTCTTTTCTTCTTGTCGAGCTACTCCTGGTTCCTTTTGTTTATTTTCTTGCCCGTCACCCACTGGAACAGGCTTTTCATCTACTTTCTCCTTTTCCAAGTTCCTTTTTGGTTGTTGTTCCCGTTCCTGGTCCAAAAATCCCTTTAACAGTAAACTAAATTGTAAGTAAACTAAATAAGCTACAGGGCTTAGCAAATTGCTCTTCCTGTTTGGGGGGGAGGGCATTCAATTGTTGCCTTGGTTACATGGCGCCCACCATTTTTGTTGTCTCCACGTGCGTGGTGCCATCTTGAGGGTGGCCTTTTGCGCTAAACAGCGACGGCCATTTTGAGAAGGGCATTTTGTTGCCCGCCATTTGATTTCCCACATGTGTGCGGCGCCATTTTGTGTGTGGCCTTCTGCTTGGTAGCGGCAGCCATTGGAGGAAGGGCGCAAATGCGGCCCAACAGAGTTTGCATCTTGCTTGCTCTTTTGCCTTAAGCAGCATAACATCAGCTAGCTCATACCAGGAGCATTTATATCATTCCTTAGGCCTCTTTCGTTCTATGCTATCGCGATTGCTTTCTTATCGGAATTAATTGGTGGAACTAAGGAGAAGTGAGCTTTATTGTTCAAATTATAGATATTTTGGGGCTGATCTCATTTATTCTGGATTACTGGCGCAGCTAATTGACTCATTTAAAGTGCTTGCTCATTTTCACTGCCTTGTTCAACTAATTGTTTGTCTAGAGAGACTTGCAGTCATTTTATCCAAGTTTATAGTTATTTCAAGGCTGATTTCATTTACTGAGGATTGCTCTGTAAAACTCCTTTCCTCATTTACAGTGATTTCCTTAAATACTCAGGTCATTACGTCTCATTAAGTCATTATACTCTCTTTATTATCAGTGAATCTAGGGGGACGTGCGCTTTCTAATTCAAGTTTATTAGTTCACTGTAAGATAACATAGGCATTTAAGTGCTAATCTCATCAACTGATTCACTCATTTACATCGCTTTGCTAATCTGTTAGCTCATTTCATTTTGGTTTAGCGTCAACACTTGGCGTTTATTAATTAGGATAATGGCATCAAAGCGCAGTCAGCGTGCAGCTTCCAAGGGTCCCTCCTCTGGGGACAATTTGGCGCAGGTGGTTTCCACGCTTCAATCCATTTGTAAATAGTTGGGCCCCCTGTGCAGTACGCTGGCCTCAGCATGTAGAGACTCTTAGGATAGAGTTACGGATACACAGGATTGTATTCCGGACACCGCACCAAGCGATGGGGAGTTGCCTTGTACTTCTGCTTCTTTATTCCCTAGTTTGCAACGGGAATTTATTCCCTAGTTTGCAACACAGGGCCCAAAAACGCGTTCTCAGGTGTCGCGCTCCAACACCCCCAGTTCTCAAACCGGTGGTACTGGCTCTCGCTCTTCAGTCTCTCCCCTTAGGTCTGCTCAGTCTATTACAGATTGTCCTAGGCTACAGTCTTCTCAGGGCCAATCAGGAACATGTCAGGAGGCTGCGGGTTCCGAGTCGTCCGTGGATGAGGAGGTTCCTTGTTCTTTGGCGGGCGCAGGCCACGGGATGATGAAGAATGCCAATGTGGAGGAAAGGCTATGACTCAGGTATGTCTTCAGATTCCGAGGCAGACATTCCGATGGAGGACTACTGGGGGATCGGGGAGGATCAGGCAGGACTCCCTTTGTGGGTGCACAAGAGATGAGCGAGCTCCCATTGGAAATCGTTCAATGGCACACTGGAGTGGAAGGGGGGAGTGCTAGTGGCGGACGTGAAGTCCGCTACTAACTCTGACATTGACATCATTCTGGGGTCCCATTTATCCAATAGGAAATGGGAAAAGATACTAAATGGGGATTATATTGACATTTTCACCCTTTTACCACCTGCACAGATGTTGGGAAAAGAGGAGAAGAGAAAACAATACGGCAGGTGTAGGTATAGGTCCCCCCGCGCTGAGCGCACATTTGAGAATTGGCTGGATGGTATCCATATATGGGCAGCGGTGATCCCTGCGGCATACCCAAAGAGAACAATGCACTTATGGGCTTATATAGCTGATGGCTTATGCCATGGCGGGGGAGGCAGCAGCCTTAAATTACGATGAGGACTTTCATAGAAATGCCTCACAGAATGCAAAGACACGTTGGGACCTGAGACATCAATATTACTGGAGCAATCATGTGGTGCCGTATGTTGAGAAGAAACAGGCGGAGCCCCCTAAACCTAGTCGATTTGAACCCAGGAGGGATCCGCGCCGTAGGGTCTGTTGGGAATACAACAAGGGCCTTTGCAAAAGGCCTAATTGTAAGTACATGCACGAGTGTGAAAAATGCTTAGGCCAGCACCCAGGGGTCTCCTGCTACAAGGGGAAGCAGTCCTTTCATGGCGGGAGGGGGAATTCGCACCAGGGCTCCAGGAATCCCCCGGGGGCCTCCCAAGGAGCAGCCGCTGGCCAAAATAGGTATTAATAGGTCACTATCCATGGCTTGATTCCTTGAAATCATTTATACCATTACCCTGATAGAAGTGCAGCCAAATACCTTTGGGAGGGGTTCTCATCAGGCTTTAGAATCCCTGTACATACTCCACCCTTTACGGGTGATCCACCTAACCAAAAATCAATTCGTGAATGGCCAGACATTGCCCTAAAGAAAATTAATAAAGAGATTGCAGCCGGACGGGTTGCTGGCCCCTTCTCTGCACCGCCCATAGCAATATTGACATAATTGGGCATTGAACTTGATACACTAGCGCAAATGTCTCGCTTGCCAAGGGACAAACTAATGGCCCTCAAAGAATTAATTCGGCAGCTTCTCCCCCTTAAAAGGGTTACACTCAGGCAGATTCAATCACTTCTGGGACACCTGCAGGGTGATATTATGGGGTGCCCATTTTGTTTGCTTCTGGCTAGACTTACAGTAGGTTTAAAGCAGCCTTTCCATAGGGTTCGCTTACCGCGAGGGGTCAAAGCTGACCTCGAAGCTTGGCTAACATACCTGGAGGGCTTTAACGGAGTATCCTTATGGCAGGACAATTTGAACTTGCGGGCCGATTTTCAGGTGCAATCCGATGCGGCGGGTTCCGTAGGTTTTGCAGTATATTTCAGGGGCCAGCGATGGCCTACCTGTTGGCAAGGCACATATATCACGCACGATTTAATATTCTTATAATTCTTCCCAATAGTGGTGGCTGTACACTTGTGGATGGATGACTTCAGGAATCGTCGGGTCTGCTTCTGGACGGACAATCAAGCAGTGGTCAGCGTTTTATCGAGGGTGTCAGCCCTCCTGCGTCATTTTGTGTTATGCTGTCTGGAATTGAACATGCAAATTTCTGCCAAATTTGTGCCAGGGCTGAATAATGATATCACGGATTCTTTGTCTCGTTTCCAGATGGACCGTTTCCATTTGTTAGCACCAGAGGCGCATCAGTGGCCAGAGCCGTTCCCGGAACACCTATGGAGCCTTGGGAGCGCGAAATCCTAAAGGGAGTATTAGCATCGGTGGCCCCCTCCACGCTCAGCTCTTACAAACGAGCGTGGGCAGATTTTACTCAGTTTAGGCTCAGAGGTTCCTCCTCTCTTGCCGAGGGTTCCCCCAACTAAGAAGGAGGTCTTACAATACTTAGTTCATTTGAGAGAGTTGGGTTGTGCTGCAAAGACACTCAATATTCATACTGTGGCTATTTCCTTTTTCTGTAAGTCTCTTTATTCCATCGACCCATGAGACAATTTTCACGTGTGCAGAGCTATGGAGGGCTGGCGCAGGCTTCAGCTGCCGACCAGTGATCCTAGGAGACCCATCACACTTGATTTATTATGTCGGATCCACAAACAGCTCAGGAGTCTCTGTTGGTCCAAATTTGAAGCGCGACTCTTCTCCACGGCTTTTTCTATAGCCTACTTCGAAGCACTTAGGTTTGGCGAGGTGGTATGTTAGGACCACCCTGACGGAACCACTTGGGGTATTATGGTGCAGGACGTATCGCTGTCCAGTTCTCAAACTCTAGTTCATATTTTACATTCCAAAACAGATCAGAAAAGGAAAGGTGCCACCATTTGCCTCCTGGTGACAGGTGGCAGGGGACCTTGCACAGTGAAGGACACTAGGCGCTTCTTTTATTTGAGGCCAGCTGGCCCAGGGCCACTGCTAATTCATCAGGACAGCTCCAGACTCACACGTCATCAATTCACGCAGGTTTTGCGCAAGGCCATTGCCTCTTGTGGCCTTAACGTGGGTGACTTCTCTGCCCATTCATTCCGAATTGGCGTCGCTACCCCTGCAATGCAACTAGGGCTGTCATCTGAAAGGATTCAAGACCTTGGGAGGTAGAAGTCTAATGCTTACAAAGGGTACCTGTGGGCCACACATTAGCTTTGGCGGTCAGTCTGATCCCCGTCATCCTCTTTTCCAGGTTGTCATCACGTGAGTGTCTGGATAGCTGGGCACAGCATAATTTACTTGGGAGTGGTCTCAGCCTGCCAGGAAATGTTGAAGTGTCCTGGATTACTAGGAGGGGAATGCAGTGGAACGAACTCCTGCCAGCCATCCAGGCCAGGGCTGCTTCACTGGGGGCCCCCTGACGCCTTGGTCATACAACTCGGGGAAAACGACTTAGCTTACCGGAACGCCGTTGATTTGAAGTGGAATATTTTCCAGGACTTTGACAAGCTTTTGGTTGCCTATCCAGGGCTGACCCTCCTGTGGTCTTCTTTGCTTGAGAGGCGCTCGTGGCGTGATGGCCGTTGCCCCAATGCTTTGAACAAATCAAGGAGGCTCCTGAACTCTTTTGTGGCTCGCAGGGTGCTATAACTGAGTGGACAGGTTGTCCAGCAC
The DNA here is from genome assembly GCF_963506605.1 of Zootoca vivipara. NCBI lineage: Eukaryota > Metazoa > Chordata > Lepidosauria > Squamata > Lacertidae > Zootoca > Zootoca vivipara. The sequence continues at coordinate 5,032,608 of NC_083278.1, read as the reverse complement.
CCAGATTTAAAACGCAGTGAAGCATCCCTTTACCGTAATGATGGCGTGCATCTCTCAACAGTAGGAAGCGATATTTGGTTAGACGACATGATTAGGGGTATAAGACATTGGTTGCGGGTGTGAGGGTATTGGCGACGAGCCTTTGGATGGGCTCGATTGGCGGTTAGGCACTGGATATTACAATAAAAGATGAAAGGGGGGGGCAGGTAGCACCATCACCTGCCCAGGAAATGGAGGAGTATTCCGTTAAAGGTTTCTGGGGGCGGGGCCAGGGCCACAAGGCACGCCCCTAACGGTGATCACAGGAGGAGTTTTAGTTGATGTACATCACTGAGCTCCTTCCTGGTGGTTAACTTCTCCCAGGCTTCAACACACGGGTTGGAGTCAGACATAGTTGGTTAGGATCCAATGCCTAAGCCAATACCGCTCAACATCCGTAACCAATAAAGTTGTGGCCTTTTCACCCATTAAAATCTATATTTTGTGTCTTGTGTTTTATTTCCATTGGGAAGGAGGGACATTGCCACACAATGCATAAAAAAACACAGTAATTTTTGTGTGTGAAAACATTAATGGGATGAAATATTTGTTTGGTACTTCTACTTCACTGAAACAATATGAATGGGTATAGGTAAGCAACTTTTCTTTGGTACCTGTTCTTTCCTATACATATTGTTGTGTATCTGAAATAAAAAAAGACCTGAGTTTATATGTATTGTACGTACACATCTTATTAAAAACAAGAGACCATTGTTAAAACAAAGAGCTTTATTACAAATTATATTTTTTATGAAGTATACAGTCAAGTAAGTTTCCTATAAGGCCTTTATAAATTTTGTTGGCTTGATTATAATGATGCAATCTATTTTAGACATAAATGTCTAAAATATCAGCATACTTTATAGAAACCCAATAAATAAATACATCAGACCATTCTGTATTCCACAGGAAAACAACAAAAATGCAATATAGAACATGAGGGCATATTCATTTCATTGATCAGCAAGAATTATGTTTCTTCTTGCATGCAGGCTCCTTAATGCCATACACAATTCAGTCAAGAAAAAGTGTTTGTATGTCAGTATCCTCTGTTATGTCCATAAGGAATATTGGTGCTTAATCATTCTCTTTCCCCAGAACTCTTCTTTACATTAGTATTAATTTGTACAACAACCTTAAGTATATTAAAAAGAGCCTGAGAATTCAAGATAGAATGATAAAGTAATTCTATATATAATAATGCACAGAAATTGAAAAGGGGCATTACACACCTGAGGCAGAGCTGTGTATCCCTCTTAGCACCTTTGGGGTTTTTTGGGGGGGGGATTTAGAGTATCAGTGCATCACATTCATTTATAAGATAATGTTTATTCAAAAGTGATATTTGAAGCGTATCATCTTCATCTTCAGCAAGTAAAGAGCCAAGAAAGTAGAGTTTCGTTAGGCAGGATCCTGTAAGGCACTTGACAGTTTTCATGCTGGGTGACAATGAGGTACATAGAATATATGTCTAAGCTTCACGCTGTTAACACAATAGCACCATATTGTGATATTAGGTACAACTGGAATCTCATGTTCTTCTCATACATACTTGGCAACGGCTAACATTTGAGTGTAGATCTCCTGCTTTTAGTGTGGAAGGAGTAGGTTTCCTGAAAATTAAAAACAAAAAAGCTATAAGTGACCAGTGAAGAAAATTGTTTTGAAGGAACTCAGTTACTGAGCTTAGTCACATACTGAAACTGTCAGATCATAACTAGGATGCTTTCTATAATGAAGTGATTTAAAAGGACAGAAATTAATGAGCTTAACCTCTGTCTCCTTCTTGAAGCCAGTTCTTAAATTTTAGGAATTCCTACTCCTATGGGATTGATTCCCACACTATTCCTTGATACTGTCCTTGAAAGTAATCACAATGACATAGCTTCCTGACATAGCTTCTTGTATTCAAAGTACAATATTTAAGTTACCACATGGAAGTGGAACATGAAAGAACTATCCCTAAAATAGACAATGAAAGCACTTGATAAGGAGCTCTTGACAAGTCGCATTAGACCAATGAAGTGATTTGGGTTGTAATGCTCAGGGCACAATGGCATAGCATGAGGGGCTGGGGGGCCATGGCATTGAGGGCCATTGTGACCATGGGCCCCCACGACAGGCTCCCTCATTAGACAGCTTCCCTGCATGACACCTCAATGCCGCCAGTTGGCCACAGTTCCATTCCTGGGTCAGGCCCCTCTCCTCAACTGGGCTGCGGTGTGCAAGTGTACTCCGCACACTGCTTTGTGAGGCGAGCCACAGCAGGCTCCCTCTGCTTCTGTCCTCTTTGGGGATGTGCCTCTGCTGCTATCTGAGCACACTTCTGTTCCTGACCCATAACTGGCTGTAATGCACTTCTTCTCTAGGCTGAATCTGTATCAGGTCCAAAGTAATAGTTTGAGCAAAATATGCATTAAAGCATGCAGACAACTTGTATCTGAACTGTGATTGCAGTGGGAATCTGACTGATAGAATCTGGTCAGGTAGAAGCACAACAGAAACAAACCAAAAAAAGGACAAAAATGCAAAGTAAGTTCACTCTGTCACATCTAGTTACTGGTACATTAATTGTAACTATTTAAAAAGCTGATTTCAAATGCATTTTTATATCCTTGTGCAGGTATTGTCAATGCAGAAGATGCTCCCAACTTACTTGAACATTTCATTTCTCTCAATAGTTGCAAGCCAGAAGCTATAAGCATTTGCATAATAATTGCAGGTGCCCTTGCCATGGCATTCTATGAAGGGAGCACTGCGGAACTCTTCCAGACAGGAACCTGGAGATGCCAGAGCTTGCCCCGAGCCCTCTGCACCAGCACTGGTGTGCTGCCAAAAATACAGGTTATGCATCAGTTGATAAGAAAATATTGTTGTTTTTAGTTACATATAATTCAACAGTACATTTAGTATTTAATAACAATTCAGTGGGGTAAATAACTGTTATTTGTATTCTATAGATGGGACTAGAAGCTGAAAATAGTTATTTTTACCAATTTAGCTGTTACATTTAAATTATGGACACAAGAAATGCAAAAATATTTTGTGTATCTGATGCATCAGGTGAAGTGGACTCTAGTCTCTGAAAATTTATATTATAATAAAATTTGTTTGTCTTTAAGATGCCACAAAGCTTATTGCCAACTCTGAACAGTACATCCTACACAATGGTTGACGGCACAGTCTTTTCTGATATGAACCTATTAGTGGAGCCCTCCATGTGCCGCCTCTGAGGGACATTTGGAGAAAGCTGACAAGGGATTTATGAAACCCTTTCCCAGTGAGGCCTGCCTACTGCCAATGTCACCAGGTGAAAATCTCCCTCTGTTCCAAGGCGTCCAATGGCATGTGATGGGCTGCTGTTGTTTTTCTTACTGATTTTTTTTCCAATTTCCAATTCAAAGTTTATTGCGGCTATAAGCCCATATAAACATAAAAACATAAAGCATAAAAGCACAGAGCAGAAAGCATAAAAGCACAAAATTCACAAGGAACACAACCACGGCCATCCAAAATAACCATAAACACAGGAATATTAAGGCAAAAGTCGAAAGGATAACAGAAGCCTTTAATGGTCGTGTAATTGACCAATTCGCCTTTTTGGGGACAGAACAGAGTTTAAAAACCTTACCACCTGCAAGGTTGTATGAGGATCATTGTCTTGCAAGATTAGGACAAGGTGTGACTCTACTGGCAAACCAACCAATTTCTGAATTATTGGTCTTAGTAGGTTTGCCCGAGCATCTCTGTGCAACGGACATGTAAAAATTATATGATGGAGGGATTCCGTCGACTTATTGTCGCAAGCGCATAAAGCAGAAACTAGACCCTTGGAGAATCTATGTCTCAAAACATTGGAGGGAAACACATTAAACCTCGCTTTAATAAACACAAATTGGTGGGAAACAGTGGAAAGGGAGGATAGATATGTTGGAATATGGTGTATTGGAGTAATGCCTATGTTCCGAGGTGAACAGCCCCCCCCCCACCCAACGTGGAATTATGTTGTAACTCAATGTCATCCAGTCTTTGGTTGATAAGTCTTTTTGCTGGAACAAGATCTAATTTTAGGGAGTCTGCAGGGGAGATTCCAAAGAGCAAGAGTTTGGAGTGGATTTTGCTGGTCACAAAGCTTATTGCCAACTCTGAACAGTGACTTACAGTACATCCTATACAGATACCACAATGGTTGACAGCACAGTCTTTTCTGATATGAACCTATTAGTGGAGCCCTCCATGTGCCGCCTCTGAGGGACATTTGGAGAAAGCTGACAAAGCCTTTCCCAGTGAGGCCTGCCCACTGCCAATGTCACCAGGTGAAAATCTCCCTCTGTTCCAAGGTGTTCAATGGCATGTGATGGGCTGCTGTTGTTTTTCTTACTGATCATAAATGCTTTGATTTGTTTTTTAATTGTTCATGCTGCCAGTTTTTATTTTGCTTATAAGGTGTGTACTTTTAGTATTCTATGGATTCATGCTGATTCCTCCTTGGTTTTATATCTTGATAAGTTGGGCCATTTTTGAGAAGGGGACTCCAAAATTTAATTAAAAAACAACAACAAAAAGCATTAAATTTTACCTAGAAAAAAGTACCACTATGTTCAAATTAGGCTTACCCTGTATTAAACGTGCAACCACAAAAGCACATGGTGCTCAAAGCCCAGGTTTTACCACCCACCCCACTGGCTATCAAATAGAAATTCATTAAAGGTACATTTTAAGATAATTCTGTGGTTGCTTTACCCATCCAACACAAGCTAGTGTCCTGGAGACCACCCACCATGGAAACCAGGATCAGGATACCATTGACACTTCGAATCAAAATGCCTAATGACTCCTCTCAGTGGCAAACAGCACGGAGGACAAGGTTGTGCTCTATGACATCATAGTGCAAGGACCATAAGACTGAAGCAATCTCCCAATGTGCAAGCAGGAGTGGAAAAACTGTGAAAGAGAGCTCCTAATAGCCACCCCACAGAGCCAGTCCAGGAGTCATGACCAGGACTGGCTATGACAATGCTATCAAAAGTTGTCGAGAGATCCAGAACCAGAGTCCCACTCTTCTCATTCCAGTCTCAGTACCAGGGTGACCAGAGCTTAGCTTACCAAGGTATGGCCCTCAAATTGTGCATGCACATCCGCTTAGTTATTTGTTCTGTCCTAATATCTATGCATTTCAGGGGCTTTATATATTTGCATTTTTAAAATATTGTCATAAAGTTAATGTTATTGTTATTAAAATGCAACCAATTTCTTTTGAGCTTAAAAGAAGTTGGGGAAGGGGCAATAAGGAAGGAAAAGCTCTGAATTCCTCATTATTTTCCAAAGGTATTTACACTTTGTGTCTTCTATTTTTTTCTATTATTTCAAGGTTTTTACTGAAGTGAGCTACTTTCCTTTTTTATTTAATTTTTATTAAAGATTTTCTTGTGTAACAAAAAAGTACATATAGTGTCTTCACTTTCAATTCATAGAGTCTTTTTCATTGTTCATTTACATTTTGCAGTTGGGGAAGAAGAGAGGGAGAGATAGCAGGGATAATGATCTTTCATTCTATTGCATGGTGTTTGTGCAGGGTTTTTGTGTCAGCATCACTTGAATAGGTCCTTTATTTATTTATTTATTTATTTATTTATTTATTTATGTTGAGAGATTATTTTGAGAGATTAGAGGGTCCAGAGCTTCGCTGCTTGCATTCAGTTGCTTGCAGTGTGGTTTGTTTTTGTGGGGGGGGGGCTTGTTGGATCAACCCTATTGATTTGTCTGCTGTTTACGGGGGTGGGGTGGGGGGTAGGACATTGTCTTGTTGTGCCACATGTGTGACAAGACCTCTCCTCCTTGTAGAGGGGAGGAGTTGCGAGTGGGAGCCGTTTCCCGCACTTGCAGGGGGGCGTGTTCGGCTGGCAAATACTGGGGAGCAGAGCCTGGCGGCATTTAAGCAGCAGCAAATACTGGCGGCTGGCAAATACTGGGGGGCAGAGCCTGGCGGCATTTAAGCAGCAGCAGCGGTGCCAATTCTCCTCTCAGTTTCCTGCATGCATCGGATCTGCAGCAGATCAAGACCTCGCCAGGATCACGGATTAAGACCCCTTCGAGATCAAGATCCATTCAAGCTTGCTCCGAGGCTTCCAATTTCAGCGCAATTGTTGAGCGGCTGCTGGTTGCAGACTTTGCTCTAATCGGGACGTTTGGAGTCGAGCTGGTGTGGGGAAGCGCATCCAGGGGCTTCAAATTTTGAGCATTCCTCTCTCTTCCCCTGCGTTTGAGTCCCTTTATTGCTCTGTGTCCCCACCTGCCCATATTGCCGCTGCTGCTTGTGACCCTCTTCCTTGGCCATCAACCCCCTCCTTTGGGTATCCCGTTAAAGGGATCCGGCAGTCATGGATCCTGTCCAATGCCCCTGATGGTGGCGGGGGGGGGGGCCATGGCACAACCCCTGGTGACGTCAGGGGAAGCTTTCAGTTGTATTTGCATCAACAAGCTCCTCCCACTGGTTGTTAACCCCAAAGTGACTCACCGCCGGACAGGGTGGAGTCAAGTGTTGTGCTCTTGTCCAGTGCCTGAGCCAATACCACTCACATGCTGTAACCAATAAAGTTGTGGCCTTATTTTGCCCATTAACCTAAAATCATGCACCCTTGTGTTTTATTTAGTCCACGCAAGTGGCGGGTCATAGACTTGCAAAGGCTACACCGGCGCGAAGGCTGCCTCCTTTGTTTGTCCCTGTGCAAGTTTGAGTTCGTTGGTTAACTGCTTTACTCTTTGTGTTGTTCCAGGTCACACAATCAAAGCAGTGGCATCCACAGCAATACAGCACTTAATGGGGATAGGCACAATTGCTGTTGCCCTCTAAGGTAAGTTCTGAAACCCAGTTTAGTTTCACCACACATCTTGCCCCAGTGGCAGAAGTGTGGATGAACTCAGAAAATCAAAGTCCATTCAATTTATTCCCTACGAAATGGCAGCTTGCATGGTCACCAGGCTCACCCTGAAGAAATCTGGACAGCTAGACAAGCAAAAATAGAACTTTAAAAGGGAACTTGCTCATATGTCTTAAAAAGAATGGGTTATTTTTAGATTGTGTGAAAAAGAATGGAACATGGAGTAGTAGAAATAGAATTAAATGAATTGTCCTGATTCAGGTATAATTTACCATCACAAAGGAGTAGCCTATCCACAGCGATCTCCATCCTTCTGGACATGGCGGAATTTGAATTGTTTGACTGTGAACTGCCATCACCATTGCAGTCGCTTCACATACAGCACACCTGAGAAAAGTATAATGCAAAGTTGAAAAAATACATATAGATTGAATACCCTTCAAAGCAGCGGCGTAGCTAGCTTCCTGGCCACCTGGGGTAGCAAACCCGAAGGCAGCCTGCCAGGGGGTGTGGCGTCCGTAGCACATATATGTCGCTCGTCACAACGCGTGTGCGCTATGGACACCCCCGCGACAAACCTTTCCATGCAGGGAGGAGGGAGGAGGGAGGAGGGAGGAGGGAGGCACAGCAGCCCCATGCATCCCTTCTCCCTGCACGGAAAGAAAGCGGCAGCCGCTTACACATGTGAGGTGAGGCTCAGGTTGGTGGCCTTGACCCCCCCCTGACCACATCCAGCTGGGATGAGGGGGCCATGAGGGGGGAGTAGAGTTTAAATTTCCCTCTCTCTCACCCCACTGTCTTGTCCCTTTTTGGTTTTGGATTTTAAAGGGGGGGAGGTGTTGTTCATGTGACATCCTTTCTTTCCTCTGACTTCACCTCCACACCCCCATCATGTTGTGTTTGGGGAGAAATGGGCAGGGTGGAGTTACATTTGGGGGGGGCCACCAAGGCATTTACCCAGAGCAGGGGGCATGAGAGGAGGGGGTTCCACACCCGTCTTTGGCCCATGATGTGGGTCTCTTCTCTTCCTCTCCTCTCCTGCTTTCCTTCATGGCTTTGGTGCGCTCACACATCTACCCTCCCCCCCATAGAAACAGGACCATTTGTTCATTAGGCACATATATTGCCTCCCTCAAATGTCATCTTGGCAGGTGGAGATGCACTTACACAAGTAGGACATGAAACAACACAGTGTTTGCTGTGAGAGAAGGAAAAAAGCAAATCTCTATCCACTTTCTCTTGACACTATGTATTAGCGGATACACCTCTACTGTGTCTTCTCTTAACTTTCCTTTTTTTATAACTAAAAAGTTTAACCTTTCTGTTTTCTTTCCTGTTTTCTTTCCTGTACTGAATTTGTTTAATAAATAAATATATTAAATCTATTAACAGTACATTTAATTATATATATTTAATTATTGTGTATATTAAATAATATTAATAGTTCAGCTGGAATATCATCACTTCCACTGGCCTTGTTATTAGCAATGCTTTCTAAGGCCCATTTGACTTCACTCTCCAAGATGTCTGGCTCAAGGTCAGCAACCACACTACCTGGGGTGTACGAAATATCCATACCTTTCTGGTATAATTCCTCTGTGTATTCTTGCCACCTCTTCTTGATGTCTTCTGCTTCTGTTAGGTCCTTTCCACTTTCGTCCTTTATTATTGTAATGTTTGTACAAAATGTTCCTTTCATGTCTCCAATTTTCTTGTACAGTTCTCTGGTTTTCCCCATTCTATTGTTTTCCTCTATTTCTTTGCATTGCTCGTTTAAGAAGGCCCTCTTGTCTCTCCTTGCTAGTTTTTGGAAATCTGCATTCAGTTTCCTGTATCTTTCCCGATCTCCCTCGCATTTTGCTTGCCTCCTCTCCCCCGCTATTTGTAAGGCCTCGTTGGACAGCCATTTTGCTTTCTTGCATTTCCTTTTCATTGGGATGGTTTTCGTTGCTGCCTCCTGTATAATGTTACGAGCCTCCATCCATAGTTCTTCAGGCACTCTGTCCACCAAATCTAAATCCTTAAACCTGTTCCTCACTTCCACTGTGTATTCATAAGGGATTTGATTCAGATTGTATCTTACTGGCCCAGTGGTTTGTCCTACTTTCTTCAGTTTAAGCTGGAATTTTGCTAGAAGAAGCTGATGATCTGAGTTACAGTCAGCTCCAGGTCTTGTTTTTGCTGACTGTATAGAGCTTCTCCATCTTTGGCTACAGAGAATATAATCAATCTGATTTCAATGCTGCCCATCTGGTGATGTTCATGTGTAGAGTCGTCTCTTGTGTTGTTGGAAAAGAGTGTTTGTGATGACCAGCTTGTTCTCTTGACAGAACTCTATTAGCCTTTGCCCTGCTTCATTTTGAACTCCAAGGCCAAACTTGCCAGTTGTTCCTTTTATCTCTTGATTCCCTACTTTAGCATTCCAATCCCCTGTAATGAGAAGAACATCCTTCTTTGGTGTCATTTCTAGGTGTTGTAAGTCTTCATAGAATTGGTCAATTTCAGTTTATTCAGCATCGGTAGTTGGTGCATAAACTTGGATTACTGTGATGTTAAAAGGTCTGCCTTGGATTCGTATCGAGATCATTCTATCATTTTTGAGATTGCATCCCAGTACAGCTGTCACCACCCATTTCTTCTACGAGATTCTTGCCCACAGTAGTAGACATGATGGTAATCCGAACTGAATTCGCCCATTCCCGTCCATTTTAGTTCACTGATGCCATCTCCTTTTTGACCACATCCAGCTTACCGCCATTCATGGTTCTTACATTCCAGGTTCCTATGCAATATTTTTCTTTACAGCATTGGACTTTCCTTTTGCTTCCAGGCATATCGGCAACTGAGCGACCTTTCGGCTTTGGCCCAGCCGCTTCATCAGCTCTGAATCTACTTGTACTTGTCCTCCGCTCTTCCTCACTAGCATGTTGGATGCCTTCCGACCTGAGGGGCTCATCTTCCAGCGTCATAACTTTTATATGCCTGTTGTTTTTGTCCATGGAGTTTTCTTGGCAGGGATACTGGAGTGGGTTGCCAGTTCCTTCTCCAGGTGGATCACGTTTAGTCAAAACTCTCCACTATGACCTGTCCATCTTGGGTGGCCCTGCATGGCATAGCTCATAGCTTCTCTGAGTTATTCAAGCCCCTTCGCCACGACAAGGCATTGATCCATGAAGGGGACACTTTATGATATGGAAATTTAATTCAGTGTGGGGTCTGTGTCAAAATACTATAGTGGCGAACTTGGTCTGAGAGGTTGGACCACTCTGGTTTAGAGGTTTGATTGGGTGTTATGTTGCTGTTATTATTGCCCTAAGTGTTTTAAATTGTTTTCAACTGCTTTATTACTTATGAGTTGTTGTTTTTTAAATTTGGGTTTTTGTTTTTCCCCCCTAAATAAAGGCCAACCTAGCAGTTTGAAAGCACATCAAAGTGCAAGTAGATAAATAGGCGGGAAGGTCAACGGTGTTTCCGTGCGCTGCTCTGGTTCGCCAGCTCAATTCGGGGGGGGGCTCATGGACCGGTTAAACGACCCCCGTGGGCTGCTTCTGGCCCATGGGCCTTAGGTTGCCTACCCCCATCCTAAACAGCCTCAGCCCAGTATACCTGAAGGAGTGTCTCCACCCCCATCGCTCAGCCTGGACACTGAGGGCCAGCTCCGAGGGCCTTCTGGTGGCTCCCTCACTGTGAGAAGTTACAGGGAACCAGAGGACCTCAGTAGTGGCACCTGCCCTGTGGAATGCCCTCTCATCAGATGTCAAGGAAATAAACAACTATCTGACTTTTAGAAGACATCTGAAGGCATCCCTGTTTAGGGAAGTTTTTAATGTTTGATGTTTTATTGTATTTTTAATATTTTTTTGAAAATATTTTGGAAACCCAGCCAGATGGGCAGAGTATAAATAAATAAATATTCTTATTCTTCTTATTATTACAAGTCCAGACTGAGAGGCAGGAGCTGGAGAGGAAGGGGGGGGGTTTCTGTGCTGAGCTTCAGGCTCCATACGGTGTGCTCCACCAGTGGACTGGTGGAAGCAAGTTCCCCCTCAAGGTTGCAAGGCTATGATTGGCTGGCATCTCTGCTCTGCTCCACCTGACTTGTCCTGTGCCTTCCACTACCTGATTTTTCTATCCCTCTCTGAGCAACAATCCACCTGCCACCCACATATCCTTGGCCTGAACATCTGGATAGCGAGGGAGCTCCTTTCAACTGCTCTGGAATACATTTATCAAATTGTGTTGCAATGTCTGGAGAAATGGAAAATCTTCATATAGGAATTTGTAAATATGAAATTTCTCAATGCTTACCGACTGATGAAAGGCCTGATGTTGTCTCCTGTAATAGGAGCCATACTCATTGGCATTGGCTCAGGGGTAGATAACCAGTAAGAATAATCATTCCTTGAGGCAAAATTGCATACATTGTTAATGTTGCAGAACAAGAAAGGCATTGTGCTGAATTTACGTAGACAGCTCCCAGCTGTGCCTAAAATAGCAAAAATAAAAGATGGTTTGTTTTTTTGTTTTTGTTTTTTTACAAAAAAAATGGTTTTCTATAAAACCAAAGCAATTTATACAAGGCTAGAGAACTATGGTCAGGATTCAGCTAATGAGCCCTAGAAGGACTGCACAAGGATTTCTGCATAGACATGGATCTTCCCCTCCTCTCCATGTCCCTCTGAAATTGTGGGGAGAACCCGCAGAACAGCATACAGGTGGAGAAGAGGGAAGGTTGGGGATTGTGGGCTAAAATGCCATTCCTAAAAACTGATGAAAATATGCTTGGGCTTTTGAAGCAGCAAACAACTGGGCACAGCTGCTCTGCTTGTGAGGTCTGGGCTTAAGGTGGCTGTTTTTATTTTGGTTAAAGAAAATAAAATAATTTTAGGTTTTCACATTTTCCAAATTATTCTTGGAATAATGAATTAAAATGTTACATTCTGTGAATGTACGCAGCGCAGTGGGGGATGAACAAGTACAGGAAGAACACAGGTTCAAGTGACAGGTTAAGACTTCCCCAAACAGCCCAGGATCCCATTGATCCAGACTGGCTTTTTGAGGCAGAAAGGAGCTTAATGGCACCTTTTAGATGCTGCAGCAGTTGACAAAACGAAATTGTCCACTACAATTTTACTCGATTTAGGGAAGGCAATTGCAACAAAGGTGTTTTTCTCTAATGTAATATGCTCATTTGACTCAATTTGTTTTGTGCTCTCTTACCCAAGTCCTGACCATGGGCCCGTTCGTTTCCTTGTACATAAAGCAAAGAATAGCCGTGGAACATCAGTCTTGTTCCAGATGGGCAGGTTGGCTCCTCTGTGCTTTGGCTGTGCCTGGTCACAAGGAAACCGTGAGCTACAGAGGGACTCCCTGGTGGACCCATTGACCCTGGCATGCCTTCAGGACCAGGTGGGCCAGGAAAGCCTCTAGGACCTGCAAGAGAAAAATCTAAGACAGTTAACTGACAGTGAATTTGTATGTACCTCCCACAGAGCCAAACCATGGCTGAGCATGGAAACAATGGGGCACATTTAAAAGTAAACATACATGGATTGGCAATGTTTGTGTTACACAGCAGTAAATCTAAACACACTTACCTGGGAATAAGTACCACTGGGACTAACTTCTGAATAAATGTGCCTTTAAATAATAAATCATTGCGCTTGACTTATTGAAGTCTCTGTTAAACTCCTTAGGGTTTGGCACTGGACTACATACAGAACATAGCAACCCAGAAAGATGGGTGGGGTAAAAATAAAATCATCATCATCATCATCAATGGAAGAAGATTGGACTTGCCTGGAGGACCAGCAGGACCAGTTTCTCCTTTCTGACCAGGCATTCCATCAAATCCCGGAGTGCCTGGGAGACCAGTCACACCCACAGGTCCTGTTACACCTGTTGAAATAAGGATGTGTCTTTACAGTGGATTTATGGAGTCGCTCTCATTTGAAATAAGATGTACAATGGGCAAACCAGTATTCTAGACACCTGGGGAGCAGCTTCCAAGTGTGTACAGAGAATTGCTACATCAGTAGTGGGATCTGGATCCAGCCAGTGGGGTGGATCCTTATCTTCCCCACCCACCATGGGCCTGTTTTTATCCACACCCTATTTTCACTTCTTTATATACTTCGTGGTACTAAAAAAGGTAAAGGTAAAGGACCCCTGGACGGTCAAATGTGACTATGGGGTGCAGCACTCATCTTGCTTCAGGCCGAGGAAGCCAGTGTTTGTCCACAGATAGCTTTCCAGGTCATGTAGTCAGCAACTACTTCAAGTGCTGTTTACCTGCTCGCCCAAGTGTTATTTATTCATTGACTTGCACTGGTGTGCTTTTGAACTGCTAGGTTGGCAGAAGCTCAACACCCGTTGTGTGGATTTGAATTGCCGACCTACCGATCAGCGGGTACAAGAGGCTCAGTGCCGCTCACCATTGTGGGGCTGGCTGGAGTGGGCATGTGGTGTGAGATGGAAGGAGGCAACACTGAGCATGTATGTGATGTGGGAAGAGGGAAATGGAAGCAGAGCCATGGCAACTGTACAGAGACCCCTAAATAGAACCCCTTCTCTGCCCAGCAAATGCCTATTTTTCCCTGGCACAGCCCTATTTCAGGTTGCAGAGTGTGGGATAAGTAAGAAAGCTGTAGAATCCCCACTCCCTCCAACTCTCATCTGCTGCAGCTACCCAACTTCCACCATCACTTCCTGGGGCCCCACCATTGGCAACCACTGGGCAACGGAGCTTCTCTCTCTCTCTTTCTCTCTTTTTGCAATGCATCTTTATTGATTTCTTTAAAAACAAACATTCATGAAATCACTTTGTAACTTCTCGATTTTCCTGTAACTAAACATGTGATTCTAAAACATAAGAAAATAAAATGTGCACTTCATCTGATTCATTTGTACTCCATTTGCACCCTTCTTACTTGGGTCCTTTGTTTTACTTAGTTGAATGCCCCTCATAATGCATCTACTGTATATATTTGGTCATCTAATTTTTCCACTGTATTTTAATATTTTTCCTTACAGGAGTTGTTCTAAACCAGTCAAAATTTTTATTTATCCATGGTAGTCTTTCAAATACTGTTTAAATGTATTACAATCATTTTTGAATTTTTGCTTCGTTTGATCTCTTATCTGCCCTGTCAGCTTATCCATCTCAGTGGACTCCATCAATTTAAGCAGCCAGTCTTTTTTTGTTGGCAAGGTCTCCATTTTCCAATTCTGAGCGATCAAAACTTTTGCTGCCGCGGTACCATACATGAATCCTTTCTTTAGATCTCTTGGTATATCACTCCCAATCATTCCCAAGAGAAATGCTTTGGGCTTTTGGTAAATAAGAGTTTGAACATCTTTTTTTAATTCATTGTAAACTAAATCCCAGTATTCCCTCATCTTTTTACATGTCCACCAAACACGATATGTTGTGCTTTTTTTGCATTCTCAACACCTGTCCGAATTTTTAAAATACATTTTAAATACATTTTTAAAATACATTAAATACATTAAATACTCGATGTTAGATACCACCTGTATAAAATCTTCATGTAGTAGCACTTGAATAGCTGTGAACTTAAGATCCTCCTTCCATAATTTCTCCCACTCTGACAACTGTATAGTATGACCTAAGTCCACTGCCCACTTCACCATGGCTGACTTTACCTCCTCACCCTTTACTGACCATTCTAATAAAATGTATACATTTTAGATAAAGTTTTCTGTTCACTGGGTATCAGGTCTTTCTCAAATCTTGAAAGCTCTTTGCTGAATCCCTTCTTTGTATCTAGCTTAAATAAATAACAAATTTGGTGATACACTAGCCAGCTTGTCACTTTATTTTTTATCTCGTCAAAATTTTAAAGTTTTAATTGATTATCTTCCTCCTGGAGAATTTCTTTATATGTTACCCAATTGTTTCTCATGTTAACCTTTTTTACAGTCACAGCCTCCATTGGTGATAACCACCACAGTGTTTTTTGCTCCAAAATACCCTTATTTTTTACCCAAACTGCACTAATGTTTGTTGGAAGCCGCCCAGAGTGGCAGGGGAAGCCCAGCCAGATGGGTGGGGTATAAATAATAAATTATTATTATTATTATTATTACATGGTTCGTAAATTCCCTATGACCCACGAGGGTCATCCAGTCCAACCCCCTCTAGTGGACGAATATTTTTGCCCAACATGGGATAGCTAGCTAGCAAGAGAGTAAACTTGAATAGAATATTGGGGATTGGGGGGCATAATCGATCGCATGAGGCAGCACACACTATTTGAATGGCAATGCCCATCAACTTGGGGACGACAACAGCCCCCTCAAATATTTTATTGGTGGGGTGAAGGGACCTTGGCCCCCACAAGTTGACTTCTGTGCTAGCAAGAAGTGAGCATGCTGACATGCTATTATTTCTCCATTTATTGCCCATGAAAAGTATGCTGCAGTTGCAAAACTGCGGCAACAACAGCAAATGTGAAGAGATCCAGGATTTAAAACTTCAAAGCCAAATTGAGAGTATCTGGGTCAAAATTAAGGGAGAGAAAAACAACAGTGATCTCATTGTGGGAGTTTACTATAGATCCCCAAGCCAAACTGAGGACACAGATGATGCCTTCCTGGAACAGATGGCCAAGCATTCCAAAGGAAGTGAGATAGTAGTAATGGGGGATTTCAACTATCCTGATATTTGTTGGATGTCAAACTCAGCCAAGAGCATAAGGTCGAACAGATTCCTCACTGGCCTTGCAGACAACTTCATTGTCCAGAAAGTGGGAGAAGCAACAAGAGGATCAGCCATTTTAGATCTGGTCCTAACCAATAGTGATGACTTGGTTAGTGGGGTAGAAGTGGCAGGATCATTAGGTGGGAGTGACCATGCTCTTCTGGAGTTTATTATCCAGCGGAAAGGAGCAACCAAGCATACCAAGGTCCAAATTCTAGACTTTAAGAAAGCCGACTTCAGAAAACTTAGGGAAACGCTGGGTGAAATCCCATGGACAGTAATACTAAAAGGGAAGGGAGTTCATGATGGTTGGGAGTTTGTTAAAAGGGAGATATTAAAAGCACAACTTCAGGCAATACCAATGAGACGGAAACATGGAAGGTGCCTAAAGAAGCCAGGCTGGCTATCTAAAGAACTTTTGACTGAGAAGATTTAAAAGGGATATGTACAAAAAATGGAAAAGGGGGGAAATCTCCAGAGAGGAATTCAAACATATAGCCAGCACGTGTAGAGACAAAGTCAGATAAGCTAAAGCACAGAATGAACTCAGGCTCGCCAGAGAGGTTAAAAGCAACAAAAAGGGCTTTTATGGGTATGTCCGTAGCAAAAGGAAAAACAAGGAAACAGTGGGGTCACTCAGAGGAGAAGATGGTGAAATGCAAACAGGGGACAGAGAAAGGGCAGAACTCCTCAATGCCTTCTTTGCCTCAGTCTTCTCCAAGAAAGAAAAAAACGCCCGACCTGAAGAATATGGAGCAGATGATTCAGCAGGGGAAACACAGCCCAGAATAAGTAAGGAGGTAGTACAAGAATACTTGGCTAGTTTAGATGTATTCAAGTCTCCAGGGCCAGATGAACTACATCCAAGAGTATTAAAAGAACTGGCAGAGGTGATTTCAGAACCACTGGCAATAATCTTTGAAAATTCCTGGAGAACAGGCGAAGTTCCAGCAGACTGGAGGAGTGCAAATGTTGTCCCTATTTTCAAAAAGGGGAAAAGAGAGGACCCAAACAATTACCGCCCAGTCAGCCTGACATCAATACCAGGAAAGATTCTAGAGCAGATCATTAAGCAAACAGTCTGTGAGCACCTAGAAAGAAACTCTGTGATCACTAAAAGTCAGCATGGGTTCCTGAAAAATAAGTCATGTCAGACTAATCTGATCTCATTTTTTGACAGAATTACAAGCCTGGTAGATGAAGGGAACGCTGTGGATGTAGCCTATCTTGATTTCAGCAAGGCCTTTGACAAGGTGCCCCATGATATTCTTGTAAAGAAGCTGGTAAAATGTGGGCTAGACAATGCTACCATTCAGTGGATTTGTAGCTGGCTTACTGACCGAACCCAAAGGGTGCTCATCAATGGCTCCTCCTCATCCTGGAGAGTAGTGACTAGTGGGGTGCCACAGGGTTCTGTCTTGGGCCCAGTCTTGTTCAACATCTTTATCAATGACTTGGATGATGGGCTTGAGGGAATCCTGAGCAAGTTTGCAGATGACACCAAATTGGGAGGGGTGGCTAACACCCCAGAGGACAGGACCACACTTCAGAATGACCTTAACAGATTAGACAACTGGGCCAAAGCAAACAAGATGAATTTTAACAAGGAGAAATGTAAAGTACTACACTTGAGTTTTGGTTGACCACAAACTTGACATGAGTCAGCAGTGTGATGCAGCAGCTAAAAAAGCCAATGCAATTCTGGGCTGCATCAATAGGAGTATAGCATCTAGATCAAGGGAAGTAATAGTACCACTGTATTCTGCCCTGGTCAGACCTCACCTGGAGTATTGTGTCCAGTTCTGGGCACCACAGTTCAAGAAGGATACTGATAAGCTGGAACGTGTCCAGAAGAGGGCAACCAAAATGGTCAAAGGCCTGGAAACGATGCCTTATGAGGAACGGCTTAGGGAGCTGGGTATGTTTAGCCTGGAGAAGAGAAGGTTAAGGGGTGATATGATAACCATGTTCAAATATATAAAAGGATGTCATATAAAGGAGGGAGAAAGGTTGTTTTCTGCTGCTCCAGAGAAGCGGACACCGAGCAACGGATTCAAACTACAAGAAAGAAGATTCCACCTAAACATTAGGAAGAACTTCCTGACAGTAAGAGCTGTTTGACAGTGGAATTTGCTGCCAAGGAGTGTGGTGGAGTCTCCTTCTTTGGAGGTCTTTAAGCAGAGGCTTGACAGCCATCTGTCAGGAATGCTTTGATGGCGTTTCCTGCTTGGCAGGGGGTTGGACTGGATGGCCCTTGTGGTCTCTTCCAACTCTATGATTCTATGATTCTATGAAATGGTGATGTAAACTCAACCTCGGTGACTTAATGGCCAACTGGGGTAGCAGCACCTGTTGGGATTTTTGCAAAAGGATGACAGACCAGATGAATCTTGGCCTTTTCCAGAAAGCCACATCTCTTGTTGCACCAGATTCCACTTTCAGGAGTCGCTTTACACAAATTAAGTGTTATGGAGATCCTTTATATGTTTCCCTGCTTTATAAAAATTTAAAACACATCAGTAGACTATGTGGCTGCTATTTGGGGGGGGGGTCACTGTTTCTCTTATTCTGCTTCTCTTATTCTGCTTCTATGCGATAGGCACAGGATAAGGTAAAATTTCTAAGACTTGTTGAAACCAGAAAGCTCTTTCCCTCCAAACTACGCTACTTGCCCCATCTTGATAAGAAGCTGCCTTGATCTACCTAGCTACACTGGCAGGCCCTGTCTACAATGATTGACCTTCTACATGCCAAGCAGGTGCTCTGTCACTAAGTGATGGCCCTTCTGCAAAGTGTGAATCAATGAGGACCCTTTGTTTGGGAATATTCAACCTTACTAACTAGGTGTAGGCTGGGAGAGGCACGAATCAGAGCTTGCTTCAGGATCCTGCTCTGTCCTAGAATTTATTTGTCATTATTAGAGGGTCCTGGGTGGCAAAGTTGTTCTGTCAGGGACTGTTTCTTTCAGAAATGCAGTCCTAGGTCTCCATCTTTGCAGGATAGTGAATGTAGTTTTTGTGTGTGTGGTTAAGAGGCTGGTCCTTTTTATGTCGCTTCCAGCTGGTTGCATGCTAAAATGGATATTAATGATGTTGGTTGTGATCAGCTTTGTGCTTCTTAATGAGTTACTTTCTCCAAATGTTTGTATTATCTTCCTTTTCAAAACTTGGAAAATATTTAATTAGAAAATCTTGAAGTTGGCTGTAGCTGTGGAGGATGAAATACTTGTGGTTGGAGAGCGAGTTGAGGTGGGGAAAGATGATGGTGTGTAGCCTGGTGTAAATTAATTTGTAGCCTGGGGGGGGGGGATTACCGCAGCGTGGACTGTCCCTGAGAATCGTAGACTGTCCCCAGGACAGGTGAGGGTGCTGATCCCTTATTTTCAAATCCGAAACTTGACAGCTATGACTTACGAGACTATGTTAGTAATTGCATTAGAAACGTTGCATTGTAAATAGAAGCTAAGTACCTTGAAACTGTTATGCTCTTGTACCTAATTGAAACCATTACAAATGTAACTAATGCCTTTTCTCGGTGGGGAGGGGTGTTATGTATTAGTGTACATAGTTTTCCCTCAGGTCCTTGACAGTTGTTTTAGGAGGGAACTTTAGGAGGGAACTTTGAATTATGTTTGATACATTGTTTGAGCCAGCCTCTATAAAAGCAGGCCAGCTCGGCAATGCAGTTCAGTTCTGTTCTGGCTTCCAAATAAGGAGCTTCTTGAAGAATTGCTGTTTCGTCTACCCACTATTTAATAAAATGAATTTTGTTATGTTCTTCTGCCAGGTCTTAAAATGCCTTGTGCTTCCTACTACTGGAATGGCTTGAAATATGTTGGGCAAAACATTCATTTTTATTGTGGAGATCCTATCCCAAAATGATAATTTTAACCTGTCCCATATTTCCATATTTCTTTTTATCTCTTTCCAGATTGGTATGTAACTATATTTGTACAAATTTTTATTTTAACTGTCATCCATATACCTAAATACTTTATTTTCTTGGTGATCGTAAGGCCAGTAAACTGCTGTAATTCTCTTTTATCCTCATCTTTCATGTTTTTAACTAACATTTTGGTTTTATCTCTATTTAATTTGAAGCCTGTGACTGACCTAAATTCTCTGAAACTGTTGGCACACTTTCTCTTGGGTTTTCTTTTGTTATTATCAAGTCATGGGTGAATGCTTTTACCTTGAAGGTCTTACTTCTAACCACTATGCCCCTTATATTTTTTTCTTTTCTGATATTCATGTTTCGGATCTACAACACTAATATAAATAACAATGGAGATGTCTTGTTCCTTTCTTAATGCCACAGTACTCTGTTAGATTATTGCTAATAATTAATTTAGCTCTTTGCTGCGAGTATATTGCAGAAATTTTCTCCTACTCCTATCATTTTTAAGGTTTTCTTCATACATTATTGAAGGCCTTTTCTGCATTGATGAACACCAGTGCCTCCTGTTCATAATTTCTTGCTTCTAGATACTCTAAGATGTCTGTCACATGTCTTATATTATTTTTCACATGGCGGCCTGGGAGAAATCCTGCTTGGCAATCATGAATATAATTCTTCAGTGTCCATTTCAGTCTACTCACTAAAATGTCTGCAAAGATATTATAATCATTGTTAAGTAATGAGATGTGTCTGTAATTTTTAACAGCTGATGGCTCTGTTCCCTTTGGAATCAGGGTTATATAGACTTCCTCCCATGATTCTGGCAGCTTTCTTGTATTTAAGATGTTATTTGCTACTTCTTTAAATGGTAATGACAATAATTCTTCTACTTTTTAAATCATATTTGGCCGGCAATCCATCTGGACCTGGAGCTTTCCCTACTTTCATCTTTTTCATTGCCTGCTGGATTTCCATCATGCTGATTGGGGCTTTAGCTGAGCCACTTCCTCTTTTGAAATCTTCCAGAGTTCATTTTGGTTTAAGAACTCGTTCATTTTTTCTTGATTTTTCTTTACCTTCTTTGTAGAGTTCCCTGAAATATGCCAGGAAGCTGTTACTTATCTTTTTTGGTTCCTCAATTATTTCTCCGTCCACAATCAATTTATTAATCATTTTTTCACGTTATTTCTTCTTTAATTACCACACCAGCAGCCTACCAGGGAACAACTGAGCTTCTCTGCTGCAAATGAAATCTCAGCATCTGTCCCTAGAATAATTCCATTCTGGTACAAGTGCAGAAAGCCATAGAAATACACTAGAAAGTGATAAAGACTGCCCTTCATCTGTAGGAGCTCCTGAACTAGAAGAAAGTGGGGCAATAGGTTAACCAGAAATATGTATCTTATTGAAAAAGGCTTGTGCCTTTCTCCAGCCACATTGCAGCCCTCGTGGAAATGGACAAAATGCATTTCTCATTGGAAGAATGCATCTGAGCCGAGGCACCATGTGCCTCATCGGGACAGCCTAAACTGATTTCCAACATGGTGGTGACAGCTTTGTTGCGACTCACCTGATTTGGCTTCACAAACCATCTCTATGGGTTGAAGACCTATGAATTCTAGAAGAACTAAAAAGCCTCTCACCTTGTTGGCCTTTTGGGCCTGGAGGACCAGGAAATCCCTTAGGGCCTACTGGGCCTGCGGGGCCAGGTTCACCTGGTTCCCCTTTCAAGAGCTGGTAGGGGCCTGGAGGACCTGGAGGACCTGGAAAACCTGGAAAAAATTAAGAGTAAATACTGCCCACTCGGCAAATTACATTGTGTCAATATTTTATGTTGAGGGAATCACAAACAAAGGTGCTAATTGGAGAGGCCCCTTAGGAACATATTTCTGCTCCTTGACATCAAAATAATCAAACGTGCTGAGCATACCCAGTCCCAATGAAGACACACGTTTGAAAGTTTAGCTCTATGTTGGCAAAGTACTCCATTATGTCAACTCCCGAAGTACAGGGGATATAAGCACCACTCATGCTAATTAGCTAGCTAGGCATCTACTTCTTCAGACTTGGGCTCCGACCCCTTCCAGTTTACTTAAACACTCTCATCTGACATGGGTTATGCAAGCAACTAGCAATTTATCCTGTGCAGCAGCTCCAGATGCTCCTTCCTCGTTCTTGGACATAGTGGAGGAAGGGACGAGGAAAACACTAATGGTCAATTCTCTGGGACTGTGCCTCCCTGCAACTCTTCCCTCACTCCCTCTTCCTCCATCTCTGAGTGACCAGAGGTGGCACAGAACCCCTCAAATCACTGGCCCCTTCCCCTGGATTATTCTCCTGCCCCCACCTCTTCTGCCCACCCCTCAGACACCAGCCTGTCCTTGTCATCAAACCTGAAGATAAAATGGACAAAGTTATGACATACCTTTAGCTCCTGGAAACCCTTGATCACCTTGTTCTCCTTTGAGTCCAGGAACGCCCGAAGAACCTTTTGGACCTGGATAGAAATTAAACTTTCAGTATAGGCAACTCTTCTGCTTATTTATAATTCTAAACCACACTTTCTATATACCAAATACTTGAGAACTATTTTATACATTCTACTTGAGTACAATCATGGAATCATAGAACTATAGAGTTGTAAGGGACCTCAAGGTTCATCTAATCCAACCCCTTGCAATGCAGGATTCTCAACTGCATTGCATCCATGACAGATGGCCATCCAACCTCTTCTTAGAAACCGTCAGTGAAGGAGAGTCCACCACCTTGCAAGGGAGTTAGAATGAAAATCTATTTCCTCTTTATTGTCACAATGTAGTTTCTGCTGGCCATTATATCGTCCTTCATACGGTACCTTGAGGGCCTGGAATTCCAGAAGGCCCCATGTCACCTTTTGGGCCAGCAGCTCCTGGAAAGCCAGCATTGCCCTGCAGAAGAGAAAACAGCCCTCAGTTATGGCTTTGTACACAAGTGACACACAGATTTTGTGGACAATTTCTAAAATCACAACAAGTCAAGCAGTCAACATGTATCTCCTGAAATTGAATAGACAAGTAAGTTATGCATAAAAAAGGATCTGCTACATGGCACAAGTGATGGTGTTTTCTAGCTGAAGTGGATGGGATTGTCTATATTTCCCATGTTACATTCATTTCTTTTCGGTCCTGTTTCCAATCCTTTTCCTTCCACACAATGTTCAAATTAAGGAGAGTCAGGATGTTCACCCTATCACTTTTAGATGTCGCCTTATGCTGTATTTTGTCCACCTCCATAATTAGAGTGAAGGGCAAATCTCATGTATACTTAATACTAACATCACAAATGAGATCAATAGCAGGCTTATAGGCCTTCTGGCACATTGATGTTTCCATGCTTGGCGTCTTGCAGAAACAATATGGATTTTCCTTCATATTCTACCTGCCCTTTAGTGCACAATGCCTTGGTGAGATTCTCTTTAACAGCTGTCACAGTGGCCGGAGTGGACTGCTTCAGAGTAACGACGCTACGCAGCTCTGCATTTTATTCTTTTATTGGTGCTGCGTATTTACAGTGCTCAAGTCATTGCTATTTACACGGAGCGATGTTGTCAGTCGGTTTCAGAACCTCCTAATGGCTTTTGGCGCGTCTTTCTCCAACACAAAAGCTTTGGCAGACCCATCCTCTTGCCCCTCCTCTTCCTGCGTAATTCTGGAGTTGGAGGGATGGGTCTTCCCCCCTTGCTTGCCCCTTCCTGTCCCACCTGGGACCCTGGCTCCTCTACCTTGCCTGAGCCTCGGACACGACTTCCTGCTTCCCCACTGGAATCGGAACTCTCCCTGCTTTCCCCTTTGCTCGGGGACGGGCTTGAACTCAGGAGGGGAGGGACTTCGCGATATCCCCTGTCCCTCACATCCACCCCCCTCCCAAGCTCTCCTTCACCCCTCCCCAGGCCCCCCCCATGTGTCGGTGACGACTGGAAGCCTAAGAACTCAGTGCTTTCCGAGCCCGTTGGTGTGAATACCTCCCCCCAGTCCTGCGAGCCCCCCCCTTCCGCCTGGGCGGACGGGAATCCCAAAAAGTCCGTGGCGTCAGAGCTGGTGGGGGTAAAAACGTTCTGCCAATCTGCTCCTTCCTCTGACTGGGTGGATCTCGGTGACACCCATACCTCATCCTCTGGTTCCTCAAACTCCGCTTCCCAGCGCCATGGTGAGCTGCTCTCCCGTGCCTCCTCCTCCTCCCCCTCCCTTTCCATGTGCCACGGCTTGGGTCTGTGGGGAAAGAGGGCGTGAAATTCTTCCACCAAGAATTCCTCCTGTATCTGAGTGGCTGGGACCCATTCATTCTGGGACGGTGGAGCATCCTCCCATGCCATGAGGTACTCCAGTCCCCCCACCCCCCACCTTGAATCCAGGATGGCCGTGGCCTCATTGAGTTGCTCCCTGCCTTCCCTCTCCCCCCCTCCCTCGGGGGTTTGTTCGCTGTCTCGGAGCCTGCTGCTTTCCCTGTACGGCGACAGCAGCGATCTATGAAACACTGGATGCACCCTCATGTCCTCTGGCAGTGCCAGCCTGTATGCCACCGGGTTTACCTGTTGCGTGACCGTGAAGGGGCCCAGCCTTTTGGGTGCCAGCTTTTTGCACCTCCCTCTGGTGGGAAGGCCCTCCGAGGACAACCACACCTTGTCCCCCACCCTGATGACCTCCCCTTGTCGCCTGTGGCGATCTGCCCCCTTTTTGTACGCTTCCTTGGCCCTCTCCAAGTGGTCTCTGAGCTGCTGGTGCACCGTCTCCAGTTCCTCTGCCCAATCCTCAGCCTGTGGGCCCTCCTCCTCCTCCTCCTCCCTCTCCCTCTCTGGGAAAGATCTGAGGTCGCGCCCGTAATTGGCCTTAAAGGGCGACACCCCTGTGGAGACGTGCACTGCATTGTTGTAGGCAAATTCTGCTAGTGGCAAGCGATCCACCCAGTCCGTTTGCCGCTGGCTGACGTAGCATCTCAGGTACTGCTGCAGAATGGCGTTGACCCTCTCCGCTTGTCCGTTGGTCTGCGGGTGTCTAGCCGTCGACAAGCTGACCTCCACCTGCAGGAGGTTCATGAGCCGCCGCCAGAACCTGGAAACAAATTGGCGGCCACGATCCGAAATAACCCTTAAAGGTAATCCATGCAGTCTGAAAATGTGATCAACAAACAGTTTGGCTGTCTCTTCTGCCGAGACTGCCCTGGCACACGGTATAAAGTGACACATTTTGGACATAAGGTCCACCACCACCAACACTGCAGTCTTACCCCTGGACGAAGGCAGATCTGTGATGAAGTCCATGGACACCACTTCCCACGGCCTGTGTGGTGTGGCTAAGGGCTCCAGCAACCCTGGTGGCGCTGCTCTGACCACCTTCGCCCGCTGGCAGGTGGTACAGCCCCTTACATAGTCTCGAACATCTTCCCGCACCCCTGGCCACCAGAAGTGTCTCATGACTAGGTGAGCGGTTTTGTCCCTTCCAAAATGCCCCGCTGTAGGGTTGTCGTGCATCTGCTTGAGGACCGTACGTCGAAGCTGGGTGGTGGGTAGGTACAGCGCACCCTTGTAGAAAAGCAGCCCTCTGCGTTCTGCAAAGTCTTTTGCCTGCTCCCTCCCCCCTCTCAGTTCTCTGAAGATGCGGTTGGCAAATTCATCCGCTGCCGTCAGTGCTGTGAGTTCTGCCTCGCTCACCACAGCTGCTCCGCAGGACCATGCCGACGGGGGGAAAATGTGCCTTGGGGCTGGTGGCGCCTCCTCCTCCATGTACTCTGGCTTGCGGGAGAGGGCATCCGCCCTGACATTCTGCTCCCCCGGGATGTAGTGGATGGAGAAGTTGAAGTTCGAGAAGAACTCTGCCCACCGTATCTGCCGCTGGTTGAGCACCCTGGCAGTTCTCCAGAACTCCAGGTTCTTGTGGTCTGTGCACACCTGGATGGGGTGCTTCGCGCCCACCAGGAAGTGTCGCCAGTGCTGGAACGCAGCGTAGATCGCAAGAAGTTCCCTATCAAACACTGTGTAGTTGCGTTCAGGCTGTGTCAGCTTCCTGGAGAAGAAGGCACAGGGTCTCCACTCCCTGTTGGCGTCCAGTTGCAACAAAATTGCGCCCACAGCTTTTTCAGAAGCATCTGTCTCAATGCGTAGGGGCGCGTCCTGCACCACATGGAACAGGTTTTGGTCTGAGGCGAACACTCTCTTGAGGCTTTCGAACGCTGCTTGCGCCTCTGGTGTCCACTTGAACTTCTGCTTGCCTCTCAGGCAGTCCGTGATGGGAGCCGTAACGCGAGAGAAGTTCTTGATGAACTTCCTGTAGAAGTTAGCGAAGCCTAGTAGGCGTTGGGCATCTTTGCGCGTCCTGGGGCTGTGCCAGTCCAGGATGGCCTGCACCTTGTCCTTGTCCATCGCCAGCCCCTTGTCTGACAGCTTGTAGCCCAGGAAGTCCACCTCTTTGGTGTGAAACTTGCACTTCTCCAGCTTCACATACAGGTGGTTCTCCTTCAGGCGTTGCAACACCTCTCTGACATCTTTCACATGCTGCACTGGGTCATTCGAGTAGATAAGGATGTCATCTAGGAAGACCAAGCATTTCCTGAAGAGGAGGGACCCCAGGACGTGGTGCATGAAGGCCTGGAAGCATGCTGAGCCCCCTTGCAAACCGAAGGGCATCACCAGATATTCAAAAGAGCCCAGAGGCGTGAACATCGTGGTTTTCCATTCATCTCCTTCCCGGATCCTGATCAAGTTGTACGCCCCCCTTAGGTCCAGCTTGGTGAAAATCTTGCCCCTGCGTGCCGCTGTCAGGAGATCATCCACTCTGGGCATGGGGAAAGCCACGGGCTCTGTCACCGAATTCAGCCGTCTAAAGTCCACCACAAGACGGCGCTGTTGCGTGTCTTTCTTGTCCACCCAGAAGACCGGGCTGCCCCCTGCTGCCTTGCTTTCCCTTATGAACCCCCGCTTGAGGTTCTTGTCGATGAAAGCGCGCAGATCCCCCAGCTCCCGGTCTGACATGGCGTACAGCTTGGCTGGGGGTATCGTCGCCCCTGGCACCAGGTTGATCTGGCAGTCAAAAGGCCTGTGCGGGGGTAGGTGGTCGGACTCCGCTTCGCTGAAGACCTCCTGCAGGTCCCAGTACTGCTTGGGTATTGCCTCACCCCCTTTGATATGCATGGTGGCCACCGTGGCTATCGGAGGCCCCTCCCCTGGTTGGTGCTGCATGCAATGTTCCAGACAAAAGTCTGACCCAAACGTGATGCACCTCTGGTGCCAACTGATGGAGGGGTCGTGGCGCGCCAGCCAGCTCATGCCCAAGACGATGGGGGGGTCTGAGATGGTGGTGACGTTGAACGCCAGTGTCTCTGAGTGCCTTCCCACCGTCATTCTCATGGGGGGGGTTTGATGTGTGATGGCCCCTCCCAGCAGCTCCCTGCCGTCAATGGTTGCTACGTGCAGAGGAAAATCCAACTGCAAAAGCTGGATTTGGTGCTCTTCTGCAAAGCTTCTCGAGAAGAAGTTGGCGGACGCCCCACTGTCAATTAAGGCGAGGACCGTCAGGGGATAGCCATTTGGGAGCGTTAGCGTCACTTCTAGAACCACTCCTGCTCTGGGAGGGGTGGGCTGGCTCTGCACCTCTCTGTGCGGGTGGGCGGGCTGGGGCTGTTGTCTGCTGACTGTGCCTGGCTGCTGCCCCTTGTCTCCTGCAGCCAGGCTTTCCCGTTTCCCTGCTGTGGTGCTGCGTCAGTGGGGGAGGGCACCACCGTTCCCGCCTTTCCTTGCCACTCCCTGCGATGTGGGCAGTCTCTGACGAGATGCTGGGGTGAGTTGCAGAGAAAGCAATTCCCGCCCCTTCCCTCCTTGCGTCTTGGCGCCGCTGGGGTTTGAAAAGCCCGCGCGCGCGCGCTATCAATCTGCATGGGCTCCTGGTCCTGGCTGGCTCCAGGCGTGGCCTGAAAGGGTTGTTGAGGGAGTGGCTTCTCCTGCGACCGTGGGAACCAAGCCCGCCTTGCGCGCGTCGCTTGCTTGTCGTTCCACCGGGATTCCTGCCTCACCCCCACCGCCAGAGCTGCTTTGCTCAGCTGATCCATAGTACTGGGCTTTGGACCTCTCGAGAGTTCATCCTTCACCTCCTCGCTCAAACCCAAGTAAAACGCAGCTTGCATGGGAGGCGAATCCAAAACCCACCCCAGTCTGTGCACCAGCATGGTGAATTTCGCCCAATATGCGCGAACTGTCATATTTCCTTGGCGTAAATTATGCAGTTCCTCCTTAGTCTGGTCCAAATGACTATCGGACGAATACATCGTCCTCAAACCTTCTAGAAATTGTTGGACATTTTTCATGCAAGGATTCTTGGTTGCGATTAATGGTCTTAGCCACTCCCTGGCTGCTCCGGTGAGATGTTCCACAATAAACGCTACTCTGTGCTCATCATCGGGGAACTCATTCTGGTGCAGCTCAAGAGCATACACGATCTCAGTCTCAAAGCCCTGAAACTCCTTCGGGTCTCCATTGAACTTGCTTACAAGGGTCCCTGCTCTCCTTCCTGGCAGCACTTGGACTTGGGGAGCCCCTCCCGCCTTGTTTTTCTCTGCATCCAGCTTGTTTTGGAGGTCTACCGCCACCGCCCTTAAATGCTGCTCTTTTTCCTGGAGCTCTCTCACCTGTTCCGCAAGTTGTAGCCGGTCGTCCTGGACCTTCTTAGTCTCCTCTTTAGCTGCCTTCAATTCTCCCTGCGCCTGCAGCGACAGCTGTTGCAGTTCTAGCTGGGCTTGCTCAGCGATCTGCCGCCACTTCTCCGCCTCGGACACGCTCATCCCGGCAACTCCGAAGTAGCCCAAAAATGATTAGGAGGTTGCTGTCACAGTGGCCGGAGTGGACTGCTTCAGAGTAACGACGCTACGCAGCTCTGCATTTTATTCTTTTATTGGTGCTGCGTATTTACAGTGCTCAAGTCATTGCTATTTACACGGAGCGATGTTGTCAGTCGGTTTCAGAACCTCCTAATGGCTTTTGGCGCGTCTTTCTCCAACACAAAAGCTTTGGCAGACCCATCCTCTTGCCCCTCCTCTTCCTGCGTAATTCTGGAGTTGGAGGGATGGGTCTTCCCCCCTTGCTTGCCCCTTCCTGTCCCACCTGGGACCCTGGCTCCTCTACCTTGCCTGAGCCTCGGACACGACTTCCTGCTTCCCCACTGGAATCGGAACTCTCCCTGCTTTCCCCTTTGCTCGGGGACGGGCTTGAACTCAGGAGGGGAGGGACTTCGCGATATCCCCTGTCCCTCACAACAGCAAAGTTGTTGAAAGCAATAATCATGTAAAAAAAGAAGCAGCAATATCATGTCATTGGGAGGAGCATTCTTTTGGGCAGGGGCCTAGATTCCTGTGGCCAAGCTTATTAATTTCCACCTCTGGTGTTAATTTAGCTCACCATCTTAGAAAAACATAAATTAGTCCTTTTTTGCTCCCCGCCCTCGTTCAATTAGACTGTGAACCAAAATATTATTTTGGTGTCGAGTTCCGGTTTCCGCCTGCAGGAATGGCGGACCTGTTTTCCATCTCTCTGACCTTCGTAAGGAATTTGGCGGTTGCTAGGGGAGTAAATGGCAACCCCCTACCCTCTCCGGGGGTTACGGAGAGGGGCCGCTGGCCCGCGATGCCCCCAGACCCACTCCGACTGTTTTTGGAGTGGGGGGAGCTTGGGCTGAGCACTTACGAGGGCCAGGACTCCCGGACGCTAATCTGCATGGCGGGGATTTCCATGGTTAAAGAAGATAATTAGGCTTAAATCTATGGACATACTTCAGAAGGAGGGGAAGAAGCGCTGTTTACTGCTGAGAAATTTATGCTGCTGAGGGAGAGGAGTCAAAGATTGTACAGCATCTGGAAGAAGGATTGATGGGGACGGAGCGATAAGGGAAGTGAGTTTTTATTTTTTTTCCTCCATATTGTTGCCTCGTACCTTCCCGGACGCGATGTCCTGGCTTGTTTGGAGTGAAAGAGAAGCAAAAGACTGTGTGAGTTGAACTTTATAACTGTTGTTACTGAGCATATTTTTTAAAGATGTGGAGTTGCCGATGAGAAAAGCCCCCCCCCTAGTCGGACGGAAGGAGTTCTGGACGCGTTCGGAGGATTTATGAGCTGTGACGCACTTTAAATTGGAGCAGCGACCTGAAGCTAAGTTCAGCTATAGGGCAAGGAGATCCATTAATTTACCAAGAGTTTATGGTTTGATGTTTGGGTCTCCTGCCTGGAAAAGCTGTAAATTCTATAATGATCGTAAATCTTCATGGCTATGAGAGAAAACGAAAGTGATTTGAGCTTTTTAAGATGGCGCTGCTTCGTGCTGCTTCGACGCAACAGGGAGCTCCATTAAGAAGATTTATGGGGAGGCTGGACTGATTAACTCACACAGGAGAAAGAACATCTGTGAAACTTTGTTTGATATTTATCTCAGCAGCTGGGAAACAATCGGATGAAAGTGGAAAACATCTATGTGACTGTAAGGGGAAGATCTGGATTATTATGAACTTGGAGGACGATTTGAACTTTAGAAAAAAGACGGCAGTGGACAGTTGCGAGGAATTCCCAATTTCTTGAAGCATGGGAACCCAAATAAAAAATTCTTTAGATGATTTGGCATAACATTCGGTTTGATTGATATATATATGTGTATAATTTGAAATATTGAATGTGATATAATTGGTTTTAATTGGAAAATTAATAAAAATATTTTTTTTAAAAAAAACAAAATATTATTTTGGTGTCCAGAGTTTTCCTGATCACCCAAGTTTACTAATAAAGCTCCTTGATGTTTAGTTAAATCCTTAATTTCATCTGGATTGTGAGATCAATTAACAAATGCTTCTGAAGCTGTTTTTTCCTGTATTGGAGGGGTGGGATGTTAAAGCTGTGGTTTTATCGTCTAGGTCGGGTTTTGAAACTGCCCTGCCATTCTTGATGAGGTCAGCATGCATGTTGGCAATCTTTGAAGGATCATTTGGTCATTTCCTCCTTTTCCCACCTTAGCTACCATGTTTAGAGATGGATTTGGGGCCATGCCTTTTCCAAAATGCATGAGAGAGGGTTAGAGAAGTAGGTAAGGTCTTAATCCTTGCTCTCGGTCCCAGCTGTGCTAGGCAGCATATGCTAGCAGGTGTACCTACTGGTACTTGTAACAAATTTGAAGGCTCAATGGGGGGGGGGAGTGCAGGAAGTTGAGCACTGGACTCACCCTGTTGCTCCAGCATGTGCCCCCTTCAGCAACTATTTAGTACAGGGGAGTACATTTTTAAAACACATACATACTGGTTTGAAAAAGAGTATTATTCAAAACCAATTAATTTAGTAAATGAAATGAACAAATTAACAAACACTATTTCATTATGTAATAATAGATAAATCCATTAATACAGCACTCCTGAAATTGACTTACAGGGATTCCTTGCAGCCCCTGGTCACCTTTGAGTCCAGGTCTTCCTGGTGTTCCTGGCCATCCTGGGCTTCCTTTTTCTCCTCTGGCTCCTGGTAATCCTGGAGCACCTGGAGAGCCTTGCGGCCCAGGAAGTCCTAAAACAGGAATGGAAAAGTTACTTATGGGCAATATTGTTGTTAGAAGAAAGCAAATGAGTCTGGCCAAATAATGGCTGACTGTGCCTCACTCTTGCCCAAGGTAAAACCAAAGAAGTGGCCGGGAGCAATAAAATCCAAAATGAATGCGACTTTCACAATTCCATTTCAATAATTTTGTGGAACCTGGAAACAACAGCATTTGAGATGTACACCTATCTACCGCATTAACAAAAGATTCATTGATACATTCTGCTTTCCAAATAACAATAATGTACCTAATGAAACTCTTAAGCCATTTGACATTCTTTAATTAAAATAGAACCATAGAATTGTAGAGTTGGACATCTAGTCTAACTCCCCGCAATGCAGGATAATGCAGCTAAATTATTCATGCCAGATGGCCAGCCAACCTCTGCTTAAAAATCTCCAAGGTAGGAGAGTCCACCACCTTCCCAAGGGAGTCCTTTCTGAGCACCAGAAGGTTCTTCTTGATATTTAGTCAGAATCTTCTTTTTGAACACTTGAAGGCATTGATTCATAGAATCATAGAGTTGGAAGAGACCACAAGGGCCAACCAGTCCAACCCCCTGCCAAGCAGGAAACACTATCAAAGCATTCCTGACAGATGGCTGTCAAGCCTCTGCTTAAAGACCTCCAAAGAAGGAGACTCCACCACACTATTTGGCAGCAAATTCCACTGCTGAACAGCTCTTACTGTCAGGAAGTTCTTCCTAATGTTTAGATGGAATCTTCTTTCTTGTAGTTTGAATCCATTGTTCCGTGTCCGCTTCTCAGGAGCAGCAGAAAACAACCTTTCTCCCTCCTCTAGATGACATCTATATACAGTATATAAAAATGTAGGCATTGCGTGCGCAGATGTCTCAGCCTTTCTCTATAACTGCTGAACCGTAATGTAACAAATTTGGCCACAACGTTCCATGCCCATCAGGGAGGGATCTGGCATAATCCCCCCCCCAAAACCCCACACCTTTCACACCTAAAATAATGATTAAACACACACAAAAGTGTGCCCAAATTAAACATCGCCACCAGAAGCTCTGAAGACTCCAGCAGCATCCAATAGAAAGGCAGATCGCACGCTGCTGCCTCCAAAGTGGGCTGCCAGATGACATCACAAAATTCCACAGTAACCAACTGAAAACAGTCCTTTTGCAGCAACAAGGCCCAGCTTTTTAAATAGGCACCATAAGCTTCCGATAGTGGAGCTCTCAGGGGGATGAGGCGAACCCCGTTAGATGTTGGAGACAAAGCTCCATGAGGAAGAGAAGCAGAATTTATTGTTCTCTCTTCCCCCTTCCTTCCTTCCTTCCTTCCTTCCTTCCTTCCTTCCTTCCTTCCTTCCTTCCTTCCATTTTGGATTGGTTTCCACATTTACAATTATTAGAATCATAGAGTTGAAAGAGACCACAAGGGCCATCCAGTCCAACCCCCTGCCAAGCAGGAAACACCTTCAAAGCATTCCTGACAGATGGCTGTCAAGCCTCTGCTTAAAGACCTCCAAAGAAGGAGATTCCACCACACTCCTTGGCAGCAAATTCCACTGTTGACCAGCTCTTACTGTCAGGAAGTTCTTCCTAATATTTAGGTGGAATCTTCTTTCTTGTAGCTTGAATCCATTGCTCCGTGTCTGCTTCTCTGGAGCAGCAGAAAACAACCTTTCACCCTCTTCTATATGACATCCTTTTATATATTTGAACATGGCTATCATATCACCCCTTAACCTTCTCTTCTCCAGGCTAAACATACCTAGCTCCCTAAGCCGTTCCTCTAAACAGACCCAACCCTCTCAACTGTTTCTTATAAGGCTTGGTTTCCAGACCCTTGGTCATTTTGGTTGCCCAACTCTGCACATTTTCCAGCTTGTCAACATCCTTCTTAAATTGTGGTGCCCAGAACTGGACACAGGACTCCAGGTGTGGTCTCACCAAGGCAGAATAGAGTGGGACTATGGCTTCCCTTGATTGGGACACTATACTTCCGTTGATATAGCCTAGAATAGCATTAGCTTTTCTGTTGCTGCACCATACTGTTGACTCATGTCACGTGTACTGTACTTTTCACATGTACTACTAGTAAGCTAGAGGTCCCCCATCTTATATTTGGGCAGCTGCTTCTTCCTGCCTAAGTACAGAACCTTCCATCTGTCCCTATTGAAATTAATTTTGTTAACTTCGACCCAGTTCTCCCTTTGTTAAGGTCATTTTGAATTCTGATTCTGTCTTCTGCAGCATTAGCTACCCCTCCCAGTTTGGTGTCATCTGCAAATTGGATGGTTGAACACACTCTCAATTCCTTCATCCAACGATGCAGAACATCAACATTTCCATTTTGGGAATAGCCCAGTGTGAAAATCTTTCACTCTTTTTTTTTTGTTCTTGAATAAGTACTGTTGGACGATCTTTGTACATTAAGTGCTCATTAAGTTTGTAAAAACACATATAGGTACAGTCGTACCTTGGAAGTCGAACGGAATTTGTTCCAGACATCCGTTTGACTGCCAAAACGTTCAAAAACCAAAGCGTGGCTTCTGATTGGCTGAGCCCAGCGGAAATGTGGAAACTCTGTGGGACATTCAGCTCCCAAAAATAGTTCGCAAACTGGAACAGTCACTTCCGGGCTTGCGACGTTCGGAAGCTAAAACGTTTGGGAACTAAGCTGTTTGACTTACAAGGTACAACTGTATGTTGTCTACAAATACTCTTACCTTGAAGCCCAGGTCGGCCTTGAGGTCCCCGGTCACCCTTAGGTCCCTCTCCAATTTTGCCTGGTAATCCAGGAACACCTGGTTGGCCTGAAGGACCCTGAGCGCCAGGAAATCCTGCTTCTCCCTTTGTACCAGGAATCCCTGGACTTCCTGGGGAGCCAGGGAAGCCCACATCTCCTTTTGCACCTAAGATGTAAAATGACAATCATTTAGGAAACTCGTTATCTTAGGCATATGAAGTGTGGAGACTAGTAAATGTCTGGAACTGAGTCATCTAAAGTGTTGTTGGTCAGGACCAAGAAAAAAGATGGAAGGCTTAAGAGATGCCATTTAACTGGAAACTTGTTTTGGGGATGGAGAAACAGTTTAACTTAGCGCGCGCGCGCGTGTGTGTGTGTGTGTGTGTGTGTGTGTGTGTGTAACTGTGCTCTGACAACCATGGATGCTTTCAATGCAATAGCCATTCTGTGTTCTCACTCTACAGAGAAAGCTGCCTGTTCTGTTGTTTGTAGCTCTGGAACAGACCTCTTCAAAGGAAAAGATAACTATCAAAGTTTGTCTAGATGTCACCTGAGGAGCCCTCACACCCTGTGATTATTGGTTGAACCTGAGGGCCCTGCTCCTGCCTCTATCTACCTAGAATCGTAGAATCATAGAGTTGGAAGAGACCACAAGGGCCATCCAGTCCAACCCCCTTCCAAGCAGGAAACACCATCAAAGCATTCCTGACATATGGCCGTCAAGCCTCTGCTTGAAGACCCCAAAGAAGGAGACTCCACCACACTCCTTGGCAGCAAATTCCATTGCCAAACAGCTCTTACTGTCAGGAAGTTCTTCCTAATGTTTAGGTGGAATCTTCTTTCTTGTAGTTTGAATCCATTGCTCCGTGTCCGCTTCTCGGGAGCAGCAGAAAACAACCTTTCTCCCTCCTCTAGATGACCCCTATATATATATATAAATGTAGGTATTGCGCGCACAGATGTCCCAGTCTTTCTCCGTAATTGCTGAACCGTAATGTAACAAATTTGGCCACAACGGTCCATGCCCATCAGGGAGGGATCTGGCATAATTTCCCCCCCCAAAAAAACCCACACCTTTCACACCTAAAATAATGATTAAACACACACAAAAGTGGCACCCAAATTAAACGTCACCACCAGAAGCTCTGAAGACTCCAGCAGCATCCAATAGAAAGGCAGATCGCACGCTGCTGCCTCCAAAGCTGCGCTGCCAGATGACATCACAAAATTCCACAGAAACCAACTGAAAACAGTCCTTTTGCAGCAACAAGGCCCAGCTTTTTAGATAGGCTGCAGCATTGCCAAGCAGGGAAAAACAAACAGAATAGGGCCTTTCACAGGGTGGGGGAATCACAGGGATGAGACACAACAATGGGGGAGGGGATCACAGGGATGAGGCACAACAAAGGTAGGGGGAAACACATAGCCATGGGGGGGGAGGTAGGACCCTGAGTTAGCCAAAGCAGTGGGGGGTGTGGACATTTTCAGGAACACGCGTGGGGGGAATCTTATTTTTGAAACTTACAGTAGGGGAGTCAGGGTTGGGACAGGGCAGGTGAGGGGACTCTGAAGGGAGACTCTGAAGGTCCATTTAACAGAAAAACCCACAGCAACGCATGGCCGGGCCAGCTAGTCCTTTTATATATTTGAACATGGCTATCCTATCACCCCTTAATCTTCTTAATCTTCTTAAACTGTACCATACTTAATAAAAAAATAAGATACCCCAAGTTGTTGCCTGATTCTTTGTTAATCAGAGAAAGATAGGCAGAGCGATAGCTTGCTCCATAGCTGGACTTGCTCAAAATAAGGTTTTACAGCCTAATTTCTATGCTTTTAATTTTGCTGCCATGGGTGGGGTTTTGAAACTCTGTTCAATCATAGAATCATAGAGTTGGAAGAGACCACAAGGGTCATCCAGTCCAATCCCCTGCCAAGCAGGAAACACCATCAAAGCATTCTTGACATATGCCTGTCAAGCCTCTGCTTAAAGACCTCCAAAGAAGGAGACTCCACCACACTCCTTGATAGCAAATTCCACTGCTGAACAGCTCTTACTGTCAGGAAGTTCTTCCTAATGTTTAGGTGGAATCTTCTTTCTTGTAGTTTGAATCCATTGCTCTGTGTCCGCTTCTCTGGAGCAGCAGAAAACAATCTTTCACCCTCTTCTATATGACATCCTTTCATATATTTGAACATGGCTATCATATCACCCCTTAACCTTCTCTTCTCCAGGCTAAACATACCCAGCTCCCTAAGCCGTTCCTCTTAAGGCATTGTTCCAGGCCTTTGACCATTTTGGTTGCCCTCCTCTGGACACATTCCAGCTTGTCAGTATCCTTCT
This sequence comes from Zootoca vivipara, assembly GCF_963506605.1. Classification (NCBI taxonomy): domain Eukaryota; kingdom Metazoa; phylum Chordata; class Lepidosauria; order Squamata; family Lacertidae; genus Zootoca; species Zootoca vivipara. The sequence continues at coordinate 4,996,421 of NC_083278.1, read as the reverse complement.
TGAACTGTGGTGCCCAGAACTGGACACAGTACTCCAGGTGAGGTCTGACCAGAGCAGAATACAGTGGTACTATTACTTCCCTTGATCTAGATTCTATACTCCTATTGATGCAGGCCAGAATTGCATTGGCTTTTTTAGCTGCTGTGTCACACTGTTGACTCATGTCAAGTTTATGGTCTACCAAGATTCCTAGATCCTTTTCACATGTACTGCTCTCAAGCCAGATGTCCCCCATCTTGTCTTTCATTCCCCCCCCCCAAGTGTAGTACTTTACATTTCTCCCTGTTAAAATTCATCTTGTTTGCTTTGGCCCAGTTCTCTAATCTGTTAAGGTCATTTTGAAGTGTGATCCTGTCCTCTGGGGTATTAGCCACCCCTCCCAATTTGGTGTCATCTGCAAACTTGCTCAGGATGCCCTCAAGCGCATCATCCAAGTCATTGATAAAGATGTTGAATAAGACTGGGCCCAGGGTGGGGCCTGACAGGTTTTATAAGGACTGCTGCTTTATATCCTTTTAAATTCTTTTTTGTGTGTTTTAACTGGATTGTAAGGGGACTTGGTAGGGACGCGGGTGGTGCTGTGGGTTAAACCACTGAGCCTAGGGCTTGCCAATCGGAAGGTCGGCGGTTCGAATCCCCGCGACGGGGTAAGCTCCCGTTGCTCGGTCTCTGCTCCTGCCAACCTAGCAGTTTGAAAGCACATCAAAGTGCAAGTAGATAAATAGGTACTGCTCCAAGCGGGAAGGTAAACGGCGTTTCCGTGCGCTGCTCTGGTTCGCCAGAAGTGGCTTTTTCATGCTGGCCACATGACCTGGAAGCTGTACGCCGGCTCCCTCGGCCAATAACGCTGCAACCCCAGAGTCAATCATGACTGGACTGGTCAGGGGTCCCTTTACCTTTACCTTAAGGGTACTTGGTAGGATGTGCTGGGAAGAGAGGAGCAGGGGAGAGTAGGGGGTGGCCCAATTTCAGTGGTTCTGGGCTTGCAAGGAGGGACAGGGAGTTAGTGACTGTGCCAGCCCCTCCTCCAACTTGGGGAATTGTGGTTGTCATATCAGCCAGCCCTTGGGTCTGTGATTGCTGCGTTTGAATGCCAGGTCAGCCCAGAATAAATCTCCCTCATCCATCATCTGATTATGATCTGGCATGTATCACTGGAACCTGGGTGGGTGAAGAGGGTGGAGTGGCTACTCAGTGCAGCATCAGGCCAGACTCAAGGGTTGGGGATGAGGAGTTGCTGTGGTCTATAGAGATTCTCTCTCTATCTCCAGGCTCTCTGTCCAGGTTTTTTTTTGGGGGGGGGGATCCAGAGTGTGTATTCCAGGATTGGGCAATGGGGACAGACTAGGGATTCTGCTGGTTTCCCGCCCATCTCGCTGCCCAGGAGTCTCCCTGCTTGAGCTGACAGAGTATTGAGGCCAAGGCTCTGGGGCGGCTCAGGACCTCACGGCCACCATGACAACCATGGGGCTGTCCCAACATGTCACCGGCTCAAAGCACATGGCAGGCCACACTCTGGACCTTGTTTTCTTAACTAGGCAGGAAGAGGGTGATTTGAAGGTGGTGGACATTGACATCAGTCCCTTGTCAATCACTTTCTGATGAGATTTAGGATATCAGCACCTTTCCCCCTCCAAAGGGGCAGGGGACCTATTAGGAAGGTCTGCCCTCGGAGGCTGATGGATCCCGTGGAATTCACGGTGAAATCCAGTGGAAGACACAATCGCCTGTTGAGTGCCCTCTCCCACTTCACATAGCCCAATTGGCCCCCTGATATACTCCAGAGCTTAGGGCAAGGAAGCAAGCTGGGAGACAGTTGAATACAAGTGGAGGAAAGATCTGAATGAATGAAACTGAACACTGGTAAGGGCTCATTATCGAGTCTACCTAGTGGCAGTGAAGACAGCAAAGAAAGCATATTTTGCTGCCTCCATTGCATCCTCATTATGTCGTCCGGCAGAGCTTTTCTGGGTAGTACCTGCCTTTTACATGCTGGCCCAAAGGAGGTGATAGAATAAATAATAATAATAATAATAATAACAATCCTATATAATAAAGTCCCTGTGTCTCTGCGTCCAGTATTCCCTGTGTCCCTGGGTTTGCGCTAATGCGCATGTGCCCCACGGACACAGGGACTGGACGAAGAGGCGGGACGTACACACACACACGCTCTCTCCCCCCTCAACCCTCTGCCTCCCGTTCCCCTGCGGCGCTGGACCAAGATGGCGGCATTGGGCTCCGGGGCCGCGGCGGCAGGAGCCCGGTCCAGCTCCCACCACCGCGGGCCACAGCCCCGGAGCCCGATGCCGCCATCTTGGTCCGCCTCCTCCTCCTCCTCCTGACCCGTGGGAGGAGCGGCGGGGCCGCGGCCTTCCCTCCCTCTCTGTGCTCGGCCGCGGGACACGACGGGAGAGCGCTTTGTTGAATTGCGTTCCCGGCGCGCCCCGCGGCCGAGTGCAGAAAGGGAGGGAAGGCCGCGGCCCCGTCGCACCTCTAGTGCCCGTTTTCTTAACGGGCTGAATGAGACTAGTAATAATAATAATTTATTATTTATACCCCGCCCATCTGGCCGGGTTTTCCCAGCCACTCTGGGCGGCTTCCAACAGAAAAATAAAACACAGTAATCTATTAAACATTAAAAGCCTCCCTGAACAGGGCTGCCTTCAGATGTCTTCTAAAAGTCTGGTAGTTGTTTTCCTCTTTGATATCTGTTGGGAGGGCGTTCCACAGGGCGGGCGCCACCACCGAGAAGGCCCTCTGCCTAGTTCCCTGCAACTTGGCTTCTCGCAACGAGGGAACCGCCAGAAGGCCCTCGGTGCTGGACCTCAGTGTCCGGGCAGAATGATGGAGGTGGAGACGCTCCTTCAGGTATACTGGACCGAGGCCATTTAGGGCTTTAAAGGTCAGCACCAACACTTTGAATTGTGCTCGGAAACGTACTGGGAGCCAATGTAGATCTTTCAAGACCGGTGTTATGTGGTCTCGGCGGCCGCTCCCAGTCACCAGTCTAGCTGCCGCATTCTGGATTAGTTGTAGTTTCCGGGTCACCTTCAAAGGCAGCCCCACGTAGAGCGCATTGCAGTAGTCCAAGCGAGAGATAACTAGAGCATGCACCACTCTGGAGAGACAGTCAGTGGGCAGGTAGGGACTCAGCCTGCGTACCAGATGGAGCTGATAAACAGCTGCCCTGGACACAGAATTGACCTGCGCCTCCATGGACAGCTGTGAGTCCAAAATGACTCCCAGGCTGCGCACCTGGTCCTTCAGGGGGACAGTTACCCCATTCAGAACCAGGGAATCCTCCACACCTGCCCACCTCCTGTCCCCCACGAACAGTACTTCTGTCTTGTCAGGATTCAACCTCAATCTGTTAGCCGCCATCCATCCTCCAACCGCCTCCAGGCACTCACACAGGACCTTCACTGCCTTCACTGGTTCTGATTTGAAAGAGAGGTAGAGCTGGGTATCATCCGCATACTGATGAACACCCAGCCCAAACCCCCTGATGATCTCTCCCATCGGCTGCATGTAGATGTTAAAAAGCATGGGGGAGAGGACAGAACCCTGAGGCACCCCACAAGTGAGAGCCCAGGGGTCTGAACACTCATCTCCTCCCACTTTTTGGACATGGCCCAGGAGGAAGGAGCGGAACCACTGTATGACAGTGCCCCCAACTCCCAAGCCCTCTAGACCAGTGTCTCCCAACCTTGTGACTCCAGCTGTTTTTGGACTACAACTCCCATCATCCCTAGCTAGCAAGACCAGTGGTCAGGAATGATGGGAAATGTAGTCCGAAAACAGCTGGAGGCACAAGGTTGGGAAACACTGCTCTAGACGGTCCAGAAGGATGTTAAGGTCGATGGTGTCAAAAACCGCTGAGAAATCCAGCAGGACTAGGAAACAGCTGTCACCTTCGTCCCTAGCCCACCGGAGATCATCAACCAGTGCGACCAGGGCAGTTTCAGTCCCATGATGAGGCCTGAATCCCGACTGGAAGGGATCCAAATGGTCCACTTCTTCCAGGCGTGCCTGGAGTTTTTCAGCAACCACTCGCTCAATCACCTTGCCCAAGAATGGAAGATTTGAGACTGGGCTATCGCCCATATTAGCCGCATCTAAAGATGGTTTTTTAAGAAGCGGTTTAATGACCGCCTCTTTCAGGGGGTTTGGGAATACTCCCTCATAGAGGGAAGCATTTACCACCCCGCGGAGCCCATCCCCCAGCCCTTCCCGGCTCGCTTTTATTAGCCAGGATGGGCAAGGGTCAAGGAGACAGGTGGTTGGTTTCACTCGCCCAAGCAGCCTGTCCACATCCTCGGAGGTAACAGATTGAAATTTATCCCATGAAACGTGACTAGACAGGGCTCCAGCACTCTCCCGCCCCGGCCCTGCTCCCATGGTGGAGTCTACCTCCTTCCGAATCTGAGCGACTTTATCTGCAAAAAAACTTTGCAAAAGCATTGCAGGAGATATTGGCTTACTGTGTCTTGTTTGCAAAGCATTTTGAGGATAAAATGAATCTCATGGGGTGGCCAGAGCACAGTCTAGTCCTATTGCATTGGAGGAATTTCAGTTGGTAAGGCTCGAGGATGTGGACAAGGTGCTTGGATCTAGACCCTTGCCCCTCTTGGCTGATAAAAACCAGCAGGGAGGGAGCAGCTGGTTGGGTCAGGGAGGTCAATGCCTCTTTATGAGAGGGGGTGGTCCCTGTCTGAAGGAGGCAGTGGTAAAACTGCTTCTTTAAAAAATCTTCCCTGGATTCAGAAAACCTAACTAACTAACTACCAGCCAGTTTCTAATCTCCCTTTCCTGGGCAGGGTTCTGGAGCAAGTGGTCGCGGACCAGATACAGGTGCTTTGCGAAGAAACTGATTTTCGGGATCCATTTCAATCGGGGTTTAGGTATGGTTTTGGCACAGAAACTGCTTTGGTCACCCTGTATGACCTCTGTTGAGAGAGAGAGAAGGAAAACATACATGTCCCTGTTAATTCTTCTCGACCTCTCAGTGGCTTTTGATACGATTGACCATGGTATCCTTCTGGAGTGACTCTCTGAACTAGGGGTAGGTGGCACCGCTTTGCGGTGGTTGCAGTCCTACTTGGATGGTGTTACTTGGAGAGTGCTTTGCAGCCCTGTGGAACCTTCAATGTGGGTTCCGCAGGGCTCAATCCTATCCCCCACGTGGCTCACCGGAGCAAGACGGTTTGAGCATATTTCACCGATCCTGGTCCAACTGCACTGGCTACCAATTAGTTTCTGGGCCCAATTCAATGTGCTGGCTTTGACCTATAAAGCCTTAAACAACTTAGGACCGCAAGGAGCGCCTCTTACCATATGAACCTACCTGGAGCCTGAGATCATCTTCTGAGGCCCTCCTTCATGTGCCTCCTCCTCAAGAGGTCTGGAGGGTGGCAAAATGAGAACGGGCCTTCTCTGCAGTGGCTCCCCATCTGTAGAATGCTCTCCCCAGGGAAGTTCGCCTCGCACTTTAGGCGTCAGGCAAAAATGTGCCTTTTTAACCAGGCCTTTGGTTGATCTGTTTGACATCCTATACCCTTTTAAAATGTGGCTCTTTTCTGGTTGTTGTGTGTTATTGGGTTGTTGTTTTTATTTTGATTATATATACGTACTGTGGTTTTTATGTTAATCTTTTCTGTGAATTGCCCTGAGACCTCCGTGTGTTATTCAATAAGTAATAATACAGTAATAATAAATCACCCTGTGATCCTTGGATGAAAGGCAGCATAATAATAATAATAATAATAATAATAATAATAATAATAATAATAATGCCGTTGGCAAAGTAGTTAATGACCCTTCTTTGTTTAAGGAACTGTCTGTCAATGAAAAGGCAATTCTGGAAGGAGAGAATGGTTTGGGAATGCAGCTCAGCTTTCCTTCCTCCTTTGGTTGAGGGGTGAATATGAAAGAATAAGAGCCAGCATCATATTGGAGGTGGAGATAGAAAGACACAGAAGATCTTGCTTTCTGTGAGCATTGGGGAGCACTCCTTGAAATAATTCACAGCACTCCATATATCACAAAGACACCACAGTCCCCTGTTACAGTCACTCTAAGGAAATCAAACCCAAGGTATGTGCTGATACCCCTTAAATTTCTCATCAGTTGAGGATCACAGTGTGTGTAAAAATGAACAAGGGGTAGAGTACTCAGGTGTCATTGATGTGTTTCTTTCTTTGATTCCTTTTTGCTTTTTTATATCCCACTTTTCCTTCAAGGAGCTTGAGGCAGCATACATAGCTCCTCCCACTCTCCATGTACAGTAGTACCTTAAAGACCAACTAAGTTTTTATTTTGGTATGAGCTTTCGTGTGCATGCACACTTCTTCAGGTATCTGAAGAAGTGTGCATGCACACGAAAGCTCATACCAAAATAAAAACTTAGTTGGTCTTTAAGGTGCTACTGAAGGAATTTTTTTATTTTACTTCGACCCAGACCAACACGGCTACCTACCTGTAACCATGTACAGTAGGTTAGGCTGAGAGTTGCCCAAGGTCACCCAGGGAACTTCATGGTTGAATGGAGATTTGGACTCTGGTCTCCCAGGTCCTAATCCAACACCCTATACCACAACTAACCCTATACCACAGCAACTCAACGTACCAACTACTGCTTTGGCATCTTGTTCTATCTACAAAGCTGATCCTGCCAAGAGTCTCACAGAACCTACTGTATTCATGTCCCAGCTTTCCAGACAGCAATCTGCCTTTTAAAATTAGTCAGGCATTATCTTCAAGTGTGTCAACGCATGCACACTCTATTCCCAATTTTATGATGACACATCAGCCTAATAAATATATTTTAGTTTTGCATGTAACTGGTTCTTTATTTGGCTGTACTCTTTACATGAGATGTTCTTTATATTACCTCGTTCTCCCTTTGCACCTGGAAGTCCAGGAAGTCCTCTACCAGGTATACCTGTAAGATGAAGATAGTAGCACCGAGGTAAGGCAATTTAAATGTTCTCCATAAATTAAATCTCACTGTTGTATCAAATACCCTGGTGCTGGTTCACACATTAGAAATGAACTATTATCCTGGAACTTTATCCCAGAACACTATTGTGGTCTCTCCTCTTTCACTTCAAATCCTTTCAAAAACCAACTTCTGTGTTGAACCATATTCTGGCTCCACACAGATGTTGGCAACACAACCAAGAACAGCTGTAATTCTATAGAGCAGTTTTTCAGGGTTTCAGGCATCTGTCCCTGCCCTACCTGGAGTTGAATCGGGGACCATCTGTATACAGAAGCAGATCCTCTCCTGTACTGCAGAGCCAAAACCCCAAAAGTTCTTTGATGTAGCAGTTGGCTAATGACCTTAAAAGTATCCTGAATTAAATGCTGGAGAGAGCAGTTTTAACCTGAGATTACTCATGGTGCTTTTGTTAATGAGACAGGTCATATTACCATTTTATAGCAAGAACCATTTCCCCTCCACTCCAAAAGAGTGCATGGCATGCTATTGTACGTCACCAATGCTCAATTGTAGAGAATAAGGAGAAAAACACTAAGGACAGAAGGAGGAACCTAGGAATGAGTGGTATAGACAAGTTTTGGAACTGCAGCCTCACATGCAAAAGCTGTTTTATGTGACTGAGAGCAAGCTATAAGGATCTATCACCCACCCACCCCAATCCTGCTGGGTTCTTAAACTGAGCAAACTGTTGAAGATTCATTCCCCGTGTCTGTTGTCATGGGATTGTTGTCTATCACATGACTGTGTATGTTTTCATTTCACAGAGTGGGAAGTGATGAAGACAGGATGTTTGTGTTACTGTGTTTCCTGAAGTGGGACTATTGTCCTTTAATCTTTCTCTTTGCTGCCTGATGCTAGAGAGAGAGGGAGCCATGTTGCAGTGCTCCATGTGTGTTTATATGTAAATAAAAGTAAATTAGCCAAAATGCTGAGTTGCTGAGTTCTGTTACGCAACTGCGCAAACTCTGTGGATCCGTAAGTGTGCTGATGTTTCTTGGCATCAGTTGCTGTGGTGTTCGGGCTGGAGAAAGCTTTTGAAGCTCCCGAACAATCGACCAGGAAGGAGGGAACGTGCCAGTCGGGCATGTGTCTCTGCCAGGGTCCTACTCGTGTGTAGGAGATCCTAACACAAACTATAGTATTTAGGGTGGGAAGAAGTTGGGAATTCTATTTCTCCAGCTCATATTATTGTGTTAGACTTTCACAAAGTCTCTCTCTGGCCTTTCCTTCTGCAATATGATGTCACTTTTTGTAGGCCACAAGTTTTGCCTGGACACAGCATGGGTAGGGGGAGAATGGGGGAGCATTACGGAACTCATATTTCTCTACCCACATCTCTGGAGACTGTGAGAGAGCAGAAGGCAGGCAACCAGGGGCAGAATACAGGGAAATAGATCTGAGTGAAAAGTGAGGCCATGGAAGGTGTGTACTCTACAGCTGCAGGCAGAGGTGGTTTTGCGGCAGCACAACCGATTCAGCCACACTGGGTGCCACGCTGCAGGGGGAACCACAACAAAGCTGTGGAACGGAGTGCCAGAGGTGGTGGGCTGAGCAGACTTTTAGTGTCACACAGGGGGCTGCTGAAATTTGAGAACCCAAAGTCTGCCACTGCTACAGGGGAAACCTCCAGAGCTGAGGGGAATGAAGATAGGAGCAGAGCTAATGGATGCATTAAAGCTCCTTTCACTTGCTGGCTCAACCTAAATAGGGGACAGAAGAGAGAAAGAAAACCCTCCTTCAGTTGGGTTGGAGTTCACAAAAGGTACCAAGAAGACTTGGGGTAGTGCCAGCGGCAGAGCTTCATGCGGGGCGGGGCTTGCGCGCGTCTTAGGGGGGGCAGCCGTGATGGCACCCCACCGGGATTGCGTTGCTGGGGGCAGTGCGCCCCCCCCCACACTCCTCTTCCTCTGCCAGTGGGTAGTGCATTAATTTAGGTGACAATTCCCAACCGCCACAAAGGAAGATGTCAGCTGCCCTGGAAACTTCATTATAAGTAGAAATAATAGCACGAACAGGGAAATAACAATCCAAAATTCAACCTACTAAAGATAATCTTTCTAAATAAGGACGTGTGCATACAAGTTTCTGTAGCAATTTTATTTAATTTCATTTTTGCACATTTTGCCAAGGACAAAACCATTTCAATAATCATTTTGCCTAAAAATTGAAGAGCTATTTTGTGGCTATGTATATGGGTCCCCTGTGTAAAGGGTACTTTCATTTGAACAGTTAAAAATAGTTGCATTTGCAGTGTACATACTGAGCAGCATGCACAATCTAGGGGAATTTAATTGTGTTTAAATTTTCTAGATTGCCCCCAGAATCTGGACAATTCAGGATACTGGCAGGGCCAAAACATCAATCTTCACTTGCTTAAAAATATATATTAAGAATTGTTTAAAGTATATGATCAGGCATCTACTGTAGTAAAAATATTACATACTAGAAGAAAAAGAAAAGAAATATCTCACCTGGGTCACCCTTTGCACCAGGTGAGCCTGGGATTCCATCGTGTCCTGGCTGGCCCCTTTCTCCAGGAGCACCTGGGGGACCTTCAGGCCCAAGGTCACCTGCAAAAGATAAACAGACAAATTTTGGGGAACAAAATGGTGGAACAGTGGAAAGAGCTGGTGCAGAATTCAATGGGCAGACTGCTCACTGGGGCACTTATCCTGGCCAGATTCAAAATGCTGATTTTGACTTATAAAGGCTTAAATGGCTCAGGATTGCAACACTTCAAGGACCGTCCCTCCCCATATGAACCGACCTGGGGCTTTTCTGCCATGGCTCCCCATTGGTGGGATGCTCTCTCTCCAGTGAAGCTTGCCTGTCATCTCCATTTTATATCTTTAGGCACCAAGTGGAAACATCATTAAAAAATTTAAAAAATTACAGCCTTTTAAATATGTCAGGGTGTGTGAGTTATTGGTTTTTAAAATTATTATTATGTTACGTGTTTTTATACTGTAAACCGCCCTGTGATCTTCGGATAAAGGATGGTGTATAAACAACAACAAGAAGAAATGGTGTCTGTTCATCAAGAAAGTGTCCTGAATCTTAAAATGTAGATTGCCAATTTTTCTGTTGCCTAACTTTATTGCTATTGCCTAACTTTATTGTGGGGGGAGCGTGTGCGCGAGTGTGCGTTCCAAGTCTCTGCGTCCAATCCCTGTGTCTGTGGGGCACATGCGCAGTAGCGCAAACCCAGGGACACAGGGGATACTAGACGCAGAGACACTTGCACTTTATTAGATAGGATAAAGTCAGAACTGCAAGACAGAAGAGTTCCATCAGCTGGGTTGCAAAGCTTGGCTTTCTTTTGTTAGCAAAAGGCAGCTGAAATCCAGAGAGAAAAGAAATTCTGATAACACTTTACTGAGGGAATTGAACAAACATATTGTATAATTTTAAGAGAAAGAAAGAGGAAAGCCTGAAGTAAGAAAGAGAGAACCTCCCTAAGTGCAGCTCAAACTACAGAGAGAAACACCTCATTTACCCCATTAGCTGCTTTATTGAAAACAGAATTCACTCTTAAATTATACACTGAATTATCTGTGTTGTTGCACTTCTAACATACTTGTCAAATTATCTTTTTGCCTTCTAATTTTAAAAATCCACATGCCCTTAACATCCATTAAAAAATAAAAAATATGCTGTGTAAATCACAAAGAGTAACCATTATGTTGCTGTTTTTAGAGTGAAATAGCAATTTTGACTTCAAAAATATGATTTATTTACCTTTTTCTCCTTTTAAGCCAGGAAAACCATCTAAGCCTGGTAATCCCTTTCCACCTTTTTCACCTGGGATTCCTGGAATACCTTTATAATAAAGAAGCATAAAGTTTTAGTGTTATCAGCTGAGTACTTGCTAGGCTTAGCTTTATCATAAAATACTGAAAGAGGCTTTGAACCACTTACCTGGAGAACCCTGAAGACCTGGTAGCCCTTTGGCACCTGGGGAGCCAGGGATGCCTGGAATTCCTGGAACACCTCTTTCACCTTTCCCTCCAGGCACGCCTGGAATACCTGTCTTTCCTGGGTCTCCCTGTAGGGTAAAAAAATGAACAGTAAAATCTGCAAACATTTAACAATTACAATATGCATTCTAAAACCATTATACTATTCATATCTAATGTTGGAACCATGTTTTACAGCCCAACTGCATGTACAGTTAGCATCCCAGCTGCCTCTCCACTACAAAGCAAGCTGGATGAAGGACTGGGGGGGGATCCTCATCAAATCTGCAGATGACACAAAACTGGGAGGATTCAAAATGACCTTAAAAGAATGGAGAACTGGGCCAAAACCAACAAAATGTACTTCAATTGGGAAAATTGGATGGGTGACACATGTGAAAAGGATTGAGGGGTCTTAGCAGACCACAACCTTAACAGGAGTAAACAGTGTGATGCAGCAGCAAAAAAGCTAATGCTATTCTAGGCTGCATCAACATAAATACAGTATAGTGTCCAGATCAAGGGAAGTAGTAGTACTGCTCTGGTCTGCATTGGTCAGACTATACTGGGTCCTGGGTTCAGTTCTGGGCAACACAGTCAGAGGCGGAGCTAGCTGCTCCGGCACCTGGAGTGGCAGGGGCGGGGCTAGCCACCCACAGGGGAGGGGCTAGCGTCCAGGGATTTGTGCCAGTGGCAGCAAGCGTCCCAAGGATGACACCCGGGGTGGGCTGCACCCACCGCATCCCCCTTTCTCCACCAGTGAACACAGTTTAAGAAGGATATTGACAAACTAGAACGTGTGCAGAGGAGGGCAACCAATATAATAAAAGATTTGGAAACCACAACTTATGAAGAATGTTTCAGGGAGTTGGGTACATTTACAGTAGCCTGGAGAAGAGGAGGCTGACAAGTGATATGATAGACATCTTCAAATATCTGAAGGACTAACATGGAAGATAAAGCAAGCTTTCTCTTTTTTTGGTAACATAGTTTTTTATTACTTTTCCTCTTTAAACTGTTTAACATGGTTGCACTGAGATATATATTAGAGCATATGACATAAAATTACATAAAATTAAAAATAAAACAACAATAAACACTCAGATAAATGCAAGCTTGTTTTCTGCTGCTCCAGAGAATAGGTCCTGAACCAGTGGGTTTAAATTACCAGAAAAGAGATTCTGACCAAACATTAGGAAGAACTTTATAGAAGTAAGCAGAACAGACTCTCTTGGAACCAATGAGGGAGATGGTTATGTTTAGCCTGGAAAAGGGATTTCAGACATCTCAAGGGCTGTCACATGGAAGATGAAGCAAGCTTGTTTTCTCCTGCTCCAGAGGGTAGGACTAGAACCAATGGATTCAAGTTACATGAAAGAAGATTCCAACTAAACATAAGAAAGAACTTTCTGATGCAGATAGGTAGCCGTGTTGGTCTGACACAGTTGAAATAAATAAAAAAACAAAAAATTGTCCAGTAGCACCTTAGAGACCAACTAAGTTTGTTCTGGGTATAAGCTTTCATATCTGAAGAAATGTGCATGCACACGAAAGCTTATACCTAGAACAAAACTTAGTTGGTCTCTAAGATGCTTCTGGACAATTTTTTGTTTGTTTTTTTAATTTCAACTTTCTGATGGTAAGAGCTGTTTGACAGTGAAATGGTTTCCCTTGGGAAGTTGGAAACTCTCCTTCATTGGAGGTTTCTAAACAAAGGTTGGATGGCCCTTAGTCAGGGATGCTTTAGCAGTGACTCCTTCATTGCAGTGGGTTGGACTAGATAACCCTCGGGGTCCCTTCCAACTCTACAATTCTATGAAACGTGATTTATGCAGTTGAGAAATAGGGTGGATCGGGGCTGCTTAAACACTCCCCCCACCAATTGATTATCCTGAAGTTTCTCCTGAAACTTGCTTCCCAGATTCTTTTATCACTGTGGGGCTTTGAGTCCATGCTTAACCTCAAACCCTTCAAGGAAAAATCAGTTAGAGGTAGTTCAAGGGGGAAACATAAGGTGAGCAAAGCATCTCCCCACCACCACCCATTTCTTCACTGCAAATCACTTCCCAATACAATTTGAAGCAGAGAAGTGGACTAATATTATATATAGCTCCATTGTAATGTGTAGATTGTCTTTCACTGGGAAATGGGTTTAGGAGCTGGGAGATCTGAGGGCTAGAGAGCTATGGAATAGTTAGTGAGATTTGGGGTAATGTTTGAACCAAGGTAAAGTCCTGAGGACAGAAGGAGGTCTATGCTCTCGGTGGAAAGGAGGACACAGAAGTGAAAAGAACTAAATTTTGCATGTTCATAAAGGTTTGTTGTTGTTGTTGTTGTTGTTGTTGAGTCGTTTAGTCGTGTCCGACTCTTTGTGACCCCATGGACCATAGCACGCCAGGCACTCCTGTCTTCCACAGCCTCCCGCAGTTTGGTCAAACTCATGTTCGTAGCTTCGAGAACACTGTCCAACCATCTCATCCTCTGTCGTACCCTTCTCCTTGTGCCCTCCATCTTTCCCAACTTCAGGGTCTTTTCCAGGGAGTCTTCTCTTCTCATGAGGTGGCCAAAGTATTGGAGCCTCAGCTTCACGATCTGTCCTTCCAGTGAGCACTCAGGGCTGATTTCCTTCAGAATGGATAGGTTTGATCTTATTGCAGTCCATGGGACTCTCAAGAGTCTCCTCCAGCACCATAATTCAAAAGCATCAATTCTTCAGTGATCAGCCTTCTTTATGGTACAGCTCTCACTTCCATACATCACTCCTAGGAAAACCATAGCTTTAACTATACGGACCTTTGTCGGCAAGGTGATGTCTCTGCTTTTTAAGATCCTGTCTAGGTTTGTCATTGCTTTTCTCCCAAGAAGCAGGTGTCTTTTAATTTCGTGACTGCTGTCACCATCTGCAGTGATCAAGGAGCCCAAGAAGGTAAAATCTCTCACTGCCTCCATTTCTTCCCCTTCTATTTGCCAGGAGGTGATGGGACCAGTGGCCATGATCTTGTTTTTTTTTTGATGTTGAGCTTCAGACCATCTTTTGTGCTCTCCTCTTTCACCCGCATTAAAAGGTTTTTAAATTCCTCCTCACTTTCTGCCATCAAGGTTGTGTCATCTGCATATCTGAGGTTGTTGATATTTCTTTCGGGCAATCTTAATTCCGGTTTGGGATTCATCCAGTCCAGCCTTTCGCATGATGAATTCTGCATATAAGTTAAATAAGCAGGGAGACAATATACAGCCTTGGCGTACTCCTTTCCAATTTTGAACCAATCAGTTATTCCGTATCCAGTTCTAACTGTAGCTTCTTGTCCCACATAGAGATTTCTCAGGAGACAGATCAGGCACTCTCATTTCTTTAAGAGCTTGCCATAGTTTGCTGTGGTCGACACAGTCAAATGCTTTTGCGTAGTTAATGAAGCAGAAGTAGATGTTTTTCTGGATCTCTCTAGCTTTCTCTATAATCCAGCGCATGTTTGCAATTTGGTCTCTGGTTCCTCTGCCCCTACGAAATCCAGCTTCTGGGAGTTCTCGGTCCACATACTACTTAAGCCTGCCTTGTAGAATTTTAAGCATAACCTTGCTAGCGTGTGAAATGAGCGCAATTGTGCGGTAGTTGGAGCATTCTTTGGCACTGCCCTTCTTTGGAATTGGGATGTAGACTGATCTTCTCCAATCTTCTGGCCACTGCTGAGTTTTCCAAACTTGCTGGCACATTGAGTGTAGCACCTTAACAGCATCAACTTTTAAAATTTTAAATAGTTCAGCTGGAATATCATCACTTCCACTGGACTTGTTATTAGCAGTGCTTTCTAAGGCCCATTTGACTTCACTCTCCAAGATGTCTGGCTCAAGGTCAGCAACCACACTACCTGGGGTGTACGAGACCTCCATCTCTTTCTGGTGTAATTCCTCTGTGTATTCTTGCCACCTCTTCCTGATGTCTTCTGCTTCTGTTAGGTCCTTTCCATTTTTGTCCTTTATTATTGTAATGTTTGTACAAAATATTCCTTACATATCTCCAATTTTCTTGTACAGTTCTCTGGTTTTCCCCCTTCTGTTGTTTTCCTCTATTTCTTTGCATTGCTCGTTTAAGAAGGCCTTCTTGCCTCTCCTTGCTATTTCTTGGAAATCTGCATACAATTTCCTGTACCTTTCACTATATTCCTCGCATTTTGCTTGCCTTCTCTCCCCCGCTATTTGTAAGGCCTCATGGGACAGCCACTTTGGTTTCTTGCATTTTCTTTTCATTGGGATGGTTTTTGTTGCTGCCTGTATAATGTTACGAGCCTCCATCCATAGTTCTTCAGGCACTCTGTCCACCAAATCTAAATCCTTAAACCTGTTCCTCACTTCCACTGTGTATTCATAAGGGATTTGATTTAGATTGTATCTTACTGGCCCAATGGTTTTTCCTACTTTCTTCAGTTTAAGCTGGAATTTTGCTAGAAGAAGCTGATGATCTGAGTTACAGTCAGCTCCAGGTCTTGTTTTTGCTGACTGTATAGAACTTCTCCATCTTTGGCTGCAGAGAATATAATCAATCTGATTTCAATGCTGCCCATCTGGTGATGTTCATGTGTAGAGTCATCTCTTGTGTTGTTGGAAAAGAGTGTTTGTGATGACCAGCTTGTTCTCTTGACAGAACTCTATTAGCCTTTGCCCTGCTTCGTTTTGAACTCCAAGGCCAAACTTGCCAGTTGTTCCTTTTATCTCTCGACTACCTACTTTAGCATGCCAATTCCCTACAATGAGAAGAACATCCTTCTTTGGTGTCATTTCTAGAAGGTATTGTAAGTCTTCATAGAATTGGTCAATTTCAGTTTATAGTTTATTCAGCACCGATAGTTGGTGCATAAACTTGGATTACTGTGATGTTAAAAGGTCTGCCTTGGATTCGTATCGAGATCATTCTATCATTTTTGAGATTGCATCCCAGTACAGCTGTCACCACCCATTTCTTCTACGAGATTCTTGCCCACAGTAGTAGACATGATGGTAATCCGAACTGAATTTGCCCATTCTCTTCCATTTTAGTTCACTGATGCCATCTCCTTTTTGACCACCTCCAGCTTACCAAGGTTCATGGTTCTTACATTCCAGGTTCCTATACAATATTTTTCTTTACAGCATCGGACTTTCCTTTCGCTTCCAGGCATATCCGCAACTGAGCGACCTTTCGGCTTTGGCCCAGCTGCTTCATCAGCTCTGAATCTACTTGTACTTGTCCTCCGCTCTTCCTCAGTAGCATTTTGTACACCTTCTGACCCGAGGGGCTCATCTTCCCAGCGTCAAAACTTTTATATGTCTGTTGTCTTTGTCCATGGAGACTTTTTGGCAGGGATACTGGAGTGGCTTGCCAGTTCCTGCTCCAGGTGGATCACATTTAGTCAAAACTCCCCACTATGACCTGTCCATCTTAGGTGGCCATGCATGGCATAGCTCATAACTTTTCTGAGTTATTCAAACCCCTTCGCCACAACAAGGCAGTGATCCATGAAAGTGTCATAAAGACTAGTGCCTTTTAAATTTCTGGCCACCTCAGCTCCTGGAAACCAGCACCCCCTGGCCAGCCCCAGAGGCACCATTCACATGAGGAGCCTGTAGCCAGGGCTGCTGCAACAAACAGCCACACAAGCTTTGGGAGGCAGAAAAGCAAGAGGGTACCAGAGGAGGTAGGGAAGGAAAGAGGGACAGAGTCTAGTGTTGCCCGCAGCACCCCTGACTATCATTCAAGGCACCCCAGGGTGCCATGGCACACTGGTTGAAAACCCCTGAGTTAGAGCAATGCTTTGACTTGGGAGAAGGCAGCTTCCAATGCAAATGTCCTTCTTTCCTCAACAATTGTTTTGAATACAGCCTGTACTCTTGCACATCAGTCTTATGCCTTCTAATTAGGAAGAGATGCATTGTGCAAAGTAACCTTTACATTGTTTAGGATATTTAACATAGTTTATGAACAACTGTGGATGGATACCTTCTCACCAGGAGCCCCGGGGAAGCCAATTCCTGGAAGCCCAGCCTGCCCTTTTTCACCTTTCACACCTTTTGCTCCAGGTAACCCATGTTTCCCTGCCTCACCAGGAAGGCCTTGCACACCCTTTTCTCCTGATGGTCCTAAAAATAAAAGTTTGGATTATATTATATTTTTCTTTCTTAAAAGTAACATAATGTGTTTAAAACTACTCTGAACATTTTGGTTGGTGGAAAATCAGCTGATGCATAATTCCAAATGGCCAAAGTTAATATTACCTGGGAGACCCATTTCTCCTATGGACCCCTTCTGTCCAGGAGCTCCTGGTTCACCCTGGTATCCTGGAGGGCCTTGGTCCCCTTTTGGCCCTAAAATGGAAAGGGGATATTAAAAAATATATCGAACTGCATGACTCATTAAAATACAATGTAAGGTGCCTGCTAGATTATGAAAGAGCCCAGCAATGCTAAGAAAGTAGAACTGTAATTAGTAGTCACTCCCAGAGGCTTCACATTAGTGATGAAAAGAAAGTCAGGGTTTCATACCTGCTTGTCCAGGTAGACCAGGCTCCCCATCCTTCCCTGCCATTCCTGGTGTGCCAGGGTCCCCTGCAGTTCCCTTCTCTCCTAATGGTCCCAGTTGTCCTAGAAAGCATAAAAATGTTGCTTCATGATGGTTCTCTTTCCACCACATCTGAAGTTGTGTGAGAGAATCACTCTGAGAATAGCATAACAAATCAGTTGATATGAATTTAGTTATTCTACTACTATAATAAACAAATAAATCAAGAGTTTATACAGAATACAGAACTGAACTACAGCTTGACCTCATTAGGATTTAAATCTAAATTTCAGTTTTCAACACTAATACTGAGCAACAAAACATGTGAAATGGCAGCAGAGGCACAAGTATCTCTAAGTATGTCATTATTAGGCAGAGTATCAGTTATAAAAATGAGTGTTTTACCAAGAATGATATATCTCTTCCAAAATTTACCAATATTAGGAGGCGCAAGATGTTTTAAATATTGGAAAAAGGACATATCAAAATTTATATGGAATGGCAAAAAACTAAGAATAAAGTACAAATTATTGATAGATAAAAAGGAGAGACGAGGGTTCAATCTGCCAGATATGGAATTATATCACAATGTGGCCAGTTTAACGTGGATAAAGAAATGGATAGAACTAAAAAATACCGATGTGTTGGATTTAGAAGGAGTGAGCTTAGGTTTTGAATGGCACGCATATTTGTTGGAAGAAAAAATGAAGGTACACAGTAATTTCATGAATAGCATCATAAGAAAATGTTGTTGTTGCTGTTGTTTAGTTGTTTAGTTGTGTCCGACTCTTTGTGACCCCATGGAACAGAGCACGCCAGGCACTCCTGTCTTCCACTGCCTCCCGCAGTTTGGTCAGACTCATGTTGGTGGCTTCGAGAACACTGTCCAACCATCTCGTCCTCTGTCGTCCCCTTCAGGGTCTTTTCCAGGGAGTCTTCTCTTCTCATGAGGTGGCCAAAGTATTGGAGCCTCAGCTTCAGGATCTGTCCTTCCAGTGAGCTCTCAGGGCTGATTTCCTTCAGAATGGATAGGTTTGATCTTCATGTTATTCTCCTCCAGCACCATAATTCAAAAGCATCAATTCTTCGGCGATCAGCCTTCTTTATGGTCCAGCTCTCACTTCCAAACTAGTAGTACATGTGAAACTAGTAGTACATTTACATGTGAAACTAGTAGTACATGTGAAAAGGATCTGGGGGACACAAGCTTAACATGAGTCAACACTGTGATGCAGCAGCAAAAAAAGCTAATGCTATTTTAGGCTGCCTCAACAGAAGTTGAGTGTCCCGATCAAGGAAAGTCATTGTACCACTCTATTCTGCCTTGGTCAGACCACATCTGGAATACTGTGTCCAGTTCTGGGCACCACAATTTAAGATTGATAAAAGTGTGTGTAGAAGAGAACAACTAGGATGATCAAGGATCTGCAAACCTGAAGGAGCCTGGGTATGTTTAGCCTGGAAAAGGGGAGACTGAGAGGAGATATGATAGCCATCTTCCAATATCTTAAGGGTTGTCACATGCAAGATGGAACAAGCTTGTTTTCTCCTGCTCCGGAGGGCAGGACTAGAACCAATGGATTCAAGGTACAAGAAAGGAGATTCTAACTAAATATCAGGAATAACTTTCTGATGGCAAGTGCTGTTTGACAGTGGAAAAAGACTCCCCTGGAGGGTGGTGGACTGTCTTTTCTCAGAAGTTTTTAAGCAGATGTTGGATGGCCCTCTGTCATGGATGCTTCATTGGAGATTCCTGCATTGCAGGCAGCTAGACTAGATGACCCTCAGGTCTACAAGTCTATGGTTCAATGAAGTCTAGAAGAGCCTTTTTCAGGACTGAGGAAATAAAATCATGACCACCAATGAAAACTATAACTTTTTGTGGTCACCTTTCCCCACCCCGCAAGTGTCCCTTGGAATGGGACATCCTGGGAAATTTAAAGCTGCAGCCACCACCCAGAACTTCAATAAACCTGAAAATATTTGGTCACTTTTAAAAACTAATTTTTAGTAAAGTTTTCACAATAAAACAAACAATCTAGAACAATTAGAATAAAAAAGACAAGAGAGGATAGGAGAACAAGAAAACAAATAAAAGGGGAGGACAAAGAGACAAAACATCAAAGAGAAAAAAACACCTCTGTCTGCCGGTTGCATCAGAAAAGGATGATTTAAGACATTCAGTCCATGTTAGTATGCATGTTACTCACTTTCTGTTAGACCATATGCAAAGATAAGAAGAGTATTTTTCTGGTAAAGGAGCTAGCAAACCTCCTTGAGGTTCTTTTTTATTTCTTTATTCTGCAGGAGTGCCTGCAAACCTCAGCTGGTTTTTGAGGCAAGCCAAACTTTGAGGGAGGGGGTTCAGTGCATCAAAATATGTTCAAAATAGAAGAGAAGTCACATGCAAAAGGCAGGTGCTATTTAATTTTACAGACCTTTACTTCCTTTATCTCCTTTTTGGCCTTTCATGCTTTCCATGTCCACATGATCCATTTTTCCTGGCTCTCCTCGTAGACCAGCTTCACCCTTTTCACCCTTTGAGCCAGGATCACCTCTGAGCCCCACAGCTCCAGGAAAACCCCTGTCACCTGCAAAAAGCATGTGTTAATTGAGCACAATAAGCCTTCCCTCCCAAAGCACAGAAAAAACAGGATTTACTTCCAAGCTTTGCACAGTGACAGAAAAAGGTAATCCGTTCTACAAGTACTGAATTCAGGAACAGGCTACAAAACAAAATTTGGGAGAGCAATTATGTGGCTCCAGGTGATTGCCGGGAGGGTGGGTGGCTCTGTCCACCAATCAAAGGTGCCTGCAAAGGGCTGCCTGCTTCTGGCCCTGGCCCTGTAACAATATCCAGTTCTGTATCCCTGTGCTAGGAGGTACACATAAACTGCAACATTTTTCTGTACCTCCTACTTGTAAGAAGATTGCAGAGTGATGGAATTAAACCAGGGGTGGAGAACTTTTTCCAGCTGGCAAGCTGGATCCTGGTGTAAGGCAATTTTCCTTTGTAGTTCAATCTGCAAAGTAAGATCCAAACAGAGCTTGAAGCCAGTGCTGGTCAGCTGATAGGCTTTGGCAGGAGTCAGGTGCACTATGGTGTTCCTCATGAGGAACTCTGCAGCGCAGCCAATCCCAGCAAGCTTGCTGTTACAGCATCCTTTGCCAAGGAACAATCCAGAGCATACTTAAAAGATCCCGATTGCTTGTTGGCAGCCTGTCCCACACCTGATGATGTCAGTTGTGGAGAAGGAGGGTATTCAGGGACAAAGGGGCACAAGCTGGGAGTTAATCTACAAATTGCTCTTACCTTTTTCACCTGGAGCTCCAGAAGATCCTGAAGGACCAGGAGGACCCTGGCTTCCAGGTGTGCCCATAACTCCCATTTCTCCTTTAATTCCTAAACCCAAATTAGAACAACGGTTTACATTTCTGTGACTTTTCTAATACATTTCAATTTCACTATAATAGTTCTGCCCGGAAGGCTTTATTGCTGAGCTCAGACCAGTTCCATGTATCTATGTGACAATCATCTTAACTATGTGTTCTATTCCCAGTAAATATTGCATGATCTCATATACTGACATAGTTTTCATTGAATTTTTTCTTGTGTTAAAAAAATAAACAACACTAGACAATATAAAGTACTGTACATATAGTGTCTCCACTTTCAATTCCTAGTCTTTCCCACAGTTTGTTAATGTCATGGACATCTTATGGCTGAGAGAAGAGGGGGTATTGTTTTATCATTCTACTAGCTGTACCCTGTCACGCATTGCTGTGCCCCCCCATCCCCCGGCACATCCCTGTGACTGTTTCGACCCCATTCCTGTACCCCCTCCTCCACCCACCCTCGGGTCATCCCTGTGATTCCCCCCACCCCGGCCCGATTCATGAAGCGTCCCAAACCCGTCCTGTCCCCACCCCCAGCCCAGGCGAGCCCCTATCTCCGGGATGGTTCTCGGGGAGTGGTGAGGTCTCCGTGGGCCCCCTCCTCCCCCCACCCATCGGCTCATCCCTGTGACTCCCCCACCCCACCTCTCACCATTGTATTAACTACAGCCTCTTTGTATCTCCCTCACTTCCATTAATCCTATTCTATTATATGCTTATTCTTTAAAAAAAATTTAAATTTCTTCCAGTCTTCTTCCACTGCTTCTTCACTCCCGTCCCGAAGTCTCCCGGTCAACTCAGCCAGTTCCATATATTCAATCAACTTCTTCTGCCATTCATCCACTGTTGTTAATTCTTCATTCTTCCAATTCTTTGCAATTAAAATTATTGCAGCTATTGTGGCATACAGAAAAAAGGTAACACCCTTCCTAGGTATTTCATCTCCAATTATCCCAAGTAAGAAGGCTTCTGGTTTCTTAACAAATGTGTTTTTCAACACTTTTTTCAATTCATTGTAAATCTTTTCCCAGAAGTCTCTCACTTCTGTCTCTCACCACATGTGGAAGAAAGTTCCTCCTTGGTTTTTACATTTCCAACATTTATTATCTTGTTTATGATAAATCTTAGCTAACTTTACCGGGATCAAATACCATCTATACATCATTTTCATCAAATTTTCTCTCAAAACTGTACACACGGTAAATTTCATACTTTGCTTCCACAACCTTTCCCAATCTTCCACCCAATCTCTCCTGCTGTGTGTGCCCACAGGCCCTGCCCCTGCCTCTCTCCACCTGGTCTAGGGCGGGGCCTGGAGGGCCTCATAAGGACTGCCGCCGCTGCTCCGCTCTGCTGCTGGTAGTGCCCAGGGGAACTTAAAACTGCACAGAGTTCTTTTTAAAATGCTTTTAAAAGAATTTTTTATGTTTTTATTTTCTTTGGGGTGGTAGGTGGGAGGGATTTTCAGTTGGGTGTGGTGTTTCTGTTAAATTCTGGTGTATTGTAATTTTTATTGTTTTTGGTTTTATTGTTTTATTGTGTTTTTAGTGTTTTTCTTTTGTTCCATTCTGTGAGGGACAGGGGATATCGCGAAGTCCCTCCCCTCCTGAGTTCAAGCCCGTCCCCGAGCAAAGGGGAAAGCAGGGAGAGTTCCGATTCCAGTGGGGAAGCAGGAAGTCGTGTCCGAGGCTCAGGCAAGGTAGAGGAGCCAGGGTCCCAGGTGGGACAGGAAGGGGCAAGCAAGGGGGGAAGACCCATCCCCCCAACTCCAGAATTACGCAGGAAGAGGAGGGGCAAGAGGATGGGTCTGCCAAAGCTTTTGTGTTGGAGAAAGACGCGCCAAAAGCCATTAGGAGGTTCTGAAACCGACTGACCACATCACTCCGTGTAAATAGCAATGACTTGAGCACTGTAAATACGCAGCACCAATAAAAGAATAAAATGCAGAGCTGCTTGGTGTCGTTACTCTGAAGTAGTCCACTCCGGCCACCGTGACACATTCTTTGCTGTTTTTACAGAGGTTTTATATTGTTTTTAAGGGGAGGGGTCAGGGCTGCCCGGGAGGGGGTCCCAGCAAGCAAAATGGCTGGGGAAGATTCCACAGGGGGGGATGCACTGGGACAACTGATCTCAGTGGTCACGGGTAGGAGGAGGAGTTACGCTAAGACCAGACCATGTCATTACCGAGGAGGCAGACTTAGTCGTTGTCTGAGGACTATCTCTGCCTCCGGGTCTGGTCCTGACCGGACGGATATTGAAATCAGCAAGGGATACCCACATGACCTGAAGGTGCTGCTGTGCAATGCCAGGTCGATGATGAATAAGACCACTGCCATTCACGACCTGATTGTGGATGGAGGATTTGACCTGGCATGTGTGACAGAGACCTGGTTGGATGAAGCCGATGGGCCCGTTCTTGGCGCTGCTTGTCCACCAGGTTTCTCTTATGCACAGCAACCCAGGCCATCTGGGCGGGGAGGGGGGGTTGCAGTGATTTTTAGGAAGTCATTAGTTTGCACCAGGCGTCCTATTGGTAAGACTGAGTTTTCTGAGTGCATGTTCTGGAAGTTGGGCAATAGGGGCAGTACAGGATTCCTTTTGTTGTACCGACCTCCCTGCTGCACCAAGGATTCCCTGCCCGAGCTGCTTCAGGTCATGTCGGATGTGCTCCTGGAGACACCTAGCTTGGTTGTCTTAGGGGATTTTAACATCCATGCCGACACGACCTTACAAGGAGCCGCTCAGGACTTCGTGGAAAGCATGGCCACCATGGGGCTGTCCCTGAATAAGTCTGGCCCAACTCATAGCCGCGGACATGCCTTGGACTTGGTGTTTACCTCTATGGATGTTGGTGATCTGACATTAAGTAAAAGCGAAACAAAAGAAGTGCCATGGTCAGATCACTTTCTGGTGCAACTGGACTTCTCCGCAACCCTTCCCCTCTGCAGGGAGGTGGGACCGATTTGGATGGTCCGCCCCCGCTACTTAATGGATCCAATTGGCTGATTCCCTGGTGGCCCGCTGGAATGTGGAGTTAACCAGCGCTATTGACTGTCTGGCCCCGAAGCGCCCTCTCAGATTGCATGGAGCCCGGACAGCCCCGTGGTTTTCCCCGGCGCTCAGGGCGATGAAACAGTCGTTGAGACGGCTAGAGCGCCGGTGGCGGAAAACTCATTTTGAATCAGACCGGACACGGGCTAGAGCTCAAGTTCGAGCCTACCAAGTGGCAATGGCGACGGCGAAGAGGACCTTCTTCACCGTCTCCATCGCATCTGCAGAAAACAGCAGCAGTAGACTCTTCCAGGTGGTTCGCAATTTAGCGGAACCATCTGCTCCATCCGGGCCCAGTACGGGCCACATGATCTCCTGCAATGATTTTGCAAAGCTTTTTGCAGATAAAGTCGCTCAGATTCGGGAAGAGGTAGACTCCACAGTGGGAGCAGGGCCGGGGCGGGAGAGTGCTGGAGCCCTGTCTAGTCAAGTTTTGTGGGATCAATTTCAATCTGTTACCTCCGAGGATGTGGACAGGCTGCTTGGGCGAGTGAAACCAACCACCTGTCTCCTTGATCCTTGACCATCCTGGCTTATAAAAGCTAGCCGGGAAGGGCTGGGCGATGGGCTTCGCGGGTTGGTAAATGCTTCTCTCCATGAGGGAGCCTTCCCAGACCCGCTGAAAGAGGCGGTTATTACACCGCTTCTTAAAAAACCATCTTTAGATCCGGCCAATATGGCCAACTATCGCCCAGTCTCAAATCTTCCATTCTTGGGCAAGGTGATTGAGCGAGTGGTTGCTGAACAACTCCAGGCACGCCTGGAAGAAGCGGACCATTTGGATCCCTTCCAGTCAGGATTCAGGCCTCATCATGGGACTGAAACTGGTCGATGATCTCCGGCGGGCTAGGGACAAAGGTGAGAGCTGTTTCCTTGTTCTGCTGGATCTCTCAGCGGCTTTTGAGATCATCAGGGGGTTTGGGCTGGGTGTCCATCAGTATGCTGATGATACCCAGCTCTACCTCTCTTTTAAATCAGAACCAGTGAAGGCGGTGAAGGTCCTGTGTGAGTGTCTGGAGGAGGTTGGAGGATGGATGGTGGCTAACAGATTGAGATTGAATCCTGACAAGACAGAAGTACTGTTTGTGGGGGACAGGAGGCGGGCGGGTGTGGAGGACTCCCTGGTCCTGAATGGGGTAACTGTGCCCCTGAAAGACCAGGTGTGCAGCCTGGGAGTCATTTTAGACTCACAGCTGTCCATGGAGGCACAGGCCCACTGACTGTCTCTCCAGAGTGGTGCATGCTCTAGTTATCTCTCGCTTGGACTACTGCAATGCGCTCTACGTGGGGCTGCCTTTGAAGGTGACCCGGAAACTACAACTAATCCAGAATGCGGCAGCTAGACTGGTGACTGGGAGCGGCCGCCGAGACCACATAACACCGGTCCTGAAAGACCTACATTGGCTCCCAGTACGTTTCCGAGCACAATTCAGTGTTGGTGTTGACCTTTAAAGCCCTAAACGGCCTTGGTATACCTGAAGGAGTGTCTCCACCCCCATCGTTCTGCCCGGACACTGAGGTCCAGCTCCGAGGGCCTTCTGGCGGTTCCCTCGCTACGAGAAGCCAAGTTACAGGGAACCAGGCAGAGGGCCTTCTCGGTAGTGGCACCCACCCTGTGGAATGCCCTCCCACTAGAGGTCAAAGAGAACAACAATTACCAGACCTTTAGAAGGCATCTCAAGTCAGCCCTGTTTAGGGAAGCTTTTAATGTCTGATGGATTTCTGTATTTTACTGTTTTGTTGGAAGCCGCGCAGAGTGGCTGGGGGAACCCGGCCAGATGGGCGGGGTATAAATAATATATTATTATTATTATTATTATTATTATTATTATTATTATTATTATTATTATTATTATATTATGCCCTACATCATATGCCCATTTAATAATTACCAATTTTGTTTGTTCATCTTTCGTATGCCATTCCAACAATAAATTATACATTTTTGACAAATTTTTACTTTTTGATTCTAACAATTCCATCTCCAATTTTGACTTTTTCATTTGAAAACCAACTTTTTAATCCATTTTATCCATTTCATTAATTTGATAATATTGAAACCAATCATTTACTTTACTCTTCAACACTTCATATGATTTTAACTTCATCTCTTTCCTCAACCAATAAATCACTGTATTTTAGCCACTTTGTTGACATATTCAATCTTTTATGTGCCTTCGCTTCTGCTGGTGAAATCCACCTGGGCGTTTTTGTTTCCAACAAATCTTTATACCTATTCCATACATAATACAGAGATTTTCTAATAATATGACTTTTAAAGCCTTTATGAACCTTCACTTTGTCATACTATAAATATGCATGCCAACCAAAAACATTATCATATACTTCCAAGTCAAGTATATCATCATTGTCTAGCAAAAACCATTCTTTCAACCAACAAAAAGCTGCTGCTTCAAAATATAACTTCAAATCTGGCAGGGAGAAACCGCCTCTTTCTTTAGCATCTCTTAAATGTTTATACTTAATTCTTGACCTTTTCCGTTTAGCAGTGCTTTCTAAGGCCCATTTGACTTCACTCTCCAGGATGTCTGGCTCAAGGTCAGCAACCACACTACCTGGGGTGTACGAGACCTCCATCTCTTTCTGGTATAATTCCTCTGTGTATTCTTGCCACCTCTTCTCGATGTCTTCTGCTTCTGTTAGGTCCTTTCCACTTTTGTCCTTTATTATGGTAATCTTTGTATGTTCCTTTCATATCTCCAATTTTCTTGAAAAGATCTTTGGTTTTTCCCATTCTGTGGTTTTCCTCTATTTCTTTGCATTGCTCATTTAAGAAGGCCCTCTTGTCTCTCCTTGCTATTTTTTGGAAGTCTGCATTCAATTTCCTGTATCTTTCACTACCTCCCTCACATTTTGCTTGCCTTCGCTCTCCCGCTATTTGTAAGGCCTCATTGGACAGCCACTTTGCTTTCTTGCATTTCCTTTTCATTGGGATGGTTTTCGGTGCTGTCTCCTGTATAATGTTACGAGCCTCCAGCCATAGTTCTTCAGGCACTCTGTCCACCAAATCTAAATCCTTAAACCTGTTCCTCACTTCCACTGTGTATTCATAGGGGATTTGATTTAGATTGTATCTTACTGGCCCAGTGGTTTGTCCTACTTTCTTCAGTTTAAGCTGGAATTTTGCTAGAAGAAGCTGATGATCTGAGTTACAGTCAGCTCCAGGTCTTGTTTTTGCTGACTGTATAGAACTTCTCCATCTTTGGCTGCAGAGAATATAATCAATCTGATTTCGATGCTGCCCATCTGGTGATGTCCATGTGTAGAGTCGTCTCTTGTGTTAATGGAAAAGAGTGTGATGACCAGCTTGTTCTCTTGACAGAACTCTATTAGCCTTTGCCTTGCTTCATTTTGAACTCCAAGGCCAAACTTGCCAGTTGTTCCTTTTATCTCTTGATTCCCTACTTTAGCATTTCTATCCCCTAAAATGAGAAGCACATCCTTTTTTGAGGTCATTTCTAGAAGGTTTTGTAAGTCTTCATAGAACTGGTCAATTTCACTTTCTTCAGCATTGGTAGTTGGTGCATAAACTTGGATTACTGTGATGTTAAAAGGTCTGCCTTGGATTCGTATCAAGATCATTCTATCATTTTTGAGATTGCATCCCAGTACAGCTTTCGCCACTCTTTTGTTGACTATGAGGGCCACTCCATTTCTTTTACGGGATTCTTGCCCACAGTAGTAAATATGATAGTTATCCGAACTGAATTCACTCATTCCCTTCCATTTTAGTTCACTGATGCCCAGGATGTCAATATTTATTCTTGTCATCTCATTTTTGACCACATCCAGCTTACCTCTATCCATGGTTCTTACATTCCAGGTTCCTATGCAATATTTTTCTTTACAGCATCGGACTTTCCTTTTGCTTCCAGGCATATCCGCAACTGAGCGACCTTTTGGCTTTGGCCCAGCCGCTTCATCAGCTCTAAATCTACTTGTACTTGGTCTCCGCTCTTCCTCAGTAGCATGTTGGACGCCTTCCGACCTGAGGGGCTCATCTTCCAGCGTCATAACTTTTATATGCCTGTTGTCTTTGTCCATGGAGTTTTCTTGGCAGGGATACTGGAGTGGCTTGCCAGTTCCTTCTCCAGGTGGATCACATTTAGTCAAAACTCTCCACTATGACCTGTCCATCTTGGGTGGCCCTGCATGGCATAGCTCATAGCTTCTCCGAGTTATTCAAGCCCCTTCGCCACGACAAGGCAGTGATCCGTGAAAGGGATACTGAACATACTAGCAAGAATTCTGCAGAGAGGACCATTTAGGGGCTGCCACAGAGAAAGCCCTGCCATTCCCCACACCTCTGAAGGTGGATGAAGTTTTTTTAAAAAACAACAACAACAACAATGAAACCCACATAAGATTATTTCTGGGTTTTATTATTTGCTGCACATTGGGTTAAATTTGATTTTGAATAGTTATATTTTCTTTAACTAGATTAAAACCATATGTTTTCTTATTGTTTGAAATGACTGGAGCATTGAATGGCAAGATATAAACTATTCAAACAACAGAATAAACCAATAACATTGGAAATATAATTTGTTTGAACTTTGTATATATTTTTTATTCGTATGGGATGCTGAGTGTGCTTATAGTTCCATCGGGATGTGAAGTTTTCACTGAATTTGCCACTTCTTACATGACATTCAGGTTCTAGGATGCCTGCTTTAGAGCAGAAATGTAGGAAGTAGGTAGAAAGAATAGGCATATATGCAAGGTTTTTCCCACTCATATTTATGAATTACACAAGCAGGGTCAGGGAAGAAGGCAGTGTAAAATGGACTACTGTGAATGTACATCTCTTGAACACAGCTTAAAACCTCAAGAGCACTTCACTCTGAAACCCTTTGACTGTGACGAATATAGGACTCCTTTGAGTTATTTATGACTCAATTAGGAGCCACTAAAAACCGCCCGGCACGCTTTCTCTAGCGCCTCTGCTCCGTAGACCCGGGCTGGCAGTGAAAACAAACAGCAGAGTCTTCTTCTTCTCACACACAGCGGAAACTTGTATAGCCGTTGGATAAAAAGCCTCTTAAGAACACACAGAGTCCAAGGTGTTCTAATAACTACTGAAGTTTATTTTACAGAGAAAACAACAAACAACCTGGTGAGCTCGCAGACATCTTGCGACCGTCTCCCAGGCAAAAACGAAACCAACTGATACACACAGAAACACTTCCAGTACATTCTGTAACATGATATCTTCCTCAGTGGTCAGGTGGACAGTACACAGTTAACTCTTTGGTTACTTGTTCCTCCTCACACCCCCTCTCACCTGAACACTGGGGATAGCGGGTATCCAAACTTACCCCAAAACCAACCCTTCACAGAATTCCCCATGCCGTTGGAAACTCAAGGGTTTTGTGAACCCATCTGCTAGGTTCTCTTGGCTTGGACAATACCTCAACTTTACCAAGCCTGCCTGTATGCTCTGACATACGTTTGGGAAGCGGATGTCTAAGTGTTTGGTTCTGGCCTTGAACTGTCCAGACTCTGCCAGTCTCAAAGATGGTTGATTGTCGCCCCAAACAGTGATGGGCTGGCTACAATCACCCCAGATTTCCTGGACCAAACATCTGTAGTACTCCAACTCAGTGCATGTCGCAGACAACGCACAGAATTCGGCTTCCGTGGAAGACATGGCTATTAGGCTTTGCCTGCGCGACCGCCAACCAATCAGGGCATTTCCAAACTTGACTACCAAACCAGTCACTGACTTCCTGTCCTCCTGATTGGCACAATCAGCATCTGCAAAACAAGTGAGTTGTGGCTCACCTTGCGCTGACATTTCCAAACAATACTCTTTGGTCTCCTGCAAATACCTAAGCACTCTCTTAATGCCATTCCAAGCATGCACGCTAGGTTTCGATGCTTCTCTACTGAGCAAATTGACTGCAAAAGCAATATCTGGTCTGCTCCATTGTGACAAATACAACAGACTCCCTAGCGCTGACTGAAACACTTCAGGACTCTCAAACGCTACTTTGTCCTTCACTTGTGACTCTTTCACAAAGTTTGTCTCCATGGGTGTTCTGACCCCTTTACAGTCAGACATTCTGAACTTCTCAAGCAAATGTTCAATCTTGCCTTTCTGACTGAGCAAAAAACTTCCATCCTCAGTTCTGTCTATCTGCACACCTAGATAAACATTCACTGCACCTAGATTCTTGAGTTTGAACCTCTTGCCTAGCTCTTTTGCAAACTTCTGCACTTGCATCTGGCTTTTTGCTAAGCAGATCAGGTCATCTACATAGACAAGCAACAGTTCTTGCTGTTCTCCTTCACCTCTGAGATACAGACAACTGTCAGCTAGACTCTTCCTGAAACCTAGGCTCTTCAAAACAGAATCAAGACATGAATTCCAATTTTTAGCGGATTGCTTCAGACCGTAGATCGACTTGTGCAGCTTCCACACCTGACCTGGCACGTCACTCTCAAACCCTGGAGGAGGCAACATGTACAACTCCTCCTGGAGGTCAGAGTTCAAATAAGCGGTGTCCACATCAAAGTGGTTGACCACTAGGCCTCTCTGCGCTGCAGTCGCTAAAAGCATCCTGAAAGATTCACTCCTCGAAGTCGGACTAAAGACATCTGTGTAGTGGATTCCTTTCTTCTGAGTAAAACCTCTAGCCACTAATCTAGCCTTGTACTGAGGCTCTCCAGTCACTGTGGGTTTCAGCCTGTAGACCCACCTACAACTGACTGCTTTCTTGCCTTCTGGCAACTGTGTTAGACTATACACACCAAGAGATTGCATGGAGTTCAACTCTTTCTCCATTGCAACTTTCCACTTACCAGCTTCCTCTACTGACAACTGTTGCACCTCTTCAAAGCTTTCAGGCTCACACACTGCTAGGTTCGCCCATACATTGACAGCTGAAAACCTTTCAGGTGGTTTACCTTTTGTGGTACGTTTTGAACGCCTTGGTCCCACATCTTCCCCCTCTAAATCCGAACTGCTTGTCTCTGACTGTGGCTCTCTCGGACTAGCAGCACTGTCAAGAGACTTACTACGCTTTGCAGCCCCCTCTGGGCTTGCTTTGGGTGAAGTGGGTGACCTACCACGTTTGCTGTACTTCCCAGGCTTGACCTGGGGTGAAGTCGGTGCGCTTCTGACTACTTGCTTCACTTCCCTAGGAGCTACACCACTTGGACCAGCTGCCTGACCTGGATTTGGTCCTGCAGCACCTGGAACTCCAGCATCAGCCACCTGAGTTTCCTTCCTGGTCAAAACCTGAAGACCAGTCAAGAAGAACTTCGGGGTTAGCATGAATGCGTCTCCAGCCCTCTTCACAGAACGTAGCACTCCTGCTAATGTGAACGCGGGTTTGGTCCCCCTCTGCTGGTACAAACCTCCAAGCCTTTGAGTTTGGTTCGTAACCACAGAAGATCATTTTCCTGGATCTTGATCCTCCCTTTCTGCGCTTCTGCTTTGGAATTAGAACCCAAGCCTCACACCCAAAAGTTCTGAAATAGTGCACCTTCGGAACTTTGCCATACAACATGTAGTAGGGTGTGTTTTCCACAACTGAATTAAAAGCGCGGTTTGAACAATAATTCACAAATTTATAAGCCTCCCCCCAAAACTTCTGGGGTAGTCCTGCATCAAACAACGTTGCCTCTACCAGTTCAGACAGTGTTCTAAATTTTCTTTCAGCTAAACCATTCTCTTGTGGACTAAAAGGGGCGGTCTTCCTGTGCCTAATTCCCTTGCTGCGGAAGAACCCTTGTAGTTCTGCACTCAAAAACTCTCCCGCCCTGTCACTCTGAAAACACTGGACAGTGACGGAGAACTGTAGTTCTACTTCGGCTACCCACTCTTGTATCACTCTGGCAGCCTCCCCCTTCTCTTTCAGTGTTATGACCCAAGAAAAATGGCTGAAATCATCCAGAAGACACAAAACATATTTTGAACCACCTAAACTTGACGTAGATATAGGCCCAGAAATATCCATGTGCACTAACTGAAATGGTTTTGTGCTCTTCCTTTCAGACCTAGGATAAGAGCATCTCTTCGTCTTCGCTTTCGCACATGCGCGGCACTGCAGGTGTTTATGGCATGGCTTGAACCTGCAACCTTTGACAAAATCAGGGGCTTTTTTCACATAAGGAAAAGACATGTGACAATATCTTCTGTGCCAAGCATGAATACAATCCTTATGGATAGCGCCCTCTGTGCCCTTAGGGGTATTAGCGCTTTTAGCCTGAGCATCACCAGTGTTACTTCCACCTGCTTGCCCCCTCCCATCTAGGACAAACAGACCATCAGACCCAACAGTAACGCTTACCAGCTCAGCCCCATCTCTGGCAATTTTGCAAACACCATTGGCAAAACGTATTTCAAAGCCCTCACGTAACAAGCAAGACACACTTAAAAGACCATTCTCCATGCCTGGTACAACATAAACATCAAGGTTAGTGTCTAAGCATTGCATATAAAAAACACCCTTGCTTTTAATTGTTCCAGAAGAACCATCAGCAAGATGCAGGCTTTTTTCATCTTCAAGTGGCCTGCAGTTCAGGATCTGTCCTGAAGGCGGTACAAGATGATGGCTGCTGCCTGAGTCGATAATAAAAGTGAAACTGTCCTGTCCTTTGTTTCTAACCGTTGCTAAGGCAGCAGAAAGATGTTGGCTGACAGGCTTATCTGTAGTCTTCCCACGCCCTCTGCTTCGGCGCTGCTGGCTGGTCCCACGACCACGTCCGCTGGGTTGCCTGGCACCTGGCTGAGTGACCTTGGCTGCTTCCGGAGCTGGGCAGAATCTCGCTACGTGCCCAGGCTGCTGGCACCGAAAACAAAGCCTTGTTGCGCACGCACTCACAGTGGATTCCTCAGTGCTTTTTACTGCACCCCCACTGGCTTCTCTGCGCCCACGGCCCCCCTTCTCAGCCGATTCTTTCTGGCGTCGCAGTTCCTCATCCGCCAAACAACCAGAAACGTAAGCAAGCGTAAGCTCATCTTCAGGCATTGCCTCAAACGTTAGGCACAAATGCTCATAGACGTTTCCCAGACTAGACAGCAAGATATAAACTTTTTCCTTCTCTTTGAACACAAGCTCATGCCGCTGCAGCTTATGGAATGCATCAATCACATTGCCAATGTGCTCCTTAATGGGTTGCCCTGGTCTCAGTCTCAACTCAAAGAGATGCCTCATAGCATGCAGCTTAGCTCCAGCTGTTTTTCTCTGATGGACCCTTTCCAGACTGTCCCAGGCTTGCTTAGCATTTTCAGCATTTTGCACATAGGGCAATTGCGTAGTATCACAGCTCATGGCAATGGCACACAGAGCCTTATTGTCTTTCCTGGTTTCTGCCGCAAACCTCTGCGCTTCAGCTGCTGAATTATCAGCGGCAGGGGTTGGAGGATTTGACACACAAGTCCACAAATCCTTTCCTAGCAACCACATTCTTGCCCTTTCTCTCCACTCTGCATAGTTGTCGCCATTCAACCTCTGGAACGGCACGACAAATGACTCCTGGAGCTGCTACGCCATCTTGTCCACCCCCGGGCTCCGTGTCCAGCACTGTACTGTACTCACTCAGAATAGCTGACGTTGCTCCTCTGGGTAGACTGCGGATCCCAGCCTCCAGTCCAGGGTCTTTCTGCTAGCGAGTGCATCTGTTAATTGCCGACTGCAAAACAACAGGTTTCTCCCAGCTAGCTCTTTACACCGGCTTTCTCCAAGGCTTTTACAGCTGCAATCACCTTTTATTGCTTTGGTGATTGATTAGGTTCAGGACCTCTTATCTCCCAGAACCTGTCATCCATAACCTGTGACGAATATAGGACTCCTTTGAGTTATTTATGACTCAATTAGGAGCCACTAAAAACCGCCCGGCACGCTTTCTCTAGCGCCTCTGCTCCGTAGACCCGGGCTGGCAGTGAAAACAAACAGCAGAGTCTTCTTCTTCTCACACACAGCGGAAACTTGTATAGCCGTTGGATAAAAAGCCTCTTAAGAACACACAGAGTCCAAGGTGTTCTAATAACTACTGAAGTTTATTTTACAGAGAAAACAACAAACAACCTGGTGAGCTCGCAGACATCTTGCGACCGTCTCCCAGGCAAAAACGAAACCAACTGATACACACAGAAACACTTCCAGTACATTCTGTAACATGATATCTTCCTCAGTGGTCAGGTGGACAGTACACAGTTAACTCTTTGGTTACTTGTTCCTCCTCACATTGACAACATCCTAATTGCTCTTTGGTTTTTGTGGGGTTTTTTTGGTCAGGCATGCGTTTCTTTTTCAAGCATAATAAAGACACTCAGCACTTTGTATCCCTTTGTATTTTTGAAATGAAAGTGCTCTAAACAAAGGAGGAAAAAGTACAGAGTTCTATGCAACTCCATTTCCTTCTTTCTCATGATATTTCACTCTGTAAAAGAGGGGATCATATGACAGACAATAACTAGTCACTGGAAGGAAGGAAGGATGTGTACCTGGGGCACCAGGGCGTCCTTCTTGTCCTTGTGGGCCAGGTAGGCCTGGCAGTCCTTGTAATCCTGGCAGCCCCGGAGATCCTTGGCTACCTTTATCTCCTTTGGACCCTGGCATGTCTAGCCCAGGAACACCCGGGTAGCCCCTTTCCCCTTTGATTCCTGGAGGTCCTGCAGGAATAAAGAGAAAATGATACAATGTGGCTCTTGATAATAAAATGTCCAACACAAGTAAGAACAAAAGACACATGGCTCAAAAATGTGGGTGGGGAAATCCTTGCTTTTGGAGTAATTGTGCTACCCTATCCATTTTTGTTCTCCTGCTACTATTCATGTCAGGTTACTGATGAATGTAAAGAAACTTATAATGCAACAATTATTGCAAAAGAAAAAAGTGTACAAACATCCATTATTCAAATAATAATAATGAAACAAAACTTGAATTTTCCTAAATGAAATCTTCTGTCAAATTTGAATGTATTGTTTTAGAAGAATGCTAAGACTGCAATCCTGTACACAGTTTCCTGGAAGTAAGGTCCACTGAATTTCTTTGGCGATCTTTTGTAGCCAAGTAAGATAGTCTTCCATGAACAGTGAGTTCGTAAGTGACTGTGCAGGCCAATTCTGGAGGGCTAAGGACTGCTGCAATACTGTAATTCCATGCATGTCTACTCAGACATAAGCTGCACATTGTTCAATGCGACTTACCCTTATAGGAGGAGTACATAAACGTTCTAAAATCAATCATCCTACATACAGTTTTATTCAGAGTGCTGACAAAACTCAGAAACATAAATATCCATACAGTTCCTTAAAAAGAGAATTGCACAGTGCACATCCAAATGAATGCATTTTGTTTAAATGTACGGTATATTACACTGTACATCTTACAAACATAAATGGAAATGGAACAATACAAAAGGAACAATTTACCTATTGGTCCTGGAGGACCAGATTGTCCTGGAACCCCAGGAGGGCCAGGAGGGCCTATTCCTGGTAAACCGGGGGAGCCCTGTAGACCTGGTATTCCAGAAGGACCAGGGTCACCTAAGTGGAAAGTCAAACAGTGATAGTTAACTTGGGTATTCCTAATTAGAAAGATTATTTGCCATTGACTCTTTACCCGCTGCCTTTCAGGAGAAGAAATGGTTTAGGAGTAAGCCCTACACAAATCTGGAGTAGAGTCCCTAAGGTGGTTGGATGGCACATTGTACCCCTCCTCCTGGCAACTTCTGCAGCCAAGCTGGCGCCAAACACATTGCTCTGCTTTCCTTTGGACCACAGCAGTGAGACCAAGACCTCCATACACTCAGGACCTCCATGCACACTGCCCAGGCTTGCACCCCAGGGAGGTCACTTTGGCACTGCAAACACAGCAAAAACAATGCAGGAGCTCCCGGTCTCTGCAGCCACAGCAGGTGCTCAGATTTTCCAGCAGTTTGACTTCACCCCCCGAGATGCACTCCATTGTATCTTGAGATAGATGGATGTCAACAACTCGTTGTAGAATGAATGAGTGAATTATTTATTTCATTTCCCATGAGGTATCCCAAGTGATTTACAATACTCCATATACCCTCAACGTCACTAAGGCTAAAACCTTACAAACACTTATTTGGGAGTCCCATTTAATTTAATGGAACCTACAACTGAGTCAATCTATTGTATAGAGCCAACATGGTGCTTCCATTGTTGTATTTTGAAAAATCAAATGGGAGAAAAAAGGTGCACAGACTTCCCTGAAGTGAAGAAAGAAGAAATAACAAGGGAGAGATTGAGAGTAATGTGGGAAATAAATGAGGTATAAGGCCACCCAGGTTATGTTTGGCCATAAATGTCACCTAATGTGAATTATTGATGGAGGGGGGAAACCCTGCATCATAACAATTTAGCTAGTAATGGCAAAACGCTTACCACGGGATCCTGGCTGGCCAGTCACACCTGGAAATCCTTTTTCTCCTGGTATGCCAGGCAAACCTCGATCACCTTTTGATCCGGGAAGTCCATCTCGCCCTTGTGGACCAGGAAAACCTTTAGGGCCTGGGAGACCTAATCCAGGTTCACCCTTAACATATTAGAATAATCATACATTATTAAAATGATAGCAAGCATCCCATCAACAAATAAGGACAACAGTGCAATCCAGAGAGGATTCTTACAGTGTCCTGGATCAAGTGGTGTGTAGGAAGGGCATTGGAGGCCCAGTTCCTTGCATGGTTGAGTCCAGAGAGTAGCAAGAGGAGAGTGTTCTTGTTCTGTGGGGTTCTGCAGGGCACTATTTAGTCTCTACTGCTATTTTACAGTGGCGGATGAGAGACAACAAACTGAGTCTGAATCCTGAGAAGATGGAAGCTCTGTGGGCAAGTGATTCCTGGGTCTGGAAGATAGACTAGTTGCATTCCAGATTGGATTGCACTTCTTCTTAAAGAAGAGGGACACAGCTTGTGGGGAGGTCCATCTTTGTCATCAGAGGCCCAAGTGAGCTAGGCCTACATTTACCAGCCCCATTTGGTATGCCACCTATAGATGAATCTGAATTGGGATAACCTAGCTGCTGCAGTCCAGGCATGGCTATCCATCACAATGGATTACTGCAACGTGCTCTGGATGCTCCACCTAGTGCAGAATGCAGCTGTGAGGCCGCTGATGGGGGTAAATTCCATCAGTATATTTTTGTAAACCCCTTTGAGGGTTTTCTCTCTCTTTTTACAATTAACCAGTGACCTCTGCTAAACATTTACACTAGCTGGCTATATCTTCCCGAGCCAGGTCCAAGGTTCTTGTGTAAAGTCCCAAATGAGTTGGGTTCACGATACCTTATGGCCTGACAAGAGTTATAGCTTGGCTCGATTACTGAGATAATCCAGTGGAGCACTGCTACTTGTCCCCCCTATTACAGAGGTTTGACTGAGTTCAGCTAGAAGCCGAGCATCTAGTCTAGCCATTTCTAGGCAGTGGGAAATTTCTTCCATCAAAGATTCAGCAGGCATCCTTTTTACTGACTTTCAGGTGTCTCCTTAAAACCTTTTTATGCTTATGGAGCTTTTTAAAACTTTCTTGTTTTGAATTACTATTTTGTATTATTTTTATGTTGTTTTATGTTTTATTGTCAACTCACAACTTGCACAGGGGTCATGTTCCAGTGATAGCATGTAAAGCCAAAATGGTATATAAAGGTAAAGGGACCCCTGACCATTAGGTCCAGTCATGACTGACTCTGGGGTTGCGGTGCTCATCTTGCATTATTGGCCAAGGGAGCTGGTGTACAGCTTCCAGGTCATGTGGCAATGGAACACCCAACAGTTCGTACCCCACCCCAAGCAAGGGGCCACCTGACATCTCAGAAGAGTCTCCCAGATCCAGTAAGCAAGGTGGAGAGCTTAAAAGCTCTTTTGGCACCAGGAAATAGCTTTTAAGCTTTCCATGTGTTTCATTTGTGCCAGCCAGCCATCAAGCATGTAAAGTTGAAACAGTGCAAATTAAATGCATGTAATTTACATGTATATGCCTAAAGTCAACGTGCAACATATGTGTGTGTGTGTGTGTGTGTGTGTGTGTGTGTGTGTGTGTGTATTCTTTATGAGTTAGCAGCATACAAATATAAATCAATAAATATTATTTAGGGGATCTTATAGCAAAATTCAATTCAAATGCTAATATGCCAAAAAGCAAACTACTTGGACATTTGGATCACCCCCCCCCCAAAAAAAATTATAAACCTATTCCAGGATAACTATACAAAAACTTGGTTAGACATAAAACAACAACAACAACCTTGAAACCTGGAGTAGGCTGAAGCTTTCATTTCTGGGGATTTCCACTATAAAGATAAACATCCTCCCCAAATTAACATTTTTATTTCAAATGATCCCAATACTGGGTAAAGCAGGCTGCCTCAAGACATGGCGAAAGGATATCTCCAAGTTTTTTATGGGAAGGGAGAAGACCCAGAATCAAACACCTAATTTTAATTGATATAAAGGACATAGGAGCTTTCCCCTAACTGATCTGAAATTATACTATGAGGCAGCCTGCTTCACTTGGTTAAAGGAGTGGTGTACTTTGCAAGACCCAGATCTCCTAGACTCAGAGGGTTTTGGTAATCAATGGGGATGGCATGCATACCTAATTTACGGGAGAGCCAAAATATATAGAAATTGTACGAATCATATGATCAGGAAATTGTTATTTGCAGTTTGGGAGAAATACAAAAATTTGTTAGAACCCACAGTCCCGTGGTGGACATCTCCTATAGAAGCCTCTGCAGTGAAAAGGAGAAATACTCAGGAAATCTGGCCTACATATAAAATACTCTTAAAGGAAGAAGACAACCAAATAAAACTAAAAAGCTTTGAGGAACTAAGAGAGTATATTTCCAATTGGTTCCAATACCATCAAATATTTGAGAAATTTAAACAAAAAGGTTTTGTTTATCAAGTTTAAATGTCAAACTTCAAGATTTGAATCTGAGCTAGTAAATTCCAAAAGCAAAGCCCTCTCTAAAATGTAAGGACTCCTCCTTGACTGGGAAGTCAAGGAGGAGGAGGTTACAGTGGCCATGGTCAAGTGGTTGCAAGACTTCGGGTATGCAATAACTATGTCCCAATGGGAATTTTTTGGAAAAATAATCGGAAGTTCACAGCTTGTTATATCCTAAGAGAGTTTTTTTAAAACAAAAAATGCAACATTGATGGTGTTTAATACCCTGGAAACTTTCTAAGATGTATAAAAGTGTCCCAAGCGATTGCTGGAGATGTGGAGAAAAACCAGGCACTTTTTACCACATGTGGTGGCAATGCAAATAAAATTAAGGCATTTTGGGAAGACAACCACTTAGAATTGGAAAGAATGTTAAAAATCTCCTTCGACAGAAAACCAGAAGCTTATCTTCTGGGAATTACAGATTTGGACATTCCTTTAAAAAAAAGATATCTTTTTATTTGCCACGGTTGCAGCAAGAGTTCTAATTGCTACAAATTGGAAATCTGATAAACTTCCATCTACACAAGAATGGATCCAAAAATTGACTGAATATGCAGAACTAGATAGCTTATCTGAAAAAATAAAGAATAAACCAAAACAGACATTTGTATCAAAATAGGAAGTCTTTAAAATATATTTGAAAAATGTTTACAGTAGCTTGAATTCTGTTGCAGCATTTGACTAATTTCAGTAGTAGCCTTAAAAATGATGTGAGACCTAAGACAAATTAAGAATTAGTTAAAATATGATGATAGTTTGTATCGGCAGCAAGTTATGTGTAATTGAATTAAGAAGTAGGTGGGAGGTCGGGCTTATAGTTAAAATATTATTTTTCGCTTTAACGTTTTGTGTTTTTTAGTTCTTTTATTACGATTTCTACTTGTTTTTCGTTTGGTAACGGTGTAACTGGTGTTGTATTTTTTGTGTATTAATTAAAAAATTCAAATGCTAATGATAAATACAGTGGTACCTCAGGTTAAGTACTTAATTGGTTCCGGAAGTCTGTACTTAACCTGAAGTGAACTTAACCTGAAGAGAACTTTCCCATTGAAAGTAATGGAAAGTGGATTAATCCGTTCCAGACGGGTCCGTGGAGTACTTAACCTGAAGTGTACTTAACCTGAAGCATACTTAACCCAAGGTATGACTGTATGTCTAATAAGCTAAAAAGTAAAAACAAAAACAAAAAAAACTGTCCACCATCTTTCTGCCATTCCCAAATCACTCGTTAATCTACTGTGAAGTTGTAGAATAATCACGAACTTTGTAATATCACAGAACCAAGGTGCCAGCAGAAGAAATTTCTCATACAATTTTGTGAGGGAGATGAAGAATTGATTTGGAAGGAATAAACATTTCCCATAGGACCTAGGGTGGGAGAAGATGCATCATGTCAGCAGAAGAGGCTAATGGAGATAGCAAGAAAGGTTCAGAAATTACTGGTAAACAGAAAAAATTGAGAAGAAGTTCCACCACTAAGGAAGTTCAGGGGTGGTAGCCCAGGAGATGGCATTATTCACGGGAGCCCCTAAGCTGCGGAACTTCCTCCCTAGAGATGTGTGTCTGGCACCTTCCTTATGTAGCTTTTGACATGTGGTAATAGTCATCTCCTTCCTCTCACCTTTGGCACTCTACTGTCAGGGTTGCGCCAGGCGAGCAGGAGTGGTGGCAAGCCCCCCTAGGCGAAGCAGCAACCACGGAAGAGTCTGGGGGAATGGAGGAATTCATACCTGGAGAAGACTGGTGGCGGCACTCCTCAGAAGAGGAAGAATCAGATAGGGAAGAGGGAAGACCAGAGCAGGAGGAGGAAGGAGTTGAGGCGGAATCAGGCCCTTGTGAGGAGAGGAGCCGGTGGGCCCCCTCCCCTCCTCCCTTCTCAGCTGTAGAGCGTAGAACTGAGAAACGGAGGGTACAGGTGAAGGCAGCTGCAGCTCGTAAAAGTCGTGGTGATGAGCTGGCTACTTAAGGAAGG
Source organism: Zootoca vivipara (assembly GCF_963506605.1). Classification (NCBI taxonomy): domain Eukaryota; kingdom Metazoa; phylum Chordata; class Lepidosauria; order Squamata; family Lacertidae; genus Zootoca; species Zootoca vivipara. The sequence goes on along the minus strand of NC_083278.1, from coordinate 4,955,561 downwards.
CTGGCTGCCCCCTTCGCCAGCACCTGCAACTGCTGTGCTGAAGTGTGTGGTTGTCCTTGATCATCCTGTTCCTGATTCCAGTGTTCCTGACCTGTTAGCGCCCTAACATCCATGTGTGTGTGAACTCATCCTATTCTCTTGACTTAAAGTTGTCATAATTGATTTTAATATTGTATTTTAAAAAATTGTTTTAACCCGCCCTTGGATCTCATGGTGAAGAGTGGGTAAGAAATCAAATAAATCTAGCCCCAAAGTCCCTGCCAAAAAAGAAAAAGGAAAAATACAATTGTGCATGAAATGGAATTGGATTCTTAAGAGCTCCAACTTTGCCCAAATGAGACAGAGCTGGTGTCAGGTGAGAGCCCCACCATCTGGAGAAACACAAAGCATGCCTGAATAATCCAGGAGAGGTTGTCAAGCCATGCATCAGCAGTGCCTCCCTGGATGGCCAACGTCTGAACCTCCATGACTGCAAGTACCTGCAGCTATTGGTAGAAGTTAGATGAAGCTCTTAACAAATACCTTTTGTCCGTGTGACCCTTGTGCACCTGGTAACCCTGGAGAACCGGATTCTCCCTTTTCTCCAGTTACACCTGGTGGGCCGGACTGACCAGGAAAACCTACAAAATCAAAGACATGATAATATGACTCAATACGCAGTTAAGTTAGAAATCCAGTTTTTAAAAATACAGGGAATTTAAAGCAGTAATTTAATCTGTTTTAGTATTTTAACTTGTATGTTTTAAAGTAGGGTTGTAAATATTTATTGCTTTTACTGTTTTATCTTTTGCAAACCACTTCAAGTTGTTGTTGTTTTATAATCAAGCAGTGTATAAATTCTATTAAATAAATACTAAAACAGAGAGGGTGCTTGGTATCTGACGGAGTACCTACTGCTTCTACATCAACCTGCTCATTTTTAAAGACAGGGGCGGGGAACCTTCCCCCCCCCCTGCCTAGAAGAGCAGTCTGCCAGGGCTGCATACTATCGGAGGGTGCGACCCAAGCTAACCCACACTCTTTGGCTGCATTCACACATCACAATAATGGACCAATGTCTTGCCTTGGTAATGGACTGGATGAGAGCCAACAAACTGAAGTTCAATCCAGATAAGACAGAGGCACTGTTAGTGGGTGCTTCCCCAGACCAGATTGCTGGGAGGTGATGTGCTCTTGAGGGGGTTACACTCCCTCTGAAGGAGCAGGTAGGTAGCTTGGAGGTACTCCTGGATCCTCTGCTGTTGCTTGAGGCTCAGGTGGCCACAGTGGCATGTTGTGCCTTCTATCAGCTTCAGCTGGTGGCCCAGCTGCACCCCTATCTGAACAGGGGTAGCCTAAATTCTGTTGTCTAGGCTTTGATAACCTTTAGGCTGGATTACTGCAATGTGTTATACATGGGGCTGCCACTAACAATAGTTCAGAAACTTCAGCTGGAGCAGAACTTGGATGCCAGGATTGGTCACCATGGCAAGGCAGTTTGGCTCAACTGCACTGGCTGCCAATTAGCTTCTGGGCCCAATCAAAGTGTTGGTTTTGACCTATAAAGCCTGAAATGGCTCAGGACCACAATACCTCAAGGACCACTTCTCTCCATATAAATAGATCTGGACTCTGTGTTCATCATCTGAGGCCCCCTTTTGTGTGCCTCCTCCACATGAGGTCCAGAGCGTGGCAACACAAGAACAGGTCTTTTCTGCAGTGGCTCCCTGTTTCTGGAATGCTCTCCCCAGGGAGATTCATCAGGTGCCTTCCTTATATATCACCGATGCCTCTCCCACTATAAAAACTGAGACAATGGCCTTTCCTGTCAAAGGAACAACAAGCATTGCATCACTCTTGCTTCACTGGGTGGCTGCAACAGTGGTAGACACATTAGCTAAGATCACTGAGAACTGATTGGGAGAAGAAAGGAGCTTTGCTGGCAAAGCTGATCTCTTTCCTTCAATTCTATGCAGATACTGTGACCTGAGCCACTTCTTTCTCCTGTTCAACAAAGACTGTTGGCTTTCATACAAACGGGGGAAACAAACACTTCTGACAGGGAGACTGAGCAGCAAGCTTTGCTGCAACACAATCCTGACAGTCCCAGTTGCAATGCACTGCAAGGAAAAAATCCTCGTGCTGGCAAAAAAGGGGCCAAATATAAACCCAGGAGAAAAAACAGGGACAAATAGTAGGAAACTTTTCTCTTTTCTTTTCTACAATGGGAAACAGGGAAGGGCTCTCCTCTCCTGTTCCTAAACCCCCTCTACTTATTATTATTACGCAGGACAACAGACAGAGACAACAACTACTGGCAGAGGATTTGAAGCAACCAAAACAATCAGAAACCACTCTAAAAAGTGAAAAAGGATTAAGTTCTGCAGAGAATAGGAGACCCAACCTATACAATCAGAGGCAGGGAAGATCTGGAGAGCAGGATGGCTCCTCCCCCTGGAAGAGGAGGCAATCCTTTTCAGGGGACCCTGCCTACCCAAACCCTCCAGTTGGAGGAGCCATCCACTCTTGCAAATCCACCAACTTCTGAGGGAGTCGGTTACACTGTCTGACAGTTCTTACCATCAAAAAGTTCTTCCTAACGTTTAGTTGGGATCTCATTTCTTATGACTTGAATCCATTGGTTTGTGTCCTGGAACAGGAGAAAATAAGCTTGCTCCCTCTTCCATGTGACAGCCCTAAAGATGTTTGAAGATGGCTATCATATTTCCTCTCAGTCTCCTCTATTCCAGGCTAAACTCCCTCAAGTTCCTCATAAGGCTTGGTTTCCAGAATCTTGATCATTGTTCATAAAAAAGAGGGGGGGGGGATGAGATTTGTCTGGCATGACTTGTTTTTGAAAAATCCATGCTGGGTCTTAGTAATCACAGCATCCTTTTCTAGGACCTTTCCTGGTATCAATAAGCTCACCAGTCAGTAATCACTTAGGTTTTCTGTTTTCCTCTTTTTGAATATGGGGACATCATTTGCCCACCTCTGATCTGCAGAGGCCTCACCTTGTTCTCCAAGAATTCTCAAAGATTACAGACAGAGGCCCTGAGGTTAAATCTGCAAGTTCTTTTAGTACCCTTAGATGCAGTTCATCAGGCCATGGAGACTTGAATTTGTTTAAAGTACCTACGTGTTCCTTTACCACCTCTTTTCCTATCTCCGGCTACAGTTCCATCCCCACATCATTTATTCTGTTATTATTTGTTCCAGAACAACAGTTTTAGTCTTCTACCTTTCCCTACATAGCAGGATTTCCTAGATTTACACCACTCTCAAGAAGCAGAGGTGCTCTCCAGTTGTTAAACGGCCAACCATGTTTTACTACAAATAACATTTTACATTATTTAATTTTTATTTTATTATTTATAGGCTTCCTATCGGATTACGCCTTCTCTTACAACCACAAAATAAAGCATAACATACCTGGGAGCCCTGGTGAGCCAGGAAACCCTATTCCTGGTGGACCTGTCTGGCCTTTTTCACCAGGCAGGCCAGGCCTTCCTGGGATCCCTGGATCTCCCTTGTCACCTGTGCATTTAAAAACAAAATGACCCATGTTTAGTTCTAACCAGTGCTTTTTTGGGGGGGAGGGTACGCAGGGGTATGGATACCCCTGAACATTTTGTGAATCTTTGTACTTTTGTCCATTTACTATATTTATTTCCCCCAATTTGAGCTATAAAATTGTGATTTTCTTGAGTCAACATGAGAGTACCCCTAAACACATTTTAAGAAGAAAAAGTACTGGTTCTAACACAAACAAGAGAATTTGGGTGGAACGGGAGAGCTACAGAACAATTCCCCACATTAATATGAGATAAACTACCTTGGATGCCCTGAATTCCAGGGGGGCCAGGAATACCAGCTGCTCCTGGAGAACCAGGCAGAGAAATGACACGCCCAGCTTCACCTTTGGGTCCTTGTAATGCATGAAAAAGATACATGCTTGTTAATTTGCTATGTTATCACTCAGTTGCTTTTCATAATAAGTACCAGTAACTTTATCTCAAGAATATACTCTCCTACATTTAATGGATGAAAGAGGAAGAAGAGAAGAGTAACTCAGGTTGAAATCCTAAACATACATACCGGTACTAGGAAGTAAGCCCCACTAAACACAGCAAGACTTATTTCTGGACAAACATGAATAGGACACCCAGCTAAGAATAACATTTTACCATATTGTTACACTATTACTAGCACATAGTCATTTTGATTATTTTCCCAAATAAGCTTTCTGGCATTTTACGTTGGTTCTTTCCCCCCAAGAACACCAGCAAATAATGTTTTAAGTTGCTTCCCTATATATAAAGCTGAAAATATTATAACACCTACACATGAATAGAAGTTGTGAGAAATAGACTATTTTTTTTAACCTGTGCATTTTTGTTCTCTGCGGTGCTACCAAGGCTTTCCTTAACCTGGGGGTGGTCCCTCCCTCTGGAGGACACAAGATCACTTGCTCAAATTCTTCTCCAATGGGAGAGACCACCTTGTCTGGTTTGTGGCAGCTGCTATGAAGAAGTGGTTACACTCTGAGAGAAAAAATAATGTTTAAAATTTAAACTTAGTTATAAACATTGCTGGGAGGGGAAGTTTTAACTGTGTGAAGAGATAAATAATAGCTCGCTTCTGACCGAAACAAAGAACAGTCTTCAATGGCCAGATCAGAGGGCAGCTAGAGCAAGAAGTGGCACTGAGAGACTCTGCTCTACATGGCATACGTCAAGGGAAGTCCTCTAGGAGAATAAAAGTGTAAAGAGCCTATTAGCTGTGCAAAGGGGTAAGAACTAGAGAAATAATATAGCTACTTCTCTGAAGCAACAGTCTCAGTCTGAAAGCAATAACATCATTTAAAAAAAGCAAAATTCAAGTAAGAGTAACCTATTTTTATTTTTTCCAAGTCTTTTTTTGAATTAGATTTTTATTTAACTTTTTCATAATACAATAAAATAGAAGCAAAAAAAATACAAATAAGGATAAATAAAATACGGAGTCTTCTCTAAAAGTAATTCTTATCCCCACAGAAGAAAGTAAGTAGCTCCTCGCAGCTCTCACATGGGCTCTTTCCTTTCTCCTCCCAGCCTCTCAACTGGGAGACCAACATTTTCCTGTCTCTCACCCAGGGTCCTCCATCAATCATTTCCCACCCTCATGAGTCAGGGGCGTAGCAAGGGGGCATAGGGGGCGCTGTGCCCCGGGTTCCACTCTGGGGGGGGGTGACACTTGGCACCCCCTACGAGCGAGCAGCCAGCCGCCGCCCGGTAAAAAACCTCGCTCGGCGGCTGGCTGTTCGCTCACTTGCTCAGCGCACGCTTTGCTTCTTTAAGCAGGGGGCCCTTTCTTCTTGGTTCCTGCTGCTGGGCAGAGCCAGAAGCAAAGCCACGCCGGCCAAGCAGCTCAGTGTGCAAGCTGGCTGCAGTGTCGAGCAGTGTCTTTTTACCGGGAGGCTGGCGGCCTGGGACGGCACGCTGGGTGACAGGTTCGCTCCTGGGAATGGAGGACTGGTGGCCGGTGATTGATTCTCTGTCTCTTCGCAGCTCTCGCTGCTCCCTTTACCCTCTGCAGCTCCTGCCGGGAGATGGTTCACAGCTTTGTTTCCCCTGATATTGGCACTTTAAATAATCAAACCATTGGAACAAAATAAAAAGAATCCTTCCAGTAGCACCTTAAAGGCCAACCAAGTTTGTCATAGGTATGAGCTTTTGTGTGCATGCACACTTCGTCAGATACACTGAAACAGAAGTCACCAGACCCTTATATATAGTGAGAGGGTGGGGAGGGGTATTACTCAGAAGGGTGGTGGGAATGGGTGATAGACTGATAGGTGTGGAAACTCGTTGATGACTGTTAACGACTGCAATTGGTCTTACAGGGAAAAGCAAGGGGTGAGATGGCTAAAGACAGCTTTATCATGAGATAAGAATCCAATGTCTTTATTCAGACCAGGTCTCCCTATGGTCAACTTCTCCAGTCTATTTCTGAAATTCTTTTGTAATAAGACAGCTGCTTTGAGATCTTGTATAGAATGTCCTGGGAGATTGAAGTGTTCTCCTACTGGTTTCTCTGTCTTGTGATTCCTGATGTCAGAATTATGTCCATTTATCCTTTGGCGTAGGGTTTGGCCTGTTTGTCCAATATGGAGAGCTGAAGGGCACTGTTGGCATTTGACGGCATACACAATGTTAGAAGATGAGCAATTAAATATTCCTGAAATGGTATGTTGGATGTTGTTGGGGCCAGGAATGGTGTTGTCAGGGTGCATGTGGCAGCAAAGTTGGCATCTGGGTTTATTACAGGCTCTGGTACCAGTGTCCATGTTAAGTCTGGTGGTGGTATTATTGTGGGTGAGGAGGTGTTTAAGAGTGAGTGAGTGAGAAGAAAGATATTTCCCCTCTGCTTCTCTGCTGAGACTCTCACTATCGAGGAGAAAGGGCAGAAATGCGCTTGGATCGCTCTCTCTCGCTCTCCCTCCCCCTGCTCTCTCCATTTCTATGAAGGCTGCAGACCCTGAGTGCATTTACTTTGACGATTCAGGCTGCATTCCTTCAAAACTCCTTTACCAGGGAATAAGCCCCGCTTGATTTCAGTGGGCTTTGCTCCCGAATAGACACGACGAAGGAGGATTGCGGTCTGAATCCTGGATCATCTGCCCATCCTAATCGCTTCCGAAGCTGAGTGGGGGAGGAGGCTGTGTGTGCAAGCGGGAAAGTGAGAGTGCCGGAACGACACTTTCGTTCCCACTTTCATTGGGCGCTTTCCACAAACGTGGGTTTGGAATGCTGCTCCTGTGACATCCCGCGTGTTTGCTCTTCCCCAAAGTGGTGGGGTTAAACCACTGGTTAAGCGAGTCGAGCGGCTGAATGCCAGAGCAATAGCAAAGTAAAGATTCCCAACATCTAGAAATCTCCACACACACCCCCCCCGCAAGGGGGACTCTTTCCGCGGCTCAGCACCCCGCCCTCCTCTGCCCTCTCCGGTGCCTGTCCCCACGGTCGTGGGGGGTCTGGGTGGGGTGCGCACTCTGCTCGTGCTCAAGGGCAGTGCAGTCCAGCCTGTATGCCATAGTTTATCTGCTGTGTGTCTAAATCGGTGCATTTGTCTGTTCTGAGTGTCACAGGATGGGTTCTAGGATTGTTTATGGAGGTGTAATTCTAAAGTGTCTTCTGGCACCTTCTCCCTATCCTCTTTCAACACACTGCATAATTTTGTGCATTTTATCGTGTCTTCCTCCCTCATCTATTTTTCAAATTTGAAGAGCCCCAAAAGTTGTAGGGGAGTTGTTCTAACCCCTAGTCACTATGGTTGCCTTTTTCTGCACCCTTTTCTAGCTATGAAATATATTTTTTGAAATGTGTGAATCAGAATTGTATATAATATTCCAAACGTGGTTGCACCATAAACTTGTATAAAGGCAGTACAATATTGGCAGTTTTATTTTGATCTCTAATACAGAATCCACCTCTTTCGCAACTGTTACACACCAGCTCAACATTTTAACTGAGCTCCCCACCACAACCTCAGTACCCTTTTTCTGGTCAGTCATCACTAGCTCACCATTGGTGTGTATAATTTTTGTGGGTTTTAATTTTTTGCCTTACTATGCATCAGTTTACACTTAAACGGAACTGCATTTGACATTGCCCTGTTTGGAGAAAGACCTCTTTGTGATCCCTTTTTCTTTTTACCACCCTGAATAATTTGAGTCCAGGTCATTATGAAAAAGCACAAAATGGATCCTTGAGGGAGCCTCACTTCTTACATACATCTGTTGTGAGAACTATCCATTTACGTAGTCTACTTGCTGCTTCCTTTTTTTTTTAACCATTCAGTGATCTATCAGATTATATGTCCTATTATCACCTCTAAGTTTAATCAGGAGCCTTTGGTAACGAAGCTTTTGAATGGCAGATTTAAAAAAAACACATTTGGAATATAAAATAATCCATGTTTTGTTGGAATATGTTGCATTGTCTGATAATTGGATTAAATTTTATATAAAAGCTACACCATAAATATAGCCTTCTGCCCAACATCCTCAGTTAAGTAAGACAGGTGCTTACAGAAAGATGGAATCAATATGAGCTTCATATTATAGAATTTGATCAGGATTACAGTTACATATGTGAAGCACATGGAAAAATCAATAAGTAGATAAATAGGTACCGCTCCGGTGGGAAGGTAAACAGCGTTTCCGTGCGCTCCTCTGGTTTCGCCAGAAGCAGCTTAGTCATGCTGGCCACATGACACGGAAGCTGTACGCCAGCTCCCTCAGCCAATAAAGCGAGATGAGCGCCACAACCCCAGAGTCATCTGCGAATGGACCTAATCGTCAGGGGTCCCTTTACCTTTAAACATTATTTGGGGATTTAATTTTGGCTCTTCGCTATGTATCACTTGAACAAATAGGCCTGTGGTAGCAGAGGGATTTGAGCTTAAAATTTTATTTCATATAAAGTTATATAATACTGTGTGGACTTCACCCATTCTGTCTTTCCAGATTATATTTATAATTGCTATTTCTCAACAGATGCACCGTAATTTTATGCTTAGAAAGTGCTTTAGGGTAGTTTTTGTCAGGGTTGAGAAAACATCAGAGTAAATCTTAATGCTTTCATAAAGAACAGCCTTCGTACTAGACTAGAGGGAGAGGGATGGAGGAGGAGCCAGGCTGCAAGCTTATGCACACTTGCAAATCACACACCCTTTTGCCCACGCAGACAAAACAGCTCTGGCCTTTTAATTCGACATGATCAGCAGCAGAAAAATACAGTGCAACATTTTCTGTACAAAGAGCTTTTAACGGTATCGTATTTTTCCTTCTTTTAATAATTTCAATTGGGGGGGTTGACAAAAAAATATATTAAACCACAGAGCCTAGGGCTTGCCGAGCAGAAGGTCGGCGGTTCGAATCCCCACGATGGGGTGAGCTCCTGTTGCTTGGTCCCAGCTCCTGCCAACCTAGCAGTTTGAAAGCACGTCAAAGTGTCTCAGAATCATTCATTTCTATTTCCCAAGCAAAGTCCAATTGGTAAATGTCAATCACATTTTTTCTTTTCACTTTATCTCCATTAATTCCTGCCACCATTACCATACTCAGTGATAATAAATTCTCCCATCCATGTCCATTTAAAAATCTCTCCACTGTGGTCACATATTGGGCTAATATTCCATATTTTTTATTATTGTACATCCTTCAGTTCATGCCCAGTTTTGTATGCTCAAATTCCATTTCTTCTTGTATTTCCATTTCCTGTTGTATTTATGATAATATCCTGATCTCCTCTTCTAGGACCTTCCATTTTCATTTTTTCCAATCTTTTCCCCATAAATTTAGTACCATCATTCTCTGAATTTGCTCCAAATCGTATGCAAAATAAATTCTTTCTGCTAGAACTGAAAGACTGATGTTTTCCCAAAGTTTTTTTTTATCTCAACTCCATCAATGTAATATCCAGATAATTCTCCTTTCATCATTTGTGATATTATCTCCTCCTCCTCCAAATCCTTGTATGGAAGGCATTTCCATTTCAGTATCTGTTTTCTTGAATTAAGCTATTCCATGCCAATTGTTAAGTAGTCCAGTTGGCAGAACATGAGCCTCTTAATCTCAGGATTTTTGGTTCAAGCCCCACATTGGGCAAGATTCCTGCATTGCAGGGAGTTGCATTAGATGACCCTTGTGGTCCCTTCCAAGTCTACAATTCCATGATTCTGTGATCATCCAGTCCTTCCAGCTTTTCATTGATTTGGTCTGAAGCCTCTAGGTAGCCTCCATTTCCATTTTCCATTTCATATATCTGTGATTCATTTTCTTTCCCCCTTTCAACAACTCTTTTTTGAGAATGCAGGACCTCACTTCTCCTTGCCTGTTCACATACTGGTACCTTGTACACTGTTTTGTGGTTTCAGAAGGACTCCATGGGATGGTACCTTATACTGAGTCAGACTATTCGTCCATCTAGCTCAGAATAGTCTACACTGATTGGCAGAGGCTCCCCAGGATTTTAGGCAGGGTTTTATTCCAGCCCTCCCTGCAGATGCCAGGCATTGAAAGTAGTCATAGAAGGCTACAATTCATCACCATGGGAGTTGTCTTGTAGTGTCCCACAGGGGTCCAGGTTGTTCCACATGCTATTTAACATATATACAAAGCCACTGAAAATATTCACCAGGAGATCTGAAGTGCCATCAATATGCAGATGACACGCAGATAGAAATGACTGTCCATGGAGACAATTTGGAAACTTCAATTGGTTCAAAATGCACCAGTCAGGTGCCATTTAGATCTAACATAACCCAAACAGCTTCACTGGTTTTCAGTTTCTTTCCAGGCCCAATTCAAGATGTTTATGTTGGGGTTTAAAGCCCTAAATGACTTAGGCCCCAAACACTTGGAAGACCACCCCCTTCACTTCAGCCACCCTCAAGTGGTAAGGAAAGCAGAAGAGCCCTCTTCTTAGCTCCTCCAACCTCAGAAGCTTGAGGGCTGGTTGCTTAGGAGAGACTCTAAGTTGTGCAGCTCTCTCCCCAGAGATACACCTGTCACCTTCATTATACAGCTTTCTGCCAATGCTCTTTACCCTGGCATCTGACACCTGAGATATATATTTTAAGGACACCTTGTTTTTCTGATTGTAAGTGGCTTTAAACTGTTTTTAACATTGTGTCTTAATTGTTGCAATCTGTCCCAAGAAGCAAGGATGAAGTGGGTATAAAATAAATAATACAGTGATACCTCGCAAGACCAAATTAATTCGTTCCACGAGTTGTTTTGTGTTGCGATAATTTTGTCTTTCCAAATTTAATCAATGTGTTCCTATGGGGAAAACAAAGTGCAAAAAAAGGCGCCGACTCACCCGCCATGGCCGTTCTGGAAGTTTTTAAGGCTCTGGGGAGGGGGAAGCAGGAGGAGGGCCAGAGAGAGGCTCCCTCCCTCCTTCCCCAACAGCCGGACCCTCGCACCCAGACAGACAGCCCATTCGCGCGCAGGCAGGCTAAAGGTGAGTGAGGGGGGATCTGGCTGCTGTGGAAGCCGGGCGATAGCGGGCGGCGGAAGCACGAGGCGGCCAGGCTCTGGGCGATGGCGGTGGCGGAAGCGCAAGGCGGCAGGACTTTCGTCTTGCAAAGTTTTCTATGGCATGGCCATAGAAAACGTCGTCTTCCGAGTCTGCCAAAAAAATTCATCGTCTTGCGATTTTTCCATGCCACGAGGCTTTCTTCTAGCGAGGTACCACTGTAGTTGTACAGGAAACTATCAGACACTCTTACTCTTAAATGTAAAAATCAAAAGGTAGCACTTTTAGAATTGGTTGTGAAATAATGGAAAAACCTCAGCCCTTGCTTTCCCCCCCCAGGACTAATTGCAGTCATCAGCAGTCATTAACAGCCATCTACAGGTTTACCACTCCCATCAGCCCATCACCCATTCCCACCCACCCCCACCACCCTCTGTATATATATAAGGGTCTGACACTTCTGTTTCAAGTGTATCTGAAGAAGTGTGCATGCACACGAAAGCTCATACCAAAATAAAAACTTAGTTGGTCTTTAAGGTGCTACTGAAGGAATTTTTTTATTTTGCTTCGACTCAGACCAACACGGCTACCTACCTGTAACTGGAAAAATTGTGTTAGAATGATTTAAGATGATAAAGGAAAATTGCCTAATTTAGATTTAATAAATGGACCCAATGTGGGGGGAATCGAGGAAGTCCACAATGTCAAGTTAATGTAAGGATTGATATGTTTTTTTCTTTCTTTTTCTTTTTTTCATTATGTTTTATGTTTTATTTTTGCTTTTTTGTGTTTAGTTTTTGTGTTGAAATGTTTGAAAATCAATAAATATTATTTGGGGGGGAAAGAGATGGTTGGACAATGTTCTAAGCTACGAACATGAGTTTGACCAAACTGTGGGAGGCAGTGGAAGACAGGAGTGCCTGGCGTGCTCTGGTCCATGGGGTCACGAAGAGTCGGACACGACTAAACGACTAAACAGCAACAACAACCATCAGTTTTGTTACCTGGAAATCCTGGTGTGCCGGGAATCCCTGAAAGACCTTTGTCCCCTTTATCACCAGGTGGCCCAGACGGCCCAATCCCTGGGGAACCAGGAAAACCTCTGTCTCCACGGGGTCCTGGAAAACCACTTATTCCTGGGAGGCCACGCTCTCCTTTTAACCCAATTGTTCCCTGGTTTTAAGAAAACAAGAAAACAATAACCTCTTTGCCTTACACATCAAAGGGTAAGATTTTATTTTATGATATTGCATTAGTTTAACCAAGGTAGCTGGATTAACCATTACTATAAACAAGCTCCAGCCACACTGGATTATGAATAAATGTTTTCCAATGTGCATAAATTCTGTTCCTGAAAGGGGATCATTTAAAATTACTTGCTGCTCAGAATATAGTTGCCCCTCATTACAAGACAAAAGCAACTAGGTTTCCAGTAGGGATGTGGCTGAGACCCATTTTGTTATGCTTGGAAAAGAGTGAGGTTGAAAGGGTGGGATGGATTTAGATTGCCTTGGAAACAAGCTAAGGTATCCACAGACTTTTTAGGAAGAAAGTAACAGCTTGTTTTCAAGATGATGCAACATAATCCAAAGTGCAGGTTGAGAGCTCAGCCACCACCAGTCTACAGATGTGGGTATATTTAGAATATTTGTAGCTATTCTTCATTTAAAAGGGATCATATGTAGGATGTAAAGCCAACACTGTGCCCTCCAGATGTTGTTGGACTACAACATTCATCATCGCTGCCACTGTCCTGTTGGCTGGAGCTGATGGGAAGTTCAACCATATCTATGGAGCCCTATGTTGGCTACCCCTGATGTACAGCCCCATTTACAGGTGTCAGGGACTGCTTGGATGAGGAAGAGTGGTGGAAGCTTCCCACTCAAGAGACCCCCAGAGGAGGGCACAAGTTGGGAGGTACTAGAAGCAGGAAGCTTGAGGGATCATGAAGAGGCAGAAGCAGGCAAATGGCCCAGAACAGGGCAGAATGATGAGGCTTCCAGTTTGGATGCAGGTTGCAACAGAGACAACAGAGGGGAGCCAGGTCCTACATCTCTCCATCCTGACAGCTCCTCTGCTGACAGCTCTCCGGCCCCACTTACCCCTAGGATGTTACATGTTGCCGAGCAACGAGCCAGACAGGCATAGAGAGAGGCTCCTGGGGCTCGCTGTAGAGGAAAATTACAGGGAAAGAGCCCTAACTCAGAAGGCTCGAGAGCGAAGGAGGGGCTGCATGCCGGTTCGAGCAACTTCTTAATTAGGGGAGTTTGTGTTTATGAGCCTCCTTGTATTTTTCCTTTCCTTAACACAGAAACTAACTGCCAGGTAGCCCTGCGTCTCCCTCTCTGACCTGCTCTTCCTGTCAGCCCTTGGACAACCAACCGGTTATGCAGTTTGCCATAAACTCATCAAACCTACATCTTTTGTGGTAATGAGTGACAAAGGTTTGGCTGTCACAGAATGTCGCAGACTGGGTGAAAGTGTGACATCAGGGCCATTGCACAATAGATACATGTAGTAATAAAATAAGAAGAACAAAGTGTCAGACCCATTCTTGAAAATATCAACATGGGAAAAAAGTAAACTCAGGTTAACATTGATGTTTAAACACAGTAAGTGCACCAAAAACGTTGAGAGCTGCCTAGTCTACTTCCAAGCAGGTATTGTTGCAGGTATTCTGCATTGCATGCAGAAATATTGTAATGGGATTTATCTGCAAGAGCGTTCCAGTGAATGAGAACTGTAACATGGAGTGTTGCTATCAGATGTGTGTAAGAAAGATAGGGTGAATGTGCAGACCTCTTGTGACAGTAATACCCTACAGTTAATATAGTAGACAGTAGAATGGACAAACACAGACATACACCTACCGATGCACCTTTAAGACCTGGGGCACCTGGCAGGCCATCCCGCCCTGGGCTTCCTTCTCTTCCAGGAACACCTGGAGGTCCAGGGTATCCTGGATCTCCTTTATCACCTTTTAAATCGGAGTCAAAAAAAACATCTCCAGGTTCCCCTTTTGCTCCTGGGCTTCCTGCCAGTCCAGGTACACCTGGAGGTCCCTGAAATAACATTATAGCATCATTAAATACCTAATAAAATATACAGTACTTTAATAAATCAGGGAAAAAAACCTAAACCACCCCAGGTTTTAGTGCAAGATATTCAGGTGACAAATAATGAAATGCCTAGATTGCTCATATTCTGTTTTTCTGTGTGCATTGCTATGAAATAGACCTTTAAATTTCTGGAGAACCATGAGAATCCTGAGTTCCGGCAGGAATTGGAAAGGACGTCCCCTGGATGCCTCTCCACTCGATGATCCTGGATACTCCTCCCCCTCCCTCTCTTGGTTCTCTGATGCTGCCAGAGCCCTGGCCCTCCGTCTTTCTGAGCCGTTCCCTCTCTTCCCCCTCCTCACTGCTGTCCACCTCATTGCTGGAGCTGCATCGTAAGGGATACGGAAGGGTCGTTCCCTGTACGACCCTTCCGTTACAGCAACTTTCCCCGAGTGTAAAAATACAACAACCACAGATTAAAGAAAAATCTGTTGCCCTTTCATAACATTCACAATCAGCTGCCAGAAGCAAATGTAACAGCCAGCCATTTAAATAAGGTCCAAAGTAGGCCTAAAAAACATTTTGCTAAATATCCTTTCTGTAATTTCCATCACAATTATTTAAGCATGAATACCATAACTGAAAAGACATGCACATGAAAGTAAAAAATACTGTTCTCCTAAGACATGATGTGACAAGAGAGACTGTTCTTACTTACTATGAGTGGGATTTATTATACCCAAGGACACGGCCATCAGAGAAGAATGGGAAAACAGCTCCACCATGTGGCTAATGGGCAAAATTATAAGCTAAAGTAAAAAAAATTAGTCAACTCCTCCCTGTTTGATCTGGATCTAGTCATTTTTTTTAATGACAAGACAGAAGCAAGAGAGCTTATACTACAACTGACATGAATGAGCATAATTAGGAAAAAACCATGAATGCCTCTTTGAGGACTCCTGGAAAGAGGACTCAGAGACTGGAGACACAGAGTGAAGAGAATAGATAGGTCTGCAAAGCAACAGCAAGTAGGTCTGGGTGGGGTTTGATGGCAGTATCCATGGGTGTAAGAAATCCTGTTCAAGGTAAGCCAGAATGATCTCTTCTCTTTATCCCTGTAGAACTGTGATCGGAGAATGGGACACCCCAGAGCCGACTGACCCCTGATTACTGCTGTGCTGCTGCTGCTGAGGTGCTTAGAATGGGCTGGAGCACTGGCCAGCCAAAGGTTGCCTCTGCAGAGGCATTGCAATCTATCTTGAAATGCTTGATAAAGGCCGATGAACCAGAACAGGTGGAACAGGTCACCATTCAGCAAATCTCAGAAGGGGGAGCATTCAAGGAAAATGCAGCGGAAATCGCTGCCGAGTGAGCTAGGATCTGGGGGGGGGGGGCAGCATGAGTTTGTGGAAGACATGGGTAAGGGACATGCTGCCCTTCAGCCAGCAGGCTAGCTTTGCAGTGGACACTCTCTTTTCTAGAGGTGGTGGGCGGAAGGAGATGAAACGGGAACTAGTGAAGGCCTTTGGCCTGTTGATGCAGACTTTTAGAGGGCCTCAGGCATCTAGTGAGTGCCATGATTTTTCTGATGGTTGACTAGGTTGGGTCAGAAAGATGGAAAGATCATATCCTGTTGGCAATTGAAGGAAGACAGAACCTTTGGTTTGAAGGATAGGGTGATGCCCCAGACTACCTGGTTGCAATGAAAGGTGCAATAGTTGTGGTGCACCAATACAGTGTTTAGCTCTGAGGTGCAGAGTACTATGGTGATGGCCACCAGTGATAGCATTTTGAAGAATATAATGTGAAGTGGAATCAACTTAAGTCAGGGGTCAGCAAACCTTTTCCAGCAGGGGGCCAGTCCACTGTCCCTCAGACCTTGTGGGGGGGGGGAACTATATTTTGAAAAAAAATCTGAATGAATTCCTATGCCCCACAAATAACCCAGAGATGCATTTTAAATCAAAGGACACATTCTACTCATGTAAAAACATGCTGGTTACCGGACCGTCCGCGGGCCGGATTTAGAAGGCGATTGCGCCACATCCGGCCCCCGGGCCTTAGTTTGGGGAGCCCTGACTTAAGTGGTTCAAGTGGAAGGCTCTCAATTGCTGACAGGGTGGTGTATAGGTCTGAGGACAGAAATTAATGCTGAACCAGAGGTGAGAGCAGAGTTGCCCCTCTGAGGATGCACTTCAGGAAAGGGTGAGATGAGTTGACTTCCAGGAAAGAAGATGGAGGACTAGACATTTTCTGTCAACAGCTCAGAGATAATTATGTGGTGATTCTTTTCTCTTTTTTATCTTCCTTTATATTAGTTTGTTTTTTATTGCTCTGTATCATGCTCTGGTCCATGGGGTCACGAAGAGTCGGACACGACTAAATGACTAAATGACTAAACAACAACAAAATCATGAAAAAGTTTCAATAATTTTTTTATGGGGGGAAAAGGACTATGAGATTTTGGGTAACAGCCTAGAGAGGGTGTATGCCTGCCTTCAAAAAGTGTTCAGTCTGAGGACAAGCCATTCTGGAGAAATGGAGATGGGAGACTATCATTTGCTGTTTACCCAATGACAGTTCCATGGGGATAAGAGAATAGGAATTATATACCAAATAATAAAATACATTTCCTTAGCTCATTTACTGAGATGATGTACCTTGAAACCAATTACAGTTATAAAGCCATGATCTTATATTATATGCTGCTGAAGAAATGGCTGAGAAATATTTGGATCATTGACTTACTGTCATTCCTGAAATACCCTCAAATCCAGAAAGGCCCCTGTCACCTTTAGCACCCTTTGGTCCTGCAACACCTTGCAAAGAACAGGAAAAGATAAATGTAACTTACAAGTATGAGAGGTTCTGCTAATAAATATTTTTCATGCCATTTGCTCTTTTATAATTTGATATTCTAAGAAAATTCATTTAAATATATAAAATATTTCCAGAAATAGAGAAAGCCCTGTCTATTACAGTGGTTTCCAACCCGTGTGCCGTGGCATCCTAGGGTGCCTTGGATGATAGATAGCCAGGGGTGCCATGGGCAACCCTGCCCTCTGGCCCTCTTTCCTTCCTTCCTTCCTTCCTTCCTTCCTTCCTTCCTTCCTTCCTTCCTTCCTTCCTTCCCTCCCTCCCTCCTCGGATGTCCTCTTGCTTCTCTGTCTCCCAACAGCTTGCACAGCTGTTTGTTGAAGCAGCCCTGGCTACAAGCTCCCCAGGCAAATGTTGCCTCTGGGGCTGGTCAGGGGGTGCTTCCCAGCCCCCTGTGGGGCAGTGTGAGGAGGCACCTCTCTTTGGGGTGGGGTGGGGCAGCTCAGAGAAACAGCTTGTGCACATGCGCAAGCGTCAATTCCAGCGCACTTCCGGGTTGGAGGAGGCCCATGCACAGGCGCACAAGCTATTTCCATTTTTCCGGCGACCCGGAAGTGCGGCGAAAATCATGTGTGCGCGTGCGTATGGACGCATGCTCCTGTGCATTCCGGCCCGCAACACAATCGGCACTAGCGGCACTGGCCTGCAGCGAGATAAGTTTGGGGACCCCTGTAATAGGAGGTCCCTGTAATAGGAGGGCATTCTCAATCCTTCAGGAAACACTCTTCTAATCTGAAGAAAGAAGAGCTGAATTGTACTTTGCTGAACTTTTGATGGCTCTGTTGAGGAGGTGCTTCCAGATCAGACAGGAAAGATCAAGGATTTCCTCCAGAAGCAGAGAAGGGGGGTGGCAAATGAGGGGGACCATCAGAATACTGAAGCAATTTTTTCATCAGCCATTGTGTTACAGTAGATATCAACATCTTTGAAGCTTGCTGCCTGCACCATTTTGTATATGAAGCAATGTGATTGATGGAATAAGAGGAAGGCGATGCAAATCCTGGAGGAGTTTAGCACAGTGCTTATTTTGTACTTTACCTGGTTCTCCTGGAAACCCCTGGGGGCCTGGCTCACCAGCTAGGCTGGGTACATCACAGGTCAAACAGCCATCACCTTTTACCCCTATATTAAAAATACAGAGATATTTATCAGAAGGTTATGCTTAAGACCTTTGCAAACCAAACAGTAATTCCCACAGAAAATAACCCTAATGTTTTCACTCAAGAAATATGACATTTTTACATATTATCTCAGCTTTTACTTGACTGTATCACACTGTTGAATCATGTTAAGATTGTGGATAGTAATTAAAGAATATCCCAAAGGTTACTGTGACAACAAAAGCTTCCTGGTTGACTGACCGAACCCAGAGTGCCTTGAAAAAGGAGCATGTTGGCAGGGAATGTCATGCTTGAAGGATGGCTGCAGTGTTGGGAGTGAAGTGCAGAATGGACCTTGTGGGATATCTGCTGATACGGCTCCATTATGTCTTTGCTGCCCCCTGAACTGCCTGAAGGTGCCCATGCCATGCTGGTATAAGTAGCCCCCTGGAATAGCAGGTTCATAGAATTGGTTGTCTAGAAGAAGCTCTATTTCATTTACCCGGAAGGTTCTAAATCTATGTATGTCCAAGGTCAGCGTTGGTACCTTTTTCTCCCCTTTCTCCCAAGAAGCCATGCTGGCCAGGAGGCCCAGGAGGGCCTGGATCACCAGGCTGCCCAGGTTGGCACTCCAGAATTCCATCTGCAGTTTGAATGGGGAGAAAAGACACAGAATTGTTTCTATATGGCAAATCCTATTTCTAAGAAATATATGTCAGTGACATGGATCACTCTTACTTGAGTGAAATGGTAAATCACAGGTGCTGCTTGGACCAGTTCTCACAACTGGGGTAGCTGGGAAAAGAGCTACTGTAGTTGTAGAAACTGCTGCTGGTTCTCTCTGCGACCAGATCCTTCACATGGGACATTTCTCCATGAAACCAGAGCATTAACATGACTCAGTATGGACCTGGACTGCCTGCATGGCCTTAAGGCACCCACTGAAGTAAATTCCTCTAAAACATGTATTTATAATAAAAAGTAAACTAAAATGAAACAATTATAAATAAAATAATAAATGAATAAAAATAATATGTAAACCAGAGCTGTTCCATACACATTAGCATGCAAAAACCTGAATTGAGATGCCACAAAATCCTATAGATTTTATCTGCTTGCTAAATTTGCTCGGGAGGCCGAATTGGCTTGAAAATAGCCCACAGCATATTTAAGTCAAAATAATGCTAATAGTCTCAGTTCTAAGATTCTTTTCCAAATTCAGGGGTTTTTTTGCACCAAAAGTTCATTTACTTCCCATATCTGGCAAACAGTATACACAATTCCCTTTACAGTAGGACAATTTGTATGTGTTTGTGTGAATATATCAATTTCTGCAAACATACAGTTCAATATTTTGTGCAGCAGCAAAGGAAAAAGTTGAACTGATTGTACATTTCTGTTCTCAGGAGCTTGGGGTGGGGTGGGATATACCTCCTCTTAGGTTTCTGTCAGAATGACACTAAGGAGCCCAGCACCTGACAGCAAACCACATATAGCCCTATCAAGCGAACTTGTATATAAAAACCAAAGGCCACACATTGAAGACAGAGAAACACTGTCCTGAGAATATCTTAGTAGTTGAATGCTGATAAATCCAGAGGCTACAGGCTCTGATTGTGAAGATCGTCTGCCTCTCTTTCATATATGGGTGGGGAAATTCTCCACCAGGGAACCTCTTGAGAAAGGACATTTACAGTACGCTTCAATTATTAATTTCTCCAGTGATTGGGGTGGGAGGTGTCTTTAGAAAAGCAATTCAATAGTCTCATCTGTGGGACACAATATTTTGGAAGAGACATTGACCAAAGGCTTTGCCAGAGAAGGCAAGTGTGTGGCTGTAATAGTGAAGGTTTGGACAAGTTTTCATATCACCGCCTGTAAACTAAAAGGTAAGTTCTATAAACTGCAAAAGAAGCAGAACTCGAGGAATTAATTGTGATACCTGAAGGGACAACTTATTCTGCAGCTGCTTCAGGAGACTGTTTCAGCCAGCAGAACCCCTTCATAGCCTCCTAGACTAGAGGCCTATAGTTGTTGCTTGCTCTCTGCTTGGAGCCTCAAGCTCTTATGGAACAGGATGCTCTGCTTCAGAAGAAGAGGCTATGCAGTAGTTAGGAGGTGAATCTGAAACCTGTATGTCAGACTAAATTCTGACATATGGAGAGGATTAAAAGGGCCTTGGGAAGCTGATCTAAGACCCTCCCCCTCAGACTGCTCTGGGCCTCTTCCTTCTGAACACATCCCATCAGGACACATCCCAGAAGATCGAGAAGAGACGCCATAGAGCTCAGTCAGGAAGCAAATATGAAGACACTTACTTGTGAAACTACTTAACCAAGCCAAAGTCAAGATTTTGAAACAGGAAACAGAAATTTCTTCTAGAATGAGGCACCACATCTGAAAACAAATTCATTTAACCAATTCTAAAAAACCCAGAATTTTCTTTTTAACCATTATTATGACCACAGGCTTAACATTTCTTACTATCTAGATTCTTTTGCACTTTAAAAGGACTGTATACTTTGAGCTATGGTTTTCCCAGTAGTGATGTATGGAAGTGAGAGCTGGACCATAAAGAAGGCTGATCGCCAAAGAATTGATGCTTTTGAATTATGGTGCTGGAGGAGACTCTTGAGAGTCCCATGGACTGCAAGAAAATCAAACCTATCCATTCTTAAGGAAATCAGCCCTGAGTGCTCCCTGGAAGGACAGATCCTGAAGCCACCTCATGAGAAGAGAAGACTCCCTGGAAAAGACCCTGATGTTGGGAAAGATGGAGGGCACTAGGAGAAGGGGACGACAGAGGACGAGATGGCTGGACAGTGTTCTCGAAGCTACCAACATGAGTTTGACCAAACTGCGGGAGGCAGTGCCTGGTGTGCTATGGTCCATGGGGTCACGACACGACTAAAAGTCGGACACGACTAAAAGACTAAACAACAACAACAGCATACTTTGAGCTGCATTTTGACTTGCCTGTTGCAAAAGGTGGGCCTGGAAGCCCTGGTACACCGGGAAGTCCTGGAGGTCCATCTCTTCCTTTTGGCCCAGGCAATGAAGATCCAGGATACCCCCGTTCACCCTTTTCTCCTCTCTCGCCCGGAAAACCAGGTGCCCCTATTATCCCAGGACTGGGTTGCCCTTGATTACAATAATGCAGTGAAGTAGGCATCAATAAAACCAACAGAAGAAATATTGACCAATAAGTTGTTTAATAACAATAAAATAATTGCAACACCATAATAACAGCTAAATCTGAGATACCATACTGAATTTGATCCTAAACTACCTCATGAGGTCAAACAATAGCAAGATAGCTTATTTATCAGAGCTACTTGTTCAACCTAATTCCTAGAAACATCCACATGCATAGGGCCTACTGAGGGCAGTATTTTCCTAATGAGTCCCACCAGGGCAAGTGTTGCCCCCCCCCAGCCCCCGTGAGCACCCTGCACCCTCCCCAAATCTCCTCCAGAGGATATGGGGAACCCCTAGAACAGATTTAGGGAGCAAACAGGGAGAGGAGAAGGGGAGAACATTCCACTGCACATGCAGAAATTTCTGTACTGACAGAACAAATGCCATAGTGCTATGCTGGATTCCACTCGTGAAGTTCAAACATGCAGAGTGTGCAGTACTGAAGCAATATGCCCAAGAGAAAATTTTGCAGAAATGTGTTAAACTGGGCACTGACGTTTATCTAAAAGTTTTTTCTTGTTCCCAGCAGACCTTGGTGCAACCCATTTCATCTTAAGACTGTGACCAAATGTAGAATTAAGTCTCCAGCATCATCCAAACATGTTTTCCCTCTCCCCACATTGCTCTGTTAACCATCCTGATGAAGAGATCATGAGAACTTAAAAGCTTCTGTGCTATTTTGTGATATTTTGGTGGCCTTAGAAATGTATTGCCCTAATATGGATTTTGGAATTCTTTTGGTGGACCAACACTTTTATCTTTTTGTGCAAAAAGTTTTAGAATTTACATGGAAAGCCAATACACACCCTAAAACAAGACAACCAAATAATGAAACAGTCTTACCTGGTAGACCTGGTGCCCCTGCTAGACCTGGAAAACCTGCAAAAGCAAAGGTAGTGGATTCTCAGGTAGTAAAGATTTGAACTGCTTGGTATAATTCCAGGGACAGTCCTAGAATTAGAGAAGACCCTGGTTTCTGATTTGATCTCAGAATGTGCCGGTTTTACTTTTCCCCCACCTGCACGTCTTAGAGAACAATTAAAAGTGGTGCTGGGGTGTGGCTGTGTGTGAGTAGGTGCAAAAACAGAGTCCTGTTTATCCTGAAAATGAAATACCTGAACCAAATGAAGGAAATGGTGAAGCTGGCATACAAAGCCCTTCCTATAATTTTGAAGGAAAATGCCGCTAATCCACTTTAAATTATTTAATTGCAATACTTCCACAACCAGCCATTTTTAAGGAGATTCATAGACTGTTTATTCATTCATTTATTTATTGTAAATGGAGCCTTACACTGTCTACTCAGAAGTCCCACTGTATTCAATGGAGCTTATTCCCAGGTAACTGGGTAAAGTCTGCACAACCTTAGATTGCAATCCTAAACATTTTTACTCAGAACTGAGTCCCACTCAGGATTTACTCTCTGTTATGTTTCCATCATCATTGTATCCTGCCTTTTCCCCTGACAGGCAGCTTAACGCTAAATTTTTATTTCATTCCATTTACATATCTGTGGAAGGTGTTGTACGTGATCCCTCCTTGCACATTTTTTTCTTTACAACAATCCTGCGAGGTAGGTGAGGTGGAGAGGTTGCAACTGGCTCAAGGTGACAGATGTATATGTGCACATATGCTGCAGCGAGGCTCCTCACGGGGTCCCTGCCATGGCAGCATATTCATCCAGTGCTTTTCCAGCTGCACTGGCTCCCGGTGGAGTACAGGGTCAGATTTAAGGTGCTGGTTTTGACCTTTAAAGCCCTTCGCGGTTTAAAGCACTTCCGGTTTTCGCCGCAGCCGCGATCGGACGCGCTCCGTGAGGTCTCCGACCCCCGGGGTATTTTGCTGGGAAAAAAAGGGGTAGCGGAAGGCTCAACGCACCCCCAAGAGAAGGGTCGGGAGGCGATCTCGACCTGAAAGCGTCGGTGGTGTTTGGAGGAGTCTCGGCACCCCTCGCCCTCCCGCTGGAGGAGCAGAGGTGGGGGAGAACCCAGAGCACTAAGACGACACGATCAACTTTTCCAGCAAGAAGCTGCGTCTCCGACGCGTTCCTGACGGTAAAATTTCATTACATTGTTACCTTGCCTTAACCCAGGGGCGTGAAATTAAGAAGGGAGAGAGACTGGAAAATCCCCCCCATTTGAACTGTGAGCTAAAACAGAGACAGAAACAGAGTTACTCGCTGAAGGGGGAGGACGGAAGTGCGGATACAAAAAAACCTTTTTTAACACTTTAAGAGACGCCGCCTGGAAAACAAAAGGAATGAGATAAAAGACATTAAATTAAGGACTTTATTCTTGAAACCATCCGCATTCTGATAAAAACAATACGCATACAATAAATTGCGCCTGTGATAAAAGATCAACTACTTGAGCAACCGCTTATGCGCTGCGACAGAGAGTCGAAGGGAAGAGACTAATTTTACCAATTAAACGCTAACCCGGTGAACGGCAGAACGATTTTAAAAACGGAGTGGGAGAGGGTGGAAGAGAGTAGGGCTATCTAAAATGGCGGGCACCCCCACCACAGAAATGATGAAGCAAAAATCCGAATGAAGAAGCCGGAAGTAAGGAGAGAAACATAGATAAAAGAAGCGAGTAAAGAGGGATCCAAGTCCGACGCAGAGGGAAAGAAGGACATCTAGTGGCAAAATAAAATACGGTTATAAGTCTACTCGAAATCTAGTGCAGCGCCATCGTGTGGTGAGGAAAGATCCTGCAGCTTGGGAATACAACTGAATATAACTGACAACCATGAATGAGAGATTGAAAAGGACAGGGACAGGGAGTTCCCAGCAAAGAAGGAACTCCGCAATAGAAGAAATGGACTTAAAAGAACTTATTTGGAGTTTGAAAGGTGACATTGGGGAAGTAAAGAAAGAACTGTCAGAGATTAAAAAAGAAATGAGCGATAGAGTGGAAGACAAGATGGATAATATAGAGGAGAGGGTAGAGACTGGTGAGAAAGAAAGGAATGAAATGAAAACCCAGCTGGGGGAAATGGATGAAAGAAGTAAAGCAGCAGAATTGGAAATACAAGAAATGAAGGAAAAAATCCAGATGTTGGAAAACAACCTCAAAAAAGCAGCCAAGGAAAAAAGGGAAGAGAAAAAGGAAATGGATAGAATGAAAAAAGAATTAGAAGAACAAAGAATAATGCAAGAGGTGGCCCTTGATGCCCTCGCCATGTTACAACTTAAACTCCGGGAAAAGACGTTGAGGTTCCGGAACATTCCAGAAAAAGATAATGAAGATATAGAAAAATGGCTAATGGATGAATTAGCAAGATGGCTAGAGATGGAACCTGAAGAAATAGAAGGAGGAGTCGAAAAAATCTTTAGAGTAAATTCGAAAAAGGCGAGAGAAAACAACTGGCCTGGAGATTGCATAGTGAGTTTCAATACAAGCTGGCTGGTAGAGAAGATACTACAGACAAAAGGAAAAAAGAAATTGAGGATAGAAGGAGTAGAGATTTTCATATTAAAAGAAGTGCCACCAAGACTGATAAAAAAAAGACAGAGATATGGATTTCTTACTAAAATTCTAAATGCTAAAAAAATCCCCTTCCGCTGGGAATACCCAGAAGGCTTGTCTTTTTTCTATAAAGGGAGACGGAGGAAATTTGAGAACTTAGGCCAGGCTGATATATTTTGGAGAAAGTATTGGCAGGAACTGGGTGGTGAAAAAGTCCGGCCGATAGACGAACCACAGGACAGCAATCAAGAAGAAAATGACGACATTGGTTTGGAAGAGAAAGAAGACGAGGAAAAAGAAGATCAAGATGCAGTGACAACATAAAAACTTTAAGTCAAACAAGGTGTAAATAAGGTTATAAGGGATAGACAGTGATTGTGATAGGAATGGGGTTATAGGATCTAAACGCTTCAATATGATTAGACAAAATGAAAAAGGACTCTCTCCTGAAACAGGCTTCCGATGTTCAGACACACCATATTTAGATTGTTTTTGTTTTGTTTTTGTTTTGCTTTTTTTGTTTTTGTTTTTGCAGTTGTGTATGATTAGAAATTCCTTTTTTAAAAAAACAAAATTCCTAATAAATTACAAATAAATCAAAATGAAATTAAAGATTATATCATGGAATGTGAATGGATTAAACAATAAGAAAAAAAGAAATAAATTAGGACACATTTTGAAAAAATCAAATTGGGATATAATTTGCCTTCAGGAAACCCATATAAATAATAAACATGAAAGAGTCTTAAAAAATGATAGATTGGGGAAAGAGTTTATATCTGCAGGTAAAAAGAAGAAGAGAGGAGTGGTGGTATATGTCAAAGGGAAATGGGAACCAAAGCTAATTTGGAAAGATACAGAGGGAAGGATAATGATGGTTGAAATAAAGGTGGAAGGAGAGTCGTGGTTACTTGTGGGGATATATGCGCCTAATGGGAGTAAAATGGAATTTTTTAAGGAATTAGAAGGGAAATTATTAGAACATATAGATAAGCAAATTTTAGTAATGGGAGATTTAAATGGAGTCTTAAACCCAGAATTAGATAAATCAGTAATTAGGAAGAATGAAAAGGGTCGCAAATTACCAAAAAGTTTTGAAGAGATGGTGGGAAATTTAGAATTGATTGACGTTTGGAGATATAAACATCCGATACAAAAAGAATACACATTTTATTCTTCCATACATAAATCGGCCACTAGAATAGATGGAATCTGGATCTCAAAAAATTTGATAATAAGAATAGGGAAAACGGAAATATTACCCAGAACAATGACTGATCATAATCCCGTAATGTTAAACATAGAAAAAAAAGAACAGGATATAAAGAGAAGATGGAGAATGAATATATTTCTATTGAAAAATAAAAAAATTCTACAGGGGGCTCGCAAAATGGTACAAGAATATTTTGAACAAAATGATAATGGGGAGGTAGACCAAAAAACAGTGTGGGATGCGGGGAAGGCTGTGACAAGAGGATATTTCTTACAACAAAATAAGATCGATAAAATGGCCAAAGAGAAAAAGAAAAAACAGTTGGAAGACGAAATTAAGAGGAAGGAGAAGCTATTATATAAAACCAAGAAAGAGGAACTCAATAAAGAGATTAAAATTTTAAGGGGCGAGTATGAGAGAATGGTGGAAGAAGAAATGGAAAGGGAAACCCGATTCTGGAAATATAAGAATTTCGAGTGGGCGAATAAGCCGGGAAAGATGTTAGCCTGGCAATTAAAAAAAAGGAAAAATGAGAGGTGGATAAATAGATTAAAAGTAGAAGGAAAATTGATTGAAAAACCTAAAGAAATTAGAGGAATATTTGAAAAATTTTATGCAAATTTATATCAAAACATAGGGGAAAAAGAAGAAGAGATAGAGAGTTTTTTAAATAAATATAAGTTACCCAGAATTTCGGATGATAAAATTACAGCATTAAATGAGATGATAACAGATAGAGAAATAAGAGAGGTAATACAAACGATGAAAATTGGCAAATCGCCAGGCCCGGATGGGATCCCCATAGAGTTTTATAAAAGTATGGAAGATCTATTGTTAGCCCCATTGAAGAAAGTTATGAATGGAATATTAACGGGAGGAATGGTACCAGATTCTTGGAGAGAGGCCACAATAACCCTTCTACCTAAACAAGATGCCGACCCAGATCAACCCACAAATTACAGACCCATCTCCTTATTAAACTGTGATTATAAAATTTTCGCTGGCGTTTTGGCAAATAGATTCAATTGGTTCCTAAAAGAAATAATACATGAAAATCAATCTGGATTTGTTAAAGGGCGACAACTAAAAGATAATATAAGAAACATAATAAATATAATTGAATGTCTTGAAAATAATAGAGGGAAGGAGGCAGCACTTCTGTCAATTGATGCCGAGAAGGCCTTCGACAACGTGTCGTGGGCCTTCTTGAAAAAAACATTGCAACATCTAGAGATTGGAGAAAAAATGAATAGAGCAATCGAATCGATATACAGTAAACAAAAAGCTAAAATAATAATTAATGGAATAACAACAGAAGAAATTAATATAGAAAAAGGTACGAGACAGGGCTGCCCCCTGTCCCCTCTATTATTTATAATAGTACTAGAGATTCTGCTTAAAAATATTAGAGAGGATAAGGAAATCGAAGGGATAAAGATAGGGACCACAAGATATAAAGTCAGAGCCTTCGCTGACGATGTTATGATCACGACAGAAAACCCATTAAAAAGTGTTCCAAGAGCATTAGAAAGAATAAACGAATTTGGGAAATTAGCAGGGTTCAATTTAAATTATAAAAAAAGTAGTTTGTTAGTAAGAAATTTAGAAGAAAGAGATAAAAGAGAATTACAAGAAAAAACTGGTATTGAAATTAGAAAGAAAATAAAGTATTTGGGCATACAATGCGTGCTAATGCACGCGACAACAGCGGGTAGACTCTTAATCGCCAAAAATTGGAAGAGTAAAAAAGTTCCAAATAAAGAAGAGTGGTTGACCAAATTAATAAATTATCAGAATTTAGCAATTAGAGTTGGAATATCTAAAGGTTTAAGTGAAGAAAAAGCAGGAGAAGAATGGAAACCGCTCAAGATTTATCTACAAAAACAAGTGGAAAAGGCGCAGTTAATAGCGGATTCATGAGGGGCACAATATTAAGAAAATAAATTAAATTAGAGAAAGGTATGCGGAATATCAGTGAAACCAAAATCAGAATACAGGAGTGGTTGGAAGTCATGATACGGTGGAGGGGGGAAAGGGTGGGGGGACAGTAGGTTTTAGTAAGTGTAAATGCTAAAGTGTTTTGAAATATATATGTTTTCTTTGTTCTTTTTCTCCTTTTCTTCTCCTTTTTTTTCTTTTCCTTAAATTGTATTTGTTAAGATATGTTGAGATTATATAAGTTATATTAGGTTATGCTAAATATTGTTATATGTTTGTTATGTTATGTTATGTTATGTTAGGTTAGGTTTTTTAAGTTAAGTTTTTTTTTTCCTTTTTCTTTTCCTTTCATTTCATTTCAAGTAATTTTGAATTGACATTGATTTCTGTTTGGTTATGTCTGTCATACTTGCTATTTATACTTTATTCTTTCTATATGTTGAATTTTAAAGATTTTCAATAAAGATGGTTTTTAATTAAAAAAAAAAAAAGCCCTTCGCGGCCCAGGACCCTCATACCTACAGGACTGCCTCTCCTGGTATGCCCCGTGGAGGACCCTCAGGTCCATAAATAGTAACACCTTAGAGGTCCCGGGCCCAAAGGAAATCAGATTAGCCTCAACTAGAACCAGGGCCTTCTCAACACTGGCCCCGACCTGGTGGAACGCTCTGTCTCCTGAGACCAGGGCCCTGCGGGACCTGATTTCTTTCTTCAGGGCCTGTAAGACAGAGTTCTTCCACCTGGCATTTAGCTTAGTGCCAACCTAATCCCCTCCCCCCTTTTCCCTTTCCCTTTCCTTCTGTATGAGGCTGCATTTTAATTTTAATTTTAATGTATTTAATCTTGCTCTTAAGTTGTATTTTAATCAGTTGTTCTATATCTAGTGTTAGCCACCCTGAGACTGGCCTTGGCTGGGGAGGCCGGGGTATAAATTTTATTATTATTATTATTATTATTATTATTATTATTATTATTATTTGTGTGCAGTGAGATCAAATGCAGGAAAGGCTTCCTGATGTAGACTAGAAGGTCCCAATTTCCATCTGAGAAATATTGGAGGGTTTGTATAGGTCTAATTATCACCTCCATATCATGGCAAACATATAATTCATGAAAAAGCTCAACATCAACTGGGCATGATATCAAATGTGGATCTAATCATGTACAATTTTATTGTATTATTTATTAAAAATGAGTTGGGGCCAATTAAGTCATACCCAATACTAGACCTGTTGAAATCAATGGACTTATCCTGAGTGGGAATAATGGTTGGATATTGCCTTATTGTCATGCGGGTGGTGCTGTGGGTTAAACCACTGAGCCTAGGGCTTGCCGATCAGAAGGTCAGCGGTTCAAATCCCTGTGACGGGGTGAGCTCCCGTTGCTCGGTCCCAGCTCCTGCCAATCTAGCAGTTCGAAAGCACCTCAAAGTGCAAGTAGATAAATAGGGACCGCTACAGCGGGAAGGTAAACGGCGTTTCCATGTGCTGCTCTGGTTTGCCAGAAGCGGCTTAGTCATGCTGGCCACATGACCTGGAAGCTGTACGCCGGCTCCCTCGACCTGTAAAGCGAAATGAGTGCCACAACCCCAGGGTCATCCGCGACTGAACCTAATGGTCAGGGGTCCCTTTACCTCCCTTTACCTATTGCCTTATATATTAATTATAATGTATAGCAGGCACTTTATCTAATTATGCACTTCATTTTCCTGATCTATTGAATGAATGCACTGAATTTAGAGAAAGAAAGAATCAGCTACAATCTCACCAGGAAGTCAATTAAATCATTTTTTAAACCAAATTGAATTACTTTCTTGACCAAGTTAATTTAATGAAACAATTAGCAATTAGCAATATTTACCTTTTTGACCTGGTTCACCTTTTTGTCCAGGAATTCCGGGAGGACCTGAATCGCCTTTCTCACCTATTACTTCTTGATCTCCTATCCCTATAACCTGAACAACAGGGGAAATAGTGTGATGTAGATTAATTTTTTTAAAAAATGCTTTCAGCCTTCTAACAGATAAGAACTATAGGGTTCAATCCTGTACACAAGTGGCTTGCTAAAATCTTCTACTCTGACTTCTACTCTGTGCATTATCATAAAGTTTAGGCTTGCAAGGGTTTGTTTTTAGCACAACCTCAAACCCCTTCAGTTCTATACATTTATCTAATTACAGTGGCTAAAAATAGTCCTTGTAAGAGTAAGTGGGGATGAGGGGTTTTGACTCCAAGGTCAGCTGCGATGCCACATACTACAGAGACCTCACCACCCAGGTGCTTTAAGTAAAGCAACTTTACTTTAAGTAAAGACTGGAGAACTGAGCGCCAGGGACAAATGTAAGGTCCTGCACTTTGGCAGGAAGAACCAGATGGGGGACACCTGGATTACTAGCAGTACCGGTGAAAAGGATCTAAGGATCTTAGTGGACCGCAAGCTTAGCATGGCTCAATCGTGTGATGTAGCAGCTAAAAAAGCCAATGCAATTCTGGGCTGCATCAATAGGAGTATAGCATCTAGATCAAGGGAAGTAATAGTACCACTGTATTCCGCTCTGGTCACCTAGAAAACTGTGTCCAGTTCTGGGCACCACAGTTCAAGAAGGATACTGACAAGCAGTGGATGATTGGCAAATGAAGATGATGGAGTACATGGAAATGGCTGAGATGACCGGAAGAATTCGCGACCAGGGAGAAGAAGCGACAGAAGAAGAGTGGAAAGACTTTAAATTTTATTTGAAAAAATATGCTAAAATTCAATATTAAGATTAGATTTAGAATTGTATAGAAGCTGTGGATTTGGAGAATTTGGGAAGTATATAGAGGTTTGAAAGAGTTGAAACCCTAAGAAATTTATATAAAAATGTATTGGAAATTGCTAAAGATAAAAAGATAAAAAGGAAATGAAGCACAGAGTGAGGGAACTCGAGGAGGTCCCCACATACAATGTTAAAAGAATTTGGATTTTCTTTTTATGTATTTTCTTTTATTGTATGTTTTTGTTATTCTATCTATTTTTTTCTATATTTCTATAAAATCAATAAAAATTATTATAAAAAAAGAAGAAGCTGGAACATGTCCAGAGGAGGGCAACCTAAATGGTCAAAGGCCTGGAAACAATGCCTTATGAAGAACGGCTTAGGGAGCTGGGTATGTTTAGCCTGGAGAAGAGAAGGTTAAGGGGTGATAGGATAGCCATGTTCAAATATATTAAAAGATGCCATATAGAGGAGGGAGAAAGGTTGTTTTCTGCTGCTCCAGAGAAGCGGACACGGAGCAATGGATTCAAGCTACAAGAAAGAAGATTCCACCTAAACATTAGGAAGAACTTCCTGACAGTAAGAGCTGTTCAACAGTGGAATTTGCTGCCAAAGAGTGGAATTTGCTGTCAAGGAATTTGAGTGCCAAGGAGTCTCCTTCTTTGGAGGTCATTAAGCAGAGGCTTGACAGCCATATGTCAGGAATGCTTTGATGGTGTTTCCTGCTTGGCAGGGGGTTGGACTGGATGGCCTTGTGGTCTCTTCCAACTCGATGATTCTATGTTTCTAGGTTTAAGGATTTAGATTTGGTGGACAGATGATACATCATAGCACTTTATTGTCAGACTTTATTGCACTTTATACTGGACTTTTAAGACTTCGAGTATGAGACTTTGCACACATTTTTGAATCTCCTTGTATATGTGAAGGTTGTTTATACATTTAAATATTTGCACCTCATGGTGGTTTACCTTTTCATTGCGTACCAGATAGAGCTGATAGACAGCTGCCCTGGACACAGAATTGACCTGCGCCTCCATGGATAGCTGTGAGTCCAGAATGACTCCCAGGCTGCGCACCTGGTCCTTCAGGGGGACAGTTACCCCATTCAGAACTAGGGAATCCTCCACACCTGCCCACCTCCTGTCCCCCACGAACAGTACTTCTGTCTTGTCAGGATTCAACCTCAATCTGTTAGCCGCCATCCATCCTCCAACCGCCTCCAGGCACTCAAACAGGACCTTCACTGCCTTCACTGGTTCTGATTTGAAAGAGAGGTAGAGCTGGGTATCATCCGCATACTGATGAACACCCAGCCCAAACTCCCTGATGATCTCTCCCAACGGCTGCATGTAGATGTTAAAAAGCATGGGGGAGAGGACAGAACCCTGAGGCACCCCACAAGTGAGAGCCCAGGGGTCTGAACACTCATCCCCCACTACCACTTTCTGAACACGGCCCAGGAGGAAGGAACGGAACCACTGTATAACAGTGCCCCCAGCTCCCAACCCTTCTAGACGTTCCAGAAGGATGTTATGGTCGATGGTGTCAAAAGCCGCTGAGAGACTAGGACTAGGAAACAGCTCTCACCTTTGTCCCTAGCCCGCCGGAGATCACCAACTGATGGCAGAAAGTGTGGAGGAATTAAAGAACCTTTTAATGAGGGTGAAAGAGGAGAGCGCAAAATATGGTCTGAAGCTCAACATCAAAAAAACCAAGATCATGGCCACTGGTCCCATCACCTCCTGGCAAATAGAAGGGGAAGAAATGGAGGCAGTGAGAGATTTTACCTTCTTGGGCTCCTTGATCACTGCAGATGGTGACAGCAGTCACGAAATTAAAAGACGCCTGCTTCTTGGGAGAAAAGCAATGACAAACCTAGACAGCATCTTAAAAAGCAGAGACAACAAAGGTCTGTATAGTTAAAGCTATGGTTTTCCCAGTAGTGATGTATGGAAGTGAGAGCTGGACCATAAAGAAGGCTGACCGCCGAAGAATTGATGCTTTTGAATTATGGTGCTGGAGAAGACTCTTGAGAAGATCAAACCTATCCATTCTGAAGGAAATCAGCCCTGAATGCTCACTGGAAGGACAGATCGTGAAGCTGAGGATCCACGACTTTTTCCACCTCATGAGAAGAGAAGACTCCCTAGAAAAGACCCTGATGTTGGGAAAGATTGAGGGCACTAGGAGAAGGGGACGACAGAGGACAAGATGGTTGGACAGTGTTCTCGAAGCTACGAACATGAGTTTGACCAAACTGTGGGAGGCAGTGGAAGACAGGAGTGCCTGGCGTGCTCTGGTCCATGGGGTCACAAAGAGTCGGACACGACTAAAGGACTAAAAAACAACAACACTATATACATATGTACAAGACAGAGCATCGACAAGCATGACTGTACTAATCTGATTCAGAATCCGAAATCACCTCCCTTCGTGATTTACACCAGCATAACCCCTGGGGCACCCGGAACCTCCTCCGTTGTTCCCTCCTCTTTCCCCCCATCCTCTGTTGGGGTGAGGGTGCTGGTTGAGCACCCTCTCCACTAGAGCTGGTCTGTTGAGCGGCCGGCGCTGTGACTCTTGGAGCCTCCTCCTCTCTGCAACTCTTCCTCTGGAGCTCCCATCTCCACAACATCCCTAAGGGTTTGCAACTCCTCCTGAGCCTCAGTCCCACCTCCCGGAGGAAGCTGCCATGCACTAGGTGCTGGGGCTCTGGCAGCGTCCAAGTGCACAAATATAGGATGGGGGACAACTGCCTTTCTAGCCGTTCATGTGAAAAGGGTCTAAAGGCCTTAATGAACAACAAGCTGAACATGAGTCAACAGTGTGATGCAGCAGCAAAAGAAGACTACAGTAATGCTATTCTAGGCTGCATCAACAGAAGTCTAGTGTCCAGATCAAGGGAAGCAGTAGTACCACTTCATTCTGCCTTGGTCAGACCACACCTGAAATACTGTGTCCAATTCTGGGCCCCAAAATGTAAGAAGGATGTTGACAGGCTGGAACATGTGCAGAGGAGGGCAACCAAGATGATCAAGGGTCTGGAAACCAAGCCTTATGAGGAATGGTTGAAGGAGTTTAGCCTGGAATAGAGGAGACTGAGAGGAGATAGGATAGCCATCTTCAAGTATCTAAAGGGCTATCACATGGAAGAGGGAGCAAGCTTGTTTTCTCCTGTTCTGGATGGTAGGACTCGAACCAATGGCTTCAAGTTACAAGGAAGGAGATTCCGACTAAAGGTCAGGAAAAACTTTCTGATGGTAAGAGCTGTTTGACAGTGGAACGGTTTCCCTCTGGCGTTTGTGCACCTTCCTCAGAGGTTTTTAAGCAGAGGTTGGATGGCCATCTGCCATGGATGATCTAGTTTAGATTCCTGCATTGCAGGGGGTTGGACTAGATGACTCTTGGGTTCCTTCCAATTCTACAATTCTGTGATTCTATGATTCTTCTGAAGTGGATGCACAGTACTACTGGAAAGTAAGCAAAACTGTTTTTGTGCCATTCAAACACAAATTTGTTACATATAAGGAAATATCAAATTTTGATCACATCAAAAAAGAAAGCATCACAGATGAATCAATATTTTTACACAGTCCCTTTCTAAGCATTAAATTAAGAAGCCCTGGGAAAAGCTGTAATCTAGTGGTGGATCACATCACCTTCATATGGATTACATCCCTTGGGGTCTCCAGTTGGAATGATCAGAGCAGCTGTTGGGAATGATATTTGCCTAGGACCTTCCACAGCTGCTGCAAGTCAGAGTGGGCAGCTCTGGGCTACATGGGCAAATAGCCTGACCCAGCCTAGGGCACTTTCCTATCTTCCATTTATTATAGTTAAAAGAGACATTCATTTAAGCACATAGGTTTAATACTTACTATTCCTGGAGGTCCTGAAGGACCTGCTGCACCCTTATCTCCCTGAAAAAAACAAAGAGTTACATTCTAAAGCTGACTAAAGGAAACATTATTATTAATTGCAATATAGTCATTGTGAAGGAAAGCTAAGGTACATTTTCAAATGGATCTACTTACTTTAGGACCACTTATTCCGGGCAGTCCTGGAAATCCCGAGGGGCCAGTTTCTCCCTACACGTATAATAATAATAATAGTTTTCATTAACTGTGGTATTTGTAAATCAAGACAAGCTCCTTAAGATTATTTTAACCTCAATCCATTCATTGTCATCCATCCTCCAACTGATTTAAACAAGAGGTAGAGCTGGGTATCATCCGCATATTGATGGACACCCAGCCCAAACCCCCTGATGATCTCTCCCAGCAGCGTCATATAGATGTTGAAAAGCATGGGGGAGAGGACAGAACCCTGAGGCACCCCACAGGTGAGAGCCCCAAATACCACTTTCTGGACACGGGCCAGGAGGAAGGAGCTCCCAACCCTTGTAGATGGTTCAGAAGGATTCCATGGTTGATGGTATGAAAAACTGCTGAGAGATCCAACAGAACCAGGAAACAGCTTTCAGCTCAGTCCCTAGTCCACTGGAGACCAATGACCAGCATGAGCAGGGCAGTTTCAGGCCTGAATGGAAGGGATCCAAATGGTTCGCATCCTCCAGACATGCCTGGAGTTGTTCAGCGACCACCCGCTCAGTCACCTTGCCCAGGAATGGAAGATTTGAGATTGGGCAATAACTGGCCATAGTGGCTTGGTCCAAGTAAGTTTTTTTTTTAAAAAAATAAGTAATTTAATAACCACTTAAGGGGTTCCAGGAAGACTTCCTCACAGAGGGAAGCATTTGCTATCACACAGAGTCCATTGCTCACTTTTATGAGCCAGGATGGGCATTGGGCAAGTATCAAGGAGACAGGTGGTCAGTTTCAGTCATCCAAGCAGCCTGTAGACATCCTCAGAAACAACAGGTTGAAACTGATACAACTTGACCAGAGAGAGCACCAGGACTCTCCCGACCCAGCACTGCTATCATGGTAGAGTCTGCTTCCTTCTGAATTTGAGCAATTTTATCTGCAAAAAAAAGCCTTTGGAAAATCATTACAGGAGATATTAGAGTCTTTAGCAGACCCCAAGCCACCCGAAGGAGTCTCCTGGAAATGTTTTCCGCAAATGCAGTAAAGGGGCAACAAAGGTCTTCTTTGCTGTCACCACTGCTACTTGGTAGGCTCAATGTTGAGCTCTCCTCCGTGTTTGGTCCATGGCCTTTTAAACTGTGTGGTGCAGGGTTCTTGTTTTTGTTTGTTATTATGGTACGGTATGTATTTTTGTGTTTTTACATTGTAAACTATGCAGTGATCATCTGATGAAGGGTTGTATAGAATTGTAATAATTAAATACCAGAGATAAAAGCTTTTAGAAGTATGTAAAAGCAATATTGAAGAAAATTGAAAATACATACAGTTCTTCCCTTCTCTCCATTTTCTCCATCCTTTCCAGGTCTTCCCTGAAATGTAAATAGTTTCATATAAATTCCTACTACTTTTTTTTAAAAAAAAATGTTGAAACTGCAGAGTAAGTGGCATGTGTCCTTCCCTAGCTGGTCTTAGAAAGCATTTAGTTTTTCCACGCTTTCTCAGAGTCTCATGGGGAAAACCTGGAGAAAGCTTCAAATGTAGAGCTGCATGTAACCACAGTGGCAAGGAAGTGGAAGGATGTGAGAACACCCTCAAGGGAAGAATGGCTGATGAAAACCTTGGACTATGCAGAAATGGCAAAAACTGACAGCACTGATTAGAGATACAAATCTAGAATCATTGAAGAAGGACCGGAATCCCTTTTCTGGTCAATTTAAAGAGTTATTTTCCATATGTGAAGTCCACAGCAGGGTTTGAAGATTAAGGGAAAAAATAGCAGAACATATTAAGAAACCTGTTAAAGAAGATGAAAGCGGATAGGGTGGAATTATAAAATGCAATTGACTGTATTCTTGATTATAAACATTGATGATGGATTGGTATTGTAGAATTGGGTAGAACTGTTGAGTGACAAAATGTAACTTTTAAGCTCAAAATAAAGTAAAATAAAATATTTGTTAAAAATATTCTAGTAAAATTCACATTTTTTAAAAAAATAAGCATGTTTTATCATTTTTATTTGATTGATTCATATGTCAAAAGTAATCAAATTCTTTCTGCATTGAAATCATTTCTCCCTTAAAAAAAGACAACACACTATTTCAATCAGAAACCAACCTTACTGTCAGGGAACTGCCCGAGGATCCTCTGGAGTTAGAGGGAGGAGAATTGTTGTAGAGGGAACAAGCAGGAGGGGGAGAGCAGGAAGTGAGGGTGGAGAGAGCGGGGGGGGGGGGGGAGTCAGGAGGTGTGAAGGTTCTCAGATGCTGACACAGAAGGTCAGCTCCAGCACTGATCCTGAGATGCAGCCAGTGCCTTCAGCCCAGGAACGGAGGGGGATAAAGAGCAGGGAACAGAGGAGGCCTCTGAAGCTCACAAGACTGTTATGCTGGAGGTGGAGCAGAAGATTCTGACTTAGAAGGCAAAGCAGCATGAAATGTAGCTGTGCTTTGTATATGCAGTCATACCTCGGTTTAAGTACGCTTCGGTTTGAGTACTATCAGTTTAAGTACTCCGCGGACCCGCCTGGAACGGATTAATCCACTTTCCATTACTTTCAATGGGAAAGTTTGCTTCAGGTTAAATACGCTTCAGGTTAAGTACAGACTTCCGGAACCAATTGTGTACTGAAACCGAGGTACCACTGTATGTAGTTGAAGCCTTGTAAATACCATCCTGGCTCTGCCAATTGATTTGCGAAGGGGAGCTTCAAATCTCACACCTACCAACAAAATTCCCTGCAGTACAAATCTTGCTTTCAGATTTACATCTCGTTGAGATGACTAATATGTTTAACAGAAATCACTGAATGGCTGGAGAAGCAAAAGCAAAGGGATGAATAAACACTAAGCATACATACCCGTGGACCAGGCTTCCCAGGTTCACCTTTCTGCCCTTTCTCACTTAATCCTGGTGAGCCCTTAAAAAAAATAATGCCATTAGTGCATGTTAGTGGTACCTCGAGTTACAAACATAGGGCCACTAGGCATTGCCAATGCCACTGTGTGTCCTCTTAACCCTTTCTTTTGCTCATTGGCATAGATTTTCTTCACCAGTTCAGCACTCCCATGTGAGTGCTGTGTTGGGTGCTCTCTCCTTCCTTCCTTCCTTCCTTCCTTTTGCATGCTGTGTTCAAAAACTGTGGTTGCGAGAGGTAGAGAGAGACTCAAAGTCCTGCCTGTTGGGATGTCGGGGGACTCTCAGGAGTGGGGCTGCTACTGCTTGGGCTATAGGAGGTCATTAACTGGGGGTGCTGTGCTAGCGCTATGCAAGCTGGGGTGCAGGGAGGAGGGCTCAGCTTGTTACCATGAGTTCATTGGCTCCCTCCATGATTGGGGGGTCATGTAGGCATCATTGCCACAACAACCTCTGATTGCTGGGAATTTCTGAGCTCATGTCTGGCTGCTGTTTATGCAGCGTTTTGGAATTTTTGAGTGCTGTGGTCTCTCCACCCCTCCTGGGGTGAGCATGTACAATATAGGACACAGCAGCTATAGCATTGCTCAGTAAAATGAATTCAGGACCCCCAAAATACAGATCAGTTTTAAACTTACTGGAAAGCCAGGGTCACCCTTTTCACCAGGAGCACCCTAATGGAATGACAAAACAAAGTAGATTAATATAATGAGGCATCAGCTATACCCTCCTATGATCCTCCATTTAAAACACAGTAATTTTTGAAGAGTCTCCAAACCTTGAAAATGTTAGGGTTACTGTCTTGCGTAATGATTTGTTTTTGAAAAGTTTCAGATTCTCTGATATAATCTGCTTATAAAAAACTGCTGAAAAGAAAACAGGTTCACAGATCAATTGTGATCAGAGAACCTTCAGTCCCCTTGAATCAGAAGTGAGGAACCTTATGGGCTCTGTGAGCCAGATCTTTATTGGATTGTAGCATATGGGCCAAATTTGACAGGTGGGGGGCATACTTCCTGTCAATCACCTGGTGCCACCATGAAGTCAGGTGATTGAGTGCTTTGATGGCCCAAAGTTGAGACTTCAAAGTACCACACAGAGCTTGCAAAATGCTATCAGCTGACAGGTAGTGAATCTGAAGCCTGCTTTCCCTTGTCAATGCCCAATTAGGAATGCAGTTTAATGTTCCCATTGTGCACTGGCAGCCACATCTCTACCATACCAATTTGGCCCATGTGCTGGAGGTTTCCAATTCCTGCCTTAAAACAGTGCCCAGAATCTGTTGACTAACCTGAATGCAGAAATGCCCATCCAATGGCAGTCCTATGTCCTGGTCCATGGGGATGAACACTGCTGCAGAGAGGTGATGGTCCAAACAAGAGGGAGATGAGGCACCTCAGGGTTCCAGGAAGACAGTAAGGCTAGCAAAGCCCGGATCAGCACCAAGGTTTGGTTCTGCATCTAGGCAGTTAAAAGGGCAAGGCCCCTCCTCTGCAGTTTGTTGGCTTCTTCTAGGCTGTGGGCTTCCGAGCTTTAGGGCTCTCCTGCTCCCCAGAGGGGTCTGTCAAGTCTGGCAGCAGAGGTGTCTCCTCAGGCTTCAGACAGTTGCAGGCTTAGATCTCTCTTCCAAAAGGCAGCTGCCACTCTGTCTCCAAAGATTCGTGGTTTGTGACCACGTCAAGTTGAAGAGATGAGAAACCCCTCCCTATGGATCTCCCACTGGAATAAATTGGGTTGGTCTATGGAGCTGCTAACCTACATCTCATTGAGCTATTTTCATGCTGTCACATCTAGTTTGGTCTTTTGTGCACTCACAGAGAGCATGGCAAATGAGTGGTGGGAGTGGGTCAAAGAATGAACAAATATTCCAGAGAGAATAATTTACTTACCAAAAAAAAAAGGAAAAGGAGAAAATTGATGGACCTCAGTAATCTCTATCACAACTGATAGCTTTTGGAAATTAATGATTGTAATTGACTTCCTTTTAATCAGAGTAGACCCATTGAAATAAATTGACCTGTGAGTTGTGGCCATTAAATTCAGCATGTCTACTCTGAGTAAAAGTTTGTGAATGCAGCCCAATGCCACTGACATCAGAAGAACAAAATGCAGACACTCACCGTCTCTCCCCGTATCACTATGGTTCCTTTCTCTTGCTGTTGAGGAACACTTCCCTGGGGACCTGGAGGGCCCATGGCACCCCGCTCACCCTAGAGTTGCATGCAAGAAAAATTAAAATAAAATTAGCTACAAGAGGAATAATAGAAAGCGTAAAATTAACTTAAGACTTTGATTCTCTTCAAAAAAATTGTTTTGTTTTAAAGCTCATTATTATCAAACAAATTTGAAGGTACTAAAATTTTAAAGGTAAAATTAAGTGTATTCAATCCTATCATTTCAGGAGATAATGCAGCATAACTTATCCAAGAGAAATTTGTTCTTAGTGGTAACGAGTCCTTCAAAAATGAGAGATAAATAGCATCAATTCTCAGAAAGAAAAACCTTCTATTATTTTTTCTTGCCTTTTTATAGAAGCCTACCAGTTCCCTTGAAAAAACACACTAAATAAAAGAAACTCCATTTAATACTGGCTCGTGATTCCCCCTCCCCCCAATTTTTTTTTAAAAAAGGATTGAGACTTTCACATTCTCAAAAATAAAAATCTGGACAAACCATAGATGCCAACAGTATCGGTTCAGCACAGTTCTGGTAATGCTGAATCCCCAAATCTAGGGAATAAATTTTCAGGGAAGTATTTCTTAAATATTCCCACTAGTCAATGAGATAATATTGGGAGGGGAGGGGGTTTCTGAATTACTAGGTTGAAAGTAAATGCATGTCTCAGTGATTCCAAGCATCTGGAAGAGGAGGCCAAGCACAAAGAGATCAGTTTGCGATACATGGGCTGCTTGGCTGAGTGATGCTCCTATCAAAACTCAACCACAGATATGATGCTGTGAACAACAACAACATAGAAACTCATTGTATTTTACCTGCCTGCTTACCAGCAGCGGCCAGTTGAACAGGGGTTGGGGGGGGGGGGAGTGTCACTGCAGCTTACCCAAACAGCACATGAGGGTTGTGTGGAGACACTCCTAGAGCCAACCTAGTACTCACACCAGTACATCTGCAACTCCACCCCACTGGTTATTACTGTAGCTTACCTTTTAAAAAGAATTTCTCTAAGTCTTTCCAAAATATAATGACATACAATTATCCACAATTCTCTTCCCCAGCTCTCCATGGGCAAGGGCCCTGGCTTT
The DNA here is from genome assembly GCF_963506605.1 of Zootoca vivipara. Taxonomy (NCBI): domain Eukaryota; kingdom Metazoa; phylum Chordata; class Lepidosauria; order Squamata; family Lacertidae; genus Zootoca; species Zootoca vivipara. The sequence goes on along the minus strand of NC_083278.1, from coordinate 4,914,714 downwards.
CTTGGGAGGACTCCCAGTAGCCTCATGAGGAGTGGCGTTTGTGATCCAGGGCTGCCACTGTGTGCAGCCATTTCTGGGCTTTGGCACAGCAGTGGGGTGGGCATTTCCCACCCTGTGTGGCTGTGTAGTAGCCGGGAAGTTGGCTCCCAATGGGTGGTGTGTCAGTGGACCTGCGTGAAAACTTTGCTCAGATGCCAAAGTCTCGCTGGGCTTTCCCTCACACCCTCCCGAATTTCAGGGGGTCCCAGGCCTGTTCTGAGTGAGGGTGAAGACATGGTGGGAAGGCCCCAATGAACAGGAGGTCCCTGTATTGAAAGTGGTGTGCTTCTATAGTAATCTAGATATATTTGTGGTGGCTGAGATAGGTGTTCTGAAGGTCTATGGAGATGAGGCAATTATTGGTGTGAAGATATTTGTGGATCAATAAGATGGAGTCCATCTGACATGTTTTGTAGATTATTTGAGATCCAGAACCGCCCTCCAGTAGGCATCGTTTCCAGGCCTTTGACCATTTTGTTTGCCCGCCTCTGGACACGTTCCAGTTTGTCTGTATCCTTCTTGAACTGTGGTGCCCAGAACTGGACACAATACTCCAGGTGAGGTCTGACCAGAGCAGAATACAGTGGTACTATTACTTCCCTTGATCTAGATGCAGCCCAGAATTGCATTGGCTTTTTTAGCTGCTGCATCACACTGTTGACTCATGTCAAGTTTGTGGTCTACCAAGACTCCTAGATCCTTTTCACATGTACTGCTCTCAAGCCAGGTGTCACCCATCCTGTATTTGTGCATTTCATTTTTGGGGGGAGGAGGGGGTGAGAGGGAAATAGCGAGAGAGAGAGAGGGAGGGACGGAGGGAGGGAAGAGAGAGGGAAGGAAGGAAGGGGTGGGTAAGAGAGAGAGAGAAAGAAGGGAGAGAGAAAAAGACAGGGGGGAGGAAGCCTGCTCTTGTGAGAGGTGGTGATGGGATGAGTGCCCCAAAAGGAGCGCTTTCGGGGCACTGATCCTGTCGCCACCTCTCACAGGGGCGGCCGCGTCTCTCTTCTCCCTGGCTCACTGTGGGGCGGGGGGGGGGGAGGGAAAGCGGCCCAGACGGAGCCCTCCCTCGCCGCTCGCCCCAAAGCAGCGGGGCTAGGCAAGAGCTAAGTGTCTCCTGCGCAGCCCCGGTGCTACAAAACAAGCCACGAGGGAGAGAAATGGAGCCCTCCTTCAAGGCTTTGAAGCAGCGAAGCTGGGCAGGGCGGTCCTGAGGAGACGTGCAGTGAAGAATGAGGCTGTGCAGGATGTGTGGGCAGCCTGTCTCTCATCTGAACTCAGCGCTGCTATCTGCTCCAAGAGGGTCTCCCAAATGGCAGTCGGTGTGTCAGGCATTGATGGGGCCCTGCTCTTACCAGCTCTCCTAGGAGCTAAGAGATGTATGTGTGAAAAATTGCAACCTTTTCCTTCGAGCACAGTCAGTCAGAGGAAAGGAAGAGGGGGAGAATTTGGAAGAATTTAAAGATTTTATATACAAGCAATCCTTGTTTTGCATGGGGGTTCCATTTTGGACCGACCCCCACACACACACCAGTGAGGCATGTGTAAGATCGCTCAGCCCCCTTTCGTGACTAGTAATAATAATAATAATAATAATAATTTATTATTTGTACCCCACCCATCTGGCCGGCTTCCCCCAGCCACTCTGGGCGGCTTCCAACAAAACATTAAAATACAGAAATTAAAAGCATTAAAAGCTTCCCTAAACAGGGCTTCTTTATGAGGTCTGGGGGGACATTTCCAGGTTGGGCACCGTGCGTGCGCGTGGGATTGTGCGTCATTTGGTGCACCTAAATTGGTCTTTGCCTATAGTAAGAGGAGTGGAGGAAAGTATTTTCAAAGGTAGAAAAGGGTGGGAGAAAGCTGCTGATTCAGAGAAAGGAAGGCTAGGACACAGTGGAAGGGAGAGTATTCAGGAGCAGATGAGGGTAGAATTAAGCAAAAGGATTAGAATAACAAGCCTGAAGATGAAATGTATACAAGAGGCCACAAGCAACATGGCTGGTTTGTCAGAAGGCAGGAACAAACTGGTTTGGGAGCCCAGCCTACCCTGCCTCATCCACTAGGTGGAGCCACAGCCTAATCCAATGACCAACACAGGCAATAGGAAATCACTGAGCTTACCCCATAAATACAGCTGTGTGTGTGCTTTTGTCTCTTAAAAATATTTAGGAGTACTCTCATTTTCCTACTCATATTGAAATACTGCCCCTCAAAGAGGCCAAACTTAGATTCACAAAATGTTTAGGGGTATGCATACCTCTGAGTCCCCCCAGAAAAAAGCACTGTGCACAAATGCAGACCCAATTTAAAGATGCTTTTATTGAAGTGGGCATCCTAACATACTGTAGCGAAGGATTATAGAGGTACATAGCATATTTGGTTATGACTTTCAAAAGAACAAACTTACCTTATCACCCTTTGGTCCTTGGAAGCTTAACCCCATATGACCCTGATGACACAAAGAAGAGGCATTTTATAACAAAATAAGTTAATCAAAGCAACTACCCGGTATATAAAAGTGCTCCCTCGCATACATGCAAACACACTAGAATGCAAAGACCCAATGCGTGAGGTGGGATTTGAATTGAAGACCTCCCTGCCAAGGGAGATCATTCCACTGTCAAACAGCTCTTACTGTCAAAAGGTTTTTCCTGATGTTTAGTAAGAATCTCCTTTCTTGTAGCTTGAAGCCATTGATTCAAGTCCTACCCTCCTTATAGGTTAGCTAATTTTCCTCTTTACACAACGAATTCACTTTTGGTTTACATCTGTGTCTGTGTGGAGCGTTTCCAGGTCTCAATGTCAAAATATACCTAGAACTGAGTGTCAGATTGCATGTGAGAATTGCAGGCTTGCATGCAAACTGCACACTTTGCAACAATGCATATTGCTATGACACAGAGTTATTGTGCTAACTACAGTCACCATGGTAACTGTACACCAGCAGCTGATACTACAAGATACTGCAAGAAAACAGCCATTATTACTAAGCTTTCAATTTTATTATTATTTATTAGAATTCTTAGCCATTCTTCCCCTAAAGTTTACAACTCACGGGCAGGTTACAAAAAGGTACAATTGGAATGTTAAAATGAGTTAAAACAATTTTTACAATTAAAAAATAGAGTGAGTCCTAAAAATATACAGTATACCCATATTTAAGGCCATGGGTAAGAGGTGCATCTTCAACATATTATGAACACTATGCAACACATTCAGCAGTCATTCCATATTATTTGTAAAGTGATTATTTCTAGAAGTGAATAACATGGAAATGACCACTGAACTTGCAATATATTTCACATCCTGTGAAAGCTCAAATATAATGCAGAAATTAACAGTTAGGAGAATGTAATGAAATTGAATAAATGCTCATGTGAATGCAGCTGTTGTCTCTGGAACCCTACAGAATTTGACTGGATTTGTAAGTTTAGTAAGCCCTGCCTCCCGAGAGGAGCTGGCTGGTTTTCTACAAACCCTTTGCCTTATTTTGCAGACTTTGGCCCCTGTAAGACCGGGGTGTGTGTGTGCAGAAGATGCCTCCTCTGAATCAGAGAAGGGTGATATGGCTGTGTCATCTAGCCAGGAAGGTCATGAAGAAGGTGGTAGAAGTTCTTCCCCTAAGTACAGAGATGAAGCAGCCTCCTCCTCTGAGCTCGCTGATGCATAGGGCACAGTCACCAGCCATACATCATGACAATATATAGTATGTGCATTTTTACAATCAGCAAATTTACTTTCGAAATTTCCTTCTCATAAACCTTTAAAATGCCAAGAGTACTTGCTCGTTATATTTTTGATTCTCAAGATCTGACTGCAGTCCTACACAGTACTCAAGTAGAAACTTTTAGACACAAGGCTGCATATGAAAACAAAGGCAAACTTCAGTTGTTCAAGTAATGCTATTTTAGAAACTCAAGGAAATGAGAAACCCAGTGATTTGTTACTCCCGCCCTCTGGACATCTAGATCAGTATACAAATACACACACACTTCCTGAAGGAAATCAACTCCCCCAAAGCACCATTGACTGTGAATAGTCTTACCTTCTCACCCGGGGGGCCAGGTGGCCCTGGAGAACCCTGAAAAAGAGAGTGTTTTATTAATACTATTAATACTGATATGCTTGTTTCAGCCTTCTCAATTCTTTAACAAAGGATAATATTATAAATGGAATCTTTATTTCATGCCGTTTCTATCAGTGAATTAAGTCATTGAATTGTCTTATCTTGAACACAATTCTCACTGAATAGAAATACCAGCTTTCAAGGAACAGATGTGGCCAAGTCAATTCTGTACTAGATTAATCCTTAAGTCAAAGTCCACAGAAGAAGCTGCTCTCCCTAAGTAGAGGATGAATTTACACCCTACTTCCTGTTTGTATTCCCAGTCGCTTTCGGCTGAACCATCAAACTCAGGAGATGGCTTACCATGTCTATAACATGTATCTGAAGAAGTGTGCATACACACAAAAGCTCATATGTCTCTAAGGTGCTACTGGAAGGAATTTTTATATTTTTTATTTTGTTCATATTTATGGTACCCACAGGTTGCTTCAAAAAAATCACAAAGGAGAAAAGAGCAGCTCTATATGTAGTCAGACCAAATCCTTCTGATTGCTACTCATTCTAATTATGGATTTAGGAAAAGTAGAACCTCTGATAAGTTCCCTTTGGGTGAAGTTGTGGTGTATCAGCCGGAAGTGCATGTTCAATACACAGCACTACAAATATTTGCCTCAGAGATGGGCCTTGTTCAGGCATTCAGTCTGCCTGCCTGCCCACCACATGGAGGGAGGGGAGAGGGGGGTTCTGCCCCTGCCGCCATCCATTCTGTGCAAGGTGCAAAAGGGCACTGTGTTCAGGATATGCATATACTGCACACCTGAATAGCCTATAGAAATATGTATGGATATGTAAGTTGAACCTAGGTTCCTTTGAAGTCAAACAACTTAGTCTTAACTTGTCCCACTGTTTTCGATGGAACTTAAATTCAACTATCTCAGGCTGCAACCAACCCCCAGACTCTTGAAGTACACAAAGCTTTCCCTGTGAGGAAAACCTCTTGAAAAACACCTACAGTAAATAAAAATATTTTATTCAGGGTGGATAGAGTTAATATTTAAAGTGGTAATCTTGCCTGTCAATTATTTTTTCACTAGTCTTATGCTACCTGTGTGCTGCAAGGTGCTTTGCTCACCGCCTTCCTGTGGGGCTGAGGTTTGCGGTTCCTTTGCACTCCACCCTTGATCCTTGCCACCTTGCCGCACTCGCTTCCCAGCTGTTGTGGGGAATTCCCCATGGCCTGGGGATCTAGGGGTGGCCCCTTACAATGGCCCAGTTGGTGCTCATAAAACCAGAGCAGCAATACATAAAAGGGTCATTCGTGAGGTGGAACTTTGCAGCCCAGCCCAGAAGCAAAACCCCTCCTGCCCCTCCTTCTCCTTAGGATGCTTTGAACTCAGCTTAATCCTTATCACATTGCTAATATTATTTTCCTTTTCAGATCCAGCATTAATGTTGCTTCCCTAGGTCATTCCCAGATTAACAATTTGTTTTCTCCTATCTCCTGACTTTGCTATGGTTGCTAATGCTTGCTGTATTCAAAGCCGGGAAGGAATTTGTAGGTGATTTGTAGACAAATTGGCCAGGCTGGCGCTTTTGCCTCCCCCATGGCAAAACATCACAACTTTGGCGGGTAAGGCATTGGTTGGAATCCTAGTCTTTGAGCGTCGGGTGAAGTGATGCATCAACCAGTATGGAATCAGCCGTATTTCCAGGGTACCCTGTTAAAGGATGTCCCTGTCCAGAAGCCAACATGGGGCAGATGGGCCATAGGGCTTCCAGTGGCAGCCTTAAGGATGGCCACCTCAGTTGATTGACATCTTAGGGAGGCCATAATCCTTGGCGTGAGCCTGAAGTGGAAGCAGCCTTCCGCTGGGAAGCTGGAATAGATATACACCCAATGCCAGGTGAGCCAAGGTTTCACCTACACCTATAATCAATAAGGTTGTGGCCATTTTAATTCCAGGTCATTGTCTACCTATATTTGTGCCCTCTCACTTCACCTCAGAATTAGAGGGGGGTGACATTCTGAGACTGGGACCGAAATGAGGTAAAGCAGGGGGGGAATCCACCTTGTGCTAAAGGCTAAGCTGAGAAGAGAGCTCAGGTCCGAGGCAAGTAAAGATATTAATTAAGCCTCTCTGGGAGTTGAATAGAATAAAATGAACTGATTGAAATAAATTGGCTATTTAGAAAGTCACATGCCACCTTTCTCCCTGCCGAAAAGGGGAATGATTCTATCTGGTTCTGAGATATGTTAAAAGGACAGGAACACTCAGCAGAATTCCTAAATTTGTATCCCCCTCCCTCTATTTTGGGTATAAGAAAGGAAGGAGAAGCCTGGCTGTGGAAATAGACACCTGCCTGTACGATGTTGAATCTCATTCCAAATTTGCATTCAGTCAAGTAGTTTTTTCAGATATATTGTGTTAGCAATTCTAATACCACCATTATACTTTTCACCTATCTGCTCAAAAACAACTCCACATGGCCAAGATCTTTAAACTCCTTCAAGAGGTTATCCATTCCCAAAAAAGGCATGCTGATTGCTTTCTTTTGCACATGTTTCATTATTAATTCATCTTTCCTAAACATTAATGTGCAAAACTAGATGCAGGGCATTCCACGGGATCTTCTAATCCTTCAGGCTTTCTTCCAGACCCTCACATTGTATGTCTAACTGCAGGATGTACAAAAATATTTATTTTATTTTATTATATCCCACATTTCTTCCCTTATGGAGCTCAAGGAGACATGCACAGGCTCCTATGGTGGTGTTCTTATTGAGAAATAATTATTTTTATTTTGCAGAGCAGTAAGTAAACATGTCTTTTTCACTTCTGCAATATCTTTTTTGAGCTAACCAACTTTTAGTTCTATCCCTCTAGCCATGTTGTCTCCTTTCTCTTCCTTTCTCCTACTTTTGCATATCTGTTATACATGATGTTATATATTATGTTTGAGTTATAAACAGCAGTACATAGAATCATAGAGTTGGAAGGGATCCCAAGGGTCATCTAGTCCAGCCCCTGCAATGCAGGAATCTCAACTAGATCATCCATGGCAGATGGCTTTAAAATCTCCAAGGACGGAGAGTCCGCCACCTCTCAAGGGAGTATCGGAAGCAAGGAAGGAAGGCAGCGGCCTTATGTTTGCCGAAAGCATCTATGAATAAAGAACTATCAGCAGACACTTACAGGTCTTCCGGAAGGTCCAGGTGGTCCAACAGGGCCCGCAATACCTGGTAAACCAGGTGTTCCCTGTATATGACAAAAACCATTAAACACAGTATCTTTCCCATTTATCTGTCATTCTGTTGTCTTGTACCCTAGTATGATTCAGGGCAAACTACAGAGGTAACAACTTTTTTGCACTGAAAAGCAGCCAAGGTGATTTGGAGTGTGGCAGTGGAGGGTTTATCCTTTCCTCCAGCTTTGTTTCCCTGGCTTAACACCCCACCCCCACCCCCAAGTACAGTACAGGGACAGGGGGTGGGAAGAAGTCTATATTGAAGTTACATTTTCCAGTCTGCAGCTGGCAGAAGCGTCAGGAGCAATTTCCATCAGGGAAGCAGTTGGCAGAAGACTGCCACTACCAGAACCATACTGAAAAAAATGTACTACCTGTGCTGCTAGTACAAATAATAGTGTAACATAAAACGTGCAACACATGGGCGACATGCAATAAACTGTGAAACAATTATGCTAAATCCACATATGTTATTTATCAAATTTCTGAGACAGATCTGTATATAAAAAGTCTTATGTGAAAGCCACAGAAACTTACAAACTGACAATTCCAAAAACAATCTGTTGATATCTAATACCAATATGCTGTTAAATGTTTAACTTGATCTGAATGTCCACTTCTGATGTGTTTTCCAGATGTAAAACTCAGTCTTTAGATATTCTTTTGGATAGGTTCATAGAGATACCAACGAATATGAATTTGAAGTTGTTTCCAATAGCGTGAGGTGCTAAAGATGTTGTAAACAGATGTTGCTGAAGATAAGCATGAGGAACAGATGTAAATGGAGAGAAAGGGTGCCGGCGTTTTCCTCCTGTTTTGCCCTGGCAGTCCTTTTACCATATTTAGAATCCCACCATTTGCCAGACTCAAAAGAGAGCAGGGCAATTAAAGGCACAGAAGTCCTGTCCTCTATTGAGTCTGGCAACCCTACCAATGGGGCTTGTTAACTGGGGTTTGCAGGTAGCTCACTCCCACAATAATTCCTGGGCTTCTTCAGTAGTTCTTGAAGTTTAAATGTGTATATTTTGATATTCAATCTCATATAGAGTACTGTTTATTGGCTTAAGCTGAAGAATTGAGATTGCTTAGCAAGGTTACCCTGTTTGGATTTAGCTATATATGCATAGGGAATTGTTCAACAGGTGTTAATCATTGGTGAGGAGCGAGGAAGTGTGGGAGAAGCTGAGGGACAGGTGAGAGTGAATACTGACACTACTTGCAGAGTTTGTATTGCACATACAAGTTGCACTGTTCAAGGCCTTGTTTAAATAAACACTGAGAGATCAAATTCTGAGTTCAATCCTTCCGGCTGTAATGTTTTAAACAAAAAGATCAATCTAGATTCTTGTTGCCTCAAATTTTTTTGGACATCTTGTTTGCTGTATTTCTTGGGCATATATTGCCATACTCCGAAGAACAGAAAATCAGTGTCACTATGTTGCATCTGAAGGTAGTGCTGAGTCAGAGGCGCCTCTAAAACTCTGTTTCGAATTTTAGATCTGTGTTCCCCTATATGTAGTTTTAGCGATTGTGTAGTGCTGCCTATGTATCACTTATTGCAGAATTACTACCAGAACCACAGCTGCCAAGTCTCCCGTTTTTCGCTGGAAACCCCCATATTTTGTTACCGTTTCCCGCTGTTATCCCAAATGGATTTATATCCCGTAAATCCCCCGGATTTGGAATGCAGCTCCTGCCGGCGGCCATGTCCCGGCTCCCGGCTGTCTGTGCATGTCTGGACATGCGCAGAAGCGATTTCTGGTGCCCAGACATGCAGACACGGGCAGCCCGGCACCGGAAGTCGCTTCTGCGCATGTCTGGACATGTGTAGAAGCGACTTCCGGTGCCGCACCGTTGCAGCTATGACCAGAACCATGGCATCATTCTAAGTTTATTGGGTCGTATTCAACTAAGTTATTTATACTTGGAGCATACACATTGAAATCAATGGACTCAAATCAGTCGGAATTAGCTTTAGCCCTGTCAGGTTATTTCAGGGAAGCAGCAAGGCCAAAAGGAACAGCTTTCTTATAAAAGAACCATCTAGAACAGCAGCATGACTTAGCTGGACACAGCGCCACCTATATGTAGCTGGAGCAACAGTATAAGTTAACTCTATATCACAAGTCCATTGATTTCAATAGGTCAACTCTGAATCTTGATTTCAATGAGTCGACCCATTTATTAGATTTCTGTTCCTTCCTTCCTTCAGAGCTTACCAAACATAAACAAAATATAGAAATAAAAACATTGTGTAAAATAATACCAGAAAAATAATTAAAACATAGAATTCACAGTGCTGTAAACAATAAAGATCAGGCATCTATCCCTCACCATGGCTGTTTTAAGGACAAAAATAATGTCATGAGGTGTGTGGTCAGATCACCCATGACATGTTTTAAGACACTGAATCTAGGACAGAACTGCACATTGGAGACAGGAGCAGACTTGGGTGTTAATTGCTCACAGATATTTCATGGAGCAATATAAAATTCTTATGACTACATAAGAAAATGAGAAAGGGGCCCTGCCCTACACACTTGGATCCAGGCAACTAACCAACTAAGCCTGTCGCCTCAGGAGGTTTTCCATCCAGTTGCCCTTGCCATCTGAGGTGAGAAATGGGAAGGAAAAGGAGCTTCTCTATTGTGGGATCCAGTGCTTTCTTTCGGGGGGGGGCACAGGAGTACGCATACCCCATAAACATTTTGTGAATCTTAGTTTGCCCTTAGAGGGCCAGTATTTCAATATGAGTAGGAAAATGAGAGTACCCCTAAACATTTTTTTAGAAAAAAGCACTGGTGGGGTCCCACATGTTCTCTCCTTAGGGAGGCTCATCCCTGCACTCGGGTCCAGCCCACGTCATTTTGGTACCTGAGTCAGACCCCAAAATGGCACCTCTCTCCCTACCTGTGAATTGGAGGGGGGGAGACAAGATCTACATCAGGATCAAGGTGGGGAAGAAAGATGGCCATTGGCCTGAAGCAGCTGGCTCCCTTTACCTCCTGGGTTGACTGCTCTGCCTTGGAATATGGATCTCTAGTTCTAAGTAAGTGGAAGCTGCACCCTTCTCCTTCTCCCCTAAACACCCCTTGCAAAGCACCATAAGCAGGAGAAAGGCTCCCTCCTTGGGACAACTGCAGGTGAGCACTGAATCTGGGTGCTTTGCAACAAAATACCTTTTCCTGCGGGGGTGGGGGGAAAGATGCAGAATAGAGGAGAAGGGAGCACAGCACAGACCCTGCAAATATTCTAAAGGAGAAACTTAGACAGCCTTGAGGAAGCAATGCTGAGACATCACCTCCCACAGTGGAAACTGTCCCAAGACACAACTTCCTGGCACCCAGGCAAAGAACAAGACAGAAACTCCCACAAAATGGCCCCTCTTCCTGCCTGGGAAGAAGGGGTGAGGGAAGACTGAAAGCAGGAACAAAGGGGGAACCAAGACCTGCGTCAGCATCTGCTGCCTCCTGGATGGGCCAGCCCTGCCACGGCCCACAAGGGATTCCATGTGGCTTTTTACACAGAGTGCACACAGATGCGCTGAAACGGCCTCTCCAAACTTCTGCAATATAGGCTTCCCTTTTAACCCTCCTTCCACCTCAGCCATCAAAATGAAGGTAAATTTTATTGGCATTACCGGTAATCCAGGGTGACCAGGAAAGCCTTTTTCACCTTTTAGCACACCGTCAGGTATCAGTCCAATAACTTCTCCTGGGTCTCCCTACATGACATGAATTAGAAAAAGAGATTCTATAGTTCTGCATGGATACTGTGAGTACTGGTCACCTCTTTTACTTGCTAATATACAAATGACAGATCATGTCTCTTCAATTTTGTGTCAAAAAATACAGGACTGTACAGTTGACTCACACCTTGTGTGCTTGGCAGCCATCAACTGACGTAACACAACTTGAATGCATGCAAGGTGAAGAGCTTACATGCTCTAGCTCAGGCAGGGCCATCTTAAGCGCCCCTGGCGCCCCCCTGCCCCATTTCCCAGCACGGCGCGTGGGCGGGCGGACGCAGCGCAGCTGCCACAAGCACTGCTGCGCGGCAGGCAGGCAGGCACGGCACGGTTGCCGTGGGCGGCCCTGAGCTCAGGCATCCCCGAACTTGGGCCATCCAGATGTTTTGGACTACAATTCCCATCATCCCTGACCACTGGTCCTGTTAGCTAGGGATCATGGGAGTTGTAGGCCAAAACATCTAGAGGGCCGCACTTTGGGGATGCCTGCTTTAGCTGTCTGCCTTGCTTACTGGGCTATGGGAAGGTCCCACACAGGTTCCAGCAGGCTCCCAATAATTATTTTAGGGTCATCCAAGATCTCACATTATGTCGTTAAGACTCTGGGAATCTCTCTCCATGACTCACAAAAAGGACTTTGAATGAAAAACTGGTCAGCTATCTGGAGGAGGAGGAGGTTCCCTGATTGCTACAGACACTGCAAAATGTTTGAAATGCTTTGGGGGTACATGGGGTGTTAGGGAAGGGGTAATTACCTCTGGTGGGGTGGACACCATGTTCCTTTTGGTGTACCTTGTCCACCTTTGGTTCCCATTCTGCACTCAGCTCTCACCTGTGGCTCCTAGAAGCTGCCAGTATGAGACAGCAGCCACACCCCAGGAATGACTTCGATTGGCCAGCTAAACCAGGTAAGGTTAGTTGATGGGTCTCAAACCCTTAGTGAATTAGGAACTTGCCCTGCATGCAAATACAGGCTCCAGTGGATTGAGAAGGAGAGACCAATAGTGGGTCCAATTGTCAAAAAGGTGGTTTCTGCATGTGTTGTAGGGCAGCGTTTCTCAACCACTGTTCCGCGGCACACTAGTGTGCCGCGATGTGCGGCGACGAGAAGGGCGATTTGCATTGTCACGTGCCTGGCGGCCGCCAATGCACAACACTGACCCGCCGGAAAGCAATATTTGGCAAGTGTTTCTTACAGTCATAATTATAATATAGGGCGGCACAGAGTTAAATTTTTTAACTTTTTTAATGGTGGTGTGCCTCGTGATTTTTTTCACGGAACAAGTGTGCCGTGGCCCAAAAAAGGTTGAGAAACACTGTTGTAGGGGGAAGTGAGGGGCAGATGGGGCTCATCCACCTGGGAAGGGAGCCCATCTAGGAGAAGGAAGACTCTGACCTTAACCTCTGCTGCCTTGCAGGATATCTTTGGGAGAGAAAAAGGCTAAGGATTCGTAAACCCTACACAAATCTGGAGTGGAGTCCCTAAGGCAGTTGGGTGGTGCCATGGGCTTAGCCAGGATTTTTGTTTTGGGGGGGGGGCAGAACCAAAGTGATTGGTCAGTTAAGTATTTCTGCCCCCTGCCCCCCTTTGGCTATGCCCATGAATGCCACCTTGTATGCCTCCTTCCGGCAACTCCGGCAACCAAGCTGGTGCCAAATGTATTGCTCTGGTTTCCGTTGGATTCCATCAGTGAGGTCCAGAGGGTGGTCTTGTCATCCAGACATCCTGCCCAGGCTTCTTCCCCAGGGAGGTCACTTGGGTGCTGCTAATACAGCAGTTTGACTTCACCCCACCCCCAGGCACACTCCATTGTCTCTCCAGACAGACAGATGCCAACATCACATGCTTTAGTTCAGAAAAGTTGTGTGTCTTGGATCTTTCTTAGACACCTTCATGCTCATGCTCATAAAACTCTCTGCTTAGTTCCTCCTTCAGAGCCATGGAGCACTTTATGCAGCTGTTCATGTACATGTACCCATCAGGGTGTCATAGATATGTTGCTGGACTTGTTCCCATCATGGCTGATGGGAGCTTAAGCCTAGAGGGCACCATGTTGACTATCCTGGACAGACACGGAGGTTTCACTGGTGTGAGACATCAGAATGAAAGAGGGACACATCTCTCTAAACAAAGAGATTCATTTAAACTTTTAGACTTGCTTCAGAGAACCTGTTTACTCAGGTTGCTGCATGTCGTGGCTCTCAGCTTCTTTACTTAAAAGTGCAAAGTCACCACCATGGCTAATTCTGTTCTGAGGTCTTCTTTATTGAGTGGAGTGATCCACAATATATAACAATTGTCTTTGTGGTCATTAGCTATCTCCTAAATTATAATTACTCATTTTACTGTCACAGTACAGCGTTATTACTAGAACTCATCTTCAGGCTGGGCATTAAGCAAATCCAAGGAGAGGAGAGAAAGTCGGTTGCCAGAAGCAGACTTAAAAGGGAGTGCAGGGGGGGGGGGTTATGAAGTCTTCATTAGATTAAACTCTGTCAAGTACAAAACAAATTCCCAGTTGCACCAAGGGCTACTGGGACAAAGAAAGAACAGGATCTTTTGCATTAGAGGGTCCAGATTGTGAATATTTTTCAAAATGGGCTGATCTGCTGCTATTTCATGCTTCTTTGGGCCAAAACACACATTGCAATATTCAGATATGTCTTTAAAAATAAAACAAAACGCTGAATGGGCTATTTTATTTTGAATGAAAACTAGGCTAGGCCCCAACCTAAAACATGCTTCCAATCTGAATTGAAGCCCCACACCAGTTTCCTGCCCATCACTAATATTCTTTTTGTATTGTTTTGCACACAAATCAGCTCCCCACTTGCTGTAGACTCCAAAGGGGCTGCTTGCAGTTAATAGCAGCAAAATAAAAGTTATAGCTTAAGCAGAGGCCCTGACTGGTGCAGCTTGTGGCTGTTCCTAATGCTGAGCAAAGCTACTTTTACCTGTTGGATTTTTTCTGTACTGAAGTTATTTGCATATTTTGTTATTGTAAACAAAACAAATAACGTTTTTAATTGTAAGATATACCTTTATTCCTGGAGGTCCTGGAGGTCCCTAGAAAAGAAATATTATATTTTCTGAGATATTAAGAAATCAAGAAGACATTTTAAGCATTGTTTTAAAAGTGCATATTTGAAATCAGAGTAAAAGACTGAATTCTCAATCTATACATTTTCTTACCTGTTTTTTTCTTTTATAAGGCTTACCCTTGTACTTTTTGTTTTGATTTTTTAAAAGAAATGCTTACTAGATTTCCGGGTAATCCAGGTAAACCTGCGGGACCAAGAGGACCTCTTTCACCCTAATGGGACAGAGAAAGTGACATCACTTCTTATCTGAATAATACTTGTTTGAACAATATTTCAAGAAAATGTTTGTTTTAGCTGTTTCACCTTTGTTCCATTGCATCCTGGGATACCAGAAGGACCTGGGGGGCCATCTCCTCCAGGGATGCCCTGAGATTAGGGAAGATACACAAAAACTGCTAGATTAATTTTGGGTGGACATCACTGCTGAAATTTTGATAGTTGCAAATTAAGTACCATACATACAGGAAGGCCAGGATTTCCTGGGTAGCCAGCTGGTCCTGGTGCACCCTGGAATTAATAAAATTATAATAAAGGTAATTGGGGCTATGTGAGGTGAATAGTTCTAACAAGAAGAAAATTAAGCAGACATTTCTCTTAAAGATGCATGGGAGATACCTCCAGTTCACAAAAATATGTCAAATTGATTAACTGGTCAGAACATAAAGAAGAAATTTTTGAGCAGCTGAGTTATGGGTAGGCATAGATTGTCACAGCACAACTGTTCTTCATGGGAATATCACCAATATTACTCAGATGTGGGCTTTGTTAGGATACAAAATGCTGTGATATATGTAAATAACAGATAAGAGGGAGTAGGGTGGCTGGGTCCTAAGTTTCTATGAATGGAAATACTGACAAACCACTGTTTAAAACAGGTCAAAATAATTTCAAGCATACTCACTCTTGTTCCTTTTGTTCCTGGTAGTCCCGGTTCTCCAATATCACCCTATTTTAAAAGATGGGGAAAGAAGGTGTTTTTAGCATGGTATGAAGAAAAACTATTCAGGTTAAATTTTTTAGCTACAGAATGAATCCTACCTTCATTCCTGGGGGGCCGGAAGGACCTTCATGTCCTTGTATTCCAGGAAATCCAACCAAACCTTGTAAACCTTGCAAACCTCTTTCACCCTGTGAACAGCAAGAAAATAGCAAATTTAGCAAAATGCAACCTAACAAAAAATATTGGCAGGAGTTGGCGTTTTCCTCTTATTCATTTATTTGTATTCATATCCCACCTTTTCTCCAAAGTGGGGTACTTATCTGCCCCTCTTCATTTAATCTGCACAACAACCCTGTGAGGTAGGTTAGGCTGACAAGCAGTGATTGGCCCAAGGTTACCCAGTGAGCTTCAGGGCTGAGTGGGGATTTGAATGCTCATCTCCTAGGTCCTAGTCCAACACTCTACCACCCTGGCTATTATGCAAATAGCAGCTGGGAAGCAGTTTTCATTGCGGGGAAGCAAGGGTTAACAGTCTGAGGATTAAAGTCCCACCCAGTGGCTGCTATGTGCATATGTAAAAAAGTTTTATGCTGCTGAAAAGGATACTATGATCACTGAGTCCCATACACTTAGGCTCTCTCTATGCAGCTGGAAATGGATTCCTCAAACAGAAGGTTGTTTGATTTGATGGTGCCACCTTACTGACACACCAACCACTCTTAGAACTGAGCCCTTGGATCGGTGCGGGGAGATAATGTCTTTAATATCAAATGTGCAAAGAAATCATTGCAGAGAATTAACTGAATATGAAATAGTGGCTAGCAACTTAGAACCAAGGATATTTTCTAAAAACTACAGGGGATTGGATCCAGGGAACTTTCTTCTCTTCCACAAACAGAAGGGGGCAGGGAGACAGGCTCCACCTTCCCTTTACAACTCACAGCACCACATCTAAAGATGGCCCTGTGGGTCCCCCTTCCAGCTCTTACAATTCTATTATGATTCTTTCCCACACTGTTGTTGTTGTTGTTGTTGTTGTTGTTGGGGTCCCCTCAATCCTGAGAGCCAGTGTGGTGTAGTGGTTAAGAGCGGTAGACTCGTAATATGGGGAACTGGGTTCGCATCTCCGCTCCTCCACCTGCAGCTGCTGGGTGACCTTGGGCTAGTCACACTTCTCTGAAGTCTCTCAGCCTCACTCACCTCACAGAGGGTTTGTTGTGGGGGAGGAAGGGAAAGGAGAATGTTAGCCGCTTTGAGACTCCTTAGGGTAGTGATAAAGCGGGATATCAAATCCAAACTCCTCCTCCTCCTCTTCTCTTAGCAGATTGTTCAGATGTGCAGAGTTCTGTAAGGGGAATGCAGAAATTGCCTCCCTCCACTTCCAGAATGGAAGCATCTACTTAGGGATGTTTGCTCCCCACAATTCTGGTGTGGTCCATGACATGTCTGCATTAAATATTGTTTTTTAACTGCATTTTTATTTTTTAAAATTTCATATTGTATTTTACGGTATTGACAACTCCCAATTTATGTGAGGCTGAATAATGTGCAATCGCACACAGTGCCGAACTCATAAGTAGCCCCAAAATGCCACAAAAAAGGCAGAATGGGGCAGAATGGGCTTTCATGTGCTCCATCGATGTGTATGGGGATTCAGAATGGAACCTCCACGCAAAATGAAGATTGCCTGTATTAAAAATAAAGATTGCCTGTATTAAAAAATAAAATAAGAAATAAAACTACAATTTTTAAAACGTACAGCTTCAAGCATAAAGGTAAGGGGACCCCTGACCATTAGGTCCAGTCTTGACCAACTCTGGGGTTGTGGCACTCATCCCGTGCTGTTGGCCGAGGGAGCAGGCATACAGCTTCCAGGTCATGTGGCCAGCATGACAAAGCTGCTTCTGGCCATTTACCTTCCCGCTGTAGTGGTACCTATTTATCTACTTGCACTTTGATGTGCTTTCGAACTGCTAGGTGGGCAGGAACTGGGACCGAGCAACGGGAGCTCACTCCATCGCGGGGATTCAAACCGCCAACCTTCTGATCGGCAAGCCCTAGGCTCAGTGGTTTAACCCACAGTGGTTTAACCCACAGCGCCACCCACTACAAACATAGTGCACTGCAATTGATGCAACAGAGTGTGGGAAACAAGCAAAACAAATTGAAGCTCTTAATACAGGATGGGAAATATGACCTAGTAGGCATTAATTAAACCTGGTGGGATGAGACTCATGATGGGGTGTAGAAACTGTTTTAAAGGGCAAGAGCAAAAAGCAGCAGGGGGTGGGGTGGGGCGAGTAGCATTATATGTAAAGGATGTGTATACTTGTGAAGAGATCCATGACATGGAGCATGGAAGGCAGATTGAGAATGTATGAGTAAAAATTGTAGGTGAGGCAAACAACTGTGGCCTCACTGTGAGTGTCTGCTCCAAGCCAGACTGAGGAGTTAGAGGGAAGGTTTCCTACAGCATATTACCAAACATTAAAAAAGGAGATGGAAGACTTCAACTTCCCCTTTATCTGTTGAAACTCACTCTGCCAAGAATGTAAGGTCCAACAAACTCCTCCATTGCCTTGCTGACAATTTCCCACAAGGTGGAAGAAGCAACAAGGGGATCATCTACTTTGGACCTGGTCCTTGTCAACAGGGACAAATGTAATATTCTTTACTTAGGAATAATCAGCTGCCCTAATATAAGGATAGGGAATACCTGCCTTGCCAGTAGCACCTGTGAAAAGGATCTAGGGGCCTTAGTAGACCACAAGCTTAACATGAGTCAACGGTGTGGTGCAGCAGCAAAAAACTAATGCAATTATAGGCTGCATCAACAGAAGTATAGTGCTTGGATCAAGGAAAATAATCATACTGCTCTATCATGGGTGTAGCCAGGATTTTAGGTGGGGGGGGGCAGGCCTTTGTTTGAAGGAAGGCCTTTTGTTAGGAGCATACCTGCCAAGTTCCGGACGTAAAGATCCGGGATCGGCAGCGCGCGCATGACCGGAAGTTGCGTGACGCTCCTTTCCATGGAGGCGCAGGTTGCATCCACAGCAAAGGTGGCATTTTTCCATCTCCGCCGCATCAAGCAGTTGGTCCCTTACCTCTCTCGCCCCGATCTGGCCACAGTGATCCATGCGACGATCACCTCCAGGCTTGACTATTGTAACTCGCTCTACGCAGGGTTGCCCTTAAAGCTGACCCAGAAACTCCAGCGGGTGCAGAATGCCGCGGCGAGGCTCCTTACAGGGTCCCGGCCGCGGGATCACATTCATCCAGTGCTTTACCAGCTGCACTGGCTCCCGGTGGAGTACAGGATCAGGTTTAAGGTGCTGGTTTTGACCTTTAAAGCCCTATGCGACTTGGGACCCTCGTACCTATGGGACCGCCTCTCCTGGTATGCCCCGCGGAGGACCTTAAGGTCCACAAACAATAATATTCTGGAGATCCCGAGTCATAAGATGGCTAGATTGGCCTCTACTAGAGCCAGGGCCTTTTCAGTACTGGCCCCAACCTGGTGGAACGCTCTTTCCCAGGAGATCAGGGCCCTGCGGGATTTGTCATCTTTCCGCAGGGCCTGCAAGACAGAGCTGTTCCGCCTGGCCTTTGGGTTAGACTCAGCCTGACCCCTGTGTTTTTTCTCCCTCATGGCTTGGATTTATGGCCTACTTGAAATGAGGCTGCACTTTAAATTTTAATACTGTATTTTAATCTGTATTTTAACTAATTGTTTTTATGTTTTATTGTGGTTCTGTTGGTGTCAGCCACTTATGGCCTACTTGAAATGAGGCTGCACTTTAAATTTTAATACTGTATTTTAATCTGTATTTTAATTAATTGTTTTTATGTTTTATTGTGGTTCTGTTGGTGTCAGCCGCCCTGAGCCCGGTTTTTGACTGGGGAGGGCGCGGTATAAATAAAAATTTATTATTATTATTATTATTATTATTCTATGGGCACCAGAAAATGGCGGCGCCAGCACCGGAAGTCACTTCCGCGCATGACCGGAAACACGTAAAAGCGACTTCCGGCGCCGGCGGCGCCATTTTCTGGTGCCCATAGAAGGGCAAAGCGGCACCAGAAAAATGGCCGCCGGGCCGAAGCCGATTTAAGGGACAATACCGGGATTTTAACCTAAACGGGAGACCGCCGGGAAACGGTAAGAAAAAAGGGGTTTTCCCGGCGGATACGGGATACTTGGCAGCTATGGTTAGGAGAGGCAGAACCTCAGTTGTTTTTTATTGTTTTTTATTTATTTGGGGGGGAGCTGCCCCTTCCTTCCTCCCCAACTACACCCATGTGTTCTATTCTGTTTTGGTCAGACCATGCTGGAACATGTACAGAGGAGGGTGACCAAGGTGATAAAGCATCTGGAAAGCAAGGCTTATGAGAGATATTTTAAAATATTTGAAGGGCTGTCACATGGAAGGTGGAATAAACTTGTTTTCTGCTGCTCCAGAGGGTAGGGCCTGAATGGATTCAAATTACAAGAAATGAGATCCTGACTTAACATCAGGAACAACTTTCTACGGTAAGAGAGAGTTTTTTTGACTATAGAACATGGGAGATGGTGAGCTCTCCCTTGTTGGAGGTTTCCAAATGGAGGTTGGATGGCCATCTGTCATTGATACTTGAGCTTGATTCTTGAGGGCATTCAACCACATTCTTCAGTTTCTGTCTCTCTGATTTTTCACTTTTAATACATATGAACAGGCCACAACTGTAAAAATTAACTTTTTACTATTTGCATCCCATAAATGGAAAATGATATTGCAGCAAGGATGTGAGGGACAGGGGATATCGCGAAGTCCCTCCCCTCCTGAGTTCAAGCCCGTCCCCGAGCAAAGGGGAAAGCAGGGAGAGTTCCGATTCCAGTGGGGAAGCAGGAAGTCGTGTCCGAGGCTCAGGCAAGGTAGAGGAGCCAGGGTCCCAGGTGGGACAGGAAGGGGCAAGCAAGGGGGGAAGACCCATCCCTCCAACTCCAGAATTACGCAGGAAGAGGAGGGGCAAGAGGATGGGTCTGCCAAAGCTTTTGTGTTGGAGAAAGACGCGCCAAAAGCCATTAGGAGGTTCTGAAACCGACTGACAACATCGCTCCGTGTAAATAGCAATGACTTGAGCACTGTAAATACGCAGCACCAATAAAAGAATAAAATGCAGAGCTGCGTAGCGTCGTTACTCTGAAGTAGTCCACTCCGGCCACTGTGACAGCAACCTCCTAATCATTTTTGGGCTACTTCGGAGTTGCCGGGATGAGCGTGTCCGAGGCGGAGAAGTGGCGGCAGATCGCTGAGCAAGCCCAGCTAGAACTGCAACAGCTGTCGCTGCAGGCGCAGGGAGAATTGAAGGCAGCTAAAGAGGAGACTAAGAAGGTCCAGGACGACCGGCTACAACTTGCGGAACAGGTGAGAGAGCTCCAGGAAAAAGAGCAGCATTTAAGGGCGGTGGCGGTAGACCTCCAAAACAAGCTGGATGCAGAGAAAAACAAGGCGGGAGGGGCTCCCCAAGTCCAAGTGCTGCCAGGAAGGAGAGCAGGGACCCTTGTAAGCAAGTTCAATGGAGACCCGAAGGAGTTTCAGGGCTTTGAGACTGAGATCGTGTATGCTCTTGAGCTGCACCAGAATGAGTTCCCCGATGATGAGCACAGAGTAGCGTTTATTGTGGAACATCTCACCGGAGCAGCCAGGGAGTGGCTAAGACCATTAATCGCAACCAAGAATCCTTGCATGAAAAATGTCCAACAATTTCTAGAAGGTTTGAGGACGATGTATTCGTCCGATAGTCATTTGGACCAGACTAAGGAGGAACTGCATAATTTACGCCAAGGAAATATGACAGTTCGCGCATATTGGGCGAAATTCACCATGCTGGTGCACAGACTGGGGTGGGTTTTGGATTCGCCTCCCATGCAAGCCGCGTTTTACTTGGGTTTGAGCGAGGAGGTGAAGGATGAACTCTCGAGAGGTCCAAAGCCCAGTACTATGGATCAGCTGAGCAAAGCAGCTCTGGCGGTGGGGGTGAGGCAGGAATCCCGGTGGAACGACAAGCAAGCGACGCGCGCAAAGCGGGCTTGGTTCCCACGGTCGCAGGAGAAGCCACTCCCTCAACAACCCTTTCAGGCCACGCCTGGAGCCAGCCAGGACCAGGAGCCCATGCAGATTGATAGCGCGCGCGCGCGGGCTTTTCAAACCCCAGCGGCGCCAAGACGCAAGGAGGGAAGGGGCGGGAATTGCTTTCTCTGCAACTCACCCCAGCATCTCGTCAGAGACTGCCCACATCGCAGGGAGTGGCAAGGAAAGGCGGGAACGGTGGTGCCCTCCCCCACTGACGCAGCACCACAGCAGGGAAACGGGAAAGCCTGGCTGCAGGAGACAAGGGGCAGCAGCCAGGCACAGTCAGCAGACAACAGCCCCAGCCCGCCCACCCGCACAGAGAGGTGCAGAGCCAGCCCACCCCTCCCAGAGCAGGAGTGGTTCTAGAAGTGACGCTAACGCTCCCAAATGGCTATCCCCTGACGGTCCTCGCCTTAATTGACAGTGGGGCGTCCGCCAACTTCTTCTCAAGAAGCTTTGCAGAAGAGCACCAAATCCAGCTTTTGCAGTTGGATTTTCCTCTGCACGTAGCAACCATTGACGGCAGGGAGCTGCTGGGAGGGGCCATCACACATCAAACCCCCCCCATGAGAATGACGGTGGGAAGGCACTCAGAGACACTGGCGTTCAACGTCACCACCATCTCAGACCCCCCCATCGTCTTGGGCATGAGCTGGCTGGCGCGCCACGACCCCTCCATCAGTTGGCACCAGAGGTGCATCACGTTTGGGTCAGACTTTTGTCTGGAACATTGCATGCAGCACCAACCAGGGGAGGGGCCTCCGATAGCCACGGTGGCCACCATGCATATCAAAGGGGGTGAGGCAATACCCAAGCAGTACTGGGACCTGCAGGAGGTCTTCAGCGAAGCGGAGTCCGACCACCTACCCCCACACAGGCCTTTTGACTGCCAGATCAACCTGGTGCCAGGGGCGACGATACCCCCAGCCAAGCTGTACGCCATGTCAGACCAGGAGCTGGAGGATCTGCGCGCTTTCATCGACAAGAACCTCAAGCGGGGGTTCATAAGGGAAAGCAAGGCAGCAGGGGGCAGCCCGGTCTTCTGGGTGGACAAGAAAGACACGCAACAGCGCCGTCTTGTGGTGGACTTTAGACGGCTGAATTCGGTGACAGAGCCCGTGGCTTTCCCCATGCCCAGAGTGGATGATCTCCTGACAGCGGCACGCAGGGGCAAGATTTTCACCAAGCTGGACCTAAGGGGGGCGTACAACTTGATCAGGATCCGGGAAGGAGATGAATGGAAAACCACGATGTTCACGCCTCTGGGCTCTTTTGAATATCTGGTGATGCCCTTCGGTTTGCAAGGGGGCTCAGCATGCTTCCAGGCCTTCATGCACCACGTCCTGGGGTCCCTCCTCTTCAGGAAATGCTTGGTCTTCCTAGATGACATCCTTATCTACTCGAATGACCCAGTGCAGCATGTGAAAGATGTCAGAGAGGTGTTGCAACGCCTGAAGGAGCACCACCTGTATGTGAAGCTGGAGAAGTGCAAGTTTCACACCAAAGAGGTGGACTTCCTGGGCTACAAGCTGTCAGACAAGGGGCTGGCGATGGACAAGGACAAGGTGCAGGCCATCCTGGACTGGCACAGCCCCAGGACGCGCAAAGATGCCCAACGCCTACTAGGCTTCGCTAACTTCTACAGGAAGTTCATCAAGAACTTCTCTCGCGTTACGGCTCCCATCACGGACTGCCTGAGAGGCAAGCAGAAGTTCAAGTGGACACCAGAGGCGCAAGCAGCGTTCGAAAGCCTCAAGAGAGTGTTCGCCTCAGACCAAAACCTGTTCCATGTGGTGCAGGACGCGCCCCTACGCATTGAGACAGATGCTTCTGAAAAAGCTGTGGGCGCAATTTTGTTGCAACTGGACGCCAACAGGGAGTGGAGACCCTGTGCCTTCTTCTCCAGGAAGCTGACACAGCCTGAACGCAACTACACAGTGTTTGATAGGGAACTTCTTGCGATCTACGCTGCGTTCCAGCACTGGCGACACTTCCTGGTGGGCGCGAAGCACCCCATCCAGGTGTGCACAGACCACAAGAACCTGGAGTTCTGGAGAACTGCCAGGGTGCTCAACCAGCGGCAGATACGGTGGGCAGAGTTCTTCTCGAACTTCAACTTCTCCATCCACTACATCCCGGGGGAGCAGAATGTCAGGGCGGATGCCCTCTCCCGCAAGCCAGAGTACATGGAGGAGGAGGCGCCACCAGCCCCAAGGCACATTTTCCCCCCGTCGGCATGGTCCTGCGGAGCAGCTGTGGTGAGCGAGGCAGAACTCACAGCACTGACGGCAGCGGATGAATTTGCCAACCGCATCTTCAGAGAACTGAGAGGGGGGAGGGAGCAGGCAAAAGACTTTGCAGAACGCAGAGGGCTGCTTTTCTACAAGGGTGCGCTGTACCTACCCACCACCCAGCTTCGACGTACGGTCCTCAAGCAGATGCACGACAACCCTACAGCGGGGCATTTTGGAAGGGACAAAACCGCTCACCTAGTCATGAGACACTTCTGGTGGCCAGGGGTGCGGGAAGATGTTCGAGACTATGTAAGGGGCTGTACCACCTGCCAGCGGGCGAAGGTGGTCAGAGCAGCGCCACCAGGGTTGCTGGAGCCCTTAGCCACACCACACAGGCCGTGGGAAGTGGTGTCCATGGACTTCATCACAGATCTGCCTTCGTCCAGGGGTAAGACTGCAGTGTTGGTGGTGGTGGACCTTATGTCCAAAATGTGTCACTTTATACCGTGTGCCAGGGCAGTCTCGGCAGAAGAGACAGCCAAACTGTTTGTTGATCACATTTTCAGACTGCATGGATTACCTTTAAGGGTTATTTCGGATCGTGGCCGCCAATTTGTGTCCAGGTTCTGGCGGCGGCTCATGAACCTCCTGCAGGTGGAGGTCAGCTTGTCGACGGCTAGACACCCGCAGACCAACGGACAAGCGGAGAGGGTCAACGCCATTCTGCAGCAGTACCTGAGATGCTACGTCAGCCAGCGGCAAACGGACTGGGTGGATCGCTTGCCACTAGCAGAATTTGCCTACAACAATGCAGTGCACGTCTCCACAGGGGTGTCGCCCTTTAAGGCCAATTACGGGCGCGACCTCAGATCTTTCCCAGAGAGGGAGAGGGAGGAGGAGGAGGAGGAGGGCCCACAGGCTGAGGATTGGGCAGAGGAACTGGAGACGGTGCACCAGCAGCTCAGAGAACACTTGGAGAGGGCCAAGGAAGCGTACAAAAAGGGGGCAGATCGCCACAGGCGACAAGGGGAGGTCATCAGGGTGGGGGACAAGGTGTGGTTGTCCTCGGAGGGCCTTCCCACCAGAGGGAGGTGCAAAAAGCTGGCACCCAAAAGGCTGGGCCCCTTCACGGTCACGCAACAGGTAAACCCGGTGGCATACAGGCTGGCACTGCCAGAGGACATGAGGGTGCATCCAGTGTTTCATAGATCGCTGCTGTCGCCGTACAGGGAAAGCAGCAGGCTCCGAGACAGCGAACAAACCCCCGAGGGAGGGGGGGAGAGGGAAGGCAGGGAGCAACTCAATGAGGCCACGGCCATCCTGGATTCAAGGTGGGGGGTGGGGGGACTGGAGTACCTCATGGCATGGGAGGATGCTCCACCGTCCCAGAATGAATGGGTCCCAGCCACTCAGATACAGGAGGAATTCTTGGTGGAAGAATTTCACGCCCTCTTTCCCCACAGACCCAAGCCCTGGCACATGGAAAGGGAGGGGGAGGAGGAGGAGGCACGGGAGAGCAGCTCACCATGGCGCTGGGAAGCGGAGTTTGAGGAACCAGAGGATGAGGTATGGGTGTCACCGAGATCCACCCAGTCAGAGGAAGGAGCAGATTGGCAGAACGTTTTTACCCCCACCAGCTCGGACGCCACGGACTTTTTGGGATTCCCGTCCGCCCAGGCGGAAGGGGGGGGCTCGCAGGACTGGGGGGAGGTATTCACACCAACGGGCTCGGAGAGCACTGAGTTCTTAGGCTTCCAGTCGTCACCGACACATGGGGGGGGCCTGGGGAGGGGTGAAGGAGAGCGTGGGAGGGGGGTGGATGTGAGGGACAGGGGATATCGCGAAGTCCCTCCCCTCCTGAGTTCAAGCCCGTCCCCGAGCAAAGGGGAAAGCAGGGAGAGTTCCGATTCCAGTGGGGAAGCAGGAAGTCGTGTCCGAGGCTCAGGCAAGGTAGAGGAGCCAGGGTCCCAGGTGGGACAGGAAGGGGCAAGCAAGGGGGGAAGACCCATCCCTCCAACTCCAGAATTACGCAGGAAGAGGAGGGGCAAGAGGATGGGTCTGCCAAAGCTTTTGTGTTGGAGAAAGACGCGCCAAAAGCCATTAGGAGGTTCTGAAACCGACTGACAACATCGCTCCGTGTAAATAGCAATGACTTGAGCACTGTAAATACGCAGCACCAATAAAAGAATAAAATGCAGAGCTGCGTAGCGTCGTTACTCTGAAGTAGTCCACTCCGGCCACTGTGACAAAGGCTTTCAAGCAAGGCTTGGAAACTCTTCTTGTGCTGCCCCACATCTGCTGTCATATGTAGCAGAAATAGATGCAGCTAGAAAGGAACATTTTGTAGGGAAGTTTTTAATGCTTGATGTTTTACTATGTTTTTAAATATGCTGTAAGCCACCCAGAATGGCTGGGGAAACCCAGCTGGGTGGGCAGGGTATAAATAAAATAAGAAGAATAAGAATAAACATTTGGGAGCGTAAAGTGTTTCTTTGTAAGCAGGGCGCTCTGTCAGTGATGATCAGATACAGATGGGGAGCCGTGTTGGTCTGACGTAGTCGGAACAAAATAAAAAAATCCATTCTAGTAGCACCTTAGAGACCAACTAAGTTTCTCATTGGTATGAGCTTTCGTGTGCATGCACACTTCTTCAGATACCAGTGATGATCAGTACCACTGAGATCAGCTACATCCGTTCCCCATCAACAATTTCCTAGCGCGGCCAATAGGGTTTACTTTCTCTGTTTGGATTTCCATCTGCTAGCTCTGTGTATATAGTGGTACCTCGGTTTATGAACACAATTGGTTCCGGAAGTCTGTTCATAAACTGAAGCGTTCATAAACTGAAGCGAACTTTCCCATTGAAAGTAATGGAAAGTGGATTAATCCGTTCCAGATGGTCCGCGGAGTACTTAAACTGAAGCGTTCATAAACTGAAGCGAACTTTCCCATTGAAAGTAATGGAAAGTGGATTAATCCGTTCCAGATGGTCCGCGGAGTACTTAAACTGAAGCGTTCATAAACTGAAGCGAACTTTCCCATTGAAAGTAATGGAAAGTGGATTAATCCGTTCCAGATGGTCCACGGAGTACTTAAACTGAAGCGTTCATAAACTGAAGCGAACTTTCCCATTGAAAGTAATGGAAAGTGGATTAATCCGTTCCAGATGGTCCGCGGAGTACTTAAACTGAAGCGTTCATAAACTGAAGCGAACTTTCCCATTGAAAGTAATGGAAAGTGGATTAATCCGTTCCAGATAGGTCCACGGAGTACTCAACCTGAAGCGTACTTAACCCGAAGCATGAGTGTAATTGGTTCCGGAAGTCTGTTCATAAACTGAAGCGAACTTTCCCATTGAAAGTAATGGAAAGTGAATTAATCCGTTCCAGATGGGTCCGTGGCGTTCGTAAACCGAAAATTCATAAACCGAGGTGTTCATAAACCGAGGTTCCGCTGTATATGGAATGGCTTTATTCTTGCCTGTCTGCCCAGCTGTTTGATGGATTTCTCTTCAAAACCTGGCTGCATCTCACTCTGAAGCTGTTTCAGGCCCAGTGTCATGGCAGCTACACAGCTGACCCCCCTTACAAGTTACAGGTACGGAGCCGTGTTGGTCTGACGCAGTCAAAACAAAATAAAAAAATCCTTCCAGCAGCACCTTAGAGACCAACTAAGTTTGTCACAGGTATGAGCTTTCGTGTGCATGCACACTTCTTTAGAAGTTTATTTACAAGTTTATTTATGCATGTTTTCTTAGTTGAAACTGTGCATTCACCACAAGAGGGAGGACTAAGAACAATTTTTGACATCTTAAATAAGGTAATTCAGTTTTTTCTTAACTGAGCCTATTATGTATATGGATATGCTAGGTGCTGTTTAAATTCATCTGTTAGCCAAACAATGGTCATGCACATTTTACCAATAATATATTACTGTATGATATAATAATCCCGTATCTTGTCATGGGAGTTTGGTTTCAAGGGTTGAGTGTATGTGCAAAAATTGCATATAGTCCAACCTTTGAGAATTGCTCCATGGATAGTAGAGAGAAGAGAAAAAGCATCCCCTAGAAAGCTCTTTTCACTCTGGGCAGGAGTCAGGAGAAGGTAGACTGGGATTTATTTGTAGATTTGTAGTTTATTTATATGGATTTATTGAATTTATATACCACCCTATACTTGGAGGTCAACAAGGATTTCTGACTTCAGTTGATAAATGATGGGTAAATAGAGACTGTGTAATTACCAACAGAAAAGCCACAAATCCAAATTCTTGGTCCCTCACATCAGGTTTTAGCCTTAAAAACATCTCAGCTGTTGGTCTGGTGGGGGAAAATAGCTGTCCAATTCCACACTGAGTTGGGGTGATGACATGTTGCAGTTTCACCCCCTATTTCCTCTGTTTTTCCTCAGTTTCAAAAAAAAATTCCGTCCTAATTCAATAATATTAATTCCTTTGCCTTCCAGATCAAGGGAATTAATAGTACCACTCAATTCTGCCTTGGTCTGATTCTACTTTGAATACTGTGTCCAGTTCTGGACACCACAATTTAAGAAGAATGTTGACAAGCTGGAGCCATGTGCAGAGGAAGGCGATCAAGATGGTCAAGGGTCTGGAAAGCAAGCCTTATGAGAAACGGTTGAAGGAGTGTTTAGCATGGAGATGAGGGGATTGAGAGGAGATGCAATAGCCATCTTCACATATCTGAAGGGCTGTCCCATGGAGGAGGGAGCAAGCTTGTTTTCTCCTGCTCTGGAGGCAGAGAGTAGGACTTGAACAAATGGCTGCCAACTAAAACATCAGGAAGAACATTATGAAATTAAGAGCTGTTCCACAGTGGAATGGTCTCCCTTGGGATATTGTGAACTCTCCTTCCTTGGAGCTTTTTAAACAGAGGTTGGATGGCCATCTGTCGTGGATGTTTTGTTGAGATTCCTGCATTGCAGGGGGTTGGACTAGATGAACTCAGGGCCCCTTCCAACACGGAACATACAGTTCGATGATTCTATGTTTAGAATAAGGATATAACATTATATGAGCCATATATATGAATAAGGCTAGTTTTTTGGATCCATCTTTAATGTCATCTAATTTTGTCCCTACCCTGTGTACCAACTTAACAAGAAAAAAAGAGTTTAAGTATTCTGGGTACTTACTTTTTGCCCTTTTACTCCACTACAGTCACATTTTCCACAGCCAGAACAAGCCTATGGGTTAAAAAGAGAAAATTAATTAATTCTAGAATTCAAAATAAGCTGCAACATATGGTAAAGAGGTAATAAGAATAAAACTGGTAACCCAAAGTATGAAACATAAAGTAGTTTACTCTATTAGAAATATATGTAGAACTATGGAACTGGTATTAGGACATGGTTTGCCAACCTAACAGTTCGAAAGCACGTCAAAGTGCAAGTAGATAAATAAGGACCGCTCCGGCGGAAAGGTAAACGGCATTTCCGTGCGCTGCTCTGGTTCGCCAGAAGCGGCTTAGTCATGCTGGCCACATGACCCAGAAGCTGCACGCCAGCTCCCTCGGCCAATAGAGTGAGATGAGTGCTGCAACCCCAGAGTCGGTCATGACTGGACCTAATGGTCAGGGGTCCCTTTACCTTTACCTTTGCCAACACAATGCCTGAGGGCATCAGTGCAGAGCCGTCTTACCCATAGGGCTTAGTGGTGCATCGCGCCAGGGTGCCAGCCTCTCAGGGGAGCCCCAGCAAGTGGGGGAGCTGAGTGGCTTTGCCGGCAGCCTCCCCTTTCCCTGCACACCCACCAGCAGTGCCCCACCATCCATAAGGCTGGTGGTTGTGCAGCTTCCCTCTCAAGCCTCTGCGGGGATCGCTCTCCTGCAGCGGCATGGGGGAGATGTTCGGGTTTTGCTAAATTAGTAGGATGAGAAACAATCAGATTGCTTCTTCACACAATCAACTCTAGGACAAGCAATTAACACTGGGCAGAAAGCCAAGGTCTACTTCTGCCATAGTAACTGCACTCTCATTGGTTGAGATCAGCACAGAGACCTGTTATCAGTGAAAGCTAGCACAGTGTGTGGTGTGGTGTGGTGAGTGTGGTGAGTGTAGGAGGAGAGGTGCTGTATCGGTAGAGAGAGAGAGAGAGAGAGAGAGAGAGAGAGAGAGAGAGAGAGAGAGAGAGAGGAAAGGATTTATTTTACTTTGTTTTTGAGTTCTAAAGTTGTACATAGAAACTCTGGATTTCTTTTATTTTAATAAATCCTGTATATAGTTTACTCTGCGTCCAGACGTCTAGTCATTTAAGTTACCGCCAGAAGCTTCCGGAAAAACCTGCGCAAACTCTGCTGTGTTCAGGCTGAAGTTACACCTGACACTTAAAAACACTAAGAGGAGAGTTGTGCCTCCCCCCCCCCCGGATGGCTGGCATTGCGCAGCTACGGCCACCCCAACACTATCCATGGTAATTTGGGGGCGCTGGGCGGATATTTGCACCCCAGCACCACATATGCTAAAGACGGCCCTGCAACAGTGTCTCCAATGATGCTTACAAAAGGTTGCAGGGAATATCCCCTCAAAAACCATAAGGCAGAGCGGTCCAACTTTCCATACCAAGTGGGTCACAAAAGTACCAACTTTGTTGGAGCAAGGCCAACATTTCCACACACTCCAGCCCTCATGCTGCCTTCCCAAAGTTTAAGGTGCCAGGCTATGGGAGAAGTGCTAGTGTGTGCAACTGGCAGGTGTCAATTGGCCCACGGAGTGATGAAAAAGGACAGACATTAGTTTTTCTTGAATTCCCCAGGTTAACAACTAATTCAGCCACCAAGTCTATCAAAGGTTTGCAAAGTGGATTGGGGCTGCTTTTTACTTCCGGATGCCACATCAAGTGTCTCGTAAGTCAGGGGTAGACTCCAGAATTTGGAGACTGCAACTCCCACCAGCCTCAATCCAGTAGCCACAGACGATGGGGGTTGAAATCCAAAAGATAAAGAGGGCACCAGGCTGGCTATCCCTGCTCTGAGCATATGCAGAGTTCTTTTCATTCAAATTTTTAAAGGCCTTGGGATAAACTTATCAAAATATGTAAAGCATCTTTTTGGGGAAGGCAATGTCTCTGAGTGCACCACAGAAAGGAAAAATCCAATATTATGCCCTGAGCCTGATGTTTGTTATTGGGAGATAGAGAGGTTTGGATTCCACTGTGGGCTGTCTGGCTTGTCTGCATGGTGATGGGTAGGAACCCCAAAATCCTGTAACACCTATTGCATGGCAAAAATACAAATACAAGTGTGCATACATATGGAACAAAGCTAATGCACATCACAGAGGCAGCAAGTAGCACCTTGGCTGGGATATTTTCTGGCATTTCAATTTCTGGCTTTTCGTTATAAGATTCAAAACAGATTTGGCATGGGAGATCTGTGAAGAAATGGCATGATTTATTTACTTAAGAAAATATTGAAAC
This sequence comes from Zootoca vivipara, assembly GCF_963506605.1. NCBI lineage: Eukaryota > Metazoa > Chordata > Lepidosauria > Squamata > Lacertidae > Zootoca > Zootoca vivipara. Next base: position 4,883,789 of record NC_083278.1, on the reverse strand, counting down.
CCTTAGCCCTATTGGGCTAACACCAGACACCAAAACACCAGAAGAAATGAGGAAGTTCCTTGAGAAAGACGGAAAGGATTTTGAAGCTGAATTAGGACTGGGACTTGGAGAACCATCTGGAGCAGCAACAGCATTGGGAGCAGAGATAGACTTAGGACCTTTGGGAGCAGGAGCAAGTGCACCAGTGTAAGAAAACATGGCTCTAAGAATTTTGACTTGGAATGTTAATGGACTTAACTCACAACCCAAGAGGAACCAGATTCATCATGTACAGTGGTGCCTCGCTAGACGAATGCCCTGCTAGATGAAATTTTCACTGGACGAAAGGGTTTTGCGATCGGAGGTTGCCTCGCAAGACGACGAGGTTTTCTATGGCCGCTGCTTTGTCTTGCTTTGTCAACCTCTGATCGCAATCCCAAAAGGCATTTGTCTAGCGGGGAAGAGGCAAAGGAAGAGCAGCTGTCAGTGCCTGTCAGCTGATCTTCCTTTGCCTTCTTCCTGCGCTACAGCTGGTTCCTCTTTGTGTTCTGCTGGTCTCTGCTGGTTGCCGCGAGCGGTGAGGGGCAACCAGCAGAGACCAGCGGAACACAAAGGGGAACCAGCTGTAGGAGAGGGGAGAAGGGGGGAGAAGCGGAGGAACGGATCCGTTCCTCTGCTTCTTCCCCCCGCCTTGCTTCGGCTCGGCGGCAGTGGGTGCTTCCTCGGCGAAGGCAAGCAGGCGGGCTGTCTGCCTGCTTGCCTTCGCCGAGGAAGCCGAAGCGCAGGCAGGGTGGGGGGAAAGCACAGGATCTTTCCTCCACTTTCCCCCCCACCCCACCTGACACAACGGGGATTGTACGGGGCTTGAGAAGCCTCGTACGATCCCCGGTGTGACAGGCGGGGTGGGGAGAAAGGCTTTCCCCCAGCCCGGCTGTCACACGAAGATCGGCAGGCGCTGCTGCCTGGGGCTTGTCAACCCCGGCAAGCAGCGCCCACCGATCTTCAGCTCTGTCCCCCACATCTTCGTGTGACAGGCAGTGGGGAAGGCAGGCAGGCAAGAGAGCAAGCACCTGCCTGCCTGCCTTCCCTGCCACCAGTCCCCCGGAGCCCATAGGAACGCATTGATTAAGTTTCAATGCATTCCTATGGGAAACCGGGACTCGCTAGACGAATTTTTCGTAGGACGAATTGAGTCCTGGAACGAATTAAATTCGTCTAGCGAGGCACCACTGTATTATTAAAACAGAATTTAGATGTGTTGGGCCAGGAATATATTTCTTCTGATAAAGTCAAAAAAAGAGGAGTACTAATCTCTACAATTCTCTGATTCTGTGGGTTACAGATAAAAACAAGAATCACTAAAACATAGACAAAACAATCATCTAAAAACTGCTATATTGGCAAGGACCGTGCTACTCTTTCATTCTTTCAAATAACTTGGACTTTTTGCCATCTGAGGAAAGGCAGTACAGCAATATTTTATCTTTGTTACCCACCAGCAGATTTAAGATTTAACTGCCACAAATATTGAAAATTTGCTCATACAGGCCAGGGTTGAAGAACTGCTGATTAAGCTTGCTATTTGACTCCCCATGGCCACCTGCTATGGGGCAGGTAAAGGCAGGGCCAGCCCAGGACATTTTCCATTTCAGGCAAAACAGAATAAGGTACCTCCCAGCACCAGGGAAGCCCCGGCACGCTGAAGGCAGCAGGAGAAAGAAAAGCAGGCCAGAGAGGTGGTGGTGTGGGAGAACAGTGGTGGCGGGCAGGCTACAAGTGCAGGAGGAGGCAAGCAGCATTACCCTGGGGGGTCCAGGATCTACTGCCCCACCCAGCTGTCCTCAGGCACCTCTGCACCAAAACGGGAATTGGATGCATCATTGACCAGCACCAACAGAGCTTATGGAGCCCCTGCAAGCAGCTGCAATGGAGCAATGGATTCAAGCTACAAGAAAGAAGATTCCACCTAAATATTAGGAAGAACTTCTTGACAGTAAGAGCTGTTCAGCAGTGGAATTAGCTGCCAAGGAGTGTGGTGGAGTCTCCTTCTTTGGAGGTCTTTAAGCGGAGGCTTGACGGCCATCTGTCAGGAATGCTTTGATGGTGTTTCCTGCTTGGTAGGGGGTTGGACTGGATGGCCCTTGGGGTCTCTTCCAACTCTATGATTCTAATGAGATTTCTTAATATTAGTTCATAGCATAAATTTCTTGATAGTTGAAGAACTGTTGTGCTACAATTTGTTTTGTCCAAAAATTCTTGGAAACTGAGCGCTAGCTGAGCAATGAGGCTGAAGCATTTGATATTACATTATATAAATTACATATCTGGCCTTATGTTATTATTATTTTCAGCCATTCTAAAGGCATTTCTAGTGAAAAAGTAGCCTAGCTATGTCAAAATTAAATAAATAAATTGAGTTTCGAATTATTCAAATAATTGTTTCCTTGTAATTTTCCAAGGAGACAACAAAATGTTCCATCTCTCTAGAAAACTCACAGAAAATTATTCTTTCCCCACCCTACTCTCTTTGCTGGTATTACATGAATTAGGATATTCATTCTTTAACAAATGTTTAATATAATGGAGTCTGTGTTCTTATGCTGAAGTCTTAGAACCTACCACATGAGCTAATGTTGACGAGAAACTAAGATGGCTCACACCCAGAGCCTAAGGGAGTTCATCGCGTTCCTTAACTCTCTGGGGATGCTGCCAACTGTCTATGATCCTCTCCTTGCCTTCATCCCAGTAGCAAAGGCCTCCTTAGTTTGTTAGATGATGAGATAAAGATATATGACAGATGATATGCTGACAAATTCACTGGCCATGCCGTCAGTGTCCAAATCACCACTGCGGACTGATGCTTCTCCCGCAACCAGGATTTCAGCATGCCAATTCTGCTACAAATGGGCGGTGTTCCATGAGCACAAGCGCTTTCACTCAGGGCCACTTCATGCTGGCATGGGGGAAAGCATTTTTCTTTCAATTATGTGCTTTATTATGGTAGCCATTGGTTCCTTCTTTGTCTTTTGCCTGTCCCTCCCTTACTGATCACCTGATTCCTATCAGGTTCAACAGCTGGGGAAATGAATTGGCATTCTGGGCACTTACAGGCCATACCAAGAAAGCCATTAGAAATCAAATTCATGGTGAAGTGTGGAATAGACTTTCAAAATCACTGCTACTGCAGTGTCTGTAACATTGCAAAGCAGCTGGCTATCCCATGTCCTTGGATGGAAACTAAAGAAAGCTTAGCTATCAACACTGCTGGGCCTTAATCGCCCCGCTTTCCTTCCTGGAAACTCTCATCTGTGCTTGCATATATGTCAATCTAATGCTATCTTCTCAGGGATATGACTTCCTTCCTGCAATGAAGGAAACAGACTTACTGGTCTGCTGCAACTAGGACTGAGCTAAAAGAGAGGTTGCTTGCTAAAAATGGTCTCCCCTGCTTTCTGTGATTTTTCCAGGATGAGTATATGCTATGAATAGAGGCAGGGAGAACCGATGACAGGCAAGGGGCTGTCTCTCTCCCTTTTGGGTAGCCTGTATAGCAGGGATGGGGAATAGCTCTCAACCCAACGGCTGCCATTTCCTTGTGGTCAACCTTTGGTGAGGAGTTAAATGCCAGTGGCGAAAAGGTCGGAAATGAAAGTGGGTGTCACCAACTGTGGGGAGGACCAGAGCTGGTGGCTGATAATGCTACCTCACAGCAGCTCACTGGACTCACATTATTATACAGAACCCTCATTATGAACATTCAGGAGAAATTTAAAAACATTACTGTTCACTCAGACATTTGATGGCTAAAATCTACTGTTCCTGGCAATTGTTGTTAATTCTGAAAGTGGTATGTGACTATTTTCCAATGTTTTTACTGTTTTTTAAATATTTTAAATGGTTTAGGTGTTTAGCTGGGGGGGATGTACTGTTTTGTGGGTTTATTTGGGGGGAAAGGTAGGATGGCATTTTAACAAAATTGCTAAAAACAGTATCAGACATTATCCATATATCTGAGAATCCACAGGAACAGGATATTAGAATTAAAAACCTCATGAAAGATAGTTCTTGCAGCCTTTTCAAAAAAAAAATCACCTTTCCTCGGTTCTTCTGGGAAACGATTGCACAGTTTTGGAGTAACCATACCAAAAAGTCATGCTCCTAACTACCTTTCTTTGAACTCCACACTAAATCAACACAAATAACACCTGCTGGCTAGACTTCAATTTAGTTGCTTCAAACTGATAACCAATTATTTTTAAATTATTTTTTACAAACTTGATTGTGTTTGGTGAGTGATTTTAAAATTTTCAAAGTGTTGTCTTACAAGGCAATTACATGTAGGGGAGGCAGGGGCACATTTCCCAAAGGGGCACATTTCCCAACTCGCTTTAGTTTTGAAATGAGCCACTAGATGACGCCAGGGGGCAAACTGGCTGAAGTAGCATCACAGCACACATCATCTACAGAGGTTGTAGTTTAGTAGTTGCTGTCTCATCGTTGGAAGAGCTGTTTTCTTCATTTTTTCAACTTTCAGTAAACTTTCAGGTCTTTATTGAAACTTAAAATAAATGTACTAGTATTAAACTTACTGTTTTGACGTTGCATGTACTAAAAGGGGGGTTCTTTCTTCACGTAACTATGCCTTTGTTTTGCAAATAACTTACACCACTACTCGTCGAGGTAGTGTCAAAGTTCCAATATGGTGACGGGGCAGGTTTTCCAACACATATTCCAACACGTGTCTCATTGGAAAATGGGTGCATGAAGACTGCACCAAAGGGGATGTCACATTTTTTGTTTGCGTTGTGATTCAGACAATGATGACTTTTGTTTCAAAAAAAAAATGTCTTTGTTAAATTGTTAAGTGACATTTTTTGTAAAAACATTAAGTGGCATTTGTTTCCAATTACTTTCTCTATTACTTTCTCTATTAGTCTATTATTATCTTAGCTACTATTATTATGCCTCTTTAGTTTACAATAAAAAATACATATTAAGTAACAAGCAAGATTTGTTACCTGTGTTTTACCATTTAAAGTACAGTATACAGTGGAACCTCGGTTTATGAACACCTCGGTTTATGAATTTTCGGTTTATGAACGCCGCGGACCCATCTGGAACGGATTAATTCACTTTCCATTACTTTTAATGGGAAAGTTCGCTTCAGTTTATGAACGCTTCAGTTTATGAACAGACTTCCGGAACCAATTACACCCATGTTTCAGTTTATGAACGCTTCAGTTTAAGTACTCCGCGGACCCATCTGGAACGGATTAATCCACTTTCCATTACTTTCAATGGGAAAGTTCGCTTCAGTTTATGAACGGTTACTCTGCGGACCGTCTGGAACGGATTAATCCACTTTCCATTACTTTCAATGGGAAAGTTCGCTTCAGTTTATGAACGCTTCAGTTTATGAACAGACTTCCGGAACCAATTGTGTTCATAAACCGAGGTACCACTGTAGTTGGAAAATTTGCCCCTGCACATTTTCCAATTTGACATGATCAGACTTAACCATTTGCTGTCAAAAACTATATTTACTTCTTTGAAAAACAATTGTGCTAGTTTGTAGATAAAGGTATAGGAAATACAATGATATCCTGTTTACCTCAAAATAGACAAGAATAAAATAAATAAAAAATACCAAAAATTAAATTAAAAGAAAGTTGGAAAACGTGCCCCAGTCTCCCCTACAGATGTTAAGTGTAGTCTCCACTCATCTACATGACATTAATGTATTAACGCAACATTTTTATATGCAACTATATTTTTGTAATATTTTATTTAAGCTGTTTGTTCTTGCTTCAGTTTTCTGTACACCGCTGAGATATATTTTTTAATATATTAAGTGGTACAGAAATTAAATAAGCAAGCAAGTAAAATCTTGGAAAATCTTTTATGTTACAAATATGGTCCAAATATAAAGAATGGTTTGAGAGAAAAACACCAGGTTGGTTATCACCCCAGGAGGCTTTGTCGGTGAAAAAAATAAATATGAAAACAAAATGGTTAACGTACAGAGATATACTGATAGAGCAAGATAATGAGTTAAAGATGAAACCATATGAAGAACTCAAAGGTCATTTACAGGGGTGGTGGGAATATCAACAAAGATATAGTGCGTTCATAAAGGATAGGAAATCAAAAGGATTCAAGTACTCTAAGACGATATTAGAAAAAACAGTATTATCAAGTGAGCTGAAAAATATATCAAAATTTTACGACTTCCTACTGGAATGGAACACTAAAGATGAAGAAACTAAGAGCATTATGATCAAATGGGCAATGGACCTTGGCCACAATATTGAATATGCAGAGTGGTTTAAACTTTGGAATGTAGGAGTACAATCTTAAAAGAAAATATATATAAAATGATATACAGGTGGTACCTTACACCAACTAAGTTACACAAAATGTAGAAGTCAGGAGATACGAAATGCTGGAAATGCAAGTCTAAGCCAGTCCCTCCGGACAGCTCTGTGGATAGGCAGAGAGTGATTTTTCCTGGTAGATGCTGGGACCCTGGCTATTCTGAAGTGAAATGCCTTCTGTTAGAACAAATGATAATGCCATTAGGAGCCCTGGTCACACTGGGCTTAGGCCTGCTTCCAGTTGGCGCTCCTTCATCTATGCTTTCCTGGACTCAGGTGCACAGCCTTGAAGGGCAGGGCTGCCAAAGTTCTTGCTCAAATTATGCATAATTACATCTTGCATCCCATTCAGTCTTACCTCAACATTTTGGACTACAGCAATAAAGCCTCTTGATGTCTTTAAATTACTGTATCTATGTGTATCCTAAAACAGAAACTTCTCAAGCAACTTACAGGATAAAAACAAAAGTTAAATGACTACCACAATAAAATGTGATACAGTGTAAAAATCAAATTCGGAATTAAGATCTAGATCACGGATGGGATAATAAAACATAGAGAAAACAAAGTCCGGCAGGAAAGATGGCTGACTAGATGGCTGACTAGTCATCTGCTGCCGAAACGCCGGCAACTGAGATAATTATGTGGTGGTTAATGATAGCCACAATGTTAATCTCTGTTTCCAAACTCTATTTCAAGACAGGAAGATCAAGGGATTAACTTCAAATGAACAAAAGAAAGCTGTTCTTCACACCGGAGATGGGATGGGCGAGGTGTAATTGGGCCCCCCAAGAAGTGTTTGAGCCTGGGTCAGGGGAGTTGGGAATACCTCTAGAACAGCACGCAGAAGGAGGATGGCAACCCAAAATGCTTGTGTTCCATCTGGCAACCCAAAATGCTTGTGATTATGGAACAATCAGAATAGTGTGATGTAGAATTTCTCTCAGTGTCTTTAGCTTTTGGGAAATCCTGCTCTGGTTATTCTACTTGCTCTTAAAAGGTCCAGTCGCGGATGACTCTGGGGTTGCGGCGCTCATCTCGCTTTACAGGCTGAGGGAGCTGGCATTTGTCTGCAGACGTTTTTTCTGGGTCATGTGGCCAGCATGACTAAGCTGCTTCTGGCAAACCAGAGCAGCGCACGGAAATGCCGTTTACCGTACCTTCCCACTTTTATACCTTACCTTCCTATTTATTTATCTACCTTACCTTCCTATTTATCTACTTGCACTTTGACGTGTTTTCGAACTGCTAGGTTGGCAGGAGCAGGGACACTGAGCAATGGGAGCTCACCCCGTTGTGGGGATTCAAACTGCCGACCTTCTGATCAGCAAGCCCTAGACTCTGTGTTTTAACCCACAGCGCCACCCGCATCCCATACTTGCTCTTATACACACCAGTAATTCTTTTTGTCAATACAGTATTCCCTTTTCTGCTTCACTGTCAACTAGACAGGATACTGGCAAAAACTGAACTTTTCCCCTTAAAGGAAAAACACTTTTTAAAAAATCCATGTTTCCAGCTGGGTGTTGTTAAATAAAAACATGTTTCATAATTCTCTGTGAAAATTTCACAATGTATTACATAAATATGACATATTAATATAATTGTCTTCACTTTTAAAAGATCATTTAATTTTTGGCAGGATAATAAACTGCCCTGTGAAATTCAGATGAAGAGTGATATATAAATGTTATAATTAATAATAACTATAGTAACCAGGAAATTACCTCTCTTAAAATTGCCACGGGAGCAGAAGAGAGCATTGTCCATGGGCATCAATTGAGCTTTTGCAGGCCCTTCACTGTCAATGCCATTTTATAGATAAGATAACTTACCAAGTATCTCTCAGCCTTAGTTTCTGACCTGGTTCTTTTGTCACTTTAAATCACAGTTTTAAGTTTAAAAAGCTAGTTCCAAGATGAACCCAGATGCATGCAGTAATGGCTGGGAGTTAAGCCCTCATTGCACTTCCCATTATGCCTCAACCCACCCAGGGTCAGGATTTGTTTCTCCCCAAACCATGAGCAGTAAGCCAAGGGCAAACCTTGCTTCCAGCTTGTAAGCAACAAGCTGGTCCAGACGTAACCCTGAGCCAAACACAGCTTAGCTATCAGCATCACCTAGATTTTAGCCCTGCACATGAATGAATGAATTAATTCAATTAATCAATTAATTAATTCATTGAGTTTATATACCGCCCTATACTCAGAGATCTTAAGGTGGTTCACAGAAAAGATCACAACATACCGGTATATAATCAGAATAAAAACAACAACCCAATAACACCCCCTCCAGAAAAGAGCCACATTTTAAAAAGGCATAGGATGTCAAACAGATCAGCCAATGGCCTGGTTAAAAAGGAAAGTTTTTGCTTGGCGCCTAAAGGTGTATAATGAAGGCACCAGGCGAACTTCCCTGGGGAGAGCACTCCACAGATAGGGAGCCACTGCAGAAAAGGCCCTTTCTTGTGTTGCATACGAAAGAGGGTCTAAGAAGATGATCTCAGTGCCTGGGTAGGTTCATAGGGAAAGAGGTGGTCCTTGAGGCATTGCAATCCTGAGCCGTTTAAGGCTTCATAGGTCCAAACCAGCACTTTAAATTGGGCCCGGTTAAACTGGTCGCTGGATGGCCATGAACTTGAACAGATTAAACATTTCAGCTATTTAGGACTAACATTCCACCATACAAGATCATGGAAGTACCACTGGCAAACCTCCCTTCAAAAGGCGGAGATTACAAAACTAGCCATACTCCGATTCTTCCATACAAAGGGCGGCAAGTATGTACCAGCAGCTCTAAAAGTATTCAATGCAAAAACTGTCCCCCAAATCCTGTACGCAGCAAATGTCTGGCAGAATGGGGACCTCCCTAAGCTAGATTGCTTCCAAGCACAATTTATTCGATCCTTGCTTCAGGTGCCCAATTGTGTTCGAAATTCCATACTCCTGCTAGAAACGGGTGAATGCCCAATTTCAACAAAGGCATGGTGGGCTGCACTAAAACATTGGCTCAAGATTGTAGTATTTGAACTTGGGGAGGGACTGTATAAATACCTGAACAATGAGGAATACATCAGCCAATGGCAGAAAACCATGGCGAGAAAAGCCACTGCTTTAGGTCTGTCACCCACCCAACTCTATTGCCTGGGATATGAAGGTGCCCTAAAGACCTTAAAGCAAAGACTTTGGGATAATTCACACAGTGATCTACGACATCAATCACTTGCGATCTGCAGTCCATTGGCAGTAGGAGTACAATATGGGCATGTCTTTAAGCCAGCAGCCTATATTCAAAACTTGACAGTGCCAAACTACCGAAGGCTGTTCACAAAAGCAAGACTGAATGTTTTCCCCTCTGCAGTGCTGGAGGGCAGGATGAGAGGAGTACCCTACCAGGAAAGACTGTGCTCGTGCACCCATGATGTAGATTCTATAAAACACATTGTGCTGCACTGTGGGAAGTTTGAGCAAGCTAGGGCTGAAGTGATTTCACCCCTGCTAGCCTTGCTCCCAGGAAAATCAGAGGATTTCTATATCAGGTTCCTATTGGAAGACCGGTCAAATGCCAGAACACTAGCAGTGGCAAAGTTTTTATCGGTGGTCACAAGAACTAATGTTTCCTATTCCGAATTTGAGTAAAATGTCTGAGTGGTTTGAGGGCGGGGTGTCCCAGCTGTGTATCGCTTGGTAACGAATTGATGGGTCTATGGACCGTAATAAAGATTGTTGTTGTTGTTGTTGTTAAATTGGGCCTGGAAACTAATCAGTAGCCAGTGCAGTCGGACCAGGGTCAGTGTAAATATGCTCAAACAGTCTTGCTCCGGTGACCAAACTGGCCACTGAATCACAGTTACTTAACTATACTTTAACTATAGTTTGAACTGATATGAAAATGAGACCATAAAACGGCCACTCAGCAACTCCACAGCTGAGTGAGAATCTAGTCTGGTCATGTTAGATTTATTACACACCCCACCCCAAATTTGTTGTTGTATTGGATTAACACGAGATGTGAAAAAGGACCCAGGCTTTCTCAAATTAGACTCACAATTGTAAAGCAAAAGGCGTGCTCATTTTTTTGAGGATTTGTCTGCAAGAACCCTCCTGGCCTAGGACTGCCTTTGGAGCTTTTGTGGAGTCCTGGCCACCCTGAAACTGTGAAACGCCAAAAGACAGGATGCCAGTTTACACAGATGGTTCCCATCCATGGCTTATTTGGCTTCTTATTTAAGCTTCTAACTTGTTTTCAAGCATCTCAATGTTAAGCATTAAAAGAATCTGCTTCCTGATTGCGTCACTGCACATATTCCCAGGGGTTCCATTCATACTTACAGAGCTACATGCTGAAATTTGGTTTGAGACCTCTTTCTGATTCCTGTATCCATTACAATTTTCATCATATAGCTGACATTTAATATTTATCACAAAAAACTTAATTTTAAAGAAATGTTTTAGAAATAAAGTTAAGTAAGTTGTCCATGTTAGGAAGCACACTGGGAATACATCTGGTGCATTAGCATAACAATATGTTCTGAGTGGACAATTTGAAAGTGTTTTTACAGATGTGTTGGCTTCAGAAAATAATCATATGATACAGTATTATGTGGTGTTTATTAGAATATTGTTTTTGACTATCATGTTAAGAAGTTTGTCCTTTCCACATTATTATTATTTATTCCCGTGTGTGTGTGTGTGTGTGTGTGTGTGTGTGCTCCTTTAACTTGAAAAAATTCCCCTTTATCTTGAAATTCTATCTTGAAAGCAAAATTATTTTTTAATAAATATACATATGTACATAAACCTTTTCATTTAACTTATTAAATATTCACATGCATATTTTTTTGGCTCCATTCTTAAGGCTGGAGGCTGTTGAAGCTTCTCCTGGCACATTGCAGGGGAATTGGGGGTGATCCTCCATCTGAACACTTTAGTAATCAAAAGAGAGCCAGAATTTCTCCTTGAAGAAACAAGATTCATGCCTTGGGTCCACTCCTGAATTATTATTATGCTTTGTTATTCTCAAAGGCAGAAGAAGCTTGTGAATTTGCTATGACTGATCGAGATCTTGCCATCATTATCCATGCTTTGGATTGCTGTGTTGAATTTCAACTAGGTTTGCCCTTAAACAGAATTTGGAAGCTTCAGTTGGTGCAAAATATAAAGATGAACAAAGAGCACATATCACATTGACTTTTCCTTATATGCACTGACTGTCAATTAGGGACTTTATAGGGACACAGAACAGGACCCTCACCTTTGTGGCACTCTCACTATGAAATACCTGTTCAGGGAGATCAACTAGGTATGTTATAATAATAATTTATTATTTATACCCCACCCATCTGGCTGGGTTTCCCCAGCCACTCTGGGCAGCTTCCAACAGAAAAATGAAATAAAATAATCTATTAAACATTAAAAACAGGGCTGCCTTCAGATATCTTCTAAAAATCTGGTAGCTGTTTTTCTCTTTGACATCTGATGGGAGGGTGTTCCACAGGGCGGGCGCCACCACCGAGAAGGCCCTCTGCCTGGTTCCCTGCAACTTGGCTTCTCGCAACGAGGGAACTGCCAGAAGGGAACTGCAGAACGATGGGGGTGGAGACGCTCCTTCAGGTATACTGGACCGAGGCCATTTAGGTACCCTTATTATATTGTTTCTGCTGACATGTAAAGACTCTCCTGCTCTGGAAATCCTTTCCTGGCAGTTGATGGTGGTTTGTTTTCAGCTATTGTTTCAGAATTTAGGTTTAAAACTTCTTTTACTATTTCCACAAAGTTTATAATGGATTTTATTGTTCTGCGTTTTAATTTATTGATTAAAACAGACCGCACCAAAGGCATACATTTCATTATAGATTTTTTAAAACAAGTGACCTAGATTATCACAGAGTAACACAGATATTTGTATCTCTGCACAGAGAACCCCCAGGATCATTCAGACACAAGGAGCATTTGGAAGGTGTTCCTGCAATCATATGCACCCTTGTTATTCTATATCCCAAATAAGGCCCACCTTGCCTTACACACTTTAATCTTTGCATTTACTTGGTTACATATATGGGTGACATTTCCATTACAGCCTTCTTTGCTTCTGCTCAAAGTGAGAAATATTAAGTTCTAATAAAAAAGTGAAAAACATACCAGCCGAATATTCAGTGTTTCTTGAATACTGAGGCACCACTGCTGCACACAAAACTTAATTCAGATATTTTAGTCTTCAAGGGAGATAGCTCATTGCCCCCTGCTTAAAAATGGGTGTGGAGATCAAACTGATATTGAAACTCAGCATGTAGAATTGTGCCCTTAGCATATGCACCAAGGTTCATTCCAGTCTCTCAATGTCAGCAGAGTTACCACAAACTTTAACAGACTACCAAATTGTCGGCTTAAATCTGGTTAACGACTAGAGACAAATTAATTTAATATGGGCTGAAACACCAACACTTAAAGATACCCTAAATAGAACGTGCAGGCTTGTGTTAGTTAGCATTATGCATGAGGGGCAGAAGACCTGAAGACCTGGACTGAATGTCTTAAACAATCCCCTTTCTTTCGCTCTCTTTTTTTCCTTCTTTTTCTTTGGAGTCCTATGTCTGGTGCCTTTATTAAGATTGTATCCTCCTGGGGGTGGGAGATGGTTGATGGAGGACCCTGGGTGAGAGACAAGAAAAAGGTGGTCTCCCAGATGAGAACTACTATCTTAATTAGCACAGCTGTTAAGCACATGTATGATAGGATTCCGTTCCCTCACCTTTCACAAACATTCCCACATGAAGTTACAGGTAGGTAGCCGTGTTGGTCTGAGTCGAAGCAAAATAAAAAAATTCCTTCAGTAGCACCTTAAAGACCAACTAAGTTTATATTTTGGTATGAGCTTTCGTGTGCATGCGCATGCACACGAAAGCTCATACCAAAATATAAACTTAGTTGGTCTTTAAGGTGCTACTGAAGGAATTTTTTAATTTTTATTCCCACATGAAGAAATTATCACAGAAATCCCCCCTTGGGACTATAGCCATGGATGCTGGTTGTACAAACAAATATAAATAAAAGGCTTTTTGTTGCATTATTTTAGAACAGCTGTGGTGAACAGGCGTTCAAGAAGATAGCAAGCATACCAACAGTAAAGTTTCTCTACCCTTGTGGAAAATACTGGGGATCTTCAAATCCCCCCATTTTCCCCAAGCCAAAGACGATGGATGAGAATGTATGTTGCTCTCAGACTGCCAGAGAATATTTAACGCAGCAGGGATAAGCATATAGGCACAAGTTCTAAACTGGACAGGGCTGAAAATCCAATAGGCTGAATAGATGGAAGTTAAATGCCCAGAGCTCCTAGAAATGGATTGGAATTGGGGCATGTTCTATGAACCCCAAGGATCCTTTGGTGCAGTGGGCTTTCAAATCATTAACCTAGTAGAAGAATCATGTTGCTTTTTTCTAATACCATCCTACATTCTTAATTTATTGTTTCTAGAATTAATATATAATTTCCCAAGAATTGCAAAATATATTTGGGACACAACTCATTTGTGTAAGTTCAAGCCATTGGCATTCTTTGCAAATTTCTATTTCCTTTTTGTGAAACCACGAGTAGTTTATAGATGCCTTAGTCCTTGCCAAATATGTTTGGCTAAAATGCAAGTACTTGCACAGCTGCATGGAATTCTCTCAAATGGAATTGTTCTGGGATTCACAATGGATCCATTCCTTTGTTGTTGTTGCTTTGGAGACCCCCTCCCCTCTTTTCAGTCCTGCACCCAGGCTCCTTAATCAATGTGTTTCCTGCAAAAACTGTTCAACTGCATCACTGGAAACAACTTAGAAACATTGCTAATTTCAAGCATGTATGGTGTGCCCTTGCCCTTCTACCCATTATATCAACTCCAGAGGTTTTCTCTAAAAGCTCCTGTACAATAACCAGCAATTATTTCCTTCATAAACAACTATTTACCCCCACTGTATTGATCTTCCAATATATTTTCATGTCTCCTAGCTTATCAGATCACCTATCTTGTCATTCCAAGAGGGGGAAATGTCCTAAAGTTAGGTTATTGCTGGTCCACTGATGAGGTGGGTGAAGCACTTGCCTCAGGGGGCAGAAGCGCAAGAGATGGTCCTCCCCACGGCTTTCGCTGCCCCTTCTCGCTGGTGAGAGGGGGGTGTTCCAGGGTGCAGTATTGCCCCTGGGGCAAAGAAGACAAGTGGCAAGGAGTTGGGTGAGATGGGGGGTGTCACAGTGGCCGGAGTGGACTACTTCAGAGTAACGACGCTACGCAGCTCTGCATTTTATTCTTTTATTGGTGCTGCGTATTTACAGTGCTGAAGTCATTACTATTTACACGGAGTGATGTGATCAGTCGGTTTCAGAACCTCCTAATGGCTTTTGGCGCGTCTTTCTCCAACACAAAAGCTTTGGCAGACCCATCCTCTTTCCCCTCCTCTTCCTGCGTAGTTCTGGCGTTGGGGGGATGGGTCTCCCCCCCTTATTCGCCCCTTCCTGTCCCACCTGGGACCCTGGCTCCTCTACCTTGCCTGAGCCTCGGACACGACTTCCTGCTTCCCCACTGGAATCGGAACTCTCTCTGCTTTCCCCTGTGCTCGGTGATTGGCTTGAACTCAGGAGGGGAGGGACTTCGCGATATCCCCTGTCCCTCACAGGGGGGATTCCAGCAGCAGCAGCAGCAGCAGCAGCAGCAGCAGCAGCAGCAGGGAGCAGTACATTCCCATTCCACCTTAGGTGGTCAAATGGGACAGGCCATCCTGCTGCCTCTGTTACTTCCATGAAGGACAGACAAACATACAACTCATTGGCATCAGGTGCCAATTGTCCCCTAAGGCAATCTTCTCTAGCATCTTCTTTCAGCAGCCCAGGTCTGTGCTGAACAATGGATAATTTTCTTCCAAAGCAAATGCCAGAAGAAGAATTTTCTCCAGAATCACAGCAGCGGAGGAAAGGATTGCATTGCCCCTCCACACTTGCAGTAATCTCAGTAACAATCAGTTTCCTCAGCTAATGCTGAGAAATTTACAGTTAATATCATGTCTAGTTTGACCCTAACTTGAGTAGGATATATTTTACATGCAGAGAAGTTATTTATCGTCTCTCCTTTTTACACACAGTTAAGCTTTGTACTGAACTGAAACAAGGAAGTATTTCCATTAACCCAGAAGCTGCAGAGAGGGAGCAACAGTTGATTTCGTGTAAAGGTCAAAAGTGAAATGCCTCTTTCAGATTCCAAGCAACCTTAAAATAAAACACATTTCTATACTAGAAATTATCTAGCATGTAATACAATGTTATCCTTATTCTTTTGAAATGTTAAAACAATCACTCTCTTATGCTAAAAATATGTTCCAAAATTGAAACAGAAACGGCAATAAAAGGACTATTGTTTCTAAATAGTCAATGTATTTTATCAAGGAACTCTGAGAAATTAAAGCAACCTTTTGATTATCCTATACCAAGTGGAGCAACATAAAAGCATAGAACTAACAACACCATTCAGTATCTTTGCTTAAAGAATGACATCCTGCACTGAGACAGGAATAGTTATAAATGTCAAGAAAGATGCTCTTAGATGTGAGAGGAAATCCTGTAGCCCAAATTACAATATCCTAATGGTGACAGCAGCCATGGAATTAAAAGACGCCTGCTTCTTGGGAGAAAAGCAATGACCAACCTAGACAGCATCTTAAAAAGCAGAGACATTACCTTGCCAACAAAGGTCCGTATAGTTAAAGCTATGGTTGTCCCAGTAGTGGCGTATGGAAGTGAGAGCTGGACCATAGAGAGAAGGCTGATCACCGAAGAATTGATGCTTTTGAATTATGGTGCTGGAGGAGACTCTTGAGAGTCCCATGGACTGCAAGAAGATCAAACCTATCCATTCTGAAGGAAATCAGCCCTGAGTGCTCCCTGGAAGGACAGATCCTGAAGCTGAGGCTCCAATAGTTTGACCACCTCATGAGAAGAGAAGACTCCCTGGAAAAGACCCTTATGTTGGGAAAGATGGAGGGCACTAGGAGAAGGGGACGACAGAGGACGAGATGGTTGGACAGTGTTCTCGAAGCCACCAACATGAGTCTGACCAAACTGCGGGAGGCAGCGGAAGACAGGAGTGCCTGGCGTGCTCTGGTCCAGGGGGTCATGAAGAGTTTTCTTAAACTTCGGATATTAAAAATCAGTTGTTACACTTCAGGTAGATGTTCAAGTTTCTTGAGTTTCTGCTATTTCCCTCTTGTTTCTTTACTTAGCTGTTATAGGTGTTACAGTTAAATACTTTTGACACAGCTGCTGCTGCCTCTTTGGCGATCACTCGTAGCCGAGTAAGATTGTCTTCCATAAACATGGTTTTAACAATGGGTCCGTAAGTGACTGTGGAGGCCAATTCTGGATCCACCCATCCTTCCACAGTGGGGATATTGGTTTCCGGAAGGGAGTTGATCCCGGTGAGGTTTTGCCAAATGCGCCTTCCTCTTAGCACGTTTCCCCCTTGTGTCCTGAATTCGAGCACCTTTGGTAAAGGCTGTTCTCCAACTGGATGCTCACAGGCCAGTGTTTCCCAATTGAATACCCTGGTTCATAAGTGAGGGGCACTTTCCCTCAGTTCCCACTGCGGAGGTATTTCCAAATAGTATAACAGACCCAGGGGATCCCCTCCCCCCTTGTTACTGGCTTAGGGGTCTTCTTTGCCTAGAACAGAGCTTTCCAAAGACGTGTGTCGTGCTAGAAAGGAGTTTGTTTACCCTCCAGTTTGCTAGTAAATCTGAAGTAGTGTGTCACAAATGAGGCATCTCTTTTGTGTGTGTCATCAAGATGAAACGCTTGGAAGATCTCTCCCCTCCCTCCCAAGGGGAAGGAGACCCCGCTTGAGTCTGTCTTCCTCCATCTTCTCCCTCTCCTGGCTCACTCAGCCCTCCAGTTAGTTCCTGTCAGAATACTTTCCCCAGACCCTCCAGCCGCTCTTCCTCCTCCTTCCTCTGGTCTCCTCAGAGCGGATGTACCACTCGGATCAGAGCCAGTTCTCCCTCCGTCCAAGACTCTCCTCATCCCTTTCTCCCATCTCAGACCAAGTCCTGTCATTGGCCCTCTGAAAGTGCTGCTCCGCCCCTCCGCTCTGGGTAGCCAATCCCAGAGACCTTAAAATTATCAGCATTAACAACATGTTTTTCTCATTACCTTCAGTACCATCTCTGGCCCTTCCCTTTACTAGAGGGAGTTTCTGGTGCTAGCACTGGTCCAACTAAAAAGCTGTGGCCATGGGGCAAGGCAGCCTGAAGTCCAGCTGAAACAGACCTGTGGGTCACTGATTTCAGTGTATCTACTCCATAGCTGCCAAGTTTTCCCTTTTCTCACGAGGAAGCCTATTCAGCATAAGGGAAAATCCCTGTAAAAAAGGGATAACTTGGCAGCTATGATCTACTCATAATGAATAAATGAATGAATGAATCCCTCATTTGCTGCACCTTGCCTTCCCTCTTTTTTATCAGTCAGAACACAATAATCTTTAATTCTTTCTGTTGCTCATAGTTCAAAACCTGCTCAAAGATTCTTCATGCTGTAGTATTTCTTCAAATAATCTGAAAAGGCTTCCATTCTTAAAAAAACCCAAATCATCATTAGATTCTCTTATTTTAGCTGTTAGCTTTGCTGAATCAACAACAGTCTTTATATTTATCACACTTTTCAAAATAGATATATAAATAAATAAAGTGCTACTTCCCATTTCCAAACCGGGAATAACAACATAATTAGACCTAGGGGTATGACTGTTAAAATACATACAAAAACAACAACCAGCTATTGACTCTTTAAGGGGCTGGGAAAGAATCTGTGGGAGATCAAGGAAACTCTGTATCACATTACTAGGCTCACACAACCAGGCACTTCAATCACTGGACCAGACTTCATCTGTAATATTTAGACCAGGGTCAAGGCATTCCCCCGCTTCCGGGAAGGTTTTATTATCCCACAGCTTTAAGATTCTACAGCTGCATATTTGCTTGCTTTTCTGGATAAATCTCATGAGATAGCAGCACATGGAACTTCATATTCGAGATGCCTAATTTACTCTAATAGTACATCCTGTAGCCCAACGCAGTTCGCACACACTGAAAGCAGGCAGGAAACTTCTGGGATGTTAACTCAGATCTGTTTTATGTAAAAGATAGATGCTTAGATGGAGTGCCCAGAGCCAGCACCAAAGCATTCCTTTCTTGCATACCTAAAAATAAGGGTCAAGAAGTTGCCATAAGCAGCAAATACAATAGAGGAATATTAACAGCTAGCTAAATGCCCATCAGGTTCTGGGATGTATATGGGAAAATGGTAAAGAGATTGAAGAGGCCATGCATAATAAACAATTAGCTTTGTGTCTACTTGCCAAAAGCTCTGTATTTGGTTGTATATAATTTTATGTTTATATGTGTAAGAGTTGAATTATATCCGAAGTACATTATTTTGTATTTTGTACTTTATATTTGGTAATTTATTTAATTTATTTATCCCATGGACTGCAAGAAGATCAAACCTATCAATTCTTAAGGAAATCAGCCCTGAATGCACCCTGGAAGGACAGATTGTGAAGCTGAGGCTCCAATACTTTGGCCACCTCATGAGAAGAGAAGAATCCTTGGAAAAGACCCTGATGTTGGGAAAGATTGAGGGCACTAGGAGAAGGGGACGACAGGGAACGAGATGGTTGGACAGTGTTCTCAAAGCTACGAACATGAGTTTGACCAAACTGCGGGAGGCAGTGCAAGACAGGAGTGCCTGGCGTGCTATGGTCCATGGGGTCACGAAGAGTCGGACACGACTAAACGACTAAACAACAACAACAATTTGGTAATTTGATGTATTTTTAATATTTCTCAATAAAGTAATTCAAAAGAAAAAAAAGACTCGGGTATTCTCAAATTATGAAGATGTCAATCTTCTTATTAGGATATGGAGTTCTTGTGAATTATTCCATTTACTGGGCTGAAGTGGCAAGCCACAGCAAGCAGAGAGAGTCAAGGAAAAAGAGGGCTGTTCCCCTTCCTCTGGTAATAGCAGGAAAAGGAAAAGACGTCCCTCGCCCCTTCCTGCTGGTCACAGCTTGCCACTGCCATCAGCCTTAGCCTAGTAAGTGAGACGGGAGGGAAGGAGGGTTGGGAGAGTTCATCTCTCATTTGGATTGAATTGGATAAGAATTGAGGCTGGGGAAGGGGGACTGTGGTCCAATTTTATCTGAAATGAGCATCCTTAGTTCTCACACAAAGCATTCTCTCTCACATACACAACATGGGCGTAGCCAAAGGGGAGAGGAGGAAGGGGCAGCTGCCCCCAAGATCAAATAAATCCATAAAAATACTTAACTGAGGTTCTGTCCCCCACCAGCATAAACCCTGGTTACACACATGATACACATTTGTGAAGGTATTTCCCCCTTATTTTGCAAATGGTAAACAGGCTTTATATCCAGCCTTGGTTAAAAATTAGGCAGGCCAGACAGTTACTCTGGGGGTCTATGGGTTACCATCAGGGTTGCCATATTTCAAAAAGTAAAGGCCACCAGGACACCCAAAAAGTTGTTGAGCTTTTTTAAAAAAAGACCCCAAAATTGTTGTGCCAAAAGAATGCAATTTTTCAATTGACTTGCCTAAGAGCTAGAATAAAGTGCCAACTTTCGGAAATTCTCCGCAGATGTCAATTCCGCCTTTGAAATCCCAGTAATGTCAATTCGGTCTTCCCTGCTTTAACTGATCTGCTTCTCAACTACTGTCCCATATACCTGGCCTCAACAAAGATTTTTCTCTCAAACTTCAGAAGATGCACAGAGACTCAACAGGAGTACTCAATAGGAATATAGCATCTAGATCAAGGGAAGTAATAGTACCACTGTATTCTGCTCTGGTCAGACCTCACCTGGAGTACTGTGTCCAGTTCTGGGCACCACAGGTCAAGAAGGATACTGACAAGCTGGAACATGTCCAGAGGAGGGCAACCAAAATGGTCAAAGGCCTGGAAACGATGCCTTATGAGGAACGGCTTAGTGAGCTGGGTTTGTTTAGCCTAGACAAGAGAAGGTTAAGGGGTGATATGATAGCCATGTTCAAATATATAGAAGGATGTCATATAGAGGAGGGAGAAAGGTTGTTTTCTGCTGCTCCAGAGAAGCGGACACTGAGCAATGGATTCAAACTTCAAGAAAGAAGATTCCACCTAAACATTAGGAAGAACTTCCTGACAGTAAAGAGCTGTTCGGCAGTGGAATTTGCTGCCAAGAAGTGTGGTGGAGTCTCCTTCTTTGGAGGTCTTTAAGCAGAGGCTTGACAGGCATATGTCAAGAATGCTTTGATGGTGTTTCCTGCTTGGCAGGGGGTTGGACTGGATGGCCCTTGTGGTCTCTTCCAACTCTACGATTCTATGATTCTATGACAGTGAACCTATTTTAAAAGGTATGAATACTGTAATTGAAGTGAAGACAATGGAACACTTAGTTAATTAGGACTTGACTTTGGTGGGTACTTTTTGATCTGCTAGAAAGCTTCTTACACAATATATTGTGGTTTTAGAGGTAAAAGAATGCAAAAGAGACAAAAGAAAGAAAAGGGTTATTGTACGGGGGAAAGCAGTTACAAACATATATGGGCCAAGATGGTTGGACAGTGTTCTCGAAGCTACGAACATGAGTTTGACCAAACTGCGGAAGGCAGCGCAAGACAGGAGTGCCTGGTGTGCTCTGGTCCATGGGGTCACGAAGAGTCGGACACGACTAAGCGACTAAACAACAACAACATGGGCCAATTACTCCTTCACACAGATAGTCACATTTTGAACTAAGATAACTCACAATTAACAAGCACGTTTATTGCCAGATTAGTTCTGCTGCATTGTTAACATTTCAAAACTACTGTGAGATTATTTATGTCTCTTCGGACATCTCTTCCCTTAGGCAGGAAACGGAAACAAAAGTCAGGGTGGAGGTCTGGTCCAGTCTGCCATCCCTATGATCCACCCATTCCTGTGGCCTCTTTCAGTTTGGGTGGGAACTGTCTTCCGGAAACATTCCAAGTGCAGAGAGTTGCCCAAACAGGCCTATAGACACGGCCTCAGTTTGCCAGGACAGTGTTCAGAGGACATTGATGAATCCCCTTGAAGTGATAGAGATCTGTACAATTCAGATCCCAAAGGAGGTTTTAAGTGACTCAGTCTTAAGTACCTTGGAGATGCATTCCAGGAAGCAGTTTGAATTGGGGTGAAAAGAGCAGTGCTTAGTCCAGAGGAAGGAAACTGTACAGCAGAGGCCGAAAGACATAAAATAACAAACTCTGGAGAAGGGAAAAGATACTTAAACAACACATGCCTAGGACTTTGAAACTTGCCATTCAAAAACATACATGGAATGGAAAGCCAGGCAGCTGCTCCACACATACAGAGGAACTGGGTGGAGCCTGTAACTCTGGAAACTCTCTTCTACTCTGAAATGGTTTAGGGGGGAACTAGGTAGGTTTCAAATGAAGTCATAAGGCTTGCCAGGCATATCCAAAGTCAGGCTCAGCAAGGCATCCACGCCAAATCAGTACTAGCGCTGTGCTACCGATCCTTGTCTAAGATAACCAACCAAATCCCATCTCCAAAATAAGCTCAACTAAAATGCAACCCCTGGGTGGGAAGAGTGATTCCAGTGTGGCGGGGGTGGGAGGGGAACTGAAGTGTGCTGATTGGAAGCTAGACCTGTCCATCAAGGGCTAGAATCTCACAGAATGCTCCAGTCAGAGTGCTTGCAGAGAGGAACAGCATGCACAAATAGCTTTTCTCTGTTTCTTCTTTATTTGTTTAACATTATGCTGTTTTGTTTGATTTATAACTCCAAATGTATTATTTTTAGTTCATCCTTTTTTAAAACCCAGAGTCTAGTTTTGAAGGGGGAAACATGCTTCCTCTTAATTTACAAGTATTGTCTTGTGTGAGACTGTGTTCCTTTAAACCAGGGGTCAGCAAACTTTTTCAGCAGGGGGCCGGTCCACTGTCCCTCAGACCTTGTGGGGGGCCGGACTATATTTTGGGGGGGGGATGAACTAATTCCTATGCCCCACAAATAACCCAGGGATGAGATGCATCTATATATATAAAAATGTAAAAATCCTGAAAGTGCGGGCTCCACTTTTCTCCGTAACCACTTGATCAATCGTCCTGAAATTTTGACACAACGATCCAGGCCACTTCCTGAGTGTTGTTAGTAAAAAACCCCACACATCTCACATCTCCGCAGGTGTTTTACTTCAACAAAGTAAAACAGCGCCCTCAAGTGGATTTCCTCCCACAGTACACCCCCCCTTCCTGTGAAATCTACACCACACCCACAAACCAAATAATGACATCATCAACCAAGCAACTGAAACCACCAAGGCGGCCATTACCAGACCCCTAGGCCTCTGCCAGGCTGCTAGGCACCCACTAGGCCCGGGGGGGAGTGCCTGGACCGCAGGCCGCAGCATGGCCTTTGTTTTACATAGCCTCCTGCCAGGCCCCCACTAGGCCCGGGGGGGTGAGGGGAGTGCCTGGATCGCAGGCCGCAGCACGGCCTTTGTTTTATGTAGTCCCCTGCCAGGCCCCCACTAGGCCCGGGGGGGATAGCCCACAGCAACGCACTTGGGGGCACGGCAAGGGGTTTTTACTTTAAAATTTAGCGGGCGTTGTGTCACATGCGAGGCCCCGGTAGCCATTTTAAGTAAGGGCAGACATGCCCCTTTTAACCTACGCTTCATACTATGACTGGTTGCCAGCCTCTGCGTCTTTAAAAAACAACAACCATGCACTTTCTCCCCCCAGTTTAAGTCCTTGGATATTTGCAGTGGCCAACCCCCCCCCCATTTTCAATCTCCTACCTTCCCCATGTGTGACAAATTGAAGCACTTTAAAAATGTTTATTTCTGCCCGGCTGGCAAAGAGTTAACCCACCTCCAGCCTGACTGGCATAGAACTCTGATGGGGGTGGGACTGTGCCCGGTTTGAAAGGAGGGAGTGTCGGTTTGGTCAGTTTTGGAGGGAGAGGGAGGAAGGTGTGGTGTGGTGTTATGTGGTGTCTTGTATGAAGACAGTGAAGAGGCTAGGAAAACTTAAAGTTAAATGTTTGACTGAGTTTATTTTGTACAACTGGAACAAAGCTAATTAATAAATGACACGTTAAAGAAACACTTATGTTTTTAACACAATAAAACTTCATCTCTGTTTTTGCCAAAAAGGTCCGTCTTTATTTTTTCAGCGAGGTACCAGGACTCACAACCGTGGTGGCTCAAGAGAGGGCAAAACTCACCTCAGGCAGGGAGGTGGCAGTTTGTGTCCTGAAGTCACACGGAGGAGGCTTAGAAGGGTAACCTGAGGTGCCAAGAAGTTGCCAGAGTGCATAGGGCAAACTTTTACAGTGGGGGAATCCAACTGAGGGAGACCCTTTACTGGAGGCAAGAGGTTATTCCTGGGGGACAGCCTAGAGTTTCTTAAGGTACCAGGCCACGCAAGCTGGAAGGCTCTCCTTACTAAGAAACCCATTAGTAAAAGGGGTTGATTTTTGAGGCGGCAGGAGCAGAGGGTGGGTGTTTTCCCCTCTGGATTCCTGTGTCGCAGTGATAGTAAGGTAGAGTGGGACACGGGTCGTCACATTTTTGGTGGCAGCGTCGTGATCGAAATTCAAAGCTCACGCGCCTAGTTTGGTTTGGGTCTGTCAGGATTTTCCTGTGAGGAAAATGACTCACGTAAGAAAACCCAGAAAGGCAAAAGGAGATGAAAGAACGGAAGGGGCTGAGGGAAGCCCAGGTTCTGAGGTAGAACTGATGAAACTACGAATTGAGATGGCCCGAATTGAAGCTGAGAGGGAAAAGATAGCATCTGAAAGTGAGAGGGAAAAAGCTAGAATTGAAAGTGACAGAGAAAAAGCTAGGATTGAAGCTGAAAGTGAGAGGGAAAAAGCTAGAATTGAAAGTGAGGGAGAAAAAGCTAGAATTGAAGCTGAGGAGAGAATGCAGTCCGAGAGGTTAAGGGTTCAATTAGAACAGGACAGAATGAAGCTTGAAGAGATACGTTTGCGATCAGAATTAACTAGTAGCTCAGTTAATAATGATAGTATCGCAATTAATTTAAAAAGGTTCCCCAAATTTGGAAAAGACGATAATGTCGAATCGTTTCTATTTACCTTCGAACGCGTTTGTGTGGAATTTCAAATACCTGAGGAGAACTGGATGCTTTATTTAAGACCTCAAATTTGTGGGATACTAAGTGAAATTTATGCTGACCTGAGGGAAGAAGAGCTGTCAAGTTACCAAGTATTTAAGCAAAGGGTCAGGGTTCGATGTGGGCTCACGGCTGAACAAAGCAGAAAGGCTTTTCGTGAGGCAAAAAAGGAACATAAAGAGACTTATGCCCAACTAGCTAGCCGCTTAGATAAATTACTTGACAGATGGATTCAAGGGAGTGGAGTGAAGGCCTTTGATGAGTTAAAACAATTAATTTGTTTAGAACAATTTTTTAAGCAAATCCCTAGCAATTTACGTTGGTTCTTGAGGGATAAAAAACTGAAAACTGTGGCAGAGGTTGCTGAGGTCTTAGACGAACTACAAGGAGATTTCAATGAAATAGCATTCCCAAAACACTCACAGAAGGGTAATCCATGGAGAAACAGAGAAAATAAAGACAGGCAAGAAAATTTTCCTGTCAGGGAATCAGTTTCTGACAAGACAGGGTCTAAGAAAATCACTTGTTTTTTCTGTAATCGTGAGGGCCATGTACGTGCCAGGTGCCCCCTGCTGGTTAAGTCGCAAACTACACCTACTGCAGCTAAACAAATAAAACTGATAACGCAGTCACAGGAAAATAGCTCGCCTCAGACAGAAGGCTCAGAGAAAGCAGACAGTCCAGCTGAGACTACTTCTAAGGTCTTGCAGGTCTGGAGGGCTGAGCAGGAGTGCAACCAAGATTACATGGAGCCAATTGAATTAAATGGTCAGTCTTGTTTAGGTTTGAGGGACACAGGAGCAGAAGTCTCACTTGTCAAATCACAATTCGTTCCAAAGGAGCAGTACCTCAAGGGTCAGTCCTATAGTTTAAAAGGCATATGGGGCCCACATTTTGAAGTACCATTAGCTGAAGTTGATATTACCTACAAAGGATTTTGTGGCAAGTGGAGAGTAGGAATCCTAAATGAATTGGAGGTGCCCTTTTTAATAGGGAATGACCTAGCTAGTCAGAAGCACCGTATTCAAGTGATAACTAGGTCACAGTCTCAAGTCACTGAGAGTAATCCTCCTGCAGTTATAGAGTCACCCATAGAGCCTGGTGAGGATGAAGGGGTGATTAGCGTGCCAGTGGTTCAGGAGCACGGTGCCCAATTCTTGAGTGATCAAAAAGAGGATGAAACTATAAAAGAGCTGTGGGGTAAAGCACAAAGTCCTACTGCAGAAGTAACTGTGGAGAACCCCTGCTTATTTACCACCATTGAGGGAACACTGTATAGAATTTCTAGGAGGAGGAAAACTGCTGCTGTTTGGGAAAGGAAGAAACAGTTAGTGTTGCCAAGAGCTTACCGGTTGCAAGTGCTACAAATGGCACACGACGCACCCTCAGCAGCGCATCTAGGCATTAGAAAGACTAGTGATAGAATCCAAGCAAGATTTTACTGGCCTGGGATGGGCAAAGACATCAAAGAGTATTGCAAGTCCTGTGTGATCTGCCAAAAAGCAGGCAAAAGAGCGGACAAAACGCGAGGCTTGTTACAGTCTATTCCTGTAATTACTGAGCCCTTTTCCAGAGTAGGAGTGGACATCCTCGGGCCTATCTCCAGAGTTACGAAAAGGGGGAATAAATTTATTTTATGCCTCGTGGATTATGCTACGCGCTATCCAGAAGCAATACCTCTAAAGGACATTGACTCAAAGACTGTAGCAAAAGCCCTCATGTCGGTGTTCTTAAGGCTGGGATTCCCCAAAGAAATTATAACAGATTTAGGGACATCCTTCACGTCCAAGACCATGGAAGAGCTTTTAACTCTTTGTGGGATTAAGCATGTTAAAACTACGGCTTACCATCCGCAGTCGAATGGCTTGACGGAGAAATTTAACTCAACCCTGAGCCGGATGCTAAAAACCTATTCCATCAATCATCCTAACGACTGGGATGAGAGGCTGCAACACTTCCTATTTGGTTATCGCGAAGTGCCGCAGGAGAGCACAGGGTTCAGTCCTTTTGAACTCCTATTTGGACGACAGCCACGAGGACCCCTAGACTTGATGAAAGCAGCGTGGTCGGGGGAGGAGCAGATCGACAGCCCTGATGTTGTGACGTATCTACAGGAGCTGCAGAGCAACCTCCAAGAGTTACGGGAGCAAGCTGCTCACAACTTGCAGCAGGCACAGCGTCGACAGAAGCAGTGGTATGATGCACACGCAAGTGACAGATCTTTCCAGCCCGGTGACAGTGTGCTCGTGTTAAGAACAAGACGTCGAAAGAAGTTGGAGGTGTCGTGGGACGGTCCCTTCAAAGTGGTCGAGAGGATATCTGCGGTGAACTATTTGGTAGAGTTAGATGGGGAAGGGAACCGATGTAAAAATTTTCATGTAAACTTACTTAAGCCTTATTTTGACAGAAATAAGTTGGTGTTACAAGTAAAGGGGAAGGTGACACAAGGAATTCATTTAACTGGGTGGGGAGAGCTGAGTAAGGGCACAACTCTAGCAGAGGTGTCATTCGATGAAAGTCTGACCCCAGAGCAAAAGGAGCAGTTAAAATTAGTCCTTGCTCAGTTTGCTCAGATCTTCTCAAACATCCCAGGGAGGACCAGCCTAGCAACTCATAAAATAGATACGGGGGAAGCAAAGCCCATAGCTACCCCCCCTTACAGGGTGACGGGAGAGCATGCTGACTTGGTCTCTTCAGAGATCAGGGAGATGCTTGCACTGGGATTGATTGAGCCCTCTTACAGCCCCTGGTCATCGCCCCTGCTCTTGGTCAGGAAGTCAGACAATACCTTTCGTCCCTGTGTGGACTTCAGAAAGTTGAACCAGGTGACCGTGCCGGACGTTTACCCCATGCCACGGGTGGACGACTTGGTTGAGACCATAGGAAAAGCGAATTATATATCTACACTTGACTTAACAAAAGGGTACTGGCAAGTGGAAATGGATCCCTTAGACAAGCCCAAAACCGCTTTCATCACTAGAGATGGGTTGTTTGAATTTAAAGTGTTGCCTTTTGGGTTAAAGAACGCGGCAGCCACGTTCCAGCGACTCATCGATAGGATGCTAAGGGGTCTGAAAATGTTCGCCCTTGCTTACATTGACGACATAGCGGTATTTAGCCCATCGTGGAGAGATCACTTACAACACCTAAGTGTGGTCTTCCAGAGGATAAAAGCGGCTAAGTGTCAGATGGGGAAAAGACAGGTAAAATACTTAGGCCATGTTCTCGGAGGGGGAGTGATCAGGCCAGATACTAACAAAGTGGAAGCCATCAGAAGTTGGCCGGCTCCCAAAACTAAGAAGCAGGTGCGTGCCTTTATAGGAGCTATAGGTTATTATAGGCGTTTTATCCCCCAGTTCAGCACTCACGCGGCTGTGTTGAGTGACTGTACGAAGAAAAGCCGCCCGGACAAGATTATCTGGACATCACAGTGTCAACAAGCTTTTGAACTTCTAAAGGCTGCTCTGATGACAGAGCCCATTTTGAAAGCACCTGATTTCTTTTGCCCTTTTAATTTAATGACGGACGCATCAGGTGTTGGTTTAGGTGCAGTACTGGCACAGGAGGGAGAAGGAGGTTTTTTACACCCGGTGTTATATATCAGCCGGAAGCTATTGGAGAGGGAAAAGCACCTCTCTACCATAGAACTCGAATGCCTAGCGATTTTGTGGTCCGTAGGTAAACTGAAGCCTTACCTGTGGGGCCGAAAGTTTACCCTATATACCGATCACTCACCACTGAAATGGTTAAACCAAATGAAGGGTAACAACAGCAAGTTAATCAGGTGGAGCATGCAGTTACAGGATTACACATTTGATGTCAAGCACATAAGTGGGAAGGAAAACATCATAGCGGACGCTTTATCCAGGTATTTTTGAGAGGTATAGGATGGTGCAAATTATTATATGAAATGGCGGGAACCCTAGCAGAACATTTGTGCTTAGGCGTTATAATCTGACACATGCCAAACAGGGTTTATCTGTGTACAAGTTTATGAGATGTTAATTTAGTTGACTTTGTAATATGAATGTTATAGAATGCATTGAAGTATTTTTGACCCCAAGCCCATTGCTTTGGCATTGCTCCAGTTAATTAAGAGCAAGCCGACGCAATGTCTTTGTGGTGGGGGGAGATATGTGACAAATTGAAGCACTTTTAAAATGTTTATTTCTGCCCGGCTGGCAAAGAGTTAACCCACCTCCAGCCTGACTGGCATAGAACTCTGATGGGGGCGGGACTGTGCCCGGTTTGAAAGGAGGGAGTGTCGGTTTGGTCAGTTTTGGAGGGAGAGGGAGGAAGGTGTGGTGTGGTGTTATGTGGTGTCTTGTATGAAGACAGTGAAGAGGCTAGGAAAACTTAAAGTTAAATGTTTGACTGAGTTTATTTTGTACAACTGGAACAAAGCTAATTAATAAATGACACGTTAAAGAAACACTTATGTTTTTAACACAATAAAACTTCATCTCTGTTTTTGCCAAAAAGGTCCGTCTTTATTTTTTCAGCGAGGTACCAGGACTCACAACCGTGGTGGCTCAAGAGAGGGCAAAACTCACCTCAGGCAGGGAGGTGGCAGTTTGTGTCCTGAAGTCACACGGAGGAGGCTTAGAAGGGTAACCTGAGGTGCCAAGAAGTTGCCAGAGTGCATAGGGCAAACTTTTACAGTGGGGGAATCCAACTGAGGGAGACCCTTTACTGGAGGCAAGAGGTTATTCCTGGGGGACAGCCTAGAGTTTCTTAAGGTACCAGGCCACGCAAGCTGGAAGGCTCTCCTTACTAAGAAACCCATTAGTAAAAGGGGTTGATTTTTGAGGCGGCAGGAGCAGAGGGTGGGTGTTTTCCCCTCTGGATTCCTGTGTCGCAGTGATAGTAAGGTAGAGTGGGACACGGGTCGTCACACCATGCCACTTCCTGGGTTTTTTATGAAACCGAACAGCTTGGGTGCTTCGGAACTCGCCTTCTGTTGCTACGGGGCTGTGGGTCTTCGCTATTTGATCCCCCCCCCCCGGTCAGGATTATTAAAGTAGTTCTCTAGGTTCTCTGGGTCACCTACTCCAAAATTAGAAAATCCAAATAACAAAACACACACACACAAACAAAAAACCCAAACACACACAACAATACCCAAATCATACAATACCCACCAAAATAAATGACAACCCCAAAAATAAAACTAAACAATAATAACTTCTGCTTCTCATGTTCTTACTTCAAAAATTTTTAATCTAAATATATAAAAATGTTCACGATGCGTGCGCAAGGGCCAATGTATGGCGATACAGGGGGGAGGGGACAACACTCCCCGGGGAAAACAGAGGGAAGAGTGTCCTACCGAAACACAGGGATGAGCCAGGGGGTTGGAGGGAGGAGGGGCGAGATACGTCATGGATCGGGACAGGGTGGGGGGAATCACAGGGATGACCCACAGCAATGCGTGGCCGGGCCAGCTAGTTTTAAATAAAAGGACACATTCAATTCATGTAAAAACATGCTGATTCCTGGACCGTCTGCAGGCCGGCTTTAGAAGGTGACTGGGCCGCATCCGGCCCCCGGGCCTTAGTTTTGGGACCCTGCTTTAAACTATATTGGTTTTTTGTGTCTAAATATCACACAGTTAATTTATCATAGTTCTTTGGGAGCACTATCCAATTTTAAGCATCAGGGTCTGATTGACTTGAAGCCTACTCCAGTTGATTTAAATTGCCTACATTCACCACTCCTTTTGAAAACCTAATTGTATTTTTACAATATAGTATCATATATTGATACAGTTCTTTTGGGGTGTACGGGATCTCAGGGGAGGGGGAACACGTCATACTCCTTCTGGGGTAGTTTGTCCACCTTTGGTCCCCACCTTGCACTCAGATCTCACCTGCTGTCCAGGACTAGCTGGATGAAGAGGAAGGAATGGTGGGAGGCACCCAAGGGAACCCCCAGAGGAGGAAGGTTCAGAGCTAGGGGATTGGGGGTGGGGCACTGAGGAGCAGTCAAAGGGAGAAGACGGGGGAAGAGGGGGGCAACAGGATTTAGTGAGCAGGAAGAACCTGTGATAGGGAGAAGTTCAGACTCCGCCTCCTGCTGTGTCCAGCTCCCCTCCTCTCTCCCCACCCATTCTCCCAGTACACACAGAGAAATGAAGAGGGCAAAATCCAGATTAGTTGTGCATAGACACAGTTTGAGACTGCTTGGGAAACATCCTGGAGAGGGGGAGTTTTAACGAGAAGAGGGAGCAAGGTGGGGACCTTCAGTCCTGGCAACTTCTCCATAGGGCAACACCTGCTAGAAAGGGTTGCTGAGGCCACTAGGCCAAGCTGTATTTTTTCCCCTTGAACAGAGTTACGTAATGTCAGTGGCACCCGTGCATTGCTGCCATTATTGCTGACCTGCACTTGACTCCTATCCTGACACCTCCAGCTCCTAGAAGCTGTTAGCCTACAACAGCAGCCACACCCCAGAAAACGGCTTGGGCAGGTTGGCTAAACCAGGTGAGGATAGCCAATGGGCCCCAAACCCTCTGAGTTAGGAACTTCCCCTGCATGCGAAGACAGGCTCAGGTGGATTGAGTGGACAAGACCAATAGTGGTTTCAACGGTCAAGCAATAAAATGCTTTGATCAATTTCAGACAGAAAAAATGGGAAGACAATGGGTGCCATGTAGCCAATCCCAACACACTTTTTCAATTGGTGTTGATTATATGCGATTTCACATGCCATGGAACATAATCCCTCCACAAAACAGTTGCTGCTTGTAATGCAAAGCACAGGCTCTAGTTAATGCAGTTTGAGGTTATATGTAATAATGAATACTTAGCAGATCATCCTTATCTAGAGGAAATGATCACATACCGGTAGCAAGCTCAGGTGGATGTAAGCTTGAACCATTGAAAAAGAAAAAGAAACTGCAGTATGCAAGTAGTCTGTTTGCTGGAAACCAGGAAAGCAATTTTCCTCAGACGTTTGGCCTACATTACTGAGCATGATGATGATATTTATAAACCATTAAGGATCTGTTGTATTTCTACTACTATTTTACATTTTTCAGTAATCCTTGGTAATCCCAGAGAGACACAGACACTTTTTGTTCATATTTATACATCACCTTTCAAGAGTCTTGTTTTGTTTTTAACTATACAAGGGTAGCTTACATAATTATGATAAAACACATATAGAATAAGACCCAATGTTAAACATAGCAAGCAACAGCCGTGGCAAAATCCAGCAGAAGCCATAAAACAATGGCAGCTGCACAAGAGCAGCGCATCCCATTTTGATGCCTGAGGCAAAACATCCAAGGTGCTGCCTGGCTCCCTTACCTGGGTTGTGTGGCAGTGCCCGCAAAGCAGCATTGACAGCAGTAGGTTTCAGTGAGATCTCATGAGATCTTGTGGTGCTCGCATGAGATCTCATGTGATTTCCCCGCCAGAAAGGGTGCTGCATCTTGGGGTTCTGCCGCCAAAGGTGGCTGCCTCGGACTGCCTGATGTGCACGTCTGCCTTGCAGCTTCAGCAAAAGGACATCAAATTCTGCACTAGGCACACCTTCCTCACGAGGGGACTACACCTCAAGCTACCACCGCCAAGAAACCCTTTTGCCCTGTCACCACCCACCTCATTTCAGTGGCATGGGGACCTCAGAGAGGAAGGCCTTGTATGGCAAACATTAAGTTCAGGAAGCCTCATGCTGCCCCCTAATCCCTTGCCAGGTTGCAGCCTAGGTGGGTCAAAACAGCAGCACCTTAAACACGTATGAAATGGTTTGAGAAACGAGTCCCCCAATTCATGTGTGGGTTCAAGGTGGCTGAAGAATGCTGCTGTAATAGGAGGCATCGATGTCTAAATGGTTTAAAAGTGAAGCACTTTGATTTGTGCCTGAAAGCACAACAGAAGTTGAAGTGCTTGTTTAAGAAGTTATGTCCTCAGTGGCCAGTTCCAGTGGGAGCCAGCTGTTGTATTTTACAGCAACTTAAATTTCAAAAGCAGCCCCAGCCATACGCTAGTCTGCCTTTCCCTGTCAAGGACAGGCGGGTCACATCTGCATGCTATAGAAGCCTCTTAGGCCTCAAATGACAGCGATCAATGAGGGTCTCCAAAGCCAAGACTTGAGGGCAAGGGCACCCCCCCCCCACGGCAGTTTGACTGGCACTTTCCTAGTCAGAAAACCCACCAACAGAGCCTCCAAGTCTGGTTCTTGTCTCCAGGGCCGTCTTTCGCATATGCACCGCCAGGGTGCAAAGATCTGCACAGCACCCCCAAATTGAGTTTAGCGAAACTTCAGTCGTGTCAAGACATAGCAGCTCAATACAATACATAACATAGTATTTTGATGTAAGAGTTAATTTCGCATGTTGAGAATTACAAGCGCCATTGTTGAGTCTGACAAGCGCTGTCCTTGTGAATGACAAGCACAACGCGTCTTTGGCAAATGAGCACACAAAGTCGAAAGTCCTTGGGTGAAACAGTAGGTATACATTTTGGTAATACCTAGGTATATATTTGTATTTTGTTTTTCTACCTTGATCAAAATTATTTATTATTTCATAACAGGTAGATAGTTAAGAGCTTATGCGGCTTCAGCAGTGGGTGCCTGGCGCCTCCCAGAATTCGGCGCCTCTTGCACTTCTGGGTAAAGACGGCCCTGCTTGTCTCCAATCCATTACTGCTCCAGACTTATCAAAAACTGGAGCTGACAGTGAAATGACTTTAAAGTTGTTCCACCAGTGACCCTCGCAGTGGATCTTTGTGCCACAGGCGCCCACAACTGGGTCTGGACCACTGGCGGTGGCAATTGTGGGATCTTAGGGAAATGCAGCCAAGGGAACCAGATTCACACCAGGAGGACCGATCATTTGGAAGCATGCCGAGAACACGGACCACCTAGCTGACTGCTTCCGCAACCCCGGGAGGCATTTCCTTATCCTATCCATATCGACATATGGCAAAAGTCTAGCTAGAGAGAAATGGCACGAAATCGAGACGCTCTGCATGTTCTCCAGCAGGCAAATGCGCCCAGGGCTGGCCAGCCCAGCAGCGCCTCTATTCGCACGCCGCCCGAGACCCGAGTCAGCCTTCCTTGGAAAGGACCCCAGCTGCCTGCGCGCCCCTCGAAGGCTCCCCGGAGCGTTGATCCCCTCTCCCCGGGCGGACCCAGGACTCTGGGCGCGGCGGGGTCGGTGGGGCACAGCCTACTACTCACCGCCTTCGCTTCGGCCGCCCAGCGCTGCTCGAGGAGCAGCAGCGGCAGCAGCAGCAGCGCGGCCATCAGGAGCGCGAGCGGCGATTCCCGCGCGGGGCGGCCCATCCTCGTCCTCGTCTTGCTGCTGCTCCGGACACTCGCACGTGCGCGGCGGCCCCGATCCTGCGTCCGCCTCCGGCGCCTGTCGAGGAGGAAAGGCGACCTCGCTGCCCGGCGCCGCTTGTGCGCTGCCCAGGCCCCGCCCTGTCCCGCCCCGGCCGGGGGCCGCGGGGAGGCGCCAGCAGCTGGCCGAGGGCCGCTCCCGCCGCACTCCGGACCGCGCGAGGAGAGAAAGAGAGAGAGAGAGAGAGAGAGAGAGAGAGAGAGAGAGAGAGAGAGAGAGAGAGAGAGAGAGAGAGAGAGAGAGAGAGAGAGAGAGAGAGGGCAGCAGGTGAGTCTAGCGCGGGGCTGGCTCCCTCTTGCTTGCCCAGGGCGGAGCCGGGAGGGCGCTGCGCTTGCGGGAGCGGGGAGGGAGCGGTGGTCTCTCCCGGCCGGGTGGCTCGTCCGGCGGCCCTGCCCTGCCCTGCCCTGCCCTGCCCCGCGCGCGGCCCGGGATGGGGCGTGGCCGGCTGGCGCCCCGTTGCCCTTCTCACGCGCGTGTCGCTTGCTCCTCTCAGTCTGACTCGCAGGGCGCCTTCCCGTGCGCGGATCCAGAGACGAGGATGAGGCGCCCCCCGCCGCTGCGCGTCGCCCGCCCCACTGGCCGGTAAGTGGCGCCTTCCTCCCCGGGGGGACGGGCCGCTTTTCAGGCGCTTGGTAGCGCCGGGGACGGCATGCACTGTAACGATGGCGATTTTGTCTTTTCTGTGCAGGGTTTCACAAATTACGCTCTTTCTGGGATTGGTGCTGCTGCTTAGTGGTAAGGTGCAAGCTGTAAGTAAAACTTTTTGGAAGTACGTTTCTTTTCTATCCGCGCCAGTAACTTCTTTAGAGTTGCTTTAGAATTAAGCTATTGCCAAAACACTGCCATCGCCCTACTTTTTAAGGAAAGTGTTTTAATTTGTTTTATAAACTGGAATGGTTAGTATGCGTTCAGCTATAAAAGAGTTTGGGATATTTTCTATTTTTTCTGTTCAAAAATGCATTCCTACATCATTTCATGTGTACGCCTCCTTTCCATTGTTAAAACCATGCTCAAAATCCTATTTTTAGGCATGTACATGACGTGACTTAAGGAAATTTAAAAAGTGACTTGTGTGATTTGCTTCCTAATTGTATTTAAGATGGTTGGGTTAGCATCTTTTCGCTATGTGTGCATATTTGCGCCCTGCATTTAGAGTTTATGCAGAGATTTCTAGGCATACCTGTAGTTATAAAAGTTAATGAAGAGATATTCCCATTGGCTAAACATCCTCATCGAAGGAGGTGCCATTCACACTTGAGCTTAGCCAAAAGCCCTTTCCTGTTTCTGTTTACACCTGGAGTTTCAATCACACCCATAGGACTTTGGATGAATTCACATGATTGTTTAGTGGAAGGTGCAAAGGGGACTCTTATCTGTGGAGCTGTATTTGTCATTGGGAACCCTGATACCAGAGAGTTCCCAATTACATGGCAGAATCGATGCCCATACTGTGCAACCTTTCCTGTCTTCTGCTGAAGGGGGCATGCACAACCCTGCTCCCCCTTTCTGAGTTCAGTGAATGCATCTATTGCATGCATGGGGTTTCCTGGGATCAAAGCCCCATTTTAGTAGCGCTAGATAAGAAGTAAGTGGGGGTGAGGGCAAGACATAAAGATGACCGTCTAGGGCTTCTGTCCCTTAAAATTCAGGCGGTGAAGCTTTTCTCAGCATTGCAGCTGTGTGTTTATTTGGTTACCGGTATCATCCTCAGGGCTTTTTTTCAGCTTGAACTCACCAGAACTCAGTTTCAGCACCTCTCTGGCGAGTTCTGGCATCTCTCAGGTGAGCACCATTGCCAATCTAATGGAATGAGTTCATGGTGAGTTCTGGCACCTCTCTATCTAGAAAAATAGCACTGATCATACTAGAATTCATATCAGCTTGATTCCTGTTTGAACCTGGTGTTTCTTACTGGCATTAAAAGTGGTGTTTCTCTTCACTTCCCTTCCCATTTGGCACTGAAAGTTTGGCCTAACTAAATATTATGAGCTGCTATTGTACAAATATAAATATGTTTATAAATGAACCCTTTCTGAATTCTTCATAGTGCTATATCTATTTATTTACCATGACTCCTTTTTTATTTTGTTCCCTGCTCCTGCCCCATGAAATGGCCACCCAGCATGGAGCCAATATAGGCATGTTGCTCAAGGAGCTCACATGCTGCTTCAGTCCATGGGGCTGTGTGCTGTTGCCCAAAGACAGGGCCAGCCCAAGATATTTGGGCACAAATTGGGCCATTCCCTACCAGGGAGGGAGGGGTGAGTGAAGATCTCCATCAGGAGGTAAAGGGGGTGAGTAGGATAAAGACCTACACTGGGAACAAGGAGGCGAGTGGAGATCAACATTAGGAACATTCACCCAAAAGGTGAAGTGGGAATCTAAGGCTGTTGGATCAGTTTGGCAGGGGCAGAGTCCAGGAA
Source organism: Zootoca vivipara (assembly GCF_963506605.1). NCBI lineage: Eukaryota > Metazoa > Chordata > Lepidosauria > Squamata > Lacertidae > Zootoca > Zootoca vivipara. The sequence goes on along the minus strand of NC_083278.1, from coordinate 4,847,448 downwards.
ACTTCAGAAGGCAGCCCCCGCCATTTCCTCCCTGGGGGTGCCTCCTATTTGCCAAGAGGCTAAAGTAGAGGTGGCATGGCGGGCATTGGTGGGGCTGCCAAAGTGGTGGCAAATCTGGCCTTCAAGGACTGTGCAGACCTCCTGCCCCTGTGGATCCTGCCACCAGAGGCAGCTGCCTCACCTTGCCTCATGTCTGCTCATGTCACTGGATGAAATGAAGTGAAAATGAAGTATGCCAAGAGAGGCAAAAGTGGTTTTTCATCCTGCAAGGAATACTTGAGCAGTAAGCTGGTGGCCTGTGAACGCTCTTCTGGATACCTCAGTGCCTTCTAACTTATGGCAAATTCTTTTCCCCCCCTTTTTTAATTATTCAAGAAAAGCAAAATGTAAACAACAAAATCCTTATACACGAAAATAAAAAACTACAATATACACCTCCACCGCAACTCAACATCTTTTATGTTATAAATACTTTAACATTGTGTTTTGTAATAATCAATACTGTATATATCCATTATTCATTTTACCTTAGTGTGAAACATCTTTACATACTTACGCCTTGGTTTAAGTACGCCTCGGTTTGAGTACTTTCAGTTTAAGTACTCTGCGGACCTGTCTGGAACGGATTACTCCACTTTCCATTACTTTCAATGGGAAAGTTCGCTTCAGGTTAAATACGCTTCAGGTTAAGTACAGACTTCCGGAACAATTTGTGTTTGTAAACCGAGGTACCACTGTATTCTATGCATATTAATATGTTATGCTTAGAACGGTGTTTTTTTGTATAGTCCTCAAAACATTGCCATTCCTTCCTTAATTTCTGGTTGGGCTGATTTCTTATAGCTGCCGTTAATTTAACCAATCTTATGAATTCACATACTTTACTTATCCAGTCTTCCTTAGTGGTAATAATGTCTCCCGTTTCTAGCAAGTAATAATCTTGCTGTGGCTGTGGCGTATAAAAATAGCCTTTTCTTATCCTGTGGGATGTCATTTCCTATAATGCCCAATAGAAATGCCTCAGGTTTCTTTTCTATAGAGGTTTTGAACATCTTTTTTAACTTTCTCACAGCCCCACCATACATGAAACATTGTCCCCTCTGGATCTTAGTTTATAAACCTTGGCTAGTTTGGAGGGTGTCATATACCACCTATATAACATTTCATCAGATTTTCTTTGATGGTGTAACAGGCGGTAAATCTGATGTCTGACCTCCATAGTCTTTCCCACTGTTCCATCTGTATTGTGTAGCCGATAGCCTGGGCCCATTTTACCAGAACATCTTTTACTTGCTCATCTTTCAGGCCCCATTCCAGTAATAGGTTATAAATCTTGGATAATAATTTATTATTGTTTTTAATAATATCATTTGTAATTTAGATTCTTCTTTTCCAAAACCTATTTTTTGATCCAAATTAAATACATTATGTAGCTGTTGGTATTGGAGCCAATTGGTGAGGTAATGTCTTATCTCCTCAAATGATTTTAGTTTCAGATGCCCTTTCTCTTCTTTTAGTAATTGACTGTATGTTGCCCAATTACTTTCCATATTTATTTTTTAAACTGCAAATGCCTCTAATGGAGACAGCCACCATGGCGTTTGAGGTTCTAATAGTGGTTTATATCTGGTCCACACCTTGTAAAGGGTTAATAAACAGTGTTTAATAAACCCACTGTGGACTTTGACCTTATTATAGCCAAGGTAGGCATGCCACTCATATCTGTTGTTGTAGCTTCCCAAGTCAAATAGCTCTGTTTTCTCTAATAAAATACAGTCCTTTATCCAAGTTAGGCACGCTGCCTCATAATACGTTCTTAAATTTGGTAGGGCAAAGCCCCCTCTCCCTTTCTTATACGTCAATATTTTATGTTTTATACGCAGTTTCTTATTAAGCCAGATAAACCTTGTCAGGTCTTTCCTCCACCTATCGAAACATTCCATTTTGCCTATGATCAGGATCATTTGAAAAAGGAAAGGCATTTGGGGGAGCACTATCATTTTTATTGCCGAAATTCTTCCCCAAAATGAAAGTTTTAATCTAGTCCAAATTTCCAAATCTTTTAAAATTTCTTTCCATAATAATAATAATAATATTTTATTATTTGTACCCTGCCCATCTGGGTGGGTTTCCCCAGCCACTCAGGCGGCTTCCAACAAAGATTAAAATACGTTAAAATGTCACACATTAAAAACTTCCCGAAACAGATTTCAAGATTTTGTTATCATTGTCATCAAAAAGATCGATATTTTTCACTGCTATTTCAATTCCAATGCTTATTTCACTATCATCAAACCCGTTTTATCCTGTAGCTTTTGATCTGTTAAGTTTAAATCCAGAAACCTCCAAATGCTAATATTTTCCCCCAACACTTTGGGTATACTCAATTCTGGATCTGGGACAGCACATGGAAGAATCCCGACCAAGCCTATGAGGAGGCGTGTAGTGGTGATAGGGGATTCCCTACTGATGGGTATAGAAGCAGTGATCTGTGGGCCTGATAAGACGTCTCAAGAGGTGCGCTGTCTCCCTGGGGCCAAGATCCAAGATGTAACAGAACGGCTGCAAGGAATCATAAAACCCACTGACAAATACCCCTTCCTTTTGGTCCATGTGGGAACCAATGACACTGCAAGCCATAGCCTTCAGAAGATCAAAAGTGATTATGAGGCTCTCAGCAGGAAGTTGAAGCAATTAAATGCACAAATTGTCATCTCATCTGTCCTCCCAGTTGAACGACGTGGCCCAGGGAGAGAGGGAAAAATAGGGGAAGTGAACAACTGGCTTCACAAATGGTGCAAGCAGGAACGGTTTGGATTCTTAGATCACGATCTGCAGTTTCTTGAAGATGGACTTTTGGCAAGTGATGGGCTGCACCTCATAAGGGTTGGGAGGAATGTTTTTGCTATGAAACTAAAAAAACCTCATCAGGAGGGCTTTAAACTGACTTATGTGGGGGAGGGAGACAGTGGTCCTGAAGGTAGGAGTCTATCAAGTGCTGAAGATGATCATCCAAATGTCAAGGACCAAATGGAGCAAACACCACACAGACCTAGTGGTGGGAGGAAAAATTCCTTTAAAAAGAGATCAATGGTCTTCAATGTCTGTATACTAATGCACAGAACATGGGAAATAAACAAGATGAACTTGAGCTCTTGGTACAGCAAACTAAATACGACATAATAAGCATCACTGAAACCTGGTGGGATGAGTCTCATGACTGGAATGTAGTAATAGAGGGATACAATCTGTTTCAGAGAAATAGACAAAACAGGAAAGGAGGAGTAGCGTTTTACGTCAGGGATGTGTATACCTGTGAAGAGATCCAGGATTTAAAACTTCAAAGCCAAGTTGAGAGTATCTGGGTCAAAATTAAGGGAGAGAAAAATAACAGTGATCTCATTGTGGGAGTTTACTATAGATCCCCAAGACAAACTGAGGACACAGATGATGCCTTCCTGGAACAGATGACCAGGCATTCAAAAGGAGGTGAGATAGTAGTAATGGGGGATTTCAACTATCCTGATATTTGTTGGATGTCAAACTCAGCCAAGAGCATAAGGTCGAACAGATTCCTCACTGGCCTTGCAGACAACTTCATTGACCAGAAAGTGGGAGAAGCAACAAGAGGATCAGCCATTTTAGATCTGATTCTAACCAATAGTGATGGCCTGGTTAGCGGGGTAGAAGTGGCAGGATCATTAGGTGTGAGTGACCATGCTCTTCTGGAGTTTATTATACAGCGGAAAGGAGCAACCTTGTCAAACCTTGCTGAAATCAAGTTAGGCTATATCAGGCACCCCCAAACTTTGGCCCTCCAGATGTTTTGGACTACAATTCTCATCACCCCTGACCACTGGTCCTGTTAGCTAGGGATCATGGGAGTTGTAGGCCAAAACATCTGGAGGGCCGCAGTTTGGGGATGCCTGGGCTATATCCACAGCATTCCCTTCATCTACCAGGCTTGTAATTCTGTCAAAAAATGAGATCAGATTAGTCTGACATGACTTATTTTTCAGAAACCCATGCTGACTTTTAGTGATCACAGCGTTCCTTTCTAGGTGCTCACAGACCGTTTGCTTAATGATCTGCTCTAGAATCTTTCCTGGTATTGATGTCAGGCTGGGCAGTAATTGTTTGGGTCCCCTCTTTCCCCCTTTTTGAAAATAGGGACAACATTTGCACTCCTCCAGCCTGCTAGGACTTCACCTATTCTCCAGGAATTCTCAAGGATTACTGTCAGTGGTTTGGAAATCACCTCTGCCAGTTCTTTTAATACTCTTGGATGTAGTTCATCTGGCCCTGGAGACTTGAATACATCTAAACTAGCCAAGTATTCTTGTACTACCTCCTTACTTGTTCGGGGCTGTGCGTCCCCTGCTGAATCATCTGCTCCATATTCTTCAGGTCGGGCATTGTTTTCTTTTTTGGAGAAGACTGAGGCAAAGAAGGCATTGAGGAGTTCTGCCCTTTCTCTGTCCCCTGTTTGCATTTCACCATCTTCTCCTCTAAGTGACCCCACTGTTTCCTTGTTCTTCCTTTTGCTACGGACATACCCATAAAAGCCCTTTTTGTTGCTTTTAACCTCTCTAGCAAGCCTGAGTTCATTCTGTGCTTTAGCTTTTCTGACTTTGTCTCTACACGTGCTGGCTATTTGTTTGAATTCCTCTCTGGTGATTTCCCCCTTTTTCCATTTTTTGTACATATCCCTTTTAAATCTTAACTCAGTTAAAAGTTCTTTAGATAGCCACCCTGGCTTCTTTAGGCACCTTCCATGTTTCTGTCTCATTGGTATTGCCTGAAGTTGTGCTTTTAATATCTCCCTTTTAACAAACTCCCAACCATCATGAACCCCCTTCCCTTTTAGTATTTCTGTCCATGGGATCTCACCCAGCGTTTCCCTAAGTTTTCTGAAGTCGGCTTTCTTAAAGTCTAGAATTTGAGTCTTAGTATGCTTGGTTGCTCCTTTCCGCTGAATAATAAACTCCAGAAAAGCATGGTCACTCCCACCTAATGATCCTGCCACTTCTACCCCGCTAACTGGTCACTATTACTGGTCACTATTTTTAGAATCAATTCAGAATAAGTATCAAAGAAAGGAATCAAGTTTAATTTAATAAATTATGTCTTATTATATTTCTGAGCACTGGCTCTTTTACTCTCTCCTTGGGCTTTCCACCTCTTCTTCTCTCTCCTGTGTAGTATCTCCTCTTAGTTCTCTCTTGCATTTTCTCCAGAATTTCCCAACTTCTTCTGCATTTCTGAGGATCTTTATTCTATCTTTGTAAGTGAAGGAACTCCCATTTATATCCTATTTCCTTAGTCTATTGCATCTGTCAGTGTTTTATAGTTTTGTCTTTTTCTCAGGATCCTCTTTGGGATTTCTTTAAAGTCTGTAATGTTCCTAGTTACAGATAGATAGCTGTGTTGGTCTGACGTAGTCGAAACAAACAAACAAAATCCTTCCAGCAGCACCTTAGAGACCAACTAAGTTTGTCATTGGTATGAGCTTTCGTGTGCATGCAAACTTCTTCATATACACAGTAATGTTCCTGTCGTCTATCCTCAGTTTTCTTTTCTGCAATATCTTGACCTTCAACAATCTTGAATTGAAAAACACCAGATAGTCTCCTGGTCTTTTACTTTACTTCGTTCTATCAGTCTTGATTCTAAAGATCTTATCTATGTCCATGTTAAGTCTGGTGGTTGTATTATTGTGGGTGAGGAGTTGTTTAAGATTGGGTGGCTGTCTGTAGGCAATGAAAGGTCTTCCTCCCAGAGTTTGAGAAAGGGAGCTGTCATTGTCCAGGAGAGGCTGTAGATCTCTGATGATGCGTTGTACTGTTTTAACTTGGGAGCTGTATGTGATGACTAGTGGTCTGTTATTTTCTTTTTTGGGTCTGTCTTGCAGTAGGTTCTCTCTAGGTATCAGTCTGGCTCTGTTGATCTGTTGTTTGACTTCATCAGGTGGATATTTTAGTTCTAAAAAGGTTTGCTGTAGATCTCTTAGGTGAGATTCTCTGTCTGTAGAGTTGGAACAGATGTGGTTGTAACGTAGGGCCTGGCTGTATATGATGGATTGTTTGGTATGTTTGGGATGGTAGCTAGAAGCATGTAGATATGTTTGTCGGTCAGTTGGTTTTCTGTATAAGGTGGTGTCTATACGTCCATCCTGTATTTTTATAGTAGTGTCCAAAAAATGTATTTCTTGCATAGATTGGTTCATTGTTAGGTTGATGGTAGGGTGAAAGTCATTGAATGTCTGGTGGAAGGTTTCCAGGGTCTGTTGTCCAGACTAAAACACTGGTACCAGAGCCTGCAATAAACCCAGATGCCAACTTTGCTGCCACATACACCCAGACAACACCATTACTAGCCCCAACAACATCCAACATACCATCTCAGGACTATTTAATTGCTCATCTTCTAACATTGTGTATGCCATCAAATGCCAACAGTGCCCTTCAGCTCTCTATATTGGACAAACAGGCCAAACCCTACGCCAAAGGATAAATGGACATAAATCTGACATCAGGAACCACAAGACAGAAAAACCAGTAGGAGAACACTTCAATCTCCCAGGACATTCTATACAAGATCTCAAAGTAGCTGTCTTACTACAAAAGAATTTCAGAAATAGACTAGAAAGAGAAGTTGCTGAATTACAACTTATCACCAAGCTCAAAACCATGGAGGGACCTGGTTTGAACAGAGACATAGGATTCTTATCTCATTATACATGATAAAGCGATCTTCAGCCATCTCAACCCTTGCTTTTTCATGCAAAACCATTTGCAGTCGTTTTCAGTCATCAACAGCTATCAGTCAGTCAATCACCCACTTCCACCACCCTTCTGAGTGATACCCCCTCCCCACCCCACCCCCTCCCCACCCCTTCTCCACATAGGTAAGTGCCTGGGGACTCCTATTTCAGTGTATCTGAAGAGGTGTGCATGCACACGAAAGCTCATACCAAAATAAAAACTTAGTTGGTCTTTAAGGTGCTACTGAAGGAATTTTTTAATTTTACTTCGACCCAGACCAACACGGCTACCTACCTGTAACCAGAACATCAGTGTGAGGATATACATAAGGTCTCATGGGCAAAACATGGGAGGTGTAGTATGTTGCATAGCAAACATGACAAGTTAAATTTCAGTTCCTGTTTGGATACACTATATTTTAATATGCTAGTTGTGATAATTTTATGCCCATTAAAATTATCCATAGTTATATTTTATGTTTCTAAAGTAACAGAATGACTTTCAATCTGGTAATGTAGCATTTTTTTTTCAATTTTTCCAAAAATTTCCGTTTTTTTCTGGAAAAAACCGGGGGGGAAACCGGTTGTTTTTTTCCTGAGCTTCAAAATTTCCGAAAATTTTACATCTTTACACAGAACTGAGGAGTTAAATGCCTAACATTTCCCTTAGCTCGTATTTCTGTGTATTTCTGCAGGGACTTGTTTGTTTGTTTATTTATTTATTTAATAAATATATTGCATTATGTCTCATGGGGTGAAGCAGAGACCCTTTCAGGCAGTCCATATTGTTTCAGCTCAAGGTCGGCTTTTATTTCTAAATATTCCATCCTTAGCAGGCCTGAGGCTTTATTAGGTGGGATTGCTGTTGTTGAGTCGTTTAGTCGTGTCCGACTCTTCGTGACCCCATGGACCAGAGCACGCCAGGCACTCCTGTCTTCCACTGCCTCCCGCAGTTTGGTCAAACTCATGTTCATAGCTTCGAGAACACTGTCCAACCATCTCGTCCTCTGTCGTCCCCTTCTCCTTGTGCCCTCAATCTTTCCCAGCATCAGGGTCTTTTCCAAGGAGACTTCTCTTCTCATGAGGTGGCCAAAGTATTGGAGCCTCAGCTTCAGGATCTGTCCTTCCAGTGAGCACTCAGGGCTGATTTCCTTCAGAATGGATAGGTTTGATCTTCTTGCAGTCCATGGGACTCTCAAGAGTCTCCTCCAGCACCATAATTCAAAAGCATCAATTCTTCGGCGATCAGCCTTCTTTATGGTCCAGCTCTCACTTCCATACATCACTACTGGGACAACCATAGCTTTAACTATACGGACCTTTGTCGGCAAGGTGATGTCTCTGCTTTTTAAGATGCTGTCTAGGTTTGTCATTGCTTTTCTCCCAAGAAGCAGACATCTTTTAATTTTGTGACTGCTGTCACCATCTGCAGTGATCATGGAACCCAAGAAAGTAACATCTCTCACTGCCTAAATTTCTTCCCCTTCTATTTGCCAGGAGGTGACGGGACCAGTGACCATGATCTTGGTTTTTTTGATGTTGAGCTTCAGACCATATTTTGCACTCTCCTCTTTCATCCTCATTAAAAGGTTCTTTAATTCCTCCTCACTTTCTGCCATCAAGGTTGTGTCATCAGCATATCTGAGGTTGTTGATATTTCTTCCGGCAATCTTAATTCCAGTTTGGGATTCATCCAATCCAGCCTTTCACATGATGAATTCTACATATAAGTTAAATAAGCAGGGAGACCATATACAGCCTTGTCGTACTCCTTTCCCAATTTTGAACCAATCAGTTATTCCATATTCAGTTCTAACTGTAGCTTCCTGTCCCACATAGAGATTTCTCAGGAGACAGATGAGGTGATCAGGCACTCCCATTTCTTTAAGAACTTGCCATAGTTTGCTGTGGTTGATACAGTCAAATGCTTTTGCGTAGTCAATGAAGCAGAAGTAGATGTTTTTCTGGAACTCTCTAACTTTCTCCATAATCCAGCGCATGTTTGCTATTTGGTCTCTGGTTCCTCTGCCCTTTCGAAATCCAGCTTGCACTTCTGGGAGTTCTCGGTCCACATACTGCTTAAGCCTGCCTTGTAGAATTTTAAGCATAACCTTGCTAGCGTGTGAAATGAGCGCAATTGTGCGATAGTTGGAGCATTCTTTGGCACTGCCCTTCTTTGGAATTGGGATGTAGACTGATCTTCTCCAATCCTTTGGCCACTGCTGAGTTTTTCAAACTTGCTGGCATATTGAGTGTAGCATAGCATAGCATAGCATAGTGTAGCATAGCATAGCATATTGAGTGTAACATGTAGGTGGGATTAGCAAACCTCATTGACACATAAATCAAAGGAGTGGGGAGGGGCAGGAAAAGTGAAGGAAGAGCTCTGGCACTGTATTAGAAAGGGCAGATATGTGATGAGTTCTCTTTTAGCCCTGAAGTGGAATGCGTTCCAGGGGATTTGAAACTGCTGGCTGAATACCAGAAACCAATGTGGGAACCATTGTTCTGTCTCAAGGCCTTCTCCTCCTCCTCCTCTTCATTCCCAAGCCTTCTTTCTACTAAGCTAAACTACCAGATTTTAGAGCTTGAAAAGGTGCTGAAATGCTATACAAGGAACAACATTTGTGTAATCACAACATCTGAGACTATTCAGTTTAAAAACAGATGATGGATAAAATTATGCATTGTGTGGAGAGAGAAAAATGTTTTTCTCCCATAATACAGAAACCTGGGGTTATCCTAGGAAGCTGAATGGTGGAATATTCAGGACCAGCAAAAGGAAGGACTAAGGCACAAAGTGCATATCTATTTTATGGCATTCTCTTTCATCAAATGTAGTAATGGCCACAACCTTCCGTGGCTTTAAAAAGGGGATTAGACAAATCCATGGGGAATAAGGCCATCCATGGCTATACAGAACATGCCACATTCTTCCAGATCCTAGTTGCTGGAGTGTCAAAAGGGGCAGGGGCTGCTGGTTGTCCAGGATGAGGGACAGAATGCTGGACTCTCTAGAACATTGACCTAATCCATTAAAGCATTTCTTTCCATCTGCAGTGCCTCATTCTGCTGGGCCTGTGGCTTTTATCCCTCCTTAATTTTTCTGAGCTTCACAGGACATGTGGAATTACTTATCTGCATTGGTAATACACGTGTGTGGGAAATGAAAACATGCACACATTTTGTACTAGAACAGTTTCTTACAAGTGGTTACAAGGACCCTGAGAGAGAACTTTCCGTAAGTGTCTGAAATGTAATGCCCCGGGAGGCCAAGATTCTTTTACTTGCAGGAAGTTGACTTACTCCCTGCTAAAGTGTGGTCTACTTCAAAAATCATAAACATTAAAAAAACTATTTCCATCTGAGAGTTTCAAAACTTACAAAGAGAAAATACATCCCACAGTTAGCTCCTCACTTTCCAATCTTGTAACCTTTAGTTCCTCAGTTCAGTATTTTTCATGTTTCATGCCTTGTAGCTATTGGAAGTTTAACAAATTTAATTTTGGGCAGAATTATAAGGAGCAACATAGCTTCCCCCAAATTGTTTCTATGGTGGTGATGTGTGGCAGGCTTTGTAGTGGTTGTGTCTCATATGGCTACATTGCTGTGCCCTGGCTTAAGTGGCCACAAACTCACCCCCTTATAGAGGAAGGCACATGGTGGTAACTAGTTGTAAGTACTTAAAAGTCTGCATCTCCCTGAACAAAGGCACAAAAGAAGAAATAAGGGAAATCCATTCACATGTGTATTGAGTTAATGAACATCCTCCTGAGTGCGGCTTACCCTGAGCCATAAAATAAGAAGTGGGTAGATTGGAATGTGTAACTCCCCTTCAGAATCGGGACCCTGGGGGTTTCAGAGCATGGGAAACCTGCAGCTCTTCCTTGGGCCATCAGCCAATACTGTCTGCTGGATAGAGCCCAAACATTTTCCTAGAACTATGTTTAGATATCTTAACAGACTTGTGTGTTTTAAAAGTAAAGTAGCAAAATAACTTCCTCCACAGAACCAAACACTTGGGAACGAAATAGGCTCTGCTGCTGCTGCTCCAAAATAGTCTCAAGCATAATTGCAGGTCCAGTCAGTAATACTAAGACCATCATTCTATGGAAGTTCATATAATCATAGAAATGAAGGGTTGGAAGAGACCCTGAGGGTGATTTAGTCCAACCCCCTGCAATGCAGGAGTCTCAGCTAAAACATCCAGGGCAACCTCTGCTTCGAAACCTGCAAGGAAGGAGAGGCCACCACCTTCTCAAGGGAGTCCAGTCCACTGTCAAAGAGCACTTGCTGTCAGAAATTTCCTCCTGATGTTTAGTCAGAAACTCCTTTCTTATAAATTGAATCCATTGGTTCAGGTTCTACCTTCCAGAGCAGGAGAAAACAACCTTGCTCCATCTTCCATGTGACAGCTCTTCAGATATTTGAAGATGGCTATCATATCTCCTCGGACTCTTCTTCTCAAGGCTATCCATACCCAACTTCCTCAACTGTTCCTCATAAGGCTAAGTTGCCAGACCCATGAATTATTTTGGTTGCCCTCTGCACACTTTCCAGCTTGACAATATGCTTCTTAAATTGTGGTGCCCAGAATTGGACACAGTATCCCAGGTGTGGTCTGACCAAGGTAGAATACAGCAGTATTATGACTTCCCTTGATCTGGACACTTCTTCTTTGGTGATCACTCATAAACGAGTAAGATTGTCTTCCATAAACATGGTTTTAACAGTGCCTGTGTAAGTGACTGTGGAGGCCAATTCTGAATCCACACATCCTTCCACAGTGGGGACATGGGTTTCCGGGCGGGAGTTGATAATGGTGAGGGTTTGCCAAGCATGCCTTCCTCTTAGCATGTTTCTCCCTTTTGTCCTGAGTTTGAGTGTCTTCAAAGCCCATGACACCTTTGGTGAAGGGTGTTCTCCAATTGGAGTGCTTGCAGGCCAGGGTTTCCCAATTGTCGGTGTTTAAACTACATCTTTTTAAGATTTGCCTTGAGACAGTCTTTAAGCCTCATTTGTTGACCACCAGCATTTCGCTTTCCGTTTTTAAGTTCAGAATAGAGTAGTTGCTTTGTAAGACGATCATCAGGCACATCAAGCACAACATGACCAGTCCAACGAAGTTGACGTTGAAGCATCATCACTTCCAAATGGATGATCTTTGCTTCTTCCAGTATACTGTAGTACAGGGGTGGCCAACTTCCAAGTGACTGTGATCTACTCACAGAGTTAAAAACTGGCGGTGATCTACCCGCTTTTTTGGGGTTCAGGTCAAAGTTGTTGAGCTTTATTTAGGAACAAAAGCCCTGTTTTGGGGGTTTCATTCAGTAGAGTATTGGGGGAAGGGGAACATGGAAGGACTGCAGGGAGTCAGGTCTTTCTGCCTATTTTGTGAGAGTTTTCTTTGAAGTACCAGCTGAGTCAAATGTTGTCTTACAAGATGCTGTTGCTTGTGCTTCAGAGTCTAAAGCAAGAAGATGATGTCAAATGATAGTTCCTTCACTAAATGGTGTTTATAAGTGGTCCATGTTTCACAAGCATACAGTAAGGTTGGTAGTACAGTAGCTTTGTAAACAAGCTTTTGGGTTTGATCTGGACCCAAACTTCTGTTGATGCAGCCTAGAATAGCATTAGCTCCCCCCCTTTTTTTTTTTGCTGCTGCTGCATCACCATCACCCTGTTGACTCAAGTTAAGCTTGTCCACCACGACCACTAGATCCTTTCCACATGTACTGCTGGCAAGCCAGGTGTCTCCCATCTTATATTGGTGCTGGTTCTTCTTGCCTCACTGTAGAAGCTTACATTTGCCCCTATTGAATTTCATTTTTAGAACAAGGTAATAGCTTTCCTGGGCTCCCCTTTCCCCTACCTCAATCTGGGATCATATAGGATGGAAGGCTCCATCTGCCTTAGATACCCTTCCTTCCTCCCTGGAACTTCATGCTTGTTTTTGTATGATCGCCCCACAACTGTGCACCCCCACCCCAATGTGTGCCCTATACAGTATTATATTCTGTCCTCTAGCATCATGCCACACAAGGCCTACTTACATGCTCCTCCTCTGGCTCCACATTTCCTTCCCAGTCTATTCTGCTTCCCTACCACACATACATCTCCCCCAAAACATGGTACTTCATCACTCTTTTCAGACCATCTCTTTCTCCTTCCACCCTACCTCCCTGTTGATGCTACTTCTGCCATAAAACCCTGCTAGGGGAAACTGGCGGTAGGTTCCTTTCCTGGTATTTTCTGCAAAGATGGGACCTCTGACCTGGTACTGCCTGACATTCCACTCATTCCACAAGTGTGTGAGAGTGGAGGAGGGAGATATGGGGTCAAACCTTCAAGAGATATATGCTGACATTTCTAAGCAAAGCTCAAATGTTTGCAGGTGCAGGATTTATTCACTGCATCAGTACAGTGGTACCTCAGGTTACAAACACTTCAGGTTACAGATTCCGCTAACCCGGAAGTAGTACCTCGGGTTAAGAACTTTCCTTCAGGATGAGAACAGAAATCGCACAACGGCGGCACAGTGGCAGCGAGAGGCCCCATTAACTAAAGTGGTACCTCAGGTTAAGAACAGTTTCAGGTTAAGAACGGACCTGCGGCACGAATTAAGTTCTTAACCAGAGGGACCACTGTAATGAGCAACAGCATTCTCTTCCTATCTTTGCAATATGTAACTTGCATTGTAGAATATAAACCTCAGGTCTCAAGTACAAAAGGAGTAGAACCAAACTTTTAAATAAATTTTAGTCAGCCGTTTTATTCTGGAGTTGCCCTTTGAAGTTTTTTGACCAAAAATCTTATCTGCATATGGAAATCCCAGCCTCCAAAACTGGATGTCTTCATCCAATCACACAAGAACAGATAAGGGCAGGCACCCCCAAACTTCGACCCTCCAGATTTTTGGACTACAATTCCCATCATCCCTGACCACTGGTCCTGTTAGCTAGGGATCATGGGAGTTGTAGGCCAAAACATCTGGAGGGCCGCAGTTTGGGGATGCCTGGATTAGGGTCTGAATGCATCTATAAACTCAACTGTCAAAACTGTGAAAGCTAGGTCATGGGTAAAGGTAAAGGGACCCCTGACCATTAGGTCCAGTCGTGACCAACTCTGGGGTTGCGGCGCTCATCTCGCATTATTGGCTGAGGGAGCCGGCGTACAGCTTCCAGGTCATGTGGCCAGCATGACAAAGCTGCTTCTGGCAAACCAGAGCAGCACATGGAAACGCCGTTTACCTTCCCGCTGTAGCGGTTCCTATTTATCTACTTGCATTTTGACGTGCTTTCGAACTGCTAGGTTGGCAGGAGCTGGGACCAAGCAACGGGAGCTCACCCCGTCACAGGGATTCAAACCGCCGACCTTCTGATCAGCAAGCCCTAGGCTCAGTGGTTCAACCACAGCGCCAGTATACAAATTTTTATTTTAATAAAAGAAAAATAGGTCATGGTAGGTAGACCTATTTATCTTAAAATAAAAATTTGTATACTGCTACTATATAAAGTATACATTAAAATTATTGATGTCAGTTAAAAATTTAACATAAAATTGTAAATAGAAATAAAATTAGTTAATACCGTATATATAAGATAAAATTACACATTAAAATACATGTCAGCTTTACATATTTGAGTGGGATTTCAAAAAAAAAAATGCCTAATATATCAAAATTATTGGAAGAACTGCCTGTATGGCTGAGTCTTTGAAATCCTGCCACATTTACCATGGCAAACTACCTTTGTAAATGCGAATGCATTCTGCAGACCTTCCTTTTAATATCTGGAATTTTAGAATCTCTTGAGACACCTTCCTCTCTCACCAGGGAATCAGCTGAAAGGCCATCAACATGAGATAAATGTTTCTCTGGAAACCATTTGGATCCATTAAGTGGTGGGGGCGGGCCATTCAAATTGGTCCCACCTCCCTGCAGAGGGGAAGGGTTGAGAGAGAGAGATCTTGCAAGTTGCCTAGAAACTCATTTCATGAAATTGAGCTGCGAGAGTGACTGGCCCTGTAAACCTTGTGGCTGATGACAGATTTGTTGCATTCCATTCCATTCCAGAAGCTCTGCCATTCTTGACCTCACCTGAGAGACAATGGAGTGTGCCTCCAGGGGTGAAGTCAAACTGCTCCATTTGCAACCTTGAAGTGACCTTCCCAGGGTGCAAGCCTGGCCAGTGTGTATGGAAGTTCTGGGCTGCCTAGATGACAAGACTTCCTCCAAGGCATCCAACCGCCTTAGGGACTCCATTCTGGATTTGCCTAGGGTTTACTACTCCTTAGTGTTTTCTTCTCCCAAAGACAAGAGGGGGTTTAGTGTCAGAGTTTTCTTTCTCCTAAATGGGCTCCCTTCCCAGGTTGAGGAGCCCCATCTGTCCCTCACTGCCCTCTAAACCACGTGCAGAAACTGCCTTCTTGCCATAGCTGCCAAGTTTTCCCTTTTCTCGCGAGGAAGCCTATTCAGCATAAGGGAAAATCCCTGTAAAAAAGGGATAACTTGGCAGCTATGCTTCTTGCCTGTTAGATCCACTCTTGGTCTCATTGGGTAAATCTGCTGGAGCCTGTCTTCACATGCAGGGGAAGTCCCTAGCTGTTTTTAATAGTACGTCTTTATTTTTAATTTACTGATTGCCTTCTATGCAGTCATCTTCAGGTGGTGTAAAGTAAAAAACATAAAGTTAAAACATAAAAAGCAGATACATTTAAAAGGAAAAGTAGATTTTATTAAAAATATAAAGTCATGAAGTTATACCAGAAGAAGCATTGCACTTACACAAGTCAGATTTTAGGTGTTTGTTTCTATAAATATTTTATTTACTTAATATACTTAAATGGGACAAGAAATAACTATTCTGGGAACCATTATTAAGATTCTCTTAACATCTGTCTGTTTTGGAATTTCAGCTGTTACTTTATCAGCCTGATGGGAGCCAAACCCAGATGCTCAAGCCACCATCACCTTGTATGGCCTGATGGACCAGATGGAAGAAAGAGGTTTTCACTATGGGCTCTTTCTTTCATTCTGGGATTCTTGTACTTTGACCACTTGTACATTAAATCAATGTGTGCCGTAAATTGCACATTAATAAATTCTACAGCAACATATATTGTAGACTTTCCCCTTTATACTGTCTGTGAATTACATATGTCTATAGAATGTGCCTATATCTAGTCTATGTATATTCAGTGGTGATTAATGAAAGCTCCCGATGAAAACATCTGAATCAAAGAATCATAGAATTGTAGAGTTGGAAGGGGTCCCAAGGGTCATCTAGTCCAACCCTCTCCAATGCAGGAATCTCAACTAAAACATCCATGGTGGATGACCTTCTGCTTAAAAAAACCTTCTGCTTTAAATCCTCCAATGATGGCAGACCCACCACCCCTGGAGGGAGTCTGTTTCACTTACTGTCAGAAAGTTCTTCCTGGTGTTTAGTCGGAAACTCCTGCTTTGGTTCGAGTCCTACCCTCCGGAGCAAAGAAAACCCAGCTTGTTGCATCCTCCATGTGACAACCCTTTAGATACTTGTAGATTGCTGTGATATCTCCTCTCAGCAAGGCAATGGAGGAATTTGTTGGACCTGATATTCTTGACCGAGTTTCAGTCTCAACAGATCCGGTATTGGGGTAGTTGAAGTCTCCCATGACCACTATCTCTCTTCTTTTTGAATATTTGGTAATCTTCTCTAGAAAGGTATCATCCAAGACTTCAATCTGGCTTGGAATCATTGTGCTTTTTTAAAAAAATGTACAGTATTTACCGGTAGTCATTTTGGGGATCTGTAGCTTGAAAAGCAGGCTCTATATTCTTCCCTCGAAGAAGAGGGAACAACAATCTTTAACATCAATATTAAGCTATATCTCTTAAGATTTGCCGTACGTAAATATGCCCTCAGTCTCTTGCGCTTGGAGTACCTTTTATGTTCTAGGAAGGTATATGTTAACTTTCCTTTTTATTGTCCCCTGAGGTTCTTGTATTATTTTACATTTGTATGTTTAGTTCTGTTTTATCATCTTTTTTTGCAGCATCTCACATCCATCTTTAGATATAGACCTTTTCCAAGTTCTCTCCATCCTTCTTTCTTGCTTGCTCTTTGCAGCCACATAAGCCCTACTGTTTGTTTTCGATAGCCCACCCATCACATAGGTGGCTGCCCCATCATCTTTAGAAACATAGGATTGTGGAGTTAGAAGGGACCACAATGGTCATCTAATCCAACCCCCTGCAATACCGAAATCTTTTGCCCAACATGGGGCTCAAACCCACGACTCTGTGATGAAGAGTCTCATGCTCTATCAACTGAGCTATCCCAGCAATAGAAATGTAAGGTTTCCATATTAACAATGCTTTTGTCCATCAGCCTAAATTGCCCTTTGCAACATGTCCTGCAGATGTCCATTTTCACAGCACCCCTAATTTTTTTATCTTTGTTGTATACAATTACTAGTTTTTCTAACATTCTGTGTTATGGTACATGCTGTGTTGTTCTTAAGCTGCTCATGTTGCTCATGGTCCACTTCTCTGCTCCACAACACATCACAGGTAATATGAACATATTCAACTTCAGCTTTCAAGTATAAGTAAATAATTTTATTTTGCATTACGAAGCTGTTTTTTCCAAAGGCTACCCATGATTGTTCGGGTCTCCTCTTTATTAACACTGTTTGGTTTTCTCTTCCCAGTATATCTTTTTGTTGTAAATAGATCTATTATTCAACTTGATTTATTTCTTTGCCTTCTATTTGTACATCATTCTCTTCTTTAAACCTTGCCTAGATTCATCTTCAGCCCTGCCTTTTTTGTTTCTTCGTTTAGTTCTTCCAATGTTTCTTGCAGTTCTTGTTGACTTTGGGCTATTATGACTATATCATCTGCATATTGTAGATGATTTAGCAATCTTCCATTGAGATTGATTTCTTTTTTCCTGACAATTCCAGGCTCTTTAATCCACCTTTCAAGGTGAGTGTAAGTAGCTTAGGTGATAACTTCTGTATAATAAAAAAACTTAATTAAAAAAGAAGTGGATCAGTTTGGTCACCAAAGCAATTTCCCACAGCTTCTTTAACCATTCTTTTAATGTAGGGATGTTTTCCTCTTTTAATAATTCCATTTTAAAAAGAGGTAGGAACAAATCAGCGCAAGATGTGAGTCTGGAAGTATGTAGTGTGAATGACCTAAGCCACAGGATGGGATGGGAGGTATCAATGAGAGATGGATAAAATGCTCAGTAGATCCAAGCTTTGGGTTGTTTTTGCCACTTGTCTTATTAGAAATAGGTCTTTTCTTCCTTCCTTATTGTTTGTTGTGGAGTGTCTCATCTCCTTGCTAATGTTGCTGTCTTTCCAGCACCAGGCAAAACCTTTAACTGCAGAGGCATGTAAGCAGCATCTTGTATAGATGGTTTTAATTGTATTATTCAGCTGTTTTTTAATTGGTTTTGCTCCTTCTCTAAGCTTTTATTAGTTTGTTGTTCTACCTTACTGAATTTTACTTTTAATTGTTTGCTGCCCTCAGAGCTTATGCTGAAGGGTAGCTAATAAAACTGCCAAATAAATACATACATTACAATCATGAATAATTATTCATTATCTCATTGCATTGAATTCATACCTCTCATTTGTAATCAACAGCCTTAGATTTGCTTGAGTGGATCTTGGACTCTATGAGTTCAGATCACAATCCTGTTTCAGATCCTATACACTGGGTTTTATTGGGAAAGAGGGTCCATTGCTCTCCCAGTAGTCTTCATTCACAGTCTGCATACCGTATTACACTCTGCAGCTAGCATCAGTGCTGGTGATGCTACCATACTTCAGAGAAGTCTTCCACAATCTACAGAAACTTCGTAGCTATGTTTATTCATTATTAATACATTTTCAACCTATCTTTTCATCCAAGCAGGACCTTCAAAGTGGCTAACAATGAATCGGTTATGAATACTGTTGGTTCTCTTTACAGATAAAACACTAATTAGCACAATTTAGCAGCTGCAAAACCAAGCAAGACCATATGATAATAATAGCAATAGCAGTAGTAACAACAACAACAACTTATTATTTGTACCTCACCCATTTGGCTGGGTTTCTCCAGCCACTCTGGATGGCTCCCAACAGAATATTAATAATGTTAATAAAACAGCGATAAAACATCAAACATTAAAAACAGGGCAGGTTGGGCGCCCTGGCGCTGAGGCACAGAGATTGCTCCAGCACCCCCACCCTCGAAGTGTGCAGAATGGCTTCTGCGCGGCTTTGCCGCGCAGCGCCCCACGCCACTGGGAGGGCACCTAGAGCCAGGCCAGATTAAAAACTTCCCTAGACAGGGCTGCCTTCAGATGTCTTCTAAAAGTCAGATAGTTGTTTATTTCCATGACATCTGATGGGAGGGTGTTCCACAGGGCAGGTGTCACTACTCTCTGCCTGGTTCCCTGTAACTTCACTTCTTGCAGGGACCAGCAGAAGACCCTTGGGTGCTGGACCTCACTGTCTGGGATGAACGATGGGAGTGGAGATGCTCCTTCAGGTATACTGGGCCGAGGCTGTTTAGGGCTTTAAAGGTCAGCACCAACACTTTGAATTTTGCTCAGAAACATACTGGGAGCCAATGTAGGCCTTTCAGGACTGGTGTTACATGGTCTCGGTGGCCACTCCCAGTCACAAGTCTAGTTGCCGCATTCTGGATTATTTGCAGTTTCCGGGTCACCTTCAAAGGTAGCCCCATGTAGAGCATATTGCAGTAGTCCAAGTGGGAAATAACTACAGCATGTACTACTCTGGTGAGACAGTCTGTGAGTAGGTAGGGTCTCAGCCTGCATACCAGATAGAGCTGGTAGACAGCTGACCTGGACACAGAATTAACCTGCGCCTCCATGGACAGCTGTGAGTCCAAAATGACTCCCAGGCTGTGCACCTGGTCCTTCAGGGGCACAGTTACCCCATTCAGGATCAGGGAGTCCTCCACACCTGCTTGTTCCCTGTCTCCCCAAAACAGTACTTCTGTCTTGCCAGGATTCAACCTCAATCTGTTAGCCACCATCCATCCTCCAACTGCCTCCAGGCACTCACACAGGACTTTCACTGGTTCTGATTTAAAAGAGAGGTAGAGCTGGGTATCATCCGCATACTGATGAACACCCAGCCCAAACACCCTGATGATCTCTCCCAGTGGCTTCATGTAGATATTGAAAAGCATGGGGGAGAGGACAGAACCCTGAAGCCAGGGCCGGCGCCTCCATTTAGGCAAAGTAGGCCATGGCCTAGGGCGCCGAAATGGAGGGGGCCCTGTCGAGCCTGCCCGCCGCCCACTGCCCACTGCCTGCCGCCCACTGCCCACCTCGGTTCCGCCCCTGAAATGGAGGGGGCGCTGGCGAGCCTGCCCTCCGCCGGCCGGCCGTGCTACCGCCTGCGCCGCCCTCACAGCGCACTTCCCTGGGCAAAGAGACCCGCCGCCATGGACGCTGGTCTCTTTGCCCGGGGAAGTGCGCTGAGCCTCTGGTCGCCGCCGCCGCCCGCCGCCACTTCGCCCCCTCACAGCGGCGCTGTGCCCAGATTGTCCGGAGATTTGGTCTGGGTTGTCATCAATATGCTGATGATACCCAGTTCTATTCATTAATGGATGGCTGCCCTGCATCAGCCCCGGACACACTGACCAAGTGCTTGGAAGCTGTGGCTGGATGGCTACGTGGGAGCCGGTTGAAGTTAAATCCTTCGAAGACAGAGGTCCTCTGGTTGGGTCGGGACAACATGGGGTTGGGGGGCCAACTCCCTTCTCTTGCAGGGGCTCAATTAGTGCCAGCGCCTTCTGTCAAGAGTTTGGGTGTAACCTTCGATGCCTCCCTTTCCATAGAGGTGCAGGTTGCAGCCACAGCTAAGGTGGCATTAATACATCTCCGCTGTATTAAGCAGTTGGTCCCTTACCTCTCTCGCCCTGATCTGGCCACAGTGATCCATGCGATGGTCACCACCAGGGTTGATTATTGTACCTCGCTCTACGCGGGGCTGCCCTTGAAGCTGACCCAGAAACTGGTGCAGAATTTTTGCAGCAAGGCTCCTTACGGGGTCCTTGCCGCGGGATCACATTCATCCAGTGCTTTACCAGCTGCACTGGCTCCCGGTGTAGTACAGGATCAGGTTTTAGCTGCTGGTTTTGACCTTTAAAGCCCTATGCAGCTTAGTACCCTCGTACCTATGGGACCGCCTCTCCTGGTATGCCCCGCAGAGGACCTTAAGGTCCACAAATAACATTCTGGAGATTCCGAGCCATAAGGTGGTTAGATTGGTCTCGACTAGGGCCAGGGCCTTTTCAGTACTGGCCCCGACTTGGTGGGACACTCTTTCACAGGAGACCAGGGCCCTGCGGGATTTGTCATCTTTCCGCAGGGCCTGCAAGACAGAGCTGTTCCGCCTGGTCTTTGGGTTGGATTCAGTCTGACCCCTGTGTTTTCCTCCCTCATGGTATTTTAATTAATTGCTTTATTTTCTTTTATGTCTTATTGTAATTTTATTGGTGTTAGCTGCCCTGAGCCCAGTTTTGACTGGGGAGGGCGGGGTATAAATAAAAAATTATTATTTATTATTATTCCAGGACTTACACTCAGAGAACTGGGTCTTCCCAATAGGACTCCTGGTGCAAACTAATGGCTTCCTAAAAATCACTGGGTTGCTGTGTGTAAGAGAAACCTGGTGGACAAGCAGTGGCAAGGACAGTCCCATCTGCTTCATCCAACCAAGTCTCTCTTACACAGGCCAGGTCAAGTCCTCCATCCACAATCAAGTCGTGGATGACAGCTGTCATGTGAGTCATTGACCTGGCACTGCACAACGGCTCCTTAAGGTCGTGTGGGTCTCCCTTGTTGATTCCAGGATACTTCCGGTCAGGATCAGACCTGGAGGCAGGGATAGTCTTCCAACAACAACTAAACCTGCCTCCTCGGTAATGACATGGTCTGGTCCTGGTGTAGCTCCTCCTCCTGCCTGTGATCACTGAGATTGGGTGTCCCAGAGAATCCCTCCCTGTGGAACTTGCCGCAGCCATTCTGTTGGCTGGGGCCCACTCCCAGGCAGCCCTGACCCTCTCCCCTTCAGAACAGAACACAAACCATACAACAAACTAATAAAACAGTAAAAAAGCAAAACACCCATAATAATAATTTACAATCATACTAAAATTAAACCAGTCCCCAGCCCCAACCAAACATCTATCCCACCCCAACAAAAATAAATGAACAAAAAACAAACCAAAATTCAAAATACCACAGATTAAAAACAATTTAGAAGACCTAGAAACATTTATATAATTACTTAATAACATTGACACAGGGGGGCTGGCCCTCGCCCTTGTCTCACCCCCAAGGGACGAGCCCCTTTGGGGTCCCCCTGTTGGGAGTAGCCCCGCCCCCGAAGACCGGCAGGCTTTATAATGCTGCTCCAGCAGCTGGACCCACCCCCCAGCTGGGGCAGCAGCTGTTCCCACTTTGCCTGCCTGCCCAGGGACCTGGGCAAAGAAGACCTACAGAAGAAGGAACACAAAGAATTTTAGGCAAAGCTACTAATTTTATGGTGGTGTTTAAAACTGTATGTCAAACTTACATAGAAGACAAGAGGTCAAAACTAGTTTTAAAAATTCATCAAGAAATGATCATCATACATTGGTCAACCACCAGAAGTTGTTTTTCCCTGTTGTGCATTTTATTGGCAACATCCAAATGCTGATACACAAAAGAGCTATAAAAACAGCTGGGGAACTAGTGTCACAGCACAGTTATTTGTTTTCCCTAACAGAACTCAGTCATCCATTTGACTGACCCTGGCTAGAAACAGCTGGGAAACAGATTCTTTTGGAGAATTCCATGTCTATCACACAGAGAGAAGTTTTAAAATGTTCTGTTCATGTTATGTTACGTTCCATCTTCAGTGACCTAGAGATGAGCAGTGGGTGCTTTCATATAAATATAAGAAATCCTTGCTTTAATATGTGAAGAACATGAAATGATTACTATAGTTAATGCTAAATTAAAGCTAATTCAAGATAAATCATTCTAATTCTTCATTTATACAGTATTCTGTCTTTTGCCTAGAATGGGATTCAAGGGGGCTTACAGATAAAACAGAAGCAGCTAAAAACATGGGAAAAAGTTATTAAACAGTGATATAATTAAAACTATCTACAGTCGTACCTCGGGTTACGACCACCTCGGTTTGCGAACAGTTCGGGTTACGAACTGCGCAAACCCGGAAGTGTTTTCGCCGCGTGCGCAGAAGCGGCGCGCGCGCGATTGCGCAAAATGGCGGCGCCCATCGCGTTCGGTTTACGAACTATTCGGGTTACGAACTGCGATCCGGAACAGATCGCGTTCGTAACCCGAGGTATTATTGTATCTGTGTAAATGAGCTATTAAAATAGTCAAAACAAAATAAAAAATTCCTTCCAGTAGCACCTTAGAGACATGCACACAGGTATCTGAAGAAGTGTGCATGCACATGAAAGCTCATACCAATAACTAACTTAGTTGGTCTTAAGGTGCTACTGGAAGGAATTTTTTTATTTTGTTTCGACTACGGCAGATCAACACGGCTACCTACCTGTAACTATTAAAATAGTTTTTGTGATTGGAGGTTTTTATGGCCCCGCTTCGCAAGACGAAGCGGCGGCCATAGAAAACCTCGTCGTCTTGCGAGGCAACCTCCGATCACAAAACCCATTCGTCTAGCGAAAAATTCGTCTAACAGGGCATTCGTCTAGCGGGGCACCACTGTACCAGCACCTCTCAGGTGGGTGTCATTGCCATTATAAGGGAGTTTCATGGTGAGTTCTGGCACCTCTTTTCTGGCACTGGTTTTAGCAAACAAAATGGAATCCTAAGTTGAGTCCTAAAAGGATATAGACAGATAGGAAATTCCCCTTCATGTGCAGCAATGTAAAACACAACTTGAAACACAGCAGGGGGGAATGACAGCTACTTCCTGAGCCACTATTGTGTACATGACCTAAGTCTAAAAGCATATCTACATAACTAGATATGCTTTTGGATTCTGAGGTGAAATAATCCAAAATAAGATCAGGTGGCTATTTAAAAATAATTATTTTCTTGATATTCTAAAGTTCAGTGAGAAATGCTCACATTTTTTGGTAATATTTGCACCATGATTGCAAACAAGCAACATTATTTTTGGTGCACTACAATGTAGGTCTTCAAATATTTCGGTTTGTTCCCAGAACAGACATTTCCTGAATCTGTTAAGCAGTTCAGCTTGGAACGTAATGAGAGAGGATGTGAACCGACAAGATGATATTGTTTGAGTCTGCTAAAGGAAGTTGACTATTTGGATGTTTATAATCTCAGTATGTTAGCTTGTCCTTTGATAAGAACGTTTTGTTTGCAAAGTAAACTGCAAGACTCACTGCAGTTCTGATACAATGTTTATGCAGCTTTTGAAGTAAAGTACTGCAGAAAATTTCTGCATCATCCAAAAACAGTATCTGAGCTGTACAGTGTCATGTATGTATGTACATATGTGTACATAATAAGAGCAAATGAATTGTAAATTATATGTGAAAACTCCATAGAATAGCCAAATTGTGCAGGTGGGCAAACTACAGTAGTCAGATGCAAAGTAGGTTATAAATAGACCTGCCTCAAAGCACCATGTAGGGAAGAGAGCCCAGACTTCCTCGTTTCCTGTTGTGTGAGGCTAATGATGTAATTCTTCTTAGGACTTTCCTGAGTTAAGCAGATGGGCCAATCATAGATATGTAAGCAAAGAACAGTTATATATAGACATGGTACATCTCTGTCTGTATTGTATTATTGATACTGTACTGCCCTATGCTTTGTTTTGACAAAATAGATTGAAAAAAACCTTAACATCTTTGCAACTAGCTTTAAGAGAATTGCCTGTAGTTTACTGGGAACCCTAGCACAGTGTTTCTCAACCTTTTTTGGGCCACGGCACACTTGTTCCGTGAAAAAAAAATCACGAGGCACACCACCATTTAAAAAGTTAAAAAAATTAACTCTGTGCCGCCCTATATTGACTATAATTATGACTGTAAGAAACACTTGCCAATTGCTGTGTTGGTTGCAATCTCCTGTAATAAGGCTTCACAAGCCGTCCGGCGGGTCAGCGATGTGTATTGGCGGCCGCCAGGCTCGTTTGCACTGAACTTTGGGAAAGAGGAGGAGAAATATTGCTTTCTCGCGGGTGAGACCCGTTTATTGGCGGCCGCCAGGCACGTGACAATGCAAATCGCCCTTCTCGTCGCCGCACGTCGCGGCACACCAGCCAGCATCTCGCTGCCCTACCATATGGTAAGAAATGATACATTGGAGCAACAGGTTGATGTGAACCCGGAAGAGGAAGGATGTTTTGTCCTTTGCTTTGCAATGCATAGTTTCAAAGTTTGCATTCCAACAAAAATCTTTTGGTGAATAAGATGAGCTCCCATTTTTCACTAAGAAAAGCATTCAGGCGTCACTTGCAGTTTCACATTCTTTGAGTTGTTTGTACATAAATGGTAAGCTCTGTTCCCATCTGCATAAATATTGTTCTATTTAATATTGCTCTTCTTTCCAAACACACATGTAGCTCATACCAGCGTCTCCAGCATGGATACAGTGTACATAACTTTACTGCTTGTAAGGCTGATAAAATTTTCAGTGATGTCTTTTCTTTTAGCATAACCACTTCTCATTCAGCAACAGAGGCTGCAGCAGCTTCCAATTGTCTTCTCTCTTTTTTGTTGGCAAATTTCAGCTTTATAACAAAAATTAAAAAAAAAATTAAAACTCTTCTTCCAGTAGCATCTTAGAGACCAACTAAGTTTGTCCTAGGTATGAGCCTTCGTGTGCATGGACACTTCTTCAGATACACTGAAACAGAAGTCACCAGATCCCCCACCCTCTCACTATATGTGGGGATCTGGTGACTTCTGTTTCAGTGTATCTGAAGAAGTGTGCATGCACACGAAAGCTCATACCAATGACAAACTTAGTTGGTCTCTAAGGTGCTACTGGAAGAAGATTTTTTTAAAATTTTATTTATTTTGTTTCGACTACACCAGACCAACATGGCTACCTACGGTACTTGTAATTTCAGCTTTATACTTAGCATTGATTTCTGATTTTTTTAATACTGTAATTTAAAACATTTTTGTTTCAGTGTCATTTTTTTATTTACTATGCCTCCAAGTATTAAATGGTATTCAATTTAGGATTGGTTAATGAGTCCCCAATCATAAATAATCACTTAAAATGTTCTTCTAGGGAAGTAATAGTCCCACTCTATTCTCCTTGGTCAGGCCACACCTGGAATGCTGTGTCTAGTTCTGGGCACCACAATTTAAGACAAACTGGAAGGTGTGCAGAGGAAGGTGACCAGAGATCAAGGGTCTGGAAACCAAGCCTCATGAGGAATGGTTGAAGGAGCTGGGTATGTGTAGCCTATAAAAAAGGAGAATGAGAGGAGATGATATAGCCATATTCAGATTTGTAAAGAGTTGTCACCTGGAGGTTGGAGCGAGCTTGTTTCCTCCTGCTTTTAGAGGGTAGGACTTGAACCAATGGCTTCCAGTTACTAGAAAGGTGATTCCAATTAAACATCAGGAAGAACTTTCTGATGGTAAGAGTTGTTTGGCAGTGGAACAGACTCCCTGTGGAGATGGTGGACTTTCCTTCCTTGGAGGTTTTTAGCAGAGGTTGGCTAGCTATCTGACAGAGATGCTTTAGTTGAAATGCTGTTGCCATGCTGTTTAACTGTCATTTGAATGTCTATTTTATTTTTCAGGGAGGGAAGTCTTATACAGGACCTTGTGCAGGAAGAGACTGCAGTGGGGGTTGTGAATGTTTCCCAGAAAAAGGAGCCCGTGTGAGTACCACTTTTTCTAATCACATAAGAATTCTCACCATTTTATCCTAGGGATCAAACAATTGCCCCTAGATTTAGGACTTAAGATATAAGCAACAAAACAATACAAAAATAATAACAAAACATTTCAACAATGCAATACTAGCAATGCAAAATGTGTCCTTCCATGAACAGAAGGAGCCTTCTCTGAACAGAAGGGGTAATCTGTTGGTTGAATGGGCTTGTTCCAAGTGGTCACTTCCATGAATGAAATGGAGTCACCTGCTGCCCACCCACACTGCTCCAAAGGGCTCCCAAACCCGAGCAAATTTTTGGTGGCAGCAGAGATCCAAGAGCATCCAGCTTTGTGAGCAGAATTCCACTCATGAAATTATAGGTCCAGCTATTGCCTATAATTGCATTTGACATTTCAGATTTAAGCCAGAAAGAAAGGTATCACATGACAGGTTCCTGTAGACTACAGCATTTGGAGGCAAGTTGTTTGGTACACGCTTAGCTCAAGTTCTAAATCATGCCTCATGCCACCTTCTCACGGTGGCACCGTTTTATAACTGCATTAAAAAGTCTGTTCCTCAGTATCTTTGCATCAAAGTAAATCTCAAAGTAAATCCTTATTAAATGTGATTTGGGCACTACTATTTGAGAGCTCTTGCATTTATTCAGCTGTTGTTATTGAAATGTACATCCATGTGATATTGGAAAACTGTCAAAATTAATTACAAGTGAACATCTACACAACAATTTGAATATTCTCCAGTTACATTGTTTTAATTATATTTGAAATGAACAGTGGTTTTTAATTAGAATTATATCATTTTTGAATCAACAGCACTTTACAACCAAAGAATATTGAATTTTAATATTGGGAAATGGACTTAATACCCTAGCTTCTCAAGCAATGAACAAAAATTATTTTATTTGATATGCAAGCATACTTCCAAGCCATCTAATTTGTCCAGAATGTTGTAATTTTTTTTCTTTAAACGTAAAATCTTTACTAGCAGCACTTCCTGAATAATAGGTTGCATTTCTCAGCATCTTATAACATTGCACTTGGCAGCTGTGTAGCCACTTTCATCATAAGATCATCTGGAATTTTCAGAGGTGACCAAAATTAATGGAAATGTTTTTGTCTTACTATGGAGTATAAGAAAATGAGGCCTAATTAAATAAAATTTTCCTTTTTTAGTTTTCCATGTGAGTCATAGGTCCAGCAGTGCTTGAGTTTAATGGGTCATTCTTCTGGTAATAATGTCTAAAAATGGTTCTGGGTGCAACTGTAGAGTTTTAATGTTCAATGGCGCTGACTTTATTTTTGAATTATTGACTGCCTATAATAGTGGTTAGAGATGGTTAAAAATGGTATGGGAAATTACATTGTGGGACTTCTGATTACCGTATTTTTCTCTGTTTAACACGCCCCCGTGTATACGATGCCCCCTATTTGGGGGGGGGGGACTCAAAATTAAGAAGATGGGGGGAAGATGGCCCAGAGTTGGTGAGCTTTTGGGGGGAAGGATTGTTGATGGCTTTTGACTTGATTTCATTCTGATGCAAATTCTTCTCAAAAATTAAGAAACATACATATATTAAAGAATAGTAATATATTTGTTCCACATATTTTCCAGTTAAGTTAGGCTTCTTACTATGCTACATTATTGTACAGTGGTACCTCTACTTTCAAATAACTCTACTTATGAATGTTTCTACTTACGAATGGAGCTCCGTCCGCCATCTTGGATGCGGTTTAGATAGGATTTTTTTCTACTTACGAATTTTTAGATAGGGTTGCTTCGACTTTTCTCCCAATGCATTCCTATGGGATTTGACTTACAAATGACTTACAATTTTTTTCGACTTACAAATGTGCGTTCGGAACGCATTAAATTCGTAAGTAGAGGTACCACTGTATCTCTGTCCATCAAAATATA
This sequence comes from Zootoca vivipara, assembly GCF_963506605.1. Lineage (NCBI taxonomy): Eukaryota > Metazoa > Chordata > Lepidosauria > Squamata > Lacertidae > Zootoca > Zootoca vivipara. Next base: position 4,818,879 of record NC_083278.1, on the reverse strand, counting down.
TTCTTTCTAGGCTATAGAAACACTACTTACTCTATTCTACTTCAAAATAGTGATATTTTTTTTTGTTAGTTCCACCACATCCAGATGAGCACCCAAATTTTAGTACTATGATACTTATTATCGTGTGTCTTCTGTATGGTCCTTCTAGAGAGCTCCTGTGTGGGTTGAAGATTTGAGCTGAGCAGGAAGGCAGGACCTACGGCCCTAGACAGAGAGGGTGGCATTGAGGTGCCCACCAAATCTCTAGTATGGTTTGAGAAGTTTCCCAGATGCAGCTCTGCATGGGGAGAGAACTCATGAGTGTGTCTGCACAAATGATTGTGCAAAGATTTACACTTCGAGTTCTTTATAAGTTCCAATCATATCTTATCCTCTATTTGACAGTGACAACTCCACTGTCCATTTCTTTTTAAGGATGCCTTTGTATTACTGATATTTTGACATCTTTTGAAATCTGCTTCTCTGCATTTTGGAAATCCTATCAGCATTTCTGGTTGGAAAACACCCCAGTTGACAAAAATATTAAATATTACCAATTCGTATTTAGACACTGAGAAACTAAAACTGTTATCACAAACAAGTAAACTGGAAGCACTAGCAATGTTAGTATTTCCTGAATGTTTTGGTTAATTTGCAGATTTGATGAAAAACACCTGAAAATAATCTTTGCCAAGCTCAAAATCTGTACAGATAGTTCCGTATTGTTACACATTGTACTATGTATCCCAGAGAAATTCTTGGAAATTAGATATTTTACTTCCTTTGAAACTGTCTTTTTCCTTCCTTGAGAACTAAGTGAGGGCACAATTCACTCAAAGCTACACACTTCTGAGCACCATTGATTGTGGTGGGAGAGGAGAACATGTGTAACTTTCTCTTGTTGAGATCAGTGGGATTGAAAAGTGATTGACTTGTCGGAAGTATGCTCCATTTTCACAACAGCAGAATATTTTGGATAAACAAAGTATGTAGGAAGACATCACATAACGTACAGAAGGGGAACCTTTTGAGCTAAGGGAAACAGAACACCCTTTCCTTTATTATTACTATTATTTATTAAATTTGTATACTGCTCTGTACCCAGAGGTCTCATAACATAGCATTCCATTACATAACACTCAGCATATTAGATAATGTCAGTTTGAAACCTTGGCACAGTTGCAGACTGTTTACCTTCTCCAACAACTGCAGGAAATGTTTTTTCAAAAAAAAAAATTGTGTTAGGTATATTTTGAGTCCTACTTGGCTGATTCAAGTTGTCCTACATGATAGACAAATGGCAGCAACTTGCCTGTCCATCCCCAAAGCAAGTGTGGGGAAACCATTTTGGCCAGGCCATGCTCACCTACCCATAAGATGTAAGGTGAGGGGCCGAGAAAATCCTGGCTTTCCAGGTGCTGCTATGATGATGGGATGCCCAAGAATGCTTCTTCCACCCCTCTCCTTATCCAGCTGCAACACCACAACCCTGTACTGTTCTCAGTGGCTCTTACTCTCAGGTAGTTGCTACCACCACCCTCCCACTTAACTCTTGCTGCCTGGATGGGAGGGGACCTGGAATGAAAGCAGTCATTTTTCAAAAGGTTCCAAGCCAGTGCACCCAGCACTCCTCGGTGAAACCTGCACACAAATTGCTGGAGAAAGTAGGACCAGCTTTTAGTTGCTTTGTCTTAGGCCAATATTCAAGCTGCTTCCTTGTTTCCCTGGCAGACCCTCCTAAACTTCTTAAACTCCAGGAACTCTTGAGACCAAGACACCCTGTGTTTCCCAAGCAGTTCCCTTGCAAGTTAGAGTTTAAAGGCGGCCAAAACTCCCCAAGTCTCTCCCAGATCTCAGAAGAGCATGTTGGACTCTCACAACTCTGAGCCTAAACTTTCAGTGGCATGGACTCCAATCATCTAGACATGGGGGCTGGGGCTGGGGATTCTAGAGTCCTGAGGTTGGTAACCACACACACTTCAGTGGTCAAATTAGGAAACTTCATTAAAAATAAAAGCTAGGGGGAAAGCAGGTAGGCGGTCAAAACAGGCCAGACAATAAACCAGAGCCCTGTGGCTCTAAAACTGGACTAATGCTAGCCTATTCACTATAATAGAGCTGTTTGGCTTACAAGCCAGCAGCGAAGATGGTCAGCTTCATAGAAAGTCCGATCTGGATCCCTGATGGGGGGAGGGAACAACACTGCCAGGGCAGCTCAGCTTTTTAAAGTCTCTTTCCTCTCTCCTGGGAGCAGTGACCCATCGCTCTTTCTGACAAACAAGATCCAGAGCCAGATGGTCACATCAGTCATGTCTCCCAGGTAAGCTTCTGTTGTTGTTTAGTTGTTGAGTCGTGTCCAACTCTTTGTGACCCCATGGGCCAGAGCACGCCAGGCACATTTGACGTTGTGTCAAAATCGGTCAAGCAGTTTTGGCGAAAGGTCAACGCACACGCAGGCCCCTTTTTTCATTTTTATATATATAGATACCCCGCCTATCTGGGAGGGTTTCAAAGCTCTGTCTTGCAGAGCACTTTGCCAAGTAGTGAAAGGTCATGTGACATTGTGACATTAGATGACTGGCAAGTGGGCAGCTCCAGCCACCTATCAAACCTGGCCCACAAGGGTTGGGGAGGGTTTACAATCTAGCCTACTGGCCAGACCCCATTCCTCACCCCCACTCTGAAACAGCCTCATGCAGATGTGGGCACATAGTAGGAATGAGGGTCTGGAATCACTACACCATAGCTGTCAACCCTCCCTTTTTTTGCGGGAAACTCCCTTATTCCAAGCCACAGCTGTCAGCCTTCCAGGGCCGCCCCTACGGCCAAGCTGGGTGGCGCAGGGCACCAGGGCGCCGGCCCGCCAGGGGAGCACCGCAAGCTGCGCCCGCCCGCCCGCTGACCGGCCGGTCCGCCGCGCAGCTGCGCCCACTGCAACCGCGCCCACTGCAACCGCGCTGTGCCTGCCCGCCCGCCGTGCTGGGAAACAGGGTGGGGGGCGCCAAAGGGATCTGTCGCACCACGGCGCCAGGGCGCTTAAGACGGCCCTGCAGCCTTCCCCCTTTTTTCTGGAAATTCCCTTATTCCAGCGCTGCTTCCCACTGCTATCCTGGATTGTCAGATATACCGTAGACTGTCCCCAGGACAGGTGAGGCTGCTGATCCCTTATTTTCAAATTCAAAAGTTGACAGCTATGCACTACACAGACAGATAGCAAACCCACAATTCAGTGTTTTCTCACTGTATTAGGGCCTGTGGAAATGCAAGTAAAAATAAGATAGAAGGATCCTTGCATAGCAATATTGAGGCACGCTATGTAAAAAGATGCAGTTGCTAGAGAAGCTGACTGTTGAAAAACAAAGGCAGAGAGATAAAATAAACAAAAGAGAAGCCAGTAGTGTAGCTATGGGGTGTGGGGCGCCCCCAGTGGCACTTACCTTTTGTGGCGGCATGCTGGAGCCCAAGGTGACACGCAAGTCCAGGTGCTCCAGAGCCCAGTGCACCATTCCCAAAAGCAGCATGGCCTGGGGCTGGGTTCTCAGCGCACTGAGCTGCTGCACCCCCCCCCCAGCCACCAGAGGGCAGCCAAGAACAACATGACTGGCATGCGCTAGCCCTGAGAGCAGTGCTGGGCCTGTGGTGTGCCCAAGCCACAAGCAGGAGGGCACCTGGGAGTGACGCAGTGGCTTGGGCGCCTACAGGCCCCGCACTGCCCAAAAAAGCAGCATGGGGCTGGCATCCACCTGCCACCTCTCCGTCAGCCACCCTCCAGTTTGAGGGCGCCCAGGAGGAACATGGTGGCTTGTCCCCTAGCCCCACACCGCTTTTGCAGGTTGGGCAGGGGCAGGGCTGGCACACGCCCCGCCCCCCCACATGGAGGTGGCCTGGGAGAGACGCACTTCCAGCAGCACAACCCACCCTCTAGCTTTCCCTCCCCAGGCACCCCAGTGGCTTGAGAGAAGCAGAGCTGATTGCATGCGAAAGAAAATTGTCTTTCTGTAAGGATCTTTGCCAAATATATCAACCGGTTCTGCATGTAGCAAATCTTATAAAGTCTAGAGTAGGGGTAGCCAGTGTGGCATTCCAACTCCCATCATCATTGACCTGCATTGGTGTCACTTTAGCTGACTTGATCATGCCCTTGATAATCCTACCAGGTGTTTGCAAAAGGGGGGGGGGAACAGTGGTACTTCAGACCATCTGGCATCTGCTATAGAACATAGGTAGGCAGTAATGTGAATTCCTTGACCTCAAGGAGATCTCTTTGCTTGGCTCCATGGTGTCAAAAGACATTGATTATATTTATTTGAAATATTAACAAATCATACTTTTCATGAATAGATTACTCTCTGAAAACACTGAGAGACAGGAGTAGTGAAGCCAGCTCACCATCTCACGGAGATGACTTGGAATTTGCCTACACATTTTGCATTGTATCTTTCCTTCTAAGATGTATATCAGCTCCGAGTCCAGGCCCACTTCTGACATGCAAGCCCAGCACATTGGTCGCCTCTCTACTTGTTATTAGCAGCCTTGCATGGCCATCCAAGAGGCAGCCAAGCTGTGACCTGGCATGACCCTGAATCAGGCGGGAGGGAGATGTCATGGCTTCATGGGGCTGAGACACCTATGGTGACATCTTCCAGAGATTATACTACCAAATCTCATGAATCTCAGCAAATCCATCTTGCCAGATGTTCCTATCCATTGCACAATTTCTTCAGCCTCAGTCCATCTCAGCTGCAATGCCCTGTAAGGGTCCCCAAGCACACACACCAACCGTGGGATGGGGGAAATAGGTCATCCCCCCCCCCCTCCAGCAGGCCTTGTCACAGTTTAGGGACCAGCGGTGGCAAGTTGTTGTTGATTAAAAAGATCATTTGAGTAGAAAAACAGCTTGAATGAGACATTTTTCAGCAGGAATATTGCCGTGGTGGGAAGGGTTAAGCAGCTCCCACACACACTGTTCCCAGTTGTACTTTCTGCAGCTGCTTGCTGTTAAGAAGAAAATAAATATGGAAAACATCAGGAAACTTGAGTATATCTGCCATGTAACATCTAGTTTGGCTCTAACGAAAATGGTATCACTATGAAATCATGAATTTATTCAGCTGGCAGTGGTGCAAGAGATATATTCATTTTCAGAATCAAAGTAATGCCCTGATATTGAGGGAATGCCGGAAGCTGACTTTTTCACATTTATCAGCCTGTATGGATGTGAATTGTCAGACTACAGAAACTATTCTAAGCAGAAATTATGGAAACAATCCATTTACAGGAAGAAAAGGCATGTGATATAATACTAACAGGGTGGTTAAATGTTTAAGATTTTTTTTCCTCATTTATTTTTGCACAGAGAGGGTCAAACAAAAGTAAGCAAACTTTGAGAGTCTACAAATATTTGTGATGAGGGCGGAAAGCAACAACCCAGAGCCTTTTCACAGAGGGAAAGACAAAATTTTAAGTAACCTTAGGAGAGTTATTCAAAATAATTCAGTACATGCTAATGACTTAAATGGTTGACATTGCTGATGCAGAACATAATTTACAAATTAGGAAGCTAAAGTAAAACAGGAAATTCCAGGGAAAGAATTTCACATTTGCTAGTAAACAGAGAACAAACTGAAGTCCTAATGAAAATAAATGATCATTTGATTATCTAGCTGGCTTAAATACTGCTTTCATTGTCTTAGAAAATGAAACGGCAGACTGTTGAATTAATAACTACCTAACATTACTAAGGGCCGTCCTGACACATGTACTGGAATGAAATGAAATAAAAATGTTATGCACAAATTAATTAAATAACCGTATTAACAAAACTATTAAAGGTTAACACAATTAGTTATAAGTTATAATTTTACCCAAAAGGGTTCCCAGCGAACCATCCTTTTGGGGAACAGACAGGGTGAAGCAGAATATCTTAGCGCACATGATCAGAGTGTAGGCTTATGTCCTTGACAGCCTTCCCCTGTCCTTTTAATTATACCAGTGACCTGAAATGTTTTAGGATCATAAACTTTTCATGTATGCCACCACCGCCGCAAGAGTTATCTTGGCCCAAAGGTGGAAAACGAACGAAATACCGACTATAGAGGACTGGAGAGAGAAAATGCTAGAATATTTGGGGTTGGCTAGGCTAACGGGAAGAATAAGGGATCAAAAGGAACAAAAATTTCAAAAAGAATGGGACAAATTTATAGTTTATTTGAAGGAGTATGGTAAGATATGAAAAGCCAGTTGGCTATCATTATAAAATGCAACAGAGTTAAGTAACCTAAGTCATAAACTCATGTTTAATCTGAGAGATAACTTGTGACGGATACAACTTTATAGAGCGCAAAACTAAATAAATGGAAGAATAAAACCAAAAGAGAGAGAGGTGGAAGTCGAGGTCAAGAGAAGAAGAACAAAAATAAATTTTTGAATGATAAAAGGAACTGAAATAAACAAGCTATAAAATGAAGGTGACAAACGGTAATAACCTTTAGTTTACTCAAAAACGACAAGGCACACTTTGGAATTTGTATATCTTTTATTTGTCTCTTTTTGTATTGTGTGTTCCTTACTCATTTTTGCTGATGTATGTACAGAAAAGTCAATAAAAATGAATTTAAAAAAAAGAAAAGAAATGTTTTATACTGTGATGCCAATAAAGGGTATTTGATTTGATTAGTTATAAGTTAAATACAATTGACTGTGTGTGACATGCACAAAAACCCAAAGCAAAGTTGAATCTACTTCATGAAATTGCCCTATGTCTGCAAAAGGCAGAGCTGCTGGAAATGTTAAAGTTAACATTTAAGGAGTCCTGAAATACAGGCATATGTCACAAGAATCCTATGTAAGCCTGTTTAAAAACAAGCCTCACTGGGTGCAATTGGACACACGACAGCCTCTAGTTGTGAAAGAGCCACCATGGTTGTCTCTTTGGTCTCTCCCTCCCAGCAAGAGGGGAGTATGGAGGGGCTTGCTTACAGATCCCATCTATGCCGTCTGGTACCTTCATTAGAAGAGCTTTCAGGGGTTGATGCAGCTCCTGGGAACGACCATGGAGGGAGGGAGGGAGGGAGGGAGGGAGGAGCCCCATGAGGTGACCTTTCTCCAGAGCTCCATCTTTTCACAGGGCTGCCAGGGAGGCGAAGAGGAGCCTCTAGTGCCAGGAGACAAGGAGTTAATGGAAGAAGACTCTGAGGCGGAGGGGGTCTGAGAGGCAGGCAGGCAGGGAGACTCAGCACCTCTTGAAGGGGAGGGGCTGCCAATTCCCTCTGCACAGGAGCGAAGGGGGTGGAAGTGACAGGAGCAGAGAAGGAGGGTGGGATTACCCAAATTCCTCTGTTGGAGGAAAAGTCGTAAATCTCCACTTCCAGAATCTGAAAGTGATGAATCGGATGCATGAAAGGTGACCGCACTCTGTTATTATTATATTGCACTGGATAGCTCAGTTGGTTAGATCATGGTCTGATAACACCAAGGTTGCAGGTTCAGTCCCCATATAGGACAGCTGCATATTCCTGCATTGCTGGGGTTGGACTAGATTATCCTCAGGGTCTCTTTCAACTTTACAATTATATGATTTTATATACTAATTCAAGTTAGTTGCATAATACTCAGCAGTTCTACTTGTAATCTCAATTTTGCATGGACAGGCAGAGTCCCCCAAACCCCATGCAAACCTTGAGCAGAATAATAATGCAAGACAACGTGCCATAGGATTACAATTTGGCCACAACACCTCCCCCAGGCAGGATTGGGCAGTTGGCTGGGGTAGGCGGAGACCCCCTGCATCCTGCCTGGCAAGGTGCGCACAGCCATGCAAAATGCGCCCCCCCCCATTTTATGTGGGGAGCGGACATTATAATATTTAAAATTGTATTTTAGCCATTTTAATTATTTAATCAGGGTTTTAGTAAGAACAGAATATTACAGATTTTCATGCCACTGTCATGTAAGCTACATTTGTGTTTCCAAAGACGCTAAGCAAATTTTATAAATGGTGTTGCTTGTGGATGTGGATGAACTCTGCAGATTTAACAACACATTAATGAGATTTACAGAAGAATTCTTGCCTAAGTTACTTTGACCTTATCCTGCTCTGTAGACTTTTTTCTTGCTGCAATTTGGACCAATTCTTTTGGGATCCAGCCATAAAGTCTCTCATGCTCTTTGACTTCATTTTAACTATGAATGGCACATTCTTTGAACGCTCACAACAGAAGGATTCTCTACAGTGTGGGTGTGGGATAAGCATGTGAAAAATTGAAATGCTATTCCCTGTCAGTCCAGTCTCCTTAATTCCATTTCCCATGCTATTCCTTAGCTGGTTTGTCATAAGAGATTTTCTAGCTATCGTAAATTAAAGCCCACTTTAGAATAGGAATGGGCTTTCTAAAGGGTACAATGTTCTGATAAGAAATAATAGACGGCGATCTATATTTGCCTTTCCCAATTTCTGCCACAATGCGTGTCTCGGAATCGTACCAAAAGCTGATTTTAGATCAATAAAAGCATCAATACAAGTAAAGGTGGATCTTGCCAGCCATCTTACTACAAGAATTAAGACCGCTACTGGTGTTAAACAGGGTGCATTTGGGTGCCTTTCTTGTTTAATTTTTATATTAATGACATAGTTAAAGAACTGGAGGGCCTGCAGTTTGCCCCTGTCACAATTCTTGATCAAAAACTCTCAGTTTTAATGTATGCCCGATGACCCAGTACTTGTATCTAGAACCTAGGTGGGCCTGAGACGATTGCTTGCAAAAATAAGCTCATATTGCACAAGGAATGCCTTATCCATAAATTACGATAAAACACAGGTCATTGTATTTGGGAAGCACCCTAAAAAGCATGTTTGTCACCTGGATGAACACATCATAAACCAAGTAAAGACGTTCAAATACCTGGGATTGGTTTATTCAGAAACGGCATCTTGGAATGCACAGCTGTCCAATATTGAATTGCAAGCCTTTAAATTGGCAAAAGCTATTTTGAAATTTTCTGCTTTCTCTCTAACAAATGGCATTCTGATATTCCCACAGACTGAAGTCACACTGAGGAGATTATTTTTCATGGTGGCAGGTTCCTGTTTGTCAGCCTGATTATTATCTGCAAGGTGGAACAAGGCAGGGTAGAAGACGCTCTTTGTAATTAAATATTTACACTCCACATTGCCACAGAAAGATCCTTATTTTACTTGCATAGAAAAACAGAAAAGTCCAATCTTGTGGTTTCAAATAAATAGCTAGTAATATACTGTATTGCATTCAATTCAAAGTAAAGAACAAATGGGTTCACATTAATAAAATAATTTCACATAAAATAAATAGTGGAACTAGAAGGTAGATGAAAAAGTATTCAGTATAAGCACTGTGTTTTAGGAGGATGGATCCAATAGTAAAAAGAAAAGATTTTTAAAAAGCTCACTTGTGAGCTTGGGAAAGGCTGATGGAACTGCTATTCTTAGGTGTGATCGCAGTTAACATCTGAACATTGCAGAATTATGGTTACAGGTAGGTAGCCGTGTTGGTCTGGGTCAAAGTAAAATAAAAAAAATTCCTTCAGTAGCACCTTAAAGCACACGAAAGCTCATACCAAAATAAAAACTTAGTTGGTCTTTAAGGTGCTACTGAAGGAATTTTTTATTTTATTGCAGAATTATGGGAGACTGAGAGGTAAAAACAGTTCTTGCTCTCTACTTATTTTCCCTTCATTTCCTCTTCTGTCTCAAGCATTTGAACCATGTTGTTTAGTCGTTTAGTCGTGTCCAACTCTTTGTGACCCTATGGACCAGAGCACGCCAGGCACTCCTGTCTTGCACTGCCTCCTGCAGTTTGGTCAAACTCAAGTTGGTGGCTTCGAGAACACTGTCCAACCATCTCGTCCTCTGTCGTCCCCTTCTCCTAGTGCCCTCAATCTTTCCCAACATCAGGGTCTTTTCCAGGGAGTCTTCTCTTCTCATGAGGTGGCCAAAGTATTGGAGCCTCAGCTTCACGATCTGTCCTTCCAGGGAGCACTCAGGGCTGATTTCCTTAAGAATGGATAGGTTTGATCTTCTAGCAGTCCATGGGAAGAACCATGTTCTCCCACATATGAAAATTCAGCACCATATTTCTTGAATGTTTTTAGGTAATTTCGGGTGTACTGTTCTTTCAAAGACTTTTGAAAAAAATAAAATAAATAAATCTTACATTGTTTTATTAGGCAACTGCAGAGTTTACAGCATTTCATGTGTTAATTTTGGGCCTACTGGTGTGTCTATACAAATATTTCTTGAACAAGCAATGCCTGCCATGAAAAGTGGAGTTCCTTCTCATGGGGGGGGGGGAGGAATGCCTTCTTGCATCGCTTTCTGGGGCTGATTTTGTCCTTACCATCCATGGTCATAGCATTGCTCAAAGTTCTGCTGCCAAGAGCACGTCACATTCTTGTAAACATTTGAAGAGAGCCCAAATCTCTTTTGCGGAGCTCCCCTGCAGACTGTGTTTTGCTCTGTCAGGAGATGCTTTATAGCTCCAGTTTCATAAATGCGTCAGAGGACACCATGGTTGCCTTTGCAGAGCAGATTTCTAACACCTCCCCCAATTGCTCATACATCATAACTGAGAATAGTAGCTCATTCTCACTTTTTTTGCTGAAGGCTGGAAACTTAATACATTGTTATTAACCTATGTGTTAATCCCACCCCAATCCTGCCTCATCCATTCACTGTCAGCACAATGTTTTTTTCTTTCCATGGTTATCGAAGCCCATTCTCTCAGAAACCCATAAATAGGAACTTGCATAGCAGGTGAGGGAGGGGCACAGCGGCACAGGGGAAGGGGGGGGGGTTGGAAACACCAGGCAGTCAGAGGGAAACCAGATCTGTGCTGTTTAGCCACAGTTTTTGTCAAGATGTTAACAGGCAGAATGAGCAGATTTGATTTTTCTGGATGACACTTGCAATGCGGCTGTTGAGTTGAGGACATGTTTGGGACTATTTTGGGTGGGGCAGGCTCCTCTAAATTTGGCAGATGTGTTTGCAGACAATGAAAAGCACCTCCCCTTTTGTGATTGGGGGGGGGGGCTGTAAAGAGGAATAATACTTTCCCCTTCTTAGGAGGGGCTAGAAGCAATAGCCATACGCTCAGTAAGCTCAAGTGCTTCGGCTACAATAGCAGCCACTTTCCCATGTTCCTCCTCAACATGAAGGACACCCACAGCTCCACTGCGCCCTCCAGCCACCCAAAGGGAAGGCAAAGTGGTACAGGAAAGATTGGCCATGTTCATCTTTGGTGATGCTGCCCAAATTCCAGAAGTGAATGGCTGTTTAGCATGGCGCTGCCACAATATTCACCCTGTGTTCACTGACTGGCTGTTGTGAAGAGGAAGCGGCTGTAGTGAATAATATACATTATTGCTGAAGTGCTTAGAGGTGCAAAAAAGGTGAATTTTGAGTGTCTTAATATATAATAAAATATTTTTAACCCAAAGATCGCTCCATAATATTTAGTGCAGCCCTAATGAAATTATATGGTAGTAGCTTGCAATTGGAAAATACAATTACTTGGTTGACAGGACTTTAGGTAGCAGGAAGAGAATAACGTTTTGAAACCTGCGAGATATTTTTTATTGACAGGTGATATAAAAATCTAATAACTAGTTAGCTGAGCAAGCAGCCTGATGAGAGCAAGTACAGCCAAGAGCTGACTTCTGCTGGGACCTCAGGGCCTTAATACAAGGAGTGAAAAGTTTGGCTAGGGATTATTAGTATTTTGTGTTCATGAAAAGCAGAGGTAAAGGTAGACGGTGGAAAAAGTGAGTCATAGCAACATTCCTGAGAGCCTAACATGTATTGGGACAGTAGTTGAGCCACCACATTTCTTCTGCTTCCATGTGTTGCCTGTGAAAGAGTTGGATCCACCTGTTCAAAATACGCTTATGATACGTTGTTCCGAAACCAAAGCATCATTACGTTAGTTGTGGGTGTTTGAGAGCTCTGGAAATGTAGGCAGTCCAGTGCATGTTAGCAGGAAAAAAGCTGACGGCATTATTTTGTCACAGCTGTTATTTGTAAGTAATTGAACAGGAGGCAGAATGGAGCATGACTGAAAATAATCTGGACAACTATATCCAATGGTTGTGAATGAATCGCTTGTTGATGTGAAAACAGAAGGAGGAGTATATTGGACTGGGGTAGGAGAGTTTATACAATTGGCTTTGTATTTCATGTCCCATAATTTAAATGTGGATATTATGTCTCATCTGTTGTGAAGATATTTGGTGTACTTTCTTGAGAAATGTTTAGATTCTACTGATTCCATGTATTATGCTATCTATATATATAAAAATGTAGGCATTGTGTGCGCAGATGTAACAGCCTTTCTCCGTAACCACTGAACCGTAATGTAACAAATTTGGCCACAACATTCCATGCCCATCAGGGAGGGATCTGGCATTAAAAATTATCAAAAAAACCACACCTTTCACACCTAAAATAATGATTAAAGACAAAAAGTGGCGCCCCTATTACACATCACCAGCAGAAGCTCTGAAGAATCCAGCAGCATCCAAGGGAAAGGCTGATCGCGCGCTGCCGCCTGCAAACCCTCTCCGACATTGGCGCACACCTCCCAAGGCAACAACTTACACTCGCTGCCCGCCATTTCCTACCTCAAGTGGCTACCCACCATTTGCGGCCACAAACCGTCGCCTCCACCTCCTCCGACGCGCCGCCCTCCACTGCCTCCCGCCACTGGGACCTCACTTTCCAGCCTCAAACGGCTACCCGCCATTTGAGACCATCTCCTCCAACGCGCCATCATCCCCGCGGCCACAGATCAGGACCCTACAGAAATCTCTCCTCCAAACAAGGCCCCACTACCGGGAGACAGACCATCCCAAATCGCCACCGTCGGACAATATACCTACCCAACAGGGAGCCAGGCCTCAAGAAAGAATTCTCCCCCACCCCAGAACCAAACCTCCCAGCACTCCTGACCATTCCGCTGACCACGTCACCGCCCAACAGCCGCAAAAGAGACAGGCCACAAAAACTAAATCACTGACACCCCGGACCCAACTCTCCCACGGCCCCTACTCGATCCGCCACCCACGTCGCCCGAGAACCGCCCCAACCAGTCACACGGGCCTCTCCGGAGCCCTCCACACCACCAGAGAGCCCTCTGGAGCCCTCCACCCGCGTCCGCAACAAATCGGGACCTTCCACAAACCTCCCCCCCCCAACATGATAACTGTATCCTCCACTCACCCGACCCCTTACAAAACCCCAAACCCAGCCACAATGGACTTTCCCCCCCTTACACAAGACAAACCGCATCCAGAACAGACTTACCCCTCTACAAACCTCACCGCTCCGGAGGCCAACTCCCCACCGGAGACCCATGTCCGCAACGGATCGGGATCCTCCACAAACCTACCCCCCCCACGATAACTACGTAATCCGCTCAACCAACCCCTTACAAAACACAAAACCCAGCCAGAACGGACTTACCCCCTCCATAAACTTCACCCCACTCACATACCCACGCAGACCCATCCCCTCTAAACTCCCCCCACACAACAAACCCCCTCCACAACCTTCACCCCCAACAACAATACCCTCTAAACTCACTGACCTCTCCACAACACTCCCCTCCCCCAAGACCAAGACCCCCCCAAGGACCCTCACCTCTCCTCAACCCTCCCACCCCCACAAGACCAAGACCCCCAAGGACCCTCACCTCTCCTCAACCCTCCCACCCCCACAAGACCAAGACCCCCAAGGACCCTCACCTCTCCTCAACCCTCCCCTCAACACCAAGACCCCCCCAAGGACCCTAACCTATTCTCAGCCCTGCGCGGGGGCCAAGATATGGAGATACAGGGGGGAGGGGACAACAGAGGACTCAGACAGGGGGTGGGGGAGGAGGGGGCTCGATACCTCATGAGTCAGGACAGGGTGGGGCCAGTCACAGGGATGAACCAGTGGATGGGGGGAGGAGGGGGCAGGATAAGTCATTTGTCCAGACAGAGTGGGGGGAATCACAGGAAAGAACCACAGCAACACGTGGCCGGGTCAGCTAGTACCGTGTTTCTCCAAAAATATGACACCGTCTTATATTTATTTTTCCTATAAAAAAACACACTATGGCTTATTTTCAGGGGGTGTCTTATTTCCCCCCCCTCCTACCGCGGCCGGCATTGCTGCTGCGCCTATCACTATGTCTTATTTCCAGGGTATGGCTTATATTCCTTGAATGCTTAAAAATCCTGCTATGGCTTATTTTATGACTACGTCTTAAAACAGGGGAAATGGTATATTTATACAAATTCTAAATGCTAGTGATCTCGAAACCAGACGTTACTTGATCTCCTAAAATGCTTTATACACTAATCTTAAACAAATTATGTAAAAACCATCTCTACTGAAACTAACAGCACAGTCCTTACCACACCTACTCAGAAGAAAATCCTATTGAATTCAGTGGGGCTTACTCTCAAGTAGGTTGGGTTACGATTGCAGCCTAAAGTATTTTCACAAAGTGAGTTTAAGATAATAGTTTGTCTCCCATCAGCATCGCAAACACAATGTTTGGTTAATGCTTTGGAACTTTTATCAAAAATGGGTTATTTTTTTAAATGCACATCTTATTCAGCAAGACCATGGCCTCCTTTTCGCGTGACTTTCACAAGGTTGTTCTTAGTATGAGTGGACTCTTGTATAATCATTGTTGCTGATGAAAGTGTTGCTGAAAGGCATTCAAGGAAGAAAATAATAAAATGGATCATGTATAATGAAAATCATTATTACAAGTTATATGCAACTGGCTGAATTTCTGGCTTATCTATGAAAGCATTCTTATGAGAGAAAGTTGCAACACAGGAAGTGAAAGAGACATGCGTTCTGATATTTCTATTTTTTCAGCAACCCTTTGTCTTTCTTCACATGAAGTCTTCTGCATCTTCCTGAATGCTGGGTCAAGCAAGGCCAAGTCCCACCGGCCTTGCTTAGGACACTCCGCATCCCGAGTGCAGCTGGTTTCATTTTGGGATTCAAGGTTTCAGAGGCTTGCATCATCCCAGTCTCTCTCTTTTCATTCAAGAGAGGCAGTGCACAGCCAGAAAGACTGGCCTCTGGGGTGCCAGGTGCTGCCTCTCCTGCTGCTGACTTTGGCTGCCTCCAGCTGCAGAACGGTGGGGACTCTGCTCTGCGCTTGCATGGAGGCAATATCATCTCCTGACAGTTAGTTATGGGGAAGGAAATAGACTGAGGTCCAGCGCTGAGGGCCTTCTGGCGGTTCCCTCCCTGCGAGAAGTGAGGTTACAGGGAACCAGGCAGAGGGCCTTCTCAGTAGTGGTGCCCGCCCTGTAGAACGCCCTCCCATCAGATGCCAAGGAAATAAGCAACTATCTGATTTTTAGAAGACACCTGAAGGCAGCCCTGTTTAGGGAAGTTTTTAAGGTTTAATGCTGTACTGTGTTTTTAATATTTGATTGGGAGCCGCCCAGAGTGGCTGGGGATGGTTGGGGTATAAATAATAAAATTATTATTACTATTATTATTATTATTAGTCTAGTAAACAGATTCCTGGTAAACACTTCCAACTGCACTTTTTTTAAAAAAACATTTGATATTTTTATTTATATTAACACACAAACACAGTTTACACCGTACATATTGCACACTACAACCCAATGTTCACTAAAGTACCAGCACACTTCCAAATTGAAGTTATGTCTTTATAATATTCTCTAAAAATTCATATTATATTGCAAATGATTTAATTGTGTATTATATAAATAATCAAATGCCACTTCATTACTTTTTCTTCCCACTTTTCCTTCTGCTTCTAGTTTCCAGAGACAACTTACTATAAAAAGTAATTACTATAAAAAGTAATTCAAAAGTAGTTTCCTGATAGAAGTGCCAAACCTCTAAAACATAAATTAAGAACACAAATGTCTACAGAATACGACCAGGGAAAAGAATGCTAAATTCCTTTATCACAAGATGGAGCAGTATGAGCTATCAGTTTGTCCCGGCAGACGCTTGCTGCTGAGGTCCGTGTTCTCAGTGCCTGTGCCAGGGTCAGTGGCTAGCTATGCTGCAGCTGACTGCCCCGGTGATTCCCAGGTGCCACCAACCGTGGCTCTTCCCAAGCACCCCTTGCCTTCACCTCCTTCCGCAGCCCAGCATCACAGCCGCTCTCTGGCATGCCTCCTCCACTCTTCTGGCAATGCTCTTCTGCCTTGCCTCCTTCACAATTGCCGCCACTGCTCTCCAGGGTCCCTTGCATTGAGCAAACGTCCACCTTGAAACTGTGTGCTACCCCTGAGGGCCTGCCTGCTATCTCTCCTCTTATAGAGTCCTCAGCTGCTGGGCAGAGACACTCCACCGAGACCCAGGCCTGGCTCTTAATTGGCTTCAGGTTGTCATTCATGCACTCAGCCTTGCGCTCAATCTTGCACTCCTTTGGACAGGCTGCCCCTGTTGTTCTGCCCTCCAAATGCCCCTTCTGAACCTTGGAAACCGTGTGGGCAGGAGAGTTATGTTCCTCCAGGGTCCTTGTGCCCCTCTCCCCGTGTTGGAGGGCTGTATAATCTCTCCTTCACTGTGCTCCTGGTATTCCATGCCCTCATCCACTAGTTCCTCTGACACCTCTCTCTGTTCCACAGAGGTGCTGAGGTCTTCTGGCCTGGTGCCCTGCTAGGGGTCAGCCTTGTCCTGCCAGTCCCTCTAGGAGAGAGGAGAGAGGAGTGGCGAGGATTGCCTCCCACCGACAACCTCCCCAGCTAGCAGAACGGTGCTGGGTACATCTCTGGACCCCTATGCCATGGCATGTTTGGACAAGGTGAGGGATTATTTTATTTCCTAGCTATCCAGGCATATTAAAATTTGATTCTGTACCACTTGAGCTCATTTATATTTTACATTTCAAAAAGGCATTTTTTAATCCTTCAGGATTTGCAGGTTTTTTGTTCCTTTTTCATGTTGTGGTATCTGTTTTCGAAGAAACATATTTCTTTCTTTATTCATTTCCCCTCATACAACCTCTTTTTCTTTTCCATAAAATACACTACATAAAACATATGCCTTCAGATAGGCATTTTTTTTCTTAGCACATCTTCCTTAATACTGTTTTTGCCCTGCTTGATACAAATAAAGACAACAATATTTCAAATGATAACCTCTAGCCTACATTAGCTGCATTCTCACTAAAAAGCACCAGCAAAGCATTTTCTTGAGTAAAAGAAATATCTTATGGGTGATGCGCACCTAAAACTTGCTCAAGTACCAAGAGGGATAGCCAGAGTATGTTTGGCGAAACTTGCCTCCAATAGGCTCCTTTGGGAGGAAGGGTGGGGTATACAACAACAACAACAACAACAACAACAACAACAACAACAACAACAACATGGCAGGGGGTTGGACTGGATGGCCCTTGTGGTCTCTTCCAACTCTATGATTCTGTGATAACATTTTTACCCCGCCCATCTGACTGGGTTGCTCCAGCCACTCTGGGCGGCTTACAGCACATACCGGTATAAAAATTGTAAAACATCAGACATTAAAAATTTCCTGATACAGGGAAAATAATAATAATAAATTAATAATGATTTTGATGGTAATGTTAATGATGATGAACTCAGCTGGGTATTATGGCAAAACCTCCCTGTTTCTTGGAGGGACGAGACACATGTCATTTCATTTGATTTTGAGAGGGGAAGTGTTTGATGCAGTTTCTTTGGCATTTACTTCCACAATTTGATAGTGACACAACTGCCTTTGTATAATGCTCCATTAAAATTCTTCCTGACTTGAGTAATCCTCATGAGACTATGAGAATCCTGAAAGTTTGGAATTAGTTCCATGTTTACAATTCATCTAATCTGACCATGGGTAGAAACCAAAGTGAGAACTATCCAGAAATTCAGAAGGAAAGAAATGCAGCCATCTGGTTTTCTAATCTCACCCCCCCCCCCCCGGGATTTGTACAAGTACATGTTGCTAAACAGTTTTAACAATGGGCAATGGGAAAAACTACTCTCCACTTACTCATAAATGGAAGATTTTGCCTTTTTATAAACACTACTATGTTTTCATCACAAGCTAAATTAATCCCCTGTTTCCATTTTCTTCTCTTGTTCAACTGAACAATAATGACGTACTGTACATTGTTTCATATTTTTATGTAACAATATTATAATACATGAACATGTTTAATCACTGTATGGCAGAGGTTTTCAACCTTTTTGAGTCCATGGCTCCCTTGACCAGCTACATTATTTCTGCCCGCGACACCCCTGAGCAGCATTTAAGGCACCCCAGGGTGCCATGGCATACTGATTGAAAACCACTGCTGTATGGCCATCTTGGTTTCCAGTTATCTGCCAACCTCAGGTGATTCTCAAGGCATTATATGGCTTGTCCCAACCTGTTGGCTTCCTCCTTGAGCTCCTCTAACCCATTGTCCTGACCATAGCTGCCAAGTTTTCCCTTTTCTCGCGAGGAAGCCTATTCAGCATAAGGGAAAATCCCTTTAAAAAAGGGATAACTTGGCAGCTATTGTCCTGACCCAGCCAGCCTCTCCCAGATGTCTCCTTGGGACTCAGGACACTAAATAGGATTTGAAAGTCAAGCCTAGTCTCAGCAATATAAGAGGTGGAAAATATTTCCAAATATCTAGAAAGTTTATTCTGTTGCTGAGCTGTTACTAAACAAAGCCGTCTTGTTATTTAAATCCTTAGGTCTTTGACAATCACTTTGGTCTTGGGCAATTAATTTTCTGACTGTAGTCATAGTTGGACATTCATCCTCCTTGCATGTCAACAAGTTTGCAGAGGAGAGCAGGGATGCCTTTCTAAGCCCTGCCTGATCTGGCACATGCTAACAGCACTCTGTGAATGTGCGATCAAAGTTCTGAAGATGGGAGCCTCATTAAATCTCCCTGCATGATTTGGAATCCTGGCTGGTTCTACACTGCATGGAGAGCTTCCACAAGCACAAGAGGTTTTCCACACCAGGCCTTCCTCCTCTATACATGGATGGAGGAGTGGCAGAATGGGGGGGTGGGAGCAGGATCAGCAAGCAGAGCCTCCAACTCTCTCCATGGAATTCTAAATACATGAAAGGAGAATGTAAATGGGTCTCATTTGCGGGTTTCTTTTGCTCTCTCTCAGAAGCACGGTTGGGTGGTGACACAAGAGATTCTGGAATTCCCTCCCAAGAGACATAAGATTGGCTGTTTAAATCAGGCACCCCCAAACTGCGGCCCTCCAGATGTTTTGGCCTACAACTCCCATGATCCCTAGCTAACAGGACCAGTGGTCAGGGATGATGGGAATTGTAGTCCAAAACATCTGGAGGGCCGAAGTTTGGGAATGCCTGGCTTAATTAGTGTCTGTTAAATTCTTGAAGATTGTTCCCAGCATGTACTGTTTAAACAGAACAGAAGTAATGAAATTATTCCTTATAGAAACTGCACAGTTCATGTCTGAGATTCTTGTCTAAGATTACAAGTTTCACCACAAGCATAGTTTGGAAATTTCAATGATCAGTAGCTTTGAAGGAAAATTATGTTCTCATAATGTTTTTAAACAACAACCAAAAAGAACAGATGTTGTTACTGGTGTCTTTAATGCCTCCTGAAAGAAAACATCTGTGCTAAACTTCCTGAACATTCTCAGCCTTGAGAACAACTCCCACACAGCCTGAAAAGGAAGCCATGAGCTGGCCAGGCAGGAGTGTTTTAATGCAAGATACGGGTGCCAGATGCTGTCTTAATGAACCAAGCAGCATTTACATATTTGAAAATTTATAACCAATTTTCTTTATGACTAGATTAAAAGCCACTTCCCAGAAAAAGGTCACTGAAAGCATTTGAACTTGGATATCAAGCGCTGATTTTTAAAAAGTGGCAAGTGGTTTGCCTCACTCAGCGTCTGTCTGGGGCCTGTTGTTGTGGATGCGCAGCTTCAAAGGCAGCCCTTTAGCAGAGCAGGATTAACTGTCTAGAAAGGGTGGCTAATGGGCTGTCCGCAGAAGTGGGCCAAAGGCATTGTATGCCACAATGTCTACTTGGGCCTTCATTTTAAATGCTGGATAAATTACCTCCAGGCTCCAAATCCTGTAGCTCTATGCAGGGCTGGAGAACCAGCTCTTCTCATAACTGAGTTTCAGCTCCATGGGCCTCATCCGCTCCATTAGCAGGCCCAGGCAGAGCAGGCATGCCTTGACTGCCAAGAGAGTTAGCATCCTGTGCTCTGCCATTGCCGCAGAGGCTGTGTGTGAGGGCAGCATTAAGCTTGGTGGTTGTGTTTCAACTTGCCCTGAATCTCTTTTGACCAATAACATTTCCCTTTCACCTGTTTTGCGCCGAGGGAGTCTAAGATAACAGCTCTTGCTCACTCGTCACATCTCTAAAACCACCCATTTGTTACCCTTTCAGGCTTCAAAATTTGTTTTGGTTCCTGTAGAATAGTTTGGTAATTGGGCAAGATGCTCAATAAATTTAGGTGAGAATGTTGGAAAAACATGCATGAGTGATAGTTGTAAATCCTATCTGGATAAGTGGCTTGACTAAATTTGTGTAAACAGAAGGACTGTGATCCACATCAGAGGAGATGCACACACCTGCTTCCTCTTGCCAGGTATGAAAGAGGAACCCATATATTCAAAGCGGTCCAGCTGCCATAGATGACAATGGGGAGCCCCAGGTGCATGCTGCACTCTGGATTGGGGCCAGTGATTCTAATATACACAAGAATAATCCTAGGCCAAGGTTTTTGAGAGTAATGCTAAATTTTACAAATAGTATACAGTATGTTATATTTTTCATTATTCTACTATTGTGATCTTTTGGAACTATTTTATGTGACTTCTGATGTGAAAATTAAGATAAAAAATACTTAGAATATACAAATTGGTGACATTATATGGTGACATGATTATTTTCCAAAGGATGAAACAGTCTGGGGAAGCATCTGATAAATGAATTTGAATCATGAGAAAGGAGAGCCTCTTCAGTTGTTTGGATGACTGTCAAATTTACTGCTCACAAACAAGAACATGACTTTTAGAATCTCAGTGGAGAGAATTTCTTAGCAGGCACTTTTATGAGAATTTAATGTTAATTTTGACCTTATTTGCAATTTTAAAAATCATTCTAAGGGCTGAATCACTCCCTGGAATTTATTTAATTTCCTGGGAGTAAATGTCATATGTCTGGATGACTCAGTTTAAATGAACAGTAAATTACCTGACTATTAGACTAAACTTGGTGAGATTTTATTCTTTAGCATTTTAGAAAAATAAATTTTAATTTGCCTTTATTTTTCATGTATAAGCTTTAATTTCTGGCAGCGAATGAATGCAGCAGTGTCTGAAGGGTCCAACATATTAATTAGAGCAGCAAAAGAGACAAATTCCGGACTCCATCCCAAGTATCAACATGCTTAGTATCAAGCTGCTACTTGATCACCCCCAGACCCTCATTATGCAGGGTGGGGGTGTATGCTGTCACTCTACCTTATGCTCTTATGCTCTTCTAGCCCAACAGGGAAGGGGAAACCTAAACGACCCAAACACAGCAAATCAGTAGGAAAAGTGGCAGGCATGCCCACCACACCCCTAGAAACTCCACTAGTGCACCCCCAACATGGCAAAATCCCATATGCACAGAGACGGAGGGAGGCGGCCCACGTTGCCTTGCCTCCAGCTCCGCAGAAGGAGACAGCCAGGCATGGCCATGGACCTCCTGGGGAGCCTGTGGCCTTGTCTGCTGAAGCACAAAACAAACACCTCTGCATTTGGGACCTTTAAGTTTAGAGAAAAGGCAAGTAAGAGGCAACATGCTAGAAGTTTATAAAACTGTGTGTGGCATGAAGAAGGTGGATAGAGAAAAGTTTTCCCCCTCTCTCACAACACTAGAACTTGCGGATGTCCAATGAAAGTGAATTTTGAAAGATTCAGGACAGATAACACAGCACAGAGTTAAACCCACAGGAGGCAGCAATGGCCACCAGCTTGGATGGCTTTAAAAGAGAATCAGGCAGATTCATGGAGGACAAGAGGGCGACCACAGGGGAAGCAGTTGTGCTTCGGAATACCAGTTGCTGGAAACCGCAGAATGGTTTGCATCCTGTTCGTGGGTTTCCCTTTGGGGCAATTGGTTGGCCACTGTGAGGACAGGAGGCTGGATTAGATGGGCCCCTGGGCACATCCAGCAGTCCTTCTGATGTTCCTACTGTATGAACAGCTAGCAAGGGAATCACCATGTCAGTCAGCCAGTTACAAATCCACTGAATGGTAGCATTGTCTAGCCCGCATTTTACCAGCTTCTTTACAAGAATATCATGGGGCACCTTGTCAGAGGCCTTGCTGAAATCAAGATAGGCTACATCCACAGCATTCCCTTCATCTACCAGGCTTGTGACTCTGTCAAAAAATGGGATCAGATTAGTCTGACATGATGAAACTACAATAAACTACAAGAAAGAAGATTCCACCTAAACATTAGGAAGAACTTCCTGACAGTAAGAGCTGTTCGACAGTGGAATTTGCTGCCAAGGAGTGTGGTGGAGTCTCCTTCTTTGGAGGTCTTTAAGCGGAGGTTTGACAGCCATCTGTCAGGAATGCTTTGATGGTGTTTCCTGCTTGGCAGGGGGTTGGAATGGATGGCCTTTGTGGTCTCTTCCAACTCTATGATGCTATGAATAGCCGCAACAGTTGCATTGGCACACATGTTATTGCAACATACTGGTACTCTAGGATCCCTGGGTCAAATCTCTCCCAAGGGGAACATTTTACTCCCCCATTCCCCATGGTGGGAAAGGCATACAGCCAGGAAGCAGCTACAGAAGTTTATTCTGCACACACAAAGAAATGTTCTCCCAGAATCGGTGGTTCCAGTCCACACAGACTGGGATGGTAAATAGCAAGGCGGGGGGGGGGGGGTTTGTCAAAGAGTGCCCTGCTCTTATGCAGCAGGAGTCTTGCTGTTGGCACTAGAAACCACACAGGAATAAATCCCATACACTACTGTTACCCTCCAACATTTCCCAGTTGGTAAAGGGGAAAGATTTGAAGCCAGTTGCTGGGGGTGGCGGTCCCAGTTCTGTGGAACACCCTGCCACTAGAGATTCATTGGGTGCCTTCTGGGCCAACTTTTAAACTCCTGCTGAAATCCTTTATATTCTGCCAGGCCTATGTAGGCAGTTAACAGTTCATCCCTTAGCAATGGTTTACTGATGTTTGTTTTTCAACTCTCTTGTTTTTCGCTTGTTTTGCTTTTGCTGCATGGTTTTATGGTTTTATTGCTGGAAATTGCTTTAATATGTTTTTATGATAAAGGTATACAAATACCTTTGTAAACATAAATAACTAACATATTATTTTGAGAAGTCCCTGGGCTCTCGGGGTAGGGAAGCTTTGTCATTTTGGCCTTGGTTTCTTGACCCAAGAGCCCCATCTCCTTGCTGGATCTTCTGTAGCAGGGAGGGGGAACCTATAGTCCTCCTGAAGCTGTTGAACTACAATTCCCATCATCCCTCTCCATTGGCCATCAGGCTGGAGCTGAAGGGAATTGGACTCCAGCAATATCAGGACGGCCACATCTGTGGAGTAGTTTGGGCTTCTGACACTGTTTAATGAATACCTGAGATGGCGGTAGATAAACAGTAACGCTTCTCTTGTCTAAATACAACTTCCCAACACAGCCGCATCAGACTTATTAATGCACACTTTCCTTTGTGCTTCAGTCCTTCTGTTCTGCTCTCGTTTACATTGCCCATGTAAGGCGCTGTCTGTTTATTCAGGATCACATTTCATTACGCAAGACATTGCTTTCCTTTCTGTAATATATGGCAACAAGAGGCAGGCTGTTGGTGACCATTTTAGGGACAAATCTTCTTGCCTAAGAGTCACGGTGACGTGGGACCAGACTAGACTAATGCCTCCCTTCCAAGCCTGACCTGCTTGCCTACTAAACAGTCTTGCACTTCAAACTGTCATGAATTTAGTGGAAGTATTCCTTAAAAGTGCATTTGTGGTTCTAGTTTTCTGATGTTGCTATTGATGCAGTTGATGAGTGCCATCTACAGGTCTGTTTTAAAGATAAAACTATCAAAATGTAAAGGATCTATTTTACTTGTTTATTTTGTATTTTTATGTTATGACGCGCCCTGTGATCTTCTGATGAAGGGTGGTATACAACTTTAATTAATAATAAAAATTATTTATCTATTTTGTCATCTGTAATACGGTAAACAGCCTTAGCCCTATACACCTGAAGGAGTGTCTCCACCCCCCTCCTCCAGCCTGGACACTGAGCTGCCCAGAGTGGCTGGGGCAACCCAATCAGATGAGCAGCATACAGACAGACAGAGAGACAGACAATTATTGTTGTTGTTATTTTTATTATTATTACTATTGGAAGATTGCCTCGCATGAAAATTCTAAATAATGTGCAATGACTCTTAGGATGTTTCTGCCAGCAACAAATGGGACAAGCGTTTAGCGTTTACCTTTAGTTGTCTGCAGGAGATGCTTTTGTAAAATAAATAATAACGGCTGCTTTGGAGTTGTGTGCCAGGATTGCAGTCTGCAAGACACCCAACAGAGGGTGTGTGGATGAGGCACCAGAGAGCTTGGTGGTATTTCCTCAACCCTGGGGGGGGGGGCAGAGTACCACAACCTTTTAATAACAGGGTGGGGGTGGTATCAGCATTCAGCTACTCCCCTTCAAAAGGTAGCTCAATTGAGTAGCACAAACCAAAACAGGGAGGAAGACCACAAGAAAATAGAACTACATCTATGAGGATTTCCAGGTTCCTTCAGACCCCAAGAGTCTCTGTGATTCCCTGAAGAATGGAGGTTTCCCTTCAGCCAGCCCCTCCTATAACAGTCCCTTCCTAGGGATTAGAAGGCAAAGTAATGGATGTGTCCCACAGGCCTTTCCCAGGCTTGACTTGCTCGGAGGCTGGTTGTGGTAAATCATATACGGAGTGAGTGTGTTGTATCATGCATTGTGTGCCTGGTAGCCCGACATTAAGGATGGAGGATACTTCCTTCCGCTGCAACAGCCTCTGGGGGGTTTTCAGCAGAGGTTGGATGGTCATTGGTCATGGAGGCTTTAGCTGATATTCCTGTACAGTCATACCTCGGGTTGAGTATGCTTCAGGTTGCGTACTTTTGGGTTGCATACTCGACGGACCCGGAAGTATTTACTTCTGGGTTCCGCCCGCACACATGCGCAGAAGCATTCTGCGCGCTTCACGCATGCGCAGAAGCACCCTATTGGCGCTTCGCACATGCACTAAAGCGCCGCTTGGGTTAAGTACTTTTTGGGGTGCAAACAGCACCCCGGAACGGATTAGGTACTTAACTCGAGGTACCACTGTATTTCAGGGGATTGGACTAGATGACATTTGGGGTCCCTTCCCTCGCTACAATTCTATGATCCCGAATTCTCTCCAGTTTTCCAGCCACCATACTGTTCTGTTTCAGACTGCTTAAGCGAATCCCCAGTTTTTGTGTATTTTTATACTGTTTTAATACAGTTGTACCTTGTCTTGTGACCGGGATCTGTTCCGGAGCCCTGGCCACTAGCCGAAAAGGACGCAAGGCAAAGCGCTGCATCTGCACATGCATGTGGAGCTGTTTGTGCTTTTGCACATGCACGAAACGCAATTCAACGCTTCTGTGCATGCGCGAGCAGCAAACCCAGAAGTAACGCGTTCCGGTAGTTCTGGGTTTGCCGTGGACATTCACTGGAACGGACGCTAGACAAGGCAGACTTTCACAGAGGTATTACTGTGTGTGTGTGTGTGTGTGTGTGTGTGTGTGTGTGTGTGTGTGTGTATGTATATGTATATGTATATATGTATATAATTATATATATAATTATATTTTTTTAAACCACTCCCCAATTAAGTGGGCTTCACAATTCTATACATGTTGCAACCTTATACAGTTACCTGGGGGTAAGCTTCATTGGATACGGTGAGACTTATTTCTAAGTAAACCTGTATGGTATTGACGCACTGGTGTGTACTGTTGAAATGCAATAGCAAAAGAGACTTCTCTAATGCTTGGTCAACAAGCAGAAAGACTTCTCTAGAATACAGTGTGAAATATAGGGCTTCCTTGCATTTGTTACTCATTTGCACTGCAAAATATTTAGGTGGATGTTACTATTCAGAGGAATTAGACTCATACCTGCCAAGTTGCTATCAGAGAAATAAGGGACCGGGCCAGAAATAGCAGACCAGAAGTAGTGTTGCTGCCATTTTGGGACTGCAGCCATTTTGAAACTGGGCAGAGCAGCATCAAAAGTCGCTTCTGAGCATGCTCCGCCCAGTTCCAAAATGGCCACCGCGCTAGAATAAACCAGGGAAAAACAAAAAAATCCGTTTTTTCAGCTAGGAACAGCTGGAAAAACGGGGATTTCCCAGGGAAAACGGGAGACTTGGCAGCTATGATTAGACTTCTGTAAAATTTGCTACCGGTAGCTTCTTTCTTTATTAAGAGAAGCACAGGTTTCTTCATTACTGCAGAGATCAAGTGTTGCATGCATTAGCGTAGTTTCTAAAAATGGTGTTTGTTGTGATTTTCAGGGCCAACCAGGACTTCTTGGGCAGCAGGGATTCCCAGGACCGCCTGGAGTGGGAGGTATCCCAGGACTTCCAGGGCACAAAGGATATAAAGGCGAAAGAGGCCAACCAGGAATAACTGGACCAAAGGGAGAAGCGGTAATACAACTTCCATTAGGCTAACTTAACTGTAAAGGAAGACTGGGCTTTTTCATCATGTTTCCTTTTTCTTCTTAGGGGCAAAGAGGCATCACTGGTTTTTCTGGTGCAGATGGCATTCCTGTAAGTAGACACTCATTTAATCTACTGAAATAAAGTCTTTCTGTAAATAGTTCAGACTGGTTTCAAATAATCTTTCCAATATGAAATATCTGCTGCCTATTGAGTTCAGTAACATGTAAAAATAGCCCCCCGTTTCTCTAAAACAACCATGTGGTTGCCAAACATAACTTAAAAACACATCAGAAATATAAACAAAATAAAATGAAGGTTGAAAGCAAGATATAAATAGAGTTTAAACAGATAGTAATAGAAAACTAAATATTAATTTAAAACTGTAGATTCTGTAGTAAAAGCTGACTGGATTTTTTTTAAAAAAAGTTTCATGGATCTCCACCAGTTTCCCAGTCCACCCCCGTCTCTCCTGCCTACCTGTCTAATTTCACAGAGTGAAGGTATACAAGCCATTTTATGAAATAAAAATCAATCTTTTGTGTTACAGATAGTGAAAGTTTTGGAGGATATTTAAAGTGCAAATAACCTTGGGCAAATGGTGAAAATAGCTTTCACCAAATTCTGAACATGACAAATTAATGAGGAGGCATTATTGTCAAAGTAAAACTTGGTTTTGAACTTTCTAATTGATAATGTGTTGTGTAAAATAATAAACAAAGAGGTTTGACTCTTTTCCAGAGCTACCCAGACTTGTAGCCCAGAACTGGCTTACTCCATACTGATTTCCCCTGATTCTTGACACAAAATCTCTCAAGCCCAATTTTAAATATGGAACCAGACAGTTTAAGCTGAATTTGAATGCACTGCACACCACTGGGCCTGTCCAAGTTGGCACTCCAGGTTTGGGGCCTAGAGAAGGTGACTTGGCTCAAAGCAGAGCCTGGATTCATGCAGTTCTTCTTGTGCACATTTGACTTTTGCCTCAGTGAGCTTCCTTTTTGAAATAGAAGAGAGGGAACTGATGATAGATTGACATCTCTTTTTTTCTCTTTTGTTTCTCCACTCTTCCCAGCCCACTGATTGTCCATGTGTCCACTTCCCTTTCCCACTGATGGCTTTTCAAGTTTTCTGGCGTATCTGGTTTAAACTACAGTGATATTTTAAAGAATTTCCCCCCACTCAGTTTTCTCATGGAGTCATTGCTTAGGGTAATGGTGAGAACATTTAAGAGCTGTGTGAAGACTAGGAAGTAGAAACTAGAAACAGATGGTTGGATCAACATTGTTGTGTTTGTTCTGTCTCTGCAGGGTCATCCGGGTCAAGCAGGATCAAGGGGCAAACCAGGCCATGATGGCTGCAATGGGACCAAGGGGGACGCTGGTCAGCAGGGAAGCCAGGGACCTGGAGGCATGCCCGGATTCTTTGTAAGTTGCTAACACTGAATGAATAAATGGAATGGAACTACATCTTAGTTAATGCAACCTTTGCAAATGTTTTGTAAACCACAGCAGAATGTACGCTGGTCCTTATCACCAGTGTCAGGAGAAGAGTAGTAGATTTTCCCTCATGGGAGGAAGCCTGGTGGAGTGTTTCTGTGAATTTGTCTTGTTAGCATTATGTCTTAAAATCCTGCAAAAACTATAATTCCTCCATAGCTCTGCTTCGTGATAAATCCCAGGATCCCTAGCATTCATCTTGTACAGCAATAGCTTCTAGGCTAACATGGAGCTCCCTCAACTTGTGCAGTCACAAATCATGGACCACCAAAACCATGCATTCACTTTGCCATGGGAGGCAGCGTGAGGGAGCCTCGCCCCCTCTAGGTCCCACATCTTCTCCAAGCCACACTCCTTCTCCACACCTTGCTCAAGTGCACCCCCCCCACACACAGGGGGGCAATTTGATTTTTATGGGGGGGGCAATTTGGAAGCTTGTTTAGACCATGTTGTTTAGACCTTTTAGGCTTCCTACATGTGAATGGGGGTTCACTTATTCAATAATAAGAATTATATGTCGGGGGGGCACCAGGATTTTAGAGATGCTTAGGTGGGGCATGGCCAAAAAAAGGTTGGGAACCAGGAATAACAACCACTCACGAATCCAGGTGAGACAGGCTGCCACATAATATAATTTCAAATCATGGGAAAAGCCTTTGATAACAACTTTTGGAGCAAAAAAAACACCCCATTAATTTATTCCAAGACAATTACATTAGGACTTATAAAGAGAAAAACACCTGGTGATCTGGAATAGACTTAACCTATCATTTTGGAGGAGAATAACTATCATAAAGATGAACGTGCTATCAAAGATGATTTTTCTGTTTAAATCAATTCCTGTGATTGGGGGAGCAGGCTGATTCAAGGAATAGCAGAGGGACATCTCTAGATTTACCTGGCAGGGGGAAAGCCCCAGGGTTAAACATAAATTGCTAATAGATATTAAAGATGGGGGGGGGGTTCCCCTACCAGATTTATTTTATTATTATTATTTTTAAAAGTAATGATGTTTACTCACATTCAATTCACAGTATGATCCCTGAAGCAGGCTTTAGCTTGTAATTACATAACAAAGTGTGAGTTAATCCCACATGGGGATTGAGCCCATGTGCTGCTGGCTGAGAGCCAGCAGGCAGCAAAAGACATTAAGAGAACAGCATGGCATCTAAAGAAAGATGGCCATCCCCTGCCAGATTTAAAGGGTGAATGTTAATATTTATTATTTATTTCATAAAATGTATACACTGTTTGATTGTAAAAATCCTCAAAACAATTTCCAAAAGATAGAACAAAAAATGAGAAATTTTCACGACCATGGTTTAAACCATACAAAAGTTAAAATTCACATAGACTTTCTAAGCATCTAGCTAGGCTTGCCAATCCAATCCAAATAACTTTATTGTGCTAGTATTTGGCCATGACAAATCTGAATAAAAATTAATTACAAGCAAAAGGGATGTCGTGCCACAAATAATAGTCTCTATTTAGATCTCCATGCAATAAAGTTATTTGGATTGGATTGGAAACAGGAACATTTTTATAGCAGGTGCCGAAAAGTATACAATGAAGGCACCTTTTTTCTTTATTTTAAAATTATTTTTTATTAATTTTCTAAATTATTACAAATAAAATTTTAATTTTTTAAAATCGGGTTTCCCACTCCTGTTGCAAACATGTCAATCATTTCTTCCCATAGCCACATCATCTCCGGTTGTCATCCTTCACTAAGCGTTAGTCCATTCTTGCAGCTGACCACATTTTCCCCCTCCTTACAAACAGTGCCTACGTGTGTAGTCCTTCATGTACATTGTTGTTTCAGACCTGGTGTGCTGGGAGAATTAATTACTATCTTCCATTGTTCAGTTCTTTGCTGTGTTTATCTGGATGGTTCAAGGTCATATTCCATTCCTTCCACTGTTCACCAACTAGCATATGGGCTGTGGCCAGAAATGACTCACAGAGTACATGTCCAGTCTCTGCCATTAAAATTCCACTCTGGAGTTCTTCCTTGGCACACAGTTAAATGCAAGATCTTTTATCAAACTCGGCCTCTTGCCAGATCTGTTCAGCAGTCGTTCGTTCCTCTTGCTCTGCATTGCTCCCTCACACTCCCATAGCTGCCAAGTTATCCCTTTTTTTAAGGGATTTTCCCTTATGCTGAATAGGCTTCCTCGCGAGAAAAGGGAAAACTTGGCAGCTATGCACTCCTGGTCCAATCCAAAGATAATTTTAAATAGAGTCCATTCAACCTTGGTCGAGGGAGGAGGGCATAATAAAACCTTGTTAAATTCATTGTTGAGTATAAATCAAAAGTTTCCCTCCTCTTTTCCATGGTAACAGGCAGAATAACATAGCCGTGGCTATACACGTCTCTTTCATTATATGGGGAGGACAAGAAAAAGAAGACCACCTTGTCCTCCCCTTTCCTTTCTTGGCTGTTGTGAAGATTTTCAAACTTTAGAAAAAACATTCAGATACCTTCAAAAAGTCAGGCCCAGTCCTTTTGGCAGCTAATTGATTGTAGCCCATTACCATATGTCAATCCAGGAGCACCTCTTGATTAAACGCCAATTCCAGATTAAGGATGAACCAACCCAAATCATGCCAGAAACAAAGGCTCGTCCACATCAGGGACACGCTCCCAGGTCATACCCGTTCTGCCTTTCAAGTTGGCAGACACGGGCTTGAGTGGCACAACAGGATGCAGTGAGCTCCCCAGACCCCACTGGGGAACATGGTCAGGATTTTTGCCTCGTAAATCCCGACTTTCCCCTGCCTGAACTTCCCCTGCAGTGAGGAGTGAACACCATTGACTCGTGACGAAGCCAGAAACCGAACAAAGGTGCCTTCTTCATCTCAGTTGGCAGGGAGTTCCATATTGCAGGTTCTGCCACACTAAACACCCAAGTTATTACAAATGCGGAACAAGTATTATGTGGCATGTGGAGTAGTGCCAATATGGGCCACAAATCCTACCTTCATTTAAATTTACCACACTACCTTCTGTTGGCTTGAGGGAGGGTTTAGGAAGGCTTTTACTCCATACCCAGGTATCAGAAGAGAAATGGTAGTGCTTACATATGGATATGCATAGATTTACTGAAACAGCTCCATAAAACCCTTGTGCTGTTAGTGATCATGGGCAGAGAGCTAAATACTTGTTTTCAACCACTGTAGGGAATCCAAGGACCCAAAGGTCAGAAGGGAGAGCCCTTTGTTTTTACTCCGGAATTAGCCGTGCAGTTCAGGGTAAGTTTGCACTGCTGTTAAGAACTTAATAAGATGTTGTACAAAGTTAGCATGTTTTCTGGTACCATGGTTTTTTGGTTACTCTACCTCCTTTCAAATGTTTTGAGAGTCTCAGCTCTTCCTGAATTTGTGAGAAGATTGAAACCTTCCAGTTATGTTCTGAAGCCACATTTTCAGGAGGAAGGCTTTTTCATCATGTGCCCAAATGTAGACTGTCAATTGAAAATCTTGCGTCTCATTTTTCAGTGTGTATCTATAGAGATGGATTCTATCCAATGCAAGTAAAACCATCCTATGAAAGTTCTGTAACAGTTAATCATAGCAATACAAATCTTTTTGGTCAAGAAAAGTCCTTTTCCATGCTCTTTCAAGTGAAAGTGAATATTGAAACAAATCGTATACTGTATAGACCAGGGGTCAGTAACCTTTTTCAGCTGTGGGCCAGACCACGATCCCTCAGCCCATGTGGTGGGCCGAACTATTTTTTTTGGGGGGGTGAACGAATTCCTATGCCCCACAAATAACCCAGAGATGCATTTTAAATAAAAGGACACATTCTACTCATGTAAAAACATGCTGATTCCCAGACCGTCCGCAGGCCGGATTGAGAAGGCGATTGGGCTGCATCCGGCCCACGGGCCTTAGGTTGCCTACCCCTGGTATAGACATAGCTTTAATGTTTTACAGGAAATAAGTATTTGCATATTAGTTGTTAAATGTTTTGTTTCTGTTACATATATGAACTGAAGACATTGTCATACTTACAAAGTATTACTTTTCTAATTACTTTTATATTTTGCATTTTGCAAATCATCACAAAGCTCTGTAAATAATGTATGTGTACCTTTTGTTTCAATGTAGTAGAAATTGCTGTTTATGTTAGACTTGCATTTACTATCTCAGATATCTTTCTCTAGGGAGACACTGGTGACCCAGGTTTGAGGGGCTTCCCGGTAAGTACTAACATGATAAATAACAATTTTTAAGAGTGGCTTTATGATAAACTATTAAGGAACAGTTTGACTTTTAAAACATTCAATTATCTTGCTGTCTAGGGACCTCAAGGTGCTCCTGGTGCAGTGGGTATATATGGTCCAGTTGGAAGCACAGGTCTACCTGTAAGTATAATGAAATGCATAAATTATAATTCATCGGCTGCCCTGGGGAATGGCTACACTAATGCAGATAGCGGGGTATCCAGATGACTGCACATGGGCAAATCTCAGAACTCCTCTAGTTAGAATTAATGCTTTTTAATTAGTATTAAAACATGAAAGGACCCTGGAGTGCTGAAACAGTTATTAAAATATTTAGATTCTAGTTACATTTTAAAAGCCATTTGTGAAATACATATATTTATATGAACACTCCGAAGGGATCCATTACTGTCTAACTTCTGTTTTCAGGGACCTCCAGGGCCACCAGGATCTCCAGGACTTCAGGTAAGTCTCTTTCTGATGACTGGGACCATCTTGGGTCCATAGAACATGATCCACAGGTCTGTTGCAAATACAAATTTGCTATAGAAGTTCCTTTGGTCAGTTGAGGAGTTTAAGCCATCAAGATAAAGTGGAATAGCACAATTCTGGGTGGCAGAATGGGTTACTTTCTTTGACCTAGGCTGCTTCTTTGGAGATAAGTTTACATGCAATTCAGAGGACAGTGGAGCAATATGGACTTCCTTCAACTGCTCAATCAATGAGGCTGGAAAGGTTTGAGAAATGGGAGGTGGAGCATCTGGAGTAGCTGGAGAGGGGTCATGATGCTTTTGTCTCTGATCCTCAGAAAAACCTAAACGTTCTGGCTCAGAATAAGATAAAGGATCAATCTGCACCTCACCCGCAGATGGTGGTGCAGTCTTAGCATTTGACTGAATGGAAGCACTTTTAGGAGCTAAGGCCTGCTCTGTATTGCGAGCCTGGGACTGAGGTAAAACTGTGGAAGAAAGGCGCTGGGGGAGCAGTCTTAGCGCATCCCTCAGCTTTAGAGGACACCTAAGTGTTTCAGTTTTTGCTTTGCTTTTTCAGAGGCGGGTCAATTAAGCCACAAGCGTTCTCCATGGCTGTCATTAAGACAGCAAAGAGGTGCACACAGATAGCCTCTGATTTTCACCAAATAAACTAAACTGTGGACCCGGAGGAGGATTATAGAAATTCAGCCCCAGAGGTCTCCAGAGTGGTGAATACCACTCCATGGACCTGGAGAAGAGGCAGGCAAAAGCCTCACACCAAACCACACACTCTGTTTGCCGCTCTGCGAACTGGGAATGGGGGGAAACAGAAGCTACACACACACTCCTTGCCACAGCTGCCGACCAGGACGAGGGGCAGGCCCTCCATCGCCACCAAAGCGAACCAGCAGGCAGGCGGGCAGGACTCAATCTCAAAGGCCAATAGAAGCAGGCAGGCAGGGACGTAATAGGAACACTCACTCTGTTGCTAGTGTAAAAACAGTGAACCAGGAGGAGGTGGCCAAGCCGTTTTTAAATTAGGGCAGGAGAATGCAAACACCACACCAGCAGTCACACAAGTAGCACATAACCACACGCACACCGAAGCGGAAGAAATAAATACAGTTTCAACCCTAGAAA
The DNA here is from genome assembly GCF_963506605.1 of Zootoca vivipara. Classification (NCBI taxonomy): domain Eukaryota; kingdom Metazoa; phylum Chordata; class Lepidosauria; order Squamata; family Lacertidae; genus Zootoca; species Zootoca vivipara. The sequence continues at coordinate 4,784,820 of NC_083278.1, read as the reverse complement.
AATGGCTGATGCTGCAGAGGGAAAGAAAAAGAGTGCGCCACAGAGGGCTGCCACGCCTGAAGGCAGGAATGGCCATTGGCAAGGACATCAATTCTGGGGGAAATCAATACAGTGATGCCTCGCAAGACGAAATTCATTCGTTCCGCGAGTCATTTTGAAATGCGAAAATTTCGTCTTACGGTTTTCCAATTGAAACAAAGATGGTAAACCACCTTCACAATCGGGGCCTTGTAAAGACCCCAAGATCTCCTGCAACGATTTTGCCAAGGTTTTTTTGCAGATTAAGTCGCTCAGATTCAGAAAGAGGTAGACTCCAAGGTGGGAGCAGGGCCGGGGTGGGAAAGTACTAGAGTCCTGTCTAGTCAAGTTGTGTGGGATCAATTTCAATCCAAGGATGTGGACAGGCTGCTTGGACGAGTGAAACCGACCACCTGTCTTCTTGATCCTTGCCCATCCTGGCTTATAAAAGCGAGCTGGGCAGGGCTGGGCATTGGGCTCTGTGGGGTGGTGAATGCTTCCCTCTGTGAGGGAGCCTTCCCAGACCTGCTGAGAGAGGCGGTCATTAAACCACTTCTTTAAAACACATCGTTAGACCTGGCCAATATGGCCAACTATTGCCCAGTCTCAAATCTTCCATTCTTGGGCAAGGTGATTGACTGGATGGTTGCTGAACAACTCCAGGCACGCCTGGAAGAAGCGGACCATTTGGATCCCTTCCTCCTTGGTCCTGAAGTGTCAGCTGACAGGTTTCCTCTCTTCACACAATCACCACGAGAGCCTTCTGGCATTTTTATAGTCTTTATTTACAGTATTTACAAGTGGTCATTAGCACATAATGATCATTCATCAGAGTCACTCAGTTCAGATCCCTGCCAGCACGCAAGAAAATGGTGAACCCTCTTGCTCCATCTTTCGCCTCTCTTCTTCTCAACATGCCTCGCGGGAGCTGGCTTAAACCTTCCGTCCAACTCTGAACTAGAACTTAACCCTTGTTGCTCCTGTGAACTTCCTGGCTGTTCCTGTAGCCTGACTTCAATAGCTCTCTCCTCCTCACCCCCCTCGGGCACACCTCCTCCTCCTTCCACCCCTACGTCTCCCCCTCCCTCTGGGAAACGAGACCTCTGGCTCATCCCTGACATGAAGAACCAGCTGCATAGCCCGGGAGTCATTTTGGACTCACAGCTGTCCATGGAGACACAGGTCAATTTTGTGTCCGGGGCAGCTGTCTACCAGCTCCATCTGGTATACAGGCTGAGATCCTACCTGCCCGCGGACTGTCTCGCCAGAGTGGTGCATGCTCTAGTTATCTCCTGCTTGGACAACTGCAATGTGCTCTACGTGGGGCTACCTTTCAAGGTGACCCGGAAACTACAACTAATCCAGAATGTGGCAGCTAGACTGGTGACTGGGAGTGGCCGGCGAGACCATATAACACCGGTCCTGTAAGACCTACATTGGCTCCCAGTATGTTTCCAAGCACAATTAAAGTGTTGGTGCTGACCTTTAAAGCCCTAAGTGGCCTCGGCCCAGTATACCTGAAGGAGCATCTCCACCCCCATCATTCTGCCAGGACACTGAGGTCCAGCACTAAGGGCCTTCTGGCGGTTCCCTCACTGCGAGAAGCCAAGTTACAGGGAACCAGGCGGAGGGCGCCCGCCCTGTGGAATGCCCTCCCATCAGATGTCAAACTGTCTGACATTTAGAAGACATCTGAAGGCAGCCCTGTTGGGGGAAGTTTTTTAATGACTGATGTTTTAATGTATTTTTTATCTTTGTTGGAAGCTGCCTAGTGTTGCTGGGGTAACCCAGCCAGATGGGTGGGGTATAAATAAATATATTATCATCATCATCATCAAGCATGTATTGACTATTCTACTTCTTAATCAGTATAGATTTAGGAGATACTATAGGAAATGCCAGTCACAACCGATAGTTTATAGTCTAAATGTCATAGAATTATTTTAATTGTTGGTAAAACAGTTAAACAGAGAGAAAAACCATTTCCAGATTACCATTTGGAAAAGTACTTCATATGCCGGAAAAACACCCACTTAATAATAAGTACTTGTCATTTCAGGGCAACAGAGGCCTTGGCTTTTATGGAGAAAAGGGTGACAAGGTAAAGGGAATATTCTAATTAGTTTGCATTTCTATCGGAATATGATGAATACAGTTTTGAGTGATAATTCATTGACTTGTGCCAGAAGCACAGCTGTTACCGGTTAGAGAATTTGTGGTGCTTGCCCAGTGGCCTCTGAAAAAACATACAGGAGGCATGAAATTGATGGTCCTTGCCTGTTTGTCTTCAGTAGTTGGTTATCATGTATCTATGATGTTTCTGAAAATGGAATTTCTATTTGGCTTCAAAAGATGTATTCTATAATAATTTGTCTAGTCCAGGCATCCCAAAGTGCTCATGGGGAAGGGATACAGGGGCTTTTGGATTCTGAACTGCAGTCACCCCCGGCCTGCAAGGACTATAGTCAGGGGTGATAGGAGTTGTAGCACAAACGAACAAATATAGAAACAGCATGTAATCTATTAAGCTAAATTTATCTACACCACCAACCAAAATATCAATCCACAATAAAGAACATTGGAGAACCTAAAATAATAGGGCAGTGCATATATATAAATGACAATATCAAAAGGAGAAATATGTTAGCCCTCCAAGGATCTTCTTTAGCAGGAAATTGTATGATGATTTAAAAGCAAAGCCACGCCCAAAGTGAAACTGCAGGAAACAAGCAAACAAAAGTAACATTTCTAGTGATTGGAGAGTTTTAACGCAATTCTAGTTTTGTCACATGAAATCCTTCCTGATATGATGAGACCAGAATCCATTTGTTGTCCTTAGCACTTTGGTATATTTATAGCAGCAGATCATCCAGCTTTTCAGATTTGAAATCAGTATAACTACGACTGTTTTCTTTATGTTGTTCATTCTGGTGTAGTTCAAAAAAATGTACTACCACTTTTAAACCTTTCCTTTACTTGTTGTTGACTATATTATTGTGGCTTTCCTGCAGGGTGAGATTGGGCCTCCTGGTCTCCCTGGGCGCCCGTCAACAGGAGAGTTTGTCACTTCAACAGATGTAATTTCAAGTGAATATAAGGTAATTAAAAATCTTACAGAAAATTACTCCCAGTTATTCATTTCATAGAGTACAGAAATGAGCAAAGCATGTTTCCTGAGTGCTCTTATTCATCAAAACAGCAGGTGAATATTATCCTGTGGCCATATCTCATATGCTGTAAATCAGGCATCCCCAAACTTCGGCCCTCCAGATGTTTTGGATTACAATTCCCATCTTCCCCGACCATTGGTCCTGTTAGCTAGGGATCATGGGAGTTGTAGGCCAAAACATCTGGAGGGGCGCAGTTTGGGGATGCCTGCTGTAAATGAAATAAAAGAATGATCTGCCTAGATTTCCTTCCTCCCAAAACACATTTTTAAATGAAACCCTAATCTTAAGGACTCAATAGCTTTATATTTTCTATTGTGATTAAATAATCACAGAATCATTCAAGAAATCTATATATATATATATGTAAATGTAGATACGGCGGAATTGTGGGCTCCACTTTTCTCCGATTGACCGATTGTGTTGAAATTTGGACACAACGGTCCACGCTACTACCCGTGTGTTTGTATAACCTCGGATTGTTCACATCTTTGTTAGGGGACCTAACAAAGGTAAAAACGTGTTTTTACACAAACAAACACAAACAAAAATAGCGCCCTCCAGTGGCATAATCTCCACAGCTCCTCCTCCTCCCACACCCCACAGACCCCACCTCCGCCATGAGCTATGCCAGCCAGGGAGATCCATCCGCCAACAATATCGAACACAGCCGACACCACCACGGCCGCCTCCTCGGGAGCCAGGCCGCTCCCTCTGACACTCCCACACCACCTGACAGACCCTGACACCACCGTGGCCGCTTCCTCGGGACCAATGCCGCCTCCTCGGGAACAAGTCCCCTCCCTTGGACCCTGCCACACACCCTGCCACAAGCCTCACTGCCGCCCCAAACTCCCGACGCCCACAAACCCAGCCCGATCCATACCCTGCTACGGTTCCCGAAACCACAACCGTCCACTCCCTGGATCGTTCAACAGACTGCAACTCCTCCGTAAATCCTGACCACACACAGACTTACCCCTTTGAAGAGACCACACCTCCACCCAAGACCCCCGATGGAAATGGACCCAGACCACTATAAACCTCTCCCCTCCGACCCACATCAGGGCCATCCATAGACCAAACACCCTCCTCATCCCTCCCCAACCCCCACCCCAGACCACAACCCTCCACAAACCCATCTCAAACCTCCTCCTTCCCCACCCCCCACCAATACCAGGACCAGGGCCCCCCATAAATCCTACCCTCTCCTCAACCATCCCCTCCAGCCCCCCAAAACCCACACCACCCCGAGAGAAAACACCCTCCTCATCCCTCACCACCCCCACCCCCACCCTCCACAAACCCATCTCACACCTCATCCCTCCCCACTACCCCACAATACCAGGACCAGGAAACCCCAGAACCCCTGCCCTCTCATCGACCCTCCCCTCCACCCCCCAAAAACCCACACCACCCAGAGACCCAGACCACCCCAGGGGTGGAGACCAAGGTGTGGAGATACAGGGGGGAGACCCCACCACTCCCCGGGGACAACAGAGGGGGGACTATCCTACCGTCCTCCACTGGGATATCGCCCCCTCACTGGGCCACAGCAAGTATTCTATATTTTGTACAGCCAGATCTCTTCAATGCTGGTACAGTGGAACCTCCGTTTATGAACACCTCAGTTTACGAATTTTCGGTTTACGAATGCCGCGGACCCATCTGGAACGGATTAATCCACTTTCCATTACTTTCAATGGGAAAGTTCGCTTCAGTTTATGAACAGACTTCCGGAACCAATTTTGTTCAGAAACCGAGGTACCACTGTACAAGGTTTTACTCCAGAAATTTTGCTAGTTAAAATACATGTCAAGAAATGACTGACCAAAGATCTGTGTTCTGACCTTATAGTGCTTTAAACAACCAGACTGAATCATGGACTCCCCCTTTCCTTGCTTGACCTGTGTGAGTGCTTTGTCCTTGCACTATGCAAAGGGTCTTTTCCCATGGTTCTCAGCAACAAAGTTTCTTCTTACATGTCCTAAGTCAGGGATGGGCAAAATATAGGAGACTGAGTGCCCAAACTGCAACCCGAAACCCACTTATTTATCAATTGTCAACACGGCAACTTAAGCTGTATATCTCATTTTTTTCTGTGTGTTTCACGTTTCTTCTTTATGACTGCTGTTGTAATAAATAATCCAACAAACACACAATACGTAACTGGTTGTATATTCACATAAATACTGCTCTTCTATATTTTCCACAGCATCAAATATTTCTCTCATACATAATCAACATATAAAGTTCAACAAAGTAAACAGAAATCCCAATAGTTCAGTTTGTTCATAAAGTCCAATTATTTGCTAGTTTCTATTCCACATTATTCCATGTGAGTTTCACCAAACTGCGGGAGGCAGTGGAAGACAGGAGTGCCTGGTGTGCTCTGGTACATGGGGTCACGAAGAGTTGGACAAGACTAAACAACAACGTTCCACGTTATGTCTTTGTATATTCGTAAAGTCCAAATAGGAGCTTGCTACAGTTCCACAGAATCTTGACAAGGATTTCCAGAATAATGGCCTTGTTTTACCCTCCTGGGCTTCATTAGTTGTACATGTTTGTTTATAGTATATCATATGACATAGTGGTTGCTGCAGGACTTTATGAATGTTGGTTTGCAAGTAATAATCCTTCATAAAAGTTATTGCATTACATTCTTCATTAAATTATCTTTCCATTGATATATAATTTTATGGTATAACTCAGTGCTTTTTTTCTTTAAAAAATGTTTAGGGGTACTTTCATTTTGACTCAAGAAAATTACCACCAGGGGAAAATACAGTTCAAATCGGGGGAAATAAATACAGTGAATTTCTTCTCCCTTTAAATTCACAAAATGTTTAGGGATATGCTTCCCCCTGTGTCCCCACAGAAAAAAAGCACTGGTATTACTCCAAATCAAAGTGAGCCATCAAACCTCAGAAATACATTTTTTCCAGAAGGTTCCACAAGTTTGGCCACTAGTGTACACTGCAAGACTGCACTAAGAGCCACCCTCTCCCAATTTTTAATATGAGATAATAATGATTCTCTGCGTGCTCACATACAAATAAATATAAATAAATAAACCCAGCCAGATGGGCAGGGCATAAAATTATTATTATTATTATTATTATTATTATTATTATTATCTGCCATTTCTTCGGCTTCCTTTTGATCACAGCCTCCATGGAATGACTTTCTCTGTTGGCATCCACGGGAAAGCCCAGTGAACATGTAAACCCAGCAGCCCCTTTTTAGGTTGCCATCTTTATATGCTTACTGACCTGGGAGTTAAGCCCTGCTGAACTCAAGGCGGATTACTCCCGAGTAGGAGAAACAGACCAGCGGGAGGCCCTGGCGCATCAAAAGTCAATGCCTGCTCACCCCCTCGATGCTTGCCAGGCCCTGGTGCTGCAGGCTTTGGACAGCAGGCGTGAGCCCCCCCCCCCCGCACAGAAGCTACAGCCCTGCTGGGGCGACAGTGCACGTGCCCAGAGAGGGCTCTGAGTGCCCTCTCTGGCACACATGCTATAGGATTAGGATTTGACAGTACATCTCCAAGCAATCTGAAGTAGGCAATAAAGGTTTTTTATCAGTCAACAACACAATGATTCTCCACCTCCCCATGTTATACTGCGGAAATGAAAAAAAGGCTGGCTGGGGTGTGAGGTGATAACAAGGGATGGATTTCTTTTCTGGAAGGACTGTAAGTAACATTCAGTTCTTAAACTCAGCAAAGAATTCCTGGCTCTGATTCCTGGTACATCTCAGGGTTCTAGTAGAAAAACAAAGCAGATTCCATGTCTGCTGTAAATCTGCATGACATGCGGCCAGAGAGAGAGATTTGTGCCTTCGCATCTGAGTGATGAATTTTGACCAGGATTTACATGCAGTTGTGGGTTTGTTTGGGTACAGAATTCATTTGAATCCTATGCTCCTTTGTTGCACCGTGGGTGGAGTAGAAGAGATGGGGGCAATGTTTTGCTCTCCATTGGGTTCAGCAAGATTCTTCTATTTTATACTACCTTCTCTCCTCGGGTAATGTTATGCCAGTGTAAGGGCTTGGCACTGCATGTAAGGGTTCAAACTGGGTACTGTCTGTTCCTAGTACTGATCCATTTTGGTTCCTCTGCTGGTGGCATTGCCGTCACCGTCAGTGTATCAAATGCTAGAACATTAGCAGTGGTGAAGTTTCTATTGGTGGTTGCAAGAATCAATGATCCCAACTCTAAGTTTGAACAAAATGCTTCTGAAACCTGAAAGCAGGATGTCTTTATTGGGTATTGCTTTGTAACGAATTGATGGGTCTATGGACCGTAATAAAGATTGTTGTTGTTGTATCAAAGATGCACTGTCACAGGTTAAAAGGTAAAGGGTAAAGGGACCCCTGGCCATTAGGTCTAGTTGTGACCGACTGTGGGGTTGCAGCGCTCATCTTGCGTTATTGGCTGAGGGAGCCGGCGCACAGCTTCCAGGTCATGTGGCCAGCATGACAAAGCTGCTTCTGGCAAACCAGAGCAGCACACGGAAACGCCGTTTACCTTCCCGCTTGGAGCGGTACCTATTTATCTACTTGCACTTTGATGTGCTTTCAAACTGCTAGGTTGGCAGGAGCAGGGACCGAACAATGGAAGCTCACAACCATCACAGGGATTCGAACTGCCGACCTTCTGATCGGCAAGCCCTAGCCTCTGTGGTTTAACCCACAGCGCCACCTGCATCCCACTGTAACAGGTTACTTGCATCTAAATATTCTATCCAGTGTAAATTTAGCCTAGGACAGAACTCTAAATTTGATTTTTGATTAATACAAATGTCTTGCTCAAGCATTAACTGTTCTTTTTAATATATTGTTAGGGTGAGAAAGGAATAAAAGGTAAAAGGGGAGACGCTGGAATTCCGGTAAGTACACAGAAAGAAATGCAGCACAATTATACTCCTCTGTTCAAGATAATCAGTAGTATGTCCATGGGAAAGAGCCAAGGCACCATATGCCATACTTTGATTCATCCATTTTGTTTCTCCCTAATGAAATGGGATTGGTTATGAGCACCAGGTCGAGAAGACAGGAACAAAGTTGGTGTCAAGCAGTTCTGGCTTCTCTCTGTCAGTAGCATTTCTCCATCTTCTCCACACAGAGGAGGAACTGTTACTTCATTGTTCTTCCTCCTGCTTTGAATATAGCCGAATAAACATTTAGAAATTATTTTTAACCTCTCTTGCAAGCCTGAGCTCCTTCTGAGCTTTGGCCTGCCTGCCTTCTCCCTGCAATGACATTTCTTAAAGTCAGAGTCCGTGTCCGACTACACTCAGCTTTCCCTTTCCACTGTATAATGTATGCCAATAGGAGGTGGCCACCTCATCCTCTCATGTAAACCCAGGCACACTCTCACATGCCCACCGGCCCCCTCACCAGCTGATCTGGGACAGGGCCAGTCCACCCATGAGGCAAGGTGAGGCGGCCTCCTCAGGCTGCTGGATCCACAGGGGCATCACCTGCTGCAGCCTCCACAGCAGTAGCAATGAGCAATGACTGTGGTGCACTCCTTGGAGGCTGGATCTGTCCCCGCCTCGATGCCCCCCCCCCGGTGCCACCTCTACAGTGGCCTCAGGGCGAATAGGAAGGGCTGCCCTCTGGGGTCTCCTGGGGTCTGCATGCATCCAGTGTGATTAAGAGGGGGCCTCTTCTCCCTCCCCCCAAAAACAGTCACCTTTGATTCCCACTTCAGCTGTTGATTTTATTCCCCTCTTGTTTCTGATGCAGATCTTTATTGCCCACTTGTTCCTGATGTGGATCTTAACTCACTACTTAAATGATGTTGAGTTTTTTTTTCCTTTTGCTGACACCTCCAAAATCAGTGGGGTCTTTGTGGGTCATAAAAAGTTCAGGGGATGGATGGATGAGGCCCCCACCCGATCCACCCTTTTCTTACAATGAAATTGTCAACCTGTTGCAGTCCAGTATTGCCTACATTGTCCTCCCATGCATGTTAAGGCCTGAGTTGTGGCCATTTTTATAATAAAATGCAATTACAGCACCAGGTGAAACAGGATTGAGACTTTTAAGGGTTCTGGTGTCTGTCATTAAATATGTTCTGTTCTCTTGTTCAACTACCATAATTTTATTACTTGTTGAATATATATTGGTGGTTTGATTAATAGCCTCCTAATTGTCCCTTCAATAGTTCCTTTTGTTTGCCACAGCATTAGTTTCTGTTCGTACATGAGATTTTAATTGCAGTTTCCTCCCATTGTTTATGGAGCTATTTCACTGTTAAAAATTATTAAAGTGGAGGAGGATCTATTTCATAAATGGAAAGGGAAAGCATGTGGGATCCTCGCTATCTTGACGCACTTCTGTAGTGGATCCCACCGCTAACTCCCAATTAAAATGCAGCAGATTCACCCCTCTAACTGCCCCCAATTAAATATAGCGGACCCACCTCACAGTATGCCAATTAAATAGAAGTCTACAATTTACCACAGGTCTTGTGTGAGGAAAAACCTAGTAATTTCGAGTTTTAGCCAAGATCAAACAAGAAAAGTTTTATTTACAAAAAGAAGCTTGTGAAACAAATTTGAGTCAGGAGACATGTTTTTTCAGGGAGAAGTTAACTTATTACTTAAACTAAGGTTAAAGATGTCACAGGCTTAAACACAACACTAGAGGCATAGCTTCTCTTCAATTCCCTTTACTCAAAACCTGTTGTTCTGCTTCAGTTTGTGTTACTCCTTTTTTTTGTCCTTATGCTTAGCTCAAGCAGATGCTTAAGGTCATTGCTTTTAACACAGTTTATAAATTTGGTACCTGAGCAAAGGAACGCTGCTCACAGGCCAGTGTTTCCCAATTGAATACCCTGGTTCATAAGTGAGGGGCACTTTCCCTCAGTTCCCACTGCGGAGGTATTTCCAAATAGTATAACAGACCCAGGGGATCCCCCCCCCCCTTGTTACTGGCTTAGGGGTCTTCTTTGCCTAGAACAGAGCTTTCCAAAGACGTGTGTCGTGCTAGAAAGGAGTTTGTTTCCCCTCCAGTTTGCTAGTAAATCTGAAGTCGTGTGTCACAAATGAGGCATCTCTTTAAAGTGTGTCATCAAGCTCCGGCCTAGAAGATCTCTCCCCTCCCAAGGGCTTGAGTCTGTCTTCCTCCATCTTCTCCCTCTCCTGGCTCAGACTCAGCCCTCCAGTTAGTTCCTGTCAGAATACTTTCCCCAGACCCTCCAGCCGCTCTTCCTCCTCCTTCCTCTGGTCTCCTCAGAGCGGATGTACCACTCGGATCAGAGCCAGTTCTCCCTCCGTCCAAGACTCTCCTCATCCCTTTCCCCCATCTTAGACCAAGACCTGTCATTGGCCCTCTGAAAGTGCTGCTCCGCCCCTCCGCTCCGGGTAGCCAATCCCAGAGAGGTTCTCGCCCTCTGGTGGAAGTTTGAGGCGCTTTATCACCAGACTCTGGCCTTGCACTGCTGTCTGTCACAACTTCCTATCTTTCTGCAAAGTTCTTCCTGCTTTGCTCAATGGGAGCAGGACTGGAGAAAACTGCTTTAAAGCAGCAGCAGACAGCAAAGCTCGCTGGGGAGGCTTCCCTCTCACACTCCTTTTTGTTGTAAAAAGGAGGCCTGTGCTTTATATGTGAACAGAACAAACATATGCTTAAGAGAGTATGTTTGGCCCATACTTGTTCATGGAACTGCTCTCTCTGCTATTGTCAAGATCCTCTCCATGCAATTGGATTGTTGGCATTCATCTGTCTTGAGAGACAATGGAGTATGCCTTCTGGGGTGAAGTCAAACCACTGCATTGGCAAGCCTGGCCTGTCTGTCTGGAGGTCCTGGGCTGCCCAGACAACAGGACCAGTCTCTCAGCCTCACCAATGGGGTCCAAAGGAAAGCAGAGCAATATGTTTGGCTGCAGGAGTTGCCAGAAGGAGGCGAGCAATGCGTACAATTTGATTATCGTGCTAAATCTAATTGTGATGTGAAATAAGAGCAAATAGTTCTTTCTTCCTTTGTTAGGGTCATCATGCACTTCCAGCAGAAAAGGGAGAGGAAGGAATAACAGGCTTTACAGGACAACGAGTAAGTATCTGGTCAAAATAAAGAGCAAATGGTTTGCCATTCCCAATACTGTATGATATTTTCCCTGTCATTCTACCAGACCATCAGAGAGTGTCACAATCAAATGTAACATTTTGTGTAGTGTGGATTTAAAGAATGCATCCAGTCAAATTTTATTTTGGATGATACTGTTGGTTCTGGCTTTTTACCATATTTGGCATCAGAAACGAATCCCCCCCCCCATGCTAGGATAGCTCCGTCTGTAGAGCATGAGACCCTTAGTCTCAGGGTTGCAGGTTCAAATAAAGCCCCCCATTAATACCCTGAATTGCAGAGGGTTGGACTCAAGGGCTATTGTGGTTCTTTCTAACTCCTCACTATTGACTTTCCGTGGAAATGGAAAAAACATTCCTGTTCACCAGGGCATTTGATGACTGGTAAATTACACACCAACTGTGAAATTAGTAACTATGAGGGCATGTGCTTGTTTTTTATGTTTTTTAGTTCTAATTTATTTTTAAATGGTTTTATATAATTTTGTTTTAAATCGTTCTGTTTTAGCATTTTGATAGTTACTACCCTGCGCTCCTGTGGGAGGAAGGACAGGATACTTACCTTACTTACTTACTTACTTACTTACTAAATAAATAAATAAATAAATAACCAAGCATAATTTCCTAGGGTTTGCCGGGAATCAACGGTCTCACAGGAACAGAAGGGGATGTGGTAAGTTTGTAGCCCTGAAATCAGATTGTGGCTTGGATCTTGAAATAAGGAACTAGTTGGAGGGAAAATTCCCATTCCATCTCCTTTCCCTCCCCACTTGTGCCCTCCCAAGGTGAGGGGAAGTGGACTTAGCTAAGCCTGGCAGGACAGCTTACTCTATGGTATTACCCTCTTCATGCATTCATTAGACTTTTGCATGCTGGTTATATGAGGCTGTGTGGTTATCCCACACAGATTGGATGAAAACAGTTCAGAGCTCCTTTAGCACAGCCAATAAAATGGTCTTAATTCCCACCTCTTCCTCTGCTGCAGTGCATACTTGTGCAATATCCAGAAAGCTAGGGGCATCTTAGCCACAGAGGCTACTGGCGCAAGGCACAACGGCACGAAGTTCTGGAGAGCGCCTCCACCATGCCACGCCGGGCCAAGTGCTGCTCAGCGCTCCAGCAGGCCCAAGGGGCCGAGCGAGGGAGTTGCTCTCCTGCCAGGGCCTCGGAGTAGGGGCTGCTACCGCCACACCCGCGCCTCTCACTGTAATTATAGTGGGTGCAGCTGGTGCAGTTTCCCAGCCTTGGAGGGGCTCACGAGAGCTGCCAGAGGAGGCTTCCGGGGTGGCGGCTCTGCCTGCCCGCCCGGCTCCCTTGTCTGGATCATGGCCACGCTGCATTGCTCCAGGGTGGTCCAGTGTTTTGGGGGTGGCTATGGACTGATCCAAGTGAAAGTCTTAATAGAGATCCAAGCCGCCCCCTCTGCATGAGTGACCCCCTAGATGCCCAGTGGAAATGCCGGGGTCTTTATTCTCAGCTGGCTCTGCCCAGTGCACCCCCATTCCCACGATGGGATTTCTGAGGGTGGGGTGCCTATTAAGACAGGAATATGCAGCTGTCCCATACTGGGATTCAGGCGGCGGGCACGCATGTGGGAGGGTGGGGGGACCCCTGTGGGGGTGGGGGCGCCCGAGGGATCCCTGCACCACGGCGCCAGATAAGCTTAAGACGGCCCTGCAGAAAGCTTATCTTAAAAAGGAGACAGCAGCAACTAACAAATGGGGGTGGGGAGAGAGTTTAGAGAGCGAATTTAGGTGAGGTGAAGCATGAAAGATTTTCTATGGAGAGATGGGTTTTGATAAAATCCTGAAATTACCTGCAGTTGTTTTGAACTGTATTTCAGGGTTTCCCAGGACATGACGGCTTCCCTGGCATCCCTGGTCAAAAAGGAATTAAGGTAGCTTGTTATTCTAATATGTTGCTTGCACAATGTTAATTCCAGGGATGGAGCAAGTTGTATAGAATGGCTCTTTTCAAATTCTGTGCCTCATTGGTCGATATCCCAAGTGTTGTGGCCTGGTGAAGGTGAGAAACACCTTGTAGGGGATCACCTGAGCACTCCATTCCTTCACTATACTCCGGACCCCGTAGGAAAGCACAAGAGAGTCTGGCCAGCCATGAGACCCAGGCGGGAGGTACAACAACTGCATAGCACCCAAGCACAGATGGAAGAGTAGGGCTCGGGTAAGCCAGACAATCCCAGTGCGGCAAATAAAACCAAACCTGGACATCCCAGGCAGGAAGGAAGACGCAGCCCACATGTCTCCTGCAATGGAGGGGGTTGGCCTGAGTGTCCGTGGAAGGAGAGACCGGCCAAGAACAAGCTGGAGGGATGTCAGTGGGTTAGTCATATGTAACAGTCAGTGTTAGTCATATGTAAGTGATAGTTAAAACTCAGGCATCTGGCTGACAGTCACTTAAACAGAATTGTTAAAAGCACCAGTGAGAGCTGCTGAGCCTGGAATGCAGGTGAATGTTTTGCCGCTCTTCTCTCTGTAGCTTCTGGGTAACGACAGCTGCTTAAGGAGAAGGTCCAGGTTCACACATAACGCTGATCAATGGTAAATGTTCAAACCAACTGCAAACGTTAACTTGAAAGCAACTCTTAACCATAGTTAATAAAGCATAGTTAAGATGCTGGGCTAGGTTCACAAATAACGCTAAATCATGGTTTAATAAACAGTGGTTGAAAAAAGCATGGTTTGAGTTCTATGTATGAACCATGCCTGGGAGAGGTCCATGAGCTGCCCTGTCTGCTGTGGGAGATACGTTTGTGCCCTGGCGCCAGCTGCTTTGCTTACCCGTGGTGTCCATCCCAGGGTGGAGCAAGTGGTGTCCAAGACATGCAGCTTGATGAAATTGGAACTTTTTATGTTACATTACTCTTTATTTATTTTGCCCCCAAAAGTAATCCACAAATTCAAATATGAACAATACATATGATAAAAGGATATCTTAACATTTCAAAAAATGTTTGGGGTTGTGGGGCCAGGCAGAGGCCTCCCTTGATGGTTCCAGCCCAGTCTCTCCCCTGTCGCAGTCCTCACCCTCCTTACATCCTGCCCTTGCCATTCTTCATCTACTCTACCAGCAATGTGAAAACACCCGCCGTGTCTGATCTCCAAACTCAGACTCCATTTTAAGCTAGACTTAAGTATGTCTTTTTAACCGAATTACCATTTTAAGCCTGCCTGAAAAAAGATGCTGTATTTGTTACTCTTCAACAAGTATTGTGAGTGAGTAAATGTTATTTTTACCTTTTACAAGAATAAAAAGAAAAGAGAACAGAAATACAGCATCCATCTTTAATGAAGATAGGAGGTTTCAATGTGTTGCTCACTCCAGAGGAGATGGCACTCCTAAAATATATTTATTTTAGCAATAATCTACTTTGGTACAGACATTCTAACTCACATGGATCATGTGCAGAAAGACGACAAAGAGAAATTACAGAAATTTGTGGGGAATGAGAGGCAATCTTAGACATATTCCTGCCGCATGAGGGGAGATGTTTGTATTTCTTTTATTTGTTCAGAATAAGTAAAGTCTTTTACATACAACCACAAATAAAACCAGTGAACTGAATTTGCAATTACACAGGGAGAGCCAGGAGACAAAGGTGCTCAAGGACCACCAGCTTATGCACCACACCCCAAACTAATAAAAGGTATTGCTTTTCAGTCCTTCTTCTGATTTTTTTTTAAAAAAATATTATTGTAGTCATATCTTGATAAGAATTCCACAGGTGCCAGCACAAAATGGTTGTAATTGGTGTGAAAAAAGAGGTACTGGCACTCCTTGCCATTGTGTATAGTCACAAAACCCCTTATTTTAGTGCAGCTGAATATGTTTGAAGCAGCCTATTATTTTCATGCAATAAAGTGGGGTGGGAGTTGTGACTCTTTAGTAAACCTAGTTTGATACATGGCTGGCTCCTCTTGGGGCAACTAACCTTCCTCAATGTCCACTGCTTGGGAGGCATGTGCATTGCTTGGGTTTAAGAAGGCAACATCCCTATTAGATTATATTGTGTGACAGTATGAAGTACTTGCCAGGGTTATTAGTGCAGTGGCCAAAGTAAACTTTCTTGGCTCTTACATATGCAAGGATGGCATACTAAGCCAAACCATGACGGAAAGTAACTGAACAGTCCAGATACAGAAAATGGAGCTTATTGTGGGTGAGTTTAATTACTCAATGTGGGCACAGAGCTGTGCACCCAGACCCTCCCCACTTGTCACACTCCATGCCACAATGGGGAAACCAGCATTTCCCAAGGGGTGGAGAGGACTCAGTGACATTAGATTTGGGGGACTGGTGGGAGATGGAGAAAGTGGGTTACAGTATGGGCCACAGAAACTTGATGGATTCCTCTCCATGGACCTTGATCCAGCTGGACTATGGTTGTGATGGTGTTGCGTGTGCTCTGAGAATGTGTAGTATGCATGCAAAAATGGGTAGTGGCTAAATGCCCATCTGGGAGACATGATACATCTCTATATCTGTATCTTTAAGCCTGTACTTTGGGGAATATTTTCAGGTGCAAGAGGTGACTGGGGACTCCATGGTGCTCCTGGGCCCGAGGGAAACCGAGGCGAGCAAGGCAGTCCTGGAAGTCCTGGTCCGCCAGGATCATCAGATGGTAATTTCCAGCCACTTTCTTACGCCAATATTGACTTGGGAATAGTAAATTTACTTATTTCACATTCACATTTACACTATTTTTATTTCATTCTCATATTTGTTGCTCTTATCTGAATCGCAGCAAACAATTATGCAGCTTGAATCATCTACAGCAGACACGTCCAACACATCAATCGTGCAATGGATTTTTGTCGATCCCGACCAAGGCCTCAGCACGCCTCTGCCCACCGCTCTCTCCCATGGTCACCAGGTGCCCTCAGCACATGCTTGGCCGCGACTGGAGAAACTCCGCATGGGCAGTTGAGGCTACATTTAGCCAGGCTGCTGCAGCAAGCGCTCAGGCTGGCACTGGCCACCTCAAGCATCCAGCTGCCAGCTTTGCCCAATGGCCAGTCAGGTGGCTTGGCCAGGGAAGGCGGGAGGTGCCTGCCTCTGCCCCCTGCAAGCTGCAGCCCCGGGGCAGGGAGGCAAAGATGAGGCGCGCAGGCTCCACACAGGCTGCAGCGCTGCAGAGCCACCCAGACAGCCCCTGCAAGCCAAGCCCCAGGAGGCGCGTGGGCTCCACATGGGCTGCAGTGCTGCGGAGGGAGCCGTGGGAAGGGCAGCGTGCGAGAGAGACAATTACATCCCTAAACCCTCTCCCCCCCCCCACTGGTTCCCATGGAAAGAAAACGCCCTCTCCCTCCTAGTTCTGTGTGGATGCTGAACTTTCCCCAACTTTCCAGCTCCAGCCTAGCTGTGTTTACGCGAAAGTAAACCGCTGCCCCCCCCCCATGGAGCTCTTTGTCTGGAAAAGGAGGAATTGAACATTTTGGAGGGTGTTGGCTTCCCATGTGCACCAAGGGCCCTGGGAGGGGGCTGGTGTGGGAGTAAAAACAATTCCCCCCCCCCATCATCATCATTTGTTATTTATATCTTGCCCATGTGGCTGGGTTTCCCCAGCCAAATACAATATGTATCAGTTGAAGAATGACAATGGGAGAGGGTAGTAAATCACTGCCCATTTTTCAAATAATAATAGTAATAATAATTTTATTTATACCCCGCCCTCCCCAGGGCGGCTGACACCAGTAAAACTACAATAAGACATAAAAGAAAGAAAGAAAAACAATTAAAATACAGGTTAAAATACATTTTAAATTTTAAAATGCAGCCTCAGACTGAGTCCAGGCCAAAGGCCAGGCGGAACAGCTCTGTCTTGCAGGCCCTGTGGAAAGATGTCAAATATTGGATAGACCACAGCCTAATGGAAGCTGGACATGCCATGACTTCTCTCATATATATATGAGAGTGTATATATATATATAGTGCTGAAAAAGCCCCCCTCGGCTTATACTCGAGTGAGGCGGGCAACAGCGGAGGGACGAGCGGCGAGAAAGGAGAAATTTCTCACTGCTGGTCCCGCTGCCGCCGCCCACCTCTCGCAAGGGCAGGCACAGCAGCCGCGGTTGGGAGTCCTGCTCTTGAGAGTGGCAGAGGCAGCGGGGGAGGACCAAAGAGCCCGAAAGGACTGCTTTCGGGCTGCTCGGTCCTCTCCCGTCGCTGCCGACAGTGGCAGAGGTGGCGGGGGAGGAATGAGCAGCCCGAAATGAGCCCTTTCAGGCTACTCCTTCCTCCTCTGCTGCCTTTGCCGCTGTTGCGCTGGCAGAGGAACGAGCAGCCTGAAAGTAGCCCTTTCGGGCTGCTCCTTCCTCCTCCGCCAGTTTGTGGTGTGGTGAACCGGCTTATTCTCAGGTCAAAAAGTTTTCCCAGTTTTGGGACACACACACAAAAGACCATTTTGGACGTGTGCGTGTGTGTGACACATACACGTATACACACAAACTACATAAGTGTAGCTTGGATTTTTAGATTTCAGTTGAGAAATCAGCTCGGGGGAGTGATTAACTTAGAAAAATAATGAAAAACACCTTTGGCATTCTGTTTTTGTAGGAATTAACCTGACTTTACCCATTAGGAATGGATCTGGACTTTTGGTTCTTTATAGAACTATGATTCTACCATTATTCACAATCTATACTTTTTCTTTTTCTTTTTTTTAAAGAGGAGCTTAGTATTAGTTAATAGACAATGCTTCAGCTGAATTATAGCCAGGACCAATGGACATTATGTAATTTTTGAAGTGCTAATACAATGCATCCCTGAAAATCTTTGTAAAAGATTGTGTAGCAATTGCGTGTTAAAGAAATATATCCCAGAGGCATTGGAGAGAGTTGTTTGCAGTTTGGCTTCGCCTCTGTTTTCTATGTGAGTAAATGAAAACCCTAGTTTGCTTCTTCCGTTCTTATTACTATTCTGATCAAAATTTAGTGTCTGGGTATTGACAGGTATCTGAAGTACATAATTGTGCACATCCCTGCAGCCTTGACATGTATCTTTTTTTTATCTAGAGCATTCTTAAAGTAATGCATACCTACCTGCTTTCCTCATTTCAGATAACTCTGTGGGAAGAGGTTTGCCTGGAGAAATGGGTCCCAAAGGCCTGATTGGCGATCCAGGTTTTGCAGCTGTTTATCCAGGTCCTCCAGGATTAGATGGCGATATTGGATTACCTGGATTACCGGGTGTCCCTGGCCCTCCAGGAAGTCCAGGTAGGAACCCAGAACTTTTTACAGCAATTAATATTAAAAAGTTACATGATAGTGCTGACAATAATATTCTTGGAAATTTCCTATTTAAGTATTGAGAAACTATTTAGAAGACGAGTGAGAATTTTAAACTTTCCACTTGGTAATGAATCCTAAAGCAGAGTGTGAAGGAACGAGACTTTTCTGTCTTGTACTGGTTGCATGGACTGTTGAGTGTCAAAGGCCCAAGCCACCCCTATGAGAATAAAGACATAAGGACACAGAATTTTAGGTTAATGTTAATGGGCAAAATTTAGGCCACAACTTTATTGGTTACAGAATGTGAGCGGTATTGGCTTAGGCAGTAGCATCAACAGACTATATCTGACTCCTGGCCCCCTTGCAGGGAGTCTGGTAAGGTTAAGCCACCAGTAGGGGGAGCCCCGCCGATGTGGATCGACTCGAGCATCCTCTGGGTTCCTGCTGGGGTTGTGGCATGGCCCTAGCCCCTCCCTGGGCTTCGGATGAGATCCACACCCCCGGATTCCTTTAACGGAATACCCTTGAGCACAGAGGGGCAGGTGATGGCCACACCTCCCCTCCCCCACACATTGCTATTCCAATGCCTAACCACTTAATCTTACAAAGTTGTGATAATTGCAACGAGGTGGGCGAAAACCAAGTCACCAGTGCCAGTGCCAATTTGTCAAGTGGAAAAAGTCCTACCAAGCCCCTCAACGGCAACCAACCGAAGTCTGTAGCAAGACCAATGATGCAGCCTGAACAAAGGGTGGAAGGGCGGGAGATCCACGGTGGGAGATCCACGTGCCCCATGATATTCTTGTAAAGAAGCTAGTAAAATGCAGGCTAGACAATGCTACCATTTAATGGATTTGATAACTGGCTGGCTGACCGAACCCAAAGGGTGCTCATCAATGGCGCCTCTTCATCCTGGAGAGAAGTGACTAGTGGGGTGCCACAGGGATGTGCCACTTGGATGATGGGCTTGAGGGCATCCTGAGCAAGTTTGCAGATGACACCAAATTGGGAGGGGTGGCTAATACCCCAGAGGACAGGATCACACTTCAAAATGACCTTAACAGATTAGACAACTGGGCCAAAGCAAACAAGATGAATTTTAACAGGGAGAAATGTAAAGTACTACACTTGGGCAAAAAAAATGAAAGGCACAAATACAAGATGGGTGACACCTGGCTTGAGAGCAGTACATGTGAAAAGGATCTAGGAGTCTTTGTAGACCACAAACTTGACA
Organism: Zootoca vivipara; assembly: GCF_963506605.1. Classification (NCBI taxonomy): domain Eukaryota; kingdom Metazoa; phylum Chordata; class Lepidosauria; order Squamata; family Lacertidae; genus Zootoca; species Zootoca vivipara. The sequence goes on along the minus strand of NC_083278.1, from coordinate 4,765,053 downwards.
TGAGTCAACAGTGTGATGCAGCAGCTCAAAAAGCCAATGCAATTCTGGGCTGCATCAATAGGAGTATAGCATCTAGATCAAGGGAAGTAATAGTACCACTGTATTCTGCTCTGGTCAGACCTTACCTGGAGTACTGTGTCCAGTTCTGGGCACCACAGTTCAAGAAGGATACTGACAAGCTGGAACGTGTCCAGAGGAGGGCAACCAAAATGGTCAAAGGCCTGGAAACGATGCCTTATGAGGAACGGCTTAGGGAGCTGGGTATGTTTAGCCTGGAGAAGAGAAGGTTAAGGGGTGATATGATAGCCATGTTCAAATATATAAAAGGATGTCATATAGAGGAGGGAGAAATGTTGTTTTCTGCTGCTCCAGAGAAGCAGACATGGAGCAATGGATTCAAACTACAAGAAAGAAGATTCCACCTAAACATTAGTGTGGTGGAGTCTCCTTCTTTAGAGGTCTTTAAGCAGAGGCTTGACAGCCATCTGTCATGAATGCTTTGATGGTGTTTCCTGCTTGGCAGGGGGTTGGACTGGATGACCCTTGTTGTCTCTTCCAACTCTATGATTCACACAGATCGTGCCTGTTTCTAGACGTAGAACAGCATTTGCCATGCAGGGGGGCATTTGAAGAGCTGCTCTAATAAATTTTGACTGGACTCTTTCAAGTGGAATCAGATTCGGTGGCAGGACACATAGTGGGACCTCGTAGAACAATTGGGTCATCACTTTTGTCTCAAAAAGTTTTAGGGCCGCAGGTATATATTGTGCCCCCTTTGATCTGAAAAAACTTTAAATAGCTACGGAGGACTTATGGGCTGCTGCCGCTGCCTGTGTTATATGGGCTTTCTTCAGCCCTTTATCATGGAAAACCACACCTAGGTATTTTAGGCAGTGAACTTGTTCAATTTTCCGGCCATTTATGCTCCACGGACAAATCTTAGGGCGTTTGGCAAAAGACATTACTTTTGTCTTCTGATAATTTATGATAAGATGGGCCTCTTTGCAATGTTCAGCTAATGACCGTAGTGCCCGCCGTAGCTCGACTGGAGTCCTGGATAAAATCAGAGCATCATCCGCATATAAGAGAATAGAGATTGTCCTGTCTGCCAGTTTGGGAGAATGAAATTCTGATCCCTTTAATTATGTAATAGTTAAACAATAGGGGAGCTAATACACATCCCTGCTTGACGTATCCGATGGGATAGATGGCCCTGATGGGAACAGCAGACCATGAGGCTAGTATTTGTACTCGTATTCAACAAAAAGGCATGGATCTATAGATGAGGATTTCATCTTCTCCCAGAGTTTACTTCTTGAAATGGAGTCGAAAGCAGTTTTTAAGTCTATAAAAGCCACATATGGGGCGGAAGCTTTATTGGCTGAATATTTTTTTAATAAGGTGTTGTAACACTAAGCAATGGTCCATAGTTGCTCGCCCTTTTCAGAAACCAGCCTGTCCGTCCGCGATTTTTTACTCCTTCTCAAGCCAATCTAGCAATTTATCTTTGAGATGTAACGCATACAATTTCCTAACGATGTTAAGTAGGCTAATAGTCCTATAATTTCCAGGATCTGACTTACTCCCTTTTTTGTATATGGGAATTATAACGGCCACCCCTCAGTCTTTTGGAATATGTCCCGTACTGTCGATATACATAAGCAAAGATAATACAGGGCTCCACCACTCTTTGTTTTCCTTGATGAGCTCAAGTGGGATTAGATCTACGCCAGGCGCTTTCCCAGTCCGAGATCTTGACAATAGAGATTCTATATCTGACAAGGTGACCGGGTTCCATTTTGCGAGGTCTTCCATATTCGGTGCATCAAAAGTCTCTCCACAGTCTGTATCAGCGTACATTTGCCTGAAATGGTGCTCCCATCTATCAGGTGAAATATATTGTTCTAGCATTGGCTGTCTGCTCTTACTGTTGGAGGCAATTTGCCAGAATAGTGTCGAATCTTTTTTCTTGGCAGCTTGGATTAGACGGAACCATGTGTCCATCATTGCCTCCTTCTTTTTCTGCTTCAGGGTACTTTTGTAGCATTTTTAGAGTTCATAAATTTGTGCAATGTCCATATTTGGTGTTATTGATTTGTTAGCTTTAAAGCTTGAGTATGCTGACATAAGATCATCTTTACCCTTGATGCAATCCATGTCGAACCAAGGTCGAGACACAGAGGCGTCAATTTTGCATCACGGCCTAAGTAGGGTAATAATTCTTGCACCAAATTTTCGTAAGGCCTTACTGGATTTTGTTCTTGATCTGATAGCATCATTTGTTGTCTTAGACTTAGCCTAATAATGGATTTGTCGGCTAGAACCTGCTTTAATTGGAGGTCTAATCTTTTTGTCCACTTTCCCCTGCATTTGGCTTCCATTGGAAAATAGGTATTCCATTTGGATATCTATTATATGGACTGCTTATATTGATCTGTATATTTAAGTCAGGAGTAATTGATTATGTTTATTGTTAAAATGACCTAATGCTGTTGCTTTATTTCCCTTCTTGTTACATTTGCAAAATCTAATAAATGAATGATCCCATTCTACAGATACTTCTGTTGCAGTGAAGGGTCTTCCAGGGTTTCCTGGTCCTCCAGGAAACCAAGGTTACCCAGGACCACGAGGGCCAAAGGGGTGGAAAGGTAAGGCACACATGGACTGGTGCTTTCATGCGGTGTCTGCTGTGGATTGTCGTGAAAGGGAGAGGCTTAATTTGCACAATATCCTGAGACCAGGCAACTTTTCTCCTTGTTTAGATTATACTATCCCTGTCTCAGCCTTCCTCATTTAAAACCTTTCTTTAAAAAACCCTTCTTCCCTCCACACCAGCTATGCTGGTCCACAGAGCTGGACTGCCCTTCTGACTCTTGCGCAGAAGCTGAAGGGACAGTGTCTAAGGTGGGGAGTCGCCTGAAGCAGCTTTGCCGCTCCATGGAGCCACGCCGGGAAGCCTCTTCCCAGCACGGCAGCTGAGCTTGTCAAGGAAGCCAGAGGTGCAGTGTGGCTTGCAAAGCTGACGTGTGAGGAAGCGGTGGCTTCTGCGCTACCTCACACATCAACTGCTAAGCAGGGAGGTCTTCTGCTCACTAGGAGACCCTCCCCAGAGCCTGAAGAGGATTTCCTCTTTGGGCTCTTGGAAGGGTCTCCTCGCAGACCAGGAATCTCCAGGGTGCTCCCCATTTCCAGGATCCACTTCCGGCTTCCGGCACTGCCTATTGTCTGTTTTTCAGATGTGAGAAATACTGTGAGTGAGGGCGTTGGACAAGGGCGTACCCACCACGGGGCAAGTTAGGGCAGCTGCCCTACTCTAGAAGCAGGGCTGGTGGGCAGAGGCGGAGCACAGCCCGGCGGAGCGTGAGTTCGCCATTCCCGCCGGGCCGCACCCTCCCTCCAGCTCCCCGGCGCGCCCTCAGGCAAGGCCAAGCGCGGCGGGGAACCAGGGAGCGCGGCGCGGTGGGCGGGAACGCCGAACTCGCGCTCCGCTGGGCTGGGCTCCGCCTCCGCCCACCAGCCCTGCTTCTAGGGAGGGGCACAGCCCGGCGGAGCGCGAGTTCGCCGTTCCCACCCACTTTGTGGCCCCTCCCCTTCCGTGCCTTGGCCCCTCCCCTTGCCCCCCCTAGTTTTGATCCTGGGTACGCCCATGGCGTTGGATTTACTAGTTTTAGGGGGGGTTGATTATTTATAGCTAGATTCAGTTAACAAAGCCCAGTGGGGTTCCCCCCCACTCTCCTTAGGGGTTGGGGGGTCATCAGAACAGCACATAAGGGGAGGGGAGGTTGTTCCATCAGACCAGCAGAGCTTCCTGCACTGGTGGAGTGATCTGCTTAGTGCTGTGTTGAAGACCTCCCTCTTTTTGTGACTAATGACAATATTTATGTCGCTTGTAATTTGACATGTGACTTTATGGGGGGGGGAGGTATAAAGGTTAACAATAAGTAAAAGATAATGCTGAAATAATTCACAATCCAGGACCCAGCAACCCCTGAAATCTCAGTCCCATCACAAGATTCCCTTATTTTCAGGAGACAAACTTTTTTGCAGCCTGAATAGTATTTACCTGTGTGGGATAAAGAATCAAACCAATTCAATAGTGGTAGTAGTAGAAGCAGAAGAGGAGGGGGGGAGATGTTTCTTCACTTGTCACCTCCCCAAAATAGTTTCCCCCCCCCACACACACACACATACAAATAGAGATCTATTCAACTTGCCATGGGATTCCAGATACAAGTTTTCAGAGTTAACATGTATTTGTGCCCAAATAATACTGTTCTGAATCTGGACAGAACCCTAAATGTGCAAATAGCAGCTCAAAGTTTTAATGCACCCATAAATTGAATCGGATAATTCTGAACATTATAGGTTTTGCTATAAAATACCTGTGAATAGGGTTGCTATTGTAAATTTGCCTTACGGACTTGACAAAGATTTGTGAATAGCCCAGGATTTGATTCCATAGGTGCCAATTGTTAGAAGATGCTTTTTGATACAGGACTACTCTGATATATTCTGATTATCTGTTGTTATATTTTAAAGACAGTCTGGAGAACTAGACTTCTTCATGAAGGGAGATTACTGTTGTAGGATTAGGAGTTTGGACAGGAGGAAGTTAATGGAACCAGAAAGACAGCTGTAGTTCCCTTAATAGTTGGTGGCAACCTTACCAGGAACATATTTTATTGGGGGAACAATGGGTAAAAATAGCCTAAGAAGGCTGGAAAAAGGAAAAGAGAAATATTTCCTGTTCCACCACCACCCCACTAGTCAAAGGGAGGCGTAAGCTATTTGTGAATGAAAAACAATAGAGGCCGCCCAGAGTGGCTGGGGAATATTATTATTATTATTATTATTATTATTATTATTATTATTATTATTATTAGGGGTGTGCTGGCCTGAGAGGGAGACAGAGAGCTGAGCTGAATTTTTAGGCTCTGCAGTCTAACAGTATTCAAGGATGGAGAGATGATTTGCAAATAAGCTTCAGCTAGAGGTCCAGAGGGTGGCAACAGACCTTTTCTGCAGTGGCTCCCTGCTTGTGGAATACTCTCCCCGGGCCGCAGGCAAAAACGTTCCTCTTCAACCAGGCCTTTTGACATCCGATGCCTTTTTAAATGTGTTGTGGGAGTGAGGATTATTGGTTTGTTGTTGTTCTTATTTAACAACAACAACCATAATAGAAGAAAACAAACTCATATATCCAGTGATCAGTTACCAAATGAAGCCAAAATGACTCCTGGCTAATAACTGCAGTGCTTGGAGAAGTGGTTTGCAGGTATCAAGGCAGATGCACTGTAAATTCTGCCTCTTTTGCAGGGAAACATTAGAGATTTTTTGTAATTTACAGGAACAAGACTGGCTTCTTCTTCTTCTTTTTAATTCAATGTTAATATAAACAAACAAGAAATGAAATACTTTTGTTTTTAATGATAAGTTGTCACCATTGCCAGTAAAGAAGTATAGGATGCAGCAATGTGATTTATTGAGGCAATGATAAAACATAAGGAAGTGTAGACTAATTTATACCAAAGTTCCCATGGTAGAAATTACCACTTTTTTTAAAAGGTAAAAAATAACCTTAAATTATAGTAAATCCAGACACTGACGTAGCCCTCTGGTCCCTGAGGCTCCAAAGGGCAAAGAAGCCGACCTTGAGCACTTTAGCCCCTGCTCACTCTTACCTTCTACACCAGTGATGGGCAACCTTTTGAGCTTGGGGTGCCAAAATTCACCAAAAAACCAAGCATAACTCGGGTGGTGTGTCACTTCGAGAAAAAAAGCATAATTTCGCATATTTATAGTTTAAATAACAAAAATGTATAATTGTAATATATAACCAAAAACTAATTATTTAACCAAACCAAACCAAAAAACCCTTCTGAAGAAGTGTGCATGCACACGAAAGCTCATACCAAAATATAAACTTAGTTGGTCTTTAAGGTGCTACTGAAGGAATTTTTTTATTTTGCTTCGACTCAGACCAACACGGCTACCTACCTGTAACAAAAAACCCTTATTTATCACAGTTGTTGAGCTTTTTTGGGGGAGCTGCTAACCAAAGTTTTGGAGGGTTTTTTTGTGGGGTGCAAAATTTGCTTTGCTTTTGGGGGAGGTGCCCCAAACTGCTGCGCTTTTTGGGGGGGAGAGAACAGAAATAAATGACAAATAATACCTTTTCTGGAACTAACACAAAGCACCAACATAGTCTGCCAAAGCAGCAAAAAACCCAGCACAGAACGGGTTAAAAAACGAACACTGTTACACCCAATCATAGTCTGCCAAAGCGCCAGAAAAAACAGCACAGAAAGGGTTAAAAAAATCTCTGGCTACCAGCAGCAACAACAACGAAAAAGATCTGGATTTTAACAGCGGAGACAAGCTCTAGCAGAGACAAGCTGTAGGAGGAGCGGGAGAACAAATTGGGGGAAAACAACAACAACATGAATGGGCCGATGGGGCGCGTGCCAGCAGTGAGGGCTCTGTGTGTCACGTCTGACATGTGTGTCATAGGTTCGCCATCACTGTTCTACACAATATGCTTTCAAGAGGGCAATTCTTAGGTCTCCTTCTCTGAATATTGTTTTGCAGGAGAGCCAGGAGATTGTAAATGTTCTTGTAATTGTACCGAACGAAAAAGAGGCCCTGCTGGGCAACCTGGTCCACCAGGATTTCCGGGTCCAATGGGACAGGCGGGGAGAAAAGGAGACCCTGGTGATCAAGGCCCACATGGAGTGCCTGGCTTTCCTGGTGCAAAAGTATGGCATTTATGTTGTAAATGTAAATGAACTTCCCTGTTCAGGGAAGTTTTTAATGTGTGACATTTTAGTGTATTTTGTTTTTTTGTTGGAAGCCGCCCAGAGTGGCTGGGGAAACCCAGCCAGATGGGTGGGGTACAATTAATATATTATTATTATTATTATTATTATTATTATTATTATTATTATTAAACACCTTTTCACATACCATTAACTATGTTTCCTATGCAATTTATTTAAATGTGGATTTATTTTGATTAGGCATATATTCCACCGTACCACAAAAAAATATATCAATTCCACTTGCACACACATATCATGATCCCGTTTGTAAAATATCAATGAGTCATGAAAGGAATGATAGAATGACAGAGTTGGGAGGAGCCCCAAAGGTCATCTAGTCCAAGCTCCTGCTGTGCATGACTAAAGCATCTGCTTAAAAGCCTCCAAGGAAGGAGAGTCCACCACATTCCAAAGCAGCTGATTCCACCGTCAGAAAGTTCTTCCTGATGTTTAGTCAGAAACTCTCCTTTCTTGTTTTTGACTTTCGTTTCAGTGTATCTGAAGCTCATACCAATGAGAAACTTAGTTGGTCTCTAAGGTGCTACTGGAAGGAATTTTTTTATTCTGTTCCTTTCTTGTAATTTGCATTAGTTCTTAATTATTTTGCTTTAATCTCTTTTAATTACTGAGGATACTTTTGGTGTGCTTGTCTGTGTGTGATAATTCTTTTTTCAGTGCTCAGGGCAGTTTTTGGAATATTGTTTGCTTTTGTAGGGACAGAGGTGTGGGTATTCTACCTTTTGACACACACTCAGCCTAAACCTAGGCCAAGCTAACCATTGCTTTCTAAACTGATTTGTAACCTTGTGAAAAAATATTTTTCCATACTCTGCCTAATTCCCCTCACATTTTAAGCATAAATATGATCATACTATAAACCAACTTTATGTGACGTAGTCTGCCTGCAACAGAGCAATTACTTCTCTCGCACACATACAGACACACAGGAAATTGATGTTGCCTCTTCATCTTTTCACCTGAAACCTATTTTCTCTGCATCTTGTCAAGAGGGTTATGCCTTTTTCGTGCAAGAGGAAACGGGTTTACCCTTACACTTTTGTATGTTACTAATATGATTGATTAACTTAATTCTCATAATATTGACTATTAGGGATTCCCTGGTGTACCTGGGCCACCTGGACAACAAGGGCCAAAAGGAGATTCACGATATGTGACCACGAGAGGTATGGCCTAACTCTGCATTTCAATTTATTTTTATTTCTGCAAACGTACCACATTTAGCAGTATATTTACTATATGAGGTGTGTTTCACTTAGGTAGTAAAGGAGACCAAGGAATTCCAGGAATTCCTGGATATAAAGGAGAAGATGGTTTGCCAGGAAGAGACGGCGCAGATGGTTTGCCAGGACTACCTGGGCTTCCAGTAAGTAACCACTTCACCTTCTTCTTATCAATGTGACAAGGAAGATAATTATTTGAATTCAGGGATGGGGAGTCCATAGCCTAGCAGCTGTTGCTGGTCTAACACTCCTCATTCGTCATCTCTAACCATTCCAAAGGTCCTTTTCTGTGATGTCTCTGGAATGCCCTCCCCAAAGAGACATGCCTGGTGCTGGCATTACAATATTTTTGGCACCATGCTCTTTGCCCAGGCATTTTAGGTTGTGTTTTGTAATTTTTCCCTATTTTACTCCTTAGTTTTAAGGGGTTTTTTAAGCTTGCCTCTTAAAGGTAAAGGGGCCCCTGACCATCAGGTCCAGTCGTGTCTGACTCTGGGGTTGCGGCGCTCATCTCGCTCTATAAGCCGAGGGCGCCGGCGTTTGTCCGCAGACAGCTTCCGGGTCATGTGGCCAGCATGACAAAGCTGCTTCTGGCGAACCAGAGCAGTGCACGGGAACGCCATTTACCTTCCCTTACCTTGCACTTTGATGTGCTTTCGAACTGCTTGGTGGGCAGGAGCTGGGACCGAGCAACAGGAGCTCACCCCGTTGCAGGGATTCGAACCGCCGACCTTCTGATCAACAAGCCCTAGACTCTGTGGTTTAACCCACAGCGCCACCTTCTGTATATTGTTATATTTATTTGTTTAATTTTTAAGAAATATTTTAAATAAATGATAAACAACATCTGAAGAGCTACTGTTTCCTCTACTGTATATTAATTGGTCACATTGAAGGCCATTTGTTAATTCAGACATGCCTACATAATGGTCAAAATAGATCTCTGTAGTGCTAGTGTAACATGGTGGTTTCTCTCATATCCTTGACATAGCAGTAGGTACATCCTATACTAAACATTAATGTGCTTCAGACTCAGGTTGTTGTTCATGAGAGCATAAGTTCAGACCTGTGCACAAATAGTCTGTAAGAGCTATTGGGACTCCCTGCCTGTTGATATTAGGCAGGTAGCTTCACTGCATTCTTTTAGACAAGCCTACCCAGGTGTTTGGGGACGCGGGTGGTGCTGTGGGTTAAACCACAGAGCCTAGGGCTTGCTGATCAGAAGGTCGGCGGTTCGAATCCCTGCGAAGCGGTGAGCTCCTGTTGCTTGATCCCTGCTCCTGCCAACCTAGCAGTTCAAAAGCACGTCAAAGTGCAAGTAGATAAATAGGTACCGCAACAGCGGGAAGGTCAACAGCGTTTCCGTGCGCTGCTCTGGTTCGCCAGAAGTGGCTTTGTCATGCTGGCCACATGACCTGGAAGCTGTACACTGGCTCCCTCAGCCAATAACGCGAGATGAGCGCCGCAACCCCAGAGTCGGTCAGGACTGGACCTAATGGCCAGGGGTCCCTTTACCTTTACCCAGGTGTTTAGAAAGATTAATGAGTTTTAGTTTTACAGTAGTTTATTCTACTGCAGTTTTAACTTTCTGTATGTTTTAAATTATAGTTGTAATTTTTAAGGCATTGTTTTATTGTTTTATCTTTTTTGAGGTTTTTTCTTCAATCAAGCAGTGTAAATTTTATGAAATAAATAAAGCATATCCTGCTTCCAACAGGAGGCCAATTGAAGCTGACTGTCTTAACTAATAACCTGCTCTTATATTCAGCGTTGTTTTTGAGACCCAAATATAATGTTAGCCATCATGACCTCTATTGGCACAGAATTCCACAACTTTGCATGTTAGGCCTAGCTAACCTTGTGGATTCAGGTAGGTAGCCGTATTGGTCTGATGCAGTCTAAATAAATAAATAAATAAAAGAATCATAGATAGAGTTGGAAGAGACCACAAGGGCCATCCAGTCCAACCCCCTGCCATGCAGGAAACACATTTTTAATATATTTTTTTATTTAACCTTGTGGAGTCTTTGAGAGTGTCAGCAGATATATTGATAGAGGTATTCTACTAAACATTGTGTACTTGGACTTTCAAAAAGCTTTAGATAAAGTGCCTCACTAAAGACTCCTGAGTAAACTTAGAAGCCATGGGATAGCCAGAAATGTTTAAATAACAGGAAGCAAACACCGAGAAATGGGCAGTTCTCCCAGTGGAGGGATATGGAAAGTGAGGTTCCCCCAGGCATAATCTGCATTGAGATCATTTCTAAATGATCTGGAGTTAGGCATGAGCAGTAAGATGGCCAGGTTTGCTGGTGGCACCAAATTATTCAGTCTGATAAAAAAGAGAGGATTGTGTGGCATGCCAAAAGAATGTCTCCAGATGGGATAAATGGGCATTAAAATGGCAAGTGCTATTCAGCAGAAGCAAGTGTAAAGTGAGGCACAAGAATAATTTCACATATATATTCATGAGTCCTAAACTGATGGTAATTGACCCGGAACAAGACTTTGGGGGTGCTGCTGGATAACTCAGTAAAAATGTCAACCTCGTGTGCAGCAGCTGCAAAAAAGTTGGATTCCATTTTAGAGATCATTAGGAAAGTGATTGAAAATAAAACTACCAATATTATAATGCTGCTACATAAATCTTGGAATACTGTGTACACTTCTGATTTCTGCACCTGAAAAAAGATATAGTAGAGTTGGAAAGTAGATGTTCAGAAAAGGGCATCAAAATAATCAAGGGGCTTGAGCTACTCCCCTATGAGGAAAGGTGGCATGTGGAGCTTTTTAATTTAGGGGAAAAGCACACAAGGAAGGACATGATAGAGGTGCGTACAATTATGTAAGATGTGGGGAGAAAGGATATAGATCAGTTTTTCTCCATCTATTAGTGGCTGCTAGTCATGAAAGCTGTGTAGCATCTGTGGAGGTGGGAGGTCTCTAAATACCAATTGCTAGGGAGCCCAAGTGGAGCTCTTGCCCTCACACCCGCATGTGGGTTTGACACAGCCATCCGAGGGAACATGGTGCTGAACTAGATGGCACTGGGATCTGATTCAGCATGTATGTTCATAGCTTTAAACTCTGTGGGGCAAAAGTATGTTCAAGGACAAGTTTTATGTTTTAAAGCCACCTCTTGTTATTTTCCTCATGCATAATGCCAAATAATGAATTAACATTCTCATTGTGATTTAGTTTTCATATGCTTTATGTGATTTGTTCTGAGTTAAGGAGAAATACACTCACAGCCAGCATATCATCAGACAGTCAACCAGGACTGTAAATATGAGGAGTGAAGGGGCGTTGAGTGTCAAGCATCTGGCCGATTAGAATTAGTCTCAGGGTTGTGTCATGGACAGAGCAGAACTCCAATGTATAGTTAGCAGACTAAAAACTGAAACACGTTTCAGGATTCCCCAAAAATAGACCAGAGGCAATTATATTTCATCGAGCAGAGCTTTACTGCTACTGAATGAGCATAATGGTCACAAATCTAATACATTCAGGATTAGCACTGTCCATAAGAAATCCAGTTGCAGCAGACTTAACTTAAACTTGCAATAATTTATCTTAACACTAAGCATACTACCGTATGTACAGAACACCAGAAGGAAAAGAGATAGAAAGGGAAACCGAAACCCAGGCTCCTTCTGGCCTTACTTTTATAGTCAGTATGACCTTGAAGAAGAGATAACAGAACCAGCTTAGGCCTGCTGTACTCAACTTCTCTGAAGGAATAACTCAAACATCATGAACTTTCTGCTTCTTTCTTTCACACAGAGAAGCTTCCAGAACCCTCTTGAATTAATTAGAATAGGAAAGATCTCTACACATCAGATCAATACTTTCTGTACTAAGAAATGCAAACTGACAGGTTGGGCAACCTGTAACTCTCTTGATGGTGTCAGACTAATAATAATATAATAATAATTTCTACCCCACCCATCTGGCTGGGTTTCCCCAGCCACTCTGGGCAGCTTTCAGCAGATGGTTAAAAATACATCAGAAAATCAGTCATTAAAAACTTCCCTAAACAGGGCTGCCTTCAGATGTCTTTCAAATGTCATAGTTCAATAGTTGTTTATTTCTATGACATCTGATTGGAAGGTGTTCCACAGGATGGGTGCCACTACCGAGAAGGCCCTCTGCCTGGTTCCCTGTAACTTCGCTTCTCGCAGTGAGGGAACGGCCAGAAGGCCTTCAGCACTGGACCTCAGACTACAATTCCCAATACCTTTCTAGGAGGATACCCTGACCAAAGCCACCAGCATGATAAGCATGAGAAATCTTTCTTTGGAAGATCAGGTAGCATAATCTAAGAACATAAGCTTATGCTTATGGTTCTCTTGTTGCTGGTTGTTATAGTGATCGCTGGGTCAAAAAAGCCAAAATATCCTCTGGCTCAGAATTCTTGTTTAATGCTAGTGAGGCTGCTGAGAAAGTGAAGAATGAAATTTCAGTGCTAAAAGAGATTAATATGTTGTAAGCAGGCTGAGGTGTGTTTCCTTCCCCTGCAGGGTGATGGTGTACGAGGTGAACCAGGGGATCCTGGTGAACCTGGTCCATTAGGTCCAAAGGGTTTTCCCGGAGAAGAAGGCTTGCCAGGTGTTGGCTTGCCAGGCCCAAAGGGATATCCTGGCCCTCTGGGTGACCCTGGGGTCCCTGGGAGTCCTGGCTTCCAAGGTTCCCCAGGACCTCCAGGCGCTCCTGCTGAAATAGGTATGTATGAAAACTAGTCAGAAACTGTGATTGTGTCGCATATAAAATAGGGGGATTCTTGAGGTGGGGAGCCTCACCTGCCCTTGCCTCACTGCCATAGGATTACATCACTGAAAACCTATTAGACTTGGTCTGATACAAAAATTCCTTACTGCCTTCTGGGAACATTTGTTGAGTTGTGTCTTCAAAATCTACATAGCTTGTGTATTTCTTAGACACCACTTTCTTTCGTGTGTTTTGCAACAATTTACTTTTTAGTAACACCCTTCATAAATCAGGTAAAAATTGTGAGGGCCTATGGAGAAGTGCTCTGCAGGCACTGAGGGTTTGTGCTTGCTGTCACTGTTCCCATCAAGCAACTCTTCAGGCTGCCACGTGAGTCATCCGCACTGAGGGTTGCATGCTCTGTTGGTGATTTGTGAAAGAAGTCACTTGGTACTTCAGCCGGTGTGATGTATCCGCAGGGTATATGGAATCCCAGCAGAGGCCTTAGAGATTTCCTGCTCCCAGCAGAACAGCTTCTTCCAGAATCCTCAGTTAAGGGGGAAACTCCTCTTCCACACAGTTCAAAGTAGCAAAGTATTCACTGTCTCCAGACACAAGACAAAGCGAAACACTGCTATCTACCATGTACTGTTCTCCTGGTCTTTGAAATAAAGATGTGTATGCACAGAGAGATCCGCTAACACTATCACCATGTTAGCTAATGCTGCTGCATGAAACCCACAGCCTCTTCCCTGACTCTCACAGATTCAGATTCAGAGTCAGACCCTGACATCAAACAGGATAGGACATAGGCAAGACGTAATGAAAGCAATGCCCTAGAAACTGTTATACCTACACATAGACATATTTCCTGAACCACCTTCTTCTTCTTCTTCTTCTTTGGCGATCACTTGTATCCGAGTAAGATTGTCTTCCATAAACACAATTTTAACAATGGGTCCGTAAGTGATGGTGGAGGCCAATTCTGGATCCACATGTCCTTCCACAGTGGGGATATTGGTTTCCAGTAGGGAGTTGATCACGGTGTGGATTTGCCAAGCGTGCCTTCCTCTTAGCACGTTTCTCCCTTGCATCCTGAGATCGAGTTTCTTCAAAGCCCACGACACCTTTGGTAAAAGCTGTTCTCCAACTGGAGCACTCGCAGGCCAGTGTTTCCCAGTTGTCAGTGTTTATACTACATTTTTAAAGATTTGCCTTGAGACAGTCTTTAAATCTCTTTTGTTGACCACCAGCATTACGCTTTCCATTTTTAAGTTCGGAATAGAGTAGTTGCTTTGGAAGACGATCATCAGGCATCCACACAACATGACCAGTCCAACGAAGTTGATGTTGAAGAATCATTGCTTCAACACTGGTGACCGTTGCTGATATTAGTTCGCCCGTCTTCCCAAGTGATGTGTAAAAATTTTCAGGGACACCATTGATGGAATCTTTCAAGGAGTTGGAGATGGCGTTTATAAGTGGTCCATGTTTCACAAGCATATAGTAAGGTTGGTAGTGACTTCCGGTCCGTCGCGCCGGCAAAGAAGGACGCAGGGACTTCACGCTCCGAAGTCCCTGGCCTCGCGGAGGGGGGGGAAGTCCGCAGAGCGAGCGGACTCCCCACAAGAGCACCGGGAAGGGCGTCCTGGTGACTGAAGCGCCCAGCAGCTGCTCCATTCGCGGCTCCTCCGCTGCCCGAGAGCTCCGTAGAGCGATCGAGAGCTAGCGGAGTGGAGCCGCAGGAGCCATTTTGGGGTCCAACTTACCTCCTAGAAGCGAAGCTCCGAGTCCTCACCCGGCAAGCGGCGGATTCTTCCAAGAAATAAAAGATTTGATTAAAGTAAGTGAAATCTTCATTGGACTTGTGGACTTTAAAAATAAACAATTCGGAAAACAGGGAGAGATTCAAAAACGGGAGTCGATCTCTTCCTAATGGTCAATCAAGAGGCTATTAAATATTCCAAAGCCGAAAGCCGAAAGGGATACTTTATTCTTCTGTATCCGAAAGAAACAATCTTTTTACCCCTTTTCAAACCCCGGCGCCGGCACCTCCTGAGGAACAGCAAGTGCGTTAAGGGGGAATTTTTTTTGACAGCTGTCAAAGCTGTCAAAACTGCTAAAAGACAATAAAAATTTATAAAAATTCGTTGAGAGCTTAACTGGCTGTAAGATCTTATTAAAAGAGAAGCATTTGGACTTAAGAGAGGATTTATTGTGGAAAAGTTAAAGACAATGGAAGGAATAGCCAAGATGGAGGAAAGCGTGAGTGAATGGAAATTTCCAGTGTACCCTGCCTCCTAATCTCCTGCCAGTCTTGGTATCTGAAGAAGTGTGCATGCACACGAAAGCTCATACCAAAATAAAAACTTAGTTGGTCTTTAAGGTGCTACTGAAGGAATTTTTTTTATTTTCCTGCCAGTCTGTGGTTAGAAGGAATGAAAACAATGTATTCACCAAGCTTCCAAGAGACAGTTTTGAACTATTTAGAGATTCTGAAGGACATTCACAGGACATTGCAACACTCCAGTCCAACATGTTCAGAGACTTTGGCTCAAGATCAGGACTTAGAGGATAATGTGGAAAGTCTATTTGAGTGCAAAGAACAAGAAGTGGATTTTGCAAAAACTGAGGTGGATTATAAAAAATGCGACTTGGAGGAAGCACAACAAGGACTTGAAAAGGAAAAGGACAGCTGTCAAGAGCAACAAAATGAATTAAAGAATCAAGAAAAGAAGGCTCCTGGAGGGACTAAAAATTGGGCATGGGTAACTGAGGAAAAGGAAAGGCAGAGGCCTGGATTTGGAAGTGGGAAAGAACGGGTGTGGGCTGAAAATTTTTAGTCAAAAAGCATTTTGGTGATTGACTAACGGTTTCTGAAATCTTGGCCTGCTTAAAGGAAGACACCGGGAGGAGAAAGGAGAGTGAATAGATATAAAAATTTAGTTTTCTGGAGGGGAGTAGAAGAATGGCTTGGAAAACAATTTTTGGATTTGTAGTAACATGTTTGTGTTCAGATAAGTGTCTGGATGGAGGGCCGCCTTCCCCCCTCTCTTTTCTCAGAAGCACCTGGTGGCAGAGGGTGCTCTGGGGGGGAGAGGAGGGGGGGGAGGGAAGCCCAGACACAAAAATGGAACCTTTGAAGTGCTGCGCCTAGCAGGTTCCTCTTGTGGCAGGAGGGGACTTGTGGGGAGGCAGCATGAAGAAGGAGGAGGTATAAGTCAATATTATAAGGATAAGATTTGGAATTGAAGTAGAAAATCCGCCACAATTAATTAGAGAAGTTAGGAAAACCAGGAAGAAGAGATTTGAGGAAGTCACAATTATAATGTGAAGAAAATAAGAATTGGAAATTTTTAAATTTTTTATTTGTTTTCTTTTTTGGTGTTGTTTTTTTCCTTTTTTCTATAGGTATTGTGTTTATGTTTTGTTTAAGGCTTGTGTTAAAGGAGCAGCTGAGGGGAAACCAATCCCCAGAGCCCCTCCATCCCTGTCCTTTCAGTGGCAGGGAGGGGATGAGGGGGGAGGGGGGAGGGGGAGGTCAAACCCAGCCTTACAATGGACCCCTCTGATTCTCAATGCCCACGGGTACGACTGGTGGCAGAAGTGGACTTGTGGGGGGAGGGAAATTGGAGGGACAGAGCATGTATTGTGTGTTTTGTTTGTTTTGTCTCTATAAAAAAACCAATAAAAATTATTATATAAGGTTGGTAGTACAATAGCTTTGTAAACAAGCACTTTGGTTTCCCTGCGAATGTTCCGGTCCTCAAACACCCTCACTTAAAATCGGGAGAAAGCCGCACTCGCAGAGCTCAGGCGATGCTGAATTTCGGCATCAATGTTGGCCCTTTATCTTTTAGAAGTGTGATACCGTCTGCTGAGCGTAGGGGGCATATGCCATAATTTATTGGCCCATAGATGGTCTTTGTGGCTTTAAAGAAACTCTGTGCATCATGAGTGTCGGCTAAGTGCTGGATCTCTTGAGCTTTTTTTATTCACCAGGTGTTTTTAGTTCTCTGGTTCTTCTCTGAACCTCAGCCTTAGCGTTGGCATAGGTTTTTTCTTAGTGGCACAGTTTCTATCTCTTTGCCAGATCTGAAAGGCCTTCCTTTTCTTGTCAATCATGCGTTCAATCTCACTGTCATTCTCATCAAACCAGTCCTGGTGTTTATTGGTTTGGTATCCAATAGTTTGTTCACAGGCTGCAATAATGGATGTTTTTAGCTTGATTCAGTGTTCCTCAATGTTATCAGGGAATTCTGAAAGCAGGTGGTCCTTAAGAGTCGTTTGGAAGCAATCCCGCTTAATGGGGTCTTGAAGGCCTTGAGTGTGCGTTTTGTGCCTTGGTTTCCTTCCTTGAAGCCTGCTTTGAGGTATAATCCTGATAGCCATTGTGGAGCGTATTAGTCTGTGATCTGTCCAGCAGGCGTCGGCACTCGTCATAGCTCTGGCAAGGAGCACATCACAGCGATCTTTAGCATGGACAATAACATAGTCTAAGAGGTGCCAGTGGTTTGACCAAGGATGCCTCCATCCAATGGGAGGGTGAATGACTCAACCTCACTGATGTTGCTGCAGTGACCCAGTGCACCTGGCACCCTGATCTCAGAACATCCAGATATCTCTCATATTCACCCAAGTGTCAGGCCCTGGCTGGACACTGATGAGTAGGCACCACGAGAAGGCAGAGGTCAGGACTGGATTGGAAGAAGGGGTCCATGAACTGGGAGAGGAGCCTGTAACAGCCAGGAGACGAGAGTTGGAGGAAGGAGAAGCTGCGGGACTGAAGAGTGAGGAACAGGGGCAGGAGGAGGGTGAGATGGGTCTGCAGGTGGAGATCCAAGGGCTTCCCCACCTCCTCTTCCTCCTGCCCCCAGTTCTCCTGCTCCACTGTCTCCCAGAACCAGGCGAGGGTGGAAGCAGGAGGAGCAGAAGCAACTCTGAATTGTCTGCTTTGCTTGAACTTGGTCCTGGACGAAAAAGGAAAGGGAACCTTCTGCAAGCCTTTAAGTCACATGTTCCTGCTTTGGGAGAATCAGAGCATACAACGCTTGATGTGGATGTCTCACTCTGTAGACTTAGAAGGGCCCATTCATGACTGTTTCCCCCCCCCCCCAACAAAGCCGTATACTCTTTCCTCCACTGCTGCAAGTATTTCCAGCAAATTCAAAAATCAAAGGCAGTTGCTGGCATGCCATGGAGCAGTTATGGCAATCCCATTTCATGGGATAGAACTGCGGTGGATAATGTTGTTCTTGTATTTTATTCTGTGAACTGCCCTGAGATCTTTTTGATGAAGGGAGGTCTATAAATTTAATAAATAAAATATAAATAAATAAATACATTCCCCAGAACAGTCCTGTTTATTTATTTTTATTTTTAATTATTAAAGTTATACTACTCTTCTTCTGAAGATCTCAGGGTGGTTCACAAAATAAACAAGTTTATTTCAAGAGATCACTGCAGATACAGTTGCTGTGTCCGGTCATAATTTAAGAAATCCAAATTTATTTTGTTTTAATTTTTTATATTTCAGATTGTGGACAGACAGTCAAAGTCTTTTTCAGAGGTAACAGAACTGAGCCAATTCAGTCAGGTAAAATAAGATAATTAAAAAATGTAAATTTGTATGCAGAATTTGTGGTTCTGAATGATAACAAGAATTGTATTTTGAA
The DNA here is from genome assembly GCF_963506605.1 of Zootoca vivipara. NCBI lineage: Eukaryota > Metazoa > Chordata > Lepidosauria > Squamata > Lacertidae > Zootoca > Zootoca vivipara. Next base: position 4,746,612 of record NC_083278.1, on the reverse strand, counting down.
GAAGTTAATGCAAACTGAAGAGGGTTTTAATTTGACACACCAATTTTTTAAAAACAAAATGTATTACCATGCAACTGTTGAAAACTCCAGTGAATAGTATTATACAACTTCATTAATCTTACTATTTTACATCCAGTCTAATCAAGCTTTTAGCAGACAGCCCAGTCCATTGCCACGTCCTCCCCTCTGTCTCCTTCACATGTTACCTGATATGCCAGATTCCTTGACCACCAACACCATCTGTCCTCCTTCCTTCCAGAGGACACTGGATAGTTTTAGCCCTTAGTTTGGACAGTATTGCTGCTGAGTAAAAGGTTGCACGGGACACGGGTGGCACTGTGGTCTAAACCACAGAGCCTAGGGCTTGCCGATCAGAAGGTTGGTGGTTTGAATCCCTGCGATGGGGTGAGCTCCCGTTGCTCGGTCCCTGCTCCTGCCAACCTAGCAGTTCAAAAGCATGTCAAAGTGAAAGTAGATAAATAGGTACCACTCCAGCGAGAAGGTAAACGGCATTTCCATGCGCTGCTCTGGTTCTCCAGAAGTGGCTTAGTCATGCTGGCCACATGACCCGGAAAAACTGTCTACAGACAAACGGCAGCTCCCTCAGCCTGTAAAGCGAGATGAGTGTCGTAACCCCAGAGTCGTCCACGACTGGACCTAACAGTCACGGGTCCCTTTACCTTTACCGTTAAAAGGTTGCACAGACACAGGGGTGAAACTATGCTTAATTCACCCGAGTCAAAGACCTACTACACACGTTTTTGTATACATTTTTGTGTTGGAAAACTGCACCATGAATTTCAAAGAATAGCTGCATTTTGGTTCATGTGGGTGAATCTGGTAGATTTGCATTAAGATGGGAACAAAATTTCTCCCCCACCCTTAGACCCCTGGCCTACATTTTTTTGCCACAATACATTTGTTAAGTCTTTGAAGAGCCACTTTGTTGTTTTCATCTGTATTGTTTATCTGCAGGAACTAGCTGTATTCAGGCACCTAAAGGAACTCCAGGAACTCCAGGGATTCCAGGACCAAGAGGTAAATGCCATAACAATAACAATACAGTACGTTACAATGCACAATATGTAATCAAATCGTTCTAAACCATAATTATGATTCCAAAAGGAAATAAATTGAAACTATTTATAAAAATAATTATTAGCTCTTATTTGCCCATATCTATAGTTGACAATGTTTGTTTGTATATCTGTGCTATTTCACATTTTATTGGAGAGTTTGCAGACAGCAACTTCCAGGAATGAGGAACTAAAATATTTGCTTCAGTCAAAAGATTTAGGATTAGCTTGCAGATCAGTCTGCAAATATAGCTTTGAAAGTAATGTAAAAGTACAGCAGCACATTGAATTCTATCTTCCTGCTTGCTATCAAAATGTTTATCTGAATAATCTGCAACTAATAAGATTTGTTCTTTGTTTGTTTGCTTGTTTATTTAACAATGCTACAATTGTTACCCAAATACTTACAGCCTGCCAGTCATGGGTCGTCTCACGTGTCCTTTATGAATAATACTGCTTTACATGTAATCCTAAGAGGAAGGCAAAAGGCTAAATATTCCAATCCAAAATTTCAACAGTTCAGAGGATTCTCCCCCCCCCCCTGCAAGTATTTGTTTTTACAGTACTTTGGTAAAGTGTCTGTCCAAAGTCAACAGCCTCAGTTCCTTGCCTCGGTCTTGGAGGCTGCTTTCTTCACTAGGCATGAACTGGAAAGCCAGCCTCCCCTTCGCTGCCAGGCCACCACAGTCAGCTCAAGGAACCTGGCTAGTTTGGCCTGATGATGGTTGGCTTGTGGTGATGTAGAGGTAGGCTTTCTCACTGGTGGCAGCAGCGCTGTGGGGTGTCCTCACTGCAGAAATAGGAGCGGGGGCTGTCAGTATTGGATTTCTTCTAGCTCCTGGAGATGCATTTTCCTGAACTGACGATCTGGTTTTCTTGTTTTAACTGTTCTTTCAACTTTCCTGTAGACAGCTTCTGCAACAAAATCACTATTACAATACCCCAGCACTTAAATTACATGACAAATAATTTTAAAATGTCTCCAAAGGTATTCCCATTACCCATATTATGCAAATTGTAACACTGCAGCCCTCCTTCAGTTGCCCTTAAAAATATATACATTAGAACTGGCATGCAGCAAATCTACATTACATAGAAATAAGATATTCCACCACTAGGAATAGTTCTCTCATCATCTGGAAATGCCCTAAAAGATATAACTTACCTAAGGCTAGCTATTACCAATATTACTATTATTATTTTGTATTTTCTCCTTTAATATGTACATATTTTTATTTATTGCATTTCATTAGCATAATATCTTCAATAATGTAGGTGCCAAAGGTACAAGAGGGATTGCAGGCGAACTGGGTCTGCATGGATCCAAAGGGCTGAAAGGCTCTCTGGGAGATCAAGGTCGCGAGGGCTTAGCAGGCCCACCAGGTATGGTTAAAAACCAAAACACACTTCGTACTGTAGACAACTGAAGTGTTCAATTTATGTATCCATGTTTATATATTGCATTTGTATTTTGCCTCTCCAATAAAAATCAAGTTGGTCATGCACACAAATAGAATTGCAAAATATACAGTATAGAACAATGTAATTGATTATAGACTGAGGGTGGTTTTAGATGTAGTTTCAACATGTAAAAATATTGCATGGCTCTGAGGCCAAGACCCTGGCAAAAAGCAATCACTGGGACTTCCGGTCTACCGCCATTGCTGAGTGGTGAGGAAATCCCGAGCTCCAAGGTTTCCTAGCACTGTGAAGGAGGGTGGAGCTGCAAGAGCGCTGCGGACCCCCAAAAGAACCCCAGATTGAGCTTTCTGGGGTTGGGGGGACTCAGCTGCACCCAGACACGTTTCCTCCGCTCCCCGGCAAGCTCTAATAAGAGCCCCAAGAGCGAGCGGAGTGGAGACGTGGGTGCCTGTGAGTTGATTGCTACCTTCGCAGCATGAAGCTCCGAGCCGACAGCCTGTTGAGCGGTGGATTTTTCTAAATTAAAAGGATCTGAAGACATTGGGATACTGTGAGTAAAAGAAAAGGGATATCAACATTATAAGATTCAAGGTATTGGCCACGGGTGGAGATTTAAATACGGAAGTCAATCTCTCCCATTGAGAGAAGTGAGAAGCAGTTATTTTGCCCGAAGCCGGAAAGATTGTTAGGAAGTTTTAAATTTCCAAAGATAGGACTTAAATTCTCCCTTTGAGGCAGGGTAAAGGGGAGAAGGGCTGAACCTAAGTAAAATCCCTGCAAAGATCTATTTTGGACTGGGGAAAATCCCCCTGTAAGCTGGAGTCGGGTCCCTGGAGGGATTAGCAAGCCACCATTATGATGTCACAAAAGAAAGGAATTTGTTTACCTCTTTGAGGTCGTGAACTGTCAGCAGTGAAGAGAGCTCAGAATATAGGACTGTGTAAATGCTCTTTCCATAAATGGTTATAAGAGTATTAAAGTATGAAAAAGAACTGAAAATGCTAATTTGCAACCAGTTCGAATATAATTTTTGTTTCTGAAGTCTGGAAATATAAACTGCGCCATTTCCTGTTTTGCAACCTTGGCTGTGCCCATGAAATCTGAGACGTGCAAGATGCCAGCAGACATAACAACATCTGACTTTTCTGATTTCCAAGAGGAATTCTTAAAATTGTTATGGGAAATTAGAAGTGAGGTACAACAGAACACAATACAGATTGAAAAGATAAACCAGAAGTGTGTGGAAATTGAAAAAATAATGGATGTACCAGAGAGTCCAGAGAAGAAAATTGAACACTTATTTGTCCTGGACAATGCAAATGATTATAAAGAATAAGAGGAAGGGTTAGACCAAATCGTTGAAAAAAACTATTGAGATCCAGCATGGAACATTGTTCTCTCAGTGAGAGGAGGGGAGCAAGACCCATGCCTGGGACAAAAGGTCTTCAAAGAAGAACCAGTATGGAACATTGCTCTCCCAGTGAGAGAGGGAGAGCAGGATTCATACTGGGGTCAGAACCTAAGGGGAATAAAAACTGTCAAAGGATTGAAAAGTGGTAATTTTGGTGGTTGGCATCGTGTGGCAGTTAGAGAATTGGGGGGGCAGCAGGGGGGAAGAAGGAAGTGTGGTTGTTAGGTTGTGACAGAATGGGAGTGGGGTGAGAAGTAATAATGGATATTATTTTTTGATGTAAGATGGACCGAAACTGGATTCTTTTTTCTATTTAGGATTTCCTGGGCCCAGAGGAAATAGAGGTTCACCTGGATTGCCTGGGGAGCAGGGCTTTCCTGGGAGTCCAGGATTGCCAGGTTGGCCAGGCCCTCCAGGAGTGAAAGGAGCTGCAGGTGATAGACTTGGAGCGCCCCCAGGCCCCCAAGGGGATGCTGGGCCACCAGGAATCCCGGGACTGAAAGGCCCCTCAGGAGATCACGGCTTGCCAGGACTGAGAGGTAAGGCTCCTGCTTTGGCCAATGGAGAATTTTAAAGAAGAGTGGCATTTATTAGAAAAGGCTCTATTATGTTAATCCAGCCACTTGGTTTTCACTCCACCAGCTTTGGACCAGAAATGAAAATCACTTCAGTTGCACTCTTGCATCTATGTGAAATTCTGTGCCCAAAGGTTCTCTCAAACCTTTGATGGGAATGATTCTTTAGAGAGACTCAGGAAATTTGGTGACAGCAATTATGATGATGCAGAGTTATGCAATGAGTTCTGCATGCGGCAAATGTTCTGTAGCCTAGTTTCAAACAGGCCTCTGCACCCTGTCATGTTGCTTTGGTATTCCGGAGAATTTCAAAATCAGTTTGTGATTTTGCACAAAGAGCTGTAGCTGGAGAAATAGTGAAGCCACCGTGTTTGCTCCCAAGCAACATATACTTAAGAAGGTTCTCTGCATTGCAGCCAGCAGCAGTCCTGCAGTTTTGCTGAAAATGAGCAGCCTGGTCCATTGCCATCATCAGTATTACCAGATTTTTCACCTAAGATGTTGCACATAATACCAGTAGAGGAATTGAAAATTACTGATTGTTAAGAAAGCAGAACTCTATAAGTCCCATTGTGTATAGACTGCAAACCAGAAAGCTGGTTTTCCTTATGAGTGTGTAGGACAGGCATCCCCAAACTGCGGCCCTCCAGATGTTTTGGCCTACAACTCCCATGATCCCTAGCTAAGAGGACCAGTGGTCAGGGATGATGGGAATTGTAGTCCAAAACATCTGGAGGGCCAAAGTTTGGGGATGCCTGGTGTAGGACCTATTCAGAAGGCAGCTTTTCATATTCATAGGCTTCAGAATAAATGTTTATAAATATTTTCTGGACTGTGAGTTGGAGCTAAGCTAGTCATGACCTTGAAATCTCACTGATTTAAATGGGGGCTGAGTTTAATTAATTAAATCCTGATCCAACTCTGTATCTATATGCACTCAATATCCAAAGCATAACAATTAATGACACTTGTAATTATTTTTAGGAAGTGATGGCATTCCAGGTCAGCCTGGAGCTAAAGGGCATCATGGATCTCCTGGCCCTGCTGGCTTGACCGGTTTGCCAGGACCACAAGGACAATTTGGATTCCCTGGACTGCCAGGCCAGCAAGGCATCATGGGCAGAGCCGGCTCACCAGGGTTTGTGGGTGAGTATCATCCTGCGTGCTTCCCAAATGGGATTTTCCTCGTACTTTGCCTGGGCATCTTTAGCACTTTTCTGGGGAAAGATGATCTCAAACTACTGGTGTGGGACCTTTGGGAGTGCAGTGTCATTCCATTAAACTTTCATTGTTGTTGTTGTTGTTGTTGTTTAGTCCTTTAGTCGTGTCCGACTCTTCGTGACCCCATGGACCAGAGCACGCCAGGGACTCCTGTCTTCCACTGCCTCCCGCAGTTTGGTCAAACTCATATTGGTAGCTTCAAGAACACTGTCCAACCATCTCGCCCTCTTTTGTCCCCTTCTCCTTGTGCCCTCAATCTTTCCCAACATCAGGGTCTTTTCCAGGGAGTCTTCTCTTCTCATGAGGTGGCCAAAGTATTGGAGCCTCAGCTTCTGGATCTGTCCTTCCAGTGAGCACTCGGGGCTGATTTCCTTCAGAATGGATAGGTTTGATCTTCTTGCAGTCCATGGGACTCTCAAGAGTCTCCTCCAGCACCATAATTCAAAAGCATCAATTCGGTGCACACTTTTAACGTTTGCATTATACCAGCTTCTTACATGATTCAAATGTTATGCTACCAATGCAGAGATCCTTGCAAAATGTTGTTGCTTGTCAGTTGTCCGTCTAGCTAGATGGGATGTTTGTATGCTGACTACACTATAATTCAGTCCAGTCTGAACCATATGGTAGACTGCACATGAGCATTATTACTGAGGATGCCATATTTATTGGATTGGTGGTTTACAGACTTCAGGCTTACTAATGAGTTGTCACCAATTAAATGCTACACACACACACACACACACACACACACACATGTATATGTACATACATACATACATACATACATACACATATACCGTATTTTTCGCACCATAAGATGCACCTGACCAAAAGACGCACCTAATTTTTAGAGGAGGAAAGGGGGAAATCCCTGGGTTTTTTGGGATCAGCTCACAGTTGTGCAGCTTTTTTTGCAAAGGGGGAAAGCTCCATTTTTTTGGGCATCAGCTCAAAGTTGTGCAGCTTCTTTAAGTTGTGCAGCTTACCTTGCAAAGGGGGAAAATCCTGTTTTTATGGAGTTCAACTCACAGTTCTGCAGCTTCTTTAGGAAAGGAAAGGAAAGGAAAGGAAAGGGAGCCATTTCTACAGTTTCCAGACAGATAATCTAATCAGCCAGTCACATGTCGCTGGGGAAACACAACAATGGAGGCCTGGGCAAGGGAGTGGGGCAGGGAAGGGAGCTAGCTTCTCTTATCTCCCTCCAGATCTCTTGCAGTCAGCTGCTGAGCGGGTTCTTTTTCCCTCTCATTAGCCTTTAGCTATATATATATATATATATATATATATATATATATATATATATGCACAATCTGCTTTTTGCCCCTGGGCAATTTGGCTCCAGGGACCATGCATTTGCTCCATAAGATGCACAGACATTTCCTCTTGTTTTTAAGGAGGAAAAAAGTGTGTCTTATGGAGCGAAAAATACGATATGTATTTATAATAACTGCAGGTCTTAAGGGACATTCACTTCTGTGTGTGAAAAAATAAGGTGCCTTATTACAGCGGCTGCTGTAACACATGACTGCATTGTCTTAGAAACAAAAGTAGTATCCTTCCATGCATGTGTGTGTGTGTGTGTGTGTGTTTTAGATATACAGATAGATCTTTGCTACAGTATATTGTCAAACAGTCATTTATATCCATACACATCCATTGACTTCTGAAACGTTTGACTTCCAAAGCGTGGCTTCTGATTGACCACAGACAACAAACCACAGGTGTATAATAGCTTAGAAAATCATACTTACGTCTAACATAATTTATTATCCCTGAGTCTTCTGCATCTGAGTCTCTCTTACATAAGTAATGCATAGATGACAGGACTATGTCGTTTTTTCACCATCAAATGGAAAGAAAAGTCAGTGAATTTCCCTAGTTCACAAATTTATAAACTGTAACCAGATTTGCTTTGCAGGTTTTTGAGGTCTAAAATAGGGTTTGGGAAACTTTATATCAAGAGCAGCATTCCCTTAATAGTAACTTTTTAGGACTGCCCACCAGTGGTGGGAGGGGCCAAAGTCGGCAAGAGGCAGGGCCAAAGGTATTGGGAGCCACACCTTCCCTCCCTCCGTGTCCCATTTTGCTTTTTTCCTTGACTGCCATGTTGTACAGACAGAAATAGGCTTTGCACCACTCAGGACATAGCGAGTGGAGGACTCACAGCTGTTCAAGGTGGGATGAGGCCAAGGGGGGCATGTCTAGAATTTGGAAAAAAAAATCCATCAATAATTTCCTGGTTTTGTTCTTTATTTGATGTGTTTTCTATCAGTACAAGCTGCACAATGACTGCTTTCCAGTGGCTGCATTATATCCATTATATTCTTCTGTTTCTTTTCTACATATATTTATAGGCTCACCAGGTGCCAGAGGAGATGCAGGAGACCCAGGGAAACCTGGTCCTGTGGGAATGAAAGGTCTGGCAGGTGACAGAGGTGAAGCCGGTTTCTTTGGAACTAAAGGCAAGGCTGGTGAGCCTGGTCTCCCTGGGCTGGATGGAATGCACGGTCTTCCAGGTGTAAAAGGTACAACAACAAAACAATTCTGAGCCCAGAATTACATGAGCAGTTGCTCCCAGAGTAATACATAATACATCTTGTGCAAAGTATTTATAGATTCAAGAGATGCGGTAATGCAAGTGGGGAAGCCACTGGTTGCGTGCAGGCTCTTTACTCCAAAAGCTCCCGGGGACTTTTCCATCTGCAGTACAACATTAGGTGCTGCTTTTGATGTTTAAAGCCCTGAACAGTTTGGGACCAGTTACCTGAAGTTATGCTTGGTCTCTCTTTTTTAAAAAATACATTTTTATTGAGTTTTACATAACAAATTTAAATTCAAACAAAACATCCCCATCATCATTTAGGATTCCCTGAATCCTTCGACTCCCCTCCCCTCTTCCATGGTTACCATTACCAGTCTTCCAAATGTCATATAGTTGAAAGGTATATTCTCTTTCAGATTGGTGTCTAAATCGCCAAATGTCAATTTTAAGTTCTCTACCATATTAAAGAAAGTGACAGGTAGTTTGCCTTCTTTTGAATTGTCCTGTCAATTTAAATCACCCATTAATATTATCTTTTGAGCCATAAACTCATACGACGTTTCTTTCAGTTCTTTTTTTAAAAAAATCCAATTTTTAATCATTTGGCGAATAGATTCCATTATCACAAAAATAATAATTGCCACGTAAGGTTATTTCTATTGCTATCATCCTTCCATTCTCATCTTTAAATAACTTTTTCGGGTTATATTTATTTTTAGCATAAATTACCACCCCTCTTTTTTGTCTAATATTATAAAGTCCATCCCCAATCGTTTATTTATCAAGACTCTTCTGTGTCTTCTTGCTACATGTGTTTCTTGCAAGCATATTATGTCCAAATTCTCTTTTTGTAATACATGTTCTATTTTATTCCCTTTTATTATTTAGCCCGCTAACATTCCAAGTTAAAAATTTCAAATTCATTTTTCTCTTTTATTTATATATTTTATAATTAAAAAGGTCAAATTAAATGTGGTGTTGTTTATCTTCTTCTTCTTCTGACAGATCTTTCCCCCCTTCTGCACCTACTGCTTCAGGCTTTTTTTCCTCCAAGGTTTTTTTTTAATATTTTCTCCAAAATTTCTCCATATCTTGTACATTTTTGTATCTTTGCTTTTTCCCTTTATATGTAAACGAGACACCCTCAGGGACCTCCCATCTATATGGAATGTTATGGTTTCTCCTTTTTTAAAGCAATATATTCGGGATTTCTTTAAGGATTATGATGTTATTTTAATCATCAGGCAATCCATGGTAGTGTTTTTTGTTTGTTTTTTGCAAAACTTTATTTTACTCTAAAGGCTTTGTCAATCAATTGGTCCAATCCCTCTTCTTCTACCTCCAGCCAACTAGCCAGTCCCATTATGATTTTCTCTCTTTCGTCTTCCTCTGCCTCCTCAGGGATCCCTCTGAGGTGTATAGCTTGTTCCTTCTGCTGCATTTCCAGAACCACCATTGAGTCCCATGTTGCTTCCTGTGCCTTCACTAATTCTGTTGTTTCCTCTCCTGTTCCATTTTCAGCTCTCTTCCTTCTGCTTGAGTCTTTTTTGTTGTTTCCTCTAAGCCCTGTGTTTTTCCCCTCAACTCTTGCATGGATTTTTCCAAATCTGATGTTTTAGTTGTAAATTCTTTAACCTGTACCGTTAGCCCTCCACAGTCTTGGTGTTCTGTTCTGTTTTCCCAGTCATTTTCTCCAATTTATCTGCATTCTCTCTTAAGTCTTTTTTTCAGATCCATTAATATATCTGCTATATCTACCTTAGGTTCCATCTCTAGGGAGGATCCCCTTCTTGTTTGTGTGGTAGTTATACTTCCAGCCACCAACAGTTGTTTTTGATGCAATATTTTAAAGATTGTAACATTTATTCACCAATCCCACTTATATAATTCATCTCCAATCTTCTATATTTCCCATTCCTTAAATATTCCTTAAATATTACTCCTTCTCTGATAAAAATAAAAATAATTCCTTCCTCCTGCAGTTGTTTCTTTTTGCCACGAGGTGTCCTTTCTTCTCTCTCTTCCCCACCCCTTCCTATCTTCCCCCTCCAACTCCTCTCTATTTTCCCTTTCCTTTCTATTTTAACTTGTTTGGTCTACTCATTGTTGCCTGCTGATAAGGTGAGTTCTCAAAGCAAGGCCATCTTTTCAAAACAAATCTCTCTACTTCTCTACAACTCCTTGCACCATTGTATTTTTGTAATCCACAAAAAAATGGGGGGACTGACAAAAGGGGGGGAGAGAGAAAAAGTAAATCCAAATTAATGATATTCTTCAGCATTTTTCATAAAGCCAATCCAACTTTGCAAGGCAACCCACAGGCATAGTTTTAGGCAAAAATAAAAAAGAAAGAACAAAGTTCCGTCTATTTCTCTTCCCCCTCCCTTAGAAAATGGGGGGAGAAGATAGTAGGAACAAATAAAGCCCAGTCTTCTTTGACTTATTCTAAAGTCTAATCCAAATTGTTATCCAACAGTCTAAAAAAAAACCTTCAGTTACAAAATTAACAATGATAATAGTAAAAAAGTGTTTTCAGAAAAGGAAAAAACCAATAAAATAGAAAGTGTCAGTCCAGACACACAGGTTTCAATTGTTTCAATTATTTCACCCACCAAAAGAAGTCAGATCCGCCAACTACCTCGGTTTACGAACTTAATCCGTGTTCTTAAACCGAAACCATTCTTAAACCAAGGTGCGCTTTCCCTACTGAGGCCTCCTGCCGCTGGTGCCCTTCCAACGGTCGGATTCCATTCTTAGACTGAGGTAAAGTTCGCAAACTGGGACACTACTTCCGGTTTTGTGGAGTTTGTAAACCAAATTGTTCTTAAACAGAGCTGTTCTTAAACCGAGGTACCACTTTATTTCTCCCAGAGTCCAAAATAAAAATTAAATTAATATAAAGAAATATCTTGTTTCAATTGCTTTTTCCACCAGAAAGACCAGTTCTAGGAACGAAAGTAACCATATACGTCCCCCCTTCCTATTGGAATCGGGGGTGGGGTTCAAATTCCAATTTTCTTTAGTTCACTGCTTATAGAGTTTGCCCAAGTTTTTTTTAGCAGGAAAGTGTCCCCAAGCAGAGTAGAGCAAGCCATGACCAGGGCGGACTTCCTTTCTTTCACCCCGTCACTATGCAAAATCGTCCTAATTATCTTATTCAATCAATTTTAAAGTTCTCTTGCTTTGCATTAATTGAAAAAGTTACCACGTCAAAGGCTGGGGGCTTCTTGTCGGGAGTTTGCTGTAGATAGCCATGCTTTCAGCGCAATCCTGCCCCTCCCCCGTTCCTTTTGGAGCTTCAGGAATGACAGGAGAGCTCATAATTTTGCGCTGCCAATACAAGCACCCAAAATTCCCCTTTGGGTTTCTTCTGGGGGTGCACAGCGCCCTTGTGCTTCCCCCTATACCTCTCAATGATCAAGCCTCTCTCAAGGATCGTGCTCCGTGGCCACATCCCTCCCTCCCACTTCCCTGGCCCTGGAGCTCTTCTTCAGAGGCCCTTCTTCAGATGTGATGCCATGGGTAGCTGTTAGCATTGACACATTCCCAATCACACAGGACATGCTAACATGCATGTAAACATATGCTCTCTATAAAAATGTGTTTCCTAAAATCTTGGGCCTAAAGTCATAGTGCACTACAGTCAGGCCATTGGTATCTCTAGCTGCTGGGTAGACCAGGGGTTGACTCAGCATACAGTCTCCCTCTGCATTATCTGTCCTGATTGGCAGTGGCTGCCTTGCATTTTCTGGCAGGAGTCCTTCCTGCAACATGTGGGGCCTTCAGCATGCAGGGCAGGTGCCTTACTTATTGCTTACTTTTGCATTTGTATTTTAAAATGAAAATGAAAAACAAAAAGTTTAAATTTAGAACCTTAGAACAAAGTAGAACCTTAGAACAAAGAATTTAATCTCCATTTCAATGAACAGGAACAGTTTTCTTTTATGTTTTCCACCAACAGGTGCTAAAGGGTCCTCTGGAATTGGAGGTTTCAAAGGTGCGATGGGCGTCAGAGGGCGACTAGGGCAGAATGGAATCAAAGGAGAGCCTGGCTTCACTGGCCTGCCAGGGATTCGAGGTTTACCTGGGGACTCGGGATTGAAAGGTATTGCCCTTCATATTGTGAAGTATTGCTTGTCTTTCAGTGTACGTGAGACACAATGGCAAAGCAGTTTGAAAGAAAGGTTATTAAATATAATTGTTCTCTTTATACAAAAAATTCTCTTGGCAGCTTTAATCTCACAGCTTACTGTGTTTTCAGTCTATTGCTGGCTTTTGCTGGTAATTAATCAGGGTGTTCATCAAGCAGGGAAGGTTTATTACTGCCTTAGTTTCCAGAGGGACTTGCTTTCAGCAGCATCAGTCAGCAGAAAGGCCCCTGGCTGCTCTCTCCTAACAAAATCTCAGGACTATGATTGGAAAGGGAGTAGCTGCTGGGCTGCACTCTTTATTGCTACATTCTCATATACTTTTTTGAGAACATTTATTTAAATAATTTATGTAGGGTTTTTTAAATAAAAAAATTCCACACTTCCTGCAAGGAGTGATTTTCTACTCACTGTATGGTTTTTGTTATTGTTACTGTATTTTATTCTGTATATTCTGTTGTAAGGCATCCTTAGTACACAGGTTTGAAGATGTAAATAATAAAGCAGGGGTCCCCAAACTAAGGCCCGGGGGCCGGATGTAGCCCAATCGCCTTCTAAATCCGGCCCGCAGATGGCCCGGGAATCAGCATGTTTTTACATGAGTAGAATGTGTCCTTTTATTTAAAATGCATCTCTGGGTTATTTGTGGGGCATAGGAATTCATTCATATATATTTTCAAAATATAGTCCGGCCCCCCCCACAAGGTCTGAGGGACAGTGGACCGGCCCCCTGCTGAAAAAGTTTGCTGACCCCTGTAGTAAAGTATTAGTATTATTTCCTGCTCACATTTTATCCACGCAACTCTGTGAGGTTAGGCTGAAAGAGACCAAGATTCCCCAGAGAGTTTCATGGTTGAGTAGGGATTTGAACCGAGGTCTCCTTAATTCCAATACAACCATCTCACCACTATTCCACACTGGGAGACATGAGAAGGGCTGATCACAATCACTTCATAAAAAAGGAGACACTTAAGGAGACAAAGCATTCTTACCTTTCCGTTCCTCCCAAATGTGTTGCCTTTAAATTGTAAGGATGGATCAATGCTGTAAACCAGGCATGTCCAAAGTCCATTTTCTCTGTCCCCTGTTCATTCCTAAAAAAAAAAAAGCTCAACAATTTTGGGGTAAAACCCTAAAAAACCAAAAAATCTCAACAACTTCAACCCTAAAGAAAGCTTTGGTTGACCCTCACACGTGTTCACTTCATCAAATCTGGCCCTCTTTGAAAAAAGTTTGGGGACTCCTGCAAACAGTTTTCTATATTGACATGGCAATCTGGATATATAATGTATTCTCTCTCCATAGGTGACCGTGGTGAACGTGGCCCACCAGGATCACCCCCTAAAATAGTGCCAAGTATGATGCTTGATGTGAAAGGCGAAAAGGGAATTGAAGGAGAAAGTGGGGCCCAAGGGAGCTTTGGTTTCAAAGGTAAGGAGCAATGCCATATTCAGAAAAGGAGTAGAATATATTACAAACTGGTGTTACAGCATTTGAACATTTGTCACATGAAGCAAATGAGAATTTAATCTTTATTTACAAACATTTCATTCTGTATTACAAAATGCACACATTCTAAAGCCCTTATTCAGATTATAAATAATAGAAAATGACCACAAAATGATATAGAAATATATATACCCCTAACAATGCAATTTTTAGTGGTAGTTAATTAGGAGAATGCAGCCGAGGGCTTCATTCCCCATAATGAATACTTCAGGCAGCTGAAACCAACATTTGCTCTCCTGAAGTTCAGCTAGTTGCCAGGTTCAGCCTAACTTAACATTTTGAACTGTGTTTCCTACAGGCACAAAAGGAGCACTAGGCTACCCTGGGCAGACAGGAAGGCCAGGTTCACCTGGCTTTCCAGGTTATGAAAAAGGTCAAAAAGGTGACTATGGAATTAAAGGAACAAAAGGCATACCAGGATATATAGGTGTTTCAGGAGGTCGTGGTATTTCTGGTTTCCCTGGAGCAACGGGAAGGAGGGTGAGCAGATATTGTTGTTTGACTCAAACTACCAAGTTTTGTTTTCTCTGGTATGTTTACTCTAGTAGTTTGAAAAGCAAAATACCAGAACCTCAAAAACCAAATCCTGTGATTTCATCAAAAGCAGACTAGATTATTCAATGCATGCAAATTATGCATTTGATTCCTTTATTTCGGGTGTAATGGGGGCTCCAGCCTGCAGGCCTAATTGAGTCTAGCAAGAGCCCTAACTAGGTCCATGAGGACATTTTCCAAAAGCCATGCTCACCTGCCTGACACTTGACATATATGACAACAGGTCTGGGGCAGGTAAAGACGCTGGGCAGGATTCAGGTAATGAGTCCTGTCAGCATCCTGCATGAGGAGCTCTTTTGCACAGTGAGATTTTCCTCCTCTCTTCCCCTTGTGCACCCATGAAATTGGCTCAGAAGGGGGTCAAGAGAACTCAGGGGCATAAGAGTAGAGATAGTTCCATCTGGCAAACCACAAGGCTTTCCTTGACAAAACACCAGTAATTGCCTTGGCATTAAATTTAATTCTCTCCATAGTTCCCTGCTGAGAGGAGGGTTTGCAGATATTGCCAATCAGTACCCCCTGTGCTTTGATTTCAGACTGCCCTGGCAAAGGAAAGCATATCACCCAGTGTCATTGTGGTGTCATGTTTGACACCCATTCAAAATGGCCCACTGGAGTTGGGGGGGGTGTTTGTATCCAGCCCAGCAAGCAGATATAGTCCCCCACCCTTGAGTTATTTTTTAGTTTAAATAAAGTTGATTTCAGGTGCACACTCTGTTCAACAAGAGTACATTCAAGATTTATGACAGAAAAACAAATTCAGATAGTTGAGGAGGAAGTCCAGAGAGAATGAGAACTTTGGTTAATATTCTGATTAAAAGTTTGATGTTCTTTTTATCTATGTGACAGGGGGAAAAGGGAATTCCAGGGATTGATGGTATTTTTGGCAAAAGTGGCCAGCCTGGGGAAATTGGTGAGTCCATTTATATTCTGTACATCTAAACTATGTGTATGTAAAACACACACACACACACAGAGAGAGAGAGAGAGAGAGAGAGAGAGAGAGAGAGAGAGAGAGAGACTTGTTTATAAAATGAAAGGCTAGTGACCCAGTCCACTACAAGGAAAGATTTCTCTCATTTTTGTGAGTCACTGATCTTGACTTCTCAGATCTTTTCATTCTTTTGATGAAGTCAAAATGGAAGTATATATAGTCTTGTTGAATTGTAGAGAAAATAATACAGGCAACCACCCTCCACCCCACCCCCCATTTAAGTGGGTGTAACGTTCTGAGGCACTGTGCACATCAGTGAAATTGTGTATATTTGAAACCCCATTGAAAAGGCCTGCAAACACCCTGTTCCGACCCTTTTGTGGCTTTTTGGGTCACTTATGGGTTCAGCGTGATGGGTGGGTAGGTGGTTGTGCATATACCAAAAACATGTAAATGGAGGAGTTTACAATTATCACATTAAAAGATGTTCAACAGATGATCTTGATATATATACTTGGTATATATAAATCTCTGTGTGTATTATCTCAATTTTCTGCCTCTTACAGGTGATTGGGGAGATACTATAAACTTGCCAGGAAGAGCAGGTTCAAAAGGAGATGCTGGCATAACTGGAGCCACAGGTATTTTGCATGTTGTATAAAAGGAGATATTGTCTACGGTATATTGATAAATATCCATTGGTAAAAGCTCAAATATAAACAGGTTCCAACATGGCAACAATTTCACCAAGATAACAACATTAACAGGAAACTTGTAAAGAAGGGAAAATTAACTACCACAGTGTGTCTTATTTAAAAAAAAATCAATACAATATACTGGTTATAGGGTATGGATAAAAAATTCTGCGCAGAGTGCTGGTTAATTGTAAGGTTTTGACCATTTCTATTTTCAAGTTAAACTTTTTAGCACAGTAAGGAGTGAACAGAAATATAACAGCATTTGAGTTGTTTCTTATAAATTCAGAAATCATCTAATTCAAAAATTGTTTTAAAAAGATAAAAGGATAAATTTAAAAATCTGTTTTCCAAGGATATGGTTTAGCAATACATGCATACAGTATAAGGGTGGGAAACCGTACATATTTCTCTTTGTTTTTTGCAGGGCTAGAAGGAGCCAAAGGAGGAAAAGGTGATGCTGGAGATCCAGGTTTTCCTGGCCTTGAGGGCATGAGGGGCTCCCCAGGCTCCCCTGGATTGCAAGGGCAAAGAGGTGGGATTCCCTGTTTTGTATACAATGTGCTTATATAAAACACTTTTTAAAAAAATACACTAAAAGTGAATAACAAAGTGTTGATTAAAAATACAGCAAAGTAAAAGCAATACTGGATACTGAATGCTTTTTCATTATAGACTTTAAAACAGATGTTGATACTTGATGCATATTCTGAAGTTTAAAGCAGTCCATTTGGCTATGAGGGCATTTTTTTAACCCCTGTTTTGCTTTCACCAGTGTTTTTTTTCCCTTTCTTTTCTAAAAAAATGTTTAGGGTCACTCTCATTTTCCTACCCATATTGAAATACTGCCTCTCAATGAAGCCAAACTTAGATTCACGAAATGTTTAGGGGCATGTGTACCCCTTCGTCCCCCCAGAACAAAAAGCACTGGCTTTCACTATAAGCAGAGCAATCCCAGCTCAGCCCTTGTGGTGACCAGAGCAATCAAGCGACTGCTGCAGCCACAGGGCGGAAGATAATGGTGGGGGGGTTGTACTGTACTAGCTCTAAACAGGGGCAGCAGAGGGGCCCACATTGGATACCTCTTCAGAAAATGGACCAGCTATGGACCCAGTGGCTCCACTACCAGACCCCAAACAACTGCCTGGATGCCTCGGAACGGTGGGAGGCACCAACTAGGGAACCCCCAGGTTCTGTAAACACAATTCTTTGTACAATTCCACCATACGTGGAAGAAATCTCCCTTACCTATGGTTACTGCTTCCTTTTTTCATAGACTTCATATAATTTCCAATCAGCTGTAGGCCATTTTAAAACAAAGTTCTATAAGAGATAAGACAACCCAGAATAAAGAGCCTTCATTAAAAGGAAAAAGATGTTTGTACCAATATATTTACCACTTGCAGGTTTTAATTACTCAAGGGATCTCATTGCAGCAGAGGGGGAAATCACAACTATATTTATGTATGGTGATATTTTCTACATAGACTTCAAAAAAGTTTCAGCTTTCTGATGCACAGTATATTGCTGGAGATACAAACAATATCTCACACATTATAGACATATTTAGTGGGACTGCAACGTAAGAAAGCAGTATTGGATTAATGTAATATTATATAAGAAATTGCAGGATTTAAATTAACTATAGAACCTACAGTTATGCTTTAAGGGAGATTTGACTGATGAAGAGTCCTATTTATTAAATCTTAAAATGATTTGTATAAGATATTTTTAGTCAAATACAGGCCAAATCAGATTTTTTCACATCAGATCATTAAGAGTTTTAGAATAGTTCACTCTTGTAAGAAATCCAATACAGTGGTACCTCTACTTACAAATGACTCTACTTAAGAAATTTTCTACTTACGAAGAGAAAAAAATAGTAACAAATAGCGGCGCGCTTACAAAATTTTCAACATCCGAATGGCCTCGCTGCCCTGTGCTTGCCGCCGCTACTGGATCGGACCCTCGCTGCCACCTCTCCCGGTGGGGTGATGGGAGTTGCAGTCCTGGCGACGTCGGAGGCCGATCCAGGGCACCCGCGGGCGGCCGTGTAGGACTTGGGCTCATGCGGGCAGCGGTGGCGATGTGGATCCTCTCCCGGCGGGGCCAGCAGTACCGGGTGGGCGCCTCGGCCGGGGCGGCGAGGGGCAGAGGGCGCTTCCTCCGCATGGCGGCTCCAGCTGCGCTCTGAGCGGAGAAGCCGAGGGCAGGAGAGGCGGCCATGGCGCCCTCGACGGGCTCTTCGGCGCCCGGCCCCATGTGGTGCTGCCTGCGCTGGGCCTGCTGCGGAGACACTGGCGGAGGACACATCGCCCTCAAGGAGATGCTGCTCGTGCAGCTGAACACGCACAGGATGGGTAAGCGGAGGTGGGCGAAGGGGCTCCGGAGCACGAAGAAAGAAGCCGCGCAGCTGTGGCGGGCGAGGAAGGACCCGTCGCCGTGGACTTGCGGTGGCGGCAAGGGCCCGATCCTGCAAGGCCGGCAGAAGGCCGGCCTCGCAGCGGCGGCAGTGAGCGCGGGGCAGCGAGGGAGGTGAGGGTCCGGAACGAATTAATCCGTTCCCAATGCATTCCTATGGGAAACCACGTTTCAATTTACGAATGTTTCTACATACAAATGTACATTTGGAACGGATTAAATTCGTAAGTAGAGGTTCCACTGTATCACTTTCACCACCATTTGACTTATATTGTAACAATTCAAAGGTTGCTTAGTGATGGTTCTCTACTTGTTCTACAGGATTCCCAGGCCAGGTTGGTGAACAAGGTTTATCTGGAGATCCAGGATTTCCTGGATCAGCAGGTGAAAAAGGAAGTTCTGGGTGGATTGGGCTTCCAGGAAGTAAAGGTAAATTATATTCATCCTAGTTGTCAGTAACACATCATTGTATATTTTAGACTTAAGGAGAAGTTATGTGCTCTTGTCTTGCCTATTTCCAGCACATGCTAGTAATACTTTCTTTGATGTTCTAATACACAAGTTTTAAATTAGAGTTAATCTACACATTATGAAAAAGACACATTTCTGTCTCTTTAAATGACTTTCTGACAGCAACCTTTCTGCTAATTGTCCTGCAAACAGACATATCTTGGCACAAGTTTGTAGAAGCAACTTGGCAAACTGTCAGAGATATATTTCACCAAACTACTGAGCCAGTAATATAACAAGACAGGGGTCTGTCCTCTCCCCCATGCTTCATCTATATGAAGCCACTGGGAGAGATCATCAGGGGGTTTGGGCTGGGTGTCCATCAATATGCGGATGATACCCAGCTCTGCCTCTCTTTCAAATCAGAACCAGTGAAGGCGGTGAAGGTGTGAGTGCCTAGAGGCGGTTGAAGGATGGATGGTGGCTAATGGATTGAGGTTGAATCCTAACAAGACAGAAGTACTGTTTGTGGGGGACAGGAGGCGGGCTGGCGTAGAGGACTCCCTGGTCCTGAATGGGGTAACTGTACCCCTGAAGGACCAGGTGTGCAGCCTGAGAGTCACTTTGGACTCACAGCTGTCCATGGAGGCGCAGGTCAATTCTGTGTCCAGGGCAGCTGTCTATCAGCTCCATCTGGTACGCAGGCTGAGACTCTACCTGCCCGCGGACTGTCTCGCCAGAGTGGTGCATGCTCTAGTTATCTCCTGCTTGGACTACTGCAATGCGCTCTACGTGGGGCTACCTTTGAAGGTGACCCGGAAACTACAACTAATCCAGAATGCGGCAGCTAGACTGGTGACTGAGAGCAGCCGCTGAGACCATATAGCACCGGTCCTGAAAGATCTACATTGGCTCCCAGTACGTTTCCGAGTGTTGGTGCTGACCTTTAAAGCCCTAAACAGCCTCGGTCCTGTATACCTGAAGGAGCGTCTCCACCCCCATTGTTCTGCCCGGACACTGAGCACTGAGGTCCAGCGCCGAGGGCCTTCTGGCGGTTCCCTCACTGTGAGAAGCAAAGCTACAGAGAACCAGGCAGAGGGCTTTCTCGGTAGTGGCGCCCACCCTGTGGAATGCCCTCCCATCAGAGATCAAAGAGATAAACAACTACAGTGGCTAGACAAATTTATTTCGTTCCAGGACTCAATTCGTCCTACGAAAAACTCGTCTAGAAAGTCCTGGTTTCCCATAGGAATGCATTGAAACTTAATCAATGCGTTCCTATGGGCTCCGGGGGACTGCCAGCTGGCTCGGGGACTTCCAGCTGCTCTGGCGCTGCTATATCGTGGGGGTGTGTGCTTCCCGCTTCTCAGGAATGTGATGGAAGGAGGAGAGGGGATAATATTCCCTGAATTTAGAAGAACAAAAGATGAAAACATGCAGCAAAGTAAAGTGTGGAAATATAGGCTATTAGACCTTTAAAATATCCCATTTTATGTCATTTACAAAGCCCCCCACTTCCCTTAGCATAGAAAGAGACATTTGGTAAGTTAAAAATGGTTTACTTAAAAACACATCATAGATCAGTTTCACTGGCTTTTCCATACAGCAGTAAGAGTTCCTATATTATTTGTATAGAAGCACAAAGGTGGGTTTCTTAAGCCATGCCATCTAAGCTTGGAGCATTTAGCTTAGACATCCTTACTGGAAGGTTCACCTGGTGGGAAGAAGCGAGGATGAAAAGTTTGGTAACTCTTCCTTCCAAGGCGAGGGAGTGCAGCCTAGATAAGCCTGGCAGGATATATAACCCTTCATAAGTTAAGTGAAGTCAGAGGCGTAGCGTGGGGGGTGCAGGGGGGGCCGGAGCCCCGGGCGCACATCTGGGGAGGGCGCGCTCGCACTCGCAGCTCTCTGCCCCTACCGTAGCGCTGAGCCCAGGGGCTCTCTTGATAACAGCAGCACTGCCTCTTCCTCGCGTTCCGAATAGCCGCGTAGGGAAAACCATTCAGAAGCCGCCCCCCACCCAAGCCAGGGACGAGCGGCTTCAGTCGCCACTACTGCGCAGTCTCGCTGCGAGCCGCGCAGGCCCAGTAGCGCCGAGGTGCTGCCTATCTCTCTCCTCAGTGCCGCTTAGTCAGTCGACCCGAGCGGTTGAGGCGGCCGAGGGAAGCCTCCGCTCCGCTCGCCTGAGGGGGTGGAAGCACTGCGGGCGGGGGTGCACGCCATGGAGCCGCGGGCCTGGCCTGGGCTGCGAACGGCGGGTGGTGGCAGTGGAGGCAACAGCGGAGGAGGCCCTTGAAGGCAGGGAGGAGGAGGACGTGGCGGCAGCGGCGGGAGCCTCCGAGGAAATGGCCACCGAGCCCCCGCGCTGTGCGGCGAGCAGGGAGCCCGAGCGGCTTCTTCGGGGAGCCAAGGCGGACGTGCCTCCGGGCTCCTCGGCGGCGGCGGAGGGAGGAGGGAGGAGCGCCTGGCTGCTCAACGGCTGCGTGCCGCTGTCGCACCAGGTGGCCGGGCACATGTACGGCAAGGATACATGTAGCTCCAAAACAATGTCATGATTCAGGTTAAACTGGTAGAGGGTGATTTGCCCAAGGCTGTGCAATAAATTTTGAAACTGAGCGGGAATAATGAAAGTGGGTCTTACACATGTTCAAGCTCAACACGTAAATATTCATCCCCATCATATTTTTGCATATGCATCTTTATATTTTTATAAGATGCAATTATTCATTTTTATAACATTGTTTACCCATGTAAATAAGATAGTTACAAAAGCATAAGTTCAAATGAAACAACTGAAAGCAAGGATTTCACAAGAACACTGGTTTTCTCCTGAAAGGAGAGGATTTTTAAGTGAGAACATAGATTGTTTAGCTGCAATTTTCATGATTAACCTTCCTCACTGACTTCTGCTTAAGCCAACATCCTTCTAAGGTCATAGTGTGTGTCTCTTCTCTAGGGAGGGGGGGGGGACCATGATTGAGAGGTATCCCTGTTGCAGTCAACCTCAGGAATAACAAATTTGCATGGATTATAAGAAGTTGAAGTTCAGGGCTCTGACATGTACATGGTAGTGGATACAGAATTTAGCTTCCAGATTTTTTTTAAAAGTGTTTCTAGCCCTTGTTGACTACAAATATAGGTATGAAAATGAATGGTTAATGCCTTATGGAATCTCAGAACCTAAAGTGGTGACGGAATGATATTTAAAACAAGAAAATAAGCAACTCTCCTACACTTGCATAACTCACACAGATCACAAGATATTTGTGTGTGTGTGTGTGATGCAGATTTGGGGTCACCTTGGAGCAGATTTTCAGGGTTTATTTTTTAAGTGCAGAGTGCTTACAGCCCTCCTTATGTTAGTGTAACTGCATTTTATTCCATCTGATGTATTTTTCTGTTCTCCCAACTCCTCCTGCTGAAATTTAGATTATAAGCTCCTTGATTTTGTATTGTTACTGTGGAGTGTCATGTATATTAGAGTTCTGTGAATGAAAGATATTTTTTAAACACTTTGCATATTCATAAGGTGAGATCTACTATGTCATTCTATATTATATTTATACTTTACTTACTTCCACAGGTTATCTTGGGATATAAAAATATCAATGGCTTTTTAAGTATTGGCTATATTTCCTCCAGTATCAGAGCTAGTATGTATGCTTCTGAATGCCAGCTGGGTATAATAATAGGATTGAATCATAGAATCATAAAATTGTAGAGTTGGAAGATAGTGCTACTGCAGTCATGTCCTACTCATGGGCTTTGCATAGGCATCTGGTAGTCACTGTGGGAAGCATAATGCTGAACTGGAGTCCTTTGATCTGATCCAGCAGGGCTCTATATATGGTTTCCATACATAAAATCATAGAATCATAGCTGCCAAGTTTTCCCTTTTCTCGTGAGGAAGCCTATTCAGCATAAGGGAAAATCCCTTAAAAAAAGGGATAACTTGGCAGCTATGCATAGAATCACAAATACAAAAAAGTAAACATGACAGCCTATATATTCCACTATTAATCAGTGGAGCACATTAAAACACCCTTTTAAGTTCCCCAGTTAAAATTTGTTGTAGTAAAACTTTGCTTTTGAAAAATAAACAAACTTGGGCTGAAGTGTCTTTCATGAGCAAATAATTATGAAGTATTGCGGTCATCACTGAGAAGATCTTACTTCTCTTATCACTGTCCCAGCTTCTTACCTTAAATTGCATTTGGGCCATTCCATTGTCACGGGTGGGACACTTGGAGAAGGACAAAGATAATGAATGTGGAGAATGTGTAATGCATGTTCGCACTCAATAAAGTGTTTGAAAATAAACTTGTATTTAGATGCATTTTACTTTAATTACATCAGTATTTTCATACATGTGCTTAGGGGGTAAGGGTTTCTTTAACTAATCTAGTGGAAGAGACTCGAGTGCTAAAATCCACGGGTTAGGGGGCGCAAATTACTTGCCTTGCCCCGGGTGCTGACAACCCACGCTACGCCACTGAGTGAAGTGTCTTGGTTACATGAGGTTGTACAGTTAACAATGTAGTTCCATCTTTTTGAAATATTTGTTATGATCTTATTGCTAAAATGCTGCTGCTGTATAAAATCAATTTAAATGTTTTCTCAGAGTCAGTGAATCAGACAGACTAAAAACTTGTAAAGACTCACTTTAGCCTCCAGGATGGTTTGGTTTTGACCAGTCAGAAATTTGTTTTTAAAAAGCAACAGCCAAACTGTCATTCATGAGCTACTGTATAAAGCACTCAAGTTTTAAATTTGAGGTAAAACATTTCATCTGAA
Organism: Zootoca vivipara; assembly: GCF_963506605.1. NCBI lineage: Eukaryota > Metazoa > Chordata > Lepidosauria > Squamata > Lacertidae > Zootoca > Zootoca vivipara. The sequence continues at coordinate 4,722,856 of NC_083278.1, read as the reverse complement.
GCAGAAATACTTTAATTGCTTCATCCTAGTGAGCACAATTGTTTAAAGTAATTGCAGCAAGCTTTTCTGATACAGCAATCAGTCCAAAGCAAATGGCTCACATGAAGATGTTTCATTTCAAAAACTGCAGTGCCTCCAGACAAATCTGTAACGTTTGGTAAATCACATTGAAGAATAACAAATAATGAGTGGCTTTTTGGCAGGCGCTGCTGGCACCAGAGGAATCACTGGATTACATGGTTTGCCAAGTACCAAGGGCTTTCCAGGATCACCAGGTATGTTCACATTATGTTGACGGTTAATGAGGTTGGCTATCTTGCATTGTAGGTTAATTGGGGAGTCTTTCTAAACATTTCAGCTTTCCACACAGGATGCATAGGATAGTTTAAAACAGGCATCCCCAAACTTCGGCCCTCCAGATTTTTTGGACTATCGTTCCCATCATCCCTGACCACTGGTCCTGTTAGCTAGGGATCATGGGAGTTGTAGGCCAAAACATCTGGAGGCAGGGGCGTTGCTAGCCGCTCCGTCACCCGGGGCAGCAAATGTGGAGGCACCCCCGGGGGCGGGGCACCGCTCCGCAGCATCATGACGTCACGGCGCATACATCATGACGTGCGGACGTGACGCCACCTCGCTGACCCGCCCCTCGACTCCGCCCTGGCGCGCACCGCAGCAGGAAGGGAGAGCACGCATTGGCTGAGTAAGCCAAGCCCTGCAGTGCCTAGCAATGTTTTTGCCGGGCGGCTCCCGGGACCAGCTTGCTCCCTCGGCCAACGCGCGCTTTCCCTTCCTGCTACAGCACGCACTCTCCCTGGGTGGAGTTGAGGGGCGGGCCAGCAAGGCGATGCTTGAGGCTGGTGTGACGCCCCTCCTTGCTTTTTGGGATCGGCTGAGTCGCTGATCGTGGGGGCGGGGCCCCGGTGAGTGTCTGTCACCCCCTCCAGGGCAGTGCCTGGGGTGGCCCGCCCCCCTGTAGCGATGGCCCTGTCTGGAGGGCCACAGTTTGGGGATGCCTGGTTTAAAATGAAAATTGCTAAGATGCCCATTTCCAGGTCTGGAAAAGTGATATTAATTTATCTAAGTTTTTGTACAACAGGTCCAGATGGATATGGCCCGCCAGGTTTCCCAGGTATTTGGGGTGACAAAGGTACTGTAGGAGAGCCAAGCCCAATTGAAGGCAGCAGAGGAGTTCCTGGTTCGAAAGGAGAAAGAGGAGATCCAGGTCAGTCCTTGGTTCACTGGTTTCATACATGGCACCACCAATTAGCAAAATATATTTAACAAATTATAGGTTTCATTTAAGAAAGTACTCTCATGGCAAATTAGTGTGTGAAAAGGGTAGAGGCACATGGAAGTCAGAATGTGTGGCTCTCTGCCTGGCTGGCAGAGTCCAGAGGAATGCAGGGCAAGACGTTTGGCACCAGCTTGGCTGCAGGAGCTGCCAGAAGGAGGCGCACCAGGGCCCCCTCAACCGCCTTAGGGACTCCCCTCCAGGAGAAGGGGGGAGGGCAGAGCAAAGCAAAGGGCCAAGGCAAGGAGTAGGAATGCAGAGGGATAAAAATGCTTCCTAACAACTGATTTAAAACCGAATGCTCAATTTATCCCTGTAATCTGAAAATGTGAACCCCTGAATTTTAAATATATTTATAATATTAATTTATAGTTATTAAAGAAAATATTGTTATCAAGATTGGTAATCCTACATCACTTGCTACCATTATATTATTTGGCATCCCACAAAGTTACATGCAGGTTCCGCTTTCCGAACACAAGGCATTCCTAGGAAATTGTTTGTTAAGCAAGCGTTCACATAACAAGCTGATTATTTCCATTATTTCCTATGGGAAGGAACACTTCTAATCTGTGATTTGTCTGATGTCTCTCTTTCGCTGCATTGTTTCTGCCCACACAGCTGCTGCCGACCAGTAAAATACCAACGGGTAAGGGAGTGGGCAAACTCTGTCTGTTCAAGTATCAACTGAATCATGCTTTGGTATAATTGTGTTTGGAGAGGTCTTTGTGTTTGGGCTAAAGAGTGTTCTGATAGCAAGACCTGCATGTATAGTAATCTCATGTGGAAGAAACAATATGTTTTGCGTCACCTCCAGATATGGTGAAACTTAATTTCTTTTTTTATTTTTTCTTTCTTTTTATTTTTTATTAACTACTTTATTGACACTTATGCGTCATACAAATAAACAATAAATAAAACGAGCATATAATACCTGTCACAGTGGCCGGATGGGGCTACTTCAGAGTAACGACTCTACACCGCTCTGCATTTTATCTTTTTATTGGTGCTGCGTATTTACAGTGCTGAAGGTGGAGCTATTTACAGAGACACATCTTCTCAGCTTGAATCAGTACCTCCGAATGGCGTTTGGCGCGTCTTGCGCCAGCATAACAACTTGGGGAGACCCATCCTCTTCCCCCGACGCTTTCTGCGAAGTTCCGGAGTTGGGGGGATGGGTCTGCCCCCCTTTCTTCCTCCTTCCTGTCCCACCTGAGACGATGGCTCTTCTACCCTGCCAGAGCCTTGGATCCCGCCGTGCTCTGGGCTGGGCTGGAACTCAGGAGGGGAGGGGCTTTGCGATATCCCTTGCCCCTCACAATACCAAACCAGAAAAAAGCAAAAAAGACACACAATCATGATAACAAAAACTGCAGACAAGAGTATAGGTGAAACTTAATTTCTTGTGATGGAAAGCAGCCACAATGACAGCATTGTTAAAAACAAACAACATAGTCTCAGAATTTCTGAAAATATTTAACAAAGGGTGCGCTTCAGCTTCCCTGTGCATCAATCTCCAGGAGTAACTCTTTGAATTCTGACTGGCAGGACAGAGAGGCTCACCCGGCAGCCCTGGACCTGAGGGAAGACCAGGCCTTCCTGGGGTTTCAAACATATCTGGAGCACCTGGCGATGAGGGATCACCAGGTTTGGATGGTGTGCCAGGTAAACACAATCCCACTACTTTCAGTTGATACAGAGATCTTTTAGTGGTGATTTATCTTGATGTTTTGCCACCTAGTGTTCCCTTGGTCAAAATGAATATTTTTCTTTTTCTTTTTGTCTTTTAGCATTGTGGCTTCAACATTAGGTCTCTACTGAGCACTATGCTTTTCCGGTGCTGGGGGGCACCCACTGTTGGATAAGCAGGGTTTGTTTAGAAGTTTGCTACCTTTAGACGGTTTGGGCTTGCTGATCGGAAGGTCAGCAGTTCCAATTTGTGGAACGGAGTGAACTCCTGTTGCTCTGTCCCAGCTCCTGCCAACTTAGCAGTTCAAAAGCAGGCCGGTGCAGGAGATGAATAGGAACTGCTGTGGTGGGAAGGTAAAGGACGTTTCCATGCACTTTGGCTTCCGTCATAGTTCTCCGTTGTGCCAGAAGTGGTTTAGTCATGCTGGCCACATGTCGTCTGTTGATAAACGCCGGCTCCCTTGGCCTGAAGTGAGATGATTGTCACACCCCATAGTCACCTTTGACTGGACTTAACCGTCCGGGGTCCTTTACCTTTACCTTTTACCTTAAGCGGTTTGTGTATCTCTTGTAGGAAGACAATATGTTTTCTTTTGACAGGGTTCCCTAGCCCCCTCGTGTTTAATGCTACTGCTTCTCTGATTTGTAAGGTGTTTCCTTGCCACCCCACCTGGGCCGCTCTGGGTTGCACCGACAGAGTATGGTGGGGAGGGGAGAGAGAGAGAGAGATCAGAGTTAGAAATGGAGGTGGAAGATGGATTACAGAGAGCAGCATATATCTGGTTATATAGCTACTTGTGGCGAGTAGCGGGGACCATGTGGCTTCTAACTGGTTTGTCCTGGGTCTCAGCAGATGGACTGGGTGCTTATGCATAGAATGAGTTTATGGACAATTTTGCCATAGGTGTCTGTTTTGTAACTTCTGCCTATGTTTACACATTTGTCATGTATACAGTGGTGTTCCTCCCTCTGGTGGAAGGCTGTTCTGTGAGCAGGATACAAATTTATGATGCCCCTTCCCTTCTGCAGCCCCTCCCCTTCCAGAGGGCACATCAATCATGGGTCGAACAATCCATCATTCCCTGCAGGAAGGCTTTTTCCTTATGCAGCATTTGCTAGTCTCTGGGTCTAGACTAGGTTTGGGGGTGTTCTTCCCCAATGAGGAGTCTCTGGAGGGAACAAAGAGAGACTCCTTTTTTTCTTTATTTGAGTTGTATGAGCTACGTATATGCAAAGATGTATTGATACATCCAATACATGGTTGTATGGGTTTTGGATAAATTGATATTAAGACAACAGTTTGATACCAATGAAAGGCTTAGTCTTAGGAACAAGTTTTGGTTCAGGGCACAAGTCTTGGCCTGATGAAAAAATCATATATATATTTTATTCCATTTATTGGGTTGCCCCAGCCACTCTGAGCAAAGCAGAAGCTTCAGAGACACTGTATTCAGAAGGCACTATCAGAAGGAATACAGGGAATAACCAGATGCACAAACGTAGACATAGAATTTTAGCATTGGAAGCTACCCCAAGGAAAAGCTTTTTGTCTGGAAATGTGATATAAACTGCTCTCCCACTATCAGAAATGCAGAGCTTGTCCGCCTTTTCCTTTTGCTCATTGACACAGATGCTGCAGGTAGGCTGCACCTTCCATTTAATTCAGCTCTACATTAACTTGCTACAATCAGGAGAAGACAGCCCCCCCAAGATGTTGCCTAAGTGGTCTTTCAGTCCAAGTTTTAAGCTTTGTGTATATATTATAGGCTACCCAGGACCACCAGGACCACCAGGAATAGCTGCTCCGCCTGGAAGCAAAGGAGAAGTGGGGCAGATCGGCATAATTGGAGAAGATGGTTCAAAAGGATTTAGAGGAGACCATGGCCCAGATGGGAGACCTGGAATTCCAGGGTTCCCTGGGGCAAAAGGTATGATGGCAGAACCTAGTATTAAGAGCAGCTACCGAAACAGATTAAGCAGACATGCAGTAACACCATACCATTGTTTTGCCTTGAAGGATATAAAGGGGAACAAGGAGTCATGGGCTTTGTTGGCATATTGGGAATGCCTGGTGACTTTGGCCCCACTGGACCCAAAGGAGACCGAGGATTTCCTGGTGAGTAACTATTTCTACTATGCCAGTTCATGCAGTTATTATAAATCTTCAAAAGCTATTGCATTTTATAGACCAAAACACAGCACAGACCGCTGGGCTTTCACCTCACACCACATTTCTCCTACAAATCTCAGCAGAAATTTGAAGGTGAAACATGAGAGGGGAATTTGAAAGCTAGGGATCATGGGAGGTGTAGGCCAAAAACATCTGGAGGGCCGAGTTTGAGGAAGCCTGACATAGATTCTGGTTTAAAGGCCTCCTACTTACTCTGCTGGACTTCTTGGACTTCCATGTCTAAGTCTGCCATGACACCACCACTGCTTCTAACCAGTGCTAGAAACTGAGATATGAAAGCTAGGAGCTAAATGGCACTTTAAACCTAAGGTATGGGCACAACAACAGAATGTCTAGGCATACTTTTTTATAACAAGAATACAAAGCTGAAAATGAATGAACTACAGCTAAAGTATTGTGTTCATTTTTCACATGGTCTACCCCCCTAATATTCTTCAGAGGGTCTCTTCTCCAGTGTTCAGAGAGTAGCTGGAAGTGAGGAGGCAGAAAACGGTCCTCCTTTCCTTCCACTCTGCAGTTTTAATCTGAAATCTTAGCACAGTACTGCGCCCAGAGCTCAGAAACTGCTTGCGCTGATGAAATTCCCTGTCACAAAATGCGTCTAGAACAATGGGAGTTTCAAACACTGCTTTCGAACATGAGCAATAAGCTCCTGGGTCAACTAACGAGAAAGAGCGCCAAGGCAAGTGGAATATTCTGTCTGTTACTTTGTTGTGCATTTTTAACTTTCAGGATTTCAGGGACCTCCAGGTTCCCCTGGACCACCTCCTGTCCTTCCTAAACTGGTTTCAGAACAAGGGATCTCCGGTGCTCCTGGAAACAGAGGGCTTCCTGGCACGTTGGGTGAGATGGGTCCTCAAGGCCCACCAGGATCTCCAGGTAGGAACATGGATATGCAAAATGGCCTTAGTGAGCCCAATCCTGTTTTGCATATAACATTTTCTCCCAATAAATTGGAATTTTAATGAAGAAGGCTCATGCAGTGATTCTCCAAATCAGGTCAGGGGCTCACAGAAATTTAGTTGGTGACTTTGGGGAACCTAACTGAAAACTCCCCATGAATGTACAACTCTGTACCAATACGTTTCATATTTCTGCCACTTTGGAATCATTCCAGAAGTACTTCCCTGAAGGGGAAAAACCATTATGTGATCATTGCCCCCATATGACTCAAGCTAGTGTTGTTTTGCTGGCATGCCAAGCTTCAGAAATGATGCTCAGTACTTTCTGACCTGTCCTTCTGAGCTTTAGACAAAAAAAAACACATTCAATCTTTTCTTATTTCTCCAGATCCCATTCTGGCACAGCTATGTCGCCTGTCCCTGTCCCTGATAAGACTGAAATCTGTAGGCAATTCCACCCTCATTCAAACCATGTATGCCATAATTGCAGTCAGAGGTATTTGCCTTCAGTGCACTGCTCTTGTTGATGACAAAGAGGCCTCAATAGGATGGTTTCCTCTTCCTTCAAATAATGTGTGCCTCTTCCATCCTTATTCAACCATTTCTGCATGCAAGCCGCATTGCATTGTTCCTTCATAAAAACATGACTGTCTGGACTTCATATCTGCACATCTAGTATTCAGAGAGCTTGAATGAACTCTGTTCCCTCTGACATCTTTAATCCAACATGGTATGGATTATGATTCTGTTTAAATTTACTTTCAAGGTTCTAGAGGCCCCATGGGTAAGCAAGGGCTGCAAGGAAGAGGGGGGATACCTGCAGCTCCAGGCTTCCGAGGTGACCAAGGGAGAACAGGACTGCAGGGCCCAGGGGGCTTGGAAGGTAAGTACTGGTCCTGGAACTCCCCACCCCCACCCCCTTTCTTATCCACTAGGGTTTTCGCTCACTTGAAAATAAATCTACATCAACAAATTATATGAGTTTTCAGCATAATATTATGCATGTTTACTCAGAAGTTATTCCCAGGTAAGTGGCACTGGATTGCAGCCTTAATTGTTAACCAAATCTGCATAAATTTATTTCCATATGAGGGGGAAACAGTCATTCTAAATTTTTTAAAAAGTTCACTTTGTTAGTAGTCGTTGCAGCAGGGCATCATTTTGGAAGAGGGGTCCCACCTTCTCTCCTAAACAAACGGGGGACCCATTTTCAGTTTGTAGCTTTAGAAGTACCTGGATTTAAGAATAAACCCCAAACAAATGCATTTCAGATTATCCTGCAGTGCCTGGCTCACAGTTCCCATTCCCTCCCCGAAAAGAAACACAAAGTGGTGAACTCCTTTGTTGTCAACCTCATTTAGGGACAACTCCAGCATGGGAGACCACAATACATGCAGTGAAGTTCTTGTGCTTTGCAATAGAATTGGATAGGGTAACAGGGTAGAATGAAATCAAAATGTAACTTGTTGACATGGAGCTGTGGGAGATATAGCCCCCCCTTCCCCCGCCAAAACTGTCACACTTCAGTTCAAAGTTGTGACAGGAAAGTAAGAGTAATTCTGCTACTGCTCCCCACTTAAACTCCCTGCATATGGAAAACTTGGAAGATGATAAGAGCTACTGGCATGAGAATATTCAGCCACACAGCACCCAGCATTACAGGCCAAAAGGGTAGAAGAGGGGGCTTCCGGTTCGTCGCGCTCCGAAGTCCCTGGCCTCGCGGAGGGGGGGGAAGTCCGCAGAGCGAGCGGACTCCCCGTAGAAACACCGGGTAGAGCGTCCCGGTGACTTATTCACCCAGCGGCTGCTCCGTTTTGCGAATCCTCCGCTGCCCGAGAGCTCAGTAGAGCGATCGAGAGCCAGCGGAGTGGAATCGCGGGAGCCATTTTGGGTTACATCTTACCTCCTAGAAGCGAAGCTCCGAGTCCTTACCCGGCAAGCGGCGGATTCTTCCAAGAAAATAAAAGATTTTTAGAAAGTAAGTGAAATTTCCATTTGGACTTTAAAAAATTTAATCTGGAAAATAGGGAGAGATTTTAAAAAACGGAAGTCGATCTCTTCCTAATGGCTAATCGGGAGGCGCATTAAATATTCCCAAGCCGAAGGGGAAAAGTTTTCTGGACTGTGGACCCGAGAGAAAGAAAGACTTCTCTAACCCTTCTCAGCTCCCGACGCTGGCACCCCTTGAGGCTCAGCATTAATAAGGGGAAAGTGTTTTGACAGCTGTCAAAAGCTGTCAAGCTGTCAAAAGATTAAGAAAATTCATTATATTGGCTGTGGATGGCAAAATTTATGTGAAGATGAGACAGAAGTAAGCTATTGGAATTATGATTTCAGTGGATTTGTGATGGAGTTAAAGACAAAGGAGAAGACCAGCCAAGATGCAGGCGGCCACGTTGTAGGAAGGAATTTTCCAGCACCCTTTGTCCCCTATCTTCTGCCTGCCTGTGGTTAAGAGAATAATGAAAACAAAGTACTCTCGAGCTTTCCAGGAGGCTGTGCTGAACTATCTACAAATATGGGAGGATATATACAAGGAACGGCAACATTTTAATTCATCATCCTTGGAGATTGAGGTTCAAGACCAGGACACAGAGGATAATTTTGATTTTGAGACTGGGTGTGAGGAGCAACAATTTGAGGAAAATGACTTGGACCATAAAAAATTTCTTCTGGACGAGGTAAAACAAGGACTGGAAAAGGAAGAAGAGGCCGACAATGAGAACCAAAGTGAAATGAAGATTAACGGAAATGAGGAGCCTGGAGAGACTGAAATGTGGAGTGGTGTTATTGAGGGATGGGACAGGCAGGGGGAGGGGGGGACAAGGGCCTGGAGTTGGGAGTGGGAAAGAACTGGTGTGGGGTGACAACTTTAGTTAAAAGGCTTTTTTTGGTTGCTAAACAACGGTTTCTGAAATCTTGGCTTGTTAAAGGAAATGCTGATCCAATTGGGGGAAAAGGCAGTGGGAGAGGAGAAGGAGAGTGTTTTTAGCTTTAAGGTTAAGAGTTTTCTGGAGGGAGGAAGAAGAATGGTTGAGGAAATAAATTTTAGATAAGTATGAATATTTCTGTGTTTAGATAGGTGTTTGGGTAGAGAGCCGCCTGTCTTCCCCTCCTTGTTCGGAGGCACCTAGTGGCAGGGGGTGCTCTGAGGGGAGGGGAGGGGAGGGGAGGGGGTGGAGGGAAACCCAGACACAAAAAATGGATCCTTTGAAGTGCGGTGTCCCGCAGGTTACTCTTGTGGCAGGAGGGGACTTGTGGGGGGGCAGCATGAAGAAGGAGGAGGATTAAGTTAATATTATAAGATATAAGATTTTGAACTAGAAAAGAAAACCCGCCATAATTAATTAAAGAAGTTAGGAAAACCAGGAGGAAGAGAGTCGAGGAAGTCACAATTATAATGTTAACAAAATAAGAACTGGATATTTTATTGTATTTTTCTTTTTTCTCTTTTTTCTTTTTCTTTTTCTTTTTGTTGTGTATTGTTAAATTGATTGTTGTGCTGAAGAAACAGCTGGGGGGGAAACCAAACCTCAGAGCTCCACCATCCCTGTCCTCTCAGTGGCAGGGAGGGGAGGAGGGGGGAGGAGGGAGGGGGGAGGTTAAACCCAGCTTACAAGGGACCCCTTTGATTCTCAACGCCCGCGGGTTCTACTGGTGGCAGAAGTGGACTGGTGGGTGGAGGGAAAAGGAAGGGACAGAGTCTACATTATATGTTTTGTTTGTCTTGTTTGTATAAAACTAATAAAAATTATTTTTAAAAAAACAAAAGGGTAGAAGAGGACGACATGATGTCAGGTGACACTGAGGAGGGTTTTTATGCACATAAAGCAAACACTCTCATCCTTGGATGTCAGAGCCACTGTGAAAATGGCTTCAGCTTAGTAGCTGTGAACACCTAACCTCTTCTCCTAGTTTATTCAGCACTGAGCAGACAGAGGTTCCTATGGAATTCTTTCCATAAGCAGTGAAGTTTACTTCCTGCAACATTTATGCTCCTTTTTCCTCTCTGCAGGTGCAGCAGGTGACCCAGGTACTCCTGGGCTGCCAGGTATGCCCGGCCGCAGCATCAACATGGGATATCTTTTGGTGAAGCACAGCCAGGCGGATCAAGAGCCCATGTGTCCAGTGGGCATGAGCAAACTCTGGAGTGGATACAGCTTGCTCTACTTTGAAGGACAAGATAAGGCACACAATCAGGATCTAGGTATGCATTTAGGAGCTGAGCACTCTTCACATGATTTTGTAACAACAACAACAACAACAACAACAACAACAACAACAACAACAACAACATGCATTTAAAACCTAACAAATAATTTCCAGGCAACTAATAGAAATTACATATGTGGATGAAGAAAAGCTATTTTGAGATGTTAGGTACAAGCATAAATTTATCTATATATATTAGGCATTGAGCGCGTAGAGCCTTTCTCTGTAACTGCTGAACCGTAATGTAACAAATTTGGCCACAACGTACCTTGCCCATCAGGGAGGGATCTGGCATTAAAAAAACACACAAAAAAACACCTTTCACACCTAAAATAATGATTAAACGCAAAAAGTGGAGCCCAAATTAGACGTCGTCACCAGAAGCTCTGAAGACTCCAGCAGCATCCAAAAGCTATTGTGTGGGGTGTTGGGGGAGGTGTAGTACCTCTGCTAGGGACACATCATGCTCCTTCTGGGGTACTTTGCCTACCTTTCATCCTCAAACTGCACTCAGCTCTCACCTGTGGCTCCTAGAAGCTGTCAGCAGGTGACAGGGGAGATGCTTTTGCCTAAACCAGGTGAGGGGAGCCGATGCGTCTCAAACTCTCTCTCTCTCTTTCCCCACCCCCCAAAAACTATTTATTGATTTTCAAACATTTCACAATACAAAAAAATCACAAAAATAGAAAATGAGCAAAACAGAAACAAAGAGCAAAAAAAATGACAACATGACATAAACAAAATAGAAAAAGAAGGAAAAAAACCCATATCCATTCTTACATTAACTTGACATTGTGGACTTCCTCGATTTCCCCCCCCCACTGGGTCCATTTTTCAATCTAAATTAAGCAATTTTCCTTTATCATCTTAAATCATTCTAACGCAATTTTTCCATTATCTCACAACCAATTCTAATCTACACAAAGGGGGGGGGGGACATCAACTATCCTCAACCTATAATTCATTAATTAATCCAAATCTAAATTTCTTTTCCCATCCATCTCTAATTCTTCCTTTAGCCATCTCTAATTCTTCCTTTAGCATCACAATTTATACCCCAAATTTTTTCCATACATTCAAATATTATTTCTTCTATCAGAATAACCTTTAACCACATTTGTCTAATTCTACCCCCCCCCCCTCCCCTGGACTCCAGATCTCCCAGATGCATCAACCAGCTCCATAAAACATTCCAGTTTTGGACCATCTTAATTAATCAGAAAATAACCCATTGTTGCTCCTCACCCTATTTCCACTCTTTCGCCACCTATCCACCACTCTCCCCTCTGCCCCCCCCCCAATTTTATAACTGTAGCACAGTACCATCCAGCTATGTTTCCACTTTTCAGCCCTATCTCAATTTTTATTCCACTTGAGCTCAGGCCCCAGCATGGATCCTGCCCTCCCTCTCTCACTGGGAGGACATTATTCCATGCTGGTTCTTCTTTGGGGACTCCTTGAATTGAACATAAGTCTTGTTCCCCCTCTCCCACTGGAGGAACAATATTCCATGCTGGTTCCTCCTCTTTTTTAAGTTCAATTATATTGTCCAGGACTGATGAATCTTCCTCCTCTTCTGTAAAGTCATTTACATTGTCCTCAGCTGGTGCTTATTCATCTTGCTTTGCTTCATTCTCCACTGAAACCAATCCACCTTCACTTTCCACACAGTTCTGTCTTATTTTGCAACTGTGTATATAATTCTGCCGCAATTCATCTCTCACATCCAAAATCAGTTCCAGAAGTTTTTGAAAGTCCACAAAGTCTAAAGAGCCAGATGATGTTGTGTCTACTGAATCCTGCTCGTCTCAAATTCCATTGGAACTGCACATATTGCAATGCAGGAAGTGGCGCTGTTCGTATTTCCAAACCTCAGAAACAAAGTTTGCGTCCGATCTGGTTATCAACTCTCATTTTTAATTCTTGTTCATATTTTTAAAATCTTATGTCCATTTCTGAAAAGAGCATTGTCAAACTTCTTGTACATAGCCTTATATTTGCGCTCTCTTCAAAGTTAACAGTTCTCAGCCTCAAAGAGCCTCAAATTCCTTCCTATTGTGATGTCATAATGGCGGCTGGCTGATCCCTCTAGGGACCAGACTCCAGTTCCCGGAGGACTTCCCCCAGTCCAACTTAAAAAAATTACAGGGATTTTAATGTAATCAATCCTTCTCCCCTTTACCCTGCCTCAGGGGGAAGGTTTTAAGTCCAATCCTTGGAAGTTATTAAACCTCTGACAAACTCTCCGGCTGCAGGCAAGTTAACTGCATCACCGTTCTCTCAATGGGGGAGACCGACTTCCTTTTTCAATCTCCTCTCATGGCCAATTCCTTTCAATTAACAATTTTTAAAATTTATTTCCCTTACCCATGGTGTCCAATGTCTTCAAATCCTTTGTTTTAGGAAAAATCCACCACTCCTCCGCTGCTGGCTCAGAGCTTCGCTCTGTGAGGGTAGCGATTTGCTCGAAAATGGCGGCTGCAACTCTGCACTCCGCTCGCTCTCGGGGCTCTTAAAAGAGCTTACCGGGGAGTGGAGGAGTCACTTTTGGGCGCACCCGAGCTCTCGCGTCCCCAGAAAGTTCAATCTGGGTTTTTAATCGGGGGGTCCGCGACGCTCTCGCGGCTCCCCCCTCCCTCACAGTGCCAGGAACCTCAGAGCTTGAGGGTTCCTCGCCAATCAGCACTGGCGGTAGACTGGAAGTCCTGATGCGTCTCAAACTCTCAGTGAGTTAGGGACTTGCCCTGCATTCAAAGACAGGCTCCAGTGGATTGAGCAGACAAGACCAATAGTTGGTTCAATGGTCAAGAAAGCGGTTTCTGCACATGCTGTAGAGGAAAGTGAGGGGCAGATGGGGCTTGTCAATCTGGGAAGGGAGCCCATCTAGAAGGACTACTCTGATACTAACCCTCTGCTGCCTTGTGCAATATCTTCGGGAGAAGAAAAGGCTAAAGAGTAAACCCTGCAAAAATCCAGAGTGGAGTCCCTAAGGCCATTGGATGGTGCCTTGTATGCCTCCTTCTGGCAACTCCTGCAGCCAAGCTGGTGCCAAACATATTGCTCTGCTTTCCTTTGGACCCCATCAGTGAGGCCTTGTCATCTGGGCAGCCCAGGACCTCCCCACACACACTGCCCAGACTTGTTCCCAAGGGAGGTCAGTTTGGTGCTGCCAATGCAGCGGTTTGACTTTACTCCCAGAGGTGCACTCCATTGTCTCTTGAGAAAGACAGGTGCCAAAAACTATTGCTACAAGTTTGTCATGGCCTTTGGCTAGAACCATAAATGTATTATCTAAAACCAGAACTAATGAAGGTTTGTGTTTGACTTTTTCAGGTCTAGCTGGTTCATGTTTGACTCGATTCAGCACTATGCCTTTTCTTTACTGCAATCCTGGGGACGTCTGCTATTACGCAAGTCGCAATGATAAGTCTTACTGGCTCTCAACGACAGCCCCTCTTCCAATGATGCCTGTGCAAGAGGACGAAATCCAGCCATATATCAGCCGCTGCTCCGTCTGTGAAGCTCCAGCTGTTGCCATAGCCATTCACAGCCAAGATGCCAATATTCCACACTGTCCTGAAGGATGGCGCAGTTTGTGGATCGGCTATTCCTTCCTCATGGTATTTGCTTGTTTTCTTAATTGGGAAACAAAGATTTTAAAATATATCACTATGTCCTGCCTTCATGCATGCCTTCCCTTCCCTGCACTTTGAAAGTTGGCACAGCGAGAAGCAGCTCTTCCAAGCGGGAATGAGAAGGGGGGTGTTTCATGAACAGAGATGTTCAGTGTTCGAGGGGAAGAAATAAATTCTCACTCAGCCAGATGGGCGGGGTAGAAATAATAAATTATTAGTAGTAGTAGTAGTAGTAGTAGTAGTATTAAACCAATAGCAATGTTAAAACCAAACTGGAAACCCAAAGTTGCTGGTGGCCTCTGAGGCATCTAAATATAACCATTTGATTGCCAAGAGGGGAACCCAAGTTCCCCTATGGTGATAAAAATATTACTGTAATTGAGAGTGCCTTTGGGTTTGTGCTGAGCTGCTTTTCATGGCATGGATCACAACCCACATATACAGGAATGTGACAAATGAATCATTGGTCAAAGCACGATAACTTATCTAAAATGCTAAGTATAGCTTGCGTCCAAGAAGATATCACATGTTTAAATCATGTACTGTGGCATTCGTACAGAGCCCCCGGTTGTTTCACAGACTATTGACCTGTACACTACTGCTTTATTATTCCGCTGCCACCAACCAGGTTTCTTCTGGTGAAATACTGAGTCTCAGTCAGGTTGTAAAGTCAACAACGAAGATTAAAGTTTATTGAAGAACAACGAGTTTTAAACATATTCAGAACGGTTTCTCAAATCTGTGCCCTTAACTAGATGTGGCACTATCTCACACTCTCACACTCTTCTCTCTCAGTTCTAGCCGTCTCTCACTCTAGCTGTCACAACCGCTATGTTTGTCTTACTGGCTCTGTTGGATCTCATAGTCCTTAACCACAGCTAGGGTGAATGATCAGTGCACAGTACAAATTTCTGGCCCCAGATGTATAGCTTTAACTTTTGTAGGGACCAGACAATGGCAAAACACTCCTCAGTCGTGGAGAGGTGCTTCTCCCTGGGTGACAACTTTTTGCTGGCATATGTTATTGAATGTAAGGTGTCTCCCTCTCCCGGTTGGCACAGTATGGCTCCGATCCCTGCATTCGATGCATCTGTGAAGATCGTGAACTCCAGGTCGTAGTTTGGCGCGACAAGGACTGGTCCGGTAGTCAGGGCATCCTTTAGGGCAGGCATGTCCAACAGGTAGATCGTGATCTACCGGTAGATCATTGGACATCTGCGGTAGATCACTGGTAGATCATTGGCTTCCCCCAAAGAAGCTGAACAACTGTGGCTCCCCTAAAAAAAAGCTCAACATTTTACCTCCTACCTGAAAAAGCTCAACAACTTTGACCTGGACCCCCCCATTTCCACCCCCCTGTACAAACAAAATCACAAGGAATGGGCAATGCCACATGTACATATATTCCAAGGGCTACAGTGAACTTCAGCTACAGAGTTATGATTTATCTTAGCATTTCCCAGATTTTGCTGACGCGGAAATGCTCAAGACCAAACGTCTCAATTTCTCCCTAGTAACTCAGTAACTTTTATGTGCATCTAAAGTATAGGAGTTTCCCAACCCACTTTGATTCTTATTTTACTTGTTTAATTATTTTTATAACTCGCCTCTTATGAAAGTCCGTTCAGAAAAGATATGTAAATATATAATAGCAGAAAGTAAACCATATAAAAATCAGAACAGCAAGACAAATCTGAATAAATTCAAATAAAAACCAGAGAATAAAAACAGGAGCAGTACAATTCAATACCTTCCCATACTCAGAATTCTGCTATTGACGTATCCAAACGCAGCTGGCTAGGGAGCAAAAACATCTGCAACTACAGAGACGACCCATTTTTGGTGCTGTGAGAAATCAAGGAGAGGTTCTTACATTCTGCAGACAGAATCCAGGTGAACAGCAGAGTCCACTTTTGTTCTGTTAGCAGGAAGTTGGGTGCCAGGAAGGAATACCAAACATTGGAGGTTCCTTTGAAGATCTTCTCAGTTCCTTGCAATTTAATTATATTTATTTTCATTTTAGACAATTCTAGGAGTGCATTTTTCCACCAGGCAACAGAGAATTGAACTTCAGTCCCCTTTGTTCTCAGTAGGAAAAAAAGTGCTGCTGTCTTCAGTAAATGGAAAAACACAGGAAAGGCATGCCTGGCCTCTTCTAGCATTGGGCAAGCAGCCTTTTCACCCATCCCTGGATTCTGGCATCAGATCTCAGAAACCTGAAGAAGGGCCTCACCAAATCTCCTGTGTTTGTGTGAAAGCCCTCTTTGGCTTGAGAGCACAGTTAGCACTGTGAACATTTCCTTGAATTGCACTCAGAAATACACAGGAAGACAGGGAAGCTGCTTGAACGGGGGACCATGAGCTTTGCCAGCAATCAGATGACGTGATACGTTTTGGACCAATTTTCATAGCAGTAGTCTGGCCTGGGTCTGTACAAGGCACAGCTGCCACACCAGCCTCAGCTGCCAGAAAGCTGTTGCCACGTCAGCATCTGGAGGAAGGGCCAGATCTTACAGCTTTCTCACACTGATTCTCACAATGCTGAAGTATATTGGTATCTGACTCATTTTTAATAATTCTGTATATCAAGGAAAATTTATCTCAATACTTAATGAAGAAAGGTCTTGCAATTACGTCTCTTCCAGTTCCCACAGAGTAGTCTCAAGTAGATTTTCCAAGAAGCACTGGAAGGAATTTCCCTCGGTAAAGTGTATCTGCAAATGTGTCCGGATGCAGTTTGCTTGTGCAGATGTGTGTCGTCCCCCCCTTTGTTGGTGACCTTTTGATCATTAAGTTGCAAGAGAGAAGATTGTACCCTGACCAGATGGGCTACCTACTGAGATAATCTCTTATTTTTTTCTAGATTGGGTTTCGTTTTATCAGCTTTTATCCAGTCCATTATTGATTCTAGATTCAGCACTTCTACCATTTTACCTGACTCCAATTAAGATAAATAGTACTGAGTGTCATTAGCATAGTGGTGTCACCTCCCTCTAAATGTCTGTTCTCACTCAGCAGTTTCATATTGACGTTAGAAGTGTAGGAGACAAAAAAGAGTCCTGTGGAACCGGACATTCAAGTCAATGATGGTGCTAGTACAGATTATTTACTTGCCTTGTATTTGAGCCTCCTATCTGCTCTCTCCTAGCACACTGCAGCTGGTGCCGAAGGTGGCGGACAGTCACTTGTGTCTCCAGGTAGCTGTTTGGAAGACTTCCGAGCAACACCATTCATTGAATGCAACGGTGCTCAGGGAACCTGCCACTACTTTGCAAACAAATACAGTTTCTGGCTGACCACCATTGACAATCAATTTCAACACTCCCCTTCAGCAGATACACTCAAGGCTGGACTCATCCGATCACACATCAGCCGATGCCAAGTCTGTATGAAAAATTTGTAAGAAAAAGTAAGTCATCTTGCAATGGCAAGGAACAAATCTTGTTGGTGCTTTAACTTTGTTACCTCAAAAACTGAACTATCAGTTGATCGCCATTTATCCTATAGAACAAACCACTGCAAGCGTTTACAACCAAGTTGGTTCCGCTTTCATTCCCATCATTTTCTAAGTAGCTTTTTATTGTTGCAAAAAGGTTCTTTTCAGGGTTGGAATAACTGACAGGATATAATTCCCTAACACATTTGCTGACCACTAGGTCTGATTTATAGCACTAAAAGGATTTTATGCATTTTTACTGTATACTTAACCACTGAAAACAGCTCATAGTCATTGAATAGTAACCATACATTAAAATGGATGTGCAAACGTACATGGGAATTGGCTCAAAGAGCTGAAGTTTAAGTACCATATTGGAACATAAAAATGATGAAAATAGAAGTTGCGCTCTGCCTCTGTAGGACTTTGGCTACAATTCAGCCAGGCTACAATTCAGCCAGCATGTTTCAGAGCCACCAACATCAATAGAACTTTAAACCTGCACCTACTTGCTGTATTTATGTTGAAACTTCATTTCAGGGCCACATTTTTCCACCTAAATGCTTTTATTACACAATATGTTGCTTCATATGCATAATTGTCTCTATAGCTTACAGAACCTACATAAGTGTTGCTTTTGACAGGTAACACACCAAAAATTTTGACATATTTAACCAAGTGTGGGGTTGTAGCCTGCCCTGAGCTGCTTTGGGAAGAATAACGTATAAATAAAATAAAATATATGTTGTGCTCACTGAGGCCCAAAACTCAACCAACAGATGCACTGCACCAAGCGGAGAGTTTAGTTGTCCCTCAATATTGCTGCAGGAAGTTAGATACCAGCAAGGCTTTCTTCAGCCATGCCACCGAACACATAAGAAAATGTTGCCTTTATTGCTGCCGCTCCCAGGTGACCATAAGGCTCAGGAGGTGCCTTTGAGCTCCTTCCCTGGAGTGGATCATTCTTTAATTCAAAACATACATGCTCTCTCCCATTGTACCCAAGAGGGACTTCTGAATGCTTAGGATTGTGCTGCCAATCTTTTCCTCCACTGCTCCCAGGTGCAAGCAGATGGGAACCACAGGGAAGGGAAGCAAATTTTGCAAATGGCACAATTTTCACCACCCAAGGAGAGTTAGGGCCTCTACAGAGATCCTGTCTATTACACATTCATGACTGAGGCAGTTGTACACCATTCTGCTTTCAGTACTATTTGTGCCTACAGAAGTTCCAGGGTGGACATATTGCTTCATTTCCCACAGGTGAATGTCCCACAGCTTTCTTGAGAAATCCTGTAGCTTTCCTTATCACATACGTTTGGGCGTGTGTGTGTTTGTGTTCACTCCGCTTTGTTTGTGCTGTAGCACAAGAGTCCCCCTCTAGACAGCAAGACTAATATAGCAGACTGATGCATAAGCAGTTCAGTACCAATTCACTAATAATATTGCATCAATATGTTGCAGAACACATCTGCAAAAAACACTCATCTGGAGAGACCTTAGAACGCACCACTTTCCACACGACTATGATTTGATTTGTGGTTCTGGGCAATTATTTGGCAAGACCTACAGAACAAATAGTGATCAATGAGTTTTGATTTTGTATCATAAATAAAAGATTGTATTTTAAAATTGTATTTATTGTGTTTGGATTTATTGCAGTATTTAAGCCATAAATAATCTCATATGATGAAACAAACATACTAGGCCTGAGTTTAGCAAAAGAAAGCATTTCAGCATGAAAGTCTAGCACTCCCAAACCCACCAAGCCATAGGGGTTTTACTGCTGTTTTCACACTTTGCCAATGAGCACATTTAGTTTATGTGTGTAAATATTGTTGCACACCATGCCAAACTCCAAGTGGTGCAATATTCCAGGGGTTCCAGGCACTTACTCAGGGTCTGATGTCCTTTGAATGATGTTGGAGACTGGTATCTTTATATAATGATAAAGATAAGGGTAAGGAGGAGGAGGAGGAGGAGGAGGAGGAGGAGGAGGAGGAGGAGGAGGAGGAGGAGGAGGAGGAGGAGGAGGAGGAGGAGGAGAAGAAGAAGAAGAAGAAGAAGAAGAAGAAGAAGAAGAAGAAGAAGAAGAAGAAGAAGAAGAAGAAGAAGAAGAAGAAGAAGAAGAAGTTATTATTTATACCCTGCCTGTCTGGCTGGGTTTCCCCAGCCACTCTGGGCGGCTTCCAACCGAATATTAAAAACATTACAGCATCAAACATTAAAAACTTCCCTAAACATGGCCACCTTCAGTTGTCTTTTAAAAGGGGGAAAGCTCCATTTTTGAGGATCATCGCAAAGTTGTTGAGCTTACTTTGCAAAGGGAAAAAATCCTGTTTTTATGGGGTTCAACTCACAGGTCTGCAGCTTCTTTAGGAAAGGGATCCATTTCTACAGTTTCCAGACAGATAATCTAATCAGCCAGTCACATGTCGCTGGGGAAATAAACATCCTCCATCTGCAGAACATTCAACAATGGAGGGCTGGGCAAGGGGCCGGGGCCAGGAAGGGAGCTAGTGTCCCTTATCTCCCTCCCCGATCTCTTACAATCAGCTGCTGAGCTGCTTCCTTTCAACACCGTCTTTCCCTCGTTAGCCTTTAGCTCTTTCTATTATTATTATTTTTTAAAAGCACGATCTGCTTTTCGCCCCTAGGCAATTCAGCTCCAGGAACCACGTATTCGCTCCATAAGACGCACAGACATTTCCTCTTACTTTTTAGGAGGAAAAAAGTGTGTCCTATGGAGCAAAAAAATACGGTACGTAGGTAGTCAGGATCAATCCATGACAATACCATGGTCAATATCAAAAGCTGCAGGTGCTCCTAGCTAAGTCTCGCTTGAATTCACATAGTGCTTTATATAGGAAACCACAGCATATCTCAGCAGTTCCATCAGAATGCCATTCCCAGTAACTCTAAAAAATGCAAATACTTGTCTTATATAATTATAGGCGGGTAGAAATTCTCATGACCTGATCAAAGATCCTCAACCAACTTGGGGGGTTCTCGCGTTTGAAATGTGACACATGGCGATAAAGGTTTTGGGAACCTTCCAGACTAAGATTACAGACAGCTTTCTAAATTATCACTGCTCTTGTACATTATGCTGACAGAAGTGTGCGGGACTTTTCCCTTCCAACTGTGGCTCCAACCTTACAGCTTATGAGAATGAAGTGGGGGGGGGGGTTAACCAGTTTGAATCAGGACGGCTACATATCCAAAGCACCCAACTCTACAATTTATGATTCTAAGAAACTAAAAAAAAATTCTGTTTCTGCACTCGTATCTTTTCTGCACATCAGTCTTTTCTAGTTAGTACTTGTGCAAAAGTACAATTTAGCAACTCTCTCTTGCTACACACTGTATGCAAAAATATGTGGCACTGCTAAAATGGACAGGACAGAAGAATGTGAAAAACAGTAGACAGGTGAATATAACATATTTAATGTGGATAAATCACACTCAGCTAAATATAGAAGTTTTAAATAATTACTTTAGAGGGAAACATTACTTAAAAATCAAATTTTATACCATTGTTTCAAATCTTCCCCAATTAAGTGTTTGCCTCTGCTAATCCATTCTATTAATCAAGTTCAGTTTCATAGATCTGTTTTGCCAAAAAAGTAGCTGATCTGGTTCATCTTTATATATATTTTTATATATCCTTCATTTGTTATTTATTTGCAGCAGCTGGATGGTATGTTTTTAGTTGTCTTGATATTATTTAAATCTACAGTTTGCAGTGACCCTTCAGTTTTCTGCTGCAAAATTACTGGTACCACCATCTCAAATACAGTTTCAAATACGTGGTCCACTTTATAGCCAGTTTTTGCACTAGTTTCAAAACACATTTTTTCTGCTGCTGGAGCATTCTTCTCATCCAACATTTTGTATTTTAGGATCTTCTTATAAAGTGCTATGGCATCACTCATATGCACTTGTTTTTTCAACTTGGTAGAAATGAGACTGTTGTCGGGCTGACGTTCACCTGCTTCTGGCAAAAAGGCAAAAGCATCTGTGAGATCCACTTTGTTCCCCACAATAGCAAAGATGCAGTCTGCACTGGCCGTGTCTGTCAAGGCCAGGAACCGATCCTCAAGTTCCCAGATGCTCTGCAAGTTGGTTACATCGTAAGTGAGGATAACAGCTGCTGCTCCTCTGCAGTACATAGATCCAAGTCCATGAAATTGCTCATGACCTAGAAGACAGAAAATAGCATGGATGTATGAAGCACAACTTCATTCAGTCTATATTCAATTACGTATATATCAAACAAACAGATTCGCCAGCAGCATCACAGAAGCATGTTGTATGAGAGAAAAGTCTGCCTTGGCCACCCTCTCTCCCCTAGTGAGTCTTCCCTAATTCTTTTTGCTCTGCCGCTCAGTCACAGGGTTTCTGGGCTTCTTGTCCCCTTTAACCTCCTTCTTTCCAGCTAGGGAACAATATCTCTCTCACTTGCTCAGTAGAGGACCTTGGGTGATTTTAAACTGAGTTGAACTTGCCACCCCAACCTGACATCCACAGAAGACAGAAATGGAAGGCGTTACCTGACAATACTGAGCAGTCTCTTAGCTCACTATGCCATGAGGACCCCCTCCAAAAACATATTTGGGCCTTCAGCCTTGCACAACATATTGTTACATGATGCCACCCCAATCCCCACAGCAGGGTGAGATTCCAGGGGTTCCAGGTACTTTGGGAAATGAGGCACAGTGGCAACTCTGGAGTTGAGAGCCAGTGTGGTGTAGTGGTTAAGAGCGGTAGACTTGTAATCTGGGGAACCGGGTTCACGTCTCCGCTCCTTCACATGCAGCTGCTGGGTGACCTTGGGCTAGTCACACTTCTCTGAAGTCTCTCAGCCCCACTCACCTCACAGAGTGTTTGTTGTGGGAGAGGAAGGAAAAGGAGAATGTTAGCCACTTTGAGACTCCTTCAGATAGTGATAAAGCGGGATATCAAATCCAAACTCTTCTCTTTTTCTTTATGATCTATGGTCTATTTACACAGATATATCACCTGATTCTATGATGGAGGGGCTCCCAGCATTCACCCCCCAAGAGGTTCTGCCTTCCCCCATAGCTCCAGCTCAGCTTTGAACTTTTAAGCAGACCTCAAACATGGCTCTCAAACTTGTATCATAGAATCATAAAATCATAGAGTTGGAAGAGACCACAAGGGCCACCCAGTCCAACCCCCTGCCAAGCAGGAAACACCATCAAAGCATTCTTGACATATGCCTGTCAAGCCTCTGCTTAAAGACCTCCAAAGAAGGAGACTCCACCACACTCCTTGGTAGCAAATTCCACTGCCAAACAGCTCTTACTGTCAGGAAGTTCTTCCTAATGTTTAGGTGGAATTTTCTTTCTTGAAGTTTGAATCCATTGCTCTGTGTCCTGACTCTCTCCAGTCTGCTGCTTCCTATCTCCGTTGCATAACTCCTACCTGAACTCTAACCTAAAACTGGCATTGTCTTTTAAACTAATTCTGTTGAAGGAAGGAGGGAGCCCACTATTTGCAAATGAGATTTGCCCTTGATCCTTTGTATTGTCTTAATGCGGTGCCATGCTATCCTCCCAAAAGGAAAGGAGCTTGAATTAATTAGCTGCTAGCATGTTTAACAATTCCCTTGGTTTAAAGAGGTGTCTGGCACACAGCTTAATAATGAACTAGATTCTGATATGTGGAAGTCCAACACATAGTTTTAACACAGAAGCCTTAATTCAATTCTAACACTAGCTTGATCTGGATTTTAGAGTGTCTTGCACTTACCGGTACAAACTCATAACAAACTCGGCTTCCACCACAGAGAGCAGCTTTGCTACCAGATTTTGATGCTTACGTTATTCCCTCCCTTGTTCTCCAGAAGAGCGTCCCACAACCTTTGGAACTATTCCTGCCATTCACTACAGAGACAGGAGCGCCTTGCAGGCTCCCTCCTTCACTCCCTTGTGGGAGTGGGTAAAACATGTCCCTGGCTGAGTGCCAAGCCCCTCCCAGTCTTGGCAGGCTGCAAACAGGGGTCTCAAACTCCACCCAACACTTTCTCCAGCCCAAGAACTGCTAGATGCAGCTGCTCCTCAGAAGTTTCCCATGACTGAAAGGATCTTTGGGAAATATTTCAGTGCCAAAGCTCAGCCCTAAACAACTGTTTATGTAAGAGGGAGAAAAGCTTCTCCACAGCATGATAATGTTATACATTTATTCACTTCCTGCCCTCCAAGCAAGATGACACCCCCCCCACTATTGTAACATTTCTTCATAGGAGAATTTCACTAGTCCCTTAATCATTTTGCCTGCCCAAAGACACTTTAACTGTTCATTGTAAGATACTAAAAATAAAGGTGTTGACGATTCATAATCCAATGGACCTCAAAATCATTTAATGGAATGTTAACAGCTTAAACAATAAGACTAAAAATAAACAAGGTGGAACACTTACTTTTAACAAATAGATGGGATATACAGTAATTTGTTTACAGGAAACGCATGTTATGAGAAAACACAGAAGGGTGTTAATAAAAAAATCGGGATGAGTTTATTTCCTCGGATGTGGTAAAGAAAAAAAGTTTCATTATCTATGCAAACCCAAAACTAAATCCGGAGCAGGTTTTCAGAGATGAAGAAGGGAGGAGGATGGCGATAAAAGTCCCAAACCAAAGAGAGAAAATAATTATAGTGGGAATATACACGCCAAATGATAAAAAAGTGGAATTTTATAAGAAGATGGAAGATAAATTATTGGAATTTAGCAATCAAAAATTATATTAATGGGAGACCTTAATGGAGTTACTTCATTGGAGATGGATAGGACAACACAAGAGAAAGATTGCCATAAAATTTCCTACAGCTAGTAGAAAACCTAGTCTTATGAGACATTTGGAGGGTTAAACATCCAAATGAAAAACAATTCACATATCATTCAGAAGCAAAAAAAATCAGTGGCAAGAATAGATGCTATATGGGTATCAAAAGAAATATTATTAAAATGTAAGAAGGCTGAAATTTATTCAAAGACAGTATTTTATCATAATCCAATTACTTTAGAAATAAAGGAAGGAAGGAATACAGTAAGAAGATGTAGAATTAATGAATCCATTCTTAATGATGAAAAATTATTAGAAAAAGCAAAATGAATTTTAAGAGAATATTTTGAATTTAATTTGAATAAGGGAACAGATATCAACACTGTCTGGGATGCAACCAAGGCAGTTATGTGAGGATTCTTCATTCAACAAAAAGCTTTTGAAAGAGATAAGAGATAATGCTTGGAATTGGCTAAAAATCCGATGGAGGAAGGGCCAAAAAATAATATTAAGATATTGCAAACACAAATCTCCATGATTTTGAACCAGGAAATTGAGCAAAAGATAAAGAGGGCAAGACACACACACAAATGAATTCGCAAATAAGCCAGGCAGGTTGCTCGCATGGCAATTAAAGAAAAGACAAAAGGAGAAAATAGTAGAAGGGAAAATAATAGATGAACCTAAAGAAATCAGATAAATTTTTATAAATTATTATAAGGAATTATATCTTGCCGAAGAAGATCAGGAAGAAATGAAAATATATATATAACTCAGAATAGACTACCAACAGTAGATGGTGAGAAAATTGAACAATTAAATTCAACAATAACGATGATGGAGATACAACAATCAATATCTAAGGCAAAATCAGGGAAATCCTCTGCCTCGGATGGCTTCTCAGCTGTATATTACAAGAAATTAGAAGATGTATTAGCAGGCAGTGTTAGGCCTGTCTCTGTGAGAGTCTCCGTGGGGCAGCCAGGCTGGGATGTTTTTTGCATTGGAAAACAGAGCCTCCATCATATCCAATATGATGGGTATGAATCATGGGTCCACCTCACGTCCTGGTTCACTGCACTCAAAAACAAAAGGTAAGCAAATATATTTGTTGTTGTTGTTAAGTTTGCACAACAGTGCTAATAAAACATTTCACCTATACACAGCCCAAACACCAAACCAAATGAACTAGGCAGTAGTTATTGCGCATTGTTAGAAACTCAAGATATATAAACTGGGTGCCACATGGCACCTTGAGCCTAGAGGACAGTGGCCACAGTGAAGTGTCTAGTCAAAATAGTAACCAAAACCACCGCCATAAATAAACAGCCTCACTGATTTTTAAAGGATAGAATTCAGCACCACACAAACATCATTTTGACTTGCCAAATGGAACAATCCCCTCCTCTCTGGCCACACATGGGGTGGGCACTCCCAATTCCAACCCCAAGCCAATTTCAGGGGGCTTGCGGAGGAGGGGAAGAAAGCCCCACTGCAGAAGCAGAAGTCTTTCATTTTATTTCATTTATTACATTTATCTACTACCTTTATCTTCCAAGGAGCTCAAGGGGGTGCACAAGCACATCTTGCTAGGAGGAAGAGGAGAAAGGTGAGAGGCTCTAAGTGTTCACCTAAGTTCCATATATTCTGGCCAACTTTTGGTGTGTTGAAACATTCCGTATCCACCCTAAATGATCTCAAGCTCCTAACTATATATAAATATCCTTAAAACTGCCATTTAAGAATGGGACATCTGACAGTAAAGCTCAATTATCTTAACTGGGTGTGAAAGGGAAAGTGCTACAGAAATAAGAAACAGAAAAAGTACACGTCTAAGTTACTAGTTTGGTGGCAAAGGAGACCTCCTTCCCTGTGAGCTGCTTTTTCTTTCTTGCACAGCAATTTGAACTTCACTCATATCTTATGCATGTTTTTACACATCACTCAAGAGAGAGTTCAAGTTAAATCCTCACATTCTTAAGATCACATGTGATGGATCTTGCATTTCCACAAGACTAAGTACAAAAGATGCCTTATCTTCTATAGAAGTTCCTTGTGACTATGAAACATGTCGTTTCAGTGAGAAGTATGTGGCTTAAGGGTGTGATTAATAATAATAATAATAATAATAATAATAATAATATATTATTTATACCTCACCCATCTGGCTGGGTTTCCCCAGCCACTCTGGGCGGCTCCCAATCAAATATGAAAAACACAGTACAGCATTAAACATTAAAAACTTCCCTAAACAGGGCTGTCTTCAGATGTCTTTTCAAAGTAAGATAGTTGCTTATTGCCTTGAAATGTGCTGGGAGGGTCTTCCTCACTTCCTACAGTTAGTGAACCGCCAGAAGGACCTCGGCACTGGACCTCAGTGTCCAGGCAGAACAATGGGAGTGGAGACGCTCTTTCAGGGATACTGGGTTGTTTAGGATTTTCAAGCTCAGCAGCAACACTTTGAAGTGTGCTCGGAAACGTACTGGGAGCCAATGTAGATCTCTCAGAACTGGTGTTAAATGGTCCCGGCGGCCACTTCCAGTCACCAGTCTAGCTGCCGCATTCTGGATTAGTTGTAGTTTCCGAGTCACCTTCAAAGGTAGCCCCACGTAGAGCGCATTGCAGTAGTCCAAGCGGGAGATAACTAGAGCATGCACCACTCTGGCTAGACAGTCTGCAGGCAGGTAGGGTCTCAGCCTGCGTATCAGATGGAGCTGATAGACAGCTGCCCTGGACAAAGAATTGACCTGCACCTCCATGAGTCCAAAATGACTCCCAGGCTGTGCACCTGGTCCTTCAGGGGCACAGTTACCCCATTCAGGACCAAGGAGCCCCCCACACCCACCTGCCCCCTGTCCCCCAAGAACAGTACTTCTGTCTTATCAGGATTCAACCTCAATCCATTAGCCGCCATCCATCCTCCAACCACCTCCAGGCACTCACACAGGACCTTCACTGTCTTCCCTGGTTTTGATTTAAAAGAGAGGGAGAGCTGGGTATCATCTGCATATTGATGGACAGCCAGTGAAACCTCTTAAAATGAGAAGTTCAAAAGAGCAACTGTTAAATTATTTTGTGAACATGCAGCATTCTGTTTTTTAGGACACACATAAATTGCTGTAAAAGATGTGAAACTTACAGTCAAGATACTTCCAACTCATTCTAGATGCCACCCAAACAATGTGAGAAAATAAAAGCCATGTGCCACAGAAGTAAAGGTAAAGGTAAAGGGACCCCTGACCATTAGGTCCAGTCGTGACCGACTCTGGGGTTGCAGCACTCATCTCGCATTATTGGCTGAGGGAGCCGGCGTACAGCGAACCAGAGCAGCACACGGAAACACCATTTACCTTCCCGCTGTAGCGGTTCCTATTTATCTACTTGCACTTTGACAGGCTTTCAAACTGCTAGGTTGGCAGGAGCTGGGACCGAGCAACGGGAGCAACGGATTCGAACCGCCGACCTTCTGATCAGCAAGCCCTAGGCTCTGTGGTTTAACCCACAGCGCCACCTGCGTCCCTATGCCACAGAAGTAGACTTACATAAACAACACTAATAATTTGAAGCACCTACGTCTAAGACCAAAGACACTCCTACCGTGTTTCCCCCTTTTTAAGGCGTAGTCATAAAGTAAGCCGTAGCAGGCTTTTAAAGTATTTGTTAAATAGAAGACACCCCCTGAAAATAAGCCATACCTCCGCGCTGCGCGGAGTGAGACCACGAGCGCCCAGCCAGCCAGTGATACAGAGCATGCTAGCCGCAGCAGCAGGAGGAGGTTGTCTGCCTCTTTTCGGGTGAAGGAGGCAGACGCCCGGAACCGGCTGCCACAGCTGGGCCCGACGAAGGCAAGGCCACTGCTCGCGCCTGGGGGCTGCGGAGGCAGCTGGGCAGGGACAGCCGGAGCCCAGCCGGGCAGCAGCAGCAGCGGGAGGACGAGTACGGTGCTGCTGCTGGCCACGGCAGGAGGAAGCAGGCGCCCGAAAGCGGGCCAGGTGGAGGCGAGCCGCTGCTCGCCTCGCCCCTGGGGGTCGCAGAGGAGGCTGGGCGGGGACAGCCGGAGCCCAGCCAGGCAGCAGCGGAAGGACGAGGACGGCGCTGCTGCTGGCCACGGCAGGAGGAAGCAGGCGCCTGAAAGCGGCGGCTGCTGCAGTCCCAACAGAGCGCGGAGCAGCGCCGCTCGTCCCGAGGCAGTGGGACCCAGCAGCAGCGCCGTCCTCATCCTCCCGCTGCTGTTGCTGCTGCTGCCGGGCCAGGTGGCTCCTGGGGGTCGCAGAGGAGGCTGGGCGGGGACAGCCGGAGCCCAGCCAGGCAGCAGCGGAAGGACGAGGGCGGCGCTGCTGCTGGGTCCTGC
This sequence comes from Zootoca vivipara, assembly GCF_963506605.1. NCBI lineage: Eukaryota > Metazoa > Chordata > Lepidosauria > Squamata > Lacertidae > Zootoca > Zootoca vivipara. The sequence goes on along the minus strand of NC_083278.1, from coordinate 4,694,337 downwards.
TGCCTCGGGAGGAGCGGCACTGCAGCAGCAGCCGCTTTCGGGCGCCAGCTTCCTCCTGCCGTGGCCAGCAGCAGCACCGTACTCGTCCTCCCGCTGCTGCTGCTACCGGTACCTGGCTGGGCTCCGGCTGTCCCCGCCCAGCCGCCTCCGCAGCCCCCAGGGGCAAGCAGCGGCCTCGCCTCCGCCTGGCCCAGCTGCAGCAGCCGGTTCCGGGCATCTGCCTCCTCCTCCTGAAAAGAGGCATAGAATCATATGATTCTATGAAAAGAAATGCCCCGCGGCAATGAGGGAGGATCTCTGGGTTGGCTGGGCATGGGAGTTGAGCGTGGCGGCCCCAGGAGGAGCGCGGGCAGCACTGGGCGCGCTCCTGGCTCTGACCACGCTCGCCTGTGAAAAAGTATGACGTGCGCCCAGCTCCAAAGGTCAAAATGTAGATTGCTTAATTTAAAAAATATGACACCCCACCGAAAATAAGCCATAGGCTTATTTTCTTGAGTAAAATAAATATAAGACGGTGTCTTAAAATGTGGGAAACACGGTAAGTGTCCACCCCACCTTCCTATCTAGGCTCAGTATCACCTACAGACTGGCAAAAGCTCTCCAGGGTTTTCCTGCAGGGTCCTTTCCCAGCCCTGCCAAAATGGGCTCTTCCACTGAGGCACAGGCCTGTCTCAGTCAACTCAACTCCTAAAACTGAAAAATAAAAGATGCTAACATTAATGAAATCATTCAACTGATGAAATGGGGTGTATTGGTTGTTAAGGGAGGGGTAGTACCTCTGGTGGGGGACATATGCTCTTTCATGGGCAGGTGGTCCACCTCTGGTCCCATCCTGTACTCAGCTCTCCTCTGCGGCTCCTAGAAACTGTCAGCATGGCACAGTGGCCACAACCCAGGAAATGCTTTCAACTGGCCGGCTAAACCAGGTGAGGGCAAACTCAAACTCTTAGTTCTCAAAGAGAACAACAATTACCAGGCCTTTAGAAGGCATGTCAAGGCAGCCCTGTTTAGGGAAGCTTTTAATGTTTGATTTCCTGCTGGCTGAGAAAAGCTGCTCCACCTCAGTGCCAGGGGGAGGTGGTGGCACGGGGCCTTGAAGGGAGGGCGACAGCTGCCCTGGTCTTCCTCAGCTTCAGGGAAGGCAGCTCAGATCAGCAGCGTTATCAGCTGAGATCATCGTTTGATATCAGCGGTGCCTCGACATCGGCTGCCTTGCTCTCCCTCTCACAAGGAGAGATATATTGCTGCGTATTGCCGGGTCAAAATCGTTATCACGGTGTGATTTCAAAACCAATTTTGGCCAATACATTGAAAAATCTCACAGCGTTAAAACAGACCATAAAAAACTTGTGATATTGCAATGCAAAAATGACAAACATTTAGTTGGGGGAGGCAAGAGATGGGGCTGTAGACCCCCGGGGCATTCTGTGGACCTCCTGGGGTCCCTGAGTCCCTAATTGGGAACCACTGCTGTAGAGGGAAGTGAAGGGCAGGTGGGGCTCATCCACCTGGGAAGGGAGCCCATCGAGGAGAAGGAAGACTCTGACCCTAAACCTCTGCTGCCTTGCAGGATAACTTTGGGAGAGAAAAAGGATTCGTAAACCCTACACAAATCTGGAGTGGAGTCCCTAAGGCAGTTGGGTGGCGCCATGGGCTTAGCCAGGATTTTTGTTTTGGCCGGGCAGAACCAAAGTGATTGGTCAGTTAAGTATTTCTGCCCCCTGCCCCGCTTTGGCTATGCCCATGAATGCCACCTTGTATGCCTCCTTCCGGCAACTCCGGCAACCAAGCTGGTGCCAAATGTATTGCTCTGGTTTCCGCTGGATTACATCCGTGAGGTCAAGAGGGTGGTCTTGTCATCCAGACATCCTGCCCAGGCTTCTTCCCCAGGGAGGTCACTTGGGTGCTGCTAATACAGCAGTTTGACTTCACCCCCCCCCGAGGCACACTCCATTGTCTCTCCAGACAGATGTCAACAACATGTCACACTAGAGATAAGGCCAGAGATGTCTTGCCAAAGACAATTTGTGCATCCACAGAGGAAGCCTACTGTATACCCAAATATGTACCCAATGCTGCTGCAGTATTAGGTAAAAAAGCATGCAGGCTGCAATCAAAACAAAACATTTTATGCGTTCTGGAGGCGAGGAAGTAGGATGAATCCACACTAAGATTATTTTGCATTGCCAAGGACTTGTGCCTCTTGCATCTCACGGCCGTTGTGTCTCTCCGTTTACTTCCCCCCCCCTTCTGCCCCCGTGCATATTTGCGATTTGAGCGCAACATGGAAGCTTCTGTTAGAGCGGACTCTGCTCCGCAAAAGCTCCTGCCCTTCTAAATGCCACAGGCTTAGCGCTCAGCAATGTTATCCAGTCCATGGCAGGAAAACCTGCGGAGAGTCTCGTGACACCGACGGACGGACGCGTCCTCTTTCTGGGGCAAGAGGCCCCGAGGTCGGAGGCGTCGTCGTCCGTTTTTCAGACGTGACGAGACTCTTGGCGTCTTCGCTGCCAGGGAGGGAGGCCGGGGCGGGAAGAGGACGGACCGGCCTTGGGAGGGCGCCTTCGCCGCTCCGCAGAGCCACGCAAGGCGCCGTCGAAGCGCTTCTTCCCCGACTCCGAGCGAGGCCGCGGCCCCTCCCCTCCGAGGGCACCGGGCGAGGAGCAGGTAGAAGAGCGGCCGGTGGCCGGCCTGTCCTCTCCTCGGGCAAGAGCGCTCCCGGTCCGGGGCCGGCGTGGTGTCCCGCTCACCTGCCGTGTCCCAGACGGAGATGCTGTGCGGCCCCCACTGGCGGAGGCAGAAGGCGCCGCCGACGGTGCTGGCGGTCTCGAGGAAGCGGCGCTCCGTGTAGCGCTGCAGCAGCGACGTCTTGCCCACGTTCACGTCGCCCAGGAGCACCACCTTCCCGTCGGGCTTCTTCATGCTCGCTCCGGCCCGGAGCCGCCGAGGGGAACTTCGACGCGGAAGAGGAAGGGCGGTGCCGGGCGGGGCGGGCGCTGGGCAGGGGCTTCGCTGGTCGCCTCCTGCCGCCGGCCGGGGCCCTGGCGCGGGCGCCTTCAGGCTCTTCTCCCGCCTCTCGCTCGGCTTCAGGCGGGGAGCCCCGACGGGAGGCCGGAGGGAAGAAGAGCTCCATCCCTCTTGGGCCGCCAGCCAAGCCAGGCGCGGAAGGGAGGCTGTCGGGGCTCCCAGCCCAAGGAATCAGCATCCTGGCTGGGCGCCTTCCATCCCTGGAGTCGAGGAGAGACGTGGGTCGTTTCCCACGGGCAGCGGGAAAGGCTGAGCCCAAGGGAGGAACCTTCTCCGGACCCCCTGGAGGGAGCCACAGGCCAGGCGCAAAAGTGGGTGGGCAAAGAAGCTGCCCCCCCTGGCCCTAGGCGAGTTTCTGCAGACACCCACTCGCTCTTCCCTCCCTCCCCAGACAAAAGACAGGGGGCGTCGCGTCAGAGTCCCAGGAAGGGGGCACCTAGGAAAAGGGAGCCGTCTAACGGCAGAGAAACCCAAAGAGCTGCATTCAGTCTCTGCCTGAATAGCATTTTATAAATCAGAAAAAAAGAAAATGGGGAAAGAGAGAGAAAGGAAAGAAGTCGAAAGCACTTCCATTATGGATATCTGATTATTCAAAGTATTCCAAACATCCACTCTAGAATAGTGTCCAGCTGTATACCAGGGCAATGCCCAACTGTTCCTCAATCTGCTAAACGTTGTTTTATCAATTTTCAATCCCAGTCGCTTCAGATTCATTCATTTTCCTTTCTACATAAAAAGTCCAAAAATGGTTCTTCAGTGGTTATTGTCACTATATATCCAGAATACAGGTGAAACTCGGAAAATTAGAATAATGTCAAAAAGTGCATTTATTTCAGTAATGCAACTTATTTTTTTATTTTTATTTTTACAAATGCTTTCATTTGGAGATTCCACAGTAATAAAACAAATACCGGTAGTTGCAATAATACAAAAATAAACATCGCTATCATATTTCATTAGAATCATAGAGTTGGAAGAGACCACAAGGGCCATCCAGTCCAACCCCCTGCCAAGCAGGAAACACCATCAAAGCATTCCTGACAGATGGCTGTCAAGCCTCTGCTTTAAGACCTCCAAAGAAGGAGACTCCACCACACTCCTTGGCAGCAAATTCCACTGCCGAACAGCTCTTACTGTCAGCTCTTACTGTAGGAGAGAGGCCTGACTTCAGTGGGTGACCTCTGGAGCTTTTCTTCAGCCAGAATTGAGCTGGCCCTTCTCAGGTGGGCGCCAGAGCCATTCTCTAATCAATAAAAATAAATAAAAATACATAGCTGACCCAAGTTCTGCCCCACCCCCAACCCAAATCCTGGCTACATCCCCGGTTCCAGCCCCTTTTTCTGGAAAGGGAGCACTGGTTGCCTTGCAGGGTTGTTGTGACAGGCAGGCAGGCGGCCCTCCACCCTCCTCCTTCCCGCCGCCGCCCCCGGGGTGGAAATCAGTCCTTTGGCTTTGAATGGCCGGTGTCTTTTCTGAGGGGTTGGGATCGTGTTTTCGTCTAGAGGTGGTTGTTTTTTTCTTTTGCAAAAAAAAGAACGGTTTCTTTTTTTTTTAATGCTGGCCTTAAAGCACGTGTGGACGCGTGTGCGTTTATTTCTTCCTTAAAGTCTTGCTGGTTTCTTTCGGTTGCCCTGGAAAAAAAGCATGGAATTCAAGACGACACTGAGGTGAGCGCTTGTTTGGAAAGCCTTTCTCGCGTTCTTTGAGAGCGCGGCTCCTTGGTCTTTCTTCCAAGCGCAGATTTCCCCCGTCGAGGATCGGTTTTCTGTCCGTGGGCTCAGTTGCTTACTGCGCATGTCACAGAGCGCGGCGGGGGCGGGGCTTGGGCTCCGGTGCGCGTGCGCAGAAAGCGACGAGAGGCGGTGTTCCGGAGGCGGGAGGCGGGGCCCAGCGAGGGCCGCCGGGAAGAGAGAGGGAGGCGGGCGGGCGGCCATGGCCCTGGCAGGTACCGACCGGGCGGGCGGGGAGAGGGGGGCATAAATCCCGCTTGGCCACCTCCGTTTCCGCGCACTTCGCTCTCTCCCCTTCGCAGCTGCCTGAGCCGGAGGGGGGGGGACCCGCGAGGCAGCCTGCTAAGCCCCTCCCTCACAGGACGCGCGTCGGCCGCTGCGCGTCAGGCAGCCCTTTCCCACAACCCACGGGACCGGCGCCAGCGTTAGGACCGGGTGGGCAGCCACCACGTCCCGCTTCTCCTGCCCGAACCCCGGCCATGTTTCCGAACAGGAAAAAGGGGACTTTTTAGTTGCAGCTGGTTGTTGTTGTTGTTTTAAAAATGGTTTTGTTCGGTTTTGTAGGGAATGCAAAACACAGGTGGCAGTCTAAAAAAACCGAAAAATAAGAGTCTTGACAGGCAGAGCTGTTTGACAGTATAAACTCTCTCGGAAGGTGGTGGCCTCCTTTCCTTGGAGGTTTCTGAGCAGAGCTTGGCTGGCCACTTGTCAGGGATGATCTAGTTGCGATTCCTGCTTCGCAGGAGGTTGGACTAGACTAGAGGACCCCCGGAGCCCCTTCCAGCTCTACAATTCCACTATTCTTGGAAGATTCTTTTTTATTAGCGAGTAATAAAATCTCACCAAAACAGCATTGAAATGTAATGGCTCTTTCGGGTCTCCATGCTTTTCCATTATGGAAACAGCTGTGTCTGTTGTTAAGCAACAGGGAGTGTCAATTCACTGCACATTCTAACAATGCCAGAAGGGCCCTCTTTTCCCATCCAGTCCAGCATCCATTTCTCACACTAGCCAGCCAGATACTTATTGGAGGCCAGCAAGCATAGCCCATCCACTTATGAACCCCAATAACTCGCATTCAGAGGCTGGAGTGTCGGACGAGGACCTGGGAGATCAGGGTTCAAATCCCCACTCGATCATGTAGCTCACTGGGTGACCTGGGGCCAGTCACAGCCTCTTAACCTCTACCTCACAGGGTCACTGCGGGATGTGTGTGTGTCTGTGTGTGTGAACCATGTCCTTGGAGAAAAAGGTGGGATTTAATGCAAAAAATAAGCTCCTCTGCTTACCTGCTTACTTTCTAAAAGCCAGCCGGAGATGGGGATGTCAGTTGCCAACCTGGCACCCAGAGATCTCCACACGGTTGCTATTGGACCTGTGCCAGCTGGAAAATGCGCCTGACTAATTTCTAACACTGGAGGCAAAAATAACCTGGATACAGTGATCCATGCTTTGGTGACTCCAGATTAGATTACTGTAATATGCTTTACATGGACTGCCCTTTAAAACTGTTTAGAAACTGCACCTAGTATAGAATGCAGCAAGAGTATTGGCTGACTTGTCTAGCTGAGCTTATATAACACCAGTTCTGAAAATCCTGCACTGTCTGCCTGTAAGCTACTCAGGGTCCTAATGCTAATTTAGAAGGAGTCAAATGACTTGGCACACAGTTACTTGAAGGGATGCCTTTCCTGCTGTCATTGTGCCCATATGTTAAGATCTGCTGTGGATGCCTTTCTTCTCCATTGCTGAGTGAGGCATGTACAGTACCTTGAAACTCACAAAAGGACTTCGATGGGTTTGGAATTCCCTGTCTCTGGAAATCTACCTGGTGCCAACACAGGCACTACTGTATTTTTGATGTTGGCATTCGCCTATCTCGGGAGGAGTGTGCCTTGGGGAGAAGTCAAACCATTGGGGTGTTACAGCACCTGCTGTTAGTCCGCTGACTTTAGTAGGAAAGAGAAGAACCTATACGGTAATTTTTAAAAATGGTTTTTCTAGAATTGTTCATTTGAGTTTAGATGGGATGGGTACTGCGCTGGAATCCCAGTTGATTGAAGGTGAGGTTTACAATGAAATAAACCTGGAGAGGCGGTATTTGGGTGTTTCTTCTAAAGAAAAAACTGTTGTAACTTAGAACTCCCCCCTGCCCCACAGATGATGCAACAGTGTTTTGGAGGCAGATGGAAGATAGCCGGGTGGACTTGATATTTGAGCAAATGCAGAAGGTACTTTGGTCTCTAAAGCAGAAGATCAAGGACAGAACTGCAACACAGGAAGGTTTGGAATCCTTTGTTATCATAGTCAAACCTTGAATGGCTTAATTGATACTGCACACAAAATAAACGCTGCAAGCTAAGATTTACCATGCATTTATTGTATGGTTATCATTTTTAGAGACCGTATTTTTAATGCTGTACAGTTTTTTAAAAGTCAATGTTACTTTTATTTAAACAGAGTACTGCCAAGCTTTGGCATTTGTGAATCAAGTGGATATGACTAACCTCCTGCCTCTGACAAATGGTATGAAAAGTGTTTCCATATTTTCTGTGTGTTGGTTTTTACTAAGCTGGAAAACCCATTCTAATATGGCACTCCTTGGGTTTTGGGATGTGGATGATGTCCATCCCTATCCTTTGGCCTGCATGTTGGAGCTTCCTGTTGCTATGGGAGCCTAATTGTGTAGCCTGATTTGTTCAATTCTCTTTCGAGTATTAGGATTACGGATGCTTGGGCTCTGTTCCATTCAAACATAGTGTCCAATGTGTAGAAGTCAGGCAGGTGTATATGTTCCTGATCCCCACTGACAAGTTACAGACATCTTTTAATCTGTCTGCGGTATATAACTTGGAGAATAATTTTAGATTTTCTCGTGAGAAGGTTAGGAATGCTGAGAGTTGTGACATCCATGTCGGCCAACCTACAGCTGCAAGGCATCGGTGGTGGCCCTGCCTTTCCTCTGGGCTCTGCATCCCAAAGCTTTAAAGCAGGAATGGGGAACCTATCCAATCTGAGGGCCACGTTCTCTTCTAGACAGCCTTCCAAGGGCCGCATGCTACTGGTGGGTGGGGTCAGATGAAAAGGTGGGCAGAGCAACTACCGTACTTTTCCGTGTATAAGACTAGGTGTTTGGTTTTTTTGCTAAAAATAATGTTAAAAAGGGGGTAGTCTTATACACAGGGGCAATCTTCCCCCATTTTCTTAATTTTGAGTCCCCCCAAATAGTCTTATACATGGAAAAATATGGTAATTTAAATTTTACCTTTTTGCAGTAGACTAGTTTACACATCCAGACAGCAAGAGGCATTATCAGTGTTCAAGGACGCATTCCAGTCAGGCCAAAGCGCAGCATGTGAAGCTGGGCCAGGGAGGGGGCCGCCTGGGGAGAGTTTTGAGGGCCACATTTTACCCCTGGGCCTGAGGTTTCCCACCCCTGCTTTGAAGGTCACATGAGTTCTGTTTAGGTGGGACGTAATTGTTCCCCTTTTACTGGGTCAGACTAATATTCCATCCAACTGAAGGCAGTTAGTGGTTTTCCAGAGTTTCTGGTGAAGGAATTTCCAGGCCATACTGCTTAATCTCCTTGTGTAATAATTAAACACTGAATTTAATCATTGTTCCCCACTTGCGCATAGTGTATAACAGGGTGAATAAAAACCAATGATTTTTTTTAATTAAAAAAAGGTTTTTTAAAATTTAAATTGGATTTTTAAAATAAAATGCTTTTGGAGGAAAAATCTTTTTAAATATAGTTTTCTATTTAAGTTACATTATAGTCCAAAGGAAATAAGAATTTGTTTTAAGTTTTTCATGTGTGCTAAAATTCAGTCTTAAGTTTTTAAACATTTAACCACATCAGTTAACAAACATGAATACATATGCTATAATGCTATTGTTTTAGTTAAATAAATTGTTTAAATTGTTATTAAGGAAATTATTATTTTTCTCCTTCCAATAAAGTACAGCAGAAATGTTGTCCAAATATAAACAGTTAACTTATTAAACCTCACAATAATTTCACAATTATCTGTCTATGTATTTCAATAGTATAACCTAATCAGTAATTTTTGATATAACTGTAAAAACTACTCTGAAAATTTATTATTCCAAAAATGAAACCTTCATCTGGTTGTAAATATTAAGATTATACCAGCAAGAATGAGTCTTTCTATAAAAATGAAAGACTTTCTTTTTATAGAAAGATTTTTTCTATAAAAAATCAAGTCTTACTGACTAGTGATTTAAATCATGATTTACGTAAATCAATTTGATTTAAATCAAATCCACCCTGGTGTACAATCACCAACACATCAATCACCAACCTTGCCTCTGTTTTGGCCTTAACGTTGAACTCTTGGAAGTGTTGGAAGAAATCTTTAACATTTGGGTGGTGTTCAACTAAGTTTTACTCAGTGCACACCCACTGAAATTAATTAACTTGGTCCTGTTCATTGATTTTAATGATTCTATTCTGAGCAAAACGTGGTTGAATGCCACTCACAGTGTTTGACATATTTTATCTTTCCAAAAGACAAAGCCACCACTCCCCATTCTGTGCAAATATATTGCAGTCCTGGGAGTGGCAAATTAATCCATTATGTTGATTTCTGTTTTGATTTCTGTTTTGACAATAGTCACATAATTATTTTGCCTTAAAATCACCAGCTCTCTTGGAGTCTGGGATGAGGTAGGATAAAATATACCCCATATGTCCTCAGATCCACTAAGTTTCACAATGATTTGAAGCATGAGGGTGGGATTGGCGTAATACAACTGAAGACACTCAAGCTGATGACAGCAAAAGATTCTTGTCATGTGGGAAATAATTCAGTATTAAAACAATGCACTTAAAATAGTCTTTGCTGTCCTAAGACTGTTCTTAATTGTAATCTAAAATGTATATTGCTAGAGTTTATATTTTACTTTTCAAAGTAAATAATGCTGTTGCTGAAGAAGATACACAGAAATTTGAGCCTGGTTTACATCCTTCTGCCTCAAGTGAAATTATAGAAAATCCTGGAGATGATTTTTCTTTGTGAGTAAACCATATTTTCGTTGCTTTTATTTCTTAGGAGTTTGTTCTGTTACTCTAAAAATTAGGAACAACAAAACCAACTAGAACCTTGCAGTCAGATATAGGGATGCTTGAGGATTTTGTTCATGCCACATTTTGAGGTAGACAAAACCAGTTTAAGCCACCTGAATACTGTGCAGAATGTAAACAAAGCAGTCAGTAGGATAACAGCACCTCATAGAGTACAGACTAAAATGCATGGAATATGGCCCAAAATTTCTATTTTAGGTCACATTTTAGTATGCTTGCCCTTCATTGTAGCACCATAATGGGAAGGAAGGAATGGATCACCGATACGGAAATGTAGTGAAGTGGTGATTCATTCATCCCTAGTCCAAGAGTGACTGGTTATGCAAGACCTGCATATAGACTTTCGTCCTCTCTAGCGCAGTGCCTGCCCCTTTCTGTTCTGCCCATTCATTTCCCCAGATGGCCTTCCGCTTCTGGGCTCCCTCCTCCCTAATTCTGCCTCGTTTTCTAAACCAGTCTTCCTGTCTAACCTCCCTTCAGGATCTGAGCAGCTCTGCTTAGGAGGAGGAAAGGACCCAATCCTCATTCTGTAGGCTAAAGGTGACACAGAGGCCTCTAGGGATCCCTTTCTCTCCTCCCCACCAGAAAGTGAATTTGGCTCAGGTGGACAAAGTCAGAATCTAGTGCTTGGGGCATGCTGGATTAAACCCTTCTTCCTCCACCCCCACCCCGGAGTTCCTTTAGCAGAGGTTTCTGGATACCAAATGAAAAACATTCATAACTGATGTCGGCAATTGCCACACATGTTCTCCTATGACCATTATTAATAAGATAGATGCAGAATGCAAATTTGATCAAAATGCTCACTTTTGTGGCTTGTTGTGTGGCTGATACCAAACATGCGCATCGAAATGAGTGAATCCAATCAACATTTGTATCTGAACAAAATCTTAACTAACTTACTGATTGTCTGACATATTTTTCTTCAACACTTGCATGTGTGCTTGTAAACAGAAGAATGGAGATAAAGGAGGCGATACATTCAAGGAGTAAAGGCGAACTTGCAGAAGTGTCTTCAAAATTCCCCTATGAGGATCATGTCTGCTCTAAAGAATGTCTTGCCAAAAGGCCATGGAATTCATACAAGGATGAAAACCCTCTTAATCGGCCAATGCTGTGTCGCTTCCAAAGATGGCATGCCAAACCAGATTCTGTGTCCAAGTCACACAATGTGATATACAAAGCTCCCTGTGGAAGGAGTCTGAGAAATTTTCAAGATGTTCAGAATTATTTGTTTCAGACAGAGTGCACTTACTTATATTTAGATCACTTTTCTTTCAATACCTATGTACAGGTGTTTAGAAACCATCCTAGTTGCCAGCCCTTTGTGTTTGATTTTGATATCAGCAACGGGGCAGAGACAATACCAGTTTCTTTCTGTAATGACCTAGACCACGATCGACTCCCTTCCTTTAAATATCGGAAGGTCTCATGGCCTCATGGATACTTCTTGAACAATTTCTCCAGCCTGTTTTTGGACTCTTGCAGTTGCACAGATGGCTGCACAGACAGGTATGTATTGCAAATACCCTTGGACATATTTACATGTATATTGAGGCAGAGTGGTGTGCAGCATTTAATCTACAGATTTGCAAAGAGTTAGCAGCTTTAAACTGCATTACCAAAGGTGAGGACTTACGGATTTCTACAAATAATCAGAGTTCAAGCATGGACACTGTATTCTCTTCTTATGCTTTTCATAAAAAGGGCCTAGACCAGTGCAATCCCTGTCCTGGGTCTAATTTAAAGAGTGGGTGTCGGGGGCTGGACTGAGGAGGAGTGGTGGGAGCTGCCCCCCTTCTCCCAAGAACAGGAGGACAGTATAGATTTAGAACAGTGGTTTGCAGAAGGCCATAGTTCAGAGGCTGCAGAGGAGAAAAGCTAGGAAATATTGGGAGAGGAACAACAGGAAGAAGCACTGGGGAAGAGACAGCTGGCAGACTCCATGTCCTTGGAAAGCATTCCTGATCCCCCGTCTCCCAGGTCCAGGCGGGCATTGAGTAGTAGGGCAGAAAGCTCAGAGGCAGAAAGCTCAGATTAGCTGGTGCAGCGATGACGTAGAATAGGAGAGACGGGAGGGGGTTGGACTTTACTCTGAGCAATGTCATTATTTAATAGAGACTGCATTCCTTTGTCTCTCTTTCTCTCTCTGAATACTGAATAAATTATGTGGCAAGAACTCTTCTTGTTTATCTGCGTTTTGGCTGCCACCGGGGGAGGAATTGGATACCTTGAAGCCTGACAGTGGGGTACACTAGTGTACTTTTCAAAACTGTTTACTGAAAAGTCTTTTTAATCATGGAGAGAAGATAAAAAGTTTTAAATAAGCAGCTCTGTTACATGGAAAGGACCGTAATATTTAACTTGCTGGCTAAGCTGTCTTTCTTGAGACAGCTATTGGCTTGCTGTGCTACCTATCAGCTCCTTTGAAAATTTAATGATTAAACCCATGTCCAGAGAGTAAAGGGGCTATATTGCTTTATTTCATATCCTTATTTGCACTAGATCTACTGTGTGCTTTCTAGGACAAAATGTGCATGTCTGCTTCTTACTGAAAGAAACTGCCATGAAGCTTCTGTGTCTTCAGGAGAAGAAGCATCTAATGGATATAATTATAAAAGACTCGATGGACCTGTGCCCAGTGGGTATGCAACCCCAAGTTTATTTTTACCTGAAGGCCAGACATGGTGGTTCCATTGTGTCCTTGATTCAAGGTGTCTTGTTTTGGTCATGTAGAAGGTGGGAACCCCATTGCTTTGCTGTTCTATTTTAAGTGGCAGCTTTCAGCTTAACAGAAGGAAACTGTAGCATTGAATTTGCCCCAGGAAGAAAAAAACTTTTTTAAAAAGGTATCCTGGATCCTAGATAATATTGGGCAACAAATATGATGGAAATTGTATTTCTCATGTGCTAGCACAGGGGTCCCCAGACTACGGCCCCCGGGCCGGATGCGGCCCAATTGGCCTCCCAATCCGGCCCGCGGCGACTGCTGCTGCCGCCTGCTCTTACGGCGCGCGGCGGCGATCTTCAAAATTCGAAAAAAAATCGCTGAAAATCCTTTGTGCGCATGCGTATGGGCCTCTCCCGACCCAGAAGAGGTCATTTCCGGTGCACTTCCAGGTCGGGGGAGGCCCATACGCATGCGCACAAGCGATTTTCAGCGATTTTTTTTCCGACCGTGTGCGTGTGCGCATGCGCACGGGCGCGCACTCCCCCGCCCTCCGGCCCGCAGCCGGGTAAGTCTGGGGACCCCTGTGCTAGCACTTCTTTTATTTATATTATAAATTTATTGCAAGATACATTGGCCTAGCACCATCAGTATCAACGTTTAGATGCCAGGCAAGTAATTTCCTGCATTTGACTCTTAATTGGGGTCAAATAGTATGATATTCTAACCTGCATTGATGTTCAACTTTTAGTAAGCTGAGATAAAAGTTTATATGTTATTGCAAGATGAGTACTTTAAGTTAATAATACTGCTTTATCTTTTTGAAGTATTTGAAATGTTGTGTTAGGTACCAACAGGGACCAAGCAACGGGAGCTCACCCCGTTGCGGGGATTCGAACCACTGACCTGATCAGCAAGCCCTAGGCTCCGTCAGGGGCCCGATTTCCCAGGACAGACACATGATGTACCAACACCCCTCCCTCTGTAGCCCCCGGTGTGTGACGTCATATTCCCCCTGCGTGACGTCCACCTCCACCCCGACCCCTCTCTCCCCCTCGCATCCCGTATGGACATGTTGGGGAGGGTCTGCCTGGTTCCCCTGGCAGATTCCGGGGGAGAGGGGGCAGGCGGTCCAGCTGCAGCTCCTTGGGGAAGGCGGACATGTCGAGGGCGGCAGGGAGAGCTGAGGCGCCGGTGGCGGAGGGACAGGATCCCGATCCCGCCATCCCAGATTTAATCGTCTTCACCTTTCTTTTGTTTAGCTTTTCCCAGCATCAAACTGAGAACGTCTCCCATGTTTCCCCCCGAACTGAATAAAGTCAGAGAAACCTGCTGCTTCAAAATAGAGCCTTGCACCCAACAGTCTCCCCCCAAACATATTATCCAATCTACAGCATAACATACTGAGTTGGAAAACATGCCTCTTTACTCCCAGTACCCTCTGCACGCTCGCGTCAGAAGGACACCACCGCCTTCCCCACGGCGTCCTGGGAGTCAAGAATGTACTATAGTGTGTGTTGCTTTGATGTCCAACAGATGGCACTGTTTTGCACAAAAGCATGTTCTTACCTGTCACAGGTGTGACATCTATATAATCCAAGTATACACAAACACTCGCATATTCGCATGCAACATTGTGTCAAAATTTCAACGCAATCAGTCAAGCACTTTCGAAGATTTTTGGCCATGTCCAAACAGACATTTACATTTTTATTTATATAGATTGCTACTCCTCTTGCTTTCTCATTTCCTTGCACTAATTAAGCGTAACTCAGCCTCATACTATTCGTAAATTTGCTGATTCCTATAGCAATGTGGATCTCTTGCAGTGAGGCTTGCATTTCCTTCTGTAGGTGTTCCAAGTCTTGTAGGTGCTAGCAGTTATGCCAGCAGTGCCTATTGCTGCTTCAGCTTCCTCATCAAAACATGCAGCAGCTCCTGAGCAAAGTGCTGGAGCTCCAAGAGGATCCTCTTTTGTCCTGAATGTTGTTCACTCTCTGAAATATTCAACCTGTAATGCTGCTGTTTTCTTTTTGTGGCAGAATTTATGAATGCAGCGTGTTATGCAGCTGTGACAAGATGATGTGCCAGAACAGATTAGTGCAGCACGGTCTTCAGGTTCGGCTGCAGGTCTTCAAAACTGAAAAGAAGGGCTGGGGAGTCCGTTGCCTTGATGACATTGACAAAGGAACTTTTGTTTGTACATACGCAGGTAATTTAATGTAGTCCAGGAAGGGATGGAAATTCATACTTTATTTTTATTTTTTACTTGCTTTTTCACAAATAGATATGCATATGCAAATATCTTCTTCCATTTCCTTTAGTTATATAAACTATAGTCTTACTTACATTCATTGCATTTTCCTTTTCAACATACTAAAATAGTCACCAAAATACAAATCCCACCCAAAAGTCACCTTGGAGGGGGGAACAACTGTCCTTCAAATAGTTCAAAGCAAACTTGATATAACTTGTATCTGAAGAAGTGTGCATGCACACGAAAGCTCATACCAAAATAAAAACTTAGTTGGTCTTTAAGGTGCTACTGAAGGAATTTTTTTATTTTACTTCGACCCAGACCAACACGGCTACCTACCTGTAACTTGATATAACTTGGTATAAAATTCACAGTTAACATTAGACACTTGAGAGGCAGTAACTGGAATATTGAGTATCCAAAAAGGAAATGGATGGTAAAAATAGGTTCCAAGTGTTATGAGCTTATACATATGTACAGTAAACATGGCAGAACCCATCCCTCTTCTTGGGTGGGCATCCCTACCTCTTGTGGGAACTAACTCTGTAGTTTTAACTATGTGCTGGCCCTCTTCCAAGTTCAAACAACCAAACACGAGGTCCAAAGGGAGGACTGGATAGACCTACATGAGATGCACGAAGTCTTCTCAGTCTGCATAATGGCCCAGCACCTCTGGCATTCACAGCAAGAGAGAAGACAGGTGGGTGTCTTGCCCACACTTGAATAGATCATGCCCCAACTCCTGCTTAGTTTTTTTAAAAGGAAGTCCAAATCCCAGATACCCATTGTAAGAAACATGTAAGGCTGGTGTTGCCTGCAGCCAGCATGGATCCCTCCATATATGGAGAAATCAATTTGATTCATTTAAACAACCACAATTATCCTGACCATGGGATGTAAACCACACTGAATGGACTGGATGGACCAGTTTCACTTCCAAACCCATGGGAACTCAAGTACTCAAGGGAATAAATGGACAGGGACCCAGGCAGCCATGCTGACCTCCAGAACACACTGCTCCACCGGCAGCCTGGTTTCCTCTGCCCATTTTTCACATTCTGTGACTGCTGAGCATCCTCAGTCTTCATTAGAGTTTCGCCATAAACCTTTCAAGAGCACACACTGTGTTGTGCTGACCCTGAAGTTCCCCTGAACATACTGATATTTTTCTCTTGTTTCTCAGCAGCCCCATTTGGACTATTATGTTGGAACTAATCACCTGAGCTCACTTTTAGAGTCAGTAATGTTAGGATTAATACTTACATTTGGAAGATCTGAATGCATTCATTGCTTCTGCAAGCACCCATAACCATCTTTTTCACTGCAAATACTAGAATATTGAATATATCCTTTTTTTTCTTTAGGCAAACTGATGAGCAAAGATGAATCTAGGCAACCTAAAGATAAAGGTGGTGAGGTTAAAGAGGAAGATACAGGGAATGGTGACAGAAGCCACACTTTATTTAAAAAAAGGATAAAACTGGATATGCTCTATTCTGATTCAGAGACTGAAGTTCTCCAAACCACTAGAAAGCAAAAATCTTTGCCCGTAAAAGGTGAAGATCAGCAAAGTGTGTAAGTTCAAGTAACAATTTTAGGAGTCAATGTGAGTGCTATCCAAGATCTCCATGGCCAGGAAACTCCATCAAAGGAAAGCTCAGCAACACAGCAAGTGAATATCTCAGGCATTCTTTTCCCCCCAGGCTTCCCTTCCTTTTTTCTGGTCATCCTCCTCCCTCACTTGGGAAGGAAGGACTGGCCTTATCAGTTGCTGACATTGACCCTGGCCTTGTCCAGCTAGTGCAGTGGTCAGCCGTTTATATTTTGTGTTGTTCCTTCCCAATTCCACTGGCACAAAAAATATTAATAACAATAGTAGTGGCAGCATGGTAATGTCTTTTGTTGGAAACCTTTCAGGCTAGAAATGTCTTTTGTTGGAAACCTTTCAGGCTAGAAATAACATTTCACATATCTAATGAAATAGTAGAGGACAGCTTGTCAACTTCAGTTCAGCATTTCTTCCAGTATGATTGCATCTTCAGAATTAAAAGCCACAAAGGATTTTGAACACTCGGTCCTAATGCCCCAACTCCCTCATTTATCTGAGATTCCAGAAGTTATTATATGGAAGTTTTGCAAGACAGAAACACTAGCATATTAGAACATTTATACTTTGAAGACAATTTCCTATCACACAGTTTTAAAGCAGGCTAAAGGTTAACACACTTGCCAATATTAAGGGTTTTTTTGTTTTTGTTTTTTTTAAGTGTACATAAATATGTTTATTAGGAAAATTTGTTTGTCCTTTTGAAATGGTAAAATTTATAGGAAGAATATTTTATAATTCATTGTGCAAGTTGCATAAAGTCCTTTATCTATTTCTCTTTAGAATTCAGTGTTGTCAAAGCTACAACTGTAACAGTACTCAGACTTACGAAGCTGTCACAAGACCGAAAACTCGAACACCTGTTCTTCAGAAACATCGGCAGCAACTAGTAAAAATTCTACATTTTTTTTGTCTTCAATGAGTTTTCACCTGCTTTCTCTGTCTATTCTTTTTTCAGATATCAAAATGATTTGTAAAATCTGTTACTAGCTTGCTACTTCCTTCTCTCCCCCCCCCAATGTAAAATGTGTATTTCTACAAAACAAGTGCACCCTTGTTTTGTGAGAAGTGAGGGGATGACCTGCCCACTCCTATTACAGGGTGCAGGTAGCCAAGTCTATGTCGTCCGACGGCTGCTGCTGCTTCTACTCCTCAAGTCACCATAGGCGAAGTGATAAAGAGAGTGGATAAAAGCTTTCTTGTTCAGTCTGCCCATTGAAAAGGGGAGTGCAGTGGGCAGAAAATACTATTCTAAAATTCCTATGGATCATGGGAAAGATACTACAGTAGACAGTGAATTGTATCCAGCTATGTCATCCTTAGGGTAGACCCTTTGAAATTTACAGTCTACTCTGAGGATGTCTTAGCAAATCTTACTAGTTGATTACATCACGGTGGCAAAAGAATATTCACAGAATGTTTAAGTCTTGCTAGGAGGAGTGGGGAAAGTGATTTCTATCACATACTTTCCGCACATTGGAGCGTAAATAAAATACCTTTTATTTCCAGACCCTATTTTCAGGTAATTCTGCATGACAGTGTGCAAGGCATTGGGCTCTGGAAAGTGGCCATTTTATTCCTCACCATGTCAAGGTAATCTGTTAAGAAAAGAAGTGTAGGCTTTGGGCAAAGAGCAAACAGTTGATTATGAATTTTTATTCTGAGGGAATTGCTGATGCCAGTTCAGATGATGATGATGGACGTTCTGTGTGCCAGAAATCAGCAAGAAGTAAACTAACTGCTGCAGCCAAGAAAGGAGATGAAAGTAAGTTACTCCAGGCAGAATGCAGTGGCACTTGGACTTCCCTTGATTTGGACCCTGTACTTCTGTCGATGCAGCCTGGAATAGCATTAGCTTTTACTGCTACTGCATCACACTGTTGACTCATGTTAAGCATGTGGTCTACTAAAACCTCTAGATTTTTTCACATGTACTGTGCTCAAGCCAGGTGTCTCCCATCCTATATTTGTGCAGCTGGTTATTCCTGCGTAAGTATAGAACTTTACATTTGTCCCTATGCTTTCTACATTTGTCCCTGTTGAAATTCATTTTGGCCTAGTTCTCCAATCTGTTCAGGTAATTTTGAATCCTAATTCTATCTTCTGAGGTATTAGCTACCCCTCCTAATTTTGTGTCATCTGCAAATTTGATGAGTATCCCCTCAATTCTTTTATCAAAGTTATTTAAAAAGATGTTCAACACAACCCTGAGACACCCCACTCGTCAGTTTTTTCCCCAGGACAGTGAGGAATGATTGGGTTAGGTAACAATAACATTGTCTAACCCACATTTTACCAGCTTCTCCACAATAATATTGTGGGGCACTTCGTTGAAAGCCTTGTTGAAATCAAGATATGCTACGTCCACAGCATCCCCCGATCCACTCTTGTCAAAAAAAGAAAAGAAAGAGCAGTAGTCTGGCATGACTTGAAACTTCAATCAGAACAAAGATCCTTATTATAGAGACTGGAAAAGAGAGTTCAACATCCAAACAGCAACTTGTCATTGTACACTGGAGACTTTAAATAACGGCATGAATGTTTGATATTGAAACTGTTGGACAAGTTTAACTTGATGTTCGCTATTGATATCCTGTCCTGAAATGTGTGTTGACAGAATCAAGTCTACAAGAAGAGCTTGGTGAAATAGTGAGCCCCGTACAGTCCGAAGGGAGTGCCCTAAAGTGCCCTAAAGAGAATCCTCTTTTCATCACCACTTTGAGCAGTAAGCCAGCTGTGCAAGATGACAGAGAGATTAAAAAGAAAAGGAAGGACCTATTCTGGACTCAAGACACACACAAGAAAAGTTTCAAGAGAGGGAGAAGAGAATCTGCTCATGAGAAGCAAGCAACGGAAGATAGCAAAGCATTCCTAAAGAATAAGGAGATCCCATGTTTGCTGGATGCAACCAAGGAAGGCAATGTGGGCAGATTTCTTAATGTAAGTGACAGTGGTATTGTGTTGCAGAAATCTATTCTGAATATGAACAACCTCCCTCCCTTGAAAATAGTGCACATCTGGTCCCCAGGCCCCATTTTTGCTTTTGGCATTAGGGCTGCCCCATGCCAGTATCTGTCTTGTCCTTGGCTTACTGCTTCCCTACAAGGCGAGGAGGCATGAAATATGTGGCCCTCCAGATGTTATTGGACTGCAGTTCTCATCAGCTCCCGCCAGCAAGGCCAGTGGTCGGTGATGATGGGAACTGTAGTCCAGCAGGTTCCCCACCCTTCCCTACATTAACACCCAAGATCCTCAGTCAGCACCCATGTCAGTTTTCCAGTTGGCCTGTGCATCTCATGCCTGGCCTTCTGCCTGCAGTTCACGGAGGTCCTCCTTCATACTGAGTGTGGCTGGGTGTTTCACCCTCAAGGCCTAGCTTGCAAGATAGTTTCATAGAATCATAGAATCATAAAGTTGGAAGAGACCACAAGGGCCATCCAGTCCAACCCCCTGCCAAGCAGGAAACACCATCAAAGCATTCTTGACATATGGCTGTCAAGCCTCTGCTTAAAGACCTCCAAAGAAGGAGACTCCACCACACTCCTAGGTAGCAAATTCCACTGCCGAACAGCTCTTACTGTCAGGAAGTTCTTCCTAATGTTTAGGTGGAATCTTCTTTCTTGAAGTTTGAATCCATTGCTCCGTGTCCGCTTCTCTGGAGCAGCAGAAAACAATCTTTCTCCCTCCTCCATATGACATCCTTTCATATATTTGAACATGGCTATCATATCACCCCTTAACCTTCTCTTCTCCAGGCTCCAGGTTTGAAATGCTTGTTTTGCTCGGACATAGGAGGCTTGCTGCATTCAACAGTTAACTAGGATTTATGGCTACTAGCACAGCTGTTATTTGCTCTGCATGTCTGCAGCTGCTATTCCAACCCAGTCCTGTGCTGGCAGCCCCCTCCACGGAGCCAGAGGTCGTGGTCCCTGAGCAATGTTCTTCCCTTTTACTGCCTAGCATCCCAGAGAGAGTGATCCTTTTGCTTTTGCAGTTTGGCACTCAGAAGGGTGCCTCTCTCTCTCTCTCCCTCTCCCCCATTTTCAAGCACCCACACTGTGTTGTTCTAGCAGGATTGCCCTTGGCTGTCAGATCAAGATTCTTCAGGAACACGGGCAATAAAGCAATGCATAGTCATCTCAATATTATTGTCACAAAATATTACTCGTTTAAAAGTAGATCTCTGCTCTGCCTCCTGTACTGTTGATGTTAAGTATCTGTTTTGGGATCAAAGGGAAGATCTTACTGTAAAACAAGAGCACTTTAGAGATGTTTTTCTAAACTAACATTTACACAAGAAAGTATCTTAAAAGCAGAACCTGTCATTTTAACTTTCCTTGGTTTGTTCTGTTTACAGCACAGCTGCTCCCCTAATCTCTTTGTACAGAGTGTATTTGTAGAGACCCACAACAGAAATTTCCAGTGGGTGGCATTCTTCACAAACAGGTTTGATGTATTTTCTTGCTTTCATCTTCATCCCGCTGAAAGAGAAAAAAAAATGTTTCCAACTAGGGGGGGGGGAAGGAGTTGTCATCCCCCTTTGATGTTGATCTTTACAGCCTAGGTTTCAGCACACACTTTGCTGCCATCCAAACAGTACTTTATTTTGCTAGAAAAATACTGTGGCAGGAGTTCTTTTTATAAAGACAAAATGTGTGTCTGTGTGATTGTCGGTTGCTGCTTAAGCCATAATGGCACATCTCTGCGTGCATCACTATGACAGAAGTGGGTGATTAACTAACATGACTTCAAGGAACAGCTCAGTACACTAAACTGATTAATGATTTGTTTCCTTCATCCTGGTTAAGGAAACAAGCCATAATTAAGCCATAACTGGATTTGCACAAGCTTTGTGTACCTGTAGAAAAGGAAAAGGAAACCAAGAAACTGCAATTAATTATAGTTTTCCACTGCATGCAAATCAGGAAGTATGGTATGGCTCACAAAGAAGCCGGAATTCAGATATGAACAAACTATTGTAATGGGAAGCTATGGTTAATTCTTGGTTTGTTTCCCTGCTTAAAGGGGCTGCAAGTACATAACTAAAAATTCTCCCTTCTCAATTACCTACTATCTCTTCAGTTGCATATTGGGAATGTTGGCTTGCTGATAACTATAATTGTTTTGTGTAGCCAATGTTTTGTAAATGAAAATGTAAGAAATTTTGTTGAAATTATAATCTCTAGTTGCCCAACCCTGCAAAATGAATTGTAGTTTGACAGATCTGCAAACTGAGGCTAAAAGATAATGTCCGTACAGTTCATGATTTGGCTTTCAGCTCAGGACACAAGAATTTACTGACTTCGTTTTTCAGTTGAAAGACACTTCACTAGACAGTTTTCTGACCAGCTTCTTTAGTTTATTAAATATTCACTGTTCTGTTTTGTGTTGCTGAAAGTTCCCAGCTTGAAATTTGGTAGGGTTTGCTCAGCCCCCAAATCTCCTCCAAATCTGGAAGATCCCACATGATAAATTTGCCATCTCTTGGTCATGCTGAGCCAAGACTCAGTCAGAAGGTACTGCAAAAGAAAAGGTCCCAATTCCTTTAGGTGTCACTATTCCTTGTTTGGTAATCCAGACCTTTCTTCCCTCCCTGCTCTTGCTTTGAGGAAAGCCACAGAGAAAGAGCGCACATAGGTTTAATCGTCCCTCATTTTGGTCAGGCTGTGTTATGCATAGAAAAGGCTGGCACAGTGGGCTGGTTTTAGGAAAGGAGAGGAGGCATCACACCACCGGGTCCCCATTTGTATGGGACCCTCGTGGCAAAAGACCTCTCTGCATGATACTGTCAACTTCTTACCTCCCCAAATTTTGCTCACGAGGTAAAAGTGACTGATCTTATGTAGAGTGCCTTTCCCTCACCGCAGAATAATCCCATTGCAATAGGTGTGTGTGAAGTTGGGCTTGTGGGTAGTTTTACACCCTGTTTTAGCTGTTGAGCATAAAATATTCAACTGCCTTTGGTTGCTGTTCTATTCACTGTGTGATATGTTTGCATCCTAGGCATGTAAAGGCTGGAACAGAACTCACATGGGATTATGGCTATGAAGCTGGAAGCATGCCTGAGACAGAGACTACTTGTCAGTGTGGCGCTCATAACTGCAGGAAAAAAATATTATAGAGTTTTTTAGTCTTGTTAGTTGAGGTATCTTCAACGTTTTCCAGACCCAATACTCACTTTGAACCCAAACATATTTTGGGACAAAATAAAAAAATTCCTTCCAGTAGCACCTTAAGGTAAAGCGTACAGCTTCCAGGTCATGTGGCCAGCATGACAAAGCTGCTTCTCGCCAACCAGAGCAGCGCACGGAAACGCCGTTTACCTTCCCGCCGGAGCGGTCCCTATTCATCTACTTGCACTTTGACGTGCTTTCAAACTTTCTGGCCACATGACCCGGAAGCTGTCTGCAGACAAACGCCGGCTCCCTCGGCCTATAGAGCGAGATGAGTGCCGCAACCCCAGAGTCGGACACGACTGGACCTGATGGCCTTTACCTTTACCTTGTAGATGACCATCTTACTGTTAAAATCTGAGAAAGTAAGGCAGCTTTGGAGAAGCGATTAGAAAGCTGGCAAGCAGCCAGATTGGCTGGACTATGTGACTAAAGTTGGCCCAGCAACCTAGAGGCCTAGCAACAGGCTGTGATTGGATTAAAGTTTCCTGATAAGCAGCATGATACTGCAAGGTTGTTTTGAGAGTTTTGAGTGAGTCTGGAGATAGTTGGTGTGTGTTAGATGAGTATGGTAACTTGTAAATACTTTGCTTTTGGTTTTGCTCTGCTGTATATAATAAAAGCAACTGG
This sequence comes from Zootoca vivipara, assembly GCF_963506605.1. Classification (NCBI taxonomy): domain Eukaryota; kingdom Metazoa; phylum Chordata; class Lepidosauria; order Squamata; family Lacertidae; genus Zootoca; species Zootoca vivipara. The sequence goes on along the minus strand of NC_083278.1, from coordinate 4,671,139 downwards.
AAATCAAGTTACTGTTCCTGAAGTTCTGTTCCTGAACCAGTGCACTGGGCTGCACAGCCTTGCAGGGTGTCTGCTGAAGGAGGATCGGCGTAAGATCCACCAATACTTACTTTATGAGATAAAGGAATACGGAGCATGGCGTTATTTGCCAATCTGTGTGGGAAAAGGCATTCTGTGAGATGCTCTTACAGATCTTCATGATTTCCCCAAAGTAACAACTATCACCTTGTGCTTGTCATCCAAATAAAGTGGTAAACCATTTTGGAAGTTTCAGAACAGGTGTGTTGTGTTCTTAGTAGCTGTGCATCCAATTGACAGGCACTCTCAGGGCCGGCCCTATGGCCAGGGTGGGTGGCGCAGGGCACCAGCCCGCCAGGGGGTCGCTGCACAGCTGCGCCCACCCGCCCACTGCGGAGCTGCACCCCCGCCCGCCGCGCTGTGCTCGCCCGCCAGCCCGGCCGCGCAGCTCCGGGCTCTGTTTTGTCTATTTCTCTGAAATAGATTGTATCCCTCTGTTACTACATTCCAATCATGAGACTCAGTGAAGTTAGGCCTTTATTACTACTAGTGTACAGAGGTACCCCGCTAGACGAATGCATCGCGCAATGAAAAACTCACAAGACGAAGCCTTCTATGGCCGCGCTTTGCCTTCTATGGCCGCGCTTCGCAAGACGAAGCTGCAGAACAGCTGCTCTCCGCAAGCAGCAATGGGCGGAGACCAGCAGAATGCAAAGGGGAACCAGCTATAGTGTGGCAAGAAGGCTGACAGCTGATCTTCTTTGCCTTCTTGCCGTGCTACAGTTGTCAGTGCAAGCCGAAGTGAAGCTCGGGGAAGGCAGGCAGGCAGGCGACAACAGCCCCGGAGCCGAAGCTCAGCAGGCACTGCTTGCCGCCTGCCTGCCTTCCCCGCCATCTGGTGGTGGCAGCGGGGCTTCCTCGGGGAAGGCAGGCAGGCGGCAAGCAGCGCCCGCTGCTCTGGGGCTGCTTGCCGCCTGCCTGCCTTCCTAGAGGAAGCCCCGCTACTGCCGCTAGTCCCCCGGAGCCAATAGGAATGCATTAAGTTTCTATGCATTCCTATGGGAAACCGCAATTCGCAATACGAATTTTTCGCAAAACGAATTGAATTAAAATTGTTTTGCCAGGTACCACTGTATGCTGGAAAGTCAGCAGAGAACTGACCTCAACAGTACTCTTACACATTTCTGTGCTCCATGTGCGTCTACTATTAGCCAATTCTATGGTTACTCTGTAGTAGTTACAACCCACTGGCAAATCGAAGCCAATTGGGAATTTAGGCAAAGCGCATGTGCTGGGGTGTTTTCCAGCTCCGCAACAATTCTTCCTAACTTATGACTAAGTGTAGTCTTCTCCAATGTTGACTCATTGACGTTCTTCCTAACTTGGGTTAAATTAACCCTTCTTGGCTGCTGCTCCCATTCTAGGCACCCCCAATACTCGCGGCTCAAGCCTTTGGGCTGGAAAGGGCTGAAATCGGGCTGGAACGGGCGTTTCACTGCCCGCCATGCAGCCGTGAAGCAGCGCCCCTCTCGCGTCCTTGGCCTCGGCGTGTCGGGGAGCCGGCAGTCTCGGCGGAAAGGCTTGCGGCTCCTCTCTTCGGCTTGTTCGCCTTCCCGCGAAGGCTTGAGGCCGCGAAGCAGCTCACACAGTGCCAAGCCCACCGCGCTGCGATCTTCCCTCCGGGGTTACCTCGGCGTGTTTGCCTCGCCACGTTGGCTCGGGGTTCCGCGGGCGGGAAACACCCCGAGCGGTGCGGGATCCCCCCCCCGCCTCGCCCCCCCGCCCGTGCGCGCGCAGCGGAAACGTCCTCAGCCGGTGACGTCACCCGGGCCTTGCGGAAAAGGCGCTGCGGAAGCCGCCGCTGGGGCCACTGCAGAACGGTGAGTGCCGGGGGGGGGCGGGACGGGCTGCCCCCCTCCTTTCCTCGGGCGGTCTCGGCCTTCTCGGCTGCCCCGCCAGCTCCCTCCGGCGGCCCGGGCTCGTCGCGCGCTTTTGCTCCCGGCGAGGGGAGGCCCGGGCGCGCGGCTGCTGCTGCCTCTCCCTCTCCCTCCCGCGCGAAGCTGTGCGCGCCGCCTCCCCGGGACCCGGGCCTCTGGGGGAGGCGTTGCTCCGCGGGCTCCGGCTGCCCCTCAGGCGGCAGGAGGAGGAGGCCTCTGGGGGCGCGAGGGAGGAGGGCGGCCCGGCCCCGTCTCCGCCGCCCTCGTTCTCTCGCCTGCACTGCCCGTCCGAAGGGCTGCTCCGTCAGGGCAGGGACCCCTCAGGAGGGGGAGAAAGGCGGGGAGGGGGTAGCCGGTGCCTGTGAGAAAGAGAAGGGGAAACTGGGGGGCGGCGGCTGCAGAAGTGGAAGGTAGAGGCCTCGTTGTTTGGGATGCCTCTCTCCCCATTGCGCTGAGCGCCTTCTCCCTTTCAAGCCATCCCCGGACATTTCCACCCTCCCTTCCCCCTCTGACCAGGAGCTCTCTGGGTGCCCTCCTGGGTCCACCAGGTTGTGCCTGCCTCGTGGAGGATTGGGCTGGGGCTCACTGTCTTACGTGGCCATGGGGTGCCTGCTTCTTAAAAAGCCTACACTGGACCCAGGGGTGGGAGTGGGGGGGTGGAGAGGGTTAGAGCAAAACTACCTATTTCAAGTGTTGCTGGGTGACCTGAAACTGAATTATTCTTGGATTTATCTTGGGGGGGGGTGACCTTTTTCTCTTGATCTCTCACTCATCTTGCTGGATCAGCTGTGTGTGATTTGTATTGGAGGCAGGTATTCCAGTGGCACCATTCCGACCTGCACAGTTGAGTTCCCAAGAGTGGCATTGAAGGATGGCTCCTTGACCCCATAGTACATGTGGGACGGGGTTTTGTCTCCAAAGCTGTTAAAACATGTATATGCAGCTGAAGAGCAGTCATTGGAAACTGTGGAGCATCTTGTGGGGGCTTTTTAGAAAGATAGTTAAAAATGGCGCAGAGAAGGGCAGCCATGGCTTTTGCTCTGTAACGTACCTGGCTTTTTTACATGCTTATGAATGTTTTTAAGGTGCTGTTTCACTGTTTTTGTTTTAAGAGTTTAGGAGTTTACGGTTTTATGGCTCCTACTGCCTCTTATGACAGCGTCTAGACAAGGATTGGAGATAAGGACTGCTAAGGAGTGAGCCGTTAAAGAGGCCACTGCCTAACGGAATTGTTAGAGTGAAAGGGATTTTTTACTATTATTATCACTGCTTATGGCTTATGGCTAACCACCCCGGATTACATTTTCCAGGGTTGAGATTATAAACACCAGAGCAGCCTTTTCATGTACTTGTGCTCCAATTTTAAGGGAAATTGCGAAGACATTTTGGATGAAGGAGTTGTACCTCCTTGCAGGATCTGGATACGACGTCAAAAAAGTGCTAGCGCTTTGATTAAGCTACAAAGGCGAGGAATGAGATAGGCTTTACCATCTATATACTGTACCTCTTAAATCTTCAAACACTTGACAATAAAATGGATGATCTGCACCTTATTAATCAAGGAAACTCTGATATGCTAAAGAGGAGGTGTAAGGGGGTGGGCTTACAGGGAACAGCCACCCCTCATCAAATCCAGTTCTTCAAAGGAGGGGCAGGAGACAGGAAGGAGGAAGTGAGCAGAGGGGTCCAGGGCTCAGGCAGCATCCAGGAGCCCCGCCTACAGCCCATGATACCAGCAAGGGAGGAGGGGCCAGCAGAGGTTTCTAGCGGGGAAACACCAGAGGGGCGTCCTTTCAAATTCACCCCGGAACTGAGGCGATCAGCGGCTTGCAAACACAGGGGGGGAGATTTGGGGTCCCCAAACTACTCTGCTGTGGGAGGAGCCGAAAAGCGCCATTGGGAGAATCTGATAGCACTGAGTAGACATGTTTTCATGAAGCTCTTCACTGTAAATAATATTCACAATAAAAGTCTTAAAGACAAGATGGTTTGGAGTGTCGTTGCTCGAGGGTAGCCAGCAACCTCCCTGACAGCAGGGTTCGAGGAAAGGAGACAGAAATTTGTACAACCAAGCTAAGAGCGCACTGACGAAGGAGATTATAGTGGCAAAACGAACCTATGATTCGGACTCAATTCTCAAACATGTCTCGGCTACTCTTCAGAAGAATTTACAGAACATTTCTGAATATAAGAGAACAACTTTTACTGAATATAAGAGAACATATTCTTCTGCTCCGGAGAGTCAAAAATTGGCAAATGACCTGAATCCGTTTTATAGCAAAGTCAAGCATTATCAACTACTAGAGCAATTCACTCGGCGCCAGAGGCACCAACAACCACCTCAACCTGTTCTGAAGTCACTACAGGGACAGAAAGCAAAAGCTCCAGGCGCAGTCGGAGTGGCTCCTCTTTGCTTGAAATAGTGTTCTGCATACTCTGATCCTCACACAGATATTTTGTATAAAGTATTTTGTATAAAGTATGTTTACATTGTAAAATTAGCCAAAGCAAATTCCAAGTATGTAAGTACTTGGCAAATAAATTACTATTCTATTCTATCCCTCAAACGGGACGCGGGTGGCACTGTGGGTTAAACCACTGAGCCTAGGGCTTGCTGATCAGAAGGTCGGTGGTTCGAATCCCCGCAATGGGGTGAGCTCCCGTTGCTCGGTCCCTGCTCCTGCCAACCTAGCAGTTCGAAAGCACGTCAAAGTGCAAGTAGATAAATATGTACCACTCCGGCGGGAAGGTAAACGGTGTTTCCGTGCACTGCTCTGGTTCGCCAGAAGCGGCTTAGCCATGCTGGCCATATGACCCGGAAGCTGTCTGTGGACAAACACCGTCTCCCTAGGCCTGTAGAGCGAGATGAGCGCCACAACTCCAGAGTCGTCTGCAACTGGACCTAATGGTCAGGGGTCCCTTTACCTTTTATCCCTCAAACATCTAGCATTGGATGCTTCGTATTTTATGTCTTCATTATATGAATTAATATCTGAGTGCTTTGATTTTTTGTTGCAGTTTTTTTGTATCTTGTTTATAAATGAAAAATCAGAAACAAAACACAGTGAGTCTTCCTTCAACATTCCTGAGGGTCTTCATCTATGGAATGTTCCTTTCTTGCCTACCTTTTCCCCTATGTCAAGTGTACATATTTAAGATCTATTAGTATATTTATAACTATTTTGACCTGTATTCAGATGCTCAGTGGTTGCAGTTAAGATTTTTATTTGTACTGTTCTTTGTTCTAAAAACTTAAGCAATGCTTTTTAAAAAATTAAGTAAATGCTTTTAAATAAAATGTAAAATATATCATGTAGACTATCTCCTTCATTGGCTAAAATCCATAGTAGCACCTATAAGTAGAGTTCTGCTCAGGGAATAATTTTACCAGCAGAAGGGAGAGAGAGATGATGACTGCTGATTTCCTTCCCCCTGCAGTGCCTTGTACCCAAAATTAGCTCTGGAGAGTTGGGAGAGATCAGCGAAATCTCTTCCCTTTTGCCGCTGGATCCCTCCACTGGATCAAAGGCCTCTAGTTCCATTACATTTGGGGAGTAAAGTAAGGCTTTTAAAGAAGTTCACTGATAACATTGAGGATATTCTAGTTATATGCATCTAGAGTTCAGGGATGGTGTTTGTGTTGTGCTAATCTTTAAAATCCTTTTCTAAGGTGACTTTGCTAAGCTAATTTGGATAATGGCAAAGATGGTAAGAAGACAATGTGCATTTTGCCCAGATGGTGAAGAATGTGCCATTATGTATGTGGCTGAAGGACAGAACCTTGCAGTTCATCAAGATTGTTTGGTGAGGATTACTTCATTTTGCTTTTTACAGAAAAACCAAAAATGGTTCGCTAATTATTGTTACTAATAAATTTCAGCAATAGTTTTTTCTCTAATAAACACATCAACTTTATCTACAATAACTTCTACAACCATTCCTCCATATTAAACAATAATTTAATTTAAACAATAATTTAAACAAGTTGGTACTCCAAAACATTTTGAGGGCATAAGGCTGGGGAGGGCTGTTGCATGCTCAACCTGGAAAAGTGGTAGTTAAAATAAAATCCAAGTACTGTATATACATTATTTTGAATGGTTCTTAATTGCGGATAAGATGCAGAGAACCATGCAAAAGAAACAAATATATGATAGAACACTAAATTAAATCACTTCCCAACTGTTGCTGCTGTTCCTTATTGCTTCATTGTAGTATCTCCTGGTTTGATTTTTTACTTCTTTTCATTTATGTTTTTATTTTTAGCTATATTCCTCCGGATTTGTGGAATCTGAAGAACATAACCCTGAGAATCTCGATATAAGGTTTGATGTGGCTTCAGTAACGAGTGAGATAAAAAGAGGAAAGAGGCTGGTGAGACACCAACCTTTTACATTTTTATGTGTATAAAAGCAGATTATGAAGAATTAGTTCAGAATTATTTCTTTTGATGCTTAGGTCAGGGGTGTTTAGTTAAGAGGCATATACTGGCAAGTATTCTGAGAAAAGAACACTTTAACGTAATGCTGCTCAAAAAAACAAACCCTGCCATTGTAATAGCAATGAAAGACTTGCTTTGGCAACCACTCTTCCTCACTAGATTTCTCTGAAATGAAGGGAGAAGCAATAGTCTTGGCTAAATGTCTGGCTTTTTCCCTCAAAGCATCCCTTGTGCACTCTAAGAACTGTACCTAAAATGCCATCAAAGGGATAAACAATGTTCGCGCCAATTTGAAGTCTGAATTCTTACATCATCAGATTGTGATCCTTAACAACATCCCATTGTATATAAGGTAACTGTAGTCTTGATTGCAAATTACATTATCTAATGCTTTGCTACTAGAAATGTAATAGCTGCTGCTGGCACCTGTCTGTCTCAAAGTGACCTCCCTGGGCGCATGCCTGGGCAATGGGTCTGACGGTCCTGGGCTGCTCAGACAACAAGTCCCCTGCACCTCTCAGTCTCGCTGATGGGGTCCAAAGGAAAGCAGAGGCATACAAGGCACCATCCAACTGTCCTGGGACTACACTCCAGATTTATGTAGGGCAGTGTTTCTCAACCTTTTTTGGGCCACGGCACACTTGTTCCGTGAAAAAAATCACGAGGCACACCACCATTCAAAAAGTTTAAAAAATTAACTCTGTGCCACCCTATATTATAATTATGACTGTAAGAAACACTTGCCAAATATTGCTTTCCGGCGGGTCAGTGCTGTTTATTGGCGGCCGCCAGGCTCGTTTGCACTGAGCCTTGGGAAAGAGGAGGAGAAATATTGCTTTCCGGCGGGTCAGTATTGTGTATTGGCGGCCGCCAGGCACGTGACAATGCAAATCGCCCTTCTCGTCGCCGCACATCGCGGCACACCAGCCAGCGTCTCACGGCACACTAGTGTGCCGCGGAACAGCGGTTGAGAAACGCTGATGTAGGGTTTACTGTTCCTTGGATTTTTCTTCTCCCGAAGGTATCCTACCGTGTTTCTCATATTATAAGTCATGTCTTATAATCTTTTTTTCTCAAGAAAATAAGCCTATGGCTTATTTTCGGGGGGTGTCTTATTATTTTTTTAAAAAATTACAGTATGGTACCTCCCCTGTCCGGCTGCTGCTGCGCTGCTGGGCGCGTTGTCTGCGCTTCAGCAGGGCACGCTGCTGGGTCCCGCCGGGTCGGGGCTTCACGCGGCGCGCGCTGAGGCTCTTGCCGGATCCCGGCTCGGAGCAGCGCGCGCTGCGGCTCTTGCTGCGTCCCGTAGCGCCAGCGCCAAGCGCCAACCCAGCAGCGGGACCGGCGGGGACCTGCAGCGCGCGCAACAGGAAGAGGAGGGACCAGCGAGTGGCAGCCGCGGCGGCCAATGAAGGCTCGGCCGGGTGTTTTTTGTCGTTGTAGCTGCGTCCCGCTGCGTCCCTCCTCTTCCTGTCGCGGCTCGGCGCCCGGAACTGGCGGCTGCTGCGCGCGTTGTCGGCGCTTCAGCAGGGCATGCTGCTGGGTCCCGCCGGGTTGGGGCTCCACGCGGCGCGCGCTGAGGCTCTTGCCGGGTCTCGCCGCCGGGTCGGGGCTCGGAGCAGCGCGCGCTGCGGCTCTTGCTGTGTCCCGCCGCCGGGTCAGCGCTTGGCACGGTGCATGCTGCTGGACATTTTGGAGGGGCAGCAGCAGCCGATTCCAGGCGCTTACAGGCATCTTCCTCTTCCATGGCGCCATCCAGACCTGCTCCCACCACTACGGCTTATTTTTGGGGTATGTCTTATATTTCTTCAACTCAGGAAAATCCTGCCATGGCTTATTTTGTAGGGATGACTTAAAATATGAGAAACACGGTACAAAGGCAGCAGAAGGCTCCTCCTTGATGGGCTCCCTTCCCAGGTTGATGAGCCCCATCTGCCCCTCACTGCCCTCAACAGCACATGCAGAAAACCGCCTTCTTAAGCATTGGACCCACTCTTGGTCTTGTCTGCTCAATCTGTTGGAGCCTCTCTTTGCATGTAAGGAAAGTCCTTAACCCACTAAGAGTTTGAGACCCATTGGCTCCACATCTGGTTTAGCCACCCAGTCAAAGCCATTTCCTGGGTTGGGGCTGCTGTTGCACGCTGACAGCTTCTAAGAGGTGAGAGCTGAGGGCAGGGTGAGGGCCAGAGGTGGACCAACTACCCCAGAAGGAGCAGGACATGTCCCCCACCAGAGGTACTACCCCACTCATGGCACCCCACAAATTGAATATATGGGATGCTATCAATAGACTAATAATAATGCTGACTAATAATAGTATGGAGATACCATGAAGGCTGCGACCACATGCTTTTAAATTAAAGAATATAAATGTAATGAAGTGTGGGGTAGCGGCATAGGCTAGCCGAACCATTAGCTTGACAGAAGCACAGCATTTCTCTTAACCAAAAATGTTTCTCTGTAGTTAAAATTGCAAAAGAAAGTTAGTAATGATTGGACAAAGTTAGACTGCAATTTTAACCCCTGTTCCTGGCTGTAAGCTGCATTGAATTCAGGTAGGACTTACTTATGAGTAGCCATGCCAAAGACTGTGGTTTAAAATTTTTGGTTCACTGAAAGCTAGGATTGCTAACATCAGAACCAACCTGATATGGTATAGTTTGTTAGACTAAAAAATCCATTTTTTGCAGATATGCAATTTCTGTCGCAAGAAAGGAGCTACTGTTGGCTGTGAGATAAAAACCTGTCGCAGAAGTTACCATTATTTCTGTGCTTTGTGTGATGATGCTGCAATAGAAACAAATGAAATTCAAGGCATTTACCGGTATTTAACAAATTCTTTTCTAAAATTTGTGGCATTTTGAGAATTTTCTTCCATTTATCTTTTACTTTGACACCATTATTGGGGGGGGGGTTGGTGTAATGGTGTTGGTAGCTTCCTCACGAGTAAGCGGCTCCAAACCCCGTGCTTGGTTTTTACAGGGTTTTATTATATACACTAGTGTCTTCAGCCCGTTAAATAAACGGGCGCTAGAATGCATGCCGGCTCCTCGATCCGGTGCTCCGCGCAGCGCTGATCAGCGCCGACCCGGCAGGCCGCCAGATCAAGGAAGCGGCCTGCCGGGTCGGCACCCAGCAGCGCTGCACGAAGCACCGGGGGACTGGCAGCGGGGAAGGCAGGCAGGCGCTTGCTCTATTGCCTGCCTGCATTCCCCACTGCCTGTCACACGAAGATCGGCGGGCGCCGCTTGCCGGGGTTTGTCAACCCCGGCAAACGGCGCCCGCCGATCTTCGGCTGTCCCCCGATGCGCTACGGCTCGGGGAAGCAGGCAGGGAGACGCAACAGCCCGCAGCTTCCCGGGCTGTTGCGTCTCCCTGCCTGCTTCCCCAAACTAAAGCGCGCAGGGGACAGAGCCGAATTGCGGCGCGGGGGGGGGCTTTTCGCCGTTTGCCTTCCCCGAGCTAAGGGGGAGGCAAACGGCAAAAAGCCCCCGCCACGCCGCAATTCGGCTCCGGAACTGGCTTGGCGGTGGCGGGAAGAAGGGGAGGAATTCCTCCCCTTCTTCCCGCCACCGCCAAGCCAGTCTGCAGTGGGGGCTTTTCGCCGTTTGCCTTCCCCCCAGGGGGAGGCAAACGGCGAAAAAACCCGCCGCGCCATACTTTGGCTTGGAGACTGGCTTGGCGGCGGCGGGAAGAAGGGGAGGAATTCCTCCCCTTCTTCCCGCCGCCGCCAAGCCAGGCCCGAGCCGAAGTGCGGCGCGGCGGGTGCTTTTTGCCGTTTTCCCCCCCCCTTCACTCCGGGAAGTCAAACAGCGAAAAGCCCCCACCGCGCCACACTTCGGCTTGGGGACTGGCTTGGCGGCGGTGGGAAAAAGAGGAGGAATTCCTCCTCTTCTTCCCGCCGCCGCCAAGCCAAAGCCGGCTTCCCTCGGCGCCCGCTGCCGCTTCGGCCGAGGAAGCGCCGTCCCATGCCGGAGGTGCGCGGCAAGGCTGCCGGGGGGGAGCGCTTCTTTCCCCCGCCGCCTCGCCGCGCACCTCCAGCATGAGACTGGGCTTCGGAACGGCAGTTGGCGGAGCGGCGGTTGGCCGTTGTCCCTCCATCCAATCCCTGTGTCTCTGGGGTACATGCGCAGTACCCCAGGGACACACGGGACAACTGGACGCAGGGACAACTTGGACATTATTATATAGGATACCGTGTTTCTCATATTTTAAGGCATCCCCAAAAAATAAGCCATGACAGGATTTCAAAGGGTTGGTGAAAAATAAGACATACCCCGAAAATAAGCACTATCGCAAAGCCCCGACCGAGCGAGAGGCGAAGCCGCGGGACCCAGCAGGAGCTCCCTGCCTGCTTCCCCGAGCTGTAGCGCATCGGGGGACAGAGCCGAAGATCGGCGGGCGCTCCTTGCTGGGCTTGACAAGCCCGGGAAACAGCGCCCGCCGATCTTCGGACCTGTGCTGTGTGACAGGCGGGGGTGGGGGGGAAGCGGAGATCGTTCTCCGCTCTCCCCCCACCCCCGCCTGTCACCGAAGATCGGCGGGCACTGTTTGCTGGGCTTGACAAGCCCGGCACACAGCGCCCGCCGATCTTCGGCCCTGTGCTGTGTGACAGGCGGGGGTGGGGGGAAGCGGAGATCGTTCTCCGCTCTCCCCCCACCCCCGCCTGTCACCGAAGATCGGCGGGCGCTCCTTGCTGGGCTTGACAAGCCCGGGAAACAGCGCCCGCCGATCTTCGGCCCTGTGCTGTGTGACGGGCGGGGTGGGGGGGAAAGCGGAGATCGTTCTCCGCTCTCCCCCCACCCCCGCCTGTCACCGAAGATCGGCGGGCGCTGTTTGCTGGGCTTGACAAGCCCGGCAAACAGCGCCCGCGTGCACTTTATTAAAAAATAAGACATCCCTTGAAAATAAGCCATGTTGGGTTTTTTTGAGGAAAAAATTAATATAAGACATGTCTTATAATATGAGAAACACGGTATGTACAAGACAGAGCGTCAAAAAGCATGACCGTTCTAATCCGATCCAGAATCCGGAAGCACCTCCCTTCGTGACCTCCTGGGCACCCAGGAATCTCCTCCGTTGGTCCCTCCTCTTCCCCCCCTCTCTGTTGGGGTGAGGGTGCTGGTGGAGCGCCCTCTCCACTAGAGCTGCCCCTTGTGGATCCTCCCCCTCTTGAGTGCTTTGGTCTGCCCTCTGCAGCTCTGTCTCTGGAAACCTCCTCTCAACATCCCCCAGGGTCTGCTCCTCCTCCTGAGCCCCTATCTCACCTTCCGGAGGAAGTTACCGGTCGCTAAGCTCTGGGGCTCTGGCAGCGTCTGAGGCCACTCGCGATTCACCGGACTCTCCCCTGACCCCAATGGTCCCCTGACAGTTGGGTGGTATTCTCTTTGCCTGTTGGTGGCACCCGTCTGTCTGGGGAGACAATGGAGGAGGAAGTCAAATTGCTGGAAGATCACAGCACCTGCTGTGGCACCTAATGGCCAGATAATAGACCAGGGGTCGGCAAGGTTTCCTTGCCTGGGCTGGTTCACTCCAGCAGAGATCCCTCCGTGGGCCAGATCGCGTGTGCGCCTGCATTTTCCGGTTTCTGCGCAGACGCGATTTCCAGCATCGGTGTCAGCGCAGGAAGCAAGTCCCTGTGCCGCACTGCGCCAATTTAGTGCAGCACAGGGGCAGCTCAGTTCAGGGGCTTCAAGGAAGTTTGTGGAAGCCCAGCAGAGTTGCAGAAATAAGGGGAAGGTAGAAAAATTGGCCCTCATTCTTTTCACAGAAGCTTCCTCTGCAGTCCAAAAACCTTTCAATTGGCTACCACCCAATATCCGAACCTAAACAATCCTGAAATGTCTCAAGCTTTGCTGAGAACCAGCAAAATAAGCTTTTTATATCCCCCAGAATAAGATGTGAGTAAGCAAATTCATGGTATGCCCGCTTTTATAAGTTGCTCACCTTGGCTGTCAAATCCACCTACAAGGTGGCAGAATCAAGCACTTGGTATGAACTCGGAGATACTGAAGAGTCAACAAAAGTGATTCATTTAGGATGCCATTCTATACCTGCTTACGTCTCAGTAGGCATTAAAAGTCTTGTATTGGATTTCATGGGAAATATGCTGAATAAATTCTAAGCAGAGAGGGCCAAGGAAAAACCCAATCTATTCATTTTAAATAATTTTGATTAGCTGGCTTGATAGACAGAGATGTGAGTCTTTGTAACTTGAAGTGCAGGAACTTTTGTCATGAGAAGGTGGAGACTCTTGTGACTAGTCTTAAGAATTCAGATAATGGAATGTCCTCTCTTGTTTTGGAGTCACTGGGCTACTGGCATGATGGAGGGGCCAGAGGCAATTGAGATGCCAGGGTGCAGCTGTTTTCAAGTGGTCACCAAGTTGTCTGTTTTCACCTTCTAAATTGTGAAGAGCTCCTTGTCTGGCAGAATTGAAATTTATAGCTAGCGAGAGCTAATTTGAATGGAATTTTACAGACCTGACTAGTTTTCGTTTCTACAATAGTTTGTTTTGTTTATTTAAAGCATCCCATAATGGCTTAGAAGTGTACAAGCTAAAAGACACAACACTGAAAGGAGAAGGGAGATAGATAGATAGATAGATAGATAGATAGATAGATAGATAGATAGATAGATAGATAGATAGACAGACAGACAGACAGACAGACAGACAGACAGACAGACAGACAGACAGACAGACAGAGTGGTACCTCAACTTACAAACGACTCGACAACCGAAGTTTTCGACTTACGAATGGGGGTAATGGTCGCACGCTTACGAATGTCTCGACATCTGGGGAAAAACCATGGCGGTTTTAGATAGGGATTTTTCGACTTTGGAATTTTTAGATAGGGTTGCTTCGACTTACGAATTTTTCCCTTTTCATTGCATTCCTATGGGAAATCGCATTTCCAATGGCGTTTTTCGATTTACGAAGGTGCCTTCGGAACGGATTAGATTCGTAAGTCGAGGCACCACTGTAGAATAATTTATTGGCCAAGTATCAACCATACTTGGAATTTTGCTTCGACTACATTGCAATGTAAAGGAAAAGCGTGCCTCATACAAACAGTATTCCCCTCAAAATACAACAGCACAGTGAAAAGACCCCATACCACCAACTGGCCTCCCTTCCACCCACAACTACAGATTCAACATTTTGATAGCACAAGGAAAAAAAGCTACTCCTGTGCCTAGACATTTTTGTATATAGAGTCCTGTACTGACATCCGGATAGGAGTAAAACAAACAAGTGATGATCAGGATGTGAAGGGTACAGCAATTCTCTCTGCTCTCTTCCTAACTCGAGTGGCATAAAGTGTCTCTATTGGAGGCAAACTAACACCAATTCCCCTCTCTGCAGTTCTTACTGTTCGTTGAAGCCTCTTCTTATCCAGCTTAGAGGCTGTATCATACCAGACAGTAATGGAATTACAGAGAACAGTTTCAATAGTACCTCTATAAAATTGGACCAACAATTCTTGGGGTAGATTAAATTTCCTTAATTGTTGCAAGAAATACAATCTCTGGTATACCTTTTTAATATAGGTAGTCAATATCTTGGGCTATCCGGGGCCAAGATCCAAGATGTAACAAGGGCTGCAAGGAATCATAAAACCCACTGACAAATACCCCTTCCTTTTGGTCCATGTGGGAACCAATGACACTACTAGCCATAGCCTCCAGAAGATCAAAAGTGATTATGAGGCTCTGGGCAGGAAGCTGAAGCAATTAAATGCACAAATTGTCATCTCATCTGTCCTCCCAGTTGAACGACGTGGCCCAGGGAGAGAGGGAAAAATAGTGAACAACTGGCTTTGCAAATGGTGCAAGCAGGAACGTTTTGGATTCTTAGATCACGATCTGCAGTTTCTTGAAGATGGACTTCTGGCAAGTGATGGGCTGCACCTCACAAGGGTTGGGAGGAATGTTTTTGCTATGAAACTAAAAAAAACCTCATCAGGAGGGCTTTAAACTGACTTATGTGGGGGAGGGAGACAGTGGTCCTGAAGTAGGAGTCTATCAAGTGCTGAAGATGATCATCCAAATGTCAAGGACCAAATGGAGCAAACACCACGCAGACCTAGTGGTGGGAGGAAAAATTCCTTTAAAAAGAGATCAATGGTCTTCAATGTCTGCATACTAATGCACAGAGCATGGGAAATAAACAAGATGAACTTGAGCTCTTGGTACAGCAAACTAAATACAACATAATAGGCATCACTGAAATCTGGTGAGATGAGTCTCATGATTGGAATGTAGTAATAGAGGGATACAATCTATTTCAGAGAAATAGACAAAACAGGAGAGGAGGAGGAGTGGCGTTATATGTCAGGGATGTGTATATCTGTGAAGAGATCCAGGATTTAAAACTTCATAGCCATATTGAGAGTATCTGGGTCAAAATTAAAGGAGAGAAAAATAACAGTGCTCTCATTGTGGGAGTTTACTATAGATCCCCAAGCCAAACTGAGGACACAGATGAAACCTTCCTGGAACAGATGGCCAACCAATCAAAAGGAAGTTAGGTAGTAGTAATGGGGGATTTCAACTATCCTGATATTTGTTGGATGTCAAACTCAGCCAAGAGCATAAGGTCGAACAGATTCCTCACTGGCCTTGCAGACAACTTCATTGTCCAGAAAGTGGAAGAAGCAACAAGAGGATCTGGTCCTAAACAATAGTGATGACCTGGTTAGTGGGGTAGAAGTGGCAGGATCATTAGGTGGGAGTGATCATGCTCTTCTTATAATGCGGAAAGGAGCAACCAAGCATACTAAGACTCAAATTCTAGACTTTAAGAAAGCCGACTTCAGAAAACTTAGGGAAACGCTGGGTGAAATCCCATGGACAGAAATACTAAAAGGGAAGGGAGTTCATGATGGTTGGGAGTTTGTTAAAAGGGATATATTAAAAGCACAACTTGGGTATGTTTAGCCTGGAGAAGAGAAGGTTAAGGGGTGATATGATAGCCATGTTCAAATATATAAAAGGATGTTGTATAGAAGAGGGTGAAAGGTTGTGTTCTGCTGCTCCAGAGAAGCGGACACGGAGCAATGGACTTAGGCTACAAGAAAGAAGATTCCACCTAAACATTAGGAAGAACTTCCTGACAGTAAGAGCTGTTCGACAGTGGAATTTGCTGCCAAGGAGTGTGGTGGAGTCTCCTTCTTTGGAGGTCTTTAAGGCATATGGCTTGACAGGCATATGTCAGGAATGCTTTGATGGTGTTTCCTGCTTGGCAGGGGGTTGGACTGGATGGCCCTTGTGGTATCTTCCAACTCTATGATTCTATGATTCTTTGAGTCTGATAAATGCAGCAAGCTCAGGAGACAGACTGAGCACACGGAGGTAGGAAGAGGGTCCATGAGATGTTAAAATAGTTTTAAAACTTAAAAGCAGGCGTGTGGGGCTCTAGTTTTAATCATCAGAGCAATAGTGATTGGTGGGAGGATGTTGAAATTTTCCCTTACGATATTTCCCCCTTTTCCCTTCCTGCCTTTGGGACTTGTTGCTCTGTGAGCCTGCCCTCACCCTTCTGTGTGCAACAGTGCAAGGGAAGGAGAAGGCCAGGGCACAAGTGAAAATCCTTGCCTTGACAGGACCTTGACTTAGTGTTGCTTTGGATACAACTCAGAAGCTTTTGGGCTTTGTCTCCTCGTCAAGGAGAGGTGCCTACTTCTGAAAGTTTCTGGAATGGAGAACTTACGTACTTCTATAGTAAGGAATTTTCTTTTCTCTGAAAAACAATATCACTATTTCATTGGTAAACACTGATCACTCCACTCTACATAGCTTGCCAGACACTCATGACTCTTTCTTGCAAAAATAGCACATCAAACCCTTTCTTGAATCGGCACTTGGGGGTGTCTTAGTGCTCCTTTCAGGCAAGTACCAGTGTTACCATTCTTGCAGAACTGAACTCTTTTCACTGTGTCTTACTACCTTTATGTACATTTTAATAGCAATGAATGTTTTTGTTTATATATTAATTCAATTTATTTTCTCTCATTATTTCTCCAATGTATTAGAATGTTCTGTCCAAACCATGACCCAGTCAAGAAGACAAGCTTTTATGGTGAGTTTTTTTCCTCATCAGACTTTTCTCCATGCTTCAAATAGTCATTTTTAGCTGATGCAGTAATGGAATGTTTGTTTAGACCAGCGTTTCTCAACCGCTGTTCCGCGGCACACTAGTGTGCCGCGAGACGCTGGCTGGTGTGCCGTGACCTGCGGCGACGAGAAGGGCGATTTGCATTGTCACGTGCCTGGCGGCCGCCAATAAACAGCACTGACCCACCGGAAAGGAAGCCGGCCAGGTCATGACGCGGGGCGAGCGCAGCTCTCAACAGCCACCGGGAGGGTGGTTTTAGACAAACTTAAAGAAGCTGGCTGGATGAGCTCAACCTGAAACTTGCTGAGCAAAGGATTGTGCTGGCAGAGAAATCAGCGGCTTGTGAAGCCTTATTACAGGAGATTGCAACATAGCTGCCAAGTATCCCGTATCCGCCGGGAAAACCCCTTTTTTCTCACCGTTTCCCGGCGGTCTCCCGTTTGGCAGAAAATCCCGGCATTGTCCCTTAAATTCGCTTTTTCCCGGCAGCCATTTTTCTGGTGCCGCTTTGCCCTTCTATGGGCACCAGAAAATGGCAGCGCCGGCGCCGGAAGTCGCTTCCGCGCATGACCGGAAGTTGCGTGACGCGACTTCCGGTGGCGCTCCGCCCTTCTATGGGCATCAGAAAATGGCGGCGCCAGCACCGGAAGTCGCTTTTACGTGTTTCCGGTCATGCGCGGAAGCGACTTCTGGCACTGGCGCCGCCATTTTCTGGTGCCCATAGAAGGGCAAAGCGCCACCGGAAGTTGCGTCACGCAACTTCCGGTCATGCATGCGCTGCCGATCCCGGATCTTTACGATCCGGACTTGGCAGCTATGGATTGCAACCAACACAGCAATTGGCAAGTGTTTCTTACAGTCATAATTATATAGTCAATATACGGCGGCACAGAGTTAATTTTTTAAACTTTTTTAATGGTGGTGTGCCTCGTGATTTTTTTCATGGAACAAGTGTGCCTTGGCCCAAAAAAGGTTGAGAAACACTGGTTTAGACATACCCCACTATTGAAACGTGACAAAAAATGTGTCAACAGTGCTTTTATAGAACCCTGAAAACCAATGTATTTTTTCTCCTACCCATATGAACAAGAGAACTACAAAATACTCACTATACCATAGCAGATTTTGTGGTTTTTTTTTGTCAGAGGTTGGTCTGGTTCAGCAGTGATTTATCCAGTTCAAGTTCCACCTGGAAGAGTTTTCCAGTGGTTGGTGCTCATTACTGGACCCAACAAATGTTGTTTTTCTGATTTTGTCTCTGTGCAGCTCTTCAGAAAAGCAAAGCCCCCCTCTCTTCTGCCCTCCACATCAACTAGTGCCTTGTAGATAATTCCCTGCTCACTTAGGTTGGCATCACGCATCAGCTGACATTATTCCTAATTATTCAGAAAATGGCCAGATTCCAAGACACAGAAAATTACTAATTTTCTCAAAAAGCCCACACAAATTGCCCACAAGGCAGCCTGATATTGTCTCTCTGCTCATTGCACCTACAAAATATGTGCAGCTGCTCAGAGACTCTGAACTTCACATTTTGTGTAGGACGGAGGGACAGTTGAGGGCGAAAGGGCAGCTGGCCACTGAGATGGGAACATCTCAAGAATGGTTATTGTTGCTGCTTATCTAGCTTTCTTAAAATTGTTGTTTACAGTTTAAAGTAAATGTTGGTTCTTTCAAATGGTGGTATTTTCCTATCCGCCGAATTGTATTACACACCAAAATACTTTTATTCATTCTTGTTTCTGCTCCTGCCAATTCCAAGACACTTTTCAGAGAGTACTTCCACCACCAACTCATTCTGATTTGACCCATGTTTTCCTTTTTCTTGTTTCTGGATAGAATTGTGCTGGGAGAAGCTTTTAGTACTTGGCTCATAACTGAAATGAGAGAGAGAGAGAGAGAGAGACTCAGGTTGTGGACACAGTGTGTTCTGTGGCTAAAAAGTAAAAGCATGAATAGCATGAAACTTAACAATACTGTCCCACAATTCTGTGATTGTTTTTTCAAGACTGGTGTGTGACCGCATAGGGTAGTTTTTTGACTTGGCCCAAGGTGCAAAGAGGGGGAAATAATTTATTGCACTCTTTTGTGCCAGTATTACTTAGATATTCAAGATACAAGAAGTAGTATTTGTTAACAAATAAAAACACACTAAATCTCCATTTTGCCATTATGTCAATTCACTGGGTGATTCCTAAGTCCTTATCATCGTAACTCTTAAGAGGAATTTAAAAAGAAGTAATTCTAATGTGTTCTGTCTGTTTTTATAGTGTATCTTGCTATAACTTACTGAAGTACTATAATAAATCAATATAAGCAGCAGCTATCTTATTCCTAGATGAGGACAGCAAGAAGGGACGGCCCCCAATCCTAATGAACTCTTCCTGCAGTAGAAAAAAAATGGTAATATATATTTTAAAGCCTTTTTTAATGTCTACATTCCACAGCAAGTTTCCTCCAATGAGCCATGCTTCCTTGCTACGTTGGTCTCACATGTGATTTAAGACTGAGTTCTAATTCAGTTTGTTCTTTTTTGACCTATTTTAGTTTCTGACTGCTGCTAGGTGCTAAATCTTGGAAAATAAAATATGCATAGTTGAACTGTGTGTGCCACTTTGAGCTGCTTGGAGGAAAAGTGATATGAATTAATACATGGATTACTTGGGAGATAATTTAGCTTAAGATACAGCATATGCCAAATGCAGAGCATGGATAGGATTCAGCTCCAAGCTTGTTAACGTGTAAAGGTGGGGATTGTTACACTGGAAAAAACATGAACATTGTTGTTAGTGTTCTGAACAATACTGATAAATATGCAAACTTGTTTTTAAAAACACTTTTGACAGAATGATAATGAAACAGTTGCAGAAGAGAGCCTACAACAGGTCCTTAGGAGAAAAAATGACCAGCAGAAAGGTAGGACTTCACTGTGTTTGGCACTTGTTACAATTTCTAGTATAGCCTGTTCTGCAGCTTTTTGCCAGGAATGTGACTCAAATTACAAAGATGGCTGTAGAGCAATTAATTTGGCCACTCATGATTATTATAGAGACCATTTCCTATATATATAAATGTGACTTGATACAGAAACATACTTTCTTCTGAGAAGTATACAGTTAGGCAAACTACTACTTAGACATTTGGGCCAAAAAATCTTCCTTTGCAAACATTCCCACCAAACTCATTGATTTCAGCATTTCTCTCTTCTCTTCTCCCAGAATTGTTCCTAATTCATTGCTGGATGGTCTCGGACACTTAGGCCTCCCAATCTGGCCCGCGACGATCCCCGCCGCCCGCTGCCGCCGCCCGCTCTTACAGCGCGCGGCGCGGCGGCGATCTTCAAAATCGGTAAAAAATCACCGAAAATCCTTTGTGCGCATGCGTATGGGCCTCTCCCGACCCAGAAGAGGTCATTTCCGATGCACTTCCGGGTCGGGGGAGGCCCATACGCATGCGCACAAGCGATTTTCGGCGATTTTCCCCCCGCCCGTGTGCATGTGCGCATGCGCACGGGTGCACACTCCCCCGCCCTCTGGCCCGCCGCACGGTTGGCGCGGCGGGCACCGGCCCGAAGCCCGGTAAGTCTGGGGACCCCTGGTCTAGTCTTCAGCTTTTGAGTAATCTTCACATGACACTGGTTTTAAATTTACCTTCAATTCTGTTTCATAGGAGTTTCCAGGCCTTGCACATTATAGGATAATCTTTTTTCAGGCATCATCACACTCTATACTTTACTTTCACTTTTTTCTATAATGCAAAAATAGCATAATCACATTGTGACCACTAGCAGCAGATCAATAACCTGGACCCCTGGGTTTCTGTGGCAGAGGGGGAAGCCACAGGGGAAACACCCATTATCTAAACTTTTGGCTTGTTCTTGAGCCTCTTCTGCTGCTGCTTTTCCCTGGTGGAGAAGTGATCGCTGCTTCAAAAAATATTTAAAGCATCCAGGATTTTAGTGTAACTATGACTTGAGAGTATCTTGCAAGCTAAAAAACAAAATGTCTTGGAAGTAAATTACTACTCTTGCTAGAAAGAGCTTCACAATGCCAGTAGGTATGGAACTGAAAAAGGATGTATTTATCTCTTAACAGTAAGGATAGACTTTTTAAGGAAGTGCAAGGAGGCTGGGCTTCTTGATGAAATCTTTGAGGAAATGTTAGACACTCTTCACCTTGCGCAGGAAAAGCTGATGGATGACAACACTCCTGAAGCAGGTACTGGAGAGTGCTTTTGAGTCATAGCCATTTGGGTCAGTTGCTAATTTTAGCTTTTTGGTCCTAGTCATGACCTGTGAGTGCTTCAGTAGGGCTTACCTCTCAGGAACAAGACTGCTTGGCCCTGTTTATTACCCAAGCCTATTGTTGCAGGATGAGTATTTGACTCTCCCCTACAGAACACATATGTGCAACTGGACTTTGGGGCACCCTGTGACCTTCCCTTGCAACAGATTTTAGTGCAAACAGAAAGAGAAGACTGGTGAAGTGCAACAGTCCCAAGACCCCTGGGTGCAGGGGGGGGAGGGCATGACCATTTTATACACTGGCAGGACTTTATTTATTTTATGCATTCATAGCCCAGCCTTCACCAAGCATGTCCAGGGTGGGTTACATACAGCTCAGTAACCTATTTTTACTGAGTATATCCTTGTGTGTACTGTATATTAAAATCTGTGTTCATGATTTTGTCTCTACCCTCAGAATATGAAGAAACAGTAATGTCACTCTTTGATTGTGGCCTTTTTGAAAATATACTTGCAACGGCTCACTCTGGTATGTATGCATGAAGCAAAAATTGGAACTTCTCTCAGATGAGCCTGGGCAATCTGGTTTGGCACTAAAACCCAAGCACAAATGTCCCAGCACCAAAGTAGAATAGATCAGTTACTTGGTGCGGAAATAATTCAGACCATTTGGCTTGATTATTCTTTTGATCTTACGAAGAAAACCACTTGCCTAGTCTGCTCATTAGGCTGCATTTCTGGGACTAAGTCTTATGGAACTCAATAAGTAGATATATATGCCATTGTTCATTTTTAAGGAGTGGGAAGGAGAAGGAAATGAGTGATCAGTAATATATATTTCCTGCTGTAAGAAGGGGCTGCCTGGCATAACTGCTACATTGCTCTACCAATCCATACTCCCCCTTTGTGCCTTTTCAGGCATGAATAATAGTTATATACATTTCCCTGTAAAAAGTTTTTGGGAGGGGGTTAATATTTTGACCTTTTGTAGAATTATGCTTGTGTATTCAGGCAACTGAAATTGCCTTTAAGAAATCAGTTGATTGAAAGGACAGTCACAATGGAGAAGATATTAGAGAACTTTTCACAAAAGGAATCATTTGAAAATAACAAAGTTTTGCATTTTACATTAATACTAAGCATCAATTGTAAATTCTACAGGAGCTGAAGAAAAAATTCAGCAGCTACTGCACACACGGGAAAGTCTGGATACTCAGATTGAGCTTCTGAAAGATTTGAAGGAAGTAGTACTACCTGCCCCAGAAGACACAGCTAGTGTATCTAATAGTATCTCTGGACAACCTGCATCTTTCTGTAATACTTGATCATGATTTCTCCTATCTGGTTCTTGCATAAAATCAACTTTCCAGTTAGATAAGTCTGCTTGCCCTTATATATCACATTTGTTATAACTGCTCTTTTCCACTAATCATGACTGTGAGACACTTTTGTTCCAGCAAAGACATTTTTTCCTTTTGGTTTTGATAGTCAAATTCTTTTTTTGTCTATTGCCAATTCATTTATGTGATTATTTGGAAAGGCAAGGGAAAGCCTGTGTCCTTATGATAATAGCAATCTCCAAGATCATGGCTGTATCGTCGTCTTTCTCATCTATTCCGGTAGAGGGAGAATCAGATGTATTTACCACATGTTCTTTGCAACTGAGTCTCTAGAACCAGGGCAGCTCTCCACTTCTTGTTTGATTCTCCACTCCAATCAGCCCCAGCCAGCAGGGCCAGGAGGCATCCGGGATGGGATGGAGAACCAAAGGTCAGCCACTCTACTCTCACAGGAAAGGATTGCACTGTGGTGCTATAATAGTTGTCACTACACATACTTTTTAAATCAATGGAAATATCTTCTATTTGTTCCTTCAAGGCCACAATTGGGACTGAAATTAAACACCCTAGTTTCACTTTCCAAAGAGAAAGTCCTACTTGCAGTTTTACAGAATAGATCCTGTCTGTAAAATGACCCTGGGCTTGCAGGAGGAGCCCAAACCTTAGATGTTTCAGATACCTCAGGAGGGCTTAATGTTAAAATGTTTCAGAGAATCAGTTTCTTAGAATAATAGGTAGTTGTGTGTGTGTGTGTGTAAAGAATATTTGCAATTGTTTGATTATAGAATTGTAAATAATCATTT
This sequence comes from Zootoca vivipara, assembly GCF_963506605.1. NCBI lineage: Eukaryota > Metazoa > Chordata > Lepidosauria > Squamata > Lacertidae > Zootoca > Zootoca vivipara. The sequence continues at coordinate 4,648,239 of NC_083278.1, read as the reverse complement.
AATAAAAGTGGGGTTTTTTTTAACAAAGTACAGCGATTTAAATCTGTGTTTTCTACCTTCAACTACTGTCTATAGAGGAGGCTTTAGGGTGTCACAGGATGCTTCCCATTTCAGAAACATGGTCTGCTAACTTTCAATAAGGGATTGAGGGAGGGGGGAGATAGGACAAGGCAAAATCCAGCCCTCTCATCCCTCCCACCTTGCCATCTAAGTGCTTTCAAAACATAAATCACACCAGTCATCTGTCTGGCGGATGTATACATTCAAGCAGCCAAAATACACAGGACTGAGATTGTGAATGTGGAAACTTTTAACAAACTGATGATGCAAGTAGCTGGTTGAAGTTTCTGATGCAAATTGTGAGGGGAATTAATAATATTTTCCATTGCAGTTTTTGTCCCATTAGTGAAAATATATGTTGATGGGGTGGCACTAAGAATCAACTGCAGCTTGGAGATGTGCACTGCAGCACTGAGGAGAAACACCAGATATGTTTTTATAGGCCAGCTTCAAACAAGGAGGGTTGTGGGTTTTTATAATTTAGTCTTTAGAAGTTATACTTCAGAATTTGCACTGCTAATACAGACATAAAAGTTGCTGTGTATTTTGTGTGTGAGAGAGATCTCTGTTAGACTCTACCTGAATCCTAGCAGATGCACCAAAAGCTGTATCTTCATTGTGGCTGCTGCACATTTACTGTGGATACTGGAATAATCAATGAGAACTTTGCCTGCATGGGCACAATTCCTTTGCAGAAGTTAGTGGGGGGTTTTCTGGTCACTTTCTGTTTCTACAAGAATATGCTTTGAAAAGTGCCCTTAAGTCCTGTTTCCCCCCCTAAGAAAGTCATCAACATTTTCATACAACACAACACAGATCTAATACATTTTCTACCTCAGTATTTGCATCGATCAAGTTTTTATTTTGAGCATCACCACTATTCTACATCAAGAAAGTCCAGCCTCACAACAGCTTTGAGGAAGAAAGAATATGTGTCTAGATATTAGGCTTGGGTATATAACCCTCAATAATGAAAGGTAGACAGTCCTATAAAGTTTTGATTTATCAAGGATTTTTTTTCTTTCAGCAACACTGCAGAAGTTACTAATGTTTACTACACACTCTGCCTCGCCCCTTTCTGGTGAAGGCTACCAAAACAAACAGCAGTATAGAATCATAGTATTGCAGAGTTGGAAGGAACCCCAAAGGTCATCGCCAATCCCCTGCAATGCAGGAACAGATGTTTTAATGTCCTTTCTAACTCAGAAGCACCACCCTCTGCTAAAAATAATTTTATGCATTATTTTAATGGGATACATTTAGAACACACATTTTACACAAAAAATTGTACAGAATTCATAATAATTTTAATGCAAACTATTTTCCAAGAGTATTCTGCTTTCAACAACTTTAAATCTCTACAACAAGGCTGCCTGTCACAGCTTATATGTCAAAAAGCTGTGGAGGCAATAATTTAATTCCAAATAGATTTTGAGACACCATATAACTGATTCATCAAGTCTTTTTAAGATACATAGTTCAACAGATTCAATACATAATTGTTTCACAGACAAGTAAGTCTTTTGTTACTGGCAGGTTCTGCAAGCTTCCTTCATATGCATGCAAATGGAAGATACAAAAAGGCAAAGATGCTTCCTTCTCACACTGCTGCTACATACCGTAGTTCCAGGTGATGAAGCATTTTCATGCCAGCAAAAATCAGTAAGAGTCCCTGAAATCCTAAATTATACCACATAGATTAACAATTGAGCAAGCCCAACTTCTGAAAGATTGATCACAGTCTTCTCTTCACCCTCCTTCAGTTCCTTCCATCTTTTTCTTTCCAAAGTTGTTCAAACCTTTGTAGAGGTATCCAGCTATCTAGAGCAATTTAGAATCAAATCTTCCATTCTGTGATTTGGAACTCCTTTAAAAACAACTGCTGGACAAGTGTTTTTATACAGCATGTGATGTATCTCACTGGCCATGAAATCACACCAGCTATGGCTGCAATATCCATTCAGTTCTTAAAGGCTCCATATTTACTGGCTTTAGCAATGAATTCCTTTAGCAGAGAACCATCCATTTGCCAAAAAGCTGCAGTCTGGGTGACTTCAGTCAAGTGATTGACACAAAACTTAAAGCAGAATTCTTCTAAATCCTAGGTACAAAACAAAAAACCTTTTTATTAGCTTCAAAGTTTATAAATTTTCTCTCATCCATGTTCAAATGAAGTCAGCATTAAAAAGTTACGTACAGTGGTACCTCGGTTTAAGTACACAATTGGTTCCGGAAGTCTGTACTTAACCTGAAGCAAACTTTCCCATTGAAAGTAATGGAAAGTGGATTAATCTGTTCCAGACAGGTCTGCAGAGTACTTAAACTGAAAGTACTCAAACCGAAGCATACTTAAACCGAGGTATGGCTGTATTTAGAATTGATTAATAGTTTTAACCATGCCATATGACAATTCTTTGTTCCAGCCACAAGATACAAGAAACAACACCCACCTTCTCTCACTTGCTAACGTGCAGTGAACATTTCCTTTACACACAAGTGGGCCAGGGAGTTGGCCTTTACACACAAGTGGGCCAGGGAGTTGGTGTTAGCTGCATTTGTACGCAAAGGCAGATTTTAAAGTTTAGTCTGTTACATAGAGTTGTTTTCTAACTACCATGTTACATTTATACAGCTCTAAAAAATGCAAATGTAAGATTAGAAACTGAAAATTACAGAGCAAAAACAACAAAGAACAATCATGTATTGAAAGATATTTTTATTCTAGGATAAAATATGTATTGCACATAGACATTCGTTTGTCTTCAGAATTCTGCAAGGAAACAGTCACATTTTACAGATCAAGCACATTAATGACATATCCAATTGATTTCAATAGGCCTATTCTAAGCATAAAGTCTGGATCCAGGTCAATGTGCTTATCCACTAAGTAAATAACAACTCCTGCGTCATTTGGTAGAAATGGTTTAATACCTCAGTATGAGTTTATATGTAGTAGCTACTTTTCATCTTAAAGTGGGGGTGGTTCCAAATGTTGCTGGACTACTAACCGCATAATCCTTGACTGGTGGCTATGCTAGGAGTTGCAAATCCAATAACATTTGCAGATCAAGAAGTTCCCCATCCCTGGCCTAAGATGCAGAACCAGGCAGAGGGCCTTCTCTGTGGTGGCGCCCGCCCTGTGGAACGCCCTCCCATCAGAGGAAATAAACAAGTAGTTCCTTGCAGTAGCCAAGCCCCCCCCCCATTTACCATGTTTCCCCTTTTTTAAGACACCGTCTTAAAACTTTTTTCCTCAAAAAAACACAGGGTGGCTTACTTTCGGTGGGATGTCTTGTTTTTATTGCGTCAGTATGGTACGGTACAGCAATCTACATTTCTTCAATTAAAATTAAGTCATCTTCTTCTGGAGCATACAGCAACCAACATTTATTCAATTATAGTTAAGTCGTCTTCTTCTGGAACATCATCATAACTCTCCAAACCCGGAATTCCATCCTTCATTTCTTGCAATTCCAGTTCCTTTAGAACCACTGGCCCCAGTCTTTCATGTTGAGCAATAGAGCTCTCAGTAAATGAGCACCTCTTATCCAGGTAACCTGCTCAGAGTGCATTGGCAACAACACTGTCAGTGATTTTATCCCATGAATTCTTCACCCAATTCACGACCTCTTGCAGGTTAGGTTTCACAAAGTTTCCACACTGATTTCTTGTCATTCTGTTGTCAATGTAGTCGTTGATTTCCATATGCAAATGGTCTTTGAATGGCTTGTTTATTGCAATATCAAGAGTCTGCAGATAGGCAGTCATTCCTGCAGGAATCATTATTTGATCTATTCTTCTCTCTGGAAGGAACTTCTTCATGCCTTTAGCACGATGAGTGCTGGCTGAATCCCAGACTAGCAGACCTCTTTGGCCACCTCGCGTAACAAGTGGCAGCATTAAATCAAGCCACCTCCTTATAACTGCTTGTGTGCACCAGGCTTTTTCGGATTCAAGAACATAAATGCCGGAAACACGTTCAATCTTCTCTTTCTTGCCCTTAGCGATGATAACAGGTGTGGCTTTCTTTCCATCCAGACGAATTGCCAAAATACAGGTAACTCGAGAACTTTCATGACCAGTGGAGGGAACGTAGATTGAGGAGGCACCCTTCTGTTCAATTGTCGTTTGGGCTCCTTGACCCATAAACACTGCAGTTTCATCCATAGCAATCATGTTGCAAAGTTGGTATTTAGAAAAGTCGATGCCATCAACAAAGGGCTTGAATGCAAGTGCTCGCTTAACAACTTCAGCATCTTCCAACCTAAACAGTGTTGTTGATTTTCTGAGAGACAGTTCATATCGCTGAAGGAAGCCATCCAGCCAGTGTTGTGATGCTTTGAAGTCAGGGGATACTTCAAATTGTGATGCCATTTCAAGGGCAAATGCTTGAATATCAGCCCTGCGCACAACCAAAGCCTTTGCTCTCCTTTCAGCGATCCACTCACTGATCATGTCTTCCAGCTCAGGAACTGAAGGTTGCCGACCTGCACCACACTTACGCTTCTTAGCATTTCCTCTGACCACCTGTAGACTGAGGTTATCGTATTCTGCCCCCCATTTTTGGACCATTTGGATATCCAAATTCTTCTCCTTGCAGAAGCTGTAAGATTCTTGCCCTGGGAGTCCTCCACAATTCCTTTCTTGTACTCAACTGTATAGCTCCTTCTTTTTGCAGCCATCTTGTCTGGGGGTTGTTTCTGGCTGGTTATGGGGGGGATAGAGAAAAATGATAAATGGCTGCTTTTAGGTGTCAATATACCGGTACACATTCCTGCCATCTTCCAGAAATTGCTAAAAAGATAAAATTTTGGCACCTCAGGACAGGGGACTCGAGAGCATATTGCAATTTTAAGTTTGGCACAATTAAAGTGGATTAAAGAGCTGTGTTGTCCTAGTGCAACAAAACCACTTTGTTTTTTTAATTGGAACTTTGTGTTGTTTGGAAACTTGAAATCCACTGAGAACTGTGGGATGAACAAATTGTCAATGGAAAAACCTGCAAACACTCCACAAGCAAGTTGGAATGAATGCTTGCTCAATGAAGTCTGGATGATAAAGACTAAAAGCTTCTTTAAAGACTAAAATAAACATCTCACTCAGAAATTTACAGGATATAAACTCCATTTTGCAGAAATAAAATTTATTAAATATGAAATTATGAATGAAAGTCATGAAAACAGTGGCTGTCAAATAAAGGATCAAGATCAGAACTGTTGTAATAAGAACTTTGAAACCCAGCACACGGGAAGTCACCCAAAATTTGGTTGGAGTAATTGGCTCTTTTGTATTTTGATTTGGTATTGTGTTAATGTGGTTACTATTGGATTATTGTAATTAGAATTAATAACCAAAATAATACAAAATTTGGCAGCCAGGTTGCTCACCAGGACAAAACAGTTTGAGCATAAGACACCGATCCTGGTCTGACTGCCCTGGCCACCAATTAGTTTCTGGGCCCAATTCAAAATGCTGGCTTTGACCTATAAAGCCTTAAACAGCTCAAGGCCTGCCTCTCCCCCTATGAATTGGCCTGGACCCTGAGATCCTCCTCTGAGGCCCTTCTTCATGTGCCTCCTCCATGAGAGGTCTGGAATATGGCAACATGAGAACAGGCTTTTGGAGCAGTGCTCCCTGTTTGTGGAATGTTTCCCCCAGGGAGATTTGGTTGGTGCCTTCATTATACGCCTTTTGGTGCCAGATGAAAATGTTCCTCTTCATCTTTGGCTGATTAACATTCGATACACCTTTTAATGTGTGTTTGCGGGGCAGGTATTGTTTTGTTTTGTTTTAAATGTGTTGGGGGGGGAGGTTGTTGGTTTGTTCCTTTTGTTCCTGTTTTTATTGTGTATTTTGTGTTTTTATCTTGTATTTTTATGCTGTGGACTGCCCTGAAATCTTTGGGTGAAGGGAAGCAGTAAAAGAATAAAGTAATTTGATCGGATTGACAGAATTATAAGCAGGAGTTATGCAAGTTGTGGCTGGGCTTGCAGCCAACCTACCAGAAATATACAAAGAGCCTCTGAGCTTTTGCACCCAGCAAGTGGAACAAAGGAGAAAGGCCAACAGGACAAGGGGCACTTGCTTTTCTCTTTTAGGAAATGTCCCCACATCCCTTAACCATTCAATATAGACACCTAGAGAACCCTCATCTGAAGCTCGCTTCTGCTTTTTCCTCACTCCCACCCAATAACTCTGAACAACTGAAAGGGGCCCCTTTCTTCCGTTCTTCAAGCCAGCCTTGTGTTCTTGCCAGCCTCTCCGTTTAGTTTGCATCAGATCATAGCCCAGCAAACACATGTCCACAGCAAGGCTAAAAAGGCCTCCAAGCAGAGGATGTGAAGGAGAATCCCTCTAAGGCTGGTCTACATGGCACTGCTGTGAAATCTACTTTCCCCTCAAACTGGAGAAAGTCTGGCTTGGTACAGCTGCAGTCCTCCATTGGAAGAGCTGCCTAGTTTAAAGGCAGAGAATCCTGAAAATGGAAAAGAGGGACCCTGAAAGTGCCCATCAACAACAGTTGCCACCTGCCTCACGGACTGAGGAGGCCCACACTCGTTCCTCAGAAGCCCCATATCCACAGCACAGACATCACCAAGACTCGGCACCTGAACTAGCTATGGGCATATAAAAGTAAAGGGTAAAGGGATCCCTGACCGTTAGGTCCAGTCGCGGATGACTCTGGGGTTGCGGTGCTCATCTCATCTCGCGTTATTGGCTGAGGGAGCTGGCGTACAGCTTCCAGGTCATGTGGCCAGCATGACAAAGCCGCTTCTGGCGAACCAGAGCAGCGCACAGAAACGCTGTTTACCTTCCCACCTACAGGTGGAACTTGAAAAATTAGAATATCATTGAAAAGTGCATTTATTTCAGTAATGCAACTTATTATTATTATTATTATTATTATTATTATTTACAAATGCTTTCTTTTGGAAATTCCACAGTAATAAAACAAATACCGGTAGTTACAATAATACAAAAATAAACAAAAATAAACATCGCTATTACATTTCATTAATTACATTCCATTTATAATTGACCTGCCTAACGACAAATAATTACAATTACAACAAATAAAGGCTTGACATATCTTGCTTTGCATGTCATGCATCTATCTCATATATAGGTTTCACCTTTTAAGTTGTGTTACTGAAATAAATGCACTTTTTGATGATATTCTAATTTTCCGAGTTTCACCTGTATTTATCTACTTGCATTTTTGACGTGCTTTTGAACTGCTAGGTTGGCAGGAGCTGGGACCGAGCAACGGGAGCTCACCCATCGCAGGGATTCGAACCGCTGACCTTCTGATCTGCAAGCCCTAGACTCTGTGGTTTAGACCACAGCACCATAGAGCAATGCTCATTAAAACACCTCCTGACTGACTGACTGACTGCATGAAATTCAGCAGCTGACATACAGTTGCTACAGCACCCAATGGCTGCTCTGTGTGAGATATCCAGAAAATGGTTGGCAGGAGCTGGGAGGAATGCTTGCTACTGTGCCTCAGCCAATAAACTAGATTAAATCTCTGCATACAGAAATGTTAAAATCTCCACCAAAATTTAGTTCTTCACCAAGTACATCTTAAGTACAGTATCACATTTCACATTTCTGATTGCAGAATTACAGAGTGCTTTGGTTTTATTTTATCTGTAAGGAAAAATAAGTGTTACTTTGCTCACTGGTGGCTCTAATAGTTTACCTCAGCATCGTAGCGAACAGCTGCAGAGAGCAAGGAGAAAGCGTTCTCCACAGTGATCCCTCTTTTGATAAGATGCTGGCAGAGTTTTTTCAGTCTGTTTTCGCAATATGATGTTGCCAAATCCAGAAGCCCTAAAATCAAAATGCCACATTAAAATGTTATTTTTTCTGTTCTTAGCAGCTCCAGTGCAGCATTTCTCTGTACACTCAACTTAGGACATAGGAAGCTGAATCATAAAATAACAGTAAGAGGTAAATACGTCTCACCCCACTGGGTAGGAAACCAACCACAAAACTAGGATAGCAGCATTGGAAGGCTAGGAAAAAGGGGGCGGGAATCAGCAGGCAGTAAAGATGAAATACAAGAGTTATTCCATGCTCAAGGATGGGGGGGAGATCCTTTCTCAGAGGGACATTTCCCACAGCAATTATACAAGCAACATTACAGCGTCTCCTGTTGAGTCCATTGCATTTGGGTCAACTGTCCTTTGAATCTGAGAGTGGCTGCTGGAAACATGAACTGAAGAAAGGATTTCTTCCCTTGAAACATGCCAGAAAAAACTCATTTCCAGTGCTTTTTTCGGGGGGGGGAGGTGCTGCATAATCCTCCCCCCCCCCGTTTTCTCTCACACTCTCAATACCATTGAGTACTGCCAGAAAAAACCCTGCTCATTTCTAGCACCTAGATTTCCTCCCCCCTGCTGTTTCATCAAGATAGAATCCAGTTTTTAAAAGGGCCCCCCACTTAAAACTAGCTTCCATTGGCCTAGAAGGAACCACCCATGTATTGGCAAATAAATACAGCAAATTAATGATTCCATAATTGCAAGCTGCTCTTTTTGAAGTAAAAACTCTCCAAATGAATTTTCATTTTTAGCACCAATTTGAAACAACAGTGCTCAGAGCCCAGATCTGTTTTCTTGAAGCAAGCTGCTCTACTTCCATCACCTAAGGTCGGTTCACCCCAGACCAGCACTGCTGGCTGACAGGGTCCGTAAGACAACAGAGGCCTCAAGAGCTGTTGCAGACACCTTCTTCCCAAACCCCATCCCTGGTCAAAATGCAAGCAGGGCAGGTGACGGTGCACTGGCTGAATTGTCTAGTTTAATTGCCACTGGGGATGTGCCTCCACGTCTACTTCTTCTTCCCTTCCCTTCCTTGAAACAAAGTCAGCTCTCTGGGAAACCTCCTTTCTCTACACAATTTAGCCCCAGTCCCCAAGTGCTACCTATTGCGTCTTCAGGTGGCAGATCAACGCTGTCTGTGTAGAGATACTCCAGAAAAGCACGGTATACCGGGTAGGAAAACTGGTCAATTTCTATCATCTCCTTCATGTCTTCATTCCAATAGGACTGGAACATAGTACGAAAATGCTCACATCTGGGGGGGGGGAGGGAAAAAACTACATTCCAGATTCTGCAGAGTACATTAGGAACATGGGAAAGTACCACCCAAGAATTCATCGCAATGTTCTGTAATCCTCCCCTGCCCCCAATAGTTAGGGACATACTCATCATGACAGGGGGTTGTATCCGATGGTGCCGTTGTGCCCCAAAAAAGCACTTACATTTGCAAAAGTGGAGTTTTGTTTTGTTTTGTACCCTACTCAATTGCCTTTTGTTTTTATCTAATTTCTATGAAATGTTAATTTAATGTTGTTGAAAGTGTATACTGCACTAAGATCTGCAATAGGAAGTGGGAGACTGGTGAAGTTTGGATGAACCTGGCATGAGAATAAAACAAATTAAAATAAAAGGAGTGGGAAAGGGCTGGTTGATTAAAGAAACAAAGATGAACAATCAAGTTGTTTAGACACTTTGGACATAGCATTAGCACTTGCCCAAAGGGCATTAGACACAAGTCTTACCTGATTTTCAAGACAGCTTTATGTACATAAATGAATTTTCCATCTACTCTAAATTTTAGATCCGAGGTTTCAGGGCTATCAAACTCTCTCTTCAGGGATTCTGTCACTGTTAAGAAGTCCTCATGCTCTGCAAAGATGAAACATCATTATACGAAAAGCAACATTAAGGCTCCGTTCACAGTCCGGTCTACTCTGCATCCAAGGTGCTTTCACTGCAGGTTTGAGAAGCAACATACACACAGCGCTTTCCCCCACAAAGCAGCTTCAATCTTAATTAAAGATGCAAATACATGTTAAAAAGAGAGGGGATAGTTTTCCACACGTTCATTAAGCAGGAATCCACAGAATTGTCATTGATTAGCTGACTGTTTAAATTCTGGCTGTCATAATTGGGGGCAATCTCTATCAAGGAAAAATATGTTCTGTTGTTCATGTGTTCCTTTTTTTAAAAAAAAACCAGGCCAGCATTTGCTCTAAGTGAGCAGGAGGTAAATTAAGTTACCAGCCTCTGCTGTTGTGTCCCTAGTCTCCCACTCTGTCATTTTAAAATAGCATTCATTTTCCTTAGCCTTTTCATTTCCACTGCTGCTTGCTTTACTGGGTGAGGGTGGCAGCTGCAATAACAACTTAAAGAGTGTGTTAAAAGATTGTGGCAAAACAGCCCTGAGACCCAATCTACTTCTTCTTTCTTTTTAAGAAAAAGGAAAATGCACTCCTGGGAACATGAATTTGCTTGGAGCGGCACTAGGGGAGCTGTTTGTTTTTAAAACTGCTGAAAGCCACTTGCAAGAGTCCTCCTATTCTCCCAAGTGCTGCTGCCGCAATTAACTTCACAGCACCTCACACAAATACATGCCCCTCTTTTTAAAAAAATCCAAAGCCAGGAGCAGGCATAGGCAAACTCCTGCCCTCCAGATGTTTGGGACTACAATTCCCATCATCCCTGACCACTGGTCCTGTTAGCTAGGGATGATGGGAATTGTAGTCCCAAGCATCTGGAGGGCCGGGGTTTTCCTATTCCTGGCCAGGAGAATGGAAACACAACAGTATTCCCTCAGCTTCCCATTCCAGCAATGAGCAGAGCGCATTAAAAGTCTCTCAGCTAAAGCTTCCCAGCACTGCCTGCCAAAAAACCCAATATGGAGATAATAATCATGGCCGGCATTCACAGTTTCATTGTCAGGCTACTTTTACAAATGAGAAGTCACATTTTTTTGCCCAAGTAAAACTTGAGGGAGGGATCCGGACCTCCTGCCTTGGCTGCTCTCTCTCGTCGCTCTTTCTGCCCAGAGCGACACTAAAATTCTAGCTCTTTCCATTGTTCTCTATGGATGCTTCTACCACAGGAAGAGCAAATAAGAGTTTTAAAATGAACCAAAAGTCCTTTCTCCAGACAGTGGGCATGTCACTAAAGGTTTTATTTCTTGCAATGAAAGACAAGAGTAAGTTCTTGTTTCCTATAAAATAGATGGATCAAATGCAAATATTTTGCCTCTTATTTACTATTCTAAAATAGCTGGAGACTTGCTTTTTCTTTTAAATTAAAAACAGGGAATCTTGACAAGCCAACAGTCCAAATGTGTGGTGGCTGGAATGGGGCCAGGTGTGACCAAACCTTGAACAGAATCCTGCTCCATCCCTTTCCCCCAGTTCTGATAACTTCTCCCAGCAAGCGCCCTCTGCTAAAATGCACTGTAGCTAATAATAATAATAATAATAATAATAATTTATTATTTATACCCCGCCCATCTGGCTGGGTTTCCCCAGCCACTCTGGGCAGCTTCCAAACGAATATTAAAACCGAATATTAAAAACAGTACAGCATCAAATATTAAAAATATCCCTAAACAGGGCCGCCTTCAGTTGTCTTCTAAAAGTAAAATAATTACTTATTGCCTTGACATCTGCTGGGAGGGCGTTCCACAGGGCGGGTGCCACTAGCTGACCTCTCTCACACCCCACTGTATCAAAGGCAACGGGTATTTTGCACTATCCACAGGAAAAGCCAAGAGTGACAATCCAATGGTTTGGAGGCTGAACTTTTTGGTTCATTTAGGAGTTCCGCTTCCGCCTGCAGGAATGGCTGACCCTTGTTCCATCTCTCCGACCTTCATGAGGAATTCGGCGGTTGCCAGGGGAGTTAAAGGCAACCCCCCCTACCTCTCCGGGGGTTACGGAGAGGGGCCGCGGGCCCGCGATGCCCCCAAACCCACTCCGACTGTTTAAGGAGTGGGGGGGGGGGCTTGGGCTGAGAGCACTCATGAAATGTCGGCACTCCCGGACGCTAACCTGCATGGCGGGATCTCCATGATTAAAGAAGATAATTAGGCGTATTCATGGACATGCTTCAGAAGGAGGGGAAGAAGCTCTGTTTACTGCCAAGGAATCTGTGCTGCTGAGGGCGAGAAGTCAAAGCTGTATTTTATCTGGAAGAAAGATTGATGGGGACGTAACGAGAAGGGAAGCGAACTTTTTTATTTTTTTTCATATACTCTACGAGTTACTCCATACCTTCCCGGACGGGACGTCCTTGTTTGTTTGGAACAAATGAGAGATAAAGAATACCTGAGTGAGTAATGAACTTTATAAACTATTTTATTGAGCATATCCTTTGAAGTTGGAAAACTACTGAAGAGAGAAGCCCCCCTTTAACTGGATGGTCGGAGTCCCTGGAATGCGCTCGGTGGATTTATGGTTGTGACGCACTTTGAATTTGAACAGCGATCTGAAGCTAAGCTCAGCTACAGGGCAAGGAGAGCTATAAACTTATCAAGAGTCTATGCATAAAGTGACTGCTGTTTCTTTGCCTGAAAAAGCTGTAAATTTTACAAAGATCGGTGGTTTAAAAAATAAAAAGCTTAAGAAAACGAAAGTGATCTAAGCTTTTTAAGATGGCGCTGCTCCGTGTTGAAAGGCTGGCGCAACAGGACATTCCAGACAGAAGATATATGGGGGGGGGGGCAGGACGATTAAAACTCACACAGGAGAAAGAATATATGTGAACTCTCGTTTGATACTTATTTCAGCAGCTGTGGAAAAATCGGATGAATGAAGAAAATATTTTAGTGACTGGTGGGGAATGATCGGGCTTATTTTGGACTTTGAGAGAAGATTTGGACTTTAGAAAAAGACGGCAGTAGACGGGTGCGAGGAATCCCCAAATTTTTGAAGCATGGGAACTCCAGAAAATATTATATGATTTGGCATAATATTCGGTTTAATTGATATGTATTTGTATAATTCGAAATAATGAATGTGATATAATCGTGTTTTAATTGGAAAATTAATAAAAATAGATTATAAAAAAAAGAACTTTTTGGTTCATTTGAGGCTATTTCCCCCTCTCATAGAAATAAGTGAAAGCTGCCCATTGAAAATGGAAAGAAACCCAGGATGTTCATTAGCACAGCTGTAATTGAGCATCAGTGGGCCTGCCTAGAACAAAAAAGAGAATAGTTAATACTTCAAGTTGTATTTTCCCACATAAAGGATGATCTAAGTTTCAGTTTCAAGCATTTTGAAAAAATGCAATAGTGCAGGTGGCAGGTGTGTGTTATCACTGAGAACTGTAGTATTAATATTGCAAATCAGAGATGGGGCTGAGGCTGTTTTGAACATCTAGCCCAAAGCTCTCACATTGCAGCAAGAGGTCAGTCCCTCTCAGGTCTTCTCTCAGCTGAAACTGCGTGGCTTTCTGTTCTTTACATATGGACATGATGCACTTTTAAGGATTTTTAAAAAAAACAAACCAAAATTACATTTTCCATGCTAAATAGCGTGAACTTTCATCTTTGCTCCTTCCTTTTGCTCAATTAAGGAGCACTGCTGTCCAATCACAACTGCGCTACATGGTTGCCTTCTATGGACAGCTCACCCTTAAGGGATCTAAAGCTGGAGACTCTGCTAAATCTTGCTATTGGAAGCCTCGGGTGGACAACACAGAGAGATGTTAACCAAGAGACTTGGGGAAAACTGTGGTGGTGCAGTTGGCAGAAAGTCACTGAGGGGACTTTTTGTGGAGATGGTATTCCCTAGCCTTGTTAGCTCTGGTGTTGGACTCTGCTCTCGTACAAATGATGTTGTGCCAGGGCGGGTGCAAAGAACCAAGAGCCTGCCTATAGGAAGAGAGGAAAGCATTTTGTGAAGTGTCAGTGGTTGAGAGCAGGACTAGATTTTGGAGGTGTTCTTTATGTATGGTACACTCCCAGGGTGGAGAGAAGAGTGCTGAAATTCTTTAAAAGGACACACAGGGACTGAGACTTGAGAGAGAGAGAGAGATACGAGAGTAATGCCTTTGGTCCTATAACCTCCTCACCATTATTCTGTGCAGGGAGCAGCCAGCTATACTTGTTCTGAATGGGGTGAGAGACATTTTTACTATTTTTCACTGGGTACCAGAAGCGATTGCTTGACTATCAAGCCTGGACAGAGTCTCCACGCTCCGTAAAAATAAACAGCAGCTGTGTTAGAGCCACTGCAGCCTGGAGGTTAGCATGTTGGTCAACAATAGAAGTTCAATTCCCTGCCTGCCCACCCCTGGTCCTGCCATGAAATTCACTCTATAATAATACCATAGAGGAGGACAAGGGGGAAGCAGCAATGAAAGCAAGCAAAGCTGTGCCTTCTGACTCAAACCCTTTTTGGCATTTGCCTCCTTTGACAGACTTTAGCCAGTGCTTCCTCCCACCCCAAGCCAGCGAAACTAGAAGCTTGTTGTCAGTGTTTTATAATAAAAAGTTGAGCATGTTCTCACCTACTGAGAGAAGACGCCACATCACAGCAGGAGTGGAAAAGCAAGCAAACACATCATCAGTGCAGGAAAAGTGGGTAACATGGGGGAGAACCACCGATTGCCCCCGACACTGACCCCACATGTATACCAGGCCACTCTGGGTCTTGGCAGCAGAAGTGTGAGCAGAATGGCAAGCGGCAATCTCTACTACTCTGAAAGAAAGAAAGAAAGAAAGAAAGAAAGAAAGAAAGAAAGAAAGAAAGAAAGAAAGAAAGAAAGAAAGAAAGAAAGAAAGAAAGCAGGCTATGGGTTAGTCAGCTGCTGACACCAGACATTTACAATACACAAAGAATTGCATAATATGTCGTGAAGGTATACATGGAGATTACAGGAAGTATCATAACAGACTACGCAAGACATAAAAAAATTCAATTATCACATAACTAGTAGCTGAAAAAGGGAGATTCATAATATCTTTGCGATGCACACCCTCTTCTTCTAAAAGTACATGTACCTCAAGGCATTTATCACAGTATTTATGCTCAATTGCCCAAGAAGGAATATTTACCCTTTAATAAAATTAATTAACACATTTATTGCCTCATTCCCAGTTTAAGAGGTGATGTGCATCAATGAACAACTGCCATATATAAGTGGTAATGGGCAAAGAAGGTCAACTGCCTCCGGCTGCCTATTGCGGGAGACACAGAGGAGGCACCAACTGCAGTCGGCTAACATCTGCAAGGCCACAGGTTCCCCCTCCCTGCTTGGGGGGGGTGCGGAGTGTGCCTGTTCCACCAGATCTAAGCAATTAAATAATCCAGCTGGGAACCTGCCAAAAACACCAAAATCTGCAAATGGCAGGAAGAGAGAAGTCCTCCTCCCCTTCGCTCCCTCCCTCCCTCCCGTTGCCTCTGCAAACAGGAGGCAGATTTGTCTTGGCCTTCAAGCCTCCTAGATTTCAGAGAGGGCAGGCAAAGGAACCGTTTCCCTTTATGCTTCCTTTGCCCACGTGATGTGAAATCAAAGCACAACGGCAACCAAAGCAGGATTTGCAGCAGTGGATTGGTGGAGGTTACAGAACCCATATCCTTTGTTGATGCAGCATGATTTAAAACCACATGAGCAGACTTTCCATGCAGTGTTTGCTGCAAGTGCCCATCACTTCAACAATGGAATAGATGGCAGCCTGGGACTGGACACTTGACCGTAGCCAATAATTTGGAAGTTCAGCATTTTGTAAAATGCTACATACCTGAATATGAAGTATGATGTCCATAAAACTCAAGCTTCTGCTTTTTTATGGCTGTTTTATCTAAAACCTGTTATCTCTTTTCCCCCTCATCTACAGAAGCCCAAACAGTAGCATTTCAGTATAAAGTGGCAGAACTGCCGTATATGCAAGCATTATCAGAAATCTTATTCTATCACTACAGCATTGTAAGCAACAGATCTGTGTCACACAACCCGATACATATTTACTTAGAAGCAACAAGTCCTGCTATGCTAATTGCAGATAACTATGGAGGGCGGGGGGGGGGGGAGGCAAGGCTTCTAATATTGTACAATCCCAGCAGCTTCATCACCAAGCCATTCCAATATTTTCAGCTTTGAGCATCAAAGGTATTGCTGAGGCTTACAGCTGCCTGCACACATTCAGTGCTATTCTCTCTCTCTCAGTACTGTTTTGTTTTAAGCGAAGGTATGAAAAGACCACATTGCCAAATACTAAGTCACTGAAGACAGAATCATGTTTACCATAATGGTAATGGTAAAGGGACCCCTGACCATTAGGTCCAGTTGCAGACGACTCTGGAGTTGCGGCGCTCATCTTGCTTTACTGGCGGAGGGAACCGACGTTTGTCCGCAGACAGTTTCTGGGTCATGTGGCCAGCATGACTAAGCCGCTTCTGGCGAACCAGAGTAGCGCATGGAAACGCCGGTTACCTTCCTGCCGGAGCAGTACCTATTTATCTACTTGCTCTTTGACGTGCTTTCGAACTGCTAGGTGGGCATGTATGTTGACCATACATTCAAATACTAGAATCCCTCCCCCTATGCTGCTATAAATGGACATCTAATGCTCTTGCATTCTACAGGGATAAAAAAACGTACGACAGGTACATGTAGCCAATGCATTCCACGGGACAGTATCACTAGAGGGCCTAAAAAGGATTGCATGGCCTGTAATAGATTTGATAAATGGCAAAATCCCCTTCATGGATCACTGCCTTGTCGTGCCGAAGGGGCTTAAATAACTTAGAGAAGTTATGTTTTGACCAAACGTGATCCACCTGGAGAAGGAACTGGCAAGCTCCAGTATCCCTGCCAAGAAAACTCCATGGACAAAGACAACAGGCATATAAAAGTTATGACGTTGGAAGATGAGCCCCTCAGGTTGGAAGGCATCCAACATGCTACTGAGGAAGAGCGGAGGACAAGTACAAGTAGATTCAGAGCTGATGAAGCGGCTGGGCCAAAGCCGAAAGGACGCTCAGTTGCGGATATGCCTGGAAGCGAAAGGAAAGTCCGATGCTGTAAAGAAAAATATTGCATAGGAACCTGCAATGTAAGAACCATGAAGGAAGGTAAGCTGGATGTGGTCAAAAATGAGATGGCAAGAATAAATATTGACATCCTGGGCATCAGTGAACTAAAATGGAAGGGAATGGGCGAATTCAGTTCAGATGACTATCATATCTACTACTGTGGGCAAGAATCCCATAGAATAAATGGAGTGGCCCTCACAGTCAACCAAAGAGTGGCAAAAGCTGTACTGGGATGCAAGGTGCTGACCTTTAAAGCCCTAAATGGCCTTGGTCCTATATACCTGAAGGAGCGTCTCCACCCCCATTATTCAGCCCGGACACTGATATCCAGTGCTGAGGGCCTTCTGGTGGTTCCCTCACTGCGAGAAGCAAAGCTACAGGGAACCCAGGCAGAGGGCCTTCTCGGTAGTGGCGCCCACCCTGTGGAACGCCCTTCCATCATAGGTCAAGGAGATAAAAAACTACCTGACATTTAGAAAACACCTAAAGGCAGCCCTGTTTAGGGAAGTTTTTAATCTGTGATATTTTAATATATTTTGGTATTTGTTGGAAGCCGCCCAGAGTGGCGGGAGAAACCCAGCCAGATGGGCGGGGGTATAAATAATAAATAATAAAAAATTAATACCGTGGTTCTCATATTTTAAGTCATCCCTACAAAATAAGCCATGGCAGGATTTTCCTGAGTTGAAGAAATATAAGACATACCCCAAAAATAAGGCGTAGTGGTGGGAGCAGGTCTGGATGGCGCCATGGAAGAGGAAGGTGCCTGTCAGCGCCCGGAACCGGCTGCTGCTGCCCCTCCAAAATGCCCAGCAGCATGCACCGCGCCAAGCACTGACCCGCCGGCGGGACTGGCAAGAGCCACAGCGCCCGCCGCTCCAAGCCCCGACCCAGCGGCGGGACTGGCAAGAGCCGCAGCGCGCACCGCGTGAAGCCCCGACCCAGCGGGACCCAGCAGCGTGCCCTGCTGAAGCGCCGACAACGCGCCCAGCAGCGCAGCAGCAGCCAGTTCCGGGTGCCGAGCCGCGACAGGGGAGGTACCATACTGTAATTTTTTTAAAAAAAATAAGACACCCCCGAAAATAAGCCATAGGCTTATTTTCTTGAGTAAAAAAATTATAAGACGTGTCTTATAATATGAGAAACACGGTAAATAAAAAAATCTCAAAAATGATACCGGTAGAATGATCTTGATACAAATCCAAGGCAGACCTTTTAACATCACAGTAATCCAAGTTTATGCACCAACTACCGGTGCTGAAGAAGCTGAAATTGACCAATTCTATGAAGACTTACAATACCGTCTAGAAATGACACCAAAGAAGGATGTTCATCTCATTATAGGGGATTGGCATGCTAAAATAGGGAGTCAAGAGATAAAAAGAACAACTGGCAAGTTTGGCCTTGAAGTTCAAAACGAAGCAGGGCAAAGGCTAATAGAGTTCTGTCAAGAGAACAAGCTGGTCATCACAAACACTCTTCTCCAACAACACAAGAGACTCTACACATGGATATCACCAGATGGGCAGCATAGAAATCAGATTGATTATATTCTCTGCAGCCAAAGATGGAGAAGCTCTATACAGTCAGCAAAAACAAGACCTGGAGCTGACCGGGGCTCAGATCATCAGCTTCTTATAGCCAAGTTCCAGCTTAAACTGAAGAAAGTAGGAAAAACCACTGGGCCAGTAAGATACAATCTAAATCAAATCCCTTATGAATACACAGTGGAAGTGAGGAACAGGTTTAAGGATTTAGATTTGGTACACAGAGTGCCTGAAGAACTATGGATGGAGGCTCGTAACATTATACAGGAGGCAGCAACGAAAACCATCCCAAGGAAAAGGAAATGCAAGAAAGCAAAATGGCTGTCCAATGAGGCCTTACGGGGGAGAGGAGGCAAGCAAAATGCGAGGGAGATAGTGAAAGATACAGGAAACTGAATGCAGATTTCTAAAAAATAGCAAGGAGAGACAAGAGGGTCTTCTTAAATGAGCAATGCAAAGAAATAGAGGAAAACAACAGAATGGGGAAAACCAGAGATCTGTTCAAGAAAATTGGAGATATGAAAGGAACATTTCGTACAAAGATTACCATAATAAAGGACAAAAGTGGTAAGGACCTAACAGAAGCAGAAGACATCAAGAATAGGTGGCAAGAATACACAGAGGAATTATACCAGAAAGATATGGAGGTCTCGTACACCCCAGGTAGTGTGGTTGCTGACCTTGAGCCAGACATCCTGGAGAGTGAAGTGGAAGGCCAGTGGAAGTGATGATATTCCAGCTGAACTATAAAAAAATTAAAAGATGATGCTGTTAAGGTGCTACACTCAATATGCCAGCAAGTTTGGAAAACACAGCAATGGCCAGAGGATTGGAGAAGATCAGTCTACATCCCAATCCCAAAGAAGGGCCGCCCCAAAGAATGGCCGCCCCAAAGAATGCTCCACCTACTGCACAACTGCGCTCATTTCACACGCTAGCAAGGTTATGCTCAAAATTCTACAAGGCAGGCTTAGGCAGTACAGTGGTACCTTAGTTTATGAACACAATTGGTTCCGGAAGTCTGTTCATAAACTGAAGCGTTCATAAACTGAAGTGAACTTTCCCATTGAAAGTAATGGAAAGTGGATTAATCCGTTCCAGACGGGTTCGCGGAGTACTCAACCTGAAACGTACTTAACCCGAAGCATGGGTGTAATTGGTTCCGGAAGTCTGTTCATAAACTGAAGCGAACTTTCCCATTGAAAGTAATGGAAAGTGGATTAATCCGTTCCAGACGGGTTCGCGGAGTACTCAACCTGAAACGTACTTAACCCGAAGCATGGGTGTAATTGGTTCCGGAAGTCTGTTCATAAACTGAAGCGAACTTTCCCATTGAAAGTAATGGAAAGTGAATTAATCCGTTCCAGATGGGTCCGCGGAGTACTTAAACCGAAAATATGTAAAACGAGGTGTTCATAAACCGAGGTTCCACTGCATGTAGACCGAGAACTCCCAGAAGTGCAAGCTGGATTTCGAAAGGGCAGAGGAACCAGAGACCAAATAGCAAACATGCGCTGGATTATGGAGAAAGCTAGAGAGTTCCAGAAAAACATCTACTTCTGCTTCATTGACTATGCAAAAGCCTTTGACTGTGTCGACCACAGCAAACTATGGCAAGTTCTTAAAGAAATGGGAGTGCCTGATCACCTCATCTGTCTCCTGAGAAATCTCTATGTGGGACAAGAAGCTACAGTTAGAACTGGATATGGAACAATTGACTGGTTCAAAATTGGGAGAGGAGTACGACAAGGTTGTATATTGTCTCCCTGTTTATTTTACTTATATGCAGAATTCATCATGCAAAAGGCTGGACTAGATGAATCCCAAACCGGAATTAAGATTGCCGGAAGAAGTATCAACAACCTCAGATATGCAGGTGACACAACCTTGATGGCAGAAAGTGAGGAGGAATTAAAGAACATTTTAATGAGGGTGAAAGGTAAAGGTAAAGGGACCCCTGACCATTAGGTCCAGTCGTGTCCGACCCTGGGGTTGCGCGCTCATCTCGCATTATTGGCCGAGGGAGCCGGCGTATAGCTTCCGGTCATGTGGCCAGCATGACAAAGCCACTTCTGGCAAACCAGAGCAGCACATGGAAACACCGTTTACCTTCCCGCTGTAGCGGTTCCTATTTATCTACTTGCATTTTGACGTGCTTTCGAACTGCTAGGTTGGCAGGAGCTGGGACCGAGCAACGGGAGCTCACTCCGTCACAGGGATTCGAACCGCCGACCTTCTGATCAGCAAGCCCTAGGCTCAGTGGTTTAACCACAGCGCCACCTGGGTCCCAGAGGGTGAAAGAGGAGAGCGCAAAATATGGTCTGAAGCTCAACATCAAAAAAAACAAGATCATGGCCACTGGTCCCATCACCTCCTGGCAAATAGAAGGGGAAGCAATGGAGGCAGTGAGAGATTTTACTTTCTTGGGCTCCTTGATCACTGCAGATGGTGACAGCAGTCACGTAATTAAAAGACGCCTGCTTCTTGGGAGAAAAGCAATGACAAACCTAGACAGCATCTTAAAAAGCAGAGACATCACCTTGCCTACAAAGGTCCGTATAGTTAAAACTATGGTTTTCCCAGTAGTGATGTATGGAAGTGAGAGCTGGACCATAAAGAAGGCTGGTCGCCGAAGAATTGATGCTTTTGAATTATGGTGCTGGAGGAGACTCCTGAGAGTCCCATGGACTGCAAGAAGATCAAACTTATCCATTCTGAAGGAAATCAGCCCCGAGTGCTCACTGGAAGGACAGATCCTGAAGCTGAGGCTCCAATACTTTGGCCACCTCATGAGAAGATTCCCTGGAAAAGACCCTGATGTTGGGAAAGATGGAGGGCACTAGGAGAAGGGGACGACAGAGGACGAGATGGTTGGACAGTGTTCTTGAAGCTACGAACATGAGTTTGACCAAACTGCAGGAGGCAGTGGAAGAGAGGAGTGCCTGGCGTGCTATGGTCCATGGGGTCACAAAGAGTCGGACATGACTAAACGACTAAACAACAACAACAACAGGCAAAATCCTAACCAAAAATGAACTGACTTTGAGCCACTGCCATTAGACATGAAAAAGTGACCCCTTAGCCCCAGATGGATGCCAGGAGAGCAGAGAGAAGATTCAGATGGTAAAGATCCGTGTTCCTCACCTTGGGGTCCCAACATGTTCTCTGAGAGCTCTGACAATGGCCAGCCCCCTTGCCACTACCTCCAAGGCCATGTTGAGGACGTTCAATGAGAGGAAGGAAGATTGTGAGGTTGTGCCCGATACCTCAGGGTCCGTATCTGGTTACCACAGCGTAGCATCAGGTTTTTTGGGCAAGCGTTTAAATGTGAAAATATAGAACACATTTAAAACATGACAAAATTAACTTTTATGTCCCTTGACTATGAAATGGCATACAGTTTACTAGGGGCACTTGAAGCAGGAGAGGAGCAGGAAACTCTGAATGGATGGAGACTTGAAAGAAGCTTCTCATGGTGCATCACTGTAAGGTTTGTAGCTCCCCTTCGCAAATCACTTGGCTGAGCTAGAAAGATATTTATTTACAAGGCTTTATTTATATATGTACAAAGCACAGTTCCCTTTCATGCTGTTTCCCCATCAGAGTCAGAATCAGGGAGTGCTGCTTGTTGACTCCGCCTCCAACATAACAGTCTCCTCAGCCTCAAAGGACGCCTCTGATCCCTGCTCTTTAACCTCCTCCTTTGCTGGGCTGAAGGGACTGGCAGCATCTCTATGTCAGTGCTAGAGCTGGCTGGGTGGTGCTGACCCTCTGCTTCCGCATCCGAGAGCCTTAACACCTCATGACTCCCCCCTGCGTCACTTCCTGCTCTCCCCCTCCTTCCTGCTCCTGCTCAGACACTTCTCCTTCCTCCGACTCCAGAGCATTCTCATCCAGTTACCTGACAATCACAGAATCACACCAGTTGAGGGCTATTGGATCAACCAACCCAGTAGAAAGAATCCGGTCCCTAGGCAGGTATAGCAAGTGACACCAGTCTTTTCCTCCCTACATCACTAGAGTAGAAAACAAAAACAGATTGTCCTGAACTTAAGGTGGTTTTCATTCATTTTAGTTGCCTAGCTTTAACTAAAAGTAAAGTTTATTCCAAAGCTGCATTTGAGACAAGACACACATTTTTTGCAGAGTGGAAATAACCAGTCTTGCCGCACAGACTTCATGGTCTGAAGGGAGGGTGGAAACTGAGAGGGGATCAGAGAAGAAAGGAAGACAGGTGAATACCTGCCCACAGAGCCTGCGAGGAGAAGTTACCCTTTACACCAAAGACGGAGCAAGGCATTCAGTCAAAGGCATTTCAGGGCCATGAACAGACACCTCAAACATCCCTGCCTCCCAGTTCCAAGGATTAGTCACAGCAAGATTTACCTCTCCTTTTCCATCATGATCTGCACAGGGCTTAGCTGGTTGCTTTTACTGCCAGTTCCCAGCTGCCCATAAGTGTTTGCTCCCCAGGCGTAGAGCAAGCCCTCATCCGTTAACACCATTGTGTGTGCATAGCCACAGGCAACCTTCAAGAAAGAAAATGGAAATCAATGCTAGCATCACTCTAGCCAGTGTGGTCTAGCCAGGTGGTGGACTTGTAACCTGGTGAACCGGGTTCGCGTCCCTGCTCCTCCACATGCAGCTGCTTGGTGACTTTGGGCTAGTCACACTTCTCTGAAGTCTCGCAGCCCCACTCACCTCACAGAGTGTTTGTTGTGGGGGAGGAAGGGAAAGGAGAATGTTATGAGACTCCTTCAGGTACTGATAAAGCGGGATATCAAATCCAAATCCAAACTCTCTAAGATGGCCAGTTTTAAACACCAAGGGAGTCTGCACACAGGTTGTGAAATGCGGAGGGGGGTGTCCTACGGTTCTCCAGATACTGTTGGACTGCAACTCCTGTTATTTCTGACTACTGGCTGAGGCTGGGGGTGGAGAGAGCCCAACAAACATCACATGAACTGTAGGTTCCCTGGCCCAGGTATGAAAAGGTTTCACTGATTATTGATGGCTTGGTAAAATACTTGCAGAACAACTGAGAAATAACCCAAGACATTTTGTCTCCAAAAGACCACCAATAAAATGTTGACACAATCTAAGGTCTGGAAGAGGTAGCTGCATCTTGGCTATTCCCTTTCCTGCCCTTGGCGAAAACCACCAACTGAAAGCTGCCCCAGCTGTAGTGAAGATGGCAGCCATTTACAGTTTCATAGTTACTAGGCCTCTTCAAAACAGAAGCTCATAATAAACCAGGGGACCATTAAGCAACACAACTTACACCATTTTGTACTCACCTGCATTACACAGAGGCCTTGGAGCGCAGCCACTCGGCATGGGGTTAGCTGGTTGCCATTGTTTCCCAGACCTAGTTGACCATTGCCATTGTAACCCCAGCCATATACCTTCATGCAGGAGAAAGAACAGTTAATCTGGATGCAGTCCAGGGAAAGAGGTGGCCAGTGCAGTGTGCTCGTGAGAGCGTTAGACTATGATCTGGTAGACCCGGGTTCAAAGCCCCACTCAGTCACAAAGCTCAGTGGGTAACTTGGGCCAGTCTCTCCCTCTAGCCTACCTCTCAGGGTTGGTGTGAAGGTAAAATGGTTAGGAGGGAGAAACATGGAACTCCTTGAAGGTGGGATATAAATGTAACAATAAAAATGAATTTACAATAGCTCTAATTCAGGGAGAGATGTTGAGAAAGGCAGGCTGAAAATGCACCTACATACATTTCAACTATTTTTTTCTACCTGTTGCCAACTCATTTTTCCTTTTGTGAACAATGAACACTGCATATTGACCCCTAAAGTGTAAAATGAAGGGTTTTGTCCCTTTTAGTTTAATCTGCCTACAGAGTTACTTGGTTACTCTGCCCTTCCCCTACATGTTACAGGACAGTTTTGAATGTACTGGATTCATAGCATAAGAAAACAAGTTTGACTTTCCAGCACTTAAGAGCAAGGAAGCAGCAATGTCAACACTATTTATAATAATAACTATCTGGCCCAGTCACGCGTTGCTGTGGGTTTTTGTGTTAAATGGACCTTCAGAGTCTCCCTTTAGAGTCCCCTCACCTGCCCTGTCCCAACCCTGACTCCCCTACTGTAAGTTTCAAAAAGAAGACTCCCCCCACGTGTGTTCCTGAAAATGTCCCCACCCCCCCACTGCTTTGGCTGACTCAGGGTCCTACCTCCCCACCATGGTTATGTGTTCCCCCCCTCCCTTTGTTGTGCCTCATCCCTGTGATTCCCCCACCCTGTGAAAGCCCCATATTCTGTAGGCCCACAGTTTTGCCTGTGGCCTACTGAATGGTGCGGCCTACTCAGTTTTCCCTGCTTGGCAATGCTGCGGCCTACTGAAAAAGCTGGGCCCTGTTGCTGCAAAAGGACTGTTTTTAGTTGGTTACTGTGGAATTTTGTGATGTCATCTGACGGCGCAGCTTTGGAGGCAGCAGTGTGCGATCTGCCTTTCTATTGGATGCTGCTGGAGTCTTCAGAGCTTCTGGTGGTGATGTTTAATTTGGGCGCCACTTTTTTGTGTTTAATCATTATTTTAGGTGTGAAAGGTGTGGTTTTTTTGGGGGGGGGAATTATGCCAGATCCCTCCCTGATGGGCATGGAACGTTGTGGCCAAATTTGTTACATTACGGTTCAGCAGTTACGGAGAAAGGCTGTGACCTCCGTGCTCGCTATGCCTACATTTTTATATATATAGATAATAAATAGTAAATTTTTATTCATACCCCGCCCTCCCTAGTCGAAACCGGGCTCAGGGCGGTTGACACCAATAAAATTACAATAAGACATAAAGAAAGAAAACAATTAGTTAAAATACAGGTTAAAATACAATTTACATTTAAAATTTTAAATGCAGCCTCATTTTTTAAAAGACCCAATTCAAAAACCTTAAGGGAGGAAAACATAGGGGTCAGACTGAGTCCAGGCCAAAGGCCAGGCGGAACAGCTTCGTCTTGCAGGCCCTGTGGAAAGATGTCAAATCTGTTCAAATCTATTTGTGGACCTTAACGTCCTCCACGGGGCATACCGTGGAGAGGCGGTCCCGTAGGTACGAGGGTCCTAGGCCGCATAGGGCTTTAAAGGTCAAAACCAGCACCTTAAATCTGATCCTGTACTCCACTGGGAGTCAGTGCAGCTGGTAAAGCACTGGATGAATATGGTTCAGCGGCAGGGACCCCGTAAGGAGCCTCGCCGCGGCATTCAGCACCCGCTGGAGTTTCTGGGTCAGCTTCAAGGGCAGCCCTGCTTAAAGCGAGTTACAATAATCAAGCCTGGAGGTGACCATTGCATGGATCACTGTGGCCAGATCAGGGCGAGAGAGGTAAGGGACCAACTGCTTAATGAGGCGGAGATGGAAAAATGCCACCTTAGCTGTGGCTGCAACCTGCATGGAAAGGGAGGCATTGAAGGTTACACCCAAACTTTTGACAGAAGGTGCTGGCACTAGTTGAGCCCCTGCAAAAGATGGGAGTTGCCCCCCCAACCCCATGTCGTCCCGACCCAGCCAGGGGACCTCTGTCTTCAAAGGATTTAACTTCAACCAGCTCCCACGTAGCCATCCAGCCACAGCTTCCAAACACCTGGTCAGTGTGTCCGGGGCCGAGGCAGGGCGGTCGTCCATTTATAGCTCAAGTCTCCCCATTTCCTGAGGATAAACTTCCTCTGACTTAAGCCTTGACTAATTATTTACCAACTGCATCTGAGCTTTCAATAATTATCAAATGAATCACAAATCCTACTTTTCCCTTTAACCACAAGATTTGCTCTCCCAGGTGATCCAGCATCACCTTCAGAAATGAATTTTAGATGATGAAGTGAACATATTGGTGCCGGAACAAGTCCTAATGGCAATGAACAGCCAGCAGGTGTCTAGTTTAAAGCCACTGCAGCTCATCAGCTTCACAAACATTTCTGGGGCATCTTCTATTAGCCCTTTGTTCTGCACTTTCCATAGCATTTTCCATAGCTAGAAGCAGAGCCACCTTGAAATGCTTACCTCACCATTGTCCACTACAGCTATGGAAGAGGTTTGGCCACATGCAACACCGACCACCACTTTCGTCTGCAGACAGTTGGAAACCTTGCGGGGAGTAGGCTG
This sequence comes from Zootoca vivipara, assembly GCF_963506605.1. Taxonomy (NCBI): domain Eukaryota; kingdom Metazoa; phylum Chordata; class Lepidosauria; order Squamata; family Lacertidae; genus Zootoca; species Zootoca vivipara. The sequence goes on along the minus strand of NC_083278.1, from coordinate 4,621,665 downwards.
GTTTGCCGTGGAGCCTGACCCAACTTGTCCGCAGTTGTTATAGCCCCAGGCATATACCTTGCCACAAGGAAAGAAGATGAAAAGACATCATGGGAACACACTCCAAACTTCCTTCAGAACAAAAATACTGCCTGAATAGCTTTGACTTGATTATCTCCTTTTACCTTTTTTTTAAAATTTACCCTAGAATTCTTCCGATTTTAACTCCACTGCTTCAGATATGCAGGTGTCACATCAAAAGTCTTGCCCAAAAACAGACACTGCCATGTGCCCACAGGTAGTCTGTTCCTTCTGCAAACATGCTTCGTGATGTGAAGTTACATCATGTAACTTTACATCATGAAACATCATGTTACATCTGTTAAGGTAAGATTTCAGTCCAAAATATTTCACTAGGAAAACGCAATACAATGATTAAGAGCAACATCAGATTCACTTTTCTCTGAGGGCTTCCCAAAATTTAAGACAGTTGAGAGATTTTTGAAATATTAAGTAGGATATAAATGCTTTTAAATAAATAAATAAATACAGGGAGACATTTGCAGAACAGGAGGTTCTCAAATGCAAAAGTTTAGTAAGTAATAATATACATATATAAAAGACTTACATCTCCATCAGATGATAGTGCTAGAGAATGATGGGAGCCACAAGCTACTTCAATTACTTTCTTAATTAGCAAATTGGTACAGATTTGAATGGGTGTAACACCCTGATTGGTGGTCCCATTTCCAAGTTGACTGTATCCATTATGTCCCCAGGCATAAACTTCACCATCTATGCAAGGCACAAAAGCACAAATGTCCATAATTTATCTATCTAACCCTAGAAGATGATTCCCAATTCCAAACACCACCAGACAAAAGCAGGTCAGAAAAAATATAAGGGACTGCATCCAGAGCATGCACGCCCACAATGCAACTTCCTCTTCTGCCCCCTCCAGGCCACCATGTGGCTTCAAAATCTGCTCCAAAGCAGAATTTTGGGGCATGTCGGGGAGAGGATAAGAAATGCATGTCCTATTTCACAAGCAGAATTCTGCTTGTACGGTGTGGAACACAGCCCTAAGTCTTAAGAGAAGTACCTGAATTACAACCCAAAGGTTTGAGGGAGTGGGGTGTGCACACACACATGGAGTGAGACACCTTTAGATTTTATTTTTCCTAGGAAGCACTGCAGCATCTGCATAACTTTACTCCTCCCTGGTCTGCTGAATGCTGCAGCACAAAGGAAAACACTGAGAACTGCACCCACAGGCTCCACCTTTAGCACAAGCTGCAGGCAAGCATCAAAGGAAGATGTCAAAAGACTGCTCTCATTCTTAGGGTTGACATTGGAGACAACATTGTGTGAAGGCAGGAAAAGATCCATGGGGGTTGCAATTCAACAACGTCGGGAGAGCCACAGGTTCCCACCCTTGGCGAGAGGGAAGTGCCTAACAGAAATGTGCAGCCCAAGCTTACCACAAATATTTAAGCTGGGCAAATATTTTTAAAACCATGTCCACATCCCATTGGAAGCAACATAGTTAAGTAATTTAGTGTCTTGCCCGACAAAGTAATCAACTTTCATGGCCACAGAGAAGGAACAATATACACTTTCACTCATTCATCCAATTACAGCTATTCCAATTTATTCATCCAATTTACTTAAAATCAGATGAGAAGAGAAGATATGCATTCTTTGACATGGGAGACTGGATTGGAAAGAGTATCAATATACTGTGTGTAGGAGTTGAGGGGAAGATGCAGCCACACAGGGAGGTTAAGATGGAACAACCTGTTGTTGGAATGGACTTGCCAACAGCGCAAGGCCACAACCACCCTTGGGCCCCATTTCTAATGACCTTTGCTTAAATTTAGGGAGCATACAATTAGTATTGCTCAAGAGCAAAAGTACCTTCTGTACTAAGTATTACATGTGGTCCACTTCCATAACTGAGGCTGCGAATCCTCTTTCCGCATAAAGATTCAAGTTTCTTTGGCACAATGGTACTCTGGTTATCTCCAGTTCCCAAACAATTACTACAGTTTAGTCCAAATACAAATACCTGGAAAGAGAGACCAATCACACTATATTTCAATACATATATTTATAGCAACAGTCATCAAGATGAAAGTGAATCAGGGTAAATATACAATTTGTAAGATTTAATAGGATTCTTACTATATACATTTCAGCTATAGTGTCTTTATAACGATAGCATGGTTTTGCAATGAACTCTATTTTTTTTCTTCAATTTTTTTTATTTATTCTTCAATAATTTTACAAAAATCAGATTCAGACTCAGATCAAATCAGAAAATACAAACTCAAAAATACAGATTCAAATAAAAAAGATATTTACTGACAAGAGAGGAAATACCCCTTACCCACCCTTTCTCACCCTCCACCCTGTGCTAACTTCCAGCCTATTCTCTGTTTCAGTTTACATATCCAAATTTCTTTTGTATGCCTTTTGCATATTAATTTCATTCTGTTTATTTTGCTTGCCTTCACCTGTCTGCTAAAAGATCAGCATTTTTCACAATTTTTGCTTTGTATTCATCAAATTTCTTTCAATCTTGATCAATTTTCTGCTATGATATCCATTTTATCTAATCTTTAATGTAAGATCATCAAATTATGATACGGGGAAATGAGGTTGTAAAAAAGTCATCACCCTATTAAGCACCTATCTTTTTCCTTTATATCTTCACTTAACATTCCTAGCAGATATAATTCAGGAACTTTTTAAAAAGAATATTTTATTTTATTTTTCATTTCTATATAGATCTTATCCCAAAATTCTCTGATCATTTTGCATTGCCACCATATATGTATATACGAGCCCACCTCCTCATGACACCTCCAGCATGTATTATCACTTCCTTTGTATATTATTGCCAGTTTCGCCGGGGTGAGATGCCACCTATATTGCATTTTTAGGACATTCTCCCTTAAATCGTAATTCGGGGTAAATTTAATATCTCTAATCCATAATTTTTCCCATTTCTCTACCATTATTACTTTTCCTAAATCTTGTCCCCACTTAATCATGACTTCTTTCACTTGTTCCTCTTTAGTGTCCCATTCTAATAACAAATCATATAAATTTTGAATATATTTTTTATCCCCTTCTAGTAATATTTTATCAAATTTTGAATATCCTTTTTCAAATCCCAATATTTTATCTTTCTGTAATCTTTGGTTGATTTGGAAATATTCCAGCCAAACATTTAAATATTTTTTAACCTTTTCATATTCTTTTAATTTTATATTCCCTTCATTTTCTTCCAATAATACTTTATATGTTAGCCACTTTCCTTCTAAATTTTTCCTTTTTACTGCTATTATCTCCATTGGTGATATCCACCACGGCGTCCTTGGTTCTAATATACTTTTGTGTTTTTTCCAAATTTTTAATCATGATTTCCTTATGCAATGAACTCTAAATGTAATAAACAAACATGTTAAAAGTCCTTACAACCTGGATTCACAATTGAAGGCTGACTGGCCAAAATCTCCCAAACTCAACATAGTATGCGATGGATAAGGAATAAGGAATGCTGGAGCTATGATCATTTTATGAAATTGGATTTCTTTTATAATATGGAAGGAACACTCTGATTTTAAACATCCAAGGTCAAAACGCATTTTGGCTGGAATTATACCCATGAAAGCCACTGTACAATTTACTTAACTAGCCCCTGTATGTTCAATTTTCTTTCTTTGAAATTATTCCACATACACATCATTTAGACTGAGAAATATTTTATTTTTCTTATTCTTACATGTTTATAACATTGATACAGGAAGCCATGAATCTTTACCAACTCTTGGAGAACTGGGACAAAACTAACAAAGTCAATTTCAATAGGGACAAATGTAAGGTTCTAAGAATGAGCAGTGAGCAATTCAGGTTTCTTGTTCGTTGGCTGAGAGATTTTGACGCAACATGAAGTTTAAAGGAAGATAACTTTACCAGCTCCATCTGGTATGCAGGCTGAGACCCTACCTGCCTGCAGACTGTCTCGCCAGAGTGGTGCATGCTCTGGTTATCTCTCGCTTGGACTACTGCAATGCACTCTATGTGGGGCTACCTTTGAAGGTGACCCAGAAACTACAACTAATCCAGAATGCAGCAGCTAGACTGGTGACTGGGAGCAGCCCACATTGGCTCCCAGTATGTTTCCGAGCACAATTCAAAGTGTTGGTGCTGACCTTTAAAGCCCTAAACGGCCTCAGCCCAGTATACCTGAAGGAGCGTCTCCACCCCCATCATTCTGCCCGGACACTGATATCCAGCGCCGAGGGCCTTCTGGCGGTTCCCTCACTGCGAGAAGCCAAGTTGCAGGGAACCAGGCAGAGGGCCTTCTCGGTAGTGGCACCTGCCCTGTGGAACGCCACCCCACCAGATGTCAAAGAGAACAACTACTACCAGACTTTTAGAAGACATCTGAAAGCAGCCCTGTTTAGGGAAGCTTTTAATATTTCATGAATTAAGTGTATTTTAATGTTTTGTTGGAAGCCGCCCAGAGTGGCTGGTGAGCGGTGTATTAATAATAATAATAATAATAATAATAATAATAATAATAATAATAACTACTTGTTTCTACGAAGGGCCTCGTTCCTCCGGTTGCAGGCCACAGGGCAGCTGTGGGCCACAGGGCCAGAACCCCAAGGGGGCTGGCACTCCTTGTCCTCTCTCTTGTTCTGTTGGATAGCTCCATCAGCCAGAGACTATGGTTCAGGCATGCATCTTGGCCTCAGTGGCGTAGGTGTGTGTCTGCCAACACCTCTGATAGCCAGGGCAGCCTCCATGAGACCGGCTGCCCCCTTCATTCTCAACTAACTTTAATTTAATCATTTTTTTCTTCTCATTTAAAATACACAGTCTCTTCTCAATCTATTTAATATCATACTGAATGCCCTAGTAAAACAAACAGAAGAGGAAATGAACCAGAAGATCTCATAATTTATTTTAAAGAACTTTTTCAAATAGTTTTAAAGAAATATTCTGATGTTGTTCAACCAGCAACGTGGTTTTGAGATTTGTTTCTATCAGCTAATATACCGGTACAACTTTTTTAAAGCCTTAAGACTATCTTAAAAAAATATATCCAAGCATACATACATTTGCAAATCACTTGCGTTGTTTCTGGCTTATGCGCCAGATATACAAACTTTTTTTAAAAAGTTAAGCCATTTAACCTAGACAACCCAATCTTTACCTCATCACTGTGGGTGATGTATATTGCTTCATTGGCAGATGTTCCAAACACACATGCTTTTTGGATGGTTGCTATTTCTTGTGGCGAAAGTAAAGTAAATATCGGCCACTTTCCAACATCCATCATGACTCCACAGTTCCTTATACCAGACTTATAATTATGCTGGCATTTTGTCTCCAATTAAAACAAAATCATGGCATCACCTGGAAGAGAAGAAAGGATAGACAGAACTGGATTTTCAGATATGGAAAACCTATTTCTAAATTGTGGTGTAGACACAGTGATGCCTAACTCTGGGTTACACAGATTTACACAGGCGTGTAGTGCAGCTGCAGGGATGTATTCCTAGGCAGCCCTGCAAATAATCAGAGATAGCAGTCACACATCTCCTGATGCACCTGTTAACCCGCCAGCCCATTCCCAAAGCAGAGAGGGAGTTACTATCCCCTACAGACCGTCCACTACTCTTTGTCTTCCCATTTCTACAGGGAGTTGCCAGAGTTGCAGCTGCCATTTCATTTCGGACAAAAACGTCAGCTAAGTCTGTGCAGGCAGCCTCTACAACATTGCTATGGAGACTTACTAAATCTGGTACTAAATCTGGTGCTGAACAGAACATGAAAAGGCTTGAGAAACGGCATTCCACTGTTGCAAAGCAGCAGCACAAACATCAAAAGCAAGCTTTGTTGCCTTTGCTCAGATGACATCTCTGAAATGACCCAACAATGCTAGTGTACAAACCAGCTCAAAACAAGAAAGCCTGCAAGTTTAGTACCACTGAAAGTTAAACAGAGACAACCATGTTTACATGAAACAAAAGGATGTTTCAAACCTAAAGCTTTAACTCTCTGTAATACCAGGAGTGACAAAAGTTGTTTCCATATCTCAGTATTGTGGGGTTTTTTTTTAATCTTACCTTGTTGATAAAACCTGTGTGCAGCACAAACCTTTGAGATAATGTCACATGAAACATGTTCTGCACACACTGTAATTTCCTGCAACGGCTGCTGGGAATTGCAACATGTGAAAGACACTATGAATCAGGAAACAAGCAGCCAACACATCTGTATGGCTCCAGACACTAGGCTAGAAACATGTGGACCAAGGCAAGTGATTATGTAACAAAAAAGGAGGCTAACTGGTCACCACCTGCCTGTGGCAAAGAGGCATCCTCAGCCTCCCAAACCCAGGCTCTATCCACTGGCCCAAAATGGTCAAGCGCAGAGACCAAATGCAGGATTCTCTCCAGACCTCACCTCATTCACAGCCACATCCTTTGCTCAAGGAGGGTACTACCGGTAAGTAGGGTCCGTGTTTTTACCAGGCCTTGAATTCTGCTCATGCTTTTTGTTCCCCTACACCAGGAGGTGCCCAAACTTTTTTCAAAGAGGGCCAGATTTGATGAAGTGAACATGCGTGAGGGCCGACCAAAGTTGTTGAGCTGTTTTTAGGATTGAAAATTCAGGTAGGTAGCCATGTTAGTCTGACACAGTCAAAATATATATCTATTTTTAAAAATGTCCAGTAGCACCTTGGAGACCAACTAAGTTTGTTCTTGGTATAAGCTTTCGTGTGGATGCACTTCTTCAGATACACTGAAACAGAAGGGTAATACCCCTCCCCACCCCCTCACTATATATAAGGGTCTGGTGACTTCTGTTGAATGAAATTTTGGGGGTATAAATTGTGAGGCTAAGGTAAGAAATAGAGATGGATGGGAAAATAAATTTAGATTTGGATTAATTAATGAATTATAGGTTGAGGATAGTTGATTTTTATTTTTTTATAGATTAGAATTGGTTGTGAGATAATGGAAAAATTGTGTTAGAATGATTTAAGATGATAAAGGGAAATTGCTTAATTTAGATTTAAAAATGGACCCAGTGTGGGGGGAATCGAGGAAGTCCACAATGTCAAGTTAATGTAAGAATTGATATGTTTTTCCTTTCTTTTTCCCTTTTTGTCTATGTTTTATTTTTATTTTATTTTTTTGCTTTTGTTTTTGTGAATTTTTGTATTTTGAAATGTTTGAAAATCGCCTGGCGTGCTATGGTCCATGGGGTCACGAAGAGTCGGACACGACTAAATGACTAAACAACAACAACAAAATATTATTTGAAAAAAAAGAAAAGAAAGAACAAAGCAAGACATTTAAGTTTTGATATAAAAAAACTCGGGGCCTGACATTTCCCCAGGAAATCAAAGCATTTGTTTGCACAAAACATGAAATGATTCAAGCATCCCACTAGACTCATGGACATGACCAGCTTAGGTACATTCATTTCCATGGGGTTACCTTGAAAAGGGCATTGCTGAATGCAAACCATGGTGTTGGAAGGTGGGTACCTTGTAAGTCCCATAGCCTGGCAGCCTTTTTGCTCAGGGCAGGACTTACCTTCCAACACCATTTAGCAACACAGGCAAACCTTTAGGGAAGCAGAGCCTACTGTCTCCCACTGAAAATCTGCTTCCCTGTAGTTTCCACCTACCGGTACTGGCTCTGGATTTGCCTTCCAGAGCAGATCTTCAGATATTTAAAAAGCATTGTCATCATGTCCCCCTTAATCTTCTCCTCCCCAACCTAAACACAACCACAGCCCCAGTCCCCATCAGATACTACTGGTTTGGGTTCCATTTTAAATCAGAATATGTTACATCATTTGAACCATTAAGGAAGATATAGAGTGTTAATTACACACTGCAAAACAGATTTGAGTACACTCCTGTCTTAGCTGCCCATCTAAACATGTGACATTTCTAAATTCTTTCAGACATAGCCTAAGGATAAATATGGACGTATCCTGCAAGAGCTTGAATAGCGAAACTGTCAAGTTGTCAGAAAAGCCATCTTGATCCCTTCTATTATACTCGGAGGCAAGCACTGCGTTTATAATTTGTACACATATGTAACTTCTATCGCCTTCATTACTAACAGCAGCCACAAAAACACTCCTGCCTGTTAACTTTGCTTAAATCCAAAGCACACCTTCAGATTTTTAGTCTTTTATGCTACAGCACCTGATAAGCAGCAAACATTACTCTGCTTTCTTGCCAGGAAGGCAGGCAGGACTTGCTCCTGTTCCAACTCTATTTATTAGTTAAGTGCCCTGAAAGCCGACGCCCATCCTGCCTCTGGGGGATGAAAAAAGAGCTGCTCTCCTTCGCCCCGCCACCAACATCATGAAGGGCTGCGGAATATGGCCCTGGGCCTTGACTAGGAAAGTGGACGGCGAGGACCAGAGGACTTCAGGGAGGAGGCCGAAAGGGGCGGGCAGGAGGCTCCGAGGCACCAAGGGCCCAAGCATCTCCACGCGGCCCATTTCTCACCAGAAAGCGAAGCATTCAGCCCGGAAGCCTCTTGAGCGTCCGGGGGATCCTGAGAGGCGACGGCGAGGCCCGGCTTGGTCTTTGGTGCGCGAAGGACAGGCCCGCCCGCCCCCTGGAGACGCGGCTCCGAGTCCGCCCCGAGGGAGGGATCTCCCGGGAGAGACGCGCCTTCGCTCCCGCCCCGAGAAAACCCTGCGCCCCGAGCCAAAGGGCGCCGCTCGACGGAGCCCCGAGGCGGAGGCGGAAGAGGCACGCCCGGCGCAAGGACCCGCGCGGCCACCTAGCGGCGAGCGGAAGGCGCGCGTACAGGCGCCGCTCGGCTCTTTCCCGGCGACCAAGAGAGCTCTGCCCCCTCCCTCGGGCTCCGCTGCCTGAACCTATCACGCGCCTCCTCTGTGGGGCCCACAGCCAATCAAACACGCGGGAAAGGCGGAATCCCGACGATTACACAGACGCATGCGCGGCCTTGGAATTTTCCGCGTGGCGGGAAAGAAGCTGCTCGTGTGCCCCGCCCCTTTTATCGCCGTAGAGCTACTAAGAGTGGAAATCAAGAGTGACGCTTTCCTGGTCCCTTCGCACTCCCTTCCTTTCCACTCTTTCCAGCCACCGCAACCATCAGAGATCCTTCTCTCTGAGGATGCGGAGCTCCAAGCACTGCTCTCCTGATGTACCACCGGCAAGCAACAAGCACAATTACAGTACTGTACTGTGTGTACTGTATCTGAAGTGTGTACTGTATCTGAAGAAGTGTGCATGCACACGAAAGCTCATACCAAAATAAAAATTTAGTTGGTCTGTAAGGTGCTACTGAAGGAATTTTTTTATTTTGCTTCGACTCAGACCAACACGGCTACCTACCTGTAATTACAGTACTGTTATAAGAATTTTAAGGTCCTAGATATACAATAAAAGGTAAAGGGACCCCTGACCATTAGGTCCAATCTTGACCAACTCTGGGGTTGCGGCGCTCATCTCGCATTATTGGCCGAGGGAGCCGGTGTATAGCTTCCTGGTCATGTGGCCAGCATGACAAAGCCACTTCTGGCGAACCAGAGAAGCACACGGAAACTCTGTTTACCTTCCTGCCGGAGCAGTACCTATTTATGTACTTGCACTTTGACGTGCTTTCAAACTGCTAGGTTGGCAGGAGCAGGGATCAAGCAACAGGAGCTCACCGCTTCGCAGGGATTCGAACCGCCGACCTTCTGATCAGCAAGCCCTAGGCTCTGTGGTTTAACCCACAGCACCACCTGCGTCCCATAGATATATAATAAATGTTCATAAATGTAGCAAACACACATGTACATCTATATATCTATATCTATCTATCTATCTATCTATCTATATATATATATATATATATATATAGGCATTGCGCACGCGGAGGTCACAGCCTTTCTCCGTAACTGCTGAACCATAATGTAACAAATTTGACAAGACATTAAAAAACAAAATACATCCCATCTTACATTCCCAAAAATTACACCAAAAATAAAAAAACCAAAAAACAACCACCCACACCAAAATCATACACTACACGCCAAAATAAATGACAACCCCAACTGGGGAAATAAAACATTGCAAAACAGCACAATAAAAAAAAAACTAACACCACATCCTACATTCAAAACACCTACTCCAAAATTAGAAAATCCAAATAACCAAATAACAAACAAACCACAAAACACACAACAACGCCCAAATCATACAGTACCCACCAAAATAAATGACAACTCCAAAAATAAAGTAAAATAATAGTAACTTCTGCTTCTCACGTTCTTACTTCAAAAAATGTTATATATAGATATAGATATATGTTCACAATGTGTGTGCAGGGGCCAATGTATGGAGATACCGGGGGGGGGGGGGGGACAACACTCCCCGGGGACAACAGAGGGCTCAGACAGGGGGGTGGGGGAGAAGGGTAGCTCATGAGTCAGGACAGGGTGGGGCAGTCACAGGGATGTGCCAGAGGGGTGGGGCAGGATAAGTCATGTGTCTGGACAGAGTGGGGGGAATCACAGGAAAGAACCACAGCAACAGGTGGCCGGGCCAGCTAGTAAATATATAAACCACATGTCTGGAGCAGCACAGAAAGACAGTCCTGAAACCATTTTGACTCCCAAACTGACCAAATGTTTCTCTGCAAGGAGGGAGGGGGTGAGGGAACCTTCCCTTTGTCTCAGGAATTAAGTGATTACCATCTCAAAGGAATAGCCAAACTACCAGGAAAGGCAATCAGATAAGGCATTATCAGATAACCTGGCAGACAGGAGATAAAGCACTCAGATTTCTGTTGTAGACCACCTTTTCTATGATGTTTGTATGATGTATGGAGGGGTGGTCTTGAGCTCCAGGGCAGGGAATTTAAAAATGTCTATATAAGGGCAGGCACACCTTTGTTCTGGGTCCTCCTCCTCTCTCCTGCATGTGAGGGTAGCACCCTGTTGCAACAGCTCTAATAAAGATCAGGCTTACTAGCTGCTTTGCTTCTCAAGATTCTCTGGATGGCCTCTGTTATTTTCTCCTACCAATGGAGAACCTACAAAGAACTCTATAAGGGCTCTTGTATACCCCATAAAGGAATACGGGCATTTTGTTTACATTACCAATTTGACACACTCAGTTCATTGTGTTTTTGGCACATCACACGATGTTCCTCTCCCGGTAGAAATGCTGGTTGCGTGGGCACCGTTGTGTCCCCCCCCTTTCTACTAGCCGCATATTGGGGGTGCAACTTTATGACCCTGGGACCCCTTCCAACTCTACAATTCTGATTCTATATACCCTGCTGACATTTTAAAGCAGGTGCTTCTCAAAACCATTACTGCACCTTCTGTGTGGGCCTTCACAATTGCCAAATACTCGTTTACAGGTGTGTGTTTTTAAAAAAGTTTCTGCATCAGAGGCTTAAAGTGCTGCATATATACCGTGCTTCCCCTTTTTTAAGACACCGTCTTATACCTTTTTTTACTAAAAAAAAACACACGGTGTCTTATTTTCAGGGGATTTATTGTATCTTAAGGCCTCCTTGGAGGGGCCAGGCCACTGGCTCGGGTGCTGCTGGGCGCTCTGCGCGGCACTGCTGGGTTCCAGGCACCGAGGGGAAACACGGTACTTCTAAGTAAACATGGTTGCAAGTTGAGCTACAAGCCGTATTCATTTCACCTGAGAATCTGTCATGTGGATCTAGTGGAACCACCTGATTTGATCAGTTTCACAACCCAGATAGGAAACTTGTTACTTTGTGAATTGTGTACTTGTTAGTTACACAATTCTACCTTAACAGAAGGGAAATGCAGATTAAGAAACCGTGTCTGCAGCACAGGGCAGAATGACTGCAGTGTTCATTCTGTTGTTGTTGTTTAGTCGTTTAGTCGTGTCCGACTCTTCGTGACCCCATGGACCAGAGCATGCCAGGCACTCCTGTCTTCCACTGCCTCCCGCAGTTTGGTCAGACTCATGTTGGTAGCTTCGAGAACACTGTCCAACCATCTCATCCCCTTCTCCTTGTGCCCTCCATCTTTCCCAACCTCAGGGTCTTTTCCAGGGAGTCTTCTCTTCTCATGAGGTGGCCAAAGTATTGGAGCCTCAGCTTCACGATCTGTCCTTCCAGGGAGCACTCAGGGCTGATTTCCTTAAGAATGGATAGGTTTTATCTTCTTGCAGTCCATGGGACTCTCAAGAGTCTCCTCCAGCACCATAATTCAAAAGCATCAATTCTTCGGTGATCAGCCTACTTTATGGTCCAGCTCTCACTTCCATACACACATCTGTATTTGGAAGTACGGTAACCACTGCTGTTTTCATTGAAATCCACTAATTAAATAGTGTGTACATTGAGTAACCCTTATTCCAGGAAACAATTAAGGCTAAGTGATAATAGTTCATGGGAAAAGATATGCAAAGCATGAGATGGCTGTGAAACCAGAAATACATGAGAGGCAATAGAAAGGAGTGGTTATCCACCTTCCCTAGGGATAACTGCTCCTGCTTCTCCCACTTGCACATTTCCCTATTCACAGCTGCAAAGAGATTGTGCAGCTATTCCATTTTTTCCTTAATGGATTTTCTGAGATCACAATTTGCTTACAATGTTCGTTGGACCACCGTACAATTGTGGCAAGGAGGCAAGGTGATGGTACATTTAAAGCTTTGTCTGGAAGCACCCCAAGAAAGACAGAAGAACCACAGCAAAAACACAGGACAATTTGACAATGCGCTTTAAAAGGGAATGAACAAAGCAAGACAATTCCACATTAAACATCCTGTTTATTATTGCACACTGCTTTGATACTTATGTGAAAAGTGGGATGTAAACCTTTTAATGAATATACAAAAATAGTGAGGAAGCATCATCTGACTCGCAATAGCGCTCCAGAGTATCAGCATCTCGCCGTCCCCTTCTTACCTGACTCCTAACTGGAGATGGTCTATCACTGAGCATTGGGATCATTTTATAAGTATTTTATTTAATGTATCTTATTTAATCTACATTGGGATTCAGGGGAGCTTACATTTAAAAAATGCCATTATAAAATACAAGTAATGTTATTAGCTTAGTAATTGTTGCAAACGTAATGGTGGGGGCCTGTTGCACAGGAAACCTCTACCCCTTATCTGACTTCAACAGCTTATCTGGGCTCCATTCCAGTCACCAAAATTGTGAAATTTACCAGATTGGTTGAGAAGCAGTTTCAGTCTAGTCAGATATGGTGGCTGCATATACATCCCCTTATTTCCACCCCCAGTTGCTTCTGATAGACTTTTACACCTGTTGCAGGTGTATATGTCATGCTGTTGGGAGCTAGTTTGGGTTTTTCTGAAGTACTGCCTGAAGTAATAAGAAACCTCCAAAACCAAAATTGAGGGTGACAGAACATTAAAAAAAATCCAAGTCCCAAATAGTTCCACACCACATTCCAAGGTACGTTAAAATTGACTGTACAGAGGATTGGATCTTAAAATACAGTAAGCCACTTCAGCCCTTCGCATTTCTGCAGCAGTGGACAGATCCCTTGAACTTCAGTGCTTGGGTCTGACCATAGTACTGCAGACAAACCGAGCACTCATTGAAAAGTTATTAAAACTAGTTTGGCAACATGTCTAGGAAATGCGGATGCAACAGTTATCCTCTGTGTTACACTAGTGTTGGATTACTGCATATGTGGAACACTGCAAGTATATTCCCTGAGATTAGTTTCCTATCACATACAGAATAGGACAATACTCAGAACTCTACTATGTCTTTAAAAAAAAACACATTCCTGCCATTGTCATTTTACATCAAACTGAGGATTGATTAATTTGACAATGACCACAAATTGCTATGCGGCACTGTATTTTTCCTTCAGACAGACGACTCTTTAACAGAACAAAGATATCAGACAAAAGTTATGACACCTTCTTGTACATGAATGTGTACAACTCTGCCAAATACAAAGCTTCTTATTAGATGCATATTCAAAAAAAAAGAATTATTATATATTACGGCGACCACTGTAAATACTGTTTTATTTTTGGTAATGCTTTAAGAAGTCAGTTCAGGTCACTAGAGGACATATTGTCATTTGAAAATGGTCAGAGAAAAGTAAGCCTACAAATCCACTTAAAGCACATCACTGTTTTCAAAATAAGGTCTTACAGGTTTGTAGTACAGTATTTGATAGCAGCTTTTTATTGGTTATAAAACCTAAGCCCATATACAAAATTAGGAACACATTTAGATGCCTCTTTTGAAGTAACAATTTAATCTATTAATTGAGAGTTAAAAAAATAACACAATGCAATTTTAAAACACTTCTGAAAACTTAAAAGTGCAGCAATATACTTTTGGCTTGCATACAAAGATCCTAATAAATGGCATGACTGGAAGAAACTCTGCAAGAGGGGTAAGAGAGAAGGGAGACCATTTCCTCCATCTGCAGCCTCCTGTTCTGGAGGCCTCTTGACACTCTGATATCACATATATTAGTAGGTGGGGGGGGCAACTCTCTCAGCCCAACTGCAAAAATCTCCCACTCTTGCACAGCAGGATATTTGGATTCAAGCCTTTGTTTCCTTTAACTATAAAATGGTTGGATCCCAATCAAGGGCTGATAAGGTGACAGAAGAATGAGAAAAATCTAAGTTACTGCTTCAAACAAGTTTTCCTATGTTCATCTCAGTCTTCACAGTAGTGAAAAAATCATCTCATTTTGTGTGTAGCATCTAAGACAGCGGACACAGGCATACTATAAAATGAGGGGCATTTTTTCACATCATCAACTGCATACCTGCTTTGAAATTCCAAAACCTATGACCAGATCTAATTCTGATTTTGAAATGTCTAGTTTTTAGCAAGCACAACACAATTCCAGTAAAATGTGTTAATATAGGACACAGTTACCAAATGAACTTAATGTCTGGTTAAAGAAAAAAGGCACAATGAACTTCAACTCAATTTTATGTGCACAAGAGTTGAAAAGTCTGAGCCACCTTAAAGAGAAATTGATTTTAAAATTTATAAAACCTATAAATAGAGGCCAAACCACTGTATTAAAACAGAGTATCTAGCAAGTAAAAATCTTGCAGTTACATACTTGTATCATTTTAAGATACAATACAACTCACTCTTTAAAGTGGCTCCACCTTGGCAGATAGATTTAATGAATGAACACCTGCAATGTTTTGCTCATCAGTGGAAAAACAGCTGATCAACAAAGCTTGTGATGGCATCTGTCCTTATCTTCATCACAGTAAATACAACCCACATCCAATAACTACATTAGTTTAACGTTTTCAGTATCCCTTCACATCAAGGCATTGGGGAAAGTACATCCAGTGAACAACAGCAACAATACCAGTTTGTGTGACAGGTTACAAAGTTTAAATTTCATCTTTACCCACAGCAATCCAGGATCATCTGAAAAGCCAGGCTGGACATTACCCCAATATTAATCATCTCCCAAGTTACCAGCTTATGCAAATTTATTCAAGGTGAGCTGCATGTTACGCTTATTCTGAATAGTAGCAGCTTCCACAAAGACATATCTTAACTATATGAATAGGTTTAGAGACTAATTTTTCTATTATCCTTCCAATACTCCAAGAATGAAGCTTTTATGATGCTCCTAAAATAGTTGCTAGTTTGTTGCCAACCCCATCATCATAAGCACTGGCAAGTAAAAAAATAGTTTAAGACTAAATTACAGTAAACATGAAAGCTCCACAGTTTAAACCAATATAAATCAACATTATTCAGTTATAAATTTAAAACAAAAATAATGCATTGCCTACTAAAAGATGAAAGCAAGATTCTTGCTATCCAATGCTCATTTGGGGTAGCTTTGTTTCTTTAATATGGGATTTTGCTTTCAACTTAAAACGAAGTTCAAGTCCGTAACAGATTGTAGCTCAGGTAAAATACCATGCACAGCATTTTCATTATTTCCAAAACAGGAGGAACACACAGGCTGAAGAGTGGTCAAGTACAGCTTGCTGTTCTCAAAAATTAGGTATACTGGTCATGTTTTACTAGTCCAAATGCAAATTTCATTCTTCAAACCCAAGCTTCTAAGGCAGTAATGAACACAATTACTGATATATGTAGTCTGTTTTTACACTAATCAATTACCAAGTTCTTTTAAAATTTCAATTTCACCAATGAAAATAATTTGACTTGCATTTTCTTTGTTTATTCTTCCACATTAAATATATGAAAATATGTTTGTAGAGGACAACAGTAGAGGCTTTAAAAATAAACAGGGCCTCTTGGAAGTCTTCCAAAATGTAAGCATCATACTAAAGAGTCTTGATCCACAGTGCACTATTTTAGAAAGAAAGCTACACTTCTGTGGGAAGCCAATGAGCCGCCACCACAAAGGGATATTCTGAAAACTGCAGACTGCAGTTGTCAGCTTGTGGCACCAGGGGCAAAAAAGGCAAAAACAAGAGAGGAAAGGTAGCAGGGGTTGCTAAAAAACAACTACTCTGAACAGTTTATGAGATCATGCATATGCATTTATGGTCCGTGTGAGTTACTTTTGGCAACGGCAAAGTGACGGAGATACAACTTGCTTTAGAAGCATCAGACAAAGAGGCATATGCTTGGAGTCCTTTTTTCAACGGCAACCATCAGGTGGTACATTTTACAGGTGTGGAATAGAAAAGCTGCATTGTATGGAACTTAAAAATTAAATTCTTTTGTTTGAAGATTGGCCGTTGGATCAAAATTGTAAGTACCTCCTTGTGTTGCCTCAGGAATGAGGCTGGGATCTTCATCAATCTACAAAAGTAAAGAAAGTGCATACCATGGGATTTCATTGTTCACCTTATAAATAGGCCCACTCACAGACAACATATTCCGCCCAACAGTACAAGAGCAGGTATCAAAAATGCACACCATGCATACAGAAGGCTTGGACATGTTACAAAAGTTGAGACATTTTCAAAACTGCTACTCTTATGAGCAATCTCTTGGGGCATTGAGCTGGTGGCAGCTCCTCCCAACTCCTTTTTAATGCCAATAATTACACCGGGCTGGCTAGCTCCTGACAATGAGTTGGTGATGGACCTAACACACTAGACCCTGCAGCTCACCTTCAAATAGTAACTTAAATGTTATTAGTAATGCATGAAGAGAGCTACTAATTCCTCAAATAAATACATCAAGTGATGTTCTGAAACCAACTTGAGGCTTTGAGAAAGCTAGGGTATCATTTTATCTTTGTTTAGCAAAGTACCGGCAAATTATTTGTAAGTTATTGGGGAGAGGGTGCTAAGCGTAGTCTTCCAGCATTACCCAGCATGCATGCAGTCTCAGGAACGAGACGCTGTGTGCATATGTATTTGTTCCACATTTTAAAGTTTTCATAATCTCCATCCTCAGGTGCTGCTGTAAACTATGTGCAGAGCACCTATCTCAGTTGCAAGTAATGCATATCTTAGGAACCTCAGCAGAGGCTCTTGCATCCTGTTTTAACAAGCCAGCACGTTTCTGTTTTGCTGGTAATATGAAGTACTGCACAGATGTAACACTGGCTGGAATAGAACACTGAATGGAAACTGTGCCTCCGGTGTACAGGAAAAAGTGTTTTTTCAAAGCATTTTACATTGGCCCACACCAATATATGTGCAGAGTACTCAAAGCAGCCACTTACTGCTGTTACATTTTAGAAGTCAGAGGTACTTACTTCATCACCAGAGAAATACTGATCTATTATTTCAAATGCTAGCTTATAAATGTCTTCATTCTCATGTTGTTGCAATGCTTCAATTTTCTCTAAGCCTGGTCAAAGAGAAGCAAGAAAAATGAAAAGTTTAATGAATTAAGAAATTGCAAGTTAGAATCATAAAATCATAGAGTTGGAAGAGACCACAAGGGCTACCCAGTCCAACCCCCTGCCAAGCAGGAAACACCATCAAAGCATTCTTGACATATGCCTGTCAAGCCTCTGCTTAAAGACCTCCAAAGAAGGAGACTCCACCACACTCCTTGGTAGCAAATTCCACTGCCGAACAGCTCTTACTGTCAGGAAGTTCTTCTTAATATTTAGGTGGAATCTTCTTTCTTGAAGTTTGAATCCATTGCTCCGTGTCTGCTTCTCTGGAGCAGCAGAAAACAATCTTTCTCCCTCCTCCATATGACATCCTTTCATATATTTGAACATGGCTATCATATCACCCCTTAACCTTCTCTTCTCCAGGCTAAACATACCCAGCTCCCTAAGCCGTTTCCAGGCCTTTGACATTTTCGTTGCCCTCTTCTGGACATGTTCCAGCTTGTCAGTATCCTTCTTGAACTGTGGTGCCCAGAACTGGACACAGTACTCCAGGTGGGGTCTGACCAGAGCAGAATACAGTGGGACTATTACTTCCCTTGATCTAGATGCTATACTCCTATTGATGCAGCCCAGAATTGCATTGGCTTTTTTAGCTGCTGCATCACACTGCTGACTCATGTCAAGTTTGTGGTCTACCAAGACTCCTAGATCCTTTCCACATGTACTGCTCTCAAGCAAGGTGTCACCCATCCTGTATTCGTGCCTTTCATTTTTGTTGAAAAAAATAAATTCCTTGGTCTGCGCCCAAGGAAATGTGTGTATATTCTTTATACACAAAGCAGCATGCAGCACTTTGCCAGGGGAATGAAGACATGGAATCACAGAAATGTAGAGTTGGAAGAGACCACAAGGGTCATCTAGTAATCAGAGGTCAGCAAAGTTTTTGTGGCTTGGGCCGGTTCACGGTCCCGCAGATGCCACAGTGGGCTGGAGTGTGTGTGTGTGTGTGCGTGTGTGGGCGCGCGCATGTGCAAACACTATTTCCGGCGCTCCTTCTGGTGCGGAGGAGGCGTGCGCAGCTTCCCATTGGCTGCAGGAGCTTCCTGGAGCCAATGGGAAGCCAGCCAGTGTTGTGGAAGGTGGTCCTCACTCTGCTCCGCGCTGGTTTAGCGTGCATGGGAGCCGACCGAGCGGGCAGCGGGGGTCCATGAGCCGGTTAAACGACCCCCATGGGCCTTAGGTTGCCGACCCCTGATCTAGTTCATCCCCCTGCGATGCAGGAATCTCACCTCAAGCATCCATGACAGATGGCCACCCAACCTCTGCTTCAAAGCATCCAAGGAAGGAGAGTCCCCAGACTCTTGAGGGAGACCCTTCCACTGTCTAACAGCTCTTACTGTTAGAAAGTCCTTCCTGCTGTTGAGTCAGAATCTCCTTTCTTATAACTTGTAGCCATTGGTTTGGGTCCTACCTTCCGGAGCAGCAGAAAACAAGCTTGCTGCTCCATCTTCCACATGACAGACCTTTAGATACTGGAAGATGGCTTTCATGTCACCTTTTAGCCTTCTCTTCTCTAGGCTAAATATGTCCAGCTCCCTCAACTGAGTCCAATCCTCATAAGGCTTGGTTTCCAGACCCTTGGTCATCTTGGTCTAACTCCTCTGCACACATTCCAGCTTGTTCATATTGTTCTTAAACAGTGGTGCCCTGAACTGGACACAGGACTCCAGGTGGAATTATAGGGTGGTACTGTGACTTCCCTTGAGCTGGACAGCTAGGCATTCATGCCAGGCCAATATACACATTTCCTTGTGCTTCAGAGAGAGCTTTCAATTCCTATGTGTGAGAAGTGTACCCTTTTCATTATGTCTAAGTGCAATTGTGCAGGAATGTCTGCAAGTGTCTGCAAGTACAACATCTTTGCCTGGGTGATACTGGATGTGCACATCAGGATTTTGTCATTGCATCAACATGTGCCGAAGCCTTTTTGGGGTGCTCAACAATGGCTTCTGCAGAGTGGTTTCCAGTGACTTATGGTCCAATTGGACGTCTACTGTCTGGCCAAATGTAAGTTGACAGAAGCATTCCATTCTAAACACTACAGCCAACAGTTCTTTTTCAATCTGTGCATATCCTATTTCAGTTTCTGATACTGCTCTACTGGGCAATGCTACTGGCTGCAGTTTCTGTAGCAGGGCAGCTCCTAGCCCTGTCTCAGGTGCATCACACTGAAACCCAGCCAGATGGGCAGGGAATGGATTAATGAATGAATACACACACACACACACACACACACAAACTGCAAACCTGAATGGTAATACTTTAGTTCAGGACTCCTGGCTATTGTGTCTGTAATCTTCTCAAATGTACTTCCTGTAGAGTTAGTATCCAGAAATAACAATGCCCCACTGGTTCTCTCTATTCCACCAGGTTTCTGTTTCACCACCTTTATCAATGCTGTTCACGTAAGACCGAAAACACCCCAAACACACTCTATTTGGAGGTGAAGTGAAATCCCATGCATATCGCATTTACCAAATGACATCTTACCTCCACATTCTTCTATAATTTCTGCTATTGTGCTTGCTTCATCACCAGCCATTATTAGAATGTTTTTCAGCCCATCCAGAACCACCTGAACCACTTGAGAATCTTTGACTGACAACAAATTACAGAATGGTGGGATCACATTCTGTTGCACAAGGTATTCAACCTAAACAGAAGAGATACTTATGATTAATTTCTTCCTTAGAAATGGTTCCAAGTTTACTAATTTGACTACTTAAGACACATACCTGATCTTTTCTACCACTTATCGTTAAGTTGCTGATTGCCCAAGCAGCTTCCTTTTGTGTGCCAAAGTCTCCCTAAAGGATATAAAAGGTGATTTGAATTTGCAAAGTAATATGTGTAGACATATGATCTTGCAACCAAAATGAGACAAACAGTCAGATTCAGCATTTGACTTACCTTAGCCAGCTGGTGAATGATCATAGGGATAAGTCCAGCATCTATTACAGCTTGAACTTGTTGCTGATTTCCTGCAGTGATATTGGAAAGGAACCAAACTGCTTCCTGGGGGGTGGGGAGGGAAAAAACCCCTGCATGTGAAGTTGTCTTAGACAGAGACATTTACCAGTGCCTGCTAACTTGACAGTTTTAACTAGAGATAGAAGGGATTGAACGTAGAATCTTCGACATAAAAAAACCATGCTTTATCAACAAGCTTTTAAACTTTTAATTTCAGCCTGTTTCCAGTTAGAAACATTGCATGGTGACAAAATGAGATTTCAAGCAACTGATACTTTTCTTCTGGAAATTTGTTAATAAAAACTGAGTGGATGATACATTTATGGATGTTCATGAGTTGTGGGAATAGGACAGGAAGGGATATGTTGTGCATATTGTATAATCTGTTTTAAATTTAAGACAGAATTTGGGCGGTGTGTGTGTGTGTGTGTCCCCTTAGTGAGGTAACTGTGGTAGACTGTGAGTCAGGATGTGCTTTGGCAAGAGGGAAGGTGTGTTGCCTTTCAAAACGTGGAGTGACTGTAGAAGTGGTCCTCCAAAGGTGGGGTCCTGTTTCAAACCATTGGAGAAGCACTGATCGACCAGTCTGAGTGTTCACTTCTACACTTCATGAGAGGAGCGGGGAAGAAGTACATGAAGACATGTTCCTAAAGCAGGGAATGAGTAACAGCTTCTTGGAAAGCAAGCTTCAAGGTGTGAAATGGATTGAAATATGTGAGTGTATATTAACCACACATAAAAACCCAAATGACTTGATATCAGACATTTGTTTTCCCAGACTGCCTCAAGTAACAAATAAAAGTTACAGATAGGTAGCCGTGTTGGTCTGACATAGTTGAAACAAAATAAAAAAAATCCTTCCAGTAGCACCTTAGAGACCAACTAAGTTTGTCACTGGTATGAGCTTTTGTGTGCATGCACACTTCTTCAGATACCAAGAAGTGTGCATGCACACGGAAGCTCATACCAATAACAAACTTAGTTGGTCTCTAAGGTGCTACTGGAAGGAGTATTTTTATTTTGTTTCAAATAAAAGTTAATGAGTCTGCATTGAGAGAAATCAAAGTAATGAGAAGTAAAAAAGAGAGAAAAGGAACAGAGGACTCTATATGAAATCAACTAAAACAGAGCCATATCCTCCGGCCTCTGAAGCAGCTGCATCCATTTTTAACACAGAAAGAAAAGTTATCAGAGTACCATGAGCGTCTCTTAAAGGGATATCTGGAAGTCTTTACCACTGAGAAGCTTAATCCCAATTCTTAAGGAGGATTTCAAGGTTTACACTGCTCCAGTGTTGGTGTACAAAATGGGATCTGCACAGTCAATTCCCTACAGAAGTTTGTTGCTATGGCAGAAACAAACAATGATACTTCATGGGAGCACGCAACTACATACTAATTAAAAGTGCATCAATGGAATATAAAGGAGAATGAGGGAAACATTTCCTTTGGCATTTTTAGATCCCTTATTTATTTACTGATGGCAATTGTATACTGCCCTTCACAATGTATTTTCCAGGAGCACTGGGACGGAGTAAACATTTAAATTATTCTTCCAAAAGAGGGTCATTTTTCCTGTTCAGTGCAAAAGCTGAGACTGCTTGTTCTGCTAAGCTAAAGAACAGAATAAAAAAATTCCTTCCAGACACCTGTAGCTAAAGAACAGATTACTGTATACAAAAAATTCAATGAGTACTAACCTTGTTTATTTTCTCTTTTGGATGTGTCAAAAGATTTGGGAAATGGGAGAGGACATCACAGTTGAGAACAACTTGTGTCTGTTCATCAGTACCAGTTACTATGTTGCCAACTGCCCTTAATGCTGCTGTCTACATTTGAAGAAAAAAATATTAGTAATATCTTTGATTGCCTTACAAGGTCCAGGCTTCATTCCCTAGATTAGTTCATATGGGTTAAAATTTGAATTCACCCAAAGTGTAAGATTATTAAAAGTGGATTTGTTTTAAATTAAAAACAAATAGGGGAAGCATTCCATGGCTATGTACACCACCTCGAGCTCCTTGGAAAAAGGACAAAATAATATTGTCCTTGCCACGATATTGTGGCACAGCCCAGAGGCCCTCCAACAGGCAGACAGAACCGTCCCCCTGTCAATCACCTGACATCAAATGACCGCTTTTTGCACGGTGTTTTGCAAGAGGCTCAGCAAGACCTGCCAACTACATGACCATGACATCCCGTTGAAGCATAGAGCTTTGCAACCTGCAATCCCACTTTCAGCAGAGTCAGGGCTTCACCTGCCCCACACTGGGCATCATCTATGGTACCAGGTGTATGGCAGGTGGTCAAATGGGGAAGCCTGGCAGGCCTAACTCGGGCTGCAGGATGGAGGACAACCTCACCCAGAACAGGCATATTACCCAGGACAGGTTTAACCCACAGTGGAATGAAACGTGGGTTACATTTAAAAAGAAATATAAATTGTCCTATTTTTAATGAAGCTTTAGGAGACCATATGAATAATTAAAAAGCATTGTCTAAGTGTCTTTAAACAAATGGATTTAACATTTGAATTAATGACTTTAGTTTTTATGTACAACAATAAAGCTGGACAATACAGAGGAGATAATTTCAGTTATTAAAAAATGCATCCAAAAAACGATTACCTGAACTTTGACCTCCTGGTGGCTCAGAAGGGGAACTAGGAAAGGTACCACACCAGAATCTATCACCATCTGAATTTGCTCGTTACCACCATCTGTCAGGTAGGACAAAGCCCAAACAGTGTCCACAAGGATCTGCAGAGAAGGGAAGTTTCCTTTGTCAATGTAAGATTGCAATAGACACCCAAATGGGATTGATTCCCCTACACAACATGTCTGAAATGAATTACATGCTGTGAAAGAGGATTCTGCATGTTCAAATTGTTTTCTTGTGTTTTCTCCACACTGTTTAAGGAATTTTATAATAATAATAATAATAATAATAATAATAATAATTTATTATTTATACCCCGCCCATCTGGCCGGGTTCCCCCAGCCACTCTGGGGGAATTTATATAATTTATTCTGAAAACAAGGTACAGTGGTACCTCGGTTTTCGAACATCTCCGTTGACAAATGTTTCGGTTTTCAAACGCCGTAAACCCGGAAGTAAATGCATCCGTTTTTGAATGCACCTCAGAAGTCGAATGGCGTCCGCTGAGTGTATATGTTATTTTTCTCAATTTTCTCTATTAAATTTGCAGACCAGCCTTTGTGTCTCGGTTGGCGAACATTTTGGAACTCGAACAGTCTTCCAGAACGGATTACGTTTGAAAACCGAGGTGCCACCGTAGATGGCGCTGTTGGCACAAAGATTAGCAATGATATCAGCATGACCTTAGGAAATTCCAGCAAAGGAATAAAATATGTTTAGCCTGCCTCAGCATAGACCTATTTTTCTAAAGGCAGAATTGATTTTTTTATTAGGCCTTCTTTTAGCACCATAATAAAACTGTCTCAACAGCCCTAAGGGCAGGTCAGCTACCCCCAAAGTGACTAGAAATGTATTTCTAACGTAAAAGCTCTGGATTAAACAGACATTCAGATAAAACCAGTGCAGAACAATGTTGCAATAGGATGCAGGAATCTAACCATCACTGTAGAAATAGCATGAGATTGTGCACTAACTACTTTTGAACTCGTGGTATATCAACAAAAGCATCTCATTGGGAGGCCTAGGCACTTGGGCAGCTACACAAACACGGTCTTTGCATCTTGTAAAAAACCAAAGCATCCATGCCCTCTTATTGACTGTGTGTACCCACAGAGCCTAGGGCTTGTCGATCAGAAGTTTGGTGGTTCAAATCCCTGCGACGGGGTGAGCTCCCATTGCTTGGTCCCAGCTCCTGCCAACCTAGCAGTTCGAAAGTGCATCAAAGTGCAAGTAGATAAATAGGTACCACCCCGGCGGGAAGGTAAACGGCGTTTCCGTACGCTGCTCTGGTTCACCACATGACCCAGAAGCTGTAGGTTGGCTCCCTCCGCCAATAAAGCGAGATGAGCACCGCAACCCCAGAGTCGTCTGCGACTGGACCTAATGGTCAGGGGTCCCTTTACCTTTACCCACACTCCTATCTCCTTATATTTGTCTAAGTATCATCTGCTGTTTAGTGGTGCCTCGCTAGACGAATTTAATTCGTTCTGTGAGTCAATTCGTTTTGTGAAAAATTCGTCTAGCGAATCCCAAAGGAATGCACTGAATTTTTTTAAAATATATTTTTTTTGCCCATAGGAACACATTAATTGAATTTCAGTGCATTCCTATGGGAAACTGCGATTCGTTAGACAAATTTTTCACAAAACGAATTCGTCTTGCGAGGCAACCTCCGCTCGAAAAAATCTCTTCGTTAAGCGAAAAATTAGTCTTACAGGGCATTCGTCTAGCGAGGCACCACTGTATTTACACACACACGTTATATATATTATTGTAAACAAGACTGTAAGCCAGCGTTTCTCAACCGCTGTTCCGCGGCACACTAGTGTGCCGCGAGACGCTGGCTGGTGTGCCGCGACGTGCGGCGACGAGAAGGGCAATTTTGCAGCTGCAAACTCCACCTCCCTGGGCGTCCTATTTCTTCGCCCCTTCTAGTTTCCACAGACCAATCAGCTTTCATTATTTCCATTTTCCCCATGCCTCACGTGACAGGATCATCCCAGAATCCTTTAGCCAAGATGGCAGCCCCTAGCAGCTAATAATGCCGCACGTGTGTCTCTTTTTTGGAAAATCGAGCGGACTTCAAGTAGCTACTTTTAAAATATTCAATCTCCATCATTCAAAAGGTAGTTTGTTGCTAATTCACGGAGGCATGAAGACCAAATTGTCCTCTCACAAGTCCGAGAACACGCACAGGGTAAGATACGGGACGGCGGGGTCGGGTGGGGTGGATCAGAAACCCGGATCTTCTAAGAACTCGGCAGCGCTGACCCGCCGGAAAGCAATATTTGGCAAGTGTTTCTTACAGTCATAATTATAATATAGGGCGGCACAGAGTTAATTTTCTTAACTTTTTTAATGGTGGTGTGCCTCGTGATTTTTTTCACGGAACAAGTGTGCCGTGGCCCAAAAAAGGTTGAGAAACACTGCTGTAAGCCACACCAAGCATTTGTCAGAAATGTGGGGCATAAATGTGGAAAATAAAATCTTAACAATTTAATAAAAAGTATTAAGAATTAAATTTGGTATGTTAGAACACACCGGTAACAGCAGTTTTGGATGCCATATCATGATTGAGGAGAAATAAGAGTCTCAGGAAGGAGGTTTGACCTCTCTAATTACAAGGAACATTGAATATATACAGGTACCTGAGATGAAACCAGGTTGAACACACAATATATATATATATATATTTCAATATTCTCAGGCAAATCATCTGTCTTACAAGAACTAAGTTTCCAGATAAACTGGGAACAACACCAGTCTTGTGGTTTGTAATGTAAGTTTGTAATATACATAAGACAAAAATCTTTTTAGTACTGTTTTTTTTATTTTTAAAAAAGAACTAGCAAAATACGCATTGTGATTAAACAAAGCGTAAACTGTACACAATTCTTTATCTGTCTATTTGAAAGACAGGCCCAGGGTGCTCAAGAGCAATTTCTCTCCTCTAAGTGTTTATAGGATGGCAGCCAAATTAAATAGTAAAAAAAGTTTAAGTTTAACTCACAGCTTATATGCACATAACTTGCACGATTTCAACTTTATGTGGTTCATAGCCAGCTAGTTGAAATCACACAAATTAAACACATGGTAGACTTTTAAAGCTCTTTTTGTGCAGAGTTTATCCAGTGCAAAAAGCTTTTAACTGCTCTGCCTTGCTTATAGGGCTCTGGGAGGCTCTCACGAGGCTTCAGAGAGTTCCGGGCAAATGCAAGTGATTAAACGGAAGCGACCAGAAAAGATTCCCCACCCCTGAGTCACCTTGCATGTAATGCTTCTGGCTGGTTTACTCGTGTGTAAAATGCCATTTTGAAAAACTGTAGCCAGATAATGAAACTTTGTAAAATTATATTTCAAGTGATATAGCATGTTAACTATACAGTACAGTGGTGCCTCGCTAGACGAATGCCCTGCTAGACGAAAATTCCGCTTTACGAAAGGATTTTCTGATCGGAGGTTGCCTCTCTATACGACGAGGTTTTCTATGGCCACCGCTTCGTCTTGCGAAAGTGGCCATAAAAATCTCCTATCAGAAAATCAGGGCATTCATCTAGCGATAGGGGAACACCGCCGCCTCCTGCCTGCCTCCCCCAACACCTAAGGCAAGTTCAGAGACGGCCGAAGTTGCCTTCCGTGTCGGGGGAGGCGGCGGCGGTCTCCCTCTGCCGCCTCCCACCTGCCTCCCCCGACACAGAATGCAAGTTCAGAGACGGCCGAAGTTGCCTTCTGTGTTGGGGGAGGCAGGCGGGAGGAGGCGGTGGTCTCCCTCCGCCACCTCCCACCTGCCTCCCCCGACATGGAAGGCAAGTTCAGAGACGTCCTATCCCGCCCGCTTTTCTTCGCCGAGAAAGCGCCCTGCTTTCTCAGGGAACACAAGCGGGCGGGCTAGGTGTCCCCCGCTTGCCTTCCCTGAGAAAGCCAGGCGCCTTCTCTGGGAAGGCAAGCGGGCGGGCTACGTGTCCCCCGCTTGCCTCCCTGAGAAAGCTGTCACCTGCTGAGCGACTTCAAGCCGCTCTCCTGAGGTGCGCATGCGCCTCTGGAGAGCGGCCTGAAGCCGCTCAACAGCTGACAGGCGGCGGCGGGAGGCTAAGCGCACCTCCCCAGGAAAAGAGACCCGCCCGGCGCCCCTACGATCCCCCACTGTGTGTCGGCCGGGATAGGGCGGAAAGGCAGGATATTTCCCCCCCGGTCACACAGCGGGGATCGTAGAGGGCTTGACATCCCACTTTCCCACCCACCGCCCGACACTGCGGGGATGGGACAAGGCTTCTGAAGCCTCGTCCGATCCCGGGCAGTGTGTGTGGGGAAAGTGGACGATGCTCAGCTTCCCCCCCCACCGTCCGACACTGCGGGGATGGGACAAGGCTTCTGAAGCCTCGTCCGATCCCCGGGCAGTGTGTGGGGGGGAAGCGGACGATGCTCCGCTCCCCCCCCCACCGCCCGACACTGCGGGGATGGGAAGCGGACGATGCTCCGCTTCCCCCCCACACCGCTCGACACTGCGGGGATGGGACAAGGCTTCTGAAGCCTCGTCCGATCCCGGGCAGTGTGGGGGGGGAAAGCGGACGATGCTCCGCTTCCCCCCCCCCACCGTCCGACACTGCGGGGATGGGACAAGGCTTCTGAAGCCTCGTCCGATCCCCGGGCAGTGTGTGGGGGGGAAGCGGACGATGCTCCGCTCCCCCCCCCACCGCCCGACACTGCGGGGATGGGACAAGGCTTCTGAAGCCTCGTCCGATCCCCGGGCAGTGTGGGGGGGAAAGCGGACGATGCTCCGCTTCCCCCCCCCACCGCCCGACACTGCAGGGATGGGACAAGGCTTCTCAAGCCTTGTCCGATCCCCGGGCAGTGGGGGGGGGAAGCGGACGGTGCTCCGCTTCCCCCCCCCACCGCCCGACACTGCGGGGATGGGACAAGGCTTCTG
The DNA here is from genome assembly GCF_963506605.1 of Zootoca vivipara. Classification (NCBI taxonomy): domain Eukaryota; kingdom Metazoa; phylum Chordata; class Lepidosauria; order Squamata; family Lacertidae; genus Zootoca; species Zootoca vivipara. The sequence goes on along the minus strand of NC_083278.1, from coordinate 4,593,252 downwards.
AAGCCTCGTCCGATCCCCGGGCAGTGTGGGGGGGGAAAGCGGATGATGCTCCGCTTCCCCCCCCCACCGCCAGACACTGCGGGGATGGGACAAGGCTGTGTCAGTCGAGGGGAGGGGAAAGCGGAGTCCCCCCATCCCGACTGACACAGCGCCCCTCGGAGCCGAAGTGCAGCGGTGCGGGGGCTTTTCGCCATTTGCCTTCCCCAGCCAAGGGGAGGCAGACGGCGAAAAGCCCCTGGCCACAGCGCCGCACTTCGGCTCTGGCACTGGCTTGGCGGCGGTGGGGGAAAGGCGCAGGATCGTTCCTTCGCCTTTCCCCCACCTCGCCCGACAGAGCCAGATCCAACGAAGCTTCTGAAGCCTCGTCCGATCCGGCTCTGTCGTTGGCAGCAGCGGCGCTTGCTCTCTTGGCTCAGGGAAGCGCCTGCCTGCCTTCCCCGAGCCAAGAGAGCAAGCGCCGCCACCGCCACCAGTTCCCCCGGAGCCCATAGGAACGCATTAATTGACTTTTAATGCATTCCTATGGGAAACGGTGCCTCGCTAGACGAAATTTTCATAGGACGAATTGAGTCCTGGAACAAATTAATTTCGTCTAGCGAGGCACCACTGTATATGGAAATGAAGGCTGGTTCTGTAAGTTGACATTTTCATGAAATTACCCTCCCACCATCCCTGGTCATGGTAGTCTAAGGCATCTAGTGCACAACAAGTTGGGGAAAGACTCTCTAGACAAAGAAGCTACTGTATGGCACAAGGCAAACAAAATTTAAGTAAGAAAACTCTCAAATACTAAAAGGAAACCTTAGATTGGAGAATAAGGTATTTCAGAATTTACTTACATTTATGTCTGTATGGTATATGAGAACACACAAGGCCGGCAAGATCTGGTAAAGATAAGTTTATTATAATGGGTCATTAATCCTAAGGAAAGCCAAAGTACACTGTGGATAAAACCTCAAGCAAATCTGTGGTTACAATCCTGTGCACATTTTTCCGGAAGTAAGCCCCACTGAGCACTGCGGGACTTACATCTGAATAAACATGCACAGGATTGCACTGTCAATTACTTATTGCAGTAACAAGCAATAACAAGCAACTCACACATATAATATTGAAAATTTATATTTATCAACCAGTTTGCCAATGGCTAACACATTTTTAGCCCACAGTCAGTGCTTCTCCTTTACACACAAACTTTAATGTTTTTAATTATGTTGTTTTTCAGTTAGCTACATATTGTGATCTTTTCTGAGAGCAGTAGTGAAATTTAGGGCTGGAGATAAAAATATGGTTGCCCCAGTGGAAGCCAGCTCAAGTCCCCTTGGGACAATGCGGCTTTCCCTGTTTCTTCCCCCTGCACCCCCTTAATTGGATCTGGGGAGGCGGGAGAACCCTCAGAACAGCATGCAGGAAGGAGATGGTTTGGTCTTAGCAAGCAGAAATGCTTGCGCTATGAGACACTTGCTTTAGCGCGGCATGCAATGTGAATTCCACTCTTGGTCGAGTCACAGAATTGTAATCTAGTCCAACCCCCTGCAATGCAGGACTAAAGCTACAACCCTAAACACACTTACCTGGGAGTATGCCTCACTGAATTAAATAGGAGTTGCTTCTGAGTAGACATGGTTAAGGTAAAGGGACCCCTTGACTGTTAGGTCCAGTCGTGACCGACTCTGGGGTTGCGGCACTCATCTCACGTTATTGGCCGAGGGAGCCGGTGTACAGCTTCCGGGTCATGTGGCCAGCATGACTAAGCCGCTTCTGGTGAACCAGAGCAGCGCACGGAAACGCCGTTTACCTTACCTATTTATCTACTTGCACTTTGGCGCGCTTTCAAACTGCTAGGTTGGCAGGAGCAGGGACCAAACAATGGGAGCTCACCCCGTCGGGAGGATTCGAACCGCCGACCTTCTGATCGGCAACGCCTAGGCTCTGTGGATTAGACCACAGGGCCACCTGCGTCCCAGACATGGTTAAGACTGCCCCATAAATCTGTTTTGTTCCCTATTTGGGCCCAGAAGTACAAAGCTAACATTCTGGCATCTCACATTATTCCTGAATGTAGATGTTACCACTGAGCCACAGAATCCACTACATGGGAAAGCAGAGGTAGTGTTAAATCACTCCCTCTATCATATTATAGATGCCATCAGTCCTTTCAACAGTTTGTTTGGGTGTTTTTTTAATTAAAAAGCAGCTGCACAGGGCTGTGAATTTATTTGGAACAGTGGTGACAATATTTGATCCTTTCCTGTAGGCAGGCAGGCTGATCTATCTAACATTCTAACTAAAATCAGAACTGCCACCTTATTTTCCCACTCACACATGAAGAGACATAGATTCCCTGTATCTTTTTCCTGTGAGGAGGAGAGCAGCTTGGGGAATAGGGAATTTTATCACAAGAATAACCCACAAGGAAGGCACTACACCTGCATCCCAGCATTTCTGGGAGGAATGAAGGAGACTTCTCTCACACTCACCGCTCAGTGAAACTGCTTCATTTTAAAGACTGTTGACATTGCCCATAACCCTATATATCCTTATATAAGATACACATCCCACTGACTAAAAGGATTCTCATGTAAGTTAGTGCTGCTTGTGCTTTAGGCCTACATCTGTAACAATCTGTAAATAAGTAGTTCCCTGCAAGGTCTCTTGTCTCTTTGAAGACTACATGCCTCATTAGTCTGTACTGTTTAGCTGTTGAAATTAGATTCTGACTTCAAATCAAGACTAAACCACAGAGCCTAGGGCTTGCCGATCAGAAGGTCAGCGGTTCAAATCCCCGTGATGCGATGAGCTCCCATTGTTCGGTCCCAGCTCCTGCCTACCTAGCAGTTCAAAAGCACGTCAAAGTGCAGGTAGATAAACAGGTACTGCTCCGGCAGGAAGGTAAACGGCGTTTCCGAGTGCTGCTCTGGTTCGCCAGAAGCGGCTTAGTCATGCTGGCCACATGACCTGGAAGCTGTCTGCAGACAAACGCTGGCTCCCTTGGCCTATAGAGTGAGATGAGCGCGCAACCCCAGAGTCGTCTGTGACTGGACCTAACCGTCATGGGTACCTTTACCTTTAAGTAGAATGAGGTACAAATAAATACACATTAAGAAAGTGCACACAGTACATATGCCATCATGGGAAAACTGATTTGCAGTGAAGCTAAGGTGGAACAAATCTTAGATGTAATTTTTTATTTACCTCCTGCACTGTCTCCATAGGTGGTGGGGGATCCTTATTCCTGCAGAGATTTACAATGACCCATGTGACGTTCCGGAGGAAAGTGATGGGAATGGAGGGGTTGATGAAGGATAGAAGCGGTTTGACAACTCCCAGTGATATGACATAATCTCTACACTGAGGACCATCACCTACAAAAGTGAAAATTTCACAAAAAAATTACATTCATGATGGAGAAACCTTGAAATGTATGCAGTGACTTATGTTGGGGTCCTGATGCGCTATGTTTCCCCCACTGGTAACCTACGAACACTACAAAAGTTACGATTCAATGGAAATTTGAAGAACACAATTTGTTGTAGAATAACTTTGTCTAAGTTTTTGAAACTGAGGGTGTTTTCTTATTTAAATCAACTGGACTATTAAGACAATTTAGAGGAAACATAGTTTTACGGGGTAATGTCAATGTATGATTTAAAAGCCTTCAATGCCTGTGATTTATTTTCAAAAAATATAGTTGACACTTACCAATAATATTTCCAAGGGCCCAAACAGCTTGTTCACAAACATTTTGATGTGGTGAATGCAGCAGTCTTAAGAAGAGAGGTACTGCATCTAGAACAGCAGAAAACTCGATTCATTGAAATGATAAAATGCAGCTCTTTTGATAGATAAATTTCACATAACTGAATTATACTGTTATACCGTTACAATTTCAGGAAATTATTCTGATGTTTGTTCAAAATTAAACTAGAAGTGCACCTTTGCATAATTAATTTTTTCAGACAGAAAGAAGATATTGACATTCCCATTCTAAATGAAAATTTGAAGTAACATGAAGGCTTTTCAAGAAAGTTAAAACTGTCTTCTCACATTACAAAGATCTGTGTATATTTTGTCAAAGGGCCTATCCACCCCCTTCAAATTAATTATTCATGTCCCCCTTCAAAAGCCAAACTGTGGGAGGACAATTTTAAGTATCGGAAACCCATGGGCTTCAACTAGTAGAAACTTCTTTCAGACTCAGTGCCTCCCTTCTCCATCTCCCACCTTGCAAGGGATGTATCTCTAAAGCTTCTCCCCACCCCAACCCAAGAACTAACCAAGGTCAGAGTAATTTGTATACCCCCTGCATACTTCCAAATACCAGTCTGTATGATCAGGTAAAATGTTCCCTATCCGAATCTCTGCCAGACTGCATTTTCCACTTTGATGTCTGAGGTACAGCATGGTCTGTAAAAGCTGGTTTCACCTAGTCGCTTGCTTGACCTTACAGCAGTGGCCTCAATAAAGAGCCTTAACTAGCCATCCCTAAGACTATTGCCATGAGCAAAACGAGGCCTGCTACTCTCAGCAATGCTTTATGTATTCCAGAATGGAAAAGCTAGAGTGGCGAGCAATCACAGGATACAAAAAAATGAAAAGAAAACAACTTAAGGCAGCACAACAGAAGCACAAAGAACCAAGATTAAAAACAACCAGGACTGTATTAAAAAGTCTTGGAAAATCAAAAGGTCTTCCTCTGGAAATGAACAACAAATTTCACATCAGGTGGCATTAGGTTGATACCACCTAATCTCAAAAGGCAGGCGAAATGTCTACTAGATGGTCTCAATGCACCGCCAGGCGGCTTGCTTTAAGGTCTCTAGGGTAAGGTTTGAATTTCTGTTCAGAAACAAACTGACAGCCAGTGCAGTTGTTTAAGAATGGTTGTGATACGTACCCATTTGTAGAGCCTAACAGCTCTGTTCTGGACTAACAGCAGTTTTACAAAGAAGAACTCTTCAAAGACAATCCCATGTGCAACACATGCCAGTAGTCCAATTTAGAACATGGGTGACTGTGGCAGGGTGACCTCTGCCTGGAGGGGAAGTACTTTGTGTCACAGGTGCCACCCGGGGCTCTTTTGAGAAAGCTGTATCTGTCAGCAACCCCAGACTGCAAAACGACCCTATGCGGAGAGAGTAACCTCATCCAGAGCAGGCTGGTTCACTGCACCAGCAACTGAAGTTCTGTCTTGTGAGACTTCAGTGTCAGGCTCCTAATCCAGCTTCCGTCTTGCTCAGAGGAATGGGCAGGTGGAGGTCTAGCAACTGCTCCCAGAAACCAGACCACCAGCTTCCTCACCTGCCCATATGCTGGGTGATGGACCCTCCTTCACTGGAGGTTTTTAAGAAGAAGCTGGATGGCCATCTGTCAGGGATTTTTAGCTATGGTTCCTCCAGTGCAGGAGGTTAGGCTGGCTAAGCCTTGGGGTCCCTTCCAACTCTACAATCCTATGATTCTATGAAGTTATATCTTCAATTGCAAAATGCACCCACTCCCAAAGTTAAACACTTAGAGCACTTACTAGACTGTACAACAGCTTGGGTCTGTGCAGAAGTGCCTGAAGCTATGTTAGTCAGGGCCCATGCAGCCTCAAACTGTAAGGAAGGACTAAAAAAACAAAAAAACAAAAACACCAGAATAGCAATAATATTTGCAACTCACAAAAAATACCAGCAGAAAAGTACATGCCAAATTTCTATTGAAATAATAATTCTATATACTGTAATCAGATGCCATTATGTATTTCTACCTCTTATGCCTGCTACAACTTCCTTGAAATAAAGGTAGAAAATGCAATCCAACATTGAACTATTGTTTCTGAAAATTATGAGCCCTTCTATCAAGATTTTTTGCATAACATCAACACATACAAAACTTGTGACACTTTTTCTTTGATAGCTACATCACCTGAATACCCTAGAACAGAATAAACTGGCACAAGACATTCACATCAGACTTCCAAAGCTAAGTATTTAGTCACAATAATACAACAGAACAACCCCTGAATAAGGATAGAAGAGTGGTGCTCTTCAAAAACAAGAAGGAAAAGTGTGAAGGAAAAGGCCAAAGCTCAAGAGACTTTAAAGGGGGGGCTTGATTTTTCTGCCCCAAAGACTGGGCTAATATGAGGAACCCTTCCCCAGGTTAGAATCTGAAAACAGTCCTCATGTGCCCTCTGGGCAGTGAGGAAGGGGAAGAATACACACACAGGAGGGTTCTTAAGTACTGGGCAGGTCAAAATATAAGGATTGTGGGCTGCGTCTGGCCTGGAGGATCACAACTTGTGCACAGTCTTCTAGAATGACTGTGTCAGACCTGCAAGACACTTTGTAGAACCTGCTCCTAACCAGAATGTTGACATAAGCTTCAGTAGAGTTTGAAGCATATCAAAAGTAAATACCCAGTTACAATGTTCAAAACTGCAAGCTAGCTGCAACCCTCAGCTGATAACCATTCAAATTATGTCTGAGGAAGTACTGAGAAAAAGGAATCATTACTTACTTATCATCCCTTTCTAGACATTTAACCAATATCGGTAAAATTCCAGATTTTATTAGGTCATCAATAGGAGGATTTCTGTCGCTTGATAACAGCTTTCTGTAAAATTAAAGTGAAGGTGGTGAATAAAAAGATAGTATAGACAACATTCATGTCTTTTAGTCCACAAAAAAAAATAGATGCCTACCTTGCAGCTTGGACAGCACTTAGTTGGATAATAGGGTTGTCACTTGTAGCATTCTGCAACACCACATAGATTTCAGTAAGTTCAGGAGTTAAGCATTAACAAATTCAACTGAAGGAAATAATATATTGTTTAGCAACTTACCTGTAATATAGCTTCTAGTGTTACATTTTGCTTTAAACAAAAGACAAATTTTAGTTTTAGTTACAATTCTTATTATAAATCAACTATTCTCTGCAAAATATATCAGTGTCATCCTCTAAGACCAAGCACTCCAGTTCACCCATCTTGGCTCAGCGGCTTCCAGCATTAGTGTCTGAACACTCAGATACAGTCTGTCTCTCTTCAAGTGTCTTTAACACTTGCATTTTAACTTACAGTGTTTTGGTCTCTCACAATTACTACCCTGTGGGTAGCGCTGTGGGTTAAACCACAGAGCCTAGGGCTTGCCGATCAGAAGGTCGGCGGTTCTAATCCCTGTGACGGGGTGAGCTCCCGTTGCTCGGTCCCAGCTCCTGCCCACCTAGCAGTTCGAAAGCACGTCAAAGTGCAAGTAGATAAATACCGTGTTTCTCATATTATAAGACACGTCTTATATTTATTTTTTCCTCAAAAAAACACACTATGGCTTATTTTCAAGGGGTGTCTTATTTTTTTCCTCCTCCTCCTCCTGCCGCGGCCGGCATTGCTGCTGTGCCTATCACTATGTCTTATTTTTGGGGTATGGCTTATATTCCTTGAATGCTTAAAAATCCTGCTATGGCTTATTTTATGGGTATGTCCTAAAATATGAGAAACAGGGTAGGTACTGCAGGAAGGTAAATGGCGTTCCCGTGCACTGCTCTCGTTCGCCAGAAGTGGCTTTGTCATGCTGGCCACATGGCCTGGAAGCTGTATGCCGGCTCCCTCGGCCAATAATGCGAGATGAGCGCTGCAACCCCAGAGTCGGTCACGATGGTCAGGGGTCCCTTTACCTTTATTTACTACCCTGGGCTCCTGCACTCCCATTTAAATTTTCATCAGTTATGTCATCCCAGGGAGGATAGTTTCAAACCAGAGTCGCCTCAGCTTGTCTGCTTTCCCCCCTCAATCAGTTTAAAAGGTGCTCTGTGACCGTTTTGGTTTTAACTGCCAACAGTCTGGTTCTATCCCAGTTCAGGTGGCGCCCATCCCTTTTGTACAGGCCTGACTTGCCCCAGAATGTTTCCCCAGAGCCTAGCAAATCCAAGCTGCTTCTCCTGACCCCATCATCTCCTCCATGCACTGAAACCACAAAGATGTGCCTGCCTCAGCTGGCCCTGTGCATGGAACTGGTAGCATTTCAGAGAAAGAATCTTGGAGATATCCTACCTAGCAACCTAAATTTGGCTTCCAGGACCACGCAACTACATTTCCCCGTTGTTTGTGCCAACATGCACTACGACCACTGACTCCTTCCCAGCGCTATGTACCAGGCTATCTAGGTGGAGGGAAAGGAGGATTCCTAAGGATCGTATCGCCCAATTAGCACACTCCCTGCACCTACCAGAGAAGTACGCTCAGCATGAGAGAATAGATGTTCTTCCCCAAGGAACGGGTTACCGTTCTAAGGGAATGTTTTCCTCTTCCTCAAGACCCTCCTCCCCCAAGACCCTCATTCTCAACAGCATGGCAGCTCTCATCATGGGAGCGGAGCAGAACTACAGTGTCCCTGAAGACCTCGCCCACCCCTCTCTCTGACTCTCTTGCCTTTTCCAGTCTCACCAGGAGCTCACTGCAACTTTAGACAGGCCCACAACGTTGGCCCAACAAGGAGATCGTCATGCAAATCCCATGTATCCTACAGGTGCAAGGGAAGCCTTTATTGCTCCAAGAGGATTTTGGAAACTGGCTCATTTTCGTGAAAGGGCTGGTGCTGTGCTGTTTTAATTCTAATTATTTGCATGGTGTGAATAATTTTATATATGTATGTAGTTTTAATTCTATCAATGTTTAATTGTTTTTAATGACAGTTTCCTCTGTTTTTAGTGACTCTGCTTTTTAGCTGTGAACTGCCTTGAAAAAGGCGTGTGTGTGTGTGTATGCACATAAATACCATATACCATACATATTCCACATAGACCCACATACACATCAATGCCACATCAATGTAGATGCAATCTTACTGCTTTGAAATCAGCATCAGCATCTGAATCTTCTAAACTTTCTTCTTGGGGCACATTTCTTTTTTTCAGAAGATGTTCATCTCTTTTATTCTGAAGAACAAAGAACCAAGATAGTGCATTTGAATGCCTTTAATGTTTGTTTGTCTGTAAATTTATTAAAATGCTAATGTTAACAACAATTATATTTTTACAGGACTGCCCAGTAACAGTGACTCACAAACATAATATGGTAGAATATAATGAAATACAGTATGATAAAATAGCAGTATCATAAAACACTCTGTCTAAAACATTTCTAGCAGAATAAAATCAAATTACTTTTTAAAAAAATCACAACACCTAAACATTTTTATTATCTTAAAAAAGTAAAATCACAGGGTTTTCGTTTTGTTTTTAATTTCCCCAGCGCTTAAAAACAGTATTCACCTGGCACCAGAATGAGCATCAGGTAAATTCCAGGTGGGCCTCTCTGAGAATATTAATAATAATAATAATAATAATAATAATAATAATAATAATAATTTATCATTTGTACACTGCCCATCTGGCTAGGTTTCCCCAGCCACTCTGGGCGGCTTCCAACAAAAAATTAAAATACATAAAAATGTCACACATTAAAAACTTCCCTGAACAGGGCTGACTTCAGATGTTTTCTAAATGTCAGGTACTTATTTATCTCTCTGACATCTGTTGGGAGGGCATTCCACAGGGTGGGTGCCACTACCGAGAAGGCCCTCTGCCTGGTTCCCTGTAGCTTTGCTTCTCGCAGTGAGGGAACTGCCAGAAGGCCCTCGGCGCTGGACCTCAGTGTCCGGGCAGAACGATGGGGGAGGAGACGCTCCTTCAGGTATACTGGGCCGAGGCCATTTAGGGCTTTAAAGGTAAACACCAACACTTTGAATTGTGCTCGGAAACATACTGGGAGCCAATGCAGGTCTTTCAGGACCAGAGTTATACGGTCTCAGCGGCTGCCCCCAGTCACCAGTCTAGCTGCCACATTCTGGATTAGTTGTAGTTTCCGGGTCACCTTCAAAGGTAGCCCCACGTAGAGCACACTGCAGTAGTCCAAGCGAGAGATAACTAGAGCATGCACCACTCTGGCGAGACAGTCCGCAAGCAGGTAGGGTTTCAGCCTGCGTACCAGGTGGAGCTGGTAGACAGCTGCCATGGATACAGAGTTGACCTACGCCTCCATGGACAGCTGTGAGTCCAAAATGACTCCCAGGCTGCGCACCTGGTCCTTCAGGGACACAGTTACCCCATTCAGGACCAGGGAGTCCTCTACACAAGCCAGCCCCCTGTCCCCCAAGAACAGTACTTCTGTGTTATCAGGATTCACAGAATAGAATCATAGAGTTAGAAGAAACCACAAGAGCCATCCAATCCAACCCCCTGCCAGGCAGGATACACCATTAAAGCATTCCTGACAGATGGCTGTCAAGCCTCCACTTAAAGACCTCCTTGGCAGCAATTTCCACTGTTGAACAGCTCTTACTGTTTAAGTGGAATCTTCTTTCTTGTAGTTTGAATCCATTGCTCTGTGTCCGCTTCTCTGGAGCAGCAGAAAACAACCTTTCACCCTCTTCTATATGACATCCTTTTATATATTTGAACATGGCTATCATATCACCCCTTAACCTTCTCTTCTCCAGGCTAAACATTCAACCTCAATCCATTAGCCGCCACCCATCCTCCAACCGCCTCCAGGCACTCACATAAGACCTTCACTGGTTCCGATTTAAAAGAGAGGTAGAGCTGGGTATCATCCGCATATTGATGGACACCCAGCCCAAACCCCTGATGATCCCTCCCAGCAGCTTCATGTAGATGTTAAAAAGCATGGGGGAGAGGATGGAACCCTGAAGCACCCCACAAGTGAGGGCCCAGGGGTCTGAACACTCATCCCCCACCACCACTTTCTGGACACGGCCCAGGAGGAAGGAGCGGAACCACTGTATGATAGTGCCCCCAGCTCCCAACCCCTCTAGACGGTCCAGAAGGATGTCATGGTGGATGGTGTCAAAACCTGCTGAGAGATCCAACAGAACTAGGAAACAACTCTCACCTTTGTCCCTAGCCCACCGGAGATCATCGACCAGCGCGACCAAGGCAGTTTCAGTTCCATGATGAGGCCTGAATCCCAATTGGAAGGGATTCAAATGGTCCGCATCCTCCAGGCGTGCCTGGAGTTGTTCAGCAACCACCCGCTCAATAACCTTGCCCAAGAATGGAAGATTTGAGACTGGGCGATAGTTGGCCATACTGGCCAGATCTAAAGATGTTTTTTAAGAAGCTATTTAATGACTGCCTCTTTCAGTGGGTCTGGGAATGCTCCCTCACAGAGAGCAGCATTGACTACCCCGCAGAGCCCATTGCCCAGCCCTTAGAATCATGGAATCATAGAGTTGGAAGAGACCACAAGGCCATCCAGTCCAACCCCCTGTGAAACAGGAAACACCATCAAAGCATTCTTGACATATGCCTGTCAAGCCTCTGCTTGTTGTTGTTTAGTCGTGTCCGACTCTTCGTGACTCCATGGACCATAGCATGCCAGGCACTCCTGTCTTCCACTGCCTCCCGCAGTTTGGTCAAACTCATGTTGGTAGCTTTGAGAACACTGTCCAACCATCTCGTCCTCTGTCGTCCCCTTCTCCTTGTGCCCTCCATCTTTCCCAACATCAGGGTCTTTTCCAAGGATTCTTCTCTTCTCATGAGGTGGCCAAAGTATTGGAGCCTCAGCTTCAGGATCTGTCCTTCCAGTGAGCACTCAGGGCTGATTTCCTTCAGAATGGATAGGTTTGATCTTCTTGCAGTCCATGGGACTCTCAAGAGTCTCCTCCAGCACCATAATTCAAAAGCATCAATTCTTCGGTGATCAGCCTTCTTTATGGTCCAGCTCTCACTTCCATACATCACTACTGGCAAAACCATAGCTTTAACTATACGAACCTTTGTCGGCAAGGTGATGTCTCTGCTTTTTAAGATGCTGTCTAGGTTTGTCATTGCTTTTCTCCCAAGAAGCAGGTGTCTTTTAATTTCGTGACTGCTGTCACCATCTGCAGTGATCATGAAACCCAAGAAAGTAAAATCTCTCACTGCCTCCATTGCTTCCCCTTCTATTTACCAGGAGGTGATGGGACCAGTGGCCATGATCTTAGATTTTTTGATGTTGAACTTCAGACCATATTTTGCACTCTCCTCTTTCACCCTCATTAAAAAGGTTCTTTATTTCCTCCTCACTTTCTGCCATCAAGGTTGTTTCATCAGCATATCTGAGGTTGTTGATATTTCTTCCAGCAATCTTAATTCCGGTTTGGGATTCATCCAGTCCAGCCTTTCGCATGATGAATTCTGCATATAAGTTAAATAAGCAGGGAAACGATATACAACCTTGTCATACTCCTTTCCCAATTTTGAACCAGTCAGTTGTTCCATATCCAGTTCTAACTGTAGCTTCTTGTCCCACATAGATTCCCAGGAGAAAGATGAGGTGATCAGGCACTCCCATTTCTTTAAGAATTTGCCACAGTTTGCTGTGGTCGACACAGTCAAAGGCTTTTGTGTAGTAAATGAAGCAGAAGTAGATGTTTTTCTGGAACTCTCTAGCTTTCTCCATAATCCAGCGCATGTTTGCTATTTGGTCTCTGGTTATACAGAGCAATCAAGATTTGTGAGAGAGATTTTCAGTTACTACTATGTTAATTTATGAAGTATAGTGGGAAAGAAAACTGGTCTCAAATGAGTGCTAAATCAATATAATCCAACAAACTGGTCAACTTGCTGGCATCTGTTTGTCTTGAGAGACAATGGAGTGCACCTTTGGGGGGGGGAGTCAAACTGCTGTATTAGCAACACCGAAGTGACCTCCTCCGGGTGGAAGCCTTGGAGATGTGTATGGAGGTCTTAGGCTGCCCAGATGACAAGACACACATACACCCCTCACAGCTTCACTGATGTGGTTCAAAGGACAGCAGAGCTATACGATTGGCACCAGATTGGCTGCAATAGTTGCTGGAAGGAGACAAACAAGGTGCCATCCGGATTTGTGTAGGGTTTAGTACTCCTTGGCCTTTTTGTTTCCTGAAGATCTCCCGCAAGGCAGCAGAAGGTTAGGATCAGAGTTTTCGTTCTCCTAGATGGGCTACTTAATCAACTAACTGATCTTTGTTTGATAAGCAATTAGATTTTCTGTTGGGACATTTTGAGAATGGACTCAGTGATAGAGGGCCAAAGCCCAAAGCCCAATGTCTGATCGCAAATTAGGTAGCTACAATTCAACAGCTTTCTTTTGCCTCTGACTGACTATTTCAGAGACCGCAAGAGATTTGGCCCAGATGCCTCCGACTGCTGACCACTAGTATATAGTCTATTGAAAACAAATTATTTACTAGATATTCATATTTAAAACCATTAGTAATGAAAAACACATTTAAATTTAGTTATGAGCAGGAGTATTTCAAACTCAGATATCAATACTATGTATCTTAATCCTGTGTAAGCAAACATAGTGAAACTGATCACGCCAGTATTCACTATTGTTTGTACTTCACACACTGCTTCACTAATTCATGCTTTATTTAGGAACTACTCACAGTACAATCCTAAACATATCTGCTCAGAAGTACATCCCACTGCATTCAACAGGATTTACCCCCAGGAAAGTGTGTACAGGATTATAACCAAACAGTTCCAGCTCTTTCTTTCAGAAGTCTGACCCAGTGAAACACTGTTCATAGGCTTAAGGGGTTTGGGGCCTTAGCACAAATGTGGGTGGTGTCCTTCTGAGAAAGAGGAAAGGCACCATCAACACAGACAACCACAGACAAAGGAAGCAAAGCCTCAGAAACAAATTAAAAATGCGGAGAACATAATGGAACTCTGGCAGAATATCTTACAAAAACAAACCATTGCTCTGCCAGATTCAGAAATCTGGACACAATACTGCACTTGATGCTTTCCTTGTAGATACATGACATAATAGTGTCTGGTGAGGACACAATCGTTTCAGTGCTCTCCCAAGTCACACATGAACCTCCATAGCTGAAACCTCCCATGGCTGCTTTAAACAAAGCATAAAAAAATCAAAGTAATGTACTCACCTTTCTAAGTTCAATTGTCACCTCATTTCTATGTCGTCGCATAGTCTGCAAAGGAGAAAAATAGAAACATACAACACACAAATGAAGTAATAGTACCAAAGCCTATGATGATTCAGTTTAACTCTCTTTAACCAATTTTAGGGAACTTACAACTATACACCAGGCTAGATGTTACAGAACTTTATTCCACAGATTATGAGATGGGTCATACTAATTTTCTACAAAGCAGAGTGAGGAGACCATTTCAAGTAAAACATGGGTGGGGAGGAATACCACAACCATCCCTAATGCCATCATTTTATCCTCCCATAAACTATTTTGCTCAAGTTGTTTTTCTGCAGTGAACCCAAAAGTAACTTTCACTGAGAGAAAAAATAGCTGAGGAAATTTCAAGGAGAATTTTTGCATGCGGGAAGAGCTCTGTACACCCATCCCAGTGCTGCTGTGCCTGCATTTACCACCAGCACCACCTCAAAGGAAACGGGCACAGCTGACATCGTGACACACCAAATGCAGCAATGTAGCTTCTTGTTTGGTCTGCCTTGCATATGAATCTTGAACGGTGAAAAAAGACATGCAAAATGTAGCAATGCAGGACACATGGGTGTAGACGGGGGGGCAGGAGGGGGCAGCCTCCCCCCCAGAAGCAAAAAAATATTGTATTTTACAGACCATAACCAGCACTTTCCCCCTCCAAAAACAAGTGGAAAGGGCTTTGCTTTAGCAAGAGCAGCTCTCCACTTGCTGGGGGCGGGGGGCGGGGCGGGAACACAGCTGTAACAAAAACACATCAAATAAATAAAGCAAGGTGGCTACTGGTACTTAAGCAGTTAAGACAATGGAGCAGAATATCCCTTCAGGCAAGGTTCACCCTATTCACCCTATTGTTCTTCAGTGGGAGTTGTTAATGAGCATTCAGGGATCGCATAAACAGTTCTATTGGCGATTTAATGAGGGCGCAGAGGATTCAATTTGACTAAGGTGGCCCTGCAAGGCTAAAAGGAAGTGAACAAGAAAGGGGGGGCTGTAGCTTTGATAGACACAGTGATGTTTATAAAAAGCAGTGGTGTTCCAGTCTGCCCCTCCTCCTGCACCTGTATACTGTAAATCAGGGGTGGCCACCTCCCAAGAGACTCTGATCTACTCACAGAGTTAAAAACTGGGAGTGATCTACCCCCTTTTGGGGGGGTTCAGGTCAAAGCTGTTGAGTTTTTTTTAAGGAAGGGAAGCCCTGTTTTGGGGGGGTTTAGGTCAAACTTGTTGAGCTTCTTTTAGGAGGGAGGGAGGCCCATTTTTGTTTAGGGCTTCAGGTCATAGATCAGCTTTTTTTAGGGAGGAGGAAAATTTTGGGTGAGCTTTTTTTAGGGGTGCCAGTGATCTAGCAGTGATCTACCACAGACATCGAGTGATCTACTGGTAGATCACAATCTACCTGTTGGACGTGCCTGCTGTAAATCAAGCAGAGAGAAAGCTGCTTACAAGGCTCCCGTACAGGTGTACAGTGTTCCTCTTGCTGCAGAGTTCTAGCATCACAGCGTCACCCAGAGGCACCCACAAATGTGAGTTATCCCTCTCTCTATTTCTTCCTTCCTTTCCTCCCTCTTCCATCCTCAATAAAATACTGGGGGGGGCAGATAAGCCCCACATAGAAAGCCCATCAACATGGGGGGGGGATGACTCTTTAGGAACGGCTCGGAGCCATCGCAGCAACGCCTCGGAGCCATCGTGACTGTGGCCCTGTCTTGCCTCGCCCTCGCCCTGCCACCCCCTCTCCCCTGCCCAACCCTCCCGTCCTCTTGCTGCAGAGTTCCAGCATCACAGCACCACCCAGAGGCACCCACAAATATGAGGTATCCCTCTCTCTGTTCTTCCTTCCTTCCCTCCCTCTTCCATTCTTAATAAAATACGGGGGGGGCAGATAAGCCTCACATAGAAAGCCCATCTAGATGGGGGGGATGGCTCTTTCAAATACGGTATTTACTAGTAATTGGGGGGGGGGGAGAGGCACCTGGGCCTCTAGGAGTTGGCTGCTATGCCTAGGAGTAGGACAATTCAAGAAAGCAGAATGATACATATGCTATGGCAATATATCAATAGAATCATAGAATTGTAGTCGGAAGGGACCACAAGGGTCATCTAGTCCAACCCCCTGCAATGCAGGAATTTTTTCCTAAGGTGGGGCTTGAACCCACAACATGGTTGAAATATTATGCTGATATGCAGCAACGCCTCAGAGCCGTCGTGACTGCGGACGTGCCTTGCCTCGCCCTCGCCCACCCTGTCACCCCCGCCGCCGCCACCACAATTTCGTCAGGCCAGCTGGCCCTGTAGCCCCGCCCACATTCCCACTTCGTGGCCCCGCCCCTGTATGACCATGGCTTGCCCCCCCCTAGTTTTGATCCTGGCTACGCCCCTGGCAGGACAACAGAAAAATTGTAGAATAATTGTACGAAATTTGCTGGAGAGATCACACACATCTGAACCATTGTTTTGGGAAATTACATTTGGTTCACACAAAAGGAGATGAGGTGGTAAACATTCACTTCAAAAGAAAGAAGAGGCCAGCATAAAAAAAAACCAGTACAGAAAAGAGAGACAAGCTTCAAAATGTTGTCAAAATATATGAAGAACTTTAATAAAAAGATCAACCATCTGATGTGTTTTAATAGAAACCTTCCTCAGGGGAACAGAACCTTAATTCAATGCACTGTGTGTGTGTGTGTGTGTGTGTGTGTGTGTGTGTGTGTGCATATCAGCTACGGTATGTGGATATGAAAATTTAACTGTGCAGCAGCAATTGATTTGGATGAAAATATTTATTATTCTGCTGTCATTGAGTATAAGTGTGTATATATATGCTATTTCTGGTTTTGCTTATATATGTTGTCTTTTAATTCCCTCCATTTAAATATTCTAAAAAAAAGAATTTAAGAAAGGAGTGAATAAACTTCAACCCATAGGCCCAACACAATCTTCTCCCCTTGGTCCCTTCCTCCCCATCAACTGCTCAGCAAGGAGCACCTGACAGAGGGGAAGGTGTTGGTGCTGTGCATAATGTGCAATTGCTGCTCTGAGTGCCAGCTGCTGGAAACTACCTGAGGAAAGAGTGCTTATGTTCATGTCCTGCTTGCATGTCTCCAGCAACCTTCTGGTTGCCCATGCCCAGTGTGAGAACAGGATGCTGGGCTGGATGGATTATTGCCCTGATCCAGCAGGCTCTTCTTATGAGAGAAACTGTCTCAACAGAGAGGAAGATCTGTATTCCTTGCAAATATGCAAAAAGTGCCACACATTTTGCAATCACATGCATGCAATTATTAGGCTGCAATTGTATTTTTGAGGCTTTAAATAGCTTTAAGGCAGTGCTTAGAGTTCAACTCTGCAGTGTCATTATTTCTATTCTTTTGCTGGGATTATTAACTTATTTGTTGAGCAAGGACATAAAGGGCATAGCTGCCAAGTTATCCCTTTTTTTAAGGGATTTTCCCTTATGCTGAATAGGCTTCCTCGCGAGAAAAGGGAAAACTTGGCAGCTATGATAAAGGGTATGGGGAGCTTTTTTTCTTTTTTGAAAAAAAAACTTTATTTGAAATGTCTGTAGTGAAAATGGAAGATAAAACTTGAGTGGAGTTACTAAGAATTACGTATATGCCTGCTTCCATGGGAAATAGCTTTGTCTTGGTCTATTGCTGTTTCTGGTACTGAAATTCATCTGACATCTTTCCACCACGGTGATGTGGCCCTTGACCTGAAAAATTTTCCCCACACATGCTCACAATACAACCTTTCCTTTTAGTTTATTATATGTAAAGGACCTGTACTAATTATACTACTAGTTTTGTCTTGAGTCGATTTGTGCACTTCATGCTTACTGAGTTTTGTAGTTAAAAATAGTAAGTTTTTATTGTTTACTCTACTATAGATGAAAGCCCAATTTGATTAACATATGTTCCATGTTTTATGTTTTTATATGATTTGTCTGACTACAATTTATATTGATAATTATATATATATGTATGTATGTATGTATGTATGTAGAGTAACTTTATATCGACCACATTTGTGCATAATGCTAAACCCTAAACCATGGTTTTAGCACTGTGCTGAATAAGCCCAAGCAAAGCACAAGCTCTCATGCTCCCTCTTCCCTGGCCTTCCCACACAGTTTCATGTGTTTTTTAAAATTCTGCTCATTTTTTTTCTCCTTGCATTCTCAAATAGCATTCTGTTTGGGCTAGGTTTAAAACAAACCCTAGTTAATTTAGCAGCTTTATAACCCATCATTTAAAGCAGTGGTCCTCAACCTTGGACCTCCAGATGTTTTTGGCCTACAACTCCCATGATCCCTAGCTAGCAGGACCAGTGGTCAGGGATGATGGGAATTGTAGTCTCAAAACATCTGTAGGCCCAAGGTTGAGGACCATTGATGTAAAGGACCTTTCTAAGAGGTTTACCAGAGGGCCACAATGTATACATAAATAGTTTTGTATAAATAAACAAACCTAGAATAAGTGGTTAAGAGCTAGTCAACTAAAAGGAAAATACCAGGATTAAACCATTCTCAAAATAAAAGAGGAGTGTAGTTACCACCATAGATCTGTACCTGGACTGGTGTTAACTTGTGCAAAAATGAAAAATAAGTCAGGCTAATTTTTTAAAAGCAAATTGTGTTCAACCAATAGAAGGAGAAGAAATGGAGGCAGTGAGAGATTTTACTTTCTTGGGCTCCTTGATCACTGCAGATGGTGACAGCAGTCACGAAATTAAAAGACGCCTGCTTCTTGGGAGAAAAGCAATGACAAACCTAGACAGCATCTTAAAAAGCAGAGACATCACCTTGCCGACAAAGGTCCATATAGTTAAAGCTATGGTTTTGCCAGTAGTGATGTATGGAAGTGAGAGCTGGACCATAAAGAAGGCTGATCGCCGAAGAATTGATGTTTTTGAATTATGGTTCTGGAGGAGACTCTTGAGAGTCCCATGGACTGCAAGAAGATCAAACCTATCCATCCTGAAGGAAATCAGCCCTGAGTGCTCACTGGAAGGACAGATCCTGAAGCTGAGGCTCCAATACTTTGGCCACCTCATGAGAAGAGAAGACTCCCTGCAAAAGACCCTGATGTTGGGAAAGATGGAGGGCACAAGGAGAAGGGGACGAAAGAGGATGAGGTGGTTGGACAGTGTTCTCGAAGTCTGAGGGCCTCAAAATTCAGTTTCAGTTCCCTGCAGCACCCCACAGTACAAGTGCAGGGGGTTGAACAAGATGACCCTGGTGGTCCCTTCCAACTCTACAGTTCTATGATCCTGTAGCTTCCCTAGAGCTGGAATTGTTTCTCTTTGTTTCCCAATGTATTTCATATAAATTAAAAAATTGGTGTGGCATGAGCATATTTTTATTCTGAGAGCATGGCCCAAAGAACAAAACTTTGAAAACCACTGTGTTAAAAGCTTCTGAGATATCAAGCAGAAACAACGGTGTGATACATGTCAAGAACAACCAAGTCCAGTCCCACACCCAGATTGGGAAGGATCCATTTACGCCTTGTGACTCAAATGTTTTGGTTCCCAAACACCACAAACCTGGAATTTGCAAACGTTTTTTGGAAGTTGCGGCTTCCACAGCTTCCGATTGAGTGCAGGAAGCTCCTGCAGCCAATCGGAAGCCGTGCCTGAGTTTTCAAATGTTTTCGGAAGTCGAACGGACTTCCGGAATGGATTTCACTTGAGAACCAAGGTACAACTGTATTTATGAACAGGATTTATATGCTGCTTAACCATCAGAACCTCTAAGGAGTCTTACATGCCTTTGATCTTATGTCATGTAAGAGCGGCCACCTCGCAAGTACCCATCCTATGAAGTTAGTAGTTGTCAAAAAACCCACAGGGTCCAAGTCACATTTCTTTAGGAGTGGATGCACTCCCACCTCTTTCTCCATACCTTAAAAGAGCATTGGCCATATTGTGAAAACACCTTGTCAGCTCCCCTCAGCTAGTTTGAAATGGTCAAGATGGGCAAGGGTCAAAGGGGCATGTTTTCATTTGGGCAAGTCATTTAAGTACCTTGTACACATCACCAAGCTGGAACTGGACAAGCTGATATGTTTATCACATTATTTGGACCTGTCACAACCACGGTGTTCAAGTTCCTATGAAGGCAACCAATGTTATCAAAGGGCCCAGTAAATGTATCACAATGGGCTTTCAAGGGTTTGATCATCCCATTTGTTGAGATATAGAACAATCCTCCCATCAGTTGGAAAAACTTGCCTAGAATTTGAGCATGTAATTGAGGCGGCAAAGCAAGCTTTCTTGCCACCCAAATAACCATGCAAAAATCACAATTATGTGCCCTAGTGTGTCTGGTTGTCCTCACTGTGTGCCTGATGCCACCTACACTCCAGCTGCTGTCCAATACATTTCAATAGCCTGACCTTCCAGGAATAAGCTTACCATCTCATCTACTGATTGTAAGAACTAGGTTTTTGAGATTTAGAATAGGCAAGAACTTAAGCCTACTAGAAATGCACTCTGCTAGTACCACATGAGAACTATTACAAGTTCTTGCCTTCAAACATGTATGGTGTTATGATACTCACCACTAAGCAAAGCAAAATAGCCTAGATGCTGTTCAGTCTGGCTTCAATAAACTAAGAGTGCCTTGGTAACCCCGCTAACATCAATAGTAGAAAATGGACAGGGGCGTTCTCGTTGGTTCTCCTGCTCGTCTAGGCAATCTTGCATCATTAACCCTGGCATCTTTCTGGATTATCTTGGAAGACATCCTTTCCCAACATAGGCCCCTCCACATGGTTTGGACTACAATGCCCATGACCCCTGAAGACTGGCCATGCTGGATGAGGCTGGTAAGAGTCCAATAACACCTGGACAGCTACAGATTGAGGAAGGCTGCCTTAGGGATTCAAATCAAAGGCAGGTATAAATATTTTAGTAAATAATATGCATATATACCCTTTTCTGAGGGCATTATCAATTATAGCAATCAATTTGAAAACACAGTGAAAGCCACATTGACTTTATTTAGGCCCTCCAGAGCCCTTGTAGGGTGGAATAGGGCCCCCCTCCCCACAATATCACTTGGCTTAGAAGCAAATATTCCCTTTGGGCCACACTACATCTATTTATCAAAGAAAAAACACCACTACTGATCTGCTATAATTTAAAGAAATAGTACAGTGTGTCTGTACCCTTGCAATTGCTTCTCTTTTATAGGGAGCAGCAACTGGAGAACCAGCAACCAAACTGAGCTCCATGCCAACTGGATCCACCGTTAACAACCCAAAGGCAGGTTGGAGAGGAAGCACTGACATCTATGGCAATAGTCAGCTATTCTGTTGTTACTATTCCATCTCTTCACCAAAGTGACCATCTTGTAAACTAGCTGCTACTTAGAATCACAAAACTAACAATACAATGCTCTGCATTCTTACTAAAAGTAGAAAACCCACATTAAATTATATGGTACGTATGCATACAATGGCAGCCTAAGCAAGTAAACCATTATCTTTTTCATTATACATTGTGTCTCTATAAACTCAGTTCCAGGTACATTGAGATATTCCAGCCTGCAGCTGGGTGGAGGCCTACAGGGCTAAACAAAGGAGTTCCCATTAAATGTCAGCTCCTACCAATCCTGCATATTGGAAATAGAGTGTTTAACAGGGAGATGGAATGGGTTCTTCTTCACTTTCACATTTGTAGGTGATGATGGACAACCAGGGGGGGGGGGGGTGCGTTGCTATTTGGAGGCAGTAAATATCACCCGTCTTCAAAATACAGTTACTGTATTACTGTATCTGGGTTCATTGGGCACTTAACTGACCCACAGCCCAGGTAGGAGTAAACACCGCTATTCTGAGAGAGAGGGGGGGCGCCTGTCAAAACCAACACATGGGAAAGGACATGTGTGCATTTGTCCAAAGTTCCAGGGAGGATGGGGCCGAGCTCGAGGAGAGATCCGTGGAGGTGCAAACTGGCTGTCAGGATCCCCAAGCGGCGCAGAGGCGGCGGCGGCGGCTGGAAGCCCCCAGAGGCGCCGCCACTTCCCGCGCCCCGGGATCATTGAAGCCCCGGAGGCGGCGTCCCAGACGACAGCGAAGGACAAAGAGGGCCAGAGGGACACGGCCGAGCCCTCGGTCCCGTCTCCGGCGCCGACAGGGAGAAAGGGCAGCGCCAGGCGCCGGGAGGGAAAGAAGAAAGCCCCGCCGCCACGGGAGGGGGGGAGGCGCAGAAGCACAAAGGGTTCCCCGCCAACCCCGCTGCCCGGCCTCCGCCTCAGGGAGCCTCGGCACCGGCGCCGGGGAGGCGCCTGGGGGTCCCGCCAAAGGGCGCAGCGCCGCCCCGGCAAGCAGGCAGGCAGGCAGGCAGGCAGGCAGGGAGGGAGGCGGCCGGAGAAGCGAGATTCCGGCGGGGCGCCCGTCCCGTCCCCCCACGAGGCAGGCTGCGGCCTACGCAGAGCGGCTTTTCCCGGCCCGGCCGGCCGGCACCCACCTCCACGTCTCGGCCCTTGTTCTTGAAGCTCTTGAAGCGGTGGTTCTCCAGGCCGGCGGCCGCGGGGGCGGCGTTGTCAGCCATGAAGGCGGCAGAGGCTCCGGGCTGAGGCGGAGACGGCGCGCGCACGCGCGCGGGAGCGAAGGCGGGCAGGGGCGGGGCAACGGGGGTGACGCCCAGTGACGAGAGGGCGGGGCTTCCTGGGCGCCTGCGCAGACGTGTCCCGACGGCAGGGTGGCTACCGAAGAGCGAGAAAGACCAGAGCGGCAGCGGAATTGAGTCAAGGCCTCGCTTCCGGGATCCCCTGGGCGCTGCTGCTCAGGAGCGGACGGCCCCCTCGAAGGGCGTGGCGCCCGGGGAGAAAGAGGGCTCAGGGCCGGGAAAAGCAGCGCCAAGGGACAGGAGGCGGTTGCAAACAACCGTCCAGAAGTGGCCCCCATGCAGCCGAGCGTGTCTTTCCCCGACAGCCCCGCGAGGGAGTCCCGGGCGCGGCGCTGCTTTGGCCTGAAGGAGGCCGGAAGGGAGGTGGCCCAAGTCCGGCGCTGGCACGTCAGGCTCCGCCGCCGCCGCCTCCGGAGGGCCTTTCCGCGGGGCTCCGAGGCGAGCGCCAAGCGAGATCACCGCCGCTCGGTAACTCGCCCGGGTCCTCGCTCCCGCCCCTGCGCTCCCTGCGATGGCCGCGGCAGGGAGGCGGTGCGCTGCTGTCCCTTCGCTCACTCCTTGCACACAATATGGTCCGGAAACCTGACATCTGAACCCAGGGAATTGTTGACCTAGGCATGCATGCTTTTTAATGTTCTTTTAAAACCAACAACCTTGAAATAAAAGGTTTTACTATGTGCCAGATTCGCGCAAAAGATGTGTGTGCCAGGCGAGCTGTTTTAATAAATAGTATCCCCAGGTGGCGCTGTGGGTTAAACCGATCAGAAGGTCGGCAGTTCGAATCCCTGTGACGGGGTGAGCTCCCGTTGCTCGGTCCCAGCTCCTGCCCACCTAGCAGTAGATAAATAGGGACCGCTCCAGCGGGAAGGTAAACGGTTTCCGTGCGCTGCTCTGGTTCGCCAGAAGCGGCTTAGTCATGCTGGCCACATGACCTGGAAGCTGTCTGTGGACAAACGCTGGCTCCCTCAGCCTATAGAGCGAGATGAGCGCCGCAACCCCAGAGTCATACACGACTGGACCTGATGGTCAGGGGCCCCTTTACCTTTCCCTATCCTTACACGCAGCGGTAATTAATTAAGCAGAGTACCTCATTTAAATAATGAAAGCTTTATTAAGTTTAAAATAAAGTTCTTCATAAAATTGTAAACAGTTACAGAACACAGACTCAGCTCTATACTGGCAGACACTCTGAGACAAAGATAAACATGACTGTTCAGTTTAGTCACACAGCCTTGAATTGGCAGTTAAGCCTAGAATGACAGTTGATGTAGTTACAGTTATGACTGTTGGGATTCTTCTAGCCTGCCTTGCTGTTCCTGCTCTCATGCGTCTTTGTCACGACACTCCCCCAAGGACCTGGAGAGCAGTAATATAAACATGGAAAACTAACTTATTTACAGTATATACTTTTGTCTACAAGAGTCGGCTTTGCAATCCAATCACCATGTTGTACTCTAGGAAACGCTTTTGTAAATAAATCAGACAATTATCATGTGATTGACAATAAACTAACTTTAATCACATTACGTTGTATATAATCTTTAACATTGAAAAACTTACGGTAATTGCTACATGTTTTGCACGTGTTGAAGTGTTTCCTGAATTAGCGATTGCAATACAAGCTTTAATATCCTCATAGATTGTCACAGGCTGCTGTACTTTATATCCCAAATCATGTAATACCTGGATGTACCATGTGACTTCGTTACACGCATCAGATAATGCATAAAATTCTGCCTCTCAAGTCAATGTGGCAACAAATCCTTGCTTTTTGGATTTCCAACCAATTAGTGAATTTCTAAACATGACCACTAATCCGCTGGTTGATTTTCTCATGGATGGACAATTTGCGAAGTCACTGTCCACAAACACCTGTAAATCATTTGAATTGGATGCAGATAATTTTATACACTTATTCTGTGTACCCTTCAAATATCTCAAAGTTCGCTTAACAGCAGCTCAATCATTTAAACTAGGCTTACTCACTTTTCTACTTAGAATACCTACATGAAAAGAAATATCAGGCCTTGACCTCAGGTACAAAAGAGATCCTATTACTGATTGATATAAATCTGGTTGATCAAACAAAACATCACTTTCAGTCTTTTGAAAATCTACAGTCATAGCACAGCATTACAATTCTGCATTTCTAGCTGTTCAAGCAAATCTTTAATCTTTTGTTCTTGGCATATTAAGAAACTTCCATCTGCTTCTCTGCATATTTTACCCCTGAATAATGTGGGATTTCAACTATCCTGATATTTGTTGGATGTCAAACTCAGCCAAGAGCAATCCAGCATCAGTTAGCAAGCTGTCCTTTACGATTTGTATAATGCCCCCATGTCCTTCTGCAAGCCCATTTTGCCAAGGACTATTTAGACATGTGAGGTGATGTGTTATTCCATGGCTTTTAAGCCATGCCTGGAAATGATTACTTAAATATTCGCCTCCTTGGTCACTTTGGAGTTGAATGTCTGGCCTTTGAAAACATTTTCCTGCCCATACCTTCCAGGACTTAAAAACATCAGCACATTCTGATTTGTTTCTCAATAAATATAGCCATGAATATCTTGTTTTATCATCCACAATAATCAGACCGAATCTAGAGCCTCCCTCACTCTCTGGAAAAGGACCAATTAAATCAGAATGAACAATTTGCAGAACATGTGTAGAAATTCTATCACTTATACCTGGTATTGGTTGCAACTTTGATTTTGCTTGCTTGCAAATAGCACAATCAAGGTAGGTGCTGCACTGGTAACTTTTAAACCTTTACCTTTTTTGCACGTTCACCATATATTTAAAACTTGCATGCCCCATTTTTCTGTGTAGAACATGAATGCAGTTTTTATGTAGGCAGTTAGAGTTTTGCTGACATAGCTCAGTTATTAACACATCTTTTTTTTTTACAGTTTTAGATCTCTCTGTGACCCCATCACAAAAAATTCTGTAAACAGTACAAACCATCCACCATTTTTGTAGAAGTAATCGCCTTTCCCTGTTTCTTAATAAAACACTAGGTAAAGTTAAAGAATCACCCACAAAAATAAATGCAAAACCAACCTTTCTAAGACATTAAATGGACATTAAATAAAATTCTAATTTTTCAGCAAACAACACATCACTCAATTCTACATCTAGACCTGGTCGAAAAACCGTACCTATACCTGAAATTGAGCAATGCATTCCATCAGCAAGACAAATGCTGTCCTTGCCTTTTGGTAATTTGCTGAGGTAAAACAGTCAGGGCTGTTCATTATGATTCTGGAAGAACCAGAGTCCAAAATGTAGCTGTCTGGGGGAAAAGTTCTTTTCTTTTCTTGCAGCGGCTGAGACGAAATGCGTCCACTTTTCTGTCTCACATGAACCACTCGCTCTTGCTGGGATTTTCAATTTTTCTTCATGTGTTCAAATTTGTTACACTGGAAACATTTATTCGCCAACATGGCATGATCCGTGGAGCGTACTTTGGTCCCATCTCCTCCTGAGAATCTGGGTCTCTGGTAGACAGAGCGACTGGAACTCCCCCGGTCGGCCTTCTCATCCAGCTTTTCCATGTGACAAAGACAAACTCTGGGCCCATAACCTGACGCACAGCGAGAATTATTTAAGCAGAGTACTTCATTTAAATAATAAAAGCTTTATTAAGTTTAAAATAAAGTTCTTCATAAAATAGTAAACAGTTACAGAACACAGACTCAGCTCTATACTGGCACATACTCTGAGACAAAGATAAACATGACTGTTCAGTTTAGTCACACAGCCTGGAACTGGCAGTTGAGCCTAGAATGACAGTTGAGGCAGTTAGTTATGACAGTTGGGATTCTAGCCTGCTTTGCTGTTCCTGCTCTCATGCGTCTTTGTCACATGACACATCCTTCCCATCAAACTAAAGGAAATAACATGGGAGTAGAGGGTGTGGCAATAGACCATCCCCTGGGAAACATGCACTTCAACACTGGATTTTATCCCCATGTTGTATTAGCTGTGGATCTGGAAAATCCCTAGGGGGGGGGGCAGGGAGAGCGCAGGCTGCCACTTGGATGGAGGTTATTGTGAAGCTGCTGCTGTCAAAAATTATTAATCAGCTTCAAATCCACATTAAATTCCATTGTGGACAAGCCCTGGAAAGGCAAGGGAGTCACAGTTTCTGGCCAGTCTTTATGCTATGTGATAGAGCAGAGGTTTTCAACCTTGTTGGGTCCATGGCTCCCTTGACTACCTACCTTCTTTCTGCAGGGCCCCCGTGGGGCTCAAAAGCCCATTTAGGTCACCCCTTGCCTGCAGAACTGGCACCCCCTCAAACCTTCTCAAACACCCTTCCTTGTGGAGGCTTCTCTCCTCCCCTCCTTGGGGGTCCTCTTGTTACATGTGGATGTAACAATTTATGTGAACAGCCTCTCTGAGGTGCCCCCCTGCCCCAAAGAGAGGCATCATTTGCCTGGGGAGCTTGTAGCCAGGGCTGCTGCAATAAACAGTTGTGCAGGCTGTTGGGAGGCAGAGAAGCAAGAGGGCATCAGAGGAAGGAGGGAAGGAAAGAGGGACAGAGTCTAATGTTGCCCACAGCACCCCTGAACATCATTCAAGGCACCCCAGAGTGCCATGGCACACTGGCTGAAAACCACTGCCTTAGGGCGCCCTGTCATCTCAGGTATCGGCACTATCACAGTGGGTATTTCTGGATATATGGCCTCTGTTCTGAACCTGAAAGCATATGCCATCAGTACTCCTAGCCACAGACCTTCTGAGGAAAATACAGTCTTTGAACAATCTACCTAACAATACTATACTAGCCACTATGGATGTGGAATCCCAGTACACCAAGATCCCACACAACAATGGATTACAAGCTATAAGCCCCTGGGCTCTCACTTGTGGGTGCCTCAGGGTTCTGTCCTCTCCCCCATGCTTTTCAACATTTACATGCGGCTGCTGGGAGAGATCATCAGGGGGTTTGGGCTGGGTGTTCATCAGTATGCGGATGATACCCAGCTCTACCTCTCTTTCAAATCAGAACCAGTGAAGGCGGTGAAGGTCCTGTGTGAGTGTCTGGAGGCGGTTGGAGGCTGGATGGCGGCTAACAGATTGAGGTTGAGGTTGAATCCTGACAAGACAGAAGTACTGTTTGTGGGGCAGAAGGCGCGTTCTGAAGCACCCGAGTTGTTCAGTTCCATAAAAAACCCAGGACGTGGCAAGGGGAAGGTAGGGGATTGTAAATCAAGGGGGGGGAATTGGGCACTGCAAATATCCGAGGACTTAAACTGGGGAGAGAAAGTGCATGGTTGGTGTTTTTTTTTAAAAAAAAAAAGATGCAGAGGGTTGCATTCAGTCGTAGTATATGTGAAATGAAATCCAGCTGAAAGTAAAAAATTTCTTTGTCTTCATCGGCATCCAGTGTTGGTGCATAAGCGCTTAGAATAGTAGCCTGTTGGTTTTTGGAGAGCTTTATTCACTAAATAGAGTTGCTGATGAAAATAACACCTCCCCTACCAGTATTTCACAGCTGCCAATCTGGGTTCACCAAAGTCTTGGAGCAATGTTGGCATTTCACTTCCACCATAAAGCAAAATGGCAATTATTTGATGTCCACATCCTTAATTCTTCAAGGACCTGATTTTGGCACCAAAGGTGGCTGCTTTTGTAGCAGATTAACAACTAATAAGACGGTCGTCAAGTTGTTAAATACCAGAACTAAGCCACTATTCCCCAAAATGTGTCCTGTAAATATGTACTACACAGCAAGCCCACAACTTGCGCACATTGAACTTTATTTACTTAACAAAAATCCGGTGAGACCCTGCAATCCTGCCCGCCAATGAACCCAATGTATTTTGACCAAACACAACATTGGCTTTAGGCTAAGGTTACCAGGTTTTTTCCCCCAATGAATCGGGACACTTTTCAACTTCAATGGATTTTGTCAGGGGACTGATTTGCAAATCCGGGGACTGCTCCCAGGAAACAGGGATGTCTGGTAACCTTACAATCCCCCTGGAATGTAACCATGTAAATTATGAGATTACTGTACTCTCTGTGTTCCTTGGAGCTTTCTGCTCTGTGCACTTGACTTTGTTTGCATGTATTTGATTTGCACTCTCAATTTTAAGGGGAAGGGGAAGCATTGAGGGGCAGTAAAAACATTTGGCTCTCCATACCCATGCAAGATTCTGCCTGGCCCTCAAAGTGTTCAGCTAACAAGGTTAGTGGAAGCGGAATATGTATACCAGTGGTACTTAATCCCGAATTGCTGGGTTCTTAAATTTTGTTTTGACAGGCGACATTCCAGCTTGTTCATTTTGGTGTACTGCTAGTGTTTCCTTTTTAGAATGGAGACAACTTTTTCTGATAGAGGCATTGCTTTGCTTTGATGTGTACACTCTTTTTATACCTCTTTCCTATCAAATAAGTTTTTTAAGATTTTGAAATAATTTTTTTTAAAGTAGAGATGCATTAGGGATGAGTGCATACATCATGTGCAGCATTAAGAAAACCCATGATATTCTGAAAAGTTGTTCTGTGCCCAGCCCAAATTTATGGGTCAGCTGAGCATTCAGAGTTAATGCTTGAAGTGCTCTTAGCAGGAGTGAGTGCCAGCTTGGCCCTGCAACCATGGGTGCCTGGCCCTTCAGGGGGAATTTTGTGGGTGCTTGGGCACCCAGGGAGTTGGCACCCATGTCTCAGCTACCTGTGAATAAATATACGGTGCATCTCAAATGTGCAAATCAGCAACCTGGACCCCCCTCCTGGTTTGTAGCTTGTCCCAGTCTTGAAGGTGTTGGGAGCTAGTAGCAAGAAAATGCTGCTGTACCAAGGTCATAACGTGGCTATTCATGATGTTGATGCGGAGATACACAAAATGTAAATATATGTTTGTCCCCTGGGAAAACACCTTCCTGGCTTAGGAAACCAGCGAATAGCATTTGCCGCACATGCTTCATTGGGGCAAGCACTCAACACATATTCAGTAGCTTTAGTGCAAGTTTTCCCCCCTTGGCAATGTACACTGATTTTAATTCAAGCTCCTGCACCATTATAAGTAAAGCTCTTAAAAGTCTGGCTGATGTAAAGTTGTGTTTTGGGGTTTTTTTGCAATACATGCCGAATCTTAAAAGTAGTGGGCAAAAGTAGTTGCACAAACATCTTTCTAAAAGCAGAATGTAGGAATTCTGAATATCTTCTCCATTGATAGGAATTGGATTAATAAGCCTTTGGCATAAACATAGCTTCTAGCACTAGTCCAATAAAGCTGTGAAAAGATCCTTCTCTGGAGAATAGCACAGAAAAATAAGTATTTCTAGTATCAGTGGATTATAAAGAATCCAAAATAATTTCCTTCATAAGGCTGAAAAACCTGCCGGGGTAGGCATATGTGTTAACTGTAACAATAAAGCAATTAGCTGTTTCAATCTACTTGCAAACAGAATTAAGATAATATATTCAAGGGTCTGAAATGTAAAGACATAATTTTCAACAATTAGCAAATAAAAAAATAGCAGAGAAAGGGGGGCAACTATGTTGAAGTACAAACTTTTTTTAAAAAAAAACTGCTGTACTATTCCCAATAAATCTTTCTCAGAGGTAAAAAGTATTTAGTTTAATGTAGCAGTCCATGTACAACATGCTTCAGATTGCTGGATTTATAGTACAGGTATTAGCTTTACAAAATTCTTGATATTCTGAGTACACAGAAAATCAACCTAAAACATTCACAAAAACAGAAGAAAAAGCAACCTATTTTTTTTATTATTTTCTGGGGGAAAGTAAATGAAATACCTCCCCAAATAATTAAAGAGTTCCAAAGAAACAATTTATAAATCAAATAATTTATTCACCACTGTTGCTTGTTCCAGTAAGCAGACTTTAAGGGAGAGGTTGGCTTCGCTTATTATAGTTGGCATTTTGCCCTAATTTTTTTAACACAAGAACACTCAGAACTAAACATGTTATTAAAATCCCGTTAGAAAATAAGATAAAACACCTGACAGTAGTGAAATAGTGAGCTGCTGTGGACAATATTTAAATTCATAAATTGTTGTGTGGTTTCTCAGACTTGTTAAGAACATAACAGCATAGAACACTAATGTATTGCACAGTGTCACCATGGGTATGCAGGGATCACAGTGTAGTGGACTGCATCCCTTTACATCAAATGGAAATATTGTCCATGTTACAAAACCATAGTCAAATCTAACACTTGCAACATACTTCCCTGGTAATACAGTTGTCCACCCCAAGCACCTAAACATTACTAAATACAAGTTTGTGTCCTAGGAATAATGTGAAGCTTTGAAAGAATAGGTTTTGTAGAAAGTGCTAGGGAGTAAATCCTCAGTAGGAACATTCAGAAAATCTGTTGCTCAAAGAGTATCTTTTCAAACCCTGCTGGAGGAGTGTGATAAAATTCACTGAACTGACAATCCAAAATGGCACTGTCATCCACTAGAAAAAGAAGAAGAAAATAGTGAAAAACTTGCATATATGCATACTTCACATTCAACTAGCCTTGGCAGAGACTTTCCCTTTGTTTTCTTGATTAAAATATTACTTATGTTGACAAAATGCAGAACAATACTCTTGGAAATTAGGATGGAGTCTAACAAAGCCTTGCAACTCAAACAGCAAAAGTTAATAGCTCACAAATATTTGTGGCACATCAAGAGCTGACCTGTTCTCATCCAACTTGCAAAAGCCTCTCTACCTGTACACCAGAAAGCAATTCTTACACATTACAAGTGAGCAGGCGAGTAGCACTTAACAGCAAATTACCTTTGCATAATAGGAAAATTCACCCAGCACTACCCACTTGAGCACAAAGAACTACTTTTTGTTGTTGCTAAGGCAGGGGGAAAAGATGATGTGGCCTGAATCCCAAAGGAACCACCACCTTTGGTCCTTATGATTATGCAGAGCAATGATAGGAACCTTTTTGGGTTAGAAAAGAATAGCAGCTATGGCCATCGGTCCAAGTTCTTGATCAACAAGTCTCAAGTGGATGTACTGAAAAGCTGTTGTCCAACTCTCCACCAGACCACCCTAGAGACTACAAGGAACCTTACATTGGGGCTAGGAGTGTTCTATTAAAATACTAGCTGACCCGGCCACGCGTTACTGTGGTTCTTTCCTGTGACCCCCACCCACCCTGTCACGATCCATGACGTATCCTGCCCCTCCTCCCTCCACCCCGGCTCATCCCTGTGTTTCGGTAGGATACCCTTCCCTCTGTTGTCCCTGGGGAGTGTTGGCCCCTCCCCCCTGTATCTCCATACCTTGGCCCCCACCCTCGAAAAGGAACTGTTAGGTTCTGGGTTCTATTTCCCAGCATGCACTTTTGTCTAAACCCTCTGTTGTCCCTGGGGAGTGTTGGCCCCTACCCCCGGTATCTTCCTACATTGGCCCCCAGCCTTGGAGAAGGAGCTGTCAGTTTCTGGGTTCCATTTCCCAGTATTTACTTTCGTCTGAGCCCTCTGTTGTCCCCTCCCCCTTGTGTCTCCATACATTGGCCCCTGTGCATGCATCGTGAACATTTCTATATATTTAGATTAAGGATCGGGGGTGATGATGCGCCCTGGGACACAGAGAACTACTTAAAGAATCCCAACCCGGGGGGGGGGGTCAAATAGCGATGCCCCATAGCCCCGTAGCAACAGACAGGCCCAGACAGAAGGAGGGGGGTCATATGGGCCACTTGGCGCGGGCCTCCGAATCTAAAGGGGGCCTCGGTCAGCATATTCACAATGAGTAAAATGAAAAAAGTAACAAAAGGTTTAAAAACAGGGCCACATTATCTACCTGGACCGGGCCCTGTAGGGCCTGGCAACAGAAGGCGCGTTCTGAAGCACCCGAGTTGTTCAGTTCCATAAAAAACCCAGGAATTGGCAAGGGGAAGGTAGGGGATTATAAATGGGGTGGGGGTGGCCACTGCAAATATCTGAGGACTTAAACTGGTGAGAGAAAGTGCAATTGTTTTTTTTTAAAGACACAGAGGCTTACAATCAGTTGTTTCTCCTAAAATAAGACATACCCATAAAATAAGCCATAGCAGAATTTCTAAGCATTTGCGCGATATAAGCCATACCCCGAAAATAAGACATAGTGATAGGCGTAGTTCTGGAGGGCCCCAAGGAAGAGGCAAGGCTGGACGCGTAATAAAAAATAAGACATCCCCTGAAAATAAGCCAATGTGGGGTTTTTTTAAGGAAAAATAAATATAAGGCGGTGTCTTATTTTTGGAGAAACACGGTAAAGCCTAGGTTAAAAGGGTCACGATTGCCCTTACTTAAAATGGCCACCGGAGCCTCACATGTGACACAACACCCACTAAATTATAAAGCGAAAACCCCTCGCTGTGCCCCCAAGTGTGTGTTAGGAAAAATGATGAACGACTGCCTAATGCTGCCAGGCGTTTATTAATGCAGCCGCCGGGAGAGGTTTTGGGCTTGGGGTGGAATGGCTGTTTTGGTGGCTGTTGGACAGTTGCTCCCCCCACCCTACGTCAGCCCATGACCTATTTGGGCTCCTCCTCCCACCCAGGGTTCCATTCGGGATAGTATTTAAAGGGCTGTAGAGCTGAGGCCTAGTCTGTAAAATGGAGCCAAGGCCTCCTGTTTTACAGGATCTCGTGGCGGAGGCGGGGTTTATGGGTGTGGCGCGTTGTTGTGGCTAATCCCTGTGAGTGCCCCCACGTGACCCGATCCATGATCTATTCTGTTTGTCCCCCCCCCCCCAATGACTGGTGTATTTCATGACGTTTTGAAGGATGGTATTTATTTTTGTCTTGTGGTTATTTGGTGGGGGATTTTTTTGGGGGGGATAGTGGTGCTAAATTGTAAAGTAAAAACCCTTGCCGTGCCCCCAAGTGCGTTGCTGTGGGTTATCTACCCCCCCCGGGCCTAGTGGAGGCCTAGCAGCATAGCAGGGCCTAGGGGTCTGATAATGGCCGACTTGGTGGTTTCAGTTGCTTGGTTGATGATGTCATTTGGTTTGTGGGTGAGGCTTAGATTTCACAGGAAGGGAGGGGGTGTACTGTGGGAGGAATTCCACTTGAGGGCGCTGTTTGACTTGGTGGAAAACCAGGTCTATACCTGGGCAGGTGTGTGATTTGAGGGATTTTTGTCTCCAACAACGCTCGGGGAGTGGCCTGGATCGTTGTGTCAAAATTTCAGGACGATCGGTCAAGCGGTTATGGAGAAAAGTGGAACCTGCAGTTCACCATTTTTACATTTTTATATACAGTGGTACCTCTACTTACGAATTTAATGCGTTCTGAACGCACATTTGTAAGTCGAAAAAAATTGTAAGTCGAATCCCATAGGAATGCATTGGGAGAAAAAATTCGTAAGTAGAAGCAACCCTATCTAAAAATTCGTAAGTAGAAAAAAATCCTATCTAAACCGCATCCAAGATGGCGGACGGAGCTCCATTTGTAAGTAGAGTTATTCGTAAGTAGAGGTACCACTGTATATAGATAAGCCCATTCTCAGAATATTGGACTATGTGGAAAATAGGAAGCTGTGTAGTAGGGAGGTCAAAGTGTTAACAACTCCTGAGAACCCCAACTTACCATATACCACAGGGAAGACAGTTCCTCTAATTCCTGAGGCTGGACAGTGCATATTTTTCCCATTCAAATAAACATTTAGTTCTACATGGTCATATGTAATTCCCTGTAAGGGAAATGTGACATTTAGACTCCACTTTTATTCATTTTGAAAAACATAGCTAAATCTGAATGTTGTGGACAACATTTCAACATTATCTTACAAACTTACTTTAAAAATATGAACATTTTCAGGGAGCTACTTGCATCCAGTACCCTACTACATCAAGTACCCATAGCCCTCCTTGTTTGTTTTGTATAGCACTCTTCATTTGAGTATCACAGGGTGGTTCACAACATAAAAATACAAAATGAGAATACAAAATACATAAAAGCCCACGCACCCCACCACCTTGTAAAGGCCATAGATTTATTATTATGAATTAAATTTGATTATGTGCTCTTCCTTTGGCCTGAATTATGGCAACAGGTTCCTTTTAAGGATCTTTGGGTCCAACTTTCCATAAAGACCAGCTTAACTGGACTGTGTTGGTGAAAAATATAGCAGAGATTATCACATTTGCTGTGAAGTTAGCTTTGGCTAGGAGGAAACACCATCAATTCTGGTCAGATTCATATAAGCAATACTGAAAGAAACTCACCACAATATCACCCTCTTGTGGAAGGTTGTTTGCTGGCAACCTGTTCTTCTCATCATTATTGTAGTACAGGGCTCCATCATTTCTCAGTACTAGACTATTCACATCACACCCAAGAGGAATTTGATTCAAATTGACTTTCTGAGTCGCAACACCAATACCCCAGATTCCTGGCGAGGGGTGAAATGGAATGGCACAGCCATGGGAGAAGAGAGGAGAGAGAGAGAGAGAGAGAATGTACTTTAGTGCAGTACCGTGCAAGACATTCCCCCAGCCTTGCCCAAATAGTTTACTTCCAATTAAACAACATCTGACTGTGCTATGTCATGACAGTAAGTGAAATAATGAGCATATATTGATCAGGAAATCAAACTAAACCTTTATCATCCCGCCCCTGCTCAACTGCAACAGAACCCTTTAAAAAGCCCTTGCCATTTTTTTAATGAACCCGCATCTTGAACTGGTCCCAACTACACTGAATTATGAGAAATGCCACCTTGTAGAGCATTTCTGGACAATGAGGTGCTGCAACTTGGGTCCATAAGGAAGTTGAAGGAACCCTTGGTTGCCAGCAAAGCATTTTGCAAATCAGCATGGCTAACAACAGCTCCAACTGGTTCTACTTTGACTGGAAGTGGCTCTCCAAGGCCTCAGGCATTCTGACCCTTTAAGTAGAGGTGCTAGGACTGAACCAGCGGAAGCCTCTCTAGGATACCTTGCACCCTTAGCAAGGAGCTTTCTTCGTGACACCTCCCTGGAAAAAAAAACTTTATTGCAATAGCTACATTAGAAAGTATCTTGTGAACTGCTATCCTGGTGTGAATAATTTAATGAAAAGGGTAAAAGTCCTCAACCAGTCTAGGAAACTGCCCACTAACAGTGTCTCAGCTCTCATTCATATAAATCTATGATTCTCAGAATTGAAGAGCAGTAAGGGGCTACAGGATGGAAGGGGAGAGGAGGATGAAGTTCCAGGGTGTGAGCAGGAGCCTGTTCATGCAACAATTAATTTTACTCAGCGACTTGAATCCAATCTGAGCAAAACATGATGAATTTTTGCGAGCGTCAACTTTTTGACTGACCTGTAGATTGGATTTTAAACTCAAAATAGCTCTTGTTCTGATGCAAAGGGGCATTGGCTAGGCAGCCTCCCGTACCACATACTCGTCGTCCATTTTTGACAATGACAACATCTGTTCCTGCAGAATTAAAAGCATCAAACTGAAACATTCTGAACTTCCATTTAAGACATGCAGCACAATTCTGCACAAGTATGTTTGGAAATAAGTCCAACTGATTTCAGAGGAACTTACTCCCATTTAAGCAAGAACTTATTAAAATTCTTACTATCAGCAGCATGCTTGACAGAAGGCAGAAAGATTTAGGAGATACGGTAATTTGGTATATGAGTGATACCAGCAAAATTGGATAATTGCATAGATGGGTCATTCCATGAAAATGAGGGGGGGGGGGTTGTAAAAAAAAATGTAATACTTTTTTTACATGGTAAGTTTGTGTGCATATGTATATCAAAGTGTTTTGGCAACAAAACAAATTATTCCCAGAATGCTTCATTCCAAGATGGCCACCACCTGAATGTACCGGTAGCACATATTGCAAATGAATTTTGTTTTTGAAGTTAGACATACACTAAAGGTAAGATAAAATCTATTCAAACCTGTGAGGGACAAGGGATACAGGGAAGTCCCTCCCATCTTAAGTTCCAGCCCATCCCCAAGCGCTGGAGAGAGCAAGGAGAGCTCTGCCTCCAGCGGAGAGTCAGGAAGTAGTGTCCGAGGCTCAGGCAAGGTTGCGGAGCCCATGCCCCAGGTGGGACAGGAAGATGGGAGCAGGGGGGGAAGGCCAATTCCCCCAACTCCGGAATTGCGACGCAAACGTAGGGGGAAGAGGTTGGGTCTTCCAAAGCTTCTATGCTGGAGGAAAACCCGCCAATCACCATTCCGAGGTTCTGACACCTCACCTTAAGGATGTATATTAACCGCTCTGAACACTGTAAATAATCAGCACTTAATAAAAGCCTAAAAAGACCATGCTGGAGTCGTTACTCTAGAGTAGCCACATCAGGCCCTCTGACAAAACCATTATTGTAATATGTATATTGAAAGCTTAAAATGTCATCTTTTGATTGCAAATGGTCTATATTGCTCCAATTACATTTTTAATTGGTATTGATTGATTTTAATTATAGATTATGAAGCTGTAACATGAGCTACCAAAACAAGTTATTTTTAGAATATCTTTCTGAATGGGAGCTTCAGAATTAAACTTTTCTGCATTTTCCTTCTACGCAGTAGATGCAATGTAATCATGTAAACATTTTAATTTTATGTTGCAGTTTGTGCCCTACAAACACTGTCAAAATGTGTAATGTAAGTTACTGCAATTATGGTAACTCACGTTACAGTGCTCAAATTTTGCATTCTTATCGCTCTCTTTATATTTATTTAGGAATTAAAGCAAATATTTTAAAATGGCCCTTACACCTGCTGAAAAGATGAAACGTAGGAGGGAAAAATTAAGAAAGAAGAAAATATAATGAATACAAAGCCAAGCAAAAAGAATTTATGAAGAAAAGCAGAGAGAAGAAAAATGCCAAAGAAAGCAAGTTGCCAAAGGCTGAACAGTTGAAATTGCAAAGTGCCAGAAGAAAGAATGTAAGAGAAAGAGTTTCCAAACATAGAGAGTTGAAGAAGAAAGTCCCAGTTACTCCTATTGGGACAAAGAAAGACTCACCATCAGCATTCAAATACAACTCTGCCCTGGGCAAGGCTACAGCTAATAATAATAATAATAATTAATAATTTATTATTTATACCCCGCCCATCTGGCCGGGTTCCGCCAGCCACTCTGGGCGGCTTCCAACAAAACACTAAAATACAGAAATCCATCAAACATTAAAAGCTTCCCTAAACAGGGCTGCCTTGAGATGCCATCTAAAGGTCTGGCAATTGTTGTTCTCTTTGACCTCTAGTGGGAGGGCATTCCACAGGGTGGGTGCCACTACCGAGAAGGCCCTCTGCCTGGTTCCCTGTAACTTGGCTTCTCGTAGCGAAGGAACCGCCAGAAGGCCCTCGGAGCTGGACCTCAGTGTCCAGGCAGAACGATGGGGGTGGAGACGGGGGGGGCTCCTTCAGGTATACTGGACCGAGGCCGTCGACCGAGCTAAGGCTTGTCGAGCTCTACCCAAGTCACCACGCAAGAAGCGTAAAGTTATATGTAAACTTTTTGAAAGTTTAGGATCACAGAAACCATTAGCAAAGAAAGCTGTTCAATCTAAGTCTGCATTGAGGACTGAAACTATTAATAAAGTAGAAAATTTCTATAACCGCGATGAAATAAGTCGACAGGAAGAAAGGATGTAAAAACAGTAGTACGAAATGATGGTAATTTTTATTTTTATTTTTCATATTTTTATTTTTCATATTTTGAAATTAATATGAAAAAGGTAATAAGCTTTTATAATAACCAGGTATGTATTATATACACAATTATTTTATTCAAGATTGCTTCTCAATTACTATCTTTAAATATTACTTAATTGTTGTAATCATACGTCAAATGTAATATGAGTTACCATGGAATGACGCAGATGGGAAAACTGACCCAAAAGACAGAAACAATTTTTAAAAGACAAAATGAAAGTTTCAAGAGAAATGTCCCCTCTTTATTGTTGTTCTGTTTTTGTCACAATTTTTTTTAAAGTATGGTTAGGATTGCAGCTCTGCAGCTCAGTCCTATTCCTATCTAGTCAGAACTAAGTCATACTATGTTCATTGTGTCTTTCTACCTTATAAATATGTTTAAGAATGTAGCCTTGAACTGTGGGAACATCTGTATTTGGTGTGGGTGGGGGGAGAGCAGGCTGCCACTTGGATAGAGGTTATTGTGAGGCTGCTGCTGACAAAAATTATTAGAGAATCCAAAAAGCTTCAAACCCTCATTAAATTCCACCGTGGACAAGCCCTGGGAAGGCAAGGGAGTTACAATTTCTGCCCAGTCTTTATACTGTGTGATAGTTTGTTAAGGATTATAGGTGCCCTTGAATTACCTTAATTTTAAACTGTAAAATTCTAAGGATTCATTTGTCTATGAATTAAATCCATGCAGTCTCCCAAAACAAGACAGGGTTGACGCTTACAGTACTCTAAATTCATTCCAGTTAAGCATTCAAAATCCAAAGAGACTGGAACGCCTCGACAGAGAAAAAACTGTTCCCAGTATAACTCCAGTTTTGTCCTTAGATTTTCCTCACACTGTTCAGCAATAATTCACATTGTTTTGTAACAGAAGGGGGCAAAAATCCAAGATGAGGAAACCTGATATGCACAGGACAGGCACTCCTGGACATGATGAAGGCCCATGGTTGCTCACATGACAATTACACAATTATTTTTTTATAGCTCTAGTTACAGGTAGGTAGCCATGTTGGTCTGCTGTAGTTGAAACAAAATAATTTTTTCCCCTTCCAGTAGCACCTTAGAGACCAACTAAGTTTGATATTGGTATGAGCTTTCGTGTGCATGCTACTGGAATGATTTTTTAAATATAGCATTTAACATATTATATACACTCCTGGAGTGAATGAACCCTGACTGCTCCTACCACATTTAAAAAGTAGAAAAAGTATACATCTGCAATCATGCTTTAATGTTCACGCTGTGAAAGAGGTGTTTTGAGTTGTCACACAAGGGAGCACACACAGAGGAGCACACACAGACATCACTTCAGAGTATGAAATTCAACAAGTGTGAAGCAGTCCCCAGGTTGTGAAATATGTTTCCCTAGAAAAAACACGGATGGGGAAGAAATAGAAAGCAGGAGTTCCTACTTTATCTTTCAAATCAAGAGTGAAAGGATCAAAAACTTACCTGCCAGGGCAGTGAAAGAAGTTATGTGCCCATTTGTTTTTGTTTTGATTATCACTACAGTTCAGTTGACATCTTTTGTTCCTTATGAAACTTTCCTAGTTTCTCTTTCAGAAGGATCTAGAAAGTGTGTTTTGGATCTGTGTGGTTCTGCTTTGCCTACCCCACAGCTGAGAAAAAAGATGCTCAAATTACTACCCCTTTTGTTTTATCCCCATTATCTCAAACCTGCCATGGTCAGTGAGATAGGGAATTTCTGTCCCTCCAGATCAGATCTCCCATCAGCCCCAGACAGCATGGTCAGTGGCCAGGGATTATGAGATTCTCAATCTTGTAATATTAATCTCAGGGTCGTGGGTTCAAGCCTCGCATTGGTCAAAAGATTCCTGCATTGCAGGGGGTTGAGCCAGAGATGACCCTTGTGGTCATTTCAGTTCTATGATTCTATGAACACCTGGGTAATCACAGATTCCCTACTGCTACCTTAGAACAAAGAACAAAGTAAAGATGTGGATGAAAATAGAAATGAGAGGGTGTCTAGTGCTCCAGACCAGAAAAATGCAGTAGATCCAGTTTATTTGAAGTTCAGCAAAGAATTTGATTCAGTATACACTTCCGGGTTTGCCGCGGCCGTAACCATAAGATGCCGTAACCTGGAGGTTATGCAACAC
Source organism: Zootoca vivipara (assembly GCF_963506605.1). Lineage (NCBI taxonomy): Eukaryota > Metazoa > Chordata > Lepidosauria > Squamata > Lacertidae > Zootoca > Zootoca vivipara. Next base: position 4,552,902 of record NC_083278.1, on the reverse strand, counting down.
AAGATACCACTGGACACAGCCTGGTATCAAAAGAGGAGTCAGGGCTGAATCAGTTATTGGCATCCACTTAATTTTCTTGCTAATCAAACCTATTTTTTTAATAGGATGGAACTGGGATTCTGACCAGATGTTCCTAGTGCGAGTGGAGGTTTTGAACTGCCCCAAGATCTACAGATGAAGGACAGTGTACAAGTTAAAGAAATAAAAAATAAAATAAATAAGATAACAAGGTAGCCTCTGTTCTTCTGCTAAGCCTTGGAAGGTGTAAAATAAAAGGAAGAATTTATCTCCCAACTGACATGACAGGGTGGGCGGGTAACAATTTATGGGAGGAAATTATCGTTGTCTCTCCCAGACTAGCACCCTTTGCAGTTGAGAGAAAATATAGAGCAGGACCTGCCAGAGCCGAAGCATTTCCCCAGGTGGGCCGTGTGTCCTCCCCTCTGGGGTGGTGGGGGGTGTTCAAAGTTATTCACTCTAGTCTAACATTAAACAGTATTACTAAAATCTACCGTCCTTTCTCAACTATGTTGTTGTTCTACAGCTCCCACCATCCCTTAGCTGTGTTGAGAGCCGATAGATATTAAGTGTGGGAGGCAGTGAGGCCCAGTGGGGAGAGTCGGGCTCTCGGCTGGCAGGGGGCAGAGAAATCTTGCCTCAACCCCAAGGCTCGCTGCAATAGCTCGTTTGAAAAATGGGGGGGGGGGTATTGTTGTTGTTGATCATGCTATGTGTGTTTGAAGGCCGCCTTCCCCCCGGACTGCGCCTTAAGGCCACGGCGACGGGTCCTTCCTCGCCCGCCACAGCTGCGCGGCTTCTTTCTTCATGCTCCGGAGCCCCTTCGCCCGCCTCGCCGCCGCTTACCCATCCTGTGCGTGTCCAGCTGAACGAGCGGCATCTCCTTGAGGGCAATGTGTCCTCCGCCGGCGTCTCCGCAGCAGGCCCAGCGCAGGCAGCACCACACGGGGCCGGGCGCCGAAGAGCCCGACGAGCCCGCCATGGCCGCCTCTCCTGCCCTCGGCTTCTCCGCTCAGAGCGCAGCTGGAGCCGCCATGTGGAGGAAGCGCCCTCCGCCCCTCGCCGCCCCGGCCTAGGCGCCCGCCCGGTACTGCTGGCCCTGCCGGGAGAGGCTCCGCATCGCCGCCCGCACCGTATCCGCGCGAGCCCGAGTCCCACACGACCGCCCGCGGGTGCCCTGGCTCGGCCTCCGACGTCGCCAGGACTGCAACTCCCATCAACCCCAGCGACAAGGGCCAGCCGCCGGGGATGATGGGAGCTGTAGTCCCGGCGACATCGGGGACACCCCCCCCGGCTGGGCTGAGTCTCTCGAAAGACTGACTCCCGGGGGCTTCGAAGGACGGGCGACCCCACGAAACGACTCGCCCTTCATCTCCCGAGGCTCTTGGCCCGCGTCTGCCCCCGAACAGCCCCGTATTGCGCCAGATCCCCACAGAAGCCCCGCGTCACTCAGGCGCTACCCACCCTGTCACGTCGCTAAGCGGCGGACTTTCCTTCCATGCCGCATTCCCCGCTGTGCCCCGAAGGGGTTTCCTTGCAGAAGGGCAGCATGTGAATTTATTAATAATGATTGAATAAATAATTATAAGGGGTCGCCGTGGGTTTTTTTGTGCCACAAACCACGGGGGTGGGACGGGGACTTCACTGTGGCTCCAGCGCTGTCACGGAGCCGCGCGCGACGTCAAGCATCTCTGAGGCGGGAAGAGAGGGAGGGAGCACTTGTGCGCAGGCGCAGCAGCGCAGGCCGGGGCCGGGCGAGGCGCCTAGAGACGGGCCTACTCGCTTCCCGGGGCGACCGAGGCGGCTCAGCGGCGCGGCCTCCTGAGCTACGGGCTGGTGAGCTGGACTCGAGCGGGAAGGAGAAGTGGCGGGGCTACGCGAGGGAGGCGGCGCCCGGAGGAGGGAGGGCGTAAGGAGGCAGACGGGGCGTAAGGAGGCGGCGCGGCCTTCGGCTCCCTTTCCTTCCCGCAGGAGCCCCTCGCGCGAGGGCCGGTCTGGTCATTCGGGGGGGGGGGCGGCGACATTACTTTCCTTTTATTCCTTGAATGGGCGGGTCTCCTTATGTGGCCCAGAGCGACGAAGAGAATAAATCCCCCAGAGAAAGGCGTTAAAAACGCCCCCACCCGCTTCGGAAAGGCTACAGGTTATATGGGAACATTTTCGCCTAGCGCCGAAAGTGAATCGCCGAAGTGTTAAGCTGGAAGGGGGGGGGGAATCTCATGGGTCATCTACTCCAGCCCACTGCAGTGCGCGAATCTTTTGCCCAATGTGGGGGGCTCGAATCAACAGCATATAATAGGGGGAGGCTGCCGTTGGGCCCGTTGCCCCTGGCGCACAATCAGGGGGGGATGAACCAGGCCCCTCCCCATCCCTGTTGTGCCCTACCTAGCTCTGAGAAAGGAAGGTGAAAAGCAAATGTAGAATTTTTACAGGTGTAGAATTTGTTATCCACATCTCTCTTTTTAAAAATATTTTTTATTAAATTTTCCAATTAAACATCAAATCACATTGAAATTATTCCCAATTACACTTTATCCAAATTAATTATACAATTCTAATTAAAAGAAACATTCCAATTATGCCTAATTATATTGAATTTTTCCGAGTCCCCATGCCTCAGATTCTAGAGCTACCTGCTAATCACTACTGCCATTTGCTTTTAATAATTTCTCCCTTGTTATTCAGCCTCTGATATAAACCTTCACATATTGTCCCAAAATAATGCAGTCCTTTGCTAACAGTCTTTGTTGACATCCTTCAATCTTCTTCAAGCCTCTGAGTTGTGTTGCCAGCCAGGTTTTACCAAAATGTTTTCTGTTGCTGCGTGGAATTGTGTCTTTAGTCTCCCTCTGATCGCTGGTCATCTGAATCCAACAAAGCACACAAATTACACATCATGTCCAAATTTCTACTCCATAGCTCCTCCGAAGACAGATTTACAGCTTTTCCAGCGAGAAAATAGCCAGGCCAAATCTTATCACTCTTCTAAAAACACTCTTCCTCGCCTCTAGCTGCTCTGTTATCCACATCTCTTGTAAAATAAAGTGTTTAAACATTCACTGCTTTGGCTGAAGTTATACACCTGTAGGATGGCAGACAAGATACTGGACTTTCTTAGATTGTGATCATCATATAATTCTCTGAATTCTCTCCTTTTATTACAGACCGCAATGGAGCTCCTTGAAGAAGATCTTACATGTCCCATTTGTTGTAGTTTGTTTGAGGATCCCCGAGCCCTACCCTGCTCACATAACTTCTGTAAGAAATGTTTGGAAGGGATTTTGGAGGGAAATGCTCGGACTGTAATTTGGAGACAGTCTCTCTTCAAATGCCCAACATGTCGGAAGGAAACCACTGTGACAGGGGTTAACAGCCTGCAAGTCAACTATTCCCTCAAAGGTATCGTAGAGAAATATAACAAGATTAAGGTCACCTCAAAGATGCCTGTGTGCAAAGTACACAGCGGTCAGCCTCTCAACATTTTCTGCCAAACAGACACACAGTTGATATGTGGTATCTGTGCAACTCGAGGAGATCATATAAAACATGTGTTTTGTTCTATTGAAGATGCTTATTTTCAGGAAAAACTTGCTTTTGAAACATTGTTCCAGGGTTTTGAATCATGGCGTTGTGGGGATGCACTTTCTCGGCTAGACACCCTGGAAGCCAGCAAGCGCAAAGCCCTCCAGATGCTGACAAAGGACTATGACAGAGTAAAAGATTTTTTTGAGAAATTGCAGTATACATTGGAACAAAAAAAGAATGAGATACTTTCAGATTTTGAGACAATGAAGCTTGCAGTCATGCAGGCATACGATCCAGAAATTAATAAACTGAACACTATTATACGAGAACAACGAACCGCTTTTAATATTGCCGAAGCCTTTAAAGAGGTGTCTGAACCCATTGTTTTTTTGCAACAGATGCAAGAATTCCGAGAGAAAATCAAAGTGATCAAGGAAACCAAATTGCCTTGTCTTACTGTCAACATCAGTTCCACAATGAAAGGATTTGATACAAGCCAGTGGGAACAATTTAAGCTTGCAGATGTGGACAAACTTTCTTTACCTCAGGAGAAAAGTACTTTTAACTGGGCATTTTCTCCATTGTCCTTACATAAGTTTATTGTGATGGTTTTGCTTTCCTTCCTTATACTTGCTGCCACACAGATGTCTTTTATGGACTTTCTATCTAACACTCTCCAGCACTGGAAAATACTTATATCTGCATTTGGCACAAGTTATCTGGCAGACACAGCAGAGATGGCAGATCATGCTATCATCTACTGGGAGAAGATGACTGATGGTGCCGCCACTCTAAGTGAAACATGTGTAAATTACACCCTTGTGATGTTGGATAATATTGCCCAATTTATGTGCAAATACAAAATTTTGTAACTTCTACCCTTGTATAATAAGAAAAGTATGTTCGAAGTGATTACTTTGGAAGTTTTTAAAAAAGTGATTAAGCAATCATGATGTCATTTTTCTATGGTGCAACCACTGATACTTCAAAATATTTTGCACATTGAATTTGAAAGGAGCTACCTACTTAGGTAAAAAGTGCCAATTTATCTTGTTTTTCCCAAGGTGAAAGGCATCAGTTCTGTGTACAGTATGAATCAACAGGCATTGCAGATTATGTAAAAGAATTCATGAAATATGTGCATTGTTGTTGAGTGATTTTCAATGTTAAGGACACATTTGGGGGGGGGGGAGAAAATGTGTAAGTAATAGGTTGTGAGGTCAAGTATATAAGTAATAACCACTGGTGTACCAAACTTCAGAAGTATGGCACATTGCAAAACAATTTCTGATTTGGCTGTACATGTGAAAGAACAAATACATACTATTAACTTCTAAAAAATAGTTTCTAGTTAGACTCTGATCCTAAATATACGGTACCCGTCTTGGAAGTAAGTCTCGCTGGCTTTAAAGGTAGCTGTGTTGATCCAAAAGGGTGGAATTCAACTTCACACTTTTCCAGTTGTTCATTCCGTGCAAATACTCCCAACTTGCCAGGCAGAGTGATAACCCCTTCCCCTGCACGTGCTGTTCTGGGGGTTCCCTCATGCTGCCAAGCCAATTCCAGGGAGTACCAGGGGCAGAAGAGGGGGTAAGCCCTGTTGTGGAAGTCCTTATGCAGGGATTCTGCTGACAGGTCTGTTTAGGTGAATGCCACCCAAAATATATGATCTAAATTCATATTAGGGAAATAAATTAGGCCAACCAAATTGTTACAAAGTGGTGTGCAATCTTTTGAATTCCTGAGAAAACTTCAGGATGGATGTTAAAAGGTGGAGGAAGAAAAAAGGCTGCTGGTGCTGATCAGGCCATCTTAGCCTGCTGTCCAAACACTGTTCCAGAGGTTTCGATGGAGGGAAAGTCTTCCTCTGCCCTCTTCAAAACAGCTCTGTCCTATAAAGTACAGAAATCCTTAGTTTAAAAGTACAGTGAAAATACCGCTGATGGGAAGCTCCAAAATGGGGCATTCTGGGAGACACTCAGCCAGCTTGGGATCCATTTGTTTCTGAGTCAGACCCATTATTGTCACTTGATGGTGTTGGGCTGATTGCCAGCATAGCGGGGAAGGGGGTCTGGAGGTCCAGCGCTGTCCAGACAAACCCACCCACCGGCCTCACTGATGGGGTCCAAAGGAAAGCAGAGCACTATGTTTGGCATCAGCCTGGCTGCAGGAACTGTGGAAGGAGGCATACAAGAAGCCATCTTAGTCCTCTCCACATTAACTTATTCTTCTCCCAAAGATATCCTACAAGTCAGCAGATGGTTAGGATCAGAGAGTTGTCCTCCTAGATGAGTACATGGGCTCCCTTCCCAGACTGACGACCCCCATCTGCCCCTCACTTGCATGTGCAGAAACCACCTCCTTGACTGTTGGACCCACTATTATTCCTGTCTGCTTAATCTACTGGAGGCAGTCTTCACATGCAAAGGAAGCCCCTAACCCACAAAGGATTTTGAGACCCATTGGCTACCCCTACCTGGATTAACTGGCAAGTCGAAGGCATTTCCTGAGTTGTGGCCACTCTCATGCTGACAGCTAGGAGCTGCGGGTAAGAGCGAAGTACAGGGTGGGGCCCAGAGGTGGACAAACTGCCCCCAAATGAACATGACATGTCCCCCACCAGAGGTACTACCCATCCCCTGACCCCACACATACCCAGGGTTTGGCATATTAGTATCCTTTAGAGTGACCTGAGAGTTCTTTGAGAACTCCAATACCAAATTGCTGCTTATCTAACAAAAATGTTGAACTTGTTCCTAAGATCAGCTGCTGTCCCCAAAGGCTGTAAAGTGAAATATCCACCATGTCTACTTAGAAGTAAGTCTTTACTCCCACGTAAGGGGTTAGAATTGTAGCCCAAGATAGGAATTTAAAAATTTGTTTGCTTCCAGGACAGACCTATGTATCTCCTTGATTATAAATCTGAGCTATAGTAGCATTTGTGAATATCTGCCTCACAAATAGGCAGCTTATTTGGGTAGGTTGTTGTGGTGGGTGAAGGAAGTAGGTCATGATCTGTCCTAAACTGGATGCCGTTCTGGCCAGTCAGGATCTCACTGGTTGGCTTTCAACATGTTTTTTTTTATAATGATGCTTTATTTCAGTTGCAGTATTTTGGTTCCCAAGCAACCAGCCCAGCCTTGTAAACAAAACTATACACTTCAACGTTGTTGCTGGGGAATCCTGTCTGCTCAGCCTTTCTCTCCCATAACACAGGACAGGATTTGCTCTTTGCCTCTACATATGTAGTTTGGAGACACTCTGCCAGAAGACACTGTTTTCCTGTGGAGAAGAGAAAAATGAACAATCAAGATGTGAGCATTTTGAATGTGGGAGGAGTGAAATTCACAACATGGCGTTCTACGCTACAGCAATTCCCTGAATCTAGATTGGCAAGGATGTTGGGTGGCAATGACTTAGAATGTAGGTTGGTGAATGGCCAGTTCTTTATAGACCGTGATGGAGTTCTGTTCAGCTATATTCTGGACTTCTTAAGAACACGGCAGCTTTCTCTGCCCAGTGACTTCTCAGACTACCAGAGGCTGCAGAGAGAGGCTGATTTCTATGAAATTTCCTCTCTGGCTGACCTTCTGAGTCGAGAAAGTTTGTTGAAACCAAAGCTAGAGATCTTGGAAATACGATTCTTGCTCCAAGAAAGTCAAGCTTTTTTCCGGGTGTTTGGCTCTTGTAGCATCACTGTTGGTGAACTGGCTGGACGAATCACTGTATTTTCAGAAAAGCTTGTTGGAACAACTTGGAAAAGCCATAATGACCCTTCACAGAAGTCGCTGATTCCCCTTTCTTTGGAGAGGCCTTCCCATCATGATGTCATTTTCCAGTGTGGCACTGACTACAGTGATCAGTTTATAGCAAGGTATTTTTCTAGATTCCAAAGCTAACACAATACAAATAGCATATGTACTCTCATGCAACTCTGACAAATGTTCATACCTTTTTCAGACTTTCTCTTTTAAACCCTGCTTCATACAAATAGGTTCTTCCTAATTCTACTACATTCATTATATACATTCATTATATACCTTACACCTCAGCTGTCTGCTTTAATCCATTTCTAGTTTATATTTAGGCATGTGCAATAACTAAGGCAAGACTGCTACTGATCATTTTTATTGCACTGGTAGGCAAAATACCAAGTGTAGGTGTATACTATCTGGGTACATGTTGGCACTAACATTTATTCATGATTTTTTCCAGATATGTTTCTATAAAACCTGATCAGAGGAAATTGATTAATGGAACAAATGTGCTTGGCCTGCTGGTTGACTTATTACTCAAAGAAGGATTTCGTTTAATAAGCACTAGGACCGTCTCCGCTGAAGAAAAAATTGAATGTTATAGTTTTGAAAGAAAAAGGCAGCCAGACACCTTTTCCATTAGTATGTGCCAAACACAACAAGGCACCACTATATCACAAACACAGCCAATCCAAGTGCATAAACAGAAATGAATAATGAAGATTTTTTTTAAGCCGAGTGTGAAATTAACAAGGCTAAGAATGAGTACAATAGCAGGACACATATTTTTGCTGTCAATATGCCATATTTGTTGGATTTCTGATACTGGATATTTGAATGGTAAATATGGAAGTTTGTCTAAATTACTTCATTAACTTACAATAACCCAAGTTTTTCACATCCAATGAAAAAATAGTTTTCTATCTACTATATTTATTTGCTTTTACCACATGCTACTATTGCAAGGAAAATCCAGTGAGAGAACAAGGGCATCATGGTCTGAATGGTTGACCTGAAATAAGTGCACCAAGACATTTCATTTGCACTTTCCATATTTAGCAACCATCTTGTATCACAGCATTACAGTAATCAGGATTATACTTCATGTGAATTTTCTGGTTAGGAAAGGAACTGAAATCTGTAATCTTTGATTTCTGAATGGAGATCCCCACACCCCCTAAGCCTGCATGTTGTCCTAAATACAGGTAGGCAGCCATGTTGGTCTGGCGTAGTTGAAACAAAAAAAAAAAAATCCTTCCAGTAGCAGCTTCGATACCAAGTAAGTTTGTCATTGGTATGAGCTTTTGTGTGCATGCACACTTCTTCAGATACACTGAAACAGAAGTCTCCAGACCCTTATGTATAAAGAGGGTGTGTGGGGGTATTACTCAGAAGGGTGGTGGGAATGGGTGATAGACTGATAGGTGTGGAAACTCGTTGATGACTGTTAATGACTGCAATTGGTCTTACAGGGAAAATCAAGGGGTGAGATGGCTAAAGAAAGCTTTATCATGTATAATGAGATAAGAATCCAATGTCTTTATTCAGACCAGGTCTTTCCATGGTTTTAAGTTTGGTAATGAGTTGCAGTTCAGCAACTTCTGTTATTATTATTATCTCATTCTGTTGTTATTATTATCTCATTATAAAGCCATCTCACCCCTTGCTTTTTCCTGTAGGACCAATTGCCGTCGTTAACAGTCATCAACGAATTTCCACACCTATCAGTCTATCACCCATTCCCACCTGGGACACTGGATATATACCTTGCCTTAGTGCAGGATTAGGCAGGCAGGCAGGGGAGCCAACTTGAATAAAATATTGGGGTTGGGGGAGGTAAGCCCTGCCCCACCCCACATAATCACATGACATGGTGCACACACACCATTTGAATGGCAATCCCCCCTCAAATATTTTATTGGGGTGGAGGAAGAAGGAACCTCAGCCCTAGGAGATGGCTCCTACCAGTATGCAGGCAGACGTAGGTAGCCCATTTTGTCCTTTCCAACAGGAAAGGAAGAAGGACCTAAGTGTTGGCACTGTCAACTCCAGGCTGCCCATTTGTGTTTTGTCCCAAACCAAGGCCGCCCTTCTGTGTAGGAGAGATAACAGGATGATGCTACAAGGAAGAAAGAAACAGATTAAAGTGTGAAGGACTCGTATAGGTATGATACAACGTGTTTGTAAAGTACGGGGGGGGGGGAGCACAACTTCTTCATAAGTGTACTGTAGTAGAAATATTTTTCCTAAGCATCCTTATGACTGAAAGGAAACACCAAAAGCTCTTGAGCTAGAAGGATGCAATAATGCAGGGCTTCTGGGAGACAAAAGACCGCTGTCTCCCAGTATTATGGAGAGGGGTGTAAACTGTACTTTTAAAACAAAGTTTGGTGACCAAATCAAACACACATTGGGTAGGAGACAAAGACCTCCTCAGCTTTTGATCTATAAAGCCTTCAATGGCTCAGGACCGCAATACTTGAAGGACCACCTCTCTTCATATAAACCGTCCTGGACTCCATGTTCATCATCTGAGGCCGTTCTCCATGTGCAGCCCAAAGGGTGGCAACATGAGAACGGGGCCTTCTCTGTAGTGGCTCCCTGTTTGTAGAATGCTCTCACTAGGGAGGTTTGCCTGATGCCTTCATTATATATTTTAGGCGCCAGGCAAAAACTTTCCTCTTCAACCAGGCCTTTGGCTGATTAATATTCTACAGTCTTTTAAATGTGTCTGTGGGAAGGGGGGTTATTGTTTTGCTGTTTTGTTTTTAATTATTTACTTGTTTTTATCCTGTTTTTTATTCTATGAACTGCCCTGAGATCTTATGATGAAGGGCGGTATATAAATCTAATAAATAAATAAATAAAATAAATAAAGTTTCGGTATTTTTGTTTTAAAGGGGGACTCAAAACAGTTTTTAACTTTTCCATTGCAGGATAATTTTTCACTTTTTCAAAATGTATCCTGTCTTTATTGGAGTCTACCTCTCTGTCATACGACACAAAAAGATACTGAGGCCGGAAGCAAATGCTGGAATGGGAGGATAATTCAGTGGGCAAAGCATGAAACACTTAATCTCAGGGTCGTGGGTTCAAGTCCCATGTTGGGCAAAAGATTCCTGCATTGTAGGGGAGTTGAACTAGATTTCTCTCATGGTACCTTCAACTCTACAATTCTATTATTTAAGCATGACATTAAGGGAGGAAGCGACAGCCAGCTCTTTCATGGAGCTCCCAGTGGTAGGGCCAGCCCAAGACATATTGGTGCCTGAGGTGAACCACAAAATGGTGCCCCTCTCCCCATCAGGGAGGAAGAAGAGAGTGACGACCTACTTTAGGCACAAGGGGTGAATGAAGGGCTGCATTGGGACCTTCTGACCCTGTGGATCCTGCTGCCTGAAGCAGCGGCCTGATGGGTGGGCCAGCCCTGGTCAGTGGTCTTTCTTCCAACCTGCATCACTTCAGCCATTCTGCAATATCTGCTACTCCCAGGCTATGTTGTGGTTGGCAACCCACACTAGTGCTAGATCTTTCACCTGCCTCTTTTCGATCCTAGGAGCCAGCCCACCACCATTTGTTCCCCAGGAATCCCTCAGCCGAATCCTTCCCAGAATCTCAGGTGCTATTGGGAGAGAGGTATCACCTGTCCAAGTACTTTCCTATCTGGGAATGAAGGAGTTGTAAATCTGTGGCCCTACAAATCTTCCTCCACAGGTTAATTTGGCCACAATGTTTATGTCAGCAGAAAAACATTGGCTAGGTTAAAATGTGTGTGGTTTTCTCCATTGTTTTGTTGCCCATTGGAATGGGTTTTCCCCTTGATCAGCATTCCACTAAGCAATTCCAGAGTGTCAGCAGACTACACTTTCCAGAGTTCAGCTAAAGGGAAAAGTTTTAAAATTCAACAGATGAATAATTAGTCTGCTGTTTTATCAGCATTCTACATATATCATCACAATTCAGATCATAGCCTGCATCTCATCTACCTGTGGCTACATTGCAATCTTTGTGTCAAATCTATGTTTGCAAGTTCTGCTATCTGGGTCATTCCATATCAAGTGATCCAACTTTGTTACCTCATGCCGTCCAAATTTCAATTTTTCATCTCATCCCATTATGAGGGTATGAAATGTAAAGAGAGAGAGAGATAATTTTGGCCTACGCAAAAACCTTTAAAGCTCAGCCCAGGACTGAGATATGTCAAAACTAAAACCACCAAAAATGAAATGTGTGCAACAAATGCTCTTGAAAAGTGTTTGGTGTAAAGTATAAATAATGGAAGAAGACTGTAAATGTTTCCAGACACATTTCACGTGTAAGCCCCCCCCCCCCAATAATTTTGTTTGATACACATGTAATGTTCATGAGATGAAGTAATACCAATAATTCTTTCAAAGCATTTTTTTTTAATAATGTGATCCCATTGAGATCCCAAGATGAGATTTTGCAGGAAGCTCTTAGAAATAGGATCCTGGTTGATATTATTAATGGTCAACCGTTCAGATTCCATGGTAGAATTATTGTTTCAAATGGCAAAGTGCAGCAATACATCAACTCTTTGCCCATGGTTTTGATCTAGTTGGAGCCTTCCTATGTGGTCTTTCACCCCCTTGGAATCTGCACACTTGTTGAACATCTCACTGCTTTACAAAAACTGCATTGCTACCACATCCTACTGTAATTCAGATGTTTATATCCTATGCAGCTTCACAAACTCTCTTGTCTGCCACACTCCATTTTTAAAAATAGTATTTGGTTGTATAAACACAATCATTCAGTCTGAAGCAATGGGAGGAATGTTAGTATGAGAAGGAACTGTCAGTCAACTGTGTCCCACCCCCCAAAATAACACCCCTCACCAAATTTACCAAGCAGCATGAAAACCTGACATATGAACATGGCCTTAAGTTTGATCCAGAATTGGCCATTAAGTGTCTGGATTGCAACTCATTTCCTGTCTCAAGGTGGCTTTGAAAGCTTTCCAGGGTGCAGCAGGTGGAAAAGGGCTGCAGATTCACAAAATTGACTTTCTTTCAGCACTCCTCTCCATGGTCAACAGCAACATACCCCTTCCTCTTACAACACATGAGTTTTATTCTGTGCGTTCATTTTATCAAAATATTTTTCATTTTCTTCTTTTCATAGTGCTGCCCTTCTTACTAATTCCAAGGCTGCGGGAGTGTTTGTTTTCTGTGGGTTTACTTTAGTTCAGCATAGCTATCTGGTGTTCCTTCTTCTTTCCTGAGAGGCTCCTCAGCTGACAACCCAGTCCCCTTGGCTATTTTTCCAAGCCATTAAAGCTTTCTGCATCTTTCTATCCCTGGGTGCAGAAAGCTTTAATAACTTTTGTTGTAAATGTGCTGATTAGCTTTGTTGTTGTTTTGTTTTGTGCTATATAGATTGTATTTGGTTTACTGGTGATTTGTAATCATTATACTAATGATTTGTTAATTATTCTATGTGATTTATGTTATATTTGTTATGTTCTATTCTGCTATTTTTATTTTTTGTTTATAAGCCGCTTTGCGGTTCATGTGAATGGAAAGCGGCAAAGAAATATAATAAATCAATTACTGTAAATCAAATCAGGCATCATAGGCAAGTTGGCTTCTTGATGATAGAACCATGAAAGGCCACTTTGCTTATAACAAACCCAAAGAAAGAAGTAGCATTGCGGGCAGGAACGGGAAAGTCAAGGAAGAAGGGTGAGATAAGGAAGCAAATAGGCAGGGAGCTCAGGAAGGGTCATTCTAAAGGAAGATAGGCCTGAGAAACAGCAACGTAAATGAAGGATATGAGCAAGAGGAAAAGAGGGGGCAGCCAAAAGTTTGTGAAGGATAGTTTTTATTCATGGTCACCAATTCACCACCAGTATTCGGATGGCCTGCTTGCTGTTGCACAGGTTAGGCGACAAGGCCAGCAAGGTAACAACACTGGTTGACTGGATGGGCTGGTATAGCATAGGTCTTCAAAGCTCCCCAAGATGAAACTTCTTTATCTAGTTCTTCATTAGTTTTGGAAGCAATAATTGGAACACATGTTTTTTTTTTAATTGCTTGCTTGAGAAAGCATAGCCCACAAAAGGTTGATTGGCCAGAACCTCATTTCTGTCAGGGTTTTGCTGATGCAAATCCAAAACCCAACTATCTTCTTTCTCTGCAAACTCTTACCTATTTGTGCAATACCCGGCCAACACACTGCAAGAGAACACTGTGACTTTGTGAAATTAAACAGTCACCTCAGATCAATCAATGTTTCCTGTTGTTTATCCATGATGTTTGGGTAATGTCCGTATGTGTCCGCTGGGCGTCTCCACTGCTATGGAAACTCTGGTTTCTCCAGATAATTTATAACTAGTTATCAAGTGGCTAGTCCCCACATCCTTGCTGCCAGCTGTTTCAGGGAGGCACTTGGGGAGGGGCTGGCTCTCTGCACATGCTCAGGCGCACCATCCCCGGCTGAGTGATAAATAATTACAGTAAAGTACATGCAAGCGGATTGCAGGACCAGCCCGCCCCGTCGTCTCTCCAAAGCCAATCGCTGCAACCACGAGCCTCTTCAGCGGATGAATGGCAGAGGCCAGCGATTGGCTCCTCAGGCAGCGCGCTCCCTTTTGATTGGAGCTCCTTCCTCGCCCCAAATCGCCATGGCTACGATGCCGCCTTGCGCGGATGAATACAGCAAGGCGACTTGCCGTTTTCTTCTTGGGGCTGGTGGGACTCGCGTGTGTTTCCAACCGAAGCCCCGTTCCCAGCCCGGTAAGAGGCAACCACTACCCGGGAGAAGCCTTTCGCGGGGGCCACGGAACTCCGTAGGGAGTTCCAGGAAGGAGAACCCGAGGGACTCTTTTTCCCCGGCGGAGGGACGCTCCGAGGCCGGCGCGCGGCGTCCTTCCTCGGCGCGCGGCGAAGAGGCGTCCAACCCCGGCGGGCTGTGCTGTGCTGGGCGAGGCCGGGCCGGGCCGGGCCGGCGGGCATGGAGGCCCCCGAGGGAAGCGAGAGCCCCGGAGGGAAGCGGGGGCCAATGACATCCACGCCCAAAGAGCACCATCCTCCTCCGGGCCTCCCCGACCGAGTGAGTGGCGACGGCCAGAGGGACCCCCGGGGCCGGGCTGACCGGCTCAGCCTCGCTTTCCTAAGGCCGCCGAATCTCCGCAGCCGCCCCTGCGGACCGGCCCTTCTCAGTCTTGAGAAGCGGTTCCTCAGAGGGCACAGAACCTTAGAACGGTGGAGTTGGAAAGGGACCCTGGGGGACATCTAGTCCGACCCCCTGCAAGGCAGGAAGAAGCAGCTGTCCCACACGGGGATCGAACCTGCATCCTCGGCGTGTTCAGCACCTGCGCTCTAAGCAGCTGGGCCGCCCTTGGGCTGCACCTCCCCCCCACCGCAGTGCATGATGGGCGCTGTAGTCCAACCACGTCTGGGACACTCCCCTCATCCCTTTCTCCCATCTCAGTTGTTGTTGTTTAGTCGTGTCCGACGCTTCGTGACCCCATGGACCATAGCACACCAAGCACTCCTGTCTTCCACTGCCTCCCGCAGTTTGGTCAAACTCATGTTCGTAGCTTCGAGAACACTGTCCAACCATCTCGTCCTCTGTTGTCCGCTTCTCCTTGTGCCCTCCATCTTTCCCAATATCAACGTCTTTTCCAGGGAGTCTTCTCCTCTCATGAGGTGGCCAAAGTATTGGAGCCTCAGCTTCAGGATCTGTCCTTCCAGTGAGCACTCAGGGCTGATTTCCATAAGAATGGATAGGTTTGATCTTCTTGCAGTCCATGGGACTCTCAAGTCAAGAGTCTCCTCCAGTACCATAATTCAAAAGCATCAATTCTTCAGCGATCAGCCTTCTTTATGGTCCAGCTCTCACTTCCATACATCACTACTGGGAAAACCATAGCTTTAACTATACGGACCTTTGTCGGCAAGGTGATGTCTCTGCTTTTTAAGATGCTGTCTAGGTTTGTCATTGCTTTTCTCCCAAGAAGCAGGCGTCATTTAATTTCGTGACTGCTGTCACCATCTGCAGTGATCAAGGAGCCCAAGAAGGTGAAATCTCTCACTGCCTCTATTTCTTCCCCTTCTATTTGCCAGGAGGTGATGGGACCAGTGGCCATGATCTTGGTTTTTTTGATGTTGAGCTTCAGACCATATTTTGCGCTCTCCTCTTTCACCCTCCCATCTCAGACCAAGCCCTATTTCTCAGCCTGAACCCTGTCTGACCCCTCAAAGATTACTACTCTGTATGGTTTGCTACATGGAAACAGCTTATTTTAGGACTTTTGTAACATGTAAAGCAACACAATGTTCTTAACTAGAAAAGGTGCATATTCAGAAAAGGTTGCTTTGCAGATAGGAATAAACTAATTAACAGCAATGCTAGAATTTAATAGTTGAGAGATGCAAAATATACAGACCACATGTAGGGTTGCCAGACTCAATAGAGGACAGCACTTCTGTGCCTTTAATTGATTGCCCTGCTCTCTTTTGAGTCTGGAAACCTTAAAGAGAAACCAGCAGACCCTTTGTTTAATTTCCAAACAAAGGGTCTGCTGGTTTCTCTAAGGTTTCCAGATTCAAAAGAGAGCAGGGCAATTAAAGGCAGAGAAGTCCTGTCCTCTCTTAAGTCTGGCAACCCTAACCACATGCCACAATTCTGCTGGCTCCACCTGGCAGGCTGGCTGGGTAGCCAATCAGAGAGAGGCTTCAGCCCTCTGCTGGAATTTCTGAGACTCTGGCTCTGCTGTCTGTCACACACAAACTACCGGTAGATTTCGGTCATTTGAGCACTAGGACTCTTTAGCACTGCTGAAGCATTGCCCATCCATAACCAGCTGGAAGCAGAATTACAGTTATGCTTCCACTCAAAAACTATAATAAAATCCATGTGTAATACTTAAAACACCACTGGCAAGATAACTTACCATAAGCCCCATTTAAGTTTAAACCAATCCTGATTTAAAAGAAATGCCGATATACTGGTATTAGGCACTACCCATTGCACATTTCATCTGAAGTTGTGTAGTTGGCTTCCTGGGCAACTTGCTGGCTTCCAAAAACGAGTAAACATTGCTACTAAAAGCATATCTAAGCAAGTATCTGAAGTTCATGAAAGGTACAAGCATCACATTCTGTCGCTTGCAGATTTTAAACCACACGAAGCATCTTTGGGATAAGACCTTCCTTTGTATCTACAAGGCAAGGCAGGTTGAGGAAACCACTGACATAAAAGTTTAAACTCGGGGCTAAGAGTCTCAGAACCATAAAAGCACATAGCTTGGGCAAAATATTTACATGTGTGCTTAAAACTACAAAGGGCAAACGGTGACGAGCTCCAATCTTAAACCTGGGGGGGGGGATCTTATTGAGTACAGTGGGGCTGACTTCTGAGGAAACATGCACATAATTGCACAGATAATCTAAAGTATCTGTATTTTACACCCATCCATTCATCGTTTTATTCCTTAGCCGCCTTTCAATAGATAAAGCCATGTGAAAAAATACATAATTACAAGCACAAAAATGTAATAATAAACAACAAAACATCAGAAGCTGCAAAATCATCATTGTTATAAATACCCTGCTAGTGATAACATGAATACGCAAAGAGGTTTTTTTCTTCCCCCACCCCCATGAAGTAGACAGCAGATTTTCTCAAAGTGGTGTATGTATCCCTGCAGCTTACGTATGTTCGGTAAGCACTGAGGTAGTCGTGTTCCCAACCCAACTCCCTCTATAAATGATATTGTTCTAAACATGGATGGGGAACCTTTGGTCCTCCAGATCTCCATGGCCTTCAGTTCCCAGCAGGCCTCATCAGCATGGCCAGTGGTGAGGCATGTAGTCCCAGGAACTCTTTGGAGGGCCTCAAGTTCCCCATCCCTGTTCTAGAATGGGCAGTTCAGCAAGAGGTAGGGATCACACCTGATTATTTAGTTATGAGGATTTCCCCATTACTTTTAGCAGTTGACATCTGAGAAGAATTTTATCAAGAACATTCTTTGTAGGCTTCTAAACAAACCGGCATTTCTACAAATGGCAGTTCTAGTTGGTTGGGGAAAGCCATCTATGCAGAAAGTTTCCATTGTTTATCATTCACTTTAATGTGTTTGTTGTTTTTTCTAGACTGATTCAGCAACATCTTTAGATAGTGACAACTCAGGAGAAGACTGGCTTATAAAAGTTTGCTGTCCAAAAGCCCGGCATCGATATCGTAGATATGCCCAAGCAAAAAAGGTCAATATTTTAGTAACCTGACGTTTATGTATCTAAGACTTGAGAAGAGGACAACAATGTGTATGAACCTTTGTGACACAACAGTTCTCAGTGTGCAACCTGGATAATTGGGCATTGGGTTGATTTAGTAAAGAACTACATAATTGATCGAATTCTGCCTCTATATTTAGATTTTGCTTTTAAAAATTAGCCAAATTCATGTGCCACATATACTCAACATGCAGTTGGGATAAACTCATTTCCTCTTGCTCTAAATTCCTTCTGGATCCAGTTGACTGCATATGCAGTTCAAAAGTATAGCATCTTAACAACACTGAATATTTCAAAATAAATTTAATATGATACATGAAAATGTAGGAGACACCATGAAATTCCCATGTCATACGAACATAAGATTCTGCCGGATCTGGCCAGTCACATGTCTGTGGGAAACCTGCAAGCAGCACATGGGCATGTGAGAACTCCCCTCCCCTGAGAGCTTTTCTCAAGACTTCCTACCCTTAGAATTTAGCTCCTGAGTTAAAAGTTTTTCCCCCCTAGATTTGGGTCTTGGCACATAATGCCCTTACTATTCTGAGCTGTCTCACTGTTTATTTTAATAAACTTAATTAACCTAAGGGGCTCTACCTACCCTCTTCTTGCACATCTGCTTAATTCGCCTGGACACTGTGTCAGCTGGGGCTTCCTTTACCTTGTGAGCATAAAGTAGTAAGGGCTGTGCCACGTCAGATGCACACACACACACAATATCTCCAACCATATAGTATGATTTTTAAAATGCATATAGTCTGATTTTTTAAAGCATCTGATTTAGAAGACAATTTTTCTACTCAGATTTTTTTAAAAATTCCTACTCCAACACTGACTTTATTTTCCTCAGTGCTTGGTTGTCCTGTGAAGGTGAAATTTTTTGGCATTTTCCCCAAGCCAATTAAATGATATTTTTAATGACTGAAAGAAACTAAGTTTATACTCTTGG
The DNA here is from genome assembly GCF_963506605.1 of Zootoca vivipara. Lineage (NCBI taxonomy): Eukaryota > Metazoa > Chordata > Lepidosauria > Squamata > Lacertidae > Zootoca > Zootoca vivipara. Next base: position 4,534,393 of record NC_083278.1, on the reverse strand, counting down.
GGTAACATGCGGTGATATACAGTATGTCCCTTTGTTCAACGGAAATCAGCTTGTGCAACATGATTTTCAGTTTCTCTTCTGCATCTAGCCCCCTTGTTTGAGGGGGTTGGGAGGACTCAGGAGGGAGGAGAGGAAAGAAAAAAAAACCCTTGTGTGATACTTGCATTACATTGGCTCTCACGCTTTTTAAAGAAACACACTTGTTTTGAGGAAACTGGGAGATCTCTTGGAACTTAAAGCACATCAGCCTGTCACTGCTCACTCTTAAGTCAGAAAGATGTGACAATGAGACATACTCTCAAGCAAGCATTGCTTTAGATGCTTTTTTTACTTCAAATTTATCCATCAAATATCATTACAGCCTACAAAGACTGGATTCTCACATTTGGATAAAGAAGAGGATTTTATAGCGCTTACAGAATGGATGCCCATTACACCTTACCAGGTACAGAAGGTCAAATGTTTTCTTGAATAAATGCAATAAAGCTGATGCATTCTGAATTCCAGACATACTGATTTTTAATTCTTGATGGATATGATGATGGTAACAGTGCATCAGTTCATAAGAGCCTTCTTCTGTTTGCTTTTCCTTTCTTTCACAATATTTAAGATTTGTGTTATATATGTCTCCACAATGCTTCTAAAATTTTCAAAAATGCTATCCCTTCTTAAATACATGGCTTTTATTGTCTCCTGAAATTTGTTAGGAGAAGCTGTGTCTGATTTGGGAGGGGGATTTCAGAGAGCACTGCTACTTAGTTTCCTACTGATCCCATGAAGCAATCCTCTGTATCTTGTTTTATGTTGTGTACCGCCCTGAGATCTATGGAAGAAGGGTGGTATACAAATTTAGTAAGCAACAATAACATTAAAGAGACAGAATGTACCACAAAACTTCATCTGCTCAATAAATAGCAATAAATATTGTCTTTGGGCACCTTTGGATGGAAAAGCAGCCAACACATTCTATAAGTAAACTAAACTGGCAATTAAAGATAAATGATAAGAAGGAGCTGGATATTGTTAAAAAATAATCATTTACTTATTTGTTATATATTCTTTATCACATGTTATGTGAAGGGAAACAGATACAAGTTAAACTGAAATTAATTTTCAGAAACCTGTTGTGGCTAAGGTTGGTGACAGATGCTAGTATTTTTAGAGCTGGTGATTTGGAAATGAATTATGGTTTGTTGGTTGTTTATACATTTAACTTTCAACTCAACAAATAGGTTTTACGGGTTTTGTGTTGATTACAAAACTTGGAACATCTGTTTGAAAGTGTTATAAGTGAGGCAAATTAAACATGGGAAGCTGTAATTCTTTTCACCCCCTTTCAGCTCCCTTAAGGACTATTTATTTATATGTTTAAAACATATACAGTATTAGCCATTTTTTTGGTTGTAGCTCCCAGAGCATCTTAAAAAAAAAAGCATAAAAATTGAGATGTGGTAATGCAGTCGTTTACAGTGGTACTTCAGGTTACAAACTTAATTCATTCCGGAAGTCCATTCTTAACCCAAAGCATTCTTAATCCGAGGTGTGCATTCCCTACATAGGCCTCCTGCGGCCCCGGAAGCAGATTGTGTTCTTATCCTGGGGCAAAGTTTGCAACCTGGGACACCTACTTCCGGGTTTGTGGAGTTTGTAACCCGAAGCGTTCGTAAGCAGGACTGTTCGTAAGCCGAGGTACTACTGTACAGCTATTTAAATCTTAGTGTGATAGCTACATAGAAACATTGTTAAACTAGTTTCTTATGTATCATTAAGGATGTATTGCATGTTTGTGCTGTAATTGGCCTGTTTCTTAGTTTCTCAGAACTATAGCAGAAGACGAGAATTTTGGGAAGCACTGTATGTGTGCATTGTACTTCTAAGATACAGCACTTTCCATAACACTATGCCAAATACATTCTGCTTAGTCACCTTATCTAATTTCTACATATCCTTTGCTATTATGCCATGTTCTTTCAGGTAGAAAGAACTTTTAGGGAATAAAGAAAAGCATCACAAAGAATTGAATAAGTTGGAATTCAGGACTGATGTCACAGTCCTATGACCTAACTTTGGAACACTTATTGTCTATTGTAGAGAAGTTCTGTTGTACTAAGTGCAGGCTCCCCATTCCACTCAGTAGCCTACAAGATACATATAGTTTTAGAGTGAGTTATTAGAAAGTTGACGTCTGGCTTGACAAGCTGTGATCTGGAGCTGTTGAGAGGAGCCAGTATATTCTTTAAAGGCCTCTGGATATTTTTGTTTGTTAAGACTAGTGGGCTCTTTTTTTTCCCTTTTTGCAAAGTTAACCATTTCATCCTAGGTCTATCCTGGAGTGCCAAGGCAGGAAAGTACAGACTTGGAGTGGCTCATAAGACTTCGCTGTCCAAGGGCCCAAATGGAGCAGATGAGGGCGGAGCGGAAACAAGTGAGTGACTAGGTGCTTAACGTGGGACCATATCCACTATCACAAAATAGGCAGTGCTGTGCAAAACAGTTAAAACAGCGTTTCATTTTGATTTAATTAAGTTTCTTTAAAAAATTAATAAATCTAAAACTCCCATTGTGAGGTCAACTGATTTCAACATAAGTAGCCAAATTCCTTAGCTAGACCTTGATTCTTTACATTTCAAAAGAGCCAATGGTGGTGTACTGGCAAGAGTGATGGACCAGGGGAACCAGGATTTGAATCCCCACTCTTCCCCAAAGATGACCGTGGGGCACTCACAGTCTCTCAGTCTAGCCTACCTCACAGGGTCACTGTGAGGATAAAACAGAGAGGGGAGGGGAAAGTGTGTGCACCACTTTGAGGTCCTTGGAGAAAAGCTGGAATATAAATAAGAATCTGGGGAAATTTTCCTTATCCTGCTCAGAAGGGTTATCTTCATATTTACAAGCAGGCATAACACAATGGCTATTGAACTCCTTTGGGAAATTTTCAGATGAAAAGTGGTATATAAATACTTGAAATAAATAATAAAAATAATGCACTGAGCTAAGCATTTGCATCCTGGCTTTGAATGTCACCTCTGCCATGACTGCATCACATGGCCTTGGCCACGCTTTTCTCTCTCAGCCTCAGGCCCCCATCGGACACAGGGGGGTGACAGGGATTGCAAGGAATTAGACTCAAAGTACTGTACAAATGCTGAGCATTGTTATTGAGCTGCATGCTTTTCCTGTTAATGGACTGTCAGCTCCATCGGTGGCTAAGCTAAGGCAGTTATATATTGAAGGCAATTTATATAATTACTCATCATGTCAAAAAAGAGTCCTGTTTAGTTTCCAAATGTTTGTAGTAGCAGAGAAATGCACAGGATTTTATTTATTCACAATGTTTATGTGGTTACTTTGTAAGTCATACAGTAGTCTAAAGCAAAATAAAAAAATTCCTTCAGTAGCACCTTAAAGACCAACTAAGTTTTTATTTTGGTATGAGCTTTTGTGTGCATGCACACTTCGTCAGATACACTTGAAACAGAAGAGTCAGACCCTTATGTATATATACAGAGGGTGGTGGGGGTGGGTGGGAAAGCTAGTCTTAAGCTAGTCTTTTCTTTAAGAAAAATCAAGCAGGTCAGTTGATTAAGTGCAGGTGTGTCAGTGGTTGCAGAATGTGGCTGCCAGACCATTATAGCCCTGAAATGGTGGCCAGATTCTGGTGTGAGCAAGAAGACTATGGTGGCCTACATGTGGCCCTGTTTCCATTTGGAGAGGGGCACTCCATTTTCTAGAGACATGGGAAAGGAATTACATTTCATTTAAGTACTGACTGCACTGAACTGAAAGCAAAAGATTTCAGGATGTAGTGTTCCATCCTTCTCAACTTTCTTTTGGATAAAAAAATTCCTTCAGTAGCACCTTAAAGACCAACTAAGTTTTTATTTTGGTATGAGCTTTCGTGTGCATGCACACTTCTTCAGATACAGTGAAATAGGAGTCCCCAGGCACTTATGTAGAGAAGGGGTGGGGAGGGGGTGGGGATGGGGGATCACTCAGAAGGGTGGTGGACCGATAGCTGTTGATGACCGAAAACGACTGCAAATGGTTTTGCATGAAAAAGCAAGGGTTGAGATGGCTGAAGATCGCTTATCATGTATAATGAGATAAGAATCCGATATCTCTGTTCAAACCAGGTCCCTCCATGGTAGTGGAGGGACCAAAAAAATAAAAAAAATAAAAACTTAGTTGGTCTTTAAGGTGCTACTGAAGAAATTTTTTTATTTTCTTTTGGATGAATGCTGAGGATAATACTTTGTGTAGGCAAATTTGAATCTTGGGTTGATAGAATATGGTGTATTCACTGTGATTCCTCACTCCACCCTGCTTTCTTGTAAGTCTCTTCCAGCAGTCTCTACACCCTTGAGTAGATCACCCAGCAAGGCTGGCAGAAGTCTTCAACCTGGAGGGACCAAAGATTCTGAAAACTGGCTGAAACATTTTTCCATAGCGCAGGTACACCTGAGTTTGGCGGCAGTAGTAAGAAATCAGTACTGGCACTACTCTAATAAAGCTTTCTCAGCTTTGGAGAGAAGGTGGATACTCTTGTTAAGAGGTTTCGTAGAGCATGAGGCTGACAAAATATATTACTACAAGGTACACAAGGACTGACAGCCACTTTGTTGTTGTAAAGTCATCTGTACTTTGAGTTCCATATAGTTTGGGGTTCAGATAAAGCTCAGTTCTTGTCTGCTCTGCATGGGGATTTTTATACTGTAGTTATATTTTAATTATTTTTTAAAATTAAAATGAAACAACTTTTTAAATGTGACATCTATTTGGGTAAATAATATATGTATGTAGGACTGCAAGTTATTTATTCATTTATTACAGTTGTTTATGTTCTGCAATATTTCCAATATGGTTTACAAGAAGCTTTAAAACACAATTTAAAACAGCAACAAAAAAAATAAAAAGACACCAGGATCCTTCCCACAGGACGATTTAATGACTAGAATTATTTTGGGTCTGCTTTGCAAAAGAAAGATTGTAAGTTTGCCCCTGAATTTCCTTAAGAATAGATGCTTATCACCAAATTATTGACCTTTTGATTCAGTGGTGCAGCATTTCTAAAATAGGATTGAAGTGGAGCACACTATTGTAGACTCTGGGGAATTTTTTTTGACTTGTGCTAAAACTCAAAATAAGAATGTTTTATTTATATGTTTATTATACAATTTTAGGATGTATTCTCAAAGTAAATACTAATAGTATTAAATATTCTAAATATGTATTCTACTTATTCTAAATTAATATAAAATATCTTAAAGCATGTTGGATTAATAGCTCCAACCAGAAAAGTCTGCTTTCCTTCTAACCTTCTGATCTGTACAAGAAGTAATAATGGCAACTTCTTTCACCACTTTTTGTTTCTCTTTGCACTTTTTATTCTACTCCAAGATTATCTATAATTCAATATAGCCTCAAAGTTGCACCCAAATCCCATTAATTTTTAAAAGATGTTTATGTAGCTTTATTTCCTGTGTCTTCTTTAATCATGGATCTACTTATCCTACAGTGCTGTCCTGCTCATAGAATTAATTCTTAATTACTGCTTTTCATTCAGCAGTTTTACTTCACAGATTTTGCTGGTATTTTATTAGGCTATAGTTAATGAAAGACAGGATGTTGTTGGTTCCACCCAGGCCCTGCTGGAAAGAGAGAACTGCTTTGTGAGGGTAAGAAACAAAATACAGTGTCAGTTTGCAATATGTCTTTCTAACGTTTGAGGAAGACCTACAGCTATGAAGAAGCCTAGTAGGGCTGGGCAATACCTGGCTTTCCACATTGTGATATATCAGCAGCTAAATACTGCGATATGCTGATATAGCATGATGTCTTGAATGTGTCTAGGCTGTTTCTTCCTCCCCATCTTAGGATGGAAAAAGCAGCTGAGATACATTGCCCAGCCCTACATGGTGAGTGAGCCCCAATGCCTCTCCAGTTTGCACGAGCCCAGGACTTCCTTGAACTGCTCAGCTGAGGGGAGAGCCTTCTGCCCCACAGCTAAGTGAGCGTCTATGCTTCCCTCCCAATTGAGTGGTTCAAGGAAGCTCTGTCACGAGCTGGAAAGGTGTCAGCGCTTGCTCAGCTGGGGGTCGAGAGGCTTCCCCCTGCCCAGCTGAGCAGTTCGAGGGTGGCCCTGATTCCGCTCTGGCTCATACGCAAGCTGGTAGGGCATTGGAACTCCCTCAAAGGCACTTGCCTGCCTTTGCCCAAGCGGGCGGGCTTTGTCTTTCCTCTTGGAGTGGGTGGTTGCTCCGGGATTAAAGATGCAGCCTGCCCTCCCGGGCAAAGGCAGGCAGGCACGGAGCCTGAGAAGCACATTCACCTGAGTGGGCAGACTGCGTCTTTCTTCCTGGAGCGACCAACTGACCCAAGAGGAAAGGTGCAGCTTGCCTGCTTGTGCAAAGGCAATTTGAGCTCCCGATCCATCATGGTGGCTGGGGAGTGAACACCATCCCAGTTTCAGACAGTAAATTGGAGTATCGCCCAGCCTTCATGCCTTCGCCTACAACAATGGTTGCTGAAATATCTTTTGAATCTGATACCTTTCATATGTTTGATTTGGGTCTTGAAATGTTGTTTTTCTAGTGGCATTATAGATGTGGTATGTGGAAACTACTGTGGGACAAACTAGCCATGATGTTAAATGTATGTAATGGTTAGCATGTCTGCATTTTGTTCCATAAGCAGCAGCCATGAGTGGAGAAAACTGTCCTGGGGCTAAAGAGGGTAGTTTCCATCAGGACCACACAGTGTGGGGAAAAGAGATAAAGGCTCCCTCCCCAAGTGCTGTGATTGCCTCTCTCATGCATGCTATTTAAAGAACAAAATTAGGACTGTTAAATGTGTTGGTTATAGAAATCCCATGTGTCTTTTCCCCTGTAAGAAACGGAGTTAACAAATAATTTGCTTTTTTAAAGACCCAAATTATGTGGGTTTTAAAAAAAGATTTAAATTTTTAAAAACCTTAAACATCAGTTTTCATTAGTTTGAACATGAGAGTCTCATGCAGTCATGCATGCCATCTCTCCTATTAGCTAGAAAGAATTGGAGGTTGCCTTATTCCGTTTGTGTTAACTTACCCTTGGATATATTTAGCCCATGTATTTCCTTCCCTGCTCCTTTATTCTTCTTCTGTACAGTTCTACAATTGCATCACCTTAAGTTCCTTTTACAAACTTTGCTGTGTTACCTCCACTCTGTGTTACTTACTTGGGCCCTGGGACTGAGTCTGACACCTGTTCTTGGCCACTCTGCACCAGGTGTTGTTGGTCATAGTTCAGTTAGGTGAAGAATGGGGTATCGTAGGTTTCCAGCTCCTAGAAGTGAGCTGTTGCGAATGCATCAGCTGCTGGGCTGTGTGCGTCTTCTTGTGGTTGGCTCCACTACTCACATAAGAATAATGGAGTTGTTTAGCTCAGTTGGTTAGAGCGTGGTGCTGATAATGCCACGATTGCAGGTTTGATCCCCGTATGGGACAGTTGCATGTTCCTGCATTGCAGGGGATTGGACTAGATGACCCTTGTGGTCCCTTCCAACTACAATTCTGTGCCTTTATTAGTCTTGTATGCTACTTTTGGAAAACGCCGTTATGTGCGATGTATTTGCCCATCAAACATGCCTCACCTTGTTCTTTAAGGTGGTTCTTGGCCAGAGAGGACATCAGGATATCATAGTGTCATCATATCTTTAGCTGCTCTGGCTTCTTATTTGGGTCCTTCCAGCCAGTTAGTATGACAATCCGCTCCATTCCAGAATTTCAGGCATAGTCTAGCCCAGCCTCTCTCAGCATCGAGTCCCCAGGTGTTGTTGGACTACAACTCCCACCATCCCTAGCTATGTGGTCCAGGGTGACAAGCGTTGTAGTTCAACAACATCTGGGGACTCAAGGTTGAGGGAGGCTGGGCTAGCTCCTAAACCCACCCTCATTCTTGTCAGACCACCTGTGAAAGCCAGGCTGTCAAGATTTTCTTCAAAACTATAATAGCAAGAAATGTAAATTTTCAAAAATCATCAAGATTCTCATAAAGTATTCAGGAGTCCTTAAGGCCAAACAGAATTGTGGCATGTGGTCTGTATATTTTGCATCTCTCAACTATGAAATTCTAGCATTGCTGTTAATTAGTTTATTCCTATCTGCAAAGCAACCTTTTCTGAATACAGTATGCACCTTTTCTAGTTGAGAACATTGTGTTGCTTTACATGTTACAAAAGTCCTACAGATAAGCTGTTTCCATGTAGCAAACCATACAGAGTAGCAATCTTCACATTCAGTTGTCATATGATTGGCTATGGTTTCAAAGCAGAGATTGGTGCAGCAAAAAAACAAACTATGCAATTTTCAGCATAAATGGGCTACACATTTGATTAAAATGCATGTCGTTTGTGTACAGATATTTCAGTGTGTCAAGCACCCCTTAGGTTTTAGTTGATTACAGTAATGACTTGCCTCTTTCAGATATCATTTTTGAATAGTGTCTGATTTAAAGTAATTTGTTTCAACAGCGACCCAGCTTTGTTAACAATAGTCTCTCTATCAATTAGGAAGTAGACAGGTATTTGAAGCACAATGATTTCTTAGCTCTAAGGAGGAGGGAAATGCTGTACAAGAAGTGGTTTGAGAATGTTTCAAGCCCGCTACTACAGAAAATTCAGGACAAAGTTGACAACCAGTCAAGTGAAGAAATAGAGGAAAGGAAGCGAAAGCAGCTCTCCCTTTACCTAAACTACTGTAATAAGAAGGTATTGGTAAAGAAAAAAATGTTTTTTTTCTTCTGAAAGGCACTTGGAGGGATGTTAGCAAAATTGTAGAGTTTGTTTCCTTTGACTAAGGCTGGGATCAAAATTGTCTGCAAAGAATTAATAGTTATTTTAATAACAAAAGGCTCACAGAACATGCCTTGAGCTCTTACAGGTTCATCGTAGAGAAGTGTATTTGTGTGAGGAAAATATATTGTTTGTTGTACCAATGAAGAGTGAAAAGAATCAAAAATTCAGGTGCTGTAATGAGCAACCCCAGTGGTTAATGTAACCCTCATAATGTTTACATGTAGTCTAGACAATTGAATGGCTCAGTAGACTTAGATTGTGTCCTTTTTATTCAAAACAGCTTACGAGCAATGGGAGGATACAGTGTTATCTGAAGCATAAATCTGAACTGTGGTGCCATTTCTTAAACAAGCATTATCTTCAGCATTATCTGGGTTTGAACAGACAAATTGAGGACTCTATTCAATTTGTTTAACAAATAAAGACACATTTCCTTCTGCACTGAAGATTGATTTGGTTTTATTTTGTAAATCAATTATTCTATTAAAGATTTTCACAATACACTAAAATAACAGCTCCAAAAACTAAAAGCAGAACAAGTAGAATATGGAGTCCTCTCCTGGAGGCAATTCTCAGCCCCCCCCCCCAAGCTCTCCCCTGGGATCCCTCCTTTTTCTTCCCAGCCTCTCACTCTGGGGGAGATTTGGTCATATAGGGAAGAGCAAGTTATAGGTGCAAGAGCATAAGAGTGCAGAGTATGGCAGTCAGGCTCCTTAGTGGCTGGCAGTGTTTGCTTTCCCTTTGCTACATTCCAGAATGAGTGGGACCCACCTACTGTTTTCCTTTCAGCAGATGTGTGTGACTAGCAGAGAGGGAAACATGGAGGTTGGATGTGTGGCATGTTCTTTGCTAGTTGTATATATTTCATCATTTGCCAACAGAATTGCCAAGTGTATTGTTGGTTCATCAAATTGGATACATTTTTCTTCTTCAAAGAATTAGATGACTTCTTCACAAAGGACTTTGTATACAGAACTATGAAAATATAGTTGCAAGACAAATGCAGAAAACTGTCAACATAACTGGAGGGAAGACAAGCCCATATTTTTGAGGGAAATGGTGTGGGAACATTAATGCAGAGCAAAGGGAACTGGATTGAAAATTCCAATTTGCAAACTCAGTGAAGTAGATGGAACTGGACAAGTATACCTTAAAGGATGGAACAAAAAGCCTAGCCATGGAGCCATGAACTGTCAGATAAATATTTGGATTTGAAACAGATAATCAGGTTCAGGTTGATATTATGGACTCATTGCATAGCTTTGAGCATTGCTATTGCCTGACATCCCTGACAGCTATTCTCCATCCTCACTCCCCATTTGTAAAATGGGAATAATAGTAACCTATCTCACAGGTTGCTGTGAGGGTGAAAAAGTGCTATATAGGCAGGTATAGAATCGTTGTTGTCACTCATCTGTCTTGGGAGACAGTGGAAGAGTGAAGCATTGGGGGATGAGTCAAACTGTTGGAGAGTTACAGCACCTGCTGTGGCTATAGAGACTGATACAGGAGAGACATTTTTTTTTTGCAGGTGGGGCAAATGAAGGAGTCTTGTTTTGCTGCTACAGGTACAGCCTGGCATTTCTTCTCAGCACTCCTTCCAGCAGTCAATTCTTCTCTGGTCACTGCTGTGGATACACAACCTGTCTGTCTCCTGGCATTGCAATCATCTGCAAGGGATTCCCTCATGGCAGGGTTCATGTTGCCAGCCTTCATGTCATATTTGCAGACATCTTTGGAACACAGAGAGGGTCTGACAATGGGCCTGGTGCCTGAAGCCAGCTCTCCATAGAGCCTGTCCTTGGAGATCCTGCCATCTTCTATTCTGCATACTTGACCAAGCCAGCATAGACATTGTGGAGATAGAAGTGTGAACATGCTGGGAATGTGGGCTCAGGAGAGAACATTTTTGTTTGAGACACTGCCCTGCCATCTGATTTTGGCACAGCCCACGTGGAAGGCATTGAGACATCCCTCCTGGTGGGTGTAAGGTGCCCATTATTCACTTCATAAGCAGCAAGCTGAACACAGTGGACCTCCATCTTGGTATTGGAAGTTAGCATCACATGCTCCTAAACTCTTTTGGAGAGGCAAGCCATTGCCATAGCTACCTTGCCAATATGTTTGTCCAGCTCAGCATCAATGGAAAGGTTGCTGGTTATGGTGGATCCCAGGTAGACAAAATTGCCTACACTTCAAGTGTGTGGTAATCAAAGCTGATGTCTATAGTGTTGGCAATGTCCTGTTTGAAAAAAATCTTCTGGTCTGCACATGGCGCCATAAGCAGTGACTCCCTTCTCCTGTCTTCTAACTGCCTTCAGGACAACTTGATTACCAGACTGTTTGAGCAAAAAAACTTCACAAATTGGGCAGATATTCTCTTTGCTTCTCTACGCTATCTTTGATAAGAGGAATACCAAAGGAAGGAAACGGGAGCTGCTGCCAGTTCAACTGCACAAGTAATGGCAGGGGAGACTGGAACAGACCTGAGCTCTGGTGCTGTATAAGAGATCTTAGCAGCTCTCAAGCCAATTCAGAAAGATCCAGCTGAGGTTGAGTCTGATATGACCGCTCTTAAAATAGAAGTTTCGGAGATGCATAAAAAATGGATGATTTTGTGCAGTGTTTGAAAACACACGAGAGGATTACTGAAATGTATCAAAGCATTTCAGATAAACATATCACCCTACTGGAATCTCAGCTGCGGAGGAATAATTTGAAAGTTATCAGTCTGCTTCCAAAGGCTCAAGCAATTGAATTTAGGGGAAAACTCAGCTTAAAAGGCTAGCTGAATGGGCACCAGAAAGATTACAGAGACAGTGGCTATCAAATATTCAAGGGCAGGGAATTCCAAAGGCTAGGTGCCACAACATTAAAGGCCTGATTCCTACACCGTGTGAAATGAATTTCCCGATAAGATCTTCCTGATAAGTAACTGCAGGAGGCCCTCACCTGCAGAGTGCAGTTATCAATTGACAATCTTTTAGGTACCCTGGTCCGAAGGTGTATAGCACTTTTATACACCAAGACTAGTAGCCTGAACTCAGCTCATAGCTAATTCGCAGGCAGTGCAATTATTTCAACAATAGGGTAACATGTTGGTGATATCTGTCCTGTGAGCAGTTGAGCCGCTGCATTTTGCACCAACTGCAGCTTTTGGACTATCCTCAAGGTCTCAAGGACAGCCCCACATAGAGCATGTTGCAGTAATCCATGGTGTTTGTTTTAAGGAATGAGGCAGAAATTTAAAGCAGGGATGCTTAACTTTGAGAGCATCTGTTTCAATTTTTGCAAGGAGAATTGGAGTGAGCCTAACCCATGTCAAACAGCCCGTCATCATGGTTCTGCTCACTCCCCAGGACCTCTGCTAGCTGCTACGCTGTCTATTCTACACTGTCTATTCTATTGCTACACTAATGTTGGGGAAGGGATAGTAGTCAGCAAGGTGCCATGTTCTATGTGAGCTCAAGGCACACAGGAGAAGCCTGCTGGTGCCCAGTCAAGAGGTCAGGTCAGGAGTTGAAGTCCCCTGCAGCACCTTGGAGAGTTCTCAGGGTCCTACTATGGTAGCTGCATGTGCATAGCTGTCAACTTTCGGATTTGAAAATAAGGGATCAGCAGCCTCACCTGTCCTGGGGACAGTCTACGCTACGGTATATCTGACAATCCAGGATAGCAGTGGGAAGCGGCGCTGGAATAAGGGAATTTCCAGCAAAAAAAGGGAGGGTTGACAGCTATGTGTATGCGTGAGCTGCGTCTCTTGACCAGGCATCCCCAAACTGCAGCCCTTCAGATGTTTTGGCCTACAACTCCCATGATCCCTAGCTAACAGGGCCAGTGGTCAGGGATGATGGGATTGTAGTCCAAAACATCTGGAGGGCCGAAGTTTGGGGATGCCTGCTTTTGACTAAAGCCTACAATAGATTGGCTCTGTCTGCCCAGAGGAGCTGGGTGGCTTAAGTGCCCTTGCAGCCATTGGCTGAGGTGACGGGTACCATGAGAGAGTGCTCCTCTGAATCATAGGTGGGTGTTAGGGTGGCATCCTCAGGTCTGTGAGTCCTGAAGATAGTCCTGGCAGTTCTTCCCCAAGGATGGGATCAGAACGTTGTCCTTTTCAGCCTATGGACACAGTGCAGGTCTTTGGCTTGTGAGTCATGGCAGAGGTCTGATGTCTTTCTTCTTTAAGGCAAGTGGCACTGGCATTGTCATTTTCTTGGAATCATGGAGCTTGTAGTTCATTAACTCAAGTGGCGAAATACACTACCAGCACTTCCTGTCTTCTTCAGAACCTTGTGCTTCCTATTAACCTATCCAGCTTGCACATGTCCCCTTAGGATGTAAGCAGGTATAGGAGGAGGGGAATGAGAAGAACAAAGAACAAACGCTCTCCAAATTCCTCCCCCTATAGGTCTTCTCTCCCTGTCCTGCCTTGAACACGCTTGTGACTGCATGGATTTTACTTTTACTTTCTTTTTACTTGTAATGCATGTTTGTATTTGTAATGCACAAACCTGATGCTACTTCCAATGGTTGTTAGAGGCAATGTTTTCCACACTGCATGGTGTCTTTCTGAAGTGGGGGAGGGCCGGGAGACTGGAGGGACCCACAACTCCTCCCCCCTAGTTGCTCTTTGCTGGTACTGCTGGGTCCCTCCATAGCTGCAGATGTGGGGAGGAATCAAGAAGGGCCTTTCATGCTTATGTTTTAAATGTGTTGTAAGTTGTTTGAGATCTTTTTGTATAACACATGACTAACAAGGTTAATAACTAAACAACTAACTAAAAAATAAAAACCCCATGCATCTATTTTCATTCCTTTATTTTTAAGAACACCAAACCCTCATTTTGCCCACTGTGAAACATGTTGGAAATGTTTGCTTTACTGGAAGTTCTTGGGTGCACAATGCTGTGGACAAAAATGGTGTGTGCACCTGTGTCATGAAGGACCTGATGTCTGGAACTTCCAGATAAATGCACCAAAATCAAGAAAGAAGTTAAATAGGGGGAAATGGACATTGCGGAAGCAGTAATCTAGGGGAAGCTGAGCAGACAAGAACGCAGCACAGATAGATCTCCTCAAGCACTGCCCACAATGGTCAGTGAGAAAGATTGAGATAGACAGAGGCATAAAATTCAAAGTTCTCATATGTGGGCGAAAGCACACACAGAAAAATCAGATTTCTTCAATCCACATGCATGTTTACACCCTAATATGGACAAAGCTCAAGTCACTGTTCTTTGAAATATAATGCTGTTCTACGTAAGCAGTCTCATCGTTTGCTCTCTCCTCCTGGCTTTGCTTCTTGCTAATGAAAATACCACAAAATTAGCAAATAACCACAGAGGCCAGTGGCTGATCAGTGGTTGGGTTTTGTAGAGAGAGAGACTCAAGACCACAGGATTAAACAAAAAGACATAATCCAATATTGAAAACATATGATGGCACATTTTCCAATGTACACAGCTTCCAGTTTTTAAAAATCAGTTTTCAGATTTCATACTCTCTTTAGGGCTGTGTACTACCATATCAAATTACTTGTGGTTGCTTATCTGTTTGCATGTTTGTGGCAGACACAGTTTTGAAGGACAAGAGTCCTTTTCTTTTGGAACACAAAGCAAGCAATTACCTACCCAGCCATTTTTTTTACAGATGAAACTAGAAAAGTAGTTATGTTTACATGTGGCTGAAGATGCTAACCTATCTGCTGCATATTATATAATTTATGCTTCAACAACTTGTTCCCTTTTTGGCTATAAAAGATAATATTAACGAAACTGAATGTCCTGCAGTCTGTTCATAATGAACTTCAGCTACTGCTGTGTGAAATTCCCTTAGAGTGCACACACTTGTGCGCCTGAGGCAAACTTCAACCTCCCATTCAGATATTTTTGAAGACCAGGTGCAGGTTGCTGAAGCTGAAAACTGAGAACCAGCTGTTCACACTAATGACATTTCAACAAAACATCTGCAAAAATTGGGTCAGTGATTTGATTTATTGGGGAATGTAATGTAGTAGGGAAAAGGGGCTGCCCCACGTAAATAGGGACAGGTGGAGGGATATTTACAAATGATTCCTAGGACTGTGTCCATATTTTCTAATTTTATGTTGTGAACTGTCCTGTGATCTTTGGATGAAGGGTGGTATACAAATAAAATAAAATAAATATAGAAAATTGTCCAGTAGCACCTTAGAGACCAACTAAGTTTGTTCTGGGTATAAGCTTTTGTGTGCATGCACACAATTTATTTATTTATTTCGACTGTATCAGACCAACATGGCTAAAATAAATCAGTATGCACCTTTTGTACAAAGGAAGAGCGGCGCTTACCATGCTGGAATTGTAACTTCCTTGTATTAGCTGTTGCCTCCTGTGCTTTTCTGTTCATGTATTTGTTTTGTCCTTTGCTTGTGTCTTCTGTTCCGTTAGGCTTCATCTGATCCTGGCCCCCCAGCCTCCCTTTGTGTGCTTCTTCCTCCTTTCCACCCACTTTTTGAGTCTTCTTCCTCTGGCTCATACTTTCCCTCTTTTCTGCCCCCGTTTCCATTTTCTCTCCTTTCCGTCTCCCCTTCCACTTCTCCACCAATCGTCGTTCTCCCCTCCGTCATGCTTCCTCCCTCAGTCCCAGCTCATTTCTTTCACTTGCTTCCTCCCGTTCCCCCTTTCCTCCACTCGCCTTCTCTTTTCTTTCAGTCTCCCTTCTTACAGCTGACCTCCTCACAACCGCCCAGTCCTTCAGCTGCTTTGCAGCTTCCTGCTCCTCCTCCAGCTGCTGCTTCTGAGCCGCCTTCCGATGCGTCAGCTTCTGAACTCTCTCTGCCTGCACAGCAGCCTCCACCTTCAGAACACGAGCCTCTTCGTGACTTCAGCGCTTACCATTCCCATAACCCTTTCTTTCTCCCTATACCTCCACCCATCCAGTCCTACAGGAGATATCAGGCTCGGCAAAAGAATAGTGACACCACAAAATATCCTTGAAGACGGAAGACGCTTGGGGTCCCTTCAGTGCCATGGCCTGCAAAAGCGCCAGCCACGGTAGACAAGGTTCAGGGGCTCACACTTTCTAAGGTTTCTCACATGTTCTGTCAATGCTGCTGCTGAATTGTGTGGTGAGATGTTCTGTATTCAGTGTTACCTGCACTATGGATATCATGAAGTGAAAGAGAGAACCAAGCGGGACAGTTAAGGACATCGTTTATCAACTGTCTGATGCAACACTTTGACTCCAAAAGGTGTGTACTACACAAAGGTGTACACCATACAAGATTGTAAGCTCCTTGGAGCAGGGGTGTGTCCTACATTTGTTTGCGGGCCTACAATCCTTGCAATGAAATGAAAGCTTAACTTGTGTTTCCAAGCTGTGTCTTGAAGGCCCCACCTGGATGTGATAACACCTGTGCTACCTGGTTTGTGGTGTGGTTTCTCCTGTGAGTGCCATTGGCAAAAGATCCTGTGTTGCACTTAAGTGGGGATGCTAACTCGTTTTTGTTGGAAAGCGTTAGCTCCTCCATGATGCTGCAGATTGCAAGGTTTCTTGTTTTGGAGCAGATATACAGGCTTAAAACCGTGTAGTTTTGTCATGTGTCCTACTCTTTGATTAAGAAGTCCTTCAAATCAAATGTTATGTTCAGCACAATTTTTTTAGCATACTTAGCACTGACAACTTCATTTTTTCAGACAAATTATTTCTGTGGGGGGTCTTGCTCTTGATCAGGACCATGTCAGATGGGAATATTTGTTTTAAAAAACCTATCTCTTGCCTCATGGACACATGCTGTTTTCCTCCTGAAAATACCTCACAACTTATTTTTACTCTGAAGTTTCTACATACTGCAAATAGCACCTTTTGATAAAAACTTAGAGAAGAAAGCAGTGCGAGGAGAAAGGTTTCTCTCAGGGTGGTCCAACCCACACCCCGAAGGCCGCATGTGGCCCATGAGGCCTTTTTGGGTGGCCCTTGTTCCACCTTTGTGGAATGAGGGCTTTTGGGGGGGGGCGGATGCTTTTTTTGGGGGGGGCGGAGAATTGCTGGTGATAAGTACACTTTAAAAATACGTGCTTCATGCATTATGTAATTTGATGCTTAGTGACCACAAAACCTGTTTTTGGTAACAGAGACACCTGCTTAATACACATAATTCATAATTTGGGGACTATTGTACAAAAAATGACAACCTCGGTAATGCTGAAAGACAAAAAAGATAAAAAAGTTACTATTGTGACTTGATTTATGAAATGAATGGTGCCATTTATGCATTAAGATGATGGAGTAAATGCTAGCTAAATGTTGAGGTACTGTGAATATTCATCTGTGATACTTTATCTGAAAGGTGTACTTTAGGGATTAGGTAAAGGTAAAGGGACCCCTGACCATTAGGTCTAGTCGTCACCGACTCTGGGGTTGCATGCTCATCTCGCATTATTGGCCGAGGGAGCCAGCGTATAGCTTCCAGGTCATGTGGCCAGCATGACAAAGCTGCTTCTGGCGAACCAGAGCAGCACATGGAAACGCCGTTTACCTTCCCGCCGGAGCGGTACCTATTTATCTACTTGCACTTTGACGTGCTTTCAAACTGCTAGGTTGGCAGGAGCTGGGACCGAGCAACGGGAGCTCACCCCGTTGCAGGGATTCGAACCGCTGACCTTCTGATCAGCAAGCTCTAGGCTCTGTGGTTTAACCCACAGCGCCACCTGCGTCCCACTTTAGGGATTACATAGAAAATATTAGCTACCTGCTACGTAAATATTATGTTGCATCCATAGCTTGCTTGACTTCCACTTTTTCTTCTTTTACAGGGCAGTGCATTTTTAGAAAGCTATAATACTTCCTCTTATGATCCTTTCTTTCTGAAATGTTCTACAGACACTTGCAAGGTAGGAGAGCCAACATGCTGAATTTATTGCACTGATGAGAATTGTATTGGTTTCTTGGCATCATAGGCAGAGCCGGTGAAGGGATGTGTATGCATTAACAATATTTACAAATTAGATAATTAACACATTGTGAATTATTTGGCAGTTTAGGGAATTGCCCACTGGTAAACACATCTTCACACACTTGACCTCCTTTCTCATCAGGATCTTCACATTTTCTTCCCCTCCCTTGGACATACACAATTCACATTTTGTGCCGTTAGATGAATTCCCCACAGTACTGTGGCTGTGGACTTTCTTTTCTCAGTTCCCAGTGGCTTGAATTTGGACTCGGGGGGGGGGGGGAGAAGAAGAGTGGGAAGTGGGAGTGACCATAGTACTTTCACAAGAAACTCCCAAATCTGAACTTTTACTCTTAAGCACCAAACTATATATGCCATAAACCAAAACTTCTCTTCTGAAATGGATGTTTTGAAGGGATTTTTAAGTGGACCCCCAGATCCTTAGAATGCCCACTCTCAAGTATGCCATGAGTTACAAATACTTAGATGTGTTTGGATTTGAGTCTGCTGTTCTATATGCATGGATTGGACCTATGTACTAATATACTGTCTATTCTAGATGGTCCTGAAAGACCCACATTGGCTTCCAATACGTTTCTGAGCACAATTCAAAGTGTTGGTATTGAGCTTTAAAGCCTTAAATGGCCTTGGCCCAGTATAGTTGATGGAGTATCTCCACCCCAATTGTTCAGCCCGGGCACTGAGGTCCAACTCCGAGGGCCTTCTGGCAGTTCCCTCACTGTGAGAAGTGAAGCTACAGGGAATCAGGCAGAAGGCCTTCTCAGTGGTGGCGTCCTCCCTGTGGGACACCCAGCAGATGTCAAGGAAATGAGTAGACAGTCATGTATAGGGAAGCTTTTTAATGCACAATGTTTTTATATATGTTGGAAGCCACCCGGAGTGGCTGGGGCAACCCAGTAAGATGGGCAAAGAACTACTATTACTACTACTAATGCTGCTGCTGCTACTACTACTACTACTAATAATAATAATAATAAAACAAGCTGGAAAAATTACTGTGCACTGTGTAACATTTATGTTTGGTTGTTCATGTGCTATGAATGTTAATACTTCACAAATAATTTTAAAAAGGGGAAGGAAGTAAGAACTTGCCTGTATTTTTAATAGGTTTCAGTTCCACCTTTATACGATCCTTTGTTAAAGGAGATACGAGGAAGATACCTTGAGGCTGGCATTATTCAGCAGTGTGACTCAGGTATTTCTATGCTGCAGTGCTTGGCTATGGGCTTCTGTGGCACATTCTGTTTCGAGACTTAATGCCCAATAGCCTAGGTAAGGAAGGGCCCTTGCCCTGCTCTCTTCTTCTTTCCCTCTCTGCACCAACCTGTCAGGTTAGTCAGACTAGCCCCGCCCCCGATATGTTCTATTGATTTTGTAAAAAACAATAGAATATAGGCAACACGAATAAACCCACACACCCTGGTCTCTCACAAATAATTTTACATCGTTAAATCCCATAAGTAAGGACAGTAGAAAGGTAAATGTAAAGGTACACCTGACCGTTAGGTCCAGTTGCGGACAATTCTGGGGCTGCGCGCTCATCTCCCTCTATAGGCCGAGGGAGCTGGCATTTGTCCGTAGACAGCTTCCGAGTCATGTGGCCAGCATGACTAAGCCACTTCTGGCGATCCAGAGCAGCACACGGAAATGCCATTTACCTTCCCGCCAGAGTGGTACCTATTTATCTACTTGCACTTTGACGTGCTTTTGAATTGCTAGGTGGGCAGGAGCTGGGACTGAACAACGGGCGCTCACCCCGTTGCAGGGATTCAAACTGCCAACCTTCCGATTGGCAATCCCTAGGCTCTGTGGTTTAGACCACAACGCCACCCTCGTCTCTAATAAGGACAGAAAAGCACTTAAAAGGAGAATTATCTGATGTATCTTCTCCAGAACCCAGCATGAGCACTGGATGGCTTCAGACTCTTGGAGGAAGTATTTATAAAGAGTGGGAACTTTGCTGCATGAAACATGTCTGGCTTGGCTTGGCCCTCAGCCCACCACACATCATCGGCTAGCCTTTCCACAGGGGCTAGGCAACTATACCAAGGGTGGATATAAAAGTCAGGATCTGTTTTCCATCCTCTGGCTATGGCCCTTTGACTCAAGATGCAGGATGGAGGAACTGAAGGATGCAGATAGAATCACTTAGGGTCGTTTGGTCTTCCCCCAAAGTTTATGAAGTGGTAAAGCTGGTGGTGCTATATATCTGGGAGGGGTGAATTTGACCATAGGTAAAGGTAAAGGGACTCCTGACCATTAGGTCCAGTCGTGACCGACTCTGGGGTTGTGCGCTCATCTTGCACTATTGGCCGAGGGAGCCGGCGTGCAGCTTCCAGGTCATGTGGTCAGCATGACAAAGCCGCTTCTGGCGAACCAGAGCAGCGCACGGAAACGTCGTTTACCTTTCCACAGTAGTGGTCCCTATTTGCTTGCACTTTGACTTGCTTTCGAATGCTAGGTTGGCAGGAGCTGGGACCGAGCAACAGGAGCTCACCCCGCTGCAGGGATTCGAACTGCTGACCTTCTGATCAGCAAGCCATAGGTTCTGTGGTTTAACCCACAGCGCCACCTGCGTCCCGAATTTGACCATAGTTTTGCCTTTATCTCTGAAAGTAGTCACTCCAGTTTATGGAAATAACCTTCATGCTTTTGACTTCCTACAGGAAAATTATTTTCCTCCAAAGAGATGAGTGAGCTCCATAAGGCAGAACTGCCACTCCTTCCATTGAGTCGGCAACTTATGAATCCAATAGAGTGGTTAAAAATTCCAGCTGGGTACATAGAAAGTGAGATTCGTCAAAAGAGCCGGTAAAGTTTGTCACTGCTTTTTAAACAAATTCTCTTTATTCCATATTTCACACAAGAGGGGGAATAGAGCTGTTTTATGTACTTACCATGGAACATGTGAATAACATAGCCAGTGGCTTTAATATAAAAGCTTAAATGTGTGCATACTTTCTTTTCCGTTGAAGAAGGGGCTGTTGGTTACACTTAAGATGTTTCATCATCTGAACTCTCCATCTTTTAAATGCTGTCATAATCACAAAGCATAATTGCATTCATCTGTACTATTTCCCCCCCTGAAACCATCATTAACCAGGAATTGGCTGGCATTTCCTTGTTTGACCACTCATTTGTTTATTTATAGAATCATAGAATTGGAAGAGACCACAAGGGCCATCCAGTCCAACCCCCTGCCAAGCAGGAAACACCATCAAAGCATTCCTGACAGAGGGCTGTCAAGCCTCCGCTTAAAGACCTCCAAAGAAGGAGACTCCACCACACTCCTTGGCAGCAAATTCCACTGTCGAACAGCTCTTACTGTCAGGAAGTTCTTCCTAATGTTTTGGTGGAATCTTCTTTCTTGTAGCTTGAATCCATTGTTCTATGGAGCAGCAGAAAACAACCTTTCTCCGTCCTCTATATGACATCTATATATATATAAACGTAGGCATTGTGTGCGCAGAGGTCACAGCCTTTCTCCGTAACTGCTGAACTGTAATGTAACAAATTTGGCCACAACGTTCCATGCCCATCAGTGAGGGATCTGGCATAAAAAAATCCAAAAAACCAAACCTTTCATACCTAAAATAATGATTAAACACAAAAAGTGGCGCCTAAATTAGATGTTTCCAGCAGAACCTCTGAATACTCCAGCAGCATTCAATAGAAAGGCAGATTGCCCACTGCTGCCTCGAAAGCCGCGCCACCAGATGACATCACAAAATTCCACAGCAACCAACTGAAAACAGGTCTTTTGCAGCAACAAGGCCCGTCATTGCCAAGTGGAGGTAGGGGCCTGCCTGGGGGGGGGATGGGCCCCCCGAATAGGGGGCAGGGATAGGTAATGGGTCAGAACAGGGTGGGGGAGACACAGGGATGAAACCTGCCCTCTCCACAGTGTCTCGCCTCGGCTTTGCAGACTAGGCTGAGTGGCTTTAGGGGCCTGCCTGGGTCGGGGATGGGGGGGGGGGGTCAAATAGGCTGCAGCATAGAATCAACTGAATATGGGCCTTTTATAGGGCCGTGCCTTTGGGTAGAATAAATGTTATTTCACATAACACACGTGGGTAGGGGAGTCAGGGTTGGGACAGGGCAAAATTTTATAGAACACGCGCATTGGGGGAGTGATTGTGTGCAATGAACGGGTCACAGGAATAACCCGGGGGGGTGGGGGTGGATGGAGGAGAGGAGGGAAATCACAGGGTTAAATGGGGGTTAGGGGGAGTAGAGGGGGGAAATCACAGGGATATGCCGGGGTGGGGGAAGAGGGGGCATAATAGGTCATGGATCAGGACAGAGTTGGGGGATTCTCAGGGATGAGGGGGGATCACAGGGTAAAGTCGGGGGGGGTGAGGGGAGGAGTGGGGGAATCACAGGGATACTTCAGGGATCGACACAGGGTAGGGGAAATCACACAAATAACCCAAAGCAACGTGTGGCAGGGCCAGCTAGTCCTTTTATATATTTGAACATGGCTATCATATCACCCCTTAACCTTCTCTTCTCCAGGCTAAACATACCCAGCTCCCTAAGCCGTTCCTCACAAGGCATCGTTTCCAGGCCTTTGACCATTTTGGTTGCCCTCTTCTGGACACGTTCCAGCTTGTCAGTATCCTTCTTGAACTGCAGTGCCCAGAACTGGACACAGTACTCCAGGTGAGGTCTGACCAGAGCAGAATACAGTGGTACTATTACTTCCCTTGATCTAGATGCTATACTCCTATTCATGCAGCCCAGAATTGCATTGGCTTTTTTAGCTGCTGCATCACACTGTTGACTCATGTCAAGTTTGTGGTCTACCAAGACTCCTAGATCCTTTTCACATGTACTGCTCTCAAGCCAGGTGTCTCCCATCCTGTATTTGTGCCTTCCATTATTTTTTTTTGCCCAAGTGTAGTACTTTACATTTCTCCCTGTTAAAATTCATCTTCTTTGCTTTGGCCCAGTTGTCTAATCTGTTAAGGTCATTTTGAAGTGTGATCCTGTCCTCTGGGGTATTAGCCACCCCTCCCAATTTGGTGTCATCTGCAAACTTGCTCAGGATGCCCTCAAGCCCATCATCCAAGTCATTGATAAAGATGTTGAATAACACTGGGCCCAAGACAGAACCCTTGGAGGTAACAGATTAGAATTGATTCCATGCAACTCGACTAGACAGGACTCTAGCACTCTCCCGCCCCGGCCCTGCTCCCACAGTGGAGGCTACCTCTCTCCAAATATATGGGGCCCCAAGCTGTCAAGGGCTTTATATACTAATCACAACACTTTAAACTTAGCCTGGGAGCGTATTGGCAACTAGCACATGATGGAGAATTTTAAGTTGTTTTGAACAATTACCTTTTGGAGAAGAGTGAGGTATTTATATAATAAATAAATATTCAAAGGGAGAATGTTAGGTAGGAAAGCATTCAGGTGTCTAATCCTTGGTCTGACAGGTATAGTCCAATGGCAGTTATGTGATATGAAAGTAGATCTTTTGAGTCATGCCAGGAGATTCAGGTTTGATCTCTAGCAAAATTAGTTTGCTAGGCTTTTTAAATCTTAGAAGGCTTAGTTGATAGCTCAGCTGAGAAATACATGGTGCAAGAAACTGGTTTGTTTTCAGCACTCTTGTCTTCCAGTTCCAATGGAAATGTATATGAGGTTGGGCAGTATGCAGACTATTAATGTGTAGAGATGAAAGTTACAGCTGCAATACAAGAGCGAGGAAGAGGCCTTCATCTTGGCAAATGAGTGCCTTTTGTGGTACAGTGGTACCTTGATTCTCGAACGTCTCTGTTGACAAACTTTCAGAACCCGAACGCTGAAAACCCAGAAGTAAATGCTTCTGTTTTCGAATATGCATTGGAAGTCCAATGGCTTCCACTGCGTTTTTCAATTTTCTCAATTGAATTTGCAGACAGCCCTTTGCGCCTCAGTTTTCGAATGTTACGGATTACGTTCAAGAACTGAGGTACCACTGTAGTGGTTTTCTGGAAATAATCTCTTTCCAAAGTCAGGGCTGCAAAGAGTCTTCAGGTCTTGGGCAAATGTTCTTATGAGCCAGTGGCTCAGTCATAATAGAATCTCTTTGAGAACTCTGCATCAACAGAAGCCTAGTGTACAGATCAAGGGAAGTTGTAGTACTGTTCTACTCTGCCTTGGTCAGAGTACACTTGGAGTGCCGTGTCTGGTTCTGGGCTATTGACAAGCTGGAACATGTGCCCAAGGGGATCCAGGATCTGGAAACCAAGCCTTATGAGGAATGGTTGAAGGAGCTCGGTATGTTTAGCCTGGAAAAGAGGAACCTGAGAGATATAATGGCTGTCTTCAGATTTCCATGGAAGATGGAGCCAGCTTGTTTTCTGCTGCTCGAGGGTAGGACTCAAACCAATGGATTCAAATAAGCAAGGAGATTCCAACTAAAAATTATGAAGAACTTTCTGAACATATGGATGACCTTGGAAGATGGTGACCTCTCTCTTTCACTGGGGTTTTTAAAACAGAGGTTGAATGATCATCTGTCAGGATTCTTTAGCTGTGATTTCTGCTTTCCGGGGGGTTGGACTGGATGACCCATTGGGGGGGGGTTACCTTCCAACTCCACAATTCTATGATTCTGAGGATCTGTAAGTGCTTCATGTTACACACTATGGCTTGGAAAGTCCCTCTCCCCCTACCCGACTTGGGGGCAGGGGGGTTTGTAAGGATAATTACTCTCAAATTATCCTTAATTAGCTGCACAAACTATCTCCGCTAGTGTGGGAGCCACTTTTCACCATGTCGGAAAGCACCGGAAGTGGATACAAACTTTTTAAGTTCCCTGCCTTGCTTCCTAGGTGCAGGGAGGCTTTCGTGAGATCTCTTCAGCCTTGTGAAATCTCATGAGAGATTTTCAGAAACCAGTAAGCAAGGTAGATAACTTAAAACTCTCTGCTTTGCTTGGGGGAATTAAGTCTTGTTTGGTGCATTGGCTCTGGAAAGTCATCCTAGAGGTCATCTCAGGAGAGCAATGAATGGAATTGGGGGCCTGGTGTGATCCTTCTTCTCTCCTTTTTTCATAATTTAGAGTGAGAGAGAACTTTTAAAAGTGGCAAGATAATTTCCTTTCTCACCCCAATAGTTTTGTCCCCATTACACCAATCTAGTAGGTAAATGATGTTTTTCCATTGTGAAAGGTTCTTTTTATTACCAGCCTGGCCGCTCTCTTCCACACAGATTCAGTCACCCCAGCTAGAGCAGAGCACCTTTGACTATAAAGCACATAGTCCCAGGTTTCCCTGTTTTTTGTAGGGACAACAGAAGTATGCAGGGCAGGGATGGGGAATCTGTGGTTCCCCAGCTGTTGCTGGATCACGGCTCTCTTCATCCTGAGCATTGGCCATGCTGGCCAATTGGGAGTTGGAGCTATTGGGAGTTGGACTCCCAACTGGCCTAGGCATATTCCCATAGCAGGTAGACAGCACTTGCAATCTCATCCTTCGGAAGCAGGGGAGGGATGTGACAAGAGTAGACCCTCGGCAAGGTGAGTCGTTCCTATTCTCCTTCTTCTTTTTTGTAGGAAGGCACATATGAGAGCTAGGAAAGGTAAAGAGCAAGCGAGAACACAAAAGAAGAAAAATATCCTAGCCAGTAGGGGCTCACCAACCGGGAAAGCCAGGAGCCCTGAGAGGCACGGACTGGTCTTGGCCTAACCCCACTCCTCCTGCCAGCATTATAGCCGTCTGCCTTCTAAGACGAGGGAAGGAGATGGCCCACTGAAGATGATTTTCCTACCACTCCACCCCTAATAGAATAGCTATGTGTTGTTCACCAGTATATCTACACATTAACAAGGTTTTGTTCTCAATGTCAATGAAGTGGAAAGGGAATGTTAAGAGTACTGGTCCGTTTGCCATTTTACATTTTATTCTGTGCCACACAGTCTCAACACAACAGTGAACAACTGTTGCAGTAGCAGTAAGCATTAGTGCCTGATAATGGTCTAATTTCGTTCTGTTAAAAGGAGAAAAATGCGCACATCTAGAAACCTGACTTCTGTGGATTTCAAGAGGTAGGGGGACCCGTCCTGGCTTCTGCTGAACGAGAGATGGCTCTGCCAGGAAACCAGATTTCACCTGCATGCCCAGTCTTTTGACAAATCAGATACTAACTGGCTCATCAGTTTGGAAACCAGCAATAAAATCTGCTTCCCAATGATATGCCTTTGAAATGGATTCCTTATCTAAGATGCAAACCAAAAGCAGTGTGGATTCTGAGCCACAGTTACCAGGATAGAGCCTCAGCTTTTGCATTAGACAGATAGCTCAGGAAGATGCATGGCAAGCAACAGCAGTGATACTGTATATTTATTCCCCCCAGGTTAGGAGTCCTACCCTGTGTATAGCACTTTTTTACTTTTGAGTATAGCAGTGCCATACATATGAAACATCCTAGAGCAAAAACTGTTTTTGTCTGGCATAATGTTCCAGGAACACATGGATTAGGTCCTCTAAAGATGTGCACAAACCTGAGCACTAGAGCAGTTACTGATTCTGGCCACAGCACAATAACATAAAGCACAAACCTATTAACAGTAGGGAAGTGAGGGATATATTACACTCTTCTATCTACACAACTAAATGCACTATTTAATTGAAGACAAGACTCTTTCATGGAATCTACTTTCCAAAATGAGGGGCTTGTGGAGAAGAAGATGCTTTTGGTGTAGATCATCCACTTACCTTGCTGCAGTTGGTTCAGTTGAAAAGCAGAAGGGAGCATTAGACCAAGTATTATGCACTGGTCTCTAACAGTTGGTGATGTTGACCTTGTGTGACCCAAAACCAGGTCCTAAAAGGTTACTGATCTTGTAAGAGACAGCCAAGTTATTCAGGACACAGTACTCTTACAACAGTTGTTAGTCCCTTGTAATGTGAAAGATACCATTTGCTCAGGTATCATCCGGTTGGCATGACCATGGCAGCTGTACAAAATAGATACCGTATATAAAGGAGGAGTGTGTCAATTGTTGAGAAATTTTTGCAGATACCTTGCAACATACACACAATTTAGGCAAACTAGTTGAAATGATTAATAGTGGTATTGTTAAGATAGTAATATTGAAGGCCTTTGTTGATTTAAAATTTGTACCATTCATTTGTTTACTCATTGCAGAAGTGTGGTGATTTTGTTATATTTCAAGTATGTATTGAGTTAGATGTAGATACTTGCACAAGTAAATGTGAAATAGCAGTTTTGTTTTTATTCCCGCCCAGGAAAAGTTGTCACAAGTCAGTTTTTGGAATGTGGGATCTGACTTTGAATTGAATAGATGCTCTAGGAAAATTGCATTAAAATAAAATAAGATAAGATAAAAATATAAATACTTAAACACAGAAAACTTTTATTCAGGTCAAGTTTGCAATTCTGTTAAAACTTGTTAAGCAATATAGCACCTAAAGGATACAACTCGCACTAACTTTGCATTGAAAGCAGTACAGTACTTAAGTAGCAGAGAGTCGATTTAACAATGCACAGGAGGGCCCGCCTATTTGTCAAATGCCTGAAACTGGCAACTACTGCTGCCAGCCTTTTTGTACTTCTTCTACAAGGTGCAGCTGTGCTGCAGGTCTTTTGCACAGAAGGGCAATCCGGTGGGCACTTTTGCCTGTTCGCGTCGAAGAGGAAGATCTATTTAATTCCATTATATCCTATGAGCAGTACCCGTAACAAATATGATTTACATTTTGTTTATATTTTCTTGAATTTAGTTCCTGTGTTTTTTCACATTCAGAGGTACAATAAAATATACTTTTGAAAATCAGTATGCCTCCATATGAATCTAGACAAATCATTTTAATAAGCTCATTTTATTCTCTATGCCGATCCAAGGGTGACGTAACCTTCACTGCCTTGGGCCCATTGGCGAAGCTTAAAGGTGCACATTTTACGGGCATCTTCCAGGAAACCCAAGTATTTATTTACATAAATATATTAAACAAATCACATGAAACATATTCATGATTATCAACAAGTATTTTAAATGAATATTTTATAGTTTTTCCTTCTTATAACCAAAATCTGGTTATAAAATGCTTAACAGAACTGAAGAAATTGTTGAAATTTCCTAATAAACTAATAACTAATAAACTTCCTAGTTGCAGGTAGGTAGCCGTGTTGGTCTGATTCGAAACAAAATAAAAAAATTCCTTCAGTAGCACCTTAAAGACCAACTAAGTTTTTATTTTGGTATGAGCTTTCGTGTGCATGCACACTTCTCATACCAAAATAAAAACTTAGTTGGTCTTTAAGGTGCTACTGAAGGAATTTTTTTATTTTGTAATAAACTTCCTATTAATGATAAACAGTATTTAAAGGATCGCGAAGTGCTAAGACTTCAGCATATATTTCCTACAATTAATATCCTGAGGTGAGATTCAAGCAGATTACATTTTTCAGGCGTGAGATTCAATTATTCTAGCCCTGAACGAAATCATTCCCTCAGCATGTATGTCAGTAACATGTGCATACACACACACACATATTAATCCAAGTGGCGACACTTTAAACATTTTAATGCCACATTCCTAATTAAAACTTTAAAGAGCTCTGAAAATTACATTGAAAAGATACATTGGCGTCAGCATTCAAAAATTTCCGTATTCTAAAGAAAGGCACTGCTACAGGATCTCTATATACAGTACATTTTACATTGCATATTGTCACAAACGTAAGCACCCCCCCCCCCGAGAAATAATGTACAAGTGATCAGGTGAAGTGATTTTGCAATACCTGCCTGGAAGGAAGGATTATTTGCAAAACACTCAATTCAAATGGCAGCAGTTTGTAGTTCCTAATATTACAAAAAAAACACTTCTTTTCAGGGAAGTGTTTTTGGGTCAAATAACTGCAAATCAAAGCGTACCCAAACTTCCCCTGTTGGTACCTCATGCAGCAGTAAATGTTTAGTTGTAGGTCCCTTGTTTTCTTGCTCTGTTCTGATTTTGGCTACTGGAACTTCCGTGCGACCCAAAAAATCTGTTTAACAACAACACACAAATCATACTCAAATCTGTGTTGAATAACGAAGGCTTCAACCCAATGCACACTAATTTGAGATTAAACTCAATGAAAGTTATAGCTTATTTGTTCATCTTTAGTTCCCCTAACAGACAAAATGCAACAAAAATGGGAACCCCAAAAAAGGAACTCGAAGGAGGAGCAAAAAGCAGCGGGGCAGGTAATTTGTCATGTGGGAAAAGAACCTCAAAACAGTTGATGATGGGCTCCTTCACGCTTGGGACACAGTAAACAAACATGGTCGGAGTCAGGGAATAAAGATCTGTTTGTTGAAAATGGGGTGTATTTATAATGCACTGGAGCAACAAACGAATGGTACAGATGGGCTTGGCAGTGAGCACCTCTCTTCTTTCCCAAATAGCTCTATTGGGGTGTAGAGTACACAACAAACAGCCCAAATGGGGCCACTGTGCTTAAGCTCCAGCCCACGCCATTTCACCTCATAATCCTTAACAAGGGACAAAGCATGATCTCTCTCACAGACAAAATGCAGCACTTACCATCGGGTGAGAACTGGTCCCTGTCAAACATGGTGAGACACAGAACATCTTGATAGAGATCCTTGATGAAGAATTGGCAGTTAAAGTTCCATTTGGGGTTCAAAGTGTCCGGCAGCGCTCTTGTGGTGTAGCTTTGAGACCCCAGGCTGATTTCACAGTAGGGGTTGCTCTTCCCTTGGCATAAAACAGAAGTGTACACATAAACTTTCAAAAAGAACAATGTAGGCAAATCAGAGCAGAGTTAAGGACACTATTTTCACAAGAGGGTAAAAAACAACAACTTTGTATTTATATGGCTCTGATTCAAGTTCAGATTAAAGCAGCTGGGAGCCCTGGTGCAGTTCTCCAGACAGGTCCCGAAAAAGCATTCCTGAAATAAGGTGCCACAAACTAAATCCTGTAGGGTCTTAAAAGACTTATCAAATTTATTATGGGATACATAAACTTTGTCTGACTACAAAAAATAAAAATAAAATACTCAGAGCATGTGCAATTTTACAACTTTCAAGGCAAAACACAACATTTTACCAAACTTGACAGTAAAAATAAAAAAAAAAACTCTGAACATGCTCATGTTCACATTTAAAACACCCACTGTTTTTGTTCACTTCCTGCCTTGGGCCAGGCATAAACTCTCAGCCTAACCTACTTCATGCAGCTGTCATGAAGATATAGGAGGAGGTGTTAAATGGCTGCAATATGGGATTTAGTGCTCGTATCATAGGCATAAAATTTTAGTTATTTTTTTGTAAAAAAAAAAAAAGATTTTTAATTTCAAGTAACAAAACTTATTCACACCAGGAAAACAGAGCTTTGTAGTTGTACTGAAAAGAAAGAAAAATAGTGGCTGATGGTTATAGTTTTAGACAGCCCCCAAAAGGCAATTCAATCAAAGTGTACCTCCATAAGGTTCCATTAATTGGGTGGGTGAAAACCATGTTCGGTTGCCATAACAAAGTCAATAAATGGATACCATATCGTATAGAAGGTGTGAATCTACCCACCACCTTCCCAAAAAATAATAATCAATATTCCTTTTGCGAAATGGTTTATTTGTCTACGAGCACCATGCCTCATACTTGTGAAATCCAGGCTTTGAAAAGAATTGTCTCAAGTACTCTACTTATCTGATTTAAGTTTCTTCCAGAGATACTTGGCTGCTTCTGTTTTTTTTGTATTTGTACCTCTATTATTTTTATTGCATAGTTTTGGCTTACTTGAAATTTTTTTAAAAAAGAAAAGCCTGAAATGTCAGCATGGTTCCTTGCACATAAATTGCTTGGAATGTTGCCTGCAAATTAAGCTTCATAACTTACTTTCGAGAAGGGCTAGAGACTTAAAAAGCAAAACAAAACTGAAAGTTCCAAGTGTGGGCGTGAGCCCTGATGCTGTTGCTCCAATTGCAACCATTACAACCAGTCCCTGCTCAGGTTGTTTGCAAATCTATCTCCCCCCCCCATAGTTCTCTAACTATATAAATACACAGGTATTTCAGTTCCAGAAAATTGCTCGGCAACAACTTATTTGTAGCACTAGACACTCTCATATTAGCTTGCTGAACTTGGAATTATATCACCAAAGACAAACATCCGCCCCTAAATTATTACCATTAGGTTTGCATGCTTTTAATTCAGTTGCTTCAATCACATGCACCATCAAACGTCCTATTCCTGAACTCTTCTGTGACCGAGCTGAAAAACAAAACCAATTTTCAATCAGTAAATCACTTGGACGGAAAAAGAAAGCTGGCCGAGCAACATATGGAACAAAACGCAAGGCATCTAAATTGGCATGTTTGCGCAGAAGCTGGATTGCAGCAGCCAACTTATGGTATCTGTCTGCATTATGCACACATGCCAACTAGCTGCTTTGAAATCTCATTAAGTTTAAAAACTACCCTGGAGGAAGCAGGATCCATCTGCAATTTGTATAAATTTGCCTGGGCAGGGCAGAAGTGTAGACCTACAAAATACAAACTTTCCCTGTTCAGTTTCACCAACATTCTTTCATTGCATGAACAGAATCCTTTCCACAGCACAACTGTTTTGCAACTCAAAACCCCTTCATGCCACTTGTAAAGCCAGAGGCTTATTTTATGAATGTGCCCACATGTCCAGAAGCCTGAAAATGTGATGTGGGAATAGGAATATGTGGCATTTAGATTCAGGCCAGGAGATGTCCCCAAGAAGCCCATGAGGTAGGCTTCCATTCACACCAGAATCCAATGTTCCTTCAAGTTCCCATCAACCAACGTTCAGCACCTTGGTAAGCCTTTTCATGTTTCTTCTTTTCTGTTTCAATATAATGTTCTGATGCTCCTTTAATTTTCTGGACCCAGGCAGTTCTGCAGAAGTGAACATTATTTTATTTTTATTTTTTACAAAAATAAGAACAACAAAAACAAAGCGAGATGAACATTCTCTGAGCTCACCTTTCATTGATGTTGTCTGTTTTTAGTGTATATACTCTATCAATGTGGGAGATGTGGAAAACTGGCTCTTCACTGGAAGGGTCACTCGGCAGTTTCACTAGGACTTCATTAAGAAAAACAGGCTGAAAGAAACACAAAGGCAGCTTCAAAAAAACACTTGGACAAGCTGAAACGAAATTATAATTAAATTTATTGTGTCCGAAGAGACCACTGCAGCTACCACTGAGAGAGAATCCCCTGCTACACTGGGGAAGAGGCCCCAGATCTTTAAGGGAACTTATTTCCCATGGGGCTGGGCATACACAGAGGGCGAAAACCGTCTTCAGTTGGCAACTCATAATGTAAATTGTTTCTCCTGGATTGTTTTAGTTTTAGATACCTGAAGAAGTGTGCATGCACACTTCTCATACGAATGACAAACTTAGTTGGTCTCTAAGGTGCTACTGGAGGGAATTTTTTAATTTTGTTTTAATTATAGAAGATCTGTCTCTACTGACAGTCAAAATTAGTACTGATAGGAGACTGAAATTGTACAGTTAACTTCAGCATCCTAGTAGATCAAGAAACTCTATTAAATAGTAAAAAGGTTATTATTTCTATTAAAGAAAACATCCCTCTCCTCCCCTTTCCAAATGCACAATTAAGATGCTTTAATTTACTCACCGTTTTGTACATTTTGAACTGAGTATTTGATTTTGGGTTGAACAATTTATCTGACCCCGTGGATACAAACTGCTTGACCATGTAGGTGAGAAGTAGGAAGTCACTGAAGAGGAATCCATATAATTCTTTGTTGCTTTTTGTTTTATAGAGTTTGCCACTGTGCAAAAGCTTCCTTGGTCCCAAGCAATTGGTCAGAGAGTTAAAAATCAGTTGCTAAAAGGAAAAGAAAACCAATGCGGCAATACAATGACTTCTCACCATCAGAGAGAAAATTCTACTCCAAACCAAAGCCATTTTGCTACCCTTAATGTACGCTGTTGGGCTATACCCATTGAACTGTCATCAACAGGGCCACTTCTATCAAGAACCCCTAATAATAGCATTCCCAGCACCTATTTCCTCCTTTTTATCCAGTCCTTCCCACCCCAGAGAGTTACCTCAGCAAGGCCCTCACACTGAACATGGGACTGGATCCATTCAAGCCTGTCTGAATTCTCCTTTTCTCGCACTCCCTCATTCACCTGGGAACACAGCTCCTCAGCCCGCTCAAGAGCCAGCTTCAGATTACTGTGATCTGGGTGAGTTTCAGGGGAATTTTCCAGAATCTGGTTAGAAAAAAACAGACAAAGAAAAGTGCAGTATTAGTTAAATGGGGGGAGGGTGGGGAGAGATATCATAGAATCATAGAGTTGGAAGGGACCTTGAGGATCATCCAGTCCAACCCCTGCAAGGCAGAAATATACAGCTGTCCCTTATGGGGATCAAACCTAGGTGTTATCCACACCAATATGAGCAGTTTTTCTGATTTTTTTAATAAATACACTTGGAGTTCTCTGCTTGTTCTCACACAATATTGTCAATCAAGTTAGTTTATTTAATTTCCATCCCACCCTTCCTCGCAAAGGATCCCTCAGTGCTTCAGAGAACAATTATGCTGATACTCACACTCTTTATGAGAAGAGGGTAGCGAGTGATTCTTTGCATAGGCTTCAACAGGAAGCTGGAGAGTGGCATTCCTTTACAGCGAGGATCCGAAGCCAATTTCTACAAGGTAAACCGGTATTTTTGAGAGGCTGCATTATTGCTACTGATCAACATTGACAGAGGGCTTTAAAAGGTGCAAACAGTTGTACAAGCTTCAGTTTGTTATCTTTTGCAAAAGAGCAGCCCCTTGGGTCTCTGTTGTCTAGAGGGAGAATATGAAGGGGGAGAGTGTGACTTATCTCAGGCTGCTCCGTTAGAAAAAGGAAAACCTGCTGCAGAGCTAGAACAAGGCTCCATTCCCTGCAGCATTTCCCAAGGGAAGCAAAACTCTTTACATGAGTGGAGTTCTAGTAAAGAGGTCTTTCCATTCCACCTTAAGAGCAGACATGGAAGTGTTGCGTCTGCCTAACACACACCAGCGCTGCATGCTGGAACTTCCATTTGTGTATAACTTTCTGCTTTGCTCTGGACATGTAAGGGGGCGGAGTTACAGAGAACAGCCCCCCCCATCATAAAGTCCAGCTCCTCCAGCAGTCAGAGCTCCAGCAGCGGGTCCAGTGAAGGGCAGGAGGAAGTGAGCAGGTCGGTCCAGGGCTCCAGCAGCATCCAAGAGCCGCGACTGCAGCCTAGAGCTCCTATACAGGAAATGGCCAGCAGAGGAGCATCGGACAGGCGCCCTTTCCCCCCAACGCCTGATTTGAGGCGTGGCAGCTCCCGTAGGAGCAAGGGGCGGCGCTTTGGGATCCTCAAACTACTTTGCTGGGCGCATAGCCGGAAAGCGCCATTGCGAGATTCTGATGAAGACTGAACAGTCATGTTTCTCTTATCTCTTGCACTGTAAATAAGCATGCACCAATAAAAGTCTTAAAGACACGACGGTGTGGAGCGTTGTTACTCGAGGGTAGCCACCAGCATCTCTGACAGGACACAAAGGAGATCAGACATGTTTCCCTTTTGTCCTGACTTGCGCTTAATAAACTGCTTGTAAATATGCTACCACAGTCTCTCTCTCTCTGGCTACATTTGCTGCATAGTGGAATCTGTTGGAAGAGAGTGCGCCCAGGCTTCTGAGCAAGTCTGGGTCACTGATTTATGCTGCACCAAGGACCGGAGATTGCCCGGCATGTTGGCCGGCTGGGCTGGAGCCAGCTGGGGGCCTGCCAGATGCCTCCGTTTCCTTGGTCACATTTCCCCTGTTTCCTTGGTTGTTACATGGAAGGGGCAGCATTTTCTCTTGATCCTCCCTCCCTCAAGAATCCGCTCTGCAGGGTTGGTGACCTCTCTGGAACAGCACAGAGGGCTGTGGGGGAAGGGAAGATCTGCTCTCCCTTGTACTCCAGTGGGAGATTCTGCAAGATCCCCGCTCCTCCTAAGGAGCCTTTCCATTTGTGGAGACTACTTGCAGCCACAGTCAGACCTATTCAAAGAACAAGGAGAATTGAGGTTTGATAGCGTGGCAGAGAAGCTGGCTGAGAGTCAAGTGAGCATGCAGCCAAGGGGCACTTTTAGCTAAATGCCTGGGCAGAGACTGGTGTGATATACTGTACAAAAGAAGGAAGAGCCTGTTCCCAAGGTAGATGTGGCTATTGGAGAGCTTGTGTTACATCTGCCACAGCCTCAGAGAGAAAAGAGACATGATTGAATTAGGAAGCTACTGTACTTTCATAAATTCTTTGAAATCTGGTTCTTCATCCGTTTTCTGCTGCAGGAGGGCAGCCCCGTTCAGCTGGCAGCTGCAAAACCGGATATAGGCTTGCATTTGCGACAGTTCAGCAGCCAGAATGTCACCAATCATCTGCACGGGCATTTTTTCACCCCCCATCTTCTTACGCACACGCAGGGCTCTGGAAGAAAATAAAACGACAGGGAAGCAGTTTGAATCCAGAGCTTTCAACAGGAACAAGCTACGGAAGGGCTCACCAGTTACTGTCACACAGAGATCCCATGTGGCAGGGTCAACTCTGTTGAGAAGATGAAGTAAGTGGCTCTGGCTACCTCACCCAGGAGCTCATTCAGAACCTGGAGGTCACACCCACGGTCACAACCTAACTTGCTGTTTGACGGCTCTTTAAGGAACCATTAAAGGAAGGCTGGACATATCCAAGAACACAGGGACTGCTAACCCAATTCCTATTTGGTTGTGGCGTTTATAGACTGATACACCCAGCAAGACAATCCACTGTCACGGTGAAAACAAGCTTTTTAAAAAGGCCATTTCAAAAGCCCAGATTTCTGCTTTCCCTGCATTGTACATGTGCTTATTTTATTTGCTTCTGGTACTTCATTTCTTCAGGGATGTTTTTTTACTCTTCTCAATCAAGGTTGCATTTAGTGAATTTGAAATCATATCACATAAGACTACAAATTGAACCAAAAGCTTCCCAAACAGAAACTGAGGAGCAGAGAGAGACACTTTCATTTTTTTCTGACAAAACGTTAAAAAGTACAGCTAAGATGCTTCGGAGATGTCCGAAATACTTTTCTTTCAGCCCAATTGTGGAAGACATGTTTTACGTGCCAGGTTCCATCCCCTGCACCTCTGATTCCTCAAGTAGCAGGACTGGAAAACACTTCGGAGACCCTGTAGAGGAGTCAGTGCAGGCAACATATTTGTCAATCTCCCTAGTCTTTCTGAATGATTTTAAGAGAAAAATATTAAGGCCAAATTTGGCTTGCCCACAGTGCTATACATGTCCACACAGACATAAGTACCATTGAGTTCAGTATAGCCTACTCCTATGTAAGTGGGTGTAGACTGTAGCCTCAATGGTTCTATTTTGTTTATTTGGACTGAAACAGCTAAAGCCACAAAAGCTAAGAAAGGAGTAGTAGCACTTACTTCAGTAACTTTGTATTAGACATGATGAGTTCTTTCCAGTTAACAAAAATTAATCCCATTTCTGCTTCTGAGAGACAGCCTGTTTCAGTCATTTGTTTCTGGAAAACCTACAGTCAGATACAAGGAGGGGAAAAGGAATTTTAAATACAGTGTGATGTTCCCCTCTCAAATTAAGAACTGTTTGATAACTCACAGTCACAAAACTTAAGTTTTCCTTTGTTCCTAACATTATTGTTTCTTTGCTGCCAGATATTTCTTCCAAAACACTTAGTCTAATTGAGGTGATCAGAAAATAAGAGCAGGATCAAAAGGTTTCCACAGATCCAGTCTGCTATGGGTGATCTCCTTAGAGACCACAAGATATCTAAAGATCCTAGTAACTCATGTTGACAATGTATATTAAGCAGTGGCAATGAGTCCCAATGGTACTTTTATTGTGATGGATCCCTGAATTGAGATCCTGTCTCAGGGACTGCCTGACATTCTTTGATCATCAGGGGAAATAGAAACAAAAACTGCAGCTGAAGGTGCAGTCTGTGAATTTGTGTTAAAGCTTTTGCACAGCTTTCATTTGAGAAAAAAGGTCTTAATGGTCTAAACCAAATTCAAGGTCTAAACCACTGAGCCTCTTGGGCTTGCTGATCAGAAGGTCGGCGTCTCAAATCCCCACGATGGGATGAGCTCCTGTTGATCGGTCCCAGCTCCTGCCAACCTAGCAGTTCGAAAGCACGTCAAAGTGCAAGTGGATAAACGGTTTCGCCAGAAGCAGCTTAGTCATGCTGGCCACATGACCCGGAAAAACTGTCTGTGGACAAACACTGTCTCTCTCGGCCTGTAAAGCGAGATGAGCACCGCAACCCCAGAGTCATCTGTGACTGGACTTAACTGTCAGGGGTCCTTTACCTTTAATAAGGGATTCAAGGCAATACATTTATCACTACCTTTTGTGTTCAGGGAAATCTCACCTCTAGGACAAGCTGAAGGTCTTCCATGTATTTTTCCTCGGTCTGGATCAGCTCATGTATGTAGCCCTGCCTCTTCCTTTCCATGGGCTGCATTGTGTCAAGACTTTGGAGATCTGCACACCCTGGGGGAGGAAACAGTCCGAGTCACTTGGAGCCCAAGTGCCAACTTAACACCAAGCAAAAAATAGACAGGGAACGCTTTTGATAAATGTGGAGAAGAAAACTGGCTTTGAAATAGCTGGGTAGGAACCCCAACGTGTGGCTTGTGGCAGAGTTTCTCCATGAGCAGCCTGTGGGTCTCTCACCAGCCCTGGGACAGGAGAGGAGGCAAAGCATCTGCTCTCGACAGAAGAATC
Organism: Zootoca vivipara; assembly: GCF_963506605.1. Taxonomy (NCBI): domain Eukaryota; kingdom Metazoa; phylum Chordata; class Lepidosauria; order Squamata; family Lacertidae; genus Zootoca; species Zootoca vivipara. The sequence goes on along the minus strand of NC_083278.1, from coordinate 4,496,821 downwards.
ATGTAATGCAGCACTGCTCTTGTCACAGTAAAGGCTTGGAGAAGTGCTTCCAGGAGCCTTCATGTGGTGATGCTAACGTTAGAATCTGTTCGGTGAGACATGGCAGAAGAGGATGAATTGCCCCTCTCCTTCCTACACAGTAGGGCTGGGCGATATATCAATATATTGTCTTATATTTATATTAAGAGCAAATTGTGATAACCATTTTTTAAAAAAATAACCTGGCAATCTATTGTGAATTGTGTGTGTGCTTGTGTGTGATAGTCAAAAAGGACGTTGTTGCAAAAATTGGGAAGCCGATGCTTCTTCCTGTCCTGGGCAGCCGTTGCAATTGTGAATTCTGCCTCCGCTGCTCTTTGAGAAATGGTGTGTGCGCTGCAGGGTCATTCTCTGCCTTAACTCCCTAGGCACAAATCGTCCTTGGAGATACAGTGGTACTTTGGTTTATGAACTTAATCCTTTCTGGAAGTCCATTCTTAAACCAAGGCACGCTTTCCCTGAAGAGGCCCCCCACTGCCAGGGTCCTTCCACCATTCGGCTTCCATTTGTAGACCGAGGTAAAGTTTGCTAACCGGAACACTACTTCTGGTTTTGCAGAGTTCTTATACCGAATAGTTCATAAACCAGACTGTTTTTAAACTGAGGTACCACTGTATATTATGTGTGTGTGCGTGCATGTGCAGCCTAACTCTTCCTGGGGGCTCTGTCTCCTGAGCAGGTGGAGCTGAGCAGCCTGCAAGCAGGAACGTCCCTCCCTCAGAGACACCAGGCTGGTAGGTGGCTTCGGGAGAAGCATGGCTTCTGGAATCTGGAGCCCCTTTTCTTCCCCTGTTCTCACATAAAAATATTAACTGGGGTAATAGTAATAATAATAATTTATTACTTGTACCCCACCCATCTGTCTGGGTTTCCCCAGACACTCTGGGCAGCTTCCAACAGGATATTAAAAATACATTAAAACAGTCATTAAAAAACTTCCCTAGCATCAAAATTCAATTTAATATATAGTCCTCAACATGTCAGATATTAAACTGATAAGAGCACATACTACACATGATCTTAGCCAAAAAGCCAAGAAGCGAAAATGAAAAAGATGCTGCTTTAACATAAGAGCTGCTTCCCTCTTTCCCCTGCTGGGATCGCTGATTGTGGGTGTGCAATTGTCTGTGTCTCCCTCCCTCCCTCCGTGTTTGTGTGCACACATTTTGTTTTTGTGAAGAACAACACATTGGGGTTTTTTTAATAAAAAAAATGAACCCAGCCTCTCTCTGCTGGCAGGCGGCAGCTCCTCTTAACTTTAAAATGGGTTTCTGGCCTGACATCATGGCCATGTCGGGGCAGTGTAGCTGTCTGTGCAGGGGGAAGCCAGGATTTACGAGGTAAAATTCCTGGCAATGCTCCTCAGGGTTATCCTGCGGTGTCGCTTAAGCCTGTACCTGCCAGCTGGAAAGGCAGAACAGGTGCGACCTGGGAAGTGTGTCCCTGCCATGGACGAACCTCCGTCTCCGGCATGAGCTATGATCAGTTCCCCAAGAATCTGGAACATGGGCTTTAATTAAGGGGTGCTCCTGAAAGGGCATATGATAATGGGCTGCAATTAATCAGCTGCCAAAAGGACTGGACTTGAGCTGTGAAGGTATTTGAATGACTTTTTACAAGCACAAAAATACTTGCAGCAGCCAGAACGGGAGTGGAAGGCAAGGCAATGCTTGTTATGATGATTACTAAATTGTCTTTTTCTTTCTTGACCTCCCCTGCTAAATGAAAGAATCGTGCGCAGTCGCTATGTTCTGTCTAATACTGAGGGAAGAAAGGGGAAACACTCTCTACAAAGATTCTCACAATGATTTTATATACCTTCTCCTTCCAACCAAGGTTGAAATAGACAATATTGAAATTATCTTTGGGCTGGAGTGGACAAGAGACTAATTTGGTAAAATGAAGGACTCTGTTCTCTAACTGCGGGCTGAAGAAAATAATTCCTGGAGTTTTAATGGTAGAGTAGCCATCTGTTGGGGGGGGGGGGTAATTTAGAGCCCAGTAAATGTTGGCGTATTTAAGCAGAGTAACTATTGCACAACAAAAAGTGTTTTGAGGAAACTGCAAAGTATAATCAGGAGTGGATTTAATTAAAGAACAAGTTACACTAATCATAAGAACATTACAGAATCATGACCCACCACCCAGGGTACTGAGCGAGGTACGCAGACCTCCTCATATACTGTATGCAATTGCTGACACGCCTTAAATCAATACAAGCTTAACAACAACTGCTGTCCTGCCCCACAGCTGCAAAACTAGGTCATTACATTTCCTTCTTTCTTTTAAAGAGATACACATTTCTGTGGAACAGTAATGAACCTCAAACTGTAAATCACTCAACATTTCCCCTGCGGTTCATTATTGTGGAACAACATTAAGCATATTTTGTAAATGTCTTTCATGTGTGACCTTCGGAAGCACTTTAGTGAAAATATCCAAAATTGGACTCACCTGGAACATACTGAAATACAATTGTTTCGTCAGCAATCATTTTCTTTACAAATTGCAAACGTAATCTTAATACTCTAGTGCGCTGTGTATTAGTTTCTGAACACAGAATAGTGAGTCCACTCTGGGAATCAAGATAAACTTTCACTGGTAATGTTACTTGCATCTTCAAATCTTCAAATACTTGTAAATACCATTCAATATCACAAATGGCCTGAACACATGCGCATAGCTCACACTCAGTTGTGGAGAGACAAATAATTGTTTGATTTCGAGACTTCCATTCAAAAGGACACCCGTTATAACAAAACATCATACCAGACACACCTCTGTAATTATTTTGCTCCACTGCATGAGATGCATCACAGAAAATTTCAAAACCTTTGTCAACACATGATGCAAACTGCAACCTATAATGTTTTGTATGTTTGAGATACATTACCACTCTTTTAAGAGCAGGAAAACATTGCGTAGTGGGCTCAAAATTCCACAAATTTTGCCAGAAAATGAAAAGCATACGTTATATCTGGTCTTGAAATTCTTTGAATGAAATTAAGCTTGCCTATGGCAGAACGATACAAAGTTTTGTTAAGAAATGGCTTATCTTCATCTGTAAATGTGAAACCCCACACCACAGGCGTTTCTTTTCCATTTGCATTGTCTAAACATAACATTTCTGTAAGATCATCAATTTTCACAGTTTGATGAACTAGAAAAGATCCATTTTTGCCTTTCTCAATTTGCATGGATAAGTAATTTTTAGCTATGCCCAATTCAACCACATCAAATTTTCTCTGTAACTGTGACACTATTTGTTTATATTCCTGCTTAGTTTTTGTAGAAATTAACACATCATCTACATAAACACATATTTTTGTTACAGAATTTGCATTTCCTTTTACAAACACACAGTTGTCTGCTTTTCCTTGCAAAAAACCAAAATCCAGTAATTCTTTCGCCAATGTTTGGTGCCAGTTTCTTCCACTCTGGTGCAAACCATAAAGAGATTTATTTAGTTTGCATACCAATCCTTCAGCGGCATTTACGCCATCAGGAACTCGCATAAAAATTTGTTCTTTTAAATCTGCAAACAAATATGCAGTTTTTATATCTAAATGATAAACAGAATGTCCACGCTGGGATGCGTCTTTTAACAAAAGCTTAACTGTCTCATATTTTACACTTGGTGAGTAACATAAATCATAATCCTCGCCTGGAACTTGTTGAAATCCCCTGGCTACTAATCTTGCTTTGTACCTTACCACTTCATTCTTGTCATTCATTTTAACTTTATAAACCCACTTTGAGTCAATTACTCTCATATCTGGGGTTTGTGGTACAAGAGACCAAGTGTTATGCTCTTTTAAAGAAGTTATCTCAGAATCCATTGCTTTATACCAATTCACAGTTCCTTGCTTAGGTAAGTTTTGAACTTCATGGTAGCTTTTAGGCTCAAAAATTGCCTTCTTGGCATACACAGTGTTAAACTGTTCATTTGCAAAACGTTTAGGCTCTTGTCTCTTTCTACCTGACCGTCTGAGTCCAGAAGGAGAACTTGACCCTTCAGACTCAGTGGAACCGTTTGAACTACTAGTCTCAGATTTGAATCATTTTTGTCGGACTGCTGAAACTCCTGAGGGCTTCGTTTACGATCGGGAAACTCAAAAGAACTTAACCTCCGCTCGGGTGTCTGTAGCTTTAAAATTTCAAATAAATCACCAGACCCAACAGGTTTTCTGTCTTCAGCATCACCACTATCCCCTGCTGCTCCTTCTTCTCTTGCTACTTCTATTTCCTCCTCAGTATCATCTATACCATAAGTATCTTGGAAAACAGCAACTGCATTCCAATTTACAGTTGGGATTATGCTTCTGGTTATATGAAACATGCCAGTGGCTGGTATATAAACTCCTGGTAGCCCATTAATCTTCCCTGAGCACTATGCTCATCCAATTTCTGAATAGCAGGGTAATGCATGATAAGATTTGAACCCCAAATGCGTAGATATTTTAGGTTAGGGCGTTTTCCAAACAACATTTCATAAGGAGTGACATCTAAACCAGAATGATAACTGCGGTTCTTCACATAACAATAGGCAATGAGAGCTTCAGCCCCAAACCCTTTGGGCAAATTAGCATCATACAGATAAGTTTTAACACCTGCCTGCAAGTCACATTGCACAACCTCAACAAGCCCATTCTGGAAAGGACTTCGGGGGCAAGATAACTCCTGCGCTTCCAGGAAACGCTCAAACTCTTCAGAAACAAATTCTCCCCAGTCAGAAAAAAGATTCCTTATAGGTTTGTTAAAGTGTGTTCTTACCCAGTTGCAAAAAACTTTATACTTCTCAAATGCTTGTGACTTCTCAGCAATTGTATAAACCCAGGAAAATTTACTATACTGATCTATCAGAGTTAACCAATACTTTGAACCTCCTAATGATGGTGGGAGTGGCTCAACTAAATCACAATGCACGTGCTCAAATGGCCCTGATACTTTTCTGTCTGAGCATTTACCCTTGCGTGCAACCTTTATCTTATTCTTACAACAGGATATACATTGCATATAGTATTTAAATGGCTTTAAATTCAGTCCATCAACAATATTCTTTGTCTTTATCACGTCAGCAAAGTTCAAATGTTCTAGAAGTTTGTGTGCTTCATGGATACATCCAGAATGTGGTTTTACATTTTTCAACCCCTGTCTTGACTGTATTACTTTGCAATTTACAGGTGGTTGTGAATAGCTCTGAAAGGACAGTCTATATAAGCCCTCAGACTCCCAGGCATATAATACACGTTCGTTTCCATCGAAAAACTCACATATTGTCTTAGTAAAGCACACAGTTATTCCTTGATGAGCAAAGCAACTTACTGACGGGCAGTAAATGCAATTTGCTATCGTGATGTTTAAAGAGTCAAGTTTAATTGTACCCCTGCTGTACTGGAAACCAGGGAATCCTACAAAGCCCTCTTGCAGCCCTAATCCAGCCAAACGTTTCAGAACCATTTTCAGAGGCCCATATGCAATGTATTGCAATAAACTTGCGAGGTTACCTCGGCCTGGGCAGTGGAGGGCAAGCTGTCTCCATCCAGGTTTCTCCGAAGCCCCGTCAAAGGTGGTAACAGGTGCTGACTTGGCCTCTGCTGACTTGGCCTCAGCATATTGGCTCTGTAAGAACCTCCATGCTGCAAACCTGAACTGTGGGGAAAGCTTTCAACTTTCCCCAGTACAATTGCTACTAGAAACATTTTCCATTTCTTTCTCAAAGGATAACCGACAAAGAAAAGTGGAACCAAATTGTAGGGGAATCATCAAGCTTTCCATGACCCTTTAACCTTAACCTCTTCCATAACCCAAGTTTTCTAAATCTTAGAAAGGTCTAACATATTGACGCAAAACTATTAACCAATTAAATTCAACCCACTGGTGCATGAAGAAATGGGGCCTTTATAGTTGTTTTGTTGAAACAGTTGCTATCTTTGGGTGCAATCCTAGCTCCATTCCCCTGGGAGTAAGCACCACTGAATTCAAGAGGGCTTTCATGGTTAGAATTGAGCCATCAGTCACTGAGTGCACATTTGAGCACACTTGGCTGAGCCTGATGGGAGCTGGGAGAAACCCCCTTGACTCTGCTGGCTGGCAGTGACAGCTCACCATCTCTAGAGACACAACTCTTTGAGTAAGGTAAGTCGAGTTACTGACACTGTCAACACGGTCTGACCCTCCTAGTTTGACCACTGAACCACTCTAGCACAATAGCTCTCCACGCCCAGAGATAAATTTAATTAGGCTAACCGTAATGGAAAAGAAATCATACACAAGCATATAACTTTGTGTGTCTCTTTAATAAAGTATTTTTGCATAGTTATTTCCAGTTTTCAAAAAACAAAAACAAATAACCATAATCTCATATACAGCATATGCTGTGCTTGCGTGGTGAGACACTAAACATTATTTCAAATACTACAGAGTCCAAGAAGAAAAAAGTTATTAAGGCAGCATACAACACTATAATATGTAAGAATTTAACATAGCTCATAAAAGGAATACAACCCTATTTATGTGTCCTTAGACTTAAGACTCGTCGAGTTTAGAGGATCTTGCTCTCAGGTGTGTAAAGAATTGCAGTCAAAATGCATCTTTAACTGGAAGCAACCCAACTGATCTCGACGGGGCTCATCCATGAGGACACATGCGCAAGATTGCACTGTAAAGCAGCAGCATGTTGTGGCAGCCAAAAACACCACTACAAATCATACGTCTGTCAGCATTCTTGTAACAGATTGATTGACATCAGTTTATGGTTGGATTGCATAGAAGGAGCACAAAGCCTCAAGTCCTGGTATAACTGTTAAAACAAATCACAATTTGATGATGTGGTTCAATCATTTTATGTTGAACTATAAAATAAAATAAAAATTGTAGTTTTCTAGCTGCTTAGGTGCCCATCCAAAATATCCACAAAATCATGAACCATCTTTTGAGTTCTCCAGAACTCTTAATTAGGCTGGGTTGTAATTTCCAGGTTTAGCCAAGAACCCTCAATTCCTAATTCCCCCCTTACTTTTGTGAGATCTTTATGGGCATCCTACTCTTTGGCTAATTCTCCTCTTGTTCTCACCCCACCACACCCAAAAAGCATACTACCAAAATCTGCCTCAGAGGGAGATTTTGGGAGTGCAAGGATGCAAGGTGAGGAGGGAAAGCTTATTCTGTTGCACAAGTGGGTAGACATAACAATAACAGGTACCCAAAGTAATCTGCAAGAACAAAGCCATTTGTATTTAAAGCGAAAGGCCTACAGTTCAGAGAGCCCAATGTATGCACACCTAAAAGCTACAGTAAGTCTGTCTGCCAGAACGTTTGGCTTTTGGTTTGAAAAGCAGAGGCAACCTAGAAACTTTTGGAACTGTCAGAGCTGCCTGATATGCATTTGTAAATAGGCAATTGTTAAATTACTGCTCTCTGGGGTGCAGGAGTTTAAAAACTCTACTCAATACAGTGTATGGATTTAAAAGCTTTATGTTTTTGGCTTTTCTTCTAACAGTTGGCATGAAGAGGTTCTTTAATCTCACCCTGCAATTCAGCAGGCAGGACTTTTCAAAGATAATTCATCCAGCAACTAAATTGGTTTGATCAGCAGTTTCTGAATGATTAGCCAACAAATAAAAAACAGAAAACAAAACCCTTTCACAAGTTACTGGGAACTCAGATTTTGTCTGAACCCTTGTATGTGGCTAAATTCAGGTCAGCAAAAATGGCAGCACCAATGTTTGAAGTCTGCCAAGGGCTTGATGAACTTCGTGATTGAGATGCTATAAACAGAGAGCTCCAGCCCGTCAAGTCGCCATGTGGGGCTGGAAGGCTGGACTTTGGATTAGAAACATTTCCAGAAGAGCACATCAGAGATCTTTTGGCTGAAAGTTGCTAAGCCGCAATCACAGTTTGTGAGAAGAGGATGCAATACTGCACAATTAGCATTTTTATTGATATAGCATCATAACATTTGCTAAATGTCCACTATCCAGCAGAAAGACGGGAGGGGGAACCAGCTGAACAACCAATATTGATAATTTGATTCTTTGAGATATGATCACAGGAAAACACAAGTAAGAGAAAACCCATTCATAATTTATTGAGGCACATAACTCTCCTGAATTGCACATAAAACCCTCCCCACAATCTGTTACTTGATAAAAGTATATACAGGAATCTTTTTCTTTCCTTCTTTCTTTCTTTGATAAAAGTCTATTAAGAATACATAATATTCATTTTATTGAGGTGAGAACCCTAAACAAACTTAAATGGAACTCTTTTCCAAGTAACAGGATTACACTGTTAGAATGCTGAACAAAATACTTCCGAGTTAATGAAATTAACACTTTTTGATAGTACCGCCTAAGTTTTGCATATCCAAACTGTAAACATTTCAGATTGCACATATCACAATTGTTGCTTGCACTCTCAAATTCTAAGAAATTAATTGTCTTACCTCAATTAATTGCCTAACAAAATTGTCATCCTTTAAAAAAATACTAGCTTTCCCCAAGACATTCCGTAATCGTAAAGAAGTTAAATTACTGAAGTGGTATGCATGATAGAAAATAACATATTTAAATCACTAAAGAATTACAACCAAAATACTACTCTACCACATGTTAGCTTAATGATGCCTTAAAATGACCAATCTAAATGGAAATTTCCCTAAAACTGGGGATCCAATCACTTGTGGATATGTACTAAATTTGGTGAAAAGGGCCATTCTGTCAGACTGCCTCTGTTCTAGATCTATCTTGCCATCCTATCCTCCCCTTCCAAGGGAGAGGGAGAGGCAGAAACAGGGAACTTCAACTGATATTTGAACGGCTGCAGGATAATAATAATAATTAATAATAATAATAATAGCAGCTCTCAGTAGGAATCTCGTTTTGACAGTGTCATTGACTAGGAAATTGCCAGAGGCCAATTGCAGATCTATAAAATATTCAGTATGAGACAACATTAATACCATGTTTTATCTGTGTATCTGAAAGTGTGCATGCACACGAAAGCTCATACCAAGAACAATCTTAGTTGGTCTCTAAGGTGCTACTGGACAATTTTTTTATTTCTTTATATATTTCTACTGCGTCAGACCAACACGGCTACCTACCTGAATCTAGAACCATGTTTTATTGTTAGAGATAGTTAACTTTGGCACTAAGTGTAGCTATAGAATGTTAAAAGGAAATAGCTTGCTGTTTCTCAGGGTTCCACTACACATCACATTTAAGTATGTGTCACTGAATCACAGAGGCATTTTGTTTTTATCCAGGAAGAACCGTTGCGAGAGGGCAAGTTGGAGCGGAGCCTCCAGGCTCCTAATAATCTCCATGCTTCAAGCCACTTGCTGCCCTCAACCAGCTTTCAGATGGAAAACCTGGCCAAATAGCGTTGGTGCAGGGGTGTCCGGGGGTCTCTCTGCAGCCCACCATGCTGCATGGGACTCTATACTAAGTAATGTGAAGTTGGGTTGGAAAAGGAAGAGGAGCAGCTGAGAGAAAGGCCTGGGGGTCCTGTCGTGCTCCTTCTTACACCCCTGGGAACACAATGGGGCCTAGAAGCTTGCCCCCATCCAGTAGCTGACTGGCCCTCCCCTCCCTCCCCTGCTGCTCCCCGCACCCAGCATCACCTGAAGGATCAGCACTGATGCATCTGGCAAGGGATGAGCCAAGCCTAAGAGCCCAAAGCCCATTAGGCTCCTAATGGTGTTGTCAGGAGCAGTGGGAGGAACAGAAGAGAGACCTTTCCCCACATCTCTTTTCAATCTAAAATGGGACCACATAAAAAACAATGCCCACCAAAATAGGTGTGGTTCGGGTTTGCTCTCTACTTTAACACATAATAAAATGGGTTTTTAGAGAGATAGAGACTTTTCTCAAAATCCATATATAAAGAAGCATGTTACAGACAAGTTGGTGTTTGAGTCAGACAAAAGAGTTTTAAGATCTGAAAGCCAGCAGATACAGTGGAAGTGTAAAGTGCATAAGAAGCACACCAAGTTTTATTCCACCTCTGTTCCTTTTCGGTTCAATAGCCCAGTCATCGTGTCCAGAATCATACATGAAGTGCATGGGGAGAGATCAGCAAACCACAAATCAAGAAAGGTGCAACATCCCAAGAGCACAACTAAGCAGGTGAAACAGTACAATCAGTAGTAGGTCTTTGTGTGCCTAACGCTGCACCACATCAAGAGATACCTTGACAAGTGCACTAATTGTTCCTAAATAAAGGGAGTAGAGAGAACAAGATAGGACAGTGCAGAAAGCCACACAAAGACCCACTATCTAGTCAGTTTGCAGAAACTGTAACTGTACAATACAGAACAAAATTTGAAGTCTTGAGTGGATTTAATATTGAAGCGAAGCAAATCAATTGTTTCAGAGAGATCTGAGCAGGCTGTCCACCTGCCTCCATGCTATAGTCAAAGTTGGATAGTGGGTCTCTGAGGTGCTTTCACACTGGAAGACAACATGGGATCCTTAAAAAATACAAAAGAAAAGAAAATTAGAGATAAAAGACCACAACTAGATTTTCTGAGTGAAACCTTGCAAGGAGCCAATCAGATGGCAGAGAAAAACAATTTCTTATTAACAAGGAATTACCATGCCTCATTGCTTTGTGATGTTTTCAATGAAAACGATATGGGCAAATAATGCGCTGCTGATTTTTACTATCTGTCCAATACTAAATGGCTCAGCTTTACAAGGCTGCCAACTGCTTAACTGGAGAATAAGGGAAGCAGGAAAATTTCTAAGATTGCTCAGTGGGCTTTTGACATTTGAAAAATGTTTATGGTGTTCCTCCAACAGAACAATACTCCCTAATATCTAGAGAGTCTTGAGGCACCTGCACAGATTCATGGTACAAAGTGAGACAATCACAGATTTTCACCTGGCTCTTCATCCACGGTGGGACTGCATAGCTGTCAACCTCCGGATTTGAAGATAAGGAAATCCTATTGTGCTGTCAACTCCCAGATAGGAAAGTAAGGGCGCTGAATAAGGGAATTTCCCGCAAAAAAGGGCAAGTTGACAGACAGCACTGGGTGGGAGCTATCTCCTACTTCCCCCCCCCCCAAGTCTCCTCCCTGCCAGATGTCTCCCAAGAAGCCTTAAATTATGCTGGGGAGGGGCCACCTGTGCTCTTTCTTCTGCTATGTGCAAAGCTCTCCCTGACCTTGGAGACAAGCGGGGAGGGGAGCCAACTACAGTAGGACAGGCAAACTCCATGTATGCGTCTGCAGCTGCTGGTCCCTCCTTATCTGCTTCATGTGCTGAGTCTGCACTGCTTTCTGCATCTGGCTCTTCTTTCTCACTCCAGCCTGTTGCTTCTTCAGCTTCCAACCCTTCTGCCCCCCTCCATCCTCTCATTTGTCCCACCACCACACCCCAGGCTCTGAGCCTTCCTCATAGGAGGCTTCCCTGGCTGGTGCCTCCGACCACTTCTCTTTGTCCAGCCAGTCCAGTAAGACAGGAGAGAATCCCAGCAGAAGAGCTGAAAGCTGGCTCAAATTCTTCCCTCATGACGCACCTCCACAAAACCACTTGCAGTGTTGGGAACAAGGATCCATGCCACGCGACATGCAGAACTCCAGCATTGTGAACAAAAGCGACCATCAAGACTGTAACAACTACCGTGAGATCTCCCTGCTGAGCACCATGAGGAAAGCCTTCACTAATGTATTTCTCAAGAGATTACAGTCATTCCCTGACAGGGTCTATCCTGGGTCACAATGCAGCTTTAGAGCCGAGGTCAACAGCTGTCTGATTCTCTCACTGCGCCAGCTACAGGAGAAATGCCGAGAACAGAGATGCCCCTTGTATATCGCCTTCATAGACCTGACCTCATCAGCCAAAAAAGACTCTTGACACGGCTCCCCAAGGTAGGATGTCTGCCTAAGCTTCACAAAAGCTTCACAAAAAGATTGCACCCTTCCATGAGAATAAGCACGACTGTCCAGTAAAACAGCTCATCCTCAGATGCCTTCATTATAAAGAACGGTAATAAAGAGTCATGGACAACTTACAACTGCTAGGAGCGACGCCTCAATACCTTCCACATGCATTGCTTCAGGAAGATTTTGGTCATCACATGGCAGGACAGGCCTCAAGCAAAAATGTGCTCTCCCAAATCCCACATTCCCAGCATGTTTGTACTTCTGTATCAATGACATCTACACTGGCTTGGTCATGTTCACAGAACGGAAGATGGCAAGATCCCCAAGGACCCGCTCTAGGAGGGGAGATGGCTTCAGACACCAGACCCATTGACAGACCAACTCTGTGTTACAAAAATGTCTGCAAACATGACATGAAGGTTGGCAAAAATATGTGAATCCCTGGCAGATGATCACAGTGCCTGGAGATAGAGTCTGGTTGTGTATCTCTAGCTGAGAGCAGCCGTCGCTTCCTCCTCCTCCTCTTCACGCTCCGGTGCTGCACGCATCCTGGTGTCACCATGCCAGGGGTGCGCAGGCAGCACCGCCTTGACCGGCCTGCGGCTGCCACTTTGTCATGCAACCCAAAGTGGAGGCAAGAATCCCTGGGACTCGCCCAGGAGCATGGGGAGCATGGGCAGATGCCAAAAAGCATGCAGGGGGGAGAATGAGCAAGCAAGCTGCTTGGGGGGGGGAGGGCTGGCTTGGGCGGGGGGAGAGAACTTTTGCCTCCCTTTCCTCCCCCCCACTTAAATTCCCCTTCCCCGCATCCAGTTAACCACCTCCTTCCCCACACGCGGTCCTTGTCCCTCCAATTTGTGTCTGCCCCCCTTAAACTCCACCACCACCTCGGCCCTCCAATGGCAATGGGTAGATCACTGCCAGTTTTTGATCCTGGGTAGTAGATTGCAGCCTGGTTTATTGCTTTCATTTTATGGATCAATGGTCTCATTAGATAGTAAAATTCATGTTGAATTGCTGTTTTAGGGGTTGTTTTTAATTATCTGGAACGGATTAATCCATTTTGCATTACTTTTTATGGGAAAGCACGTCTTGGTTTTAGAATGCTTTGGCTTTGGAACAGACTTCTGGAACGGATTAAGTTTGAGAACCAAGGTACCACTGTACTACTACTACTACTACTACTACTACTACTACAGGGAAATGCAGCCGCGGCTGCTGAACACACAGGAAAAAGGCAAACATGTGCATCTACCTGTGGATCTGAATGAAGTGACTGAAGGATGTTCTGGTGAACTAGAACTCTCTGATAATAACAATGATAATAATGATCCTGAACTACAAGCATGTGAGCTGAGAAAACAAATGAATTGATGCATTAAACAAATTTCACTTACATTGCTGACTTGGGTCACAGTCTGTGGTCATTTTAACATAATTTGAAGGAAAGAGGCCTGAAGAGCCATTGATCTCTCCTTGCCACCAATCTGCATCTTCTTTATTCAGTACGTTGATAAGCTGCCCCTTGGAGAAACTGAGCTCGTCTTCATTGTTTGCCCTGTAGTCATACATTGCTATCACTTGACACACTAGAAGAAATAGAAACCCACAATAGCAGCTGTGTTATCCTGAATCAGCAAAGATACCCAGCATTCTTTCAGAATTCCAGGTCCTTTCCAAAGCAGAGGGAAAGTACCATACTTTTCCGTGTATAAGACTAGACCCCCCCCAAAAAAAAGAATGTTGAAAATTGGGCGTCTTATACATGGACGTCAAATTTGTTGCTGTAATTGGCTACTGGTGGCTGTGGCAAGGGCTGGTGTTTATTGGCTGTTGCCGTGGAAATTGAGCAGCCGATTGGTTGCGTTTGGGATGCATGCAAATGTGAGCGTAGGTTTGGCGGGTGAGTGATCTTTGCCAATCCCCCCTAAAAAAAGCTCAACAACGACTTCCGGTCTACCGCCATTGCTGACCGGCAGGAGAATCTCGAGCTCCGAGATTCTCTAGTGCTTTGAGGGAGGGGGGGAGCCACGAGAGCGCCGCGGACCCCCAAAAGAGCTCCAGATCGAGCGTTCTGGAGACGTGGGGACTCAGCAGCACCTTTTTCTGTCTCCTCCGCTCCACAGTAAGCCCTATTAAGGGAGCCGAGAGCGAGCAGAGTGGAGATGTGGAGCCTTGAGTTAATCTGCTACCCTCGCAACGTGAAGCTCCGAGCCGGCAGCCTGTGGAGTGGTGGATTTTTCCAGATTCAAAGGATTTGAAAACATTGGACACCGTGAGTAAAGGAAAATGCTTTTTAAAATTTCAATTGAAAAGATTTGGACACGGGAGATTAAAAAAGGAAGTCGATTTCCCCCATTGAGCGAATTGAGACACAGATAGCTTGCCCGAAGCCAGGAAGCTGACAGGAAGTTTTTAATTACCCAAAATCTGACTTAAAACTTTCACCCTAAGGCAGGGTAAAGGGGAGAAAAGTTGAACTTCGCAAAATCCCTGTAAAGGTTATTTAATTTGGTCTGGGGAAAGTCCCCCTGGAAGCTGGAGTCGGGTCCCTGGAGGGATCAGCGAGCCACCATTATGACATCACAATAGGATGGAATTTGTTTATCTCTTTGAGGCTGAAAACTGTCAACATTGAAGAGAGCGTAAAATATAAGGTTGTGAATAAGACGTTTGACAGATGCTCTTTTCATAAATGGATATATGAGTTTTAAGATATGAAGAAGAATTAAAATGAGAGTTTGAAACCAGATCGGGCATAATTTCTGTTTCTGAAGTTTGGAAATACAAAATGTGCCATTTCCTGCTGTAATCTGTGCTGTTCCCACGAAATTGGAGATGACCAGGATGTCAGTAGACACAACATCATCTGACTTTATTGACTTTCAAAAGGAACTTTTGGAATTGCTTTTGGATTTTGAAAGTGAACTGCGTCAGAATACTATACAGATTGATAAAATAAAACAGAACTGTGCGGAAAGTGAAAAAGGACTAATCCCAACAAAGTATGAAGAGAAGCAAGATGAACAATAATCAGCCACAGACAATGTAATTGAATTTAAAGATGAAGAAGAAGCTGCATGGAACATTGTTCCCTCAGTGAGGGGGGGGGGGGAGAACAGGACTCATGCTTGATTCAAAGAGCCTTCAAAGAAGAACCGGCATGGAATAATGCCCTCCCAATGAGAGAGGGAGGACAGGATCCATACTGGGGCCAGAACTTAAGGGGAACCAAAATTGAGACAGGGCTGAAAAGTGGAAATGTAGTTGGATGGTATTGTGGAACAGCTAGGAAATTGGGGAGGCAGCAGGGGACGAAGAACGGAGAGTGGTGGATAGGTGGTGAAAGTGGGGTGAGGGGTAATAATGGATGTTATTTTTTTGACTGATCAAGATGGCCCGAAACTGGAATGACCTTTGGAACTGGCTGATTCATCTGGGAGACCCTGAGTCCAGGGGAGGGGGGGCTGAATTAGATTTAAGTGTTTAAATGTTATTATGATAAAAGAAATAATATTTGAATGTATGGAAAAATTTTGGGTATAAATTTGAGGCTAAGGGGAGAAATAGAGGATAGATGGATGGGATGGATGGGAAAATAAATTTAGATTTGGACTAAAAGGAATTATGGGTGGAAGATAGATAGAAATAGTTGTGAGATAATGAAAAAATGTGTTAGAATGATTTAAGATAATAAATGAAAATTGCTTAATTTGGAGTTAAAAATGGACCCAGTGCAAGGGGAATCGAGGAAGTCTACAATGTTAATTAAAATGTTAGAATTGATATGTTTTTCTTTTTTATGTTTTTATTCTTGTTTTTTGTTTGTTTTGTTTTTGTTTTTATGAATTTTTGTAATTTGTAATGTTTGAAAATCAATAAATATTATTTGAAAAAAATAAAAATAAAAAAAGCTCAACAACACTGGGCAATCTTCCCCAGAATCCCCCCAAATAGGGGTGTCTTATACACAGGGGTGTGTTACACACACAGAAAAATATGGTACTTTTATTTCTCCTGCTAGAGCACCCACCCCATTGCCATAACCAGCTGGCTTCATATCAATGGATGAAGGGAGGTAACAGGGGGATGATTTGGTAACAGAGGAAGGTTGCCCACTTGTCATTTCATACCTATTTTTTAGGCCCAGGAGAAATTTTGTTGTTCCCGCAAGGGGACAATGACAATAAAGATCTATTCTATTCTATTCTATTCTATTCTATTCTAAGCACTCCATCACTGAAGAAAATTAATTCTGTGTCCCAGCTACTTTTTAGAAATGAAAGAAGAACCACCTCAGGGTGGAAGTCTAGAAATCTCCTTTCTCCTCTTTCAGAAGCTAGTAAAAACTGTACTCCTTTCAAGTGTCCCAGAACTGATTAGGCAAGAACACATCAGAAACAAGCAATGAGAAAGGAACTGCAGGGGCCCCAAAAAGACTCAGCTCTCCACATCTGGTTGCAGAGTACTTCCCAGCTGTTTCTTGTCAGTGGTTTTCAATAATGTTGACCACAGTCTCTTTCTGGGATGGCTTGGCAGGATGGGAGTTGGGAGACTAAATTTGCAGTAGTTTCACTCCCACCTGCAGGGCCACATCCTTCTAAAACACAGTTTAGGGGATAGATCCTTAGCCCCATGGCTTTTAAGCTGTAGGGTTCTGAAGGGTGCCATCCTGTCCATCAAGTAACATCTATATAAAGTTACTGGGATCTATATAAAGTTACTATATAAAGTTACTGGGAGCTGTCATCTGGAGTTTTGGGGTAAAGTGCCAACAGGATGCGGATGACGCCAAACTCTCTCCATTCCAAGTGACTTAGAGGAAAGGCTGCTCAAGTGTTGGACCAGGGCTGAATGAGCACCAAAAACGGAAGCCTGGGCTTAGGAGCTCACTGTCACTTGGCACAGTGTGCTCAGAATTTCTCCCCATGGAAGCAGCTTCAATTACCTCAGCTATGCCCTGCACAGACACTGGGGGACATGGCAAAACCCAGCTTGAGGAAATGACTCCACAGAAACAACTGAGAAAGAAACCATTTAGTCCTCCCCTCTGCTACTTCTCCACTCAGAACTGCTGCGCCATGAAGCTGTTTGCCTTTTACAAAAACAGCTACTGGGGCCAACACATGCAGCATATTGCGTGGTTCACCCCTACATCTAAACACAAGGGAAAGTAAGCTTTAGCCACGCACCTGGGTAAGTAGCCGGTGTATTCCTTTCATTGCTTGGACCCAACAGCTTCACATGGGTAGCAGGAAACCACCCTTTCTGCCTCTTTTTCCCTCTTGCCTGCAAGGAGAATTTTAAGCTTTTGTCAGCCAACATGCAAACCACAGAAGGAAGAACCAAGCAGGCCAGCTTGGGGAACCTCCAACCTGGAGGCCTAATTGGGTCTGGCCAGGTCCTAAATTGGCTTATGAGGCTGTTTTCCCCAAACAACACTTGCCTGCCCCACAACGGATATCAGGAAAGATGTCAGGTAAGACACAGCTGTAAAGGAGCAACTGTGAACATAAAAGTGCACTCAGAATTGCCTGCACAGTTTGGACTCAAATTGTGCCTGCAATAGGACATGTTTAAAAATTGAGACCAGCTTTCCTGATGTGCAGGTGGAAGATGCCTACTTGCAGTTATGCTTTGAATCTAAATCCGAGCTTCTATCAGTGCCGACCAGTGCTGATGGTGAGCCCATTTGAAGTTGTCACCAGTTCTCACAATGCCCACCTGTCAAAGTGGCTGGATCCAGTTCCCCTTCCCCAAAGTAGACCACCTTGACCTCCTTCAAGGAAAGGTGCAATATATATGCAATATGCAATAAATAAGTTAAAGTAGTCCCAGTATACCTGAAGGAGCGTCTCCACCCCCATCGTTCTGCCCGGACACTGAGGTCCAGCACCGAGGGGCCTTCTGGCGGTTCCCTCGTTGCGAGATGCCAAGTTGCAGGGAACTAGGCAGAGGGCCTTCTCGGTGGTGGCACCTGCCCTCCCAACAGATGTCAAAGAGGAAAACAACTACCAGACTTTTAGAAGACATCTGAAGGCAGCCCTGTTCAGGGAGGCTTTTAATGTTTAATAGATTATTGTGTTTTATTTTTCTGTTGGAAGCCGCCCAGAGTGGCTGGGGAAACCCAGCCAGATGGGCGGGGTATAAATAATATATTATTATTATTATTATTATTATTATTATTATTATTATTATTATTATTATTATTAAGTTTCCCAGCTTCTTAAAAGCTCAGAGGAAAGTAGCATCAGTTGCAAGTACTGTGAGTAAATCAGCTGAAATTAACTGCAGGTAAGTTACATGATAGGGATGCGGATGGCGCTGTGGGTTAAACCACAGAGCTAGGGCTTGCTGATCAGAAGGTTGGCAGTTCGAATCCCCATGACAGGGTGAGCTCCCGTTGTTAGGTCCAAGCTCCTGCCAACCTAGCAGTTTGAAAGCACGTCAAAGTGCAAGTAGATAAAAAGGTACCGCTCCGGCAGGAAGGTAAATGGTGTTTACGTGCGCTGCTCTGGTTTGCCAGAAGTGGCTTAGTCATGCTGGCTCCCTCGGCCAGTAAAGCGAGATGAGCGCCGTAACCCCAGTGTCGTTCGCAACTGGATCTAATGGTCAGGGGTCCCTTTACCTTTAAGTTTCATGACACTCTGGGTTTTATAGCCTGAATGACATTAAAAGGCGCCTAGATCAGGCACCCCCAAACTTCAGCCCTCCAGATGTTTTGGACTACAATTCCCATCTTCCCCGACCACTGGTCCTGTTAGCTAGGGATCATGGGAGTTGTAGGCCAAAACATCTGGAGGGCCGCAGTTTGGGGATGCCTGGCCTAGATTTTAATAAGAACACATCAAGCTTTTTGCAAGCCAAACTTATGAGAGCATACTAAAATTTAAAAATATGCAAGGTTAGGGATATGCAAATGTTATCATAGAAAATATTGACTTACTGCTATTTATGTGGCATATATAGGAGTCATTGTGGATAAATCATTACACAGTAAACATCACTCCCTGGTCCCAAAGGGCTACACCACCATGGAGGACAGGAAATGCCACCTCAACAATCCTGCCACCATTAGGGCTTTTCTGTTTCTCCTACCAGACTATGATATCAGGGTGATAAGTGGGATATAAATAGTTGGAATAAACACACAAAGTAACTAAAAGTGACCAATGTGTGTGGTAAGCACAATTATGCAAAGCCAGTATATCTTAAGATGGCCGATTATCTTTCAGGATGAAAAGTGCTTTAAAAACAAAAACACATGACATGGGGCTTTGTTTGCTCCCCCCTTGTTTTCAAAGCACTTTAATTTCCAAATTTCATAGAATCATAGAATCCTAGAGTTGGAAGAGACCACAAGGGCCATCCAGTCCAACCCCCTGCCAAGCAGGAAACACCATCAAAGCATTCTTGACATATGCCTGTCAAGCCTCTGCTTAAAGACCTCCAAAGAAGGATATTCCACCACACTCCTTGGCAGCAAATTCCACTGCCGAACAGCTCTTACTGTCAGGAAGAAATTTATTTTTGAAGTGTCAGTGCATCTTTGTTAAAAACACATTTTTGCTTTTCATCTGTAGAAACCATACACAGTAGAAAATACATGTTTCACTCAGCTGGAAGTTTCAATTTTAGAGTTACGGAATTGTAGAGTTGGAAGGGACCCCAAGGACCGTCTAGTTCAACCCCCAGCAATGCAGGAATCTCAACACTCCACCCCCATCCAATCTGAAATCCTACTTAGCTTGGCAAATGTACAATAATTCCCCTTCCTATTACCTGCAGTTCTCCCTGCCACCATACGCTAGAATTTTTCTTCAAAATAAGGATCAGCTGCCCTGGGGCAAGACTCAGCTGTTCTGTTCCGGACGCCGTATAGGCTGTCGTAACCTGAGCAATTTCTGAAAGGAGACAAGTATCCATGAAAAATTGAATCATTACAATGAGCTAACATACAGCGGTACCTCACAAGACGAACGCCTCGGGCAACGGAAAAATTGCAAGACGAAAACGTTTTGCGATTTTTGTGAAGACTCACAAAACGAAGTCATCTATGCCCGTGCTTCGCAAGACGAAGTACAGTAGCCTTGCCACCCTGCGCTCCAGAAGAGGCCGTGGTTTGGATTCTGACGGCGACGGGAAGTGAAGCCGCCGCCTGGCCCTCCGGCCGGCCGGAGTGGGCAGCGCAGCCGGCCTCGTCTGCGTCTCCCCACCACCATGCCAAAAGAAGTGAAGCTGCCGCCTCCAGGGCAGGAACCGCCTGCCCGCCACCGTGTTCCCCGCCCGCCTTGCACCTTGGCCTGCTGACCGCCGCCTGCTCCACCCACTCCTGGACTGCCCTGAGCGCCGGTCCCAGGCCTTCCCCGCCAGCCATCCCCGCTCTCCACATTCCCCAGCCGTGCCGTGGATCTTGGGCCGGGCTTCCGCCACACACGCAACCGTCTCCCAGGCAGCCAATCGCTACTGCAAGTCCGGCTTGGCTGGCCAATGAGGGTTGGAGGAGACGGGCTCAGGCCTGTGGGCTGGGCTCGGCCCTCGGCCATTTTGGAACCGCCCTGAGCTGCGGGTGGGTAGCGCAGCCAGCAGCAGGCCTCGTCCGCGCCTCCCCACCGCCACGCCAAAAGCAGTGAAGCCGCCACCACCACCACCGCCTGGCCCTCTGTCCAGCTCAGGTGCCCGCTTTCCCTTAAAAACATCCAGCCGTGGCGGGTGAGTCGGCGTCTTTTTTTGCGCTCCCCCCCAATAGGAACGCATTAATTAAATTTCAATGCATTCCTATGGGAAACCGCACTTCGCAAGACGAAATTTTTGCAACACGAAACAACTCGTGGAACGAATTAATTTTGTCTTGCGAGGTACCACTGTACTCTAAAACTGGTAATACTCACCAGGTTTTTTATTTAATGTCCCTGTTTTGCTAGCAGTAGCAGAATTCTACGAGAAAATGAAATAAAACAATCCACTTTAATCTGTAGCAGTAGCACAACTCAACTTTCTTAGTGACAGCCTACTCAGCTGACATGCTCTTGCTTGGGGGAGGAGGGGGGTTAACAAATAAGGGAGTGTGTCTGTGTTTCTTGCTGTTTTGCAAATAGTTTTAAGAAAACCCTTCAGCAGCTCTTCTTTTTCTGACTCAGTGGTCCAGGGGCAGTAACTACCGTGTTTCCCCTTTTTTAAGACACCGTCTTATAACTTTTTTTCCTCAAAAAAACACACGGTGTCTTATTTTCAGGGGATGTCTTATTTTTTTAATTATGTTTTTATGGTACCTTAAGGCCTCCTTAGCCGGGCCGGGCCGAGGGCTCGGGGTGCTGCTGGGTGCTCTGCATGGTGCTGCTGGGCGCTCTGCGTGGCGCTGCAGCAGCAGCAGGTTCCACGCACCGAGGCGACAGGCCACTGGCTCTTTGCTCTGCCCAGCGCTGCCGGGGGCTCGGCGCTGCAGAGCGCTCCACTCTGCAGCCGCCGATTCCAGCGGCGGGGCGGCAGGTCTCCTCGGCTGGGCCAGGAAGAGGCCAGGCCGCTGGCTCGGCGCTCCGCCCGCTGCAGGGCGCTCCGAGCGCTCGGCGCTGCGGAGCGCTCCGCTCTGCAGCCGCCGATTCCAGCAGCGGGGCGGCAGGTCTCCTCGGCCAGGCCAGGAAGAGGCCAGGTCGCTGGCTCGGCACTCCGCCCGCTGCATGGCGTTCCGAGCACTCGGCGCTGCGGAGCGCTCTGCTCTGCAGCTGCCGATTCCGGCGGTGGGGCGGCAGACCTCCTCGGCTGGGGCAGGAAGAGGCCAGGCTGTTGGCTCGGCGCTCCGCCTGCTGCTGGGCGCTCCGAGCGCTCGGCGCTGCGGAGCACTCCGCCCTGCAGCCGCCGATTCCGGCGGCGGGGCTGCAGGCCTCCTCGGCTGGGCAAAAAAAAGAAGAAGAAGAAGCTAGGCCGCTGGCTCGGTGCTCCGCTCTGCAGCCGCGGCAGGCCGATCCTTTGCGGAGCGACCCTTCATCTGCCCGTGCTTCAGCATGCGGGACCCGGGAGACGCTGCAGCGGGGAGAAGAGGCAGCGGTGGCAAAGGGGGAGGAGGAGGAGGCGGTGGAGGTGGCTCCGGCTTCGCCTCCTTTCCTCCCTTGCAAGGCTCCTTGGCAGCCCCAGCGGAAGGCAGAACCTCGGGCTCGGGAGCCGCCAGCCGGCACTCACTGAAGGGAAAGGACCCAGCATGCTGGCGACGTGGCTCGCGTGTCTGTTAGCTGCCCCCATCGCTTGGATTCACACCGCCTCTGCCATTTTTCTGGGGCGCCGCACATGCCCGGCAGCAGCACGGGGGGCTTCCCTCCGCCTTCGCGTCCTCCCTTCACAGCCCCCTGACAAACCCACCGCCTCCGCCCCTACCACCATGCTGCGGACCCGGCTCGGAGGTTTTGGTGGTGGTTTCGGAAGAGGGAGCGGGGGGAGGGCCCGCTTCAGCAGAGATAAAAACTCTCTCGCGTTCTGCGAATGCGGCAGGCGCCCAAAAACTAAACTAACTAAAACAACAACAGGGGGACGAAGAGCGTGCGGGGTGGCGGAGGTGGCGATAGCGAGGCTGGCCACCCTCAGGAGCTCTATCCAGGGCCGTCTTAGGTATGGCTTATTTTCGGGGTGTGGCTTATATTTCTCAAATGCTTGAAAATCCTGCTACGTCTTATCTTATGACTACGTCTTAAAAAGGGGGAAACACGGTATTAGACTTGGTCGCAACTCTGCCCCAATGGGACATTCAGAGTCCAGCATATTGAACATCTCTGCTGCAAAGCAGTGATTGCCCTCTTCCCCGCCTCTCCTGTGATCACTTGATCATCTGAGACATATGAAAAGGGAGAAGGAAAAGCTATTTTAGGATGTTTTAGGATTAGGGCCTCTGAGTTCATCTTGGGATACCATACTGCCCCACACCCCAAAGAAAAAGAAAAGACTACACAATCCTTACTTCATGATCTTTTGGTCTGACATAGTTTGAAGGAAATATTCCAATTTTATCACCGATGCTTCCAGTCCACCACTCCCCATCTTTCTGAGTAACTAATATTTCGTCACCTTCAATGAAAGTTAAATCACCAGGTTCAGAACCTGTGTAAGAATATAGCGCTATATATTCTGGAAAAGAAGAATAATGTAATGAAGACATTGTTGAGGACATGAACATATTTATCCACACAATTCATTTCACTTTTCAAACTCTGAACCAACAGCTGTTTGATGAGATAACAACAACAACAACAACAACAACACTGCGGGAAGTTAAGAATATAAGATGAGAGGTTCTTGGTCAGGCCAAAGGCCCAACTAGTCTAACATCCTGCTATCTTAGTGACCAGCCAGATTTCCATAGGAAACCTGCAAACGGGAACTGGGTGCAACTGCAGGCTCTCCACACTTGTGACTTCCAGTGTCATAGCTAGAAGTCAAGACCCTAATCTAATCCTCTTTTAAAGATATCCTAATTGGTGGACCACTACATCTAATGAAAGTGAATTTCACCATGGAATCAAGTGAAGCACTGAAATCAACGCGCACATGTGGATTATCCAAACATTCCTGCTAATGTATAACTGAACACCTGTGATGGGGTAGGGGGCTGGGGTGGGGGGGGAAGGATGTTATACTTGCTATTATACAAAAGGCAATACAAATATTAAAAATTTAAAAGTAATCAATTTGTGAGGGCATAGTTATCGTCAGAACAGCAGGCAAGACAGCATGCACTGCATACTTCAAGACCAGCAGGGTTGGCATTGCAAGTTTATTACCCACTTCAGTTGAAGTAGAAAACTGTCGAACATGAGGGCAAGCAATCTCTAGAGGAGCTCAGAGTGTTGTGTGTCTTGTCAGTCTTTCCTCTATATGCCTTCTACCTATGCCCAAGGCCACCTCTTCACAAACCTTTATGCTCTTTCCGTTCCTTGCCCACTAGCTTGCACTGACCTACATTTTTTCTCATTTTCTAAAAAAAGGTGTAAAAAAAGTATTCAAATAGAATACATACAGACCGCAATACAGAGTTTTTCATTGCTAGTTTGTTACAAGTCTCATAATTTCGAGGCTTTTACAATAGCACACAGTTAAAGGCATGCCAGTTTTGAGGTGCAGAAGTCTCAAAGAATTTGTAACCTTTCCTTAAACACATAGAAATCTAAAGGTTTATTTAAATTCAAAATCTTACCCTCGTCCAACGTGTAAGACGATGCTGGGAGTTTCCTATTTACAGCTGCATAAACAGCTTCTGGCCTGCAGATTTTTTATAAAGATAAAAATAAAGTCATTTTGGCAACTGCAAGATACAATGTTCATTATTCAGTGACTCAAAATTTACACAGCAACTCATCTGTGTACCAGGAAGTTTTTAATGTTTGATATTTTACTATGTGGCTGAGGAAACCCTGCCAGATGAGTGGGATATAAATAATAAAATTATTATTATTATCATCATCATCCACCATCTGCTACTCCAAGAACTAGGCATCTAAAAGCATCTCAACAGAGCCTTATCTCTTTGTCTCCAATTACATTTTTCAAGCACCCATATAATAAACCAGATAGTACTAAATCCGGCTATGGGCATTCAGAGCAAACTCTGGGATGGGTACAAAGGTTACCATAATTAGAAATCTATGTGATTTGCCAGTTGAATTCACATAGCTAGGATGAAAGCATTCATGATTTTATTTATTTAAAAAGAACAGAAGTAAAAGGCATGTCTGAAAGGCTTCCTGCCTAGACACTGATGGGTGCAGGGGGGCGGGGGCGGGCATGCACCTTTTCTGGTGCTTCCTTTCTCAAAATATATCCTTCATCCCCAAATTTATCTCTAAATCGCTTAAGTTCAAAAGAGCTTGGGGATTTAATGCAATAAGAAATGAAAGGGAAGCCTAGAATAAAAAGTCAAAGGGCACTTTTAACTGTTCTTATGCCTGCCTACCTAATTCCCAAATCTGTTATTTGTAGCCTGCAGTTTTAACAACAAGGGATACTTTCTGAAAGAGACTCTCCAGGGAGCAAATGTTGTGTGCCTACTGCTCTGAACCTCAGCCCATGTTTCCGTTCATCCTTTAAAATACCACCCAATACATTTTTCATGCATCTTCAGCCCCAAAATTCCCAGAGCCTTACTCCTCTTTCTGGCTTTCATGTTCAGACAAGATCTTCACGTAGGATTTGGGAAACCACCCTCTTCCTCGGCCTACTTCTCCAAACCACCAATTTTCCTGCTGCTCCAAGACAGTAATAATGTCATTTTTTGAAAAGTTCAAGTGGTTATCTTTTTTTGCGGTCCAGGAACA
The DNA here is from genome assembly GCF_963506605.1 of Zootoca vivipara. Classification (NCBI taxonomy): domain Eukaryota; kingdom Metazoa; phylum Chordata; class Lepidosauria; order Squamata; family Lacertidae; genus Zootoca; species Zootoca vivipara. The sequence goes on along the minus strand of NC_083278.1, from coordinate 4,471,594 downwards.
GAGTGCTTGTGCTTTTAGGTTTTCTACAACTTGCCCCTGTTAAAAAACAAAAAGGTTTCAGGTGCCAATCATTTACGCAAGTTTCTCTGCTTTAAAGAACTTTATTAGACAGAGTAATTTCTAGAAGAAATACTTGTACATGATTATTTAAAACCAAACCAGATACTCAGGAAGGAGGTAGGCTTAGGATACTATCAATAGTTTCCTCATCTGCCACAACTTATGTTTTTCTGTTACACATATTTCAGCAAATACAGTTGTGACAAATTTGATGCCACAGGTTCTCTGCAAATTTATTTGAAGGGCAAGTTAGGAATCACAGAATTGTAGAACTGGAAGGGACCCCAGGGTCATCTAGCCCAACCCTCTGCAATGCTGGAATCTCAACTAAAGCAATCCCTTTAATAAACATAAATGGTTAGCCAATTCCACCTCTGCAGACCCTAAGCCTTATACCCCCAAGTATTCAGTGGTGGGGGAACAGTGCAGGATACAAAGATACTGGGACATAAATCACCCTTCGATAGGAAGAACATACCTGGCCATGGATGGGAGAAACAGATCCTGGGGAGACCGTACGAGTAAAAGCAGATTTTTTCTGACATGTGTTGACATTTAAACTTGAAAAAGATATATTTTGGTAATCGGATTCGTCCGCTGGCTTACTTGGCGAAAGCGGCCTGCGAATTCAATATAGGACAATAAAGGTAGCACTTTAAAGCACATAGTTGTGAAGCAGCAAAGCCTCCAAAATGCATGTAAGATTCATAAGCTATGAAGCTGTGTGCAGAATTTCAAATCAATCACTGCCATTAAGCCTTAAGTTAAACAAGGGAAAGATCGCTTCTGAACTGAAAAGCAGCACAACTACAATAACTGCCACTATTTCTTAATATACAGAGCACATTTTTGCATAAACTGGTACACAATGGCAAAAATTCCAACACAGAGTTAAGCATCACAGAGTTAGAGCCTAAATCTTTGTTAGACTGAAGCCACTATAAGCAGCATGCCAACTGAGTTGGCCAAAGCTGTTCTGTAGACCTCTGTCAAATTGTGTCCTCAAAACCCGTCTGGCCGTGGCCTGCGAGAGGGTATGATCTGTGGCAGCCACTAAGTTGTGGAACTGACCACAGAGGTGCCTCAGGCATCTTCCTTATTCAGCTTTTGTTGAATGCTCAAGGTGCGCCTCTTTACCCTTCTCTGGCTTTTGACACTTGAGAAGCATATTTTTAGAACCCACTTTATTTCTGAGACTCTAAGTTATTTTAAACCCGAGGACTTTAGGGTGAATCATCATCATCAATTTTGTGTGGTAGCAGAGTATTAAGGTGCACTTACTGTACAGGAACTGAGACAGTTGGTAAGGATGCCGTAGGAGGAAGTAAGGCTCTCTTTGGAGGTGAAAGGGTGTTTTCATTTTCAGGAATTTTTTCTACATAATTGCCTGGAAACCAGCCCTGATGGCCTTGGAAGCTCCCATATAACCAACCAGGCTCTCCCTCAGTTTTCTCAACAACCTGGAAAAAAGGATGAAAGCGTGACAAAATGTTATCAACTAGCTTATTGGATAGGTTTTAATTCTTTATTTTACTGCATGGCACTCTGGGTATTTTGCAGAGAATACAAAGGATTTAATTTGAAATAAATACCCTATTAAGAATTCAAGGATTATCAGCCATTTCTTACCTGAATTATGTCTCCAGAACTGAAACTCATCTCATCATTATTCCTTGCTTCAAATGGATATAAAGCTCTATAATTCACAAAGGCAACAGATTTCCTAGACTCAGAGGAACCCACAGCATGGCCTGGAAAGTCAAGGAGGAACTATTACTGACTACTAATCTTGTCAGTTATGTTCATTTCAAAGCAGCAGTCAGTGCCCACTTTGGGATTTGCATAACTGCACAACATTGGCCTTTCAAGCCATGAGAAAAGCTGAATATTAACATTAGCTAAGGCGTAATTTAGACCTGTGAACTGATCTCTCCCATTAAGGCCACACATATTAATGGACTGGTAACACCATGGGGTCACCAAGAGTCGGACACAACTAAATGACTAAACAACAACACCAGTAGACAGTGTGGGACTACCAAACTTCAGTGTTTTAAACTATGGTAGCTAATATCCTTACAAAAACGTGAGTAAGATACCTTCATTTTTCAATGGTGACTTATGACTTTGTCCCTTTGTCTGTTTAAGAATGTCTACATTGGGTTTCTCAGACTCTTGCTGATTGGCCATGTCTTTTCTTCTCTTCTCTTCATCAAAGTGCTTATGCCTCTCCTCAGCTTCTTTTGCCAGCTGCTCCTGCCTTCTTTTGTCTTCTTTTTGCTTCTGCCATTGCTGCTCAGTATCTCTCAACATCTCAGCCTGTTTGTTCTGTTTTTCCTCTTCAAGTTTCTCCTCTGCCAATTTTTGCAACTGGGCTTCCCTTTCTTGCGCAACTGCCTCCTCCGTTTTTTGTCTTTCCTCCTGGATTTTTCCCTGCATTCGCTCTTCCTGTAGTCGCTTTCTCCTCTCTTCTTCCTCCCTCCGGATATTCTGCTGCCACAAGTTCTCTTTTTCCCGCTTTGCTTTTCTTAAGAAAAAAAAGCAGTGAAAACACTGTCAAAAAAAGTATTTCTTATGCTGATACTGAAAAGAAAAGACTTGCCACAGATCCTTAAATCAGCTGCTCTCAGTTTACATTATTATCTTCCTGTAAGCTCTGAAAGTCCTAGGACAACTTAAGCATCATAATAGCGATAGGAATGCTGAAGAGGATATGTGCTGCCCTAAACTTTTCAGTTATGCAATCTTACAATGGTTAAGAACTGGCACTTTATTTATTTTTGTCACAGAAAAAGAACCAGTAGGGCAGGGGTCAGCAAGGTTTATCATGCCTGGGCCGGATCGGCCCCGCGGAGATCCCTCCGTGGGCCGGATCAGACGCCGCCCTGTGATTTTCGGCGTCTGCACATGCACAGATGTGATTTTCAGTGCCACGGAAGTGAGTCCCCGCGTCACGCTGGTTTAGCGCAGCATGCGAGCGGCAGCTCGGTTGGGGGGCGGTGGCTCGTGGGCCAGTCAAATGACCTCTGCGGGCTGCTTCCAGCCCATGAGCCTTAGGTTGCTGACCCCTGCAGTAGGGTATAGAAAATACAGGCTCCATAAGCATCTTCAGAAACAGCAACTTTTTGCAAAGATTGTTGCCATATGCTGAAGTTAGGCTTGCTAACCTGTACGTTTCAGAATCAATTCCAAAGGTTTTTATTATTATTATTAAAACAAAACTACTGTGAGGCTCATTATGTCACATAAAATGGAAATCTTTCATCCAAGTTAATTTTGTAATTCACAGTTAGCAATTTTTTTGGAGTCGCAGTTTCAATATTATTTGAACATTTCTTGTTGAAGTGCAGTTCTCTAAAAATGTACAATTGCCCAATGAGATTTCAATGTAGTTAGAATTGTGTTTGCCAAGAAATTAAAAAGAACCCATGCTAAAAAAAGGGGGGAAAAGTTGTGACTACTTTTATACTGATAGCATCAATCAAGGTGGGTCACAACTGCATCAATAAAAAGAGTGACATTTTAAAATGCAATATCCAATACAACACAAAAATGGAACCAAGGTACATAAATGTACTGGGGCGGGAAATCAAACCCAGAATGACAGCCCACGTAGTAAGAGGAGGTCTAAGCCTGTCATCTAAGCGAGTGCAGCGGAGGCCCTTAAAAAGAAAAGCCTGCATTGTTGTAATTTATCCTGTTACCGTGCAGCCTCATCTTCCACTTTCTTTTTCTGTGCAAGCTCAGCTCTTCTTCTTTCTAGTTCTTGGATTTTATCTTGTTTGATCCTGTGGAGCTGCTCAAGAGCTAACTGCTGTGTAGAGTAGGTTTCTCTTAGCTCCTAACAAGAAAATATAACACACATCAAATGAGCAAATCAGGGGGGAAACTTGATTTAGTGTTCTGCAATCCAAGTCTGGGTATGAAGAGTCAGGCAATCCTACATTGAGAAGTGTTCAATCTCTGTATTAATACAATCAAGAGAGCAGGTTCAAAATTAAATAGAATACATCTGAAGTTTACATTTCCAACACAACTTTCTTTTAGCTACTGGAGGAAGCAAGATATTATGGAAGAAATTAGAAGAGTGGTTCTAGCTGATGCTTGTGTGCAATGAAAAGCCTCTCCAGAGGTGGGGGAGGGGGGCTCTCCTAAACTGTGTGAGCTGCATTGTAATGGGCTTGGGGGGTCGGGGGACAACTACTAGATACTGAGCAGAGGAATCTTGTGCAACAAATGGTGTGTAAGGAGACACAAGTCCCCCAAATCTTCTCTGATAATTTATATTTCACTCCATTAGACTGAACACGGGGAGATTTAAGAGGCTGCGGAGACAAGAGCTGAACAAAACAGACAGGGACATTTAGGTGGGGGAAGTGGGTGACCTTAGAGCAGGAGGTGAATCTGTGCGCTCTCAACTTCTCTGTGGACCCATTGTGATATTCAGACATGAGACACTCACTTTACTAAGAGAAATGTTGAGATGTGATAATAACGTGACAATTTCAGACCTTTCCGTAATCAATCTGGAGCACTAGAACTGATTCCATTTCAGAAGTGCTAGTAAGAGTTAAATAATGAAGGAAAAGCTGTGTGCAACTAAATCTCACATAAAAAACAATGACAATCAGATCAAGTATCTGGTAGTAGTTAGTAAGCTAGCAAGCTTATTATTAATACAGTACTTTGATTCGTACCCCCTGTACATAATTTCAAGCATTTGTTGAGCAGACAAGATTTGAAAGCAAACAGAAATGTGAAGGAAAAAACAAACTGTGCTGTACTGCACTTATAGTGAATAGGCAGGATTTTGAGTTAAGGGATTTAAATGCAATTAAAAAAAATAAAAAACTATGAAATGATTATAAGCAAACAAAGCCAAAGATTAGAAAGTAACCTTAAGTAAGAGGAAGAGGTTGTTGAGACAGCTTAGCAGACACAAAAGGCACTGAAGAACAGACGCATCCATAGTCTCAGACTGTAAGATAAGGCAGATAAAAAGCTGTTACACTTTGCACAGCAATCTTTTTATATATAGGGAACTTATGGTGTTGTAACTGGTCGATTTAAATTACTCTCAATTAGCATGTTAGGTATGAATCATGCAATCTCAACATTATTTTCTTGAAGAGTATATCAATTCTATCCAGACACAGTTACTGATGTGTTTTAATCTTTTTTAATTTCTAATTATTTTAAAATGTTTTAACTGTTTTAGTGAGAATTTTAATGTTTCCCATACACCATTTAAAGATTTTAGTATAAGCAAATGGAATATAATTTTTAAATAAATTAAAAAATCAAATTCTGCCACTAACCTTTCAGCAGGTATCAACACTAAAATGTATGTCTCCATTAGACAGAACTTGTCACAATACTATTAATTGTTTTTAAGTGCAACCCGAAACAAAATGTGTTGGAAAAGTAGAGTGCTCTTGTTCCGTCATAGTTTTTTCCAATTTACTTCACTACATAGTCTATGCCCCTACGGTTTTTCATTTCTACTGGGCTGTTGGGTTCTCTCTGAGGTTTTTCAGCAAAGGTTGGGGTCTCCCTGAAGCCTTTTACCAACTCCCTCTTATATGTGATGAAGTTGATTTTGCTACATACGGAATGGCGCTATCTGTTTACACCAGTGCCATAATGCACCAGACAGAAAGAGTTAAGCTGCATGAGAACTGGCTTGGTCGTTGCTTAGATGGTGAAGAGGTCGAGAATAATTGATGGCCTTCCTAACTATGCCCAGAGAGAAAAATATCTCAAATTATTAATTTGCATATCCCACAGTTTTGTTCTGAATAGGATATCTAATAATTTTATGAATTCTGCCATTTTTGCACAATGTTATATTTCCCCCTGTATATTTTTATTATAATTTTATTTCATTGTTACCCACTTTGGGATGGCAGTATTCAATGACAAACAGTTTAATTCAGTTTACAACATTCAAAATGGCACCCATACCAATTTATGGCCATGAGGCCCGTATTGCAAAATGCTGACCCATCTATATATATAAAAATGGCATGTGGGTGGGTAGCCGATTTTCATCGAAGCCGCTTGACCAATTGCGCTCAAATTTTGACACAACATCACATGCAAATGTCCGAAGGACCTTAGAAAGTTACCTAAGACGGATGTCACACCTGCGCCACGTAAAACCCCAAAAACGTGTTCCAGAACACACAACTCACCCCAAAGTGCATCCTGGGAAAAAGAACGGAGAAGCAGCGTCTCCATTGGCTGCAGACAATCAGTGACATCACAAAATTCCACAACAACCAACTGAAAACAGGCCTTTTGCAGCAACAAGGCCCAGCATTGCCCAGAAGATTGAATAGGCCGCAGCATTGCCCAGCCGGGAAAACTGACTAGGCCGCACCATTCCCCAGCCGGGAGAACTCACTAGGCTGCACCATTGCCCAGCTGGGAAAACTGACTAGGCCGCACCATTGCCCAGCTGGGAGAACTGACTAGGCCGCACCATTGCCCAGCCAGGAGAACTGACTAGGCCGCACCATTGCCCAGCCGGGAGAACTGACTAGGCCGCACCATTGCCCAGCCGGGAGAACTGACAAGGCCGCACCATTGCCCAGCCGGGAGAACTGACTAGGCCGCACCATTGCCCAGCCGGGAGAACTGACTAGGCCGCACCATTGCCCAGCCAGGAGAACTGACTAGGCCGCACCATTGCCCAGCCGGGAGAACTGACTAGGCCGCACCATTCCCCAGCCGGGAGAACTCACTAGGCTGCACCATTGCCCAGCTGGGAAAACTGACTAGGCCGCACCATTGCCCAGCTGGGAGAACTGACTAGGCCGCACCATTGCCCAGCCAGGAGAACTGACTAGGCCGCACCATTGCCCAGCCGGGAGAACTGACTAGGCCGCACCATTGCCCAGCCAGGAGAACTGACTAGGCCGCACCATTGCCCAGCCGGGAGAACTGACTAGGCCGCACCATTCCCCAGCCGGGAGAACTCACTAGGCTGCACCATTGCCCAGCTGGGAAAACTGACTAGGCCGCACCATTGCCCAGCTGGGAGAACTGACTAGGCCGCACCATTGCTCAGCCAGGAGAACTGACTAGGCCGCACCATTGCCCAGCCGGGAGAACTGACTAGGCCGCACCATTGCCCAGCCGGGAGAACTGACAAGGCCGCACCATTGCCCAGCCGGGAGAACTGACTAGGCCGCACCATTGCCCAGCCGGGAGAACTGACTAGGCCGCACCATTGCCCAGCCGGGAGAACTGACAAGGCTGCACCATTGCCCAGCCGGTAAAACTGACTAGGCCGCACCATTGCCCAGCTGGGAGAACTGACTAGGCCACACCATTGCCCAGCCGGGAGAACTGACTAGGCCACACCATTGCCCAGCCGGGAGAACTGAGGGGACTCTGAAGGGAGACTCTGAAGGTCCAGTTAACAGGAAAAGGTCCATTTAACACAAAAAGCCACAGCAACGCATGGCAGGGCCAGCTAGTACATTATAAATGTCAAATAAGAAACCAATCTGTGAACATCTAAACAGTATGAATGGAAAGGACAGAAACGGCACGCAACCTTTCATTGGCTGAAATACTGAACTAAGCTTGAGAAACAGAAGAAAAACCAGAAGCAAGAAAGTTTTTCATAGGAGGGAGGGAGGGGAGGGAATACAACAAATTATTACTCTGATTCACAAATAGGAGGCAAGGTTGTACCTTAAGTTGATCATCAAAAGCATCCATTTCAGAAAGCTTGGTAGCCGTTTCTTTTTCTAGTGCATCTAGTTGTTCTCTAAGTCTTTGGCATAATTTTTCCTTTTCTGAGGACTTCTTCTGTATTGAATTAAGGTCTGTTTCTGCCGATGAAAGCCAAAATTCAATATTTCATCTTAAGAACTCCCCCCCTTCATTTATATGGCCCTTGTAATTAATAACCTGCTTTACATTTACTAATCCCTGCCACAATCTCATCAGCTCATTAATCATTTGATACTCTTTGAAGTCAATAAATCCATGTTGGGAAAGAGATTTCAGCTGATGGCTTAATCTTACCCTGAATTGTTAAGAGTTGGAGCATGCCTAGTTTTCCATCTAGTTCACCCCCTGCTTGACACAGGGAATTCCATGCTTGAGTATCTCCAGCAGATGGTTCAGCACCTATAATTCCTCCAGAGGAGGAGGAGATGCAGTTTGCACTAGGCAGATATTTTCCATAGCCAGACATGTTTTGATCCAGCAGGGGTCCTCAGGGGCAAATCAGAAGTACATCACCATCTATCAGTTCTATGTATTTGCATTTTCTGAGCACCCCATGTTCCAAGGGTCCCCTTCTAGATTGAGGCTCAAACTGTCTTTTGCAATCCCTCACCTTCATTTTCTCCTTCCTTCCTTCCCATCACTGTTTTGGTAATTAAAAATAAAGAATGACTGAGAAGGATAAAGATAAATAATGCTGAATATACTTACTAGGAGAATTGCCCATCTGCATATGATTCATTCTCTCACTTAACTGCTGTTTTTCAGGAATGAGAAGGATCAGCTTATTCTGATATTCCTGCAGAGACAGGGATAAAATTTTAGAGAGTTATCATCAGTATAATTTCTTCACATATTTAATAACTTAATGCATTACAGCCCTACCTTCTTAGAAATATATATGGTATGTAACCACGGGACATCTCCTGAAATCAACTGCCCTTTGATTTCACCAGATTTATGCTGAGTATGACTTAACTGCATTTCACCCAATAATAGTAATTCTACAGGAAGTTAGAGAAACTTGGGACAAGTGCAACATCAGCCTTGATTCTGGTATTTCTCCATTTCTGGTATTTCACAGTACATCCTGATATTGTACTATGGTCAATATGGAGACCTATCAATTCAAATAAGAGTGACACAGATTCTCCATACTTCAGATAAAATTTTGATATGCTTAAATGTAAAGAACTCTCAGGTGAAAATTATTTATAGATAGTATTTTATGACCCCACAAGAGAAATGGAGAAACCAGCTTATATAAGAGACACGTCCAAGAATAAAGAAAGATTTAGGATTTGACAGTTTTTTCTTAACACTTTAACATATTGGCATAACAAATATCGTTACATGCAACAACATGCATTTAAGATTCTGTAAGCTGTACCTTGTAAAAACTAGAAAAACCTGATAATTTACCCATCACTAGCCTTTATCCTTGTTAGGTCATTTGTAGCGTTAAAAACCAAAGTTTAATTGTATTATTTTGAGAAATCTAGTTATTTGAGGAGAACTGTTTGATCAGAAGCAAAAACTGTTATTATTTTGTAGCTACACCTCAATACAGATGCATTAAAAATACCCCCCTCCAATTCATTTATGTCCTTCATTCTCTGGAACCACAAGACAACAAGTTGAAACTTAAAGTGAGATTTCATACTTGAAATTGTTGTTGTAGCTCCTTGACTTCAATAATTTCCAAATCACATTTCTTTTCCAGAACATCCAGCTCATTTTTTTGAGCTTGTTTTCTTTTTATAACATCTTGCAATCTCCCAGAGATCTGTTGGTGTTTGTCATCCTGTAATGAAAAAAAAACTCAGCAATGGCCAGAGGATTGGAGAAGATCAGTCTACATCCCAATCCCAAAGAATGCTCCAACTACCGCACAATTGCGCTCATTTCACACGCTAGCAAGGTTATGCTTAAAATTCTACAAGGCAGGCTTAGGCAGTATGTGGACCGAGAACTCCCAGAAGTGCAAGCTGGATTTCGAAAGGGCAGAGGAACCAGAGACCAAATAGCAAACATGCGCTGGATTATGGAGAAAGCTAGAGAGTTCCAGAAAAACGTCTACCATACTTCTGCTTCATTGACTATGCAAAAGCCTTTGACTGTGTTGACCACAGCAAACTATGGCAAGTTCTTAAAGAAATGGGAGTGCCTGATCACCTCATCTGTCTCCTGAGAAATCTCTATGTGGGACAAGAAGCTACAGTTAGAACTGGATATGGAATAACTGATTGGTTCAAAATTGGGAAAGTATGACAAGGCAGTATATTGTCTCCCTGCTTATTTAACTTATATGCAGAATTCATCATGCGAAAGGCTGGACTGGACGAATCCCAAACCGGAATTAAGATTGCCGGAAGAAATATCAACAACCTCAGATATGCAGATGACACAACCTTGATGGCAGAAAGTGAGGAGGAATTAAAGAATCTTTTAATGAGGGTGAAAGAGGAGAGCGCAAAATATGGTCTGAAGCTCAACATCAAAAAAACCAAGATCATGGCCACTGGTCCCATCACCTCCTGGCAAATAGAAGGGGAAGAAATGGAGGCAGTGAGAGATTTTACTTTCTTGGGCCCCTTGATCACTGCAGATGGTGACAGCAGTCACGAAATTAAAAGACGCCTGCTTCTTGGGAGAAAAGCAATGACAAACCTAGACAGCATCTTAAAAAGCAGAGACATCACCTTGCTGACAAAGGTCCGTATAGTTAAAGCTATGGTTTTCCCAGTAGTGATGTATGGAAGTGAGAGCTGGACCATAAAGAAGGCTGATCGCCGAAGAATTGATGCTTTTGAACTATGGTGCTGGAGGAGACTCTTGAGAGTCCCATGGACTGCAAGAAGATCAAACCTATCCATTCTGAAGGAAATCAGCCCTGAGTGCTCACTGGAAGGACAGATCATGAAGCTGAGGCTCCAATACTTTGGCCACCTCATGAGAAGAGAAGACTCCCTGGAAAAGACCCTGATGCTGGGAAAGATGGAGGGCACAAGGAGAAGGGGAAGACAGAGGACAAGATGGTTGGACAGTGTCCTCGAAGCTACGAACGTGAGTCTGACCAAACTGCGGGAGGCAGTGGAAGACAGGAGTACTGGCGTGCTATGGTCCATGGGGTCACAAAGAATTGGACACGACTAAACAACAAATGAAAATAATCTAAAATCAAACATCTGATTTGAGAAAATAAAATCATGCCTCTAATATAAACAGTATCAGCTAATCACTACCCCTAAAACAGAAAGTTAGTCAAAACCAATTAACAAGAATTTTTAAGATAAAATATTATATAAGCTGGGAGATACTCTCAGGGTCAATAGCCACTGAAGACGTGTGCATGCACACAAAAGCTTATACCTAGAACAAACTTAGTTGGTCTCTAAGGTGCTACTGTACAATTTTTTTAATTTTCCATTTTGACTGCGTCAGACCAACACGGCTACCTACCTGAATACAGAAAGATGTTTGAAAAGACCATTTGTTGTTGTTTGGGTGAGCCCAGGGGATGTCCTCCAGGTGCTGCTGGCTTGGAATGCCCATCCCACCTGACCAGGAGCTGTGTTACCTACTCCTGCCAGTGGAGTTCCCTAGGTCCTTTGCAGTGCTATCACTCACCAAGGCATCCATCTCAAGATTGAGGCTCTTCTTCTTAGAGGCCAGTTTGACCATTTCTTCTTGTTCTCGATTACGCTGATTAAGAAGATCCTGACGCCGAATCCTCTCCCACTCCAGACGCCGTTGGCGCTCAAGCTCCTGCTTTGCTGCCTGCAGATAAAATAACCACTAAATGTTCAGTTCTTTCCAAAGTGTTAAAGGGCAATGAATTGTGGAGAATGTGCATTTCAATTTCTTTAAAGGTCGAGCCTCTGGTCTGAAGACAAGCATTTATTCTACCTTTCCATAGCCTCCCACCTTGTCCTATTGCACTGGCAATGTCATACAGGAAGCCCTTACTTCTCCAAGCCCAGAAGAAGGGGCCCATGCCATGAGGGTCCTGGTTCTGCTGCAGGAAGTTCCATGTACTCCTCCCTCTGGGCCTCAGATTCAGGGGTTCCTTGATTACCAGCATCTGTCTCACCATGAGGAACTCAGCCTCGCCCCTTAGCTGGTGACACTACAGCCTTGGACTTCCTGTCGAGGTCACTGAGGGACTCAGGACTGCCTACCTGGACAAGGTTGCTAGCGCATGCACGGCACTGCAATTCTGTGTGCCAGGCACCTGGCAGGCTCTTTCTGGAGGTGCTTAGGCAATGCCCTGAAAGGGCCTTCACCTCAAAATGAAGGCAGCCCAGCTATTTGTGCTGACTGCCTGGAACACTTCAATGGAGTGTTAAGCTGCTGGAGGTTAAGCTTCAGCTGCCCCAGACACAGCTGGGGCTCTTGGGTTTGGTGTCATCTTTAGGGACAAGCGGGTTCCAGCATGGGGGCAAAAGCATGCTAAAGTGAAGATCAATAAACAGCAATAAATGGAACAGATTAAAAACAATAGCAATTAGTAGAACAACCTCCCGCCTTTCTATTTCTTTCTTTCTTTCTTCTTCCTTCCGTTTCTCCATCTCCCGCTGTTTTTCCAAGTGCCTTTCCAGTTCAAGTTGTTTCCTTCGCTCCTGCTCCTGCCGTTCCCTCTCTCTTTGCTCCTTTTCTTCTCTTTCCCTCTGAGCCTTACGCTCCGCCTCTCTCTGCTGCTGCTCCAACAACACCTGGCGGCGTTTCTCCAGCTCCATGTTGCCTCTCTCATAGTTTGCTTTCCTCTTGTCCTCAAATGTAACTAGATTAAAGAATAGGAAATGGCACCAGAGTGCAAAAATTGATCTAATGCAGGTTCATTTCTAAAACAAGTACAGCAGTATGAAATAAGGAGGTAGATAACACTCAAATAAGATCACTGACAAATGGAAAAGCATTTGTTATATGCACAGGGCTTTGATACTGAAGCGATTCAAAAAGGAAATTAAGTAAATAAACGTAGTTTGGGGTTTCTTCACCCTGCCTGCTGCTCTCATAGCTCCATGTTTCTCAAGCTTGAGTCCCCATCATCCCTGACCACTGGTCCTGTCAGCCAGGGATGATGAGAGTTGCAGTCCAACAACAGCTGGGGGATCAAGTTGTAGAAACACTGCCACAGTCCAACCACTCTGACTCCACATAGCCCAATGTACTGCTGCTCTTCGGTCCTGACAACGTACCACTGCTACTGTAAACAATGTATACTCAAGTCCTACAATTATTATTAAGTGCTCAAATGGCTTCTATCAAGCAAATTGAAGTCAGGCACACATAATATCTAATATAGGGGATAAAACAATGTTTCTTTCAGCTCTAATGCCTTTTTAAAGTCAACTTTGCACTCTTAACATAAAAAAGAACCCAACTGTTACCTGGAGGTTTTTGGGGGGGTTCCTCTTCCTGCATTATTCTCTGGTATGTTGGCAGAACACAATCAGTATTTTCAGCACATTTTCCACTTCTAGCGAGAAGAAACAGGGATTTTTTTAAAAGGGCATCTTTTCCATTTATTATACAATTTTAATAACATACCATCTTGTGTTATGCACCTCATAGAAGGTGGCACTAACTCTGGAGGCAGAGTTAGTGGGAGAGGCTGCCCAGCTTTGGCCATATCAGTCAGATGCATGGCTAGTATGAATTCCTCTGCTTTCAGCTGTCCATTACCATCAACATCAGCAAGTGACCTAGGAAAGACAGTTGCATTAGAAGAACCGAGGAAATCTGAAACTTCAATGCAACATTCTAGTACAATATCTTCAAGATACCTCCTATTAACTCGAACAATTCTGAAAAAGCAAATACCCACAAAAGCACATTTGAAACATAATTGGGCCTGCATGGCAGTTCCCCCCAAATCATGCTCATTTGCCCCACACCCGAATTCACATGTGACGTTGGGTGAGGGGAAAGTTGAGGCTCTAACAAAGAGTCTTGAAATGGGCTCCCAACTCTGCACTGGCAAGAGAGGCTTGCTCTCCCTGCCAAGCGGCTGACTGACAGTGAGAGCAAGCCCACTGGGACTGTCTGTGCAGCTGAGGTGGAACTCAAAGTCAGGTAACAGGCGTTGGTTCCAAGTTGTGTGAGATTGGCTGTGCCACTGAGTTCCCAACGTGGGACTTCTTGGTGCAGCTGATCCTTGAAGGGCTTTGCAAAGGCCCTTATGCAGCACTCTGGAAAGCTGATGATCAATGTCCTGTGCGGTGCGCTGACAACTGTGAGAATGTCTACATGCCCCAATTCTTGATGTCAGGTGAGCAGTCCATCCTGTGGTCAAATTTAGCCCCATTCTTGTTCTAAACCCATACATCGTTAATGTTTTGATGTTTAATGCATTGAAGGATATTAATTTGGAGTCCAGCTGATTTTAACTGGAGAATTAAACACCCGTTTTAATTCTCCCAGAGGCATGTGATGTGAAGTAGTAGGACAGGGGTCTTCAAATGATGGCCTGTGGGCCGGATCTGGCCCACTAGGCTCGTAAATCCAGCCCGCAGACCCTGGGGCCTGCTCAGTCAGTCCCCGCACGCTGAGGTAAACCTGGCGCTGCAAGGCGTTTCTTTGAAAAGAAGCCACGGACGCGTCGCCTCGCGGGGACTGACTGTGTGGGCGGCGACACTTCTGCAGCTTCCAACTGGCTGCAGGAAGCTCCTGCAGCCAATTGGAGTCCCCGTGGTAAACCCCGACACGACCTTTCATTGGTAGAGCTGCTGCTGCCACGCAACCAGGCAAACTCCTGTCCCCCCACCCCACCCACCATACATCGCAAAGCCAAGCTGCAGCTGCTGCTATCGTGCACTTTCCGAAAGCTCCTCTGAAGTCATATTGAAGCTGCAAATCCCTGCAAAGGAACAAATCCAACGGGGGGGACAGGAGAGGCAGCTTTTAATCCTCCTCCTCCTCCTCGCTTTGCTCCCTTGCTTTTTTTGGTCCTCTGGCTGCCCTCAGGGGAACCCATGGTAAGTGTCACCCCAGCAGTCAAATCCTCAGGGCACCGCTGCTGCTGCTGCTGCTGCTTTGCCTTCCTCGCCCACCTGGGCACTTGCAGCCCCTCTGCCCAGGCCGATCCCTTCGTGCACTTCCCCACTCCTCCCTCTCCCCACACAGCGCTTCCACTCTGAGGGGCAAAAATGCTCCCCGGGCCAGAGTTATTCTTCCAAGCCCCAGCCAACTGTCTCTTGGCTCGTTTGCATGTGGCCACCCTATCAGGGCATGCAAATGAGCCGGGGCGTTCAACCCTTGAAAAAGAGAGTGATCCAGGCTGGGAAAGCTGGGTCAGTACATGCTCTGAAAGTCAGGATCTGTTTTGATATTCAAATTTTAAAAGGTGGAGTGCAGAACCAGGGTGCCAGTCTGGCATCTAAACCTAAAGGCTACTTATTATTGTGGATTTTTAACCAGATATTGACCATCTCATTAGCCAAAAGCAGGCCCATACTTCCCATTGAAATACTTTTAAGTTTATGTTGATTAAAATTGTTCTTCATTTTAAATATTGTATTGTTTTCCCTGTTTTGTGTGCACTACAAATAAAATATGTGCAGCATCCATAGGAATTCGTTCCTATTTTTTCCAAACTATAGTCCGGGCCCGACAGTGTATGAGGGACAGTGAACCTGCCCCCGGTTTAGAGTTGGAGGACCCCTGCAGTAGGATTTTACTAAATGTTTCATTTGGAAAAAGAAACAGACTTTTTATAGTTTACTGCTACCTACTCAGAGATGCATATCTACATAAATGATATCTACATAAATGAAAAACTGGTGTACCTTGGTTCTCAAACGCCGAAAACTCGGAACTGGAATGGATTAATCCATTTTGCATTACAGTCATACCTCGGATTATGAACGCTGCAAGTTGCGAGTTTTAGGGTTGCGGACCGCACCGAACAGGTTACTTCCGGGTTTCAGCGCTCACGCATGCGCAGAATCACAAAATGATGTCATGTGCATGCGCTCCGAATCACGTCAAGCGCATAGACGTGGCGCTTCAGGGTGCGAACGCTGCGGGTTACGAACGTGCCTCCTGCACGGATCACGTTCGCAACCAGAGGTATGACTTTTTATAGGAAAGTAATGTCCGTTCCTTGGCTTTGGAACAGACTTCTGGAATGGGTTAAGTTTGAGAACCAAGGTGCCCCTGTAATAAACATCACAAAAGAAAGTAAAATAGATAAATTAAAGATAATAAAACAAAAGAAATTAAACAGATATAATCTCAACACCAGAATTCTGCAATTCAAGAATAAGCATAAAATAAAAGAGTACAGCGTTAAGTATGCGTCAGGGGGCCTTCCTACAGGGAGCCTCCTCAGCACTTCGCCCAGTGAGAGCAGCAGCAGTGGGTCAGGTGAGGGGAATCAGGAAGTGAGCAGGATGGAGATGTCAGGGCTCAACGATGTTGGAAAGCCCTTGCGTCGCCAGGACCAAGAGGTGGAGGGGAGCAGACAGCCTCTTCTGGCGCCTGAATTAAGGCGCACCACCAAACATAAGGTCGGGAGGAGGTGTTTCGGGATGGCCAAACTCTTATGCTGGCCCCATAGCCGGAAACGTCCACTCCTAGATTCTGCGAGTGACTAAGAGGTCATGTTTTCTGCTATCTCTGCACTGTAAATACTATGCACAATAAAACTCTTAAAGACAGAGCGGACTTGGGCGTCTTTACTCAAGAGTAGCCGCAATAACACCAATACAGTATGCAATGTAGACTATTATATTTCTTTAAAAATTACTCTATGCTTATTAACATTGAGCAGCACAAAAACATCAAAGTCTCATCAATTTATGTGTAGACTTACCAGATAGTAGCTAATTGTGTCTGGGCAAGGTTTGATTGCAGAAGAATATTTTTTGCCTGAAACCCTGAGTAAATCAAAAGTATGTTAATATATAAGTCAAGTAATATAATATATAAGTCATGTTAATATATAAATCTAATTGCACCCAAGAACCAGTGCTATTTTTTACCCTCTACAGGCCAAGGCTCACCCACATTTTCCTTTGTCCCGTGATTTATTCCGTTTGGTCTGTGGTTTCTAGACACGGGTTTGAGAGGTTTTTCTTTTGTCCCGCACTTTCCCCGATGAAAACTTGCTGATTACTGCTGGACTGGAGCAAATGTCAGTCTGCAGAAAACCGGATGTGCGTTTGCTCTGATTCAGCCATGAAGAGCAGGGTTTCCCAGGGAAAGCGATGGAACCAAAGAATACCTCTCAGACCTAGGCCTACAAGCCTCAGGCCAAAGGGAAATGGGGTTTAACTCAAAATGGAATTTAAAAGTCTTAGCCTGCAAAGATACACTTATTTATAAAAATCTTCAAACACGCAAGTGCAGTTAAATATTACATTTATACTGGGATTTCATTTTCTTATATAGGAAAATCAATCAATTAATTACAAACTTAATCTTCAATGGCAATCCCTTTCCTTTAAAAAGAAATCCCCCTTAGAACATACTGCATTATGCACAGGAGGAAAACCTTTTGTCAATTAACTCATAAACCACAAATAAAGTTACAAGTAAAGTTACTGCAATTTCTACAAGGGTTAATCACTCTTGCCAAAGAACCAGCTAAAAGGTTCTCTCTTAGAAACTCTAAACAATGCTGGCTGAAATGTGTATACATTTTTAAAAGATTATTTCAAGAATCTTTACCTTTGCAAGCTTAAATATAATACTGTAATACTGTGATACTAACCTGACAGGTATCCACTCATCCCTTTATCAAGGCTATTAAACTTCTGCCTGTATTTTAATCTGGAAGCCTGAGGAACTGCCCAGTCTGAAAATCCAATCTTTGGTGAATTCCCAGTTAGTGAGGTAGTAGAAGAAGAATTTGAACTGCAATATGAAAAGAAGGTCACATTTTCTAGAAATCTGGTATTATATAAAGATATGTTCAAACTGGGACATTGTTCCTATGTTTTTGTGCAGCAACAGTTTATGTGAATAAATGACTTCTGTCTTTCCAAGTACTCACTTTTGTGGGGAACCAGTTAGATTGCAATTGAGACATAAATTTGCCTGAAGATCCCTACCTACTAGAGCCAAGATCTATCAGGGACTGTGTCTTCTGGATGTTGGCACCACCAAATCCTCCCGTCCTGGGACTGTATGAACTAAAGTGAGGCAAAGCTGAAACAAGAGAAGAGCAGAGTCCATAGTCCACACTGCAAGGCAAAAGGATCTCCATGGATCACTTGGGCAGCAACCTAACTCCATACCAAAAACTTTAAAAATTATTACTATTTTATTGAAAACTTTCAGTAGAGAAATAAAGTAAAGAAGTGAGGAAAAGTGAACATGAACCAAAAACAAAATGAGAGAAAATTACTGAAAGTATATTAAAATGTATAAAAGTATTACAATTATTCTAACAAGTATAAACTTATTAAAAAGTCAATATGCTTTTTATAAACACATTACAAATATCATTCCATATGCATTCCAAACATCATTATATTTATCCATACCCAATCCGTTTGTATCTTACAAATGTTGTCCTATCTTATACACATTGTTCAAAGGGGACAATAGTATTATCTTTCAAGCGTATTTTTAAACATTTGTGCCCATAACTCTTTCAACTCATTTTTCAGATGGTTCTGTCTTTTATTTTTAAGCTTATTTTCATAAGTACATCATTTGGAAATCCACTTCTGACCAAAGTGGTGACCCCTCTTGCACTGGTTGCATTTCCGGCAAGAAAAACTTACCCCACCCAGTCTTTCTATAATAAATTATCAATTAAATGGGTCTCTTGTAGATAAGCTATGCCAGCTTGCAATCACAGAATAATAGAATTGTAGAGTTGGAAGGGACCACAAAGGTCATCTAGTCCAACCCCATACAAGGCAGGAATCTTTGCCCAATGTTGGGCTTGAGCTCATGACCCTGAAATTAAGAGTCTCATGCTCTACCAACTGAGCTCAAATATGTCAAAATTAGCTTTTGCTTCTTGGATTATCAGTTTTGGCCCCTTTATGAACATTCTTCCATTCATCAGTTTACTAATTAACCGTATAAACCAAATTTCAATTTCTCCCCTGTATTTAAATATACAACATAACTCCTAGAATTTCTAACAAATTCAGAAATTACACAAACACTAAGCTTAACTTTTAATTTTGATTCTATTAGATATATGCACACTCTATTTCCCAGAAATAAACCTTAAGTAAATAATAAGAATTATTTTAAACTGTGCTTACGTGAGTGAATAAAATGGATAAATAAACATAGAACAAAACTTTTTTTAAAAAAAACTAAGTGCAAAACACAAAGCTCAAAAAATTACGTGGGTAAATGAGCAAACAAAGAAGAAAGAAAAATAAAAAATAACAAAAAAGAGAAAAAAGCAAAACAATAAAAAATTGACTCCATACCACAAACCTGACGAGCTTCGAGAACTAGTCTAACTACAACACTCTAATAATTTATGCCTAACTCATAGCCCCATTTTATTTTTTCATTTCCTTCAATACACTCTCTATGGGCAGCACCATGATTTGGCAGGGCTCTTCTTGAATAACAGTGAGCCTCAGAGACTGAGCAGGAGGACTTGCGAGGTAAGGGGGTGCTTAATCCTCTACCTTCCTGACATTTGTCCCCTCAAAACTAATCTCCTCCTCTTTTCCCCACAAGCAAAGAAATAGCTTCCATGGATGTGTGACCTTGAGTGGGAAAACAGGGCAAGGGAAAAGGCTGAGTACCACCTCCATCTTGCTCTCCATAGCAACATCCAAACTTTCATTAAAACAACAAAATATTTGTTGTTGCATATCATGCATAGTTTAGCCCTCAGGAAAATTTACAGTATTTCTAGTGGAAAGAGGTTAGTGTAGCAAGAAGAAGGAATTTTAGGTGGAAAAACAATCAGTTTAGCACCGTATTTTTTTGCTCCATAGGACGCACCTGACCATAGGACGCACCTAGTTTTTTTTAAAGAGGAAAACAAGATTTATTTTTGCTTTCTTGAATTGTCCTAGGCATAGCAGCCAACTCCTAGAGGCCTAGGTGCCTTTGCCTCCCCCCCATTAAATATTTGAGGAAACTTCTTTTGCAAAGGGGGAAAGCTCCATCTTTAAGAATCAGCTCAAAGTTGCTGAGTTTCCTTGCAAAGGGAAAAAAATCCTGTTTTTATGAGGTTCAACTCACAGTTCTACAGCTTCTTCTATAGGAAAGGAAAGGGACCCATTTCTACAGTTTCCAGACAGATAATCTAATCAGCCAGTCACATGTCTCCCTCTGCAGACAACAACTGAGGCCTAGGCAAGGGGCCGGGAGGGGAGCTAGCTCTCTTATCTCCCTCCCTGATCTCTTGCAATCAGCTCTTGTTAGTCTTTAGCTCTTTCTTTCTTTCTTTCTTTTTAAAAAGCAGGATCTGACTTTAGCCCCTGGGCAATTCAGTTCCAGGGACCACACATTCGCTCCATAAGACGCACAGACATTTCCTATTACTTTTTCTGAGGAAAAAAGTGTGTCTTATGGAGCGAAAAATACGGTATTTTCTAGGAGGAGATTTTGCATTCAGAATCAAGGCACTGGCCGACATCCAACTCAGATTGTCCAGACTGGAAGTATGTCTATTGTCGGTCATGATGATACTTACTTGAAGAGTATGGTAGTGGCTGGAGGAGGCTGGTTGTTCCATTTGGCAATGCAGGTGTGCTGGTGGAAGGCAGCAGGGGAGCAGAAATAATAAGGGGGGGGATGGACGTCACAGAAGCAAAAGAGGACAATGGAGCCAAAGGTGCCATTGTAGGAACAGATGGTGGAAGAGACAGGTTTGGCATACTGCCCATGCCTGGAAGAGAAACCAAGTTTTTAGTTATAGTCATATAGCTGTGAACAGCCAGGAATTGGGGAGCCATGACTCACTTTTTCTAGAGAGATCTACACCAGGGTTTCCCAAACTTGTGTCTCCAGCTGTTTTTGGACTGCAATTCCCATCATCTCTGACCATGGGTCCTACTAGCTAGGGAGCATGAGAGTTGTAGTCCAAAAACAGCTGCAAACCCAAGTTTGGGGAAAACCCTGAGCTACACACACTAGTTTTAGTTAAGAGGTCTATGCTCACACACGTTTGCTTCATTCGAGCAGTTATACAGCCATGGTTTCCTCCCTAATACTTTAGAAAATCATAACACATCTCTGTTGCCACAGGCTTCAGATAAAAAGAACAAGCAATATGCTCGAAGTACTTGTTTTAAACCAATAGATGTCTAATATACAGTACGATTCTAGAGGAAGATAATAATTTTGTTCAATGGCATCTAAAGAGCTACTTTAGGCACATTGAAAGGTTTGCCTTAAAAAAGTAGGGTTGTTTTTTGTAAACCCACTTAGAACAGCAGACCAATGCAGGAGGCAGGAGTTACGAGTTGTTCTGTGGTCTCTGCAGCCACAGCAGGCGCTGCAATTTTCCAGTGGCTTGCCTTCACCCCCCGATGCACACTCCATTGTCTCTCGAGACAGACAGGTGCCAACATCATATCACAAACTGCTTTCAAAACTCACCCTACTTTTTAAAGGAGCGTGCCGTATGGCAAGCATGGTTGCACTTTGAAACATGCAAATCCTAACCCCTTTTCAGCACATAGAATTAGCTGCACTATTTCTGAGGCCCATTCTTCTGAGGCCCATCAGAGCACAGGAGATTCACCTCAAAAGTACTCATTATCATAGCTGCCAAGTTATCCCTTTTTTTCAGGGATTTTCCATTATCCTGAATAGGCTTCCTCGCGAGAAAAGGGAAAACTTGGCAGCTATGCTCATTATTCATTTTTATGACAAAAATCTATGATAATATTTAGCTATATTTTCTGTACATATCTTTAACATCATGATCTATGGTCTAATATAATACATTTGCACATAGCTATTTTTCTTTATCAATAATACGGTAATTTAAGAGGGGCAGTCTTTCTCCAAACACCTGTACATTGATTCATATTCATGATTACCAAAACGAGCAGAAATCAAGGAAGAGAATGCTGGAGGCTGCTTCATCAGTGGAGGGAGAACCACGGGCAAAGGCTGGCCTTGTAGCTTTAGTTTGATGAGTTTCATAGCTATAGAAAACTCTTGCTGATCCATTTTCCCATCCTTGTTCAGGTCTGAAAGTGCCCTTAAAAACAACAATACAACAATGTCTATATAAAGTGGTACCTCGGTTTAAGTACACAATTGGTTCTGGAAGTCTGTACTTAACCTGAAGCATACTTAACCTGAAGCGAACTTTCCCACTGAAAGTAATGGAAAGTGGATTAATCCGTTTCCAGATGGGTCCGCGGAGTACTTAAACTGAAAGTACTCAAACCGAAGCGTACTTAAACTGAGATATGACTGTATTTGTATATGTTCTATAGTTTAGTAGCAGAAGACTATTGTGCTTGCCAATTACTCCTATTTGGCAGGGAGCTCTTAGTATTTCCACCCCCACCCCCTGGGTTAACTCTTCAGGAGCAGCATCTACGGGAAAAGAAAGCAAGGTTGCTATAGGCAAACCTATGAATTACCGAATTTTATCCTTCACCTAGGTTGGAGAGAGGTAACAACAGAGCAGAGAATGATAGAAATTGGGCAAGAGTAGATTAGGGACATTAATCACCTGAGTTGCTCTAAGCTCAAAAACTCCACCGCATCCTTTATATGGAAGTGGGATAGCAGCTCTAATCACTTGGCGCAGAACATTAGGTTTTATATTCCACCCTTCCATATTAGAAACAGAGCCGAGAGTGGCCTACTGCAGTTTAAAAGTTCCAAAATATTTTTTAAAATCCCTACACAACAGTAGGGATTTTAAAATCCCTACACAGCAGAAAAGCAATTTACATATGCTGACAGAGTTTAAGTCTTCAGCAGTTGCTTCTATTCAGAATCCCAAGAAGCAAAAACAATATAATCTGTTCTGTTTCATCCCGTTGCCAGAAAGAATTTTGCAGAGTGATAAGAGCATAATGCTGTATATTCTAGTAAGTGATTAATAAAAACGGCAGACCATATACCTAAGGCAATAAGGGTACTATGCACCACTCAAGGATCAGAAAATGCAACCATCATGGCAGGAAGCATGAAAACTCTGCTGCTTGTTTACAGTTTTTGTGCTTTTACTCCAAACTCAGTTAACAGCACATGGCACATTCAGAGGCTGCTAGCACCACAGCTGCATTAAATTCAGAGTGTGCTCCAAAACATTATACAGTGGTGCCTTGCTAAACGAATGCTCTGTTAGACGAATTTTTCGCTATACGAATAGGTTTTGCGATCAGAGGTTGCCTCGTAAGCCGATGAGGTTTTCTATGGCCGTCGCATTGTCTTGCGAAGTGTGGCCATAAAAACCTCCGATCACAAAACCTATTTGCAAAAGGCATTTGTCTAGCAAAAGGGGAACCAGTTGTAGCAAGGGAAGAAGGCAAAGGAAGATCAGCTGTCAGCGCCTCTCAGCTGATCTTCCTTTGCCTTCTTTCCGTGCTGCAGCTGGTTCCCCTTTGTGTCCTGCTGGTCTCTGCTGGTTGCCAAGAGCAGTGAGGGGCAACCGGCAGAGACCAGCAGAACACTAACAAGGGAAGAAGCAGAGGAATGGATCCGTTCCTTCCTCCGCTTTCCCCTCGCCACCTGTCTGATCCCTGCTGTGTGACAGGCGGGGTGGGGGGAAAGCAGGCGAGGCGGCAGCGGGGAGAAGCGCTTCTCCCCCCCGCCGCGCACAGCCGGCATGGGACACAGCTTCGGAGACCTCCGAAGCCGCGTCCCATGCCGGGGGAGGCAGGCAGGAGGCGGTGGCGGAGAGAAGAGCTTCTCCCTGCCACCGCCTCGGCGCGCACAGCCGGCATGGAACGCTGCTTCGGTGGTCTCCAAAGGTCCGTCCCATGCCGGGGAAGGCAGGCGAGGCGGCGGCAGGGAGAAGCGCTCCCCCCCCCGCTGCCTTGCCGCGCACAGCCAGCATGGGACGCACCTCTGGCTACAAAGCACCCTCTCCAATTGCATGGAACCTGGACAGCCCCGTGGTTTTCCACGGATCTGAGGGCAATGAAACAATCGCTGAGATGGTTAGAGCGCCAATGGCGGAAAACTCATTCTGAATCAGACCGGACACGGAGAGCTCAACATCGAGCCTCCTTTGTCTTGAGTGGGGTAACTGTGCCCCTGAAGGAGGAGGTGCACAGCCTGGGAATCATTTTGGACTCACAGCTGTCCATGGAGACACTGGTCAATACTGGGTCCATGGCAGCTGTCTACCAGCTCCATCTGGTACCCAGACTGAGACCCTACCTGCCTGCAGACTGTCTTGCCAGAGTGGTGCATGCTCTGGTTATCTCCAGCTTGGAGTACTGCAATGCGCTCTACGTGCGGCTATCTTTGAAGGGGACCCGGAAACTACAACTAATTCAGAATGCGGCAACTAGACTGGTGACCGGGAGTGGCCGCCAAGACCATATAACACTGGTTCTGAAAGACCTATATCAGCTCCCATCGTTCTGCCCAGACACTGAGGTCCAGCTCTAAGGGCCTTCTGATGGTTCCTTCATTGTGAGAAGCTAAGTTAAACACATTCAGTCAACATATAGATGTTTGTGCTATCAATGTAACAATATTAAATGTATCTGTATGTATGTATGTATGTATGTATGTATGTATGTATGTATTACCATATTTCAGCCAAGACTGGAGACGGCAGACCCGACTGTAAAAAAAAGGTACGTGCTTGATCACCTATGTGGAAGGAAAAAATGGGACAAGGTGAGTCATCATCATTAATACAATTCTCTACTTTCCATTGGTGATTTTTTCCTTAAAGGACTCATTAATATACTGTACCATGTTTTTAAAAGTTATCAAAGTGCTTCAACTATTTGACATTGCAAATGCAAAATTACTGAGTGGATTTAATGTTTTGATTCTCAAATCAATTGATGAAAATTGTAACAATGAGAAAGAACTATTATTAATTGGACATATGTATTTGTAAACACCTATTCCAGCAGGCACACAGCACAGCTGCACAGCTCCACATCAGCCTACTGAAATACTAGATTTCCTTTGCTCATCTCCTTCCAAAGTGACGGCACTGCCATTAGGGCACCGTAAAGACCCAGAGGGAACAATGAGGACTAATGGTATCTATATCTGAGTGGTGAACATAGGAACCAACAATATCCTTGATCGGTGTTCACCAACATTGGCCCATAGACACTATGTCCCTGAGCAGGGAATGCAGACTCTGAGCTTTTATTTAAAAGGGGGGGAAAAGGAAAAAACATATCTAGGCTTCCTAGAAGAAAAGCTATGAAGCAAAATGTGCAGGCACCCTTCCAAGTGACTTCTGGGGAAGGAGCCAGACTGGATGGTCCTGCCTATCAGTAGTTTTAGCCAATGAGTGTTGGAGCTGTGATTGATAGGTGAGATGCTTGGGCCCCCTTCTTCAAAATATGGAGAGGGCTGAAGCCCCTTGCCCCCTACACCCGGCACCACACACACATACACACTGCAAGCAAGTCGAACAAACATACACAATTTTACAAAAATATGAATACAATCTAAGCATATCCAATTTTATATAAAGTCCAGACTAAATCAAGTGAAAATGCATAAAGATAAAGAAAATGCATAAAAATTAGTACTTTCTAATCAAACACATAAATCACATAACAGAAGCAATTTTACATCCAATTTTCCAAAAGCCAATAAAAGGCTGTCATGATTCTCCAATTCTGGGTTTAATTGCCTGCCAAGTGAGGCAAACCTTCCCTACTGAACTCCCCAGGAAGAGAAGCAATATGAATGGTCTCACCAGGTAGCATACAGGGGCCAATTTTCCACATTCCGTGAGTTATCTGATCATTATTTGTATACCACCCTTGCTTGAAAGCATGGTGGGGAGGGTTGGGTTGACTGGAAGAATGTGGGGAATGAAAGGCATGCAGCTGAGGATGGGGACACAACACCCCCAAATCACCCAGAGCCAGCCCTACTTCCAAGCACCAACCCCCTTTTTACCAGACTAGACTCTTTACCTCTTTAAACTAAGGTGAAAAGCTCTCTGTCTTGCTTGGGGGGCAGGCAAGGCCCTCTCAGCACGTTGGCTCCAGATGCCGGGAGATGCTCGTTCACGGGAACTTGGGCAGTTCTGCGAGTTTTCATGAGAGCATCTCAGAGCCCGTGCGTTGAACGGGCCTTCCCCAAGCAAGGTGGGGAACTTGTGGAGCGAGGTTCACTCCGAGCACCAACTGATGGTAGAAGACCAAGTTCCAAGGCGACGGCTTGAATATGCACCTTTTTGTATACACTGAACTCTTGGAACAGAGTTCCCACGTAAGGTGTGGCCGTCCTGTACTTGTAACTGCTATCAATCTGGAGGAACCCCTTGCTTCCTTCAAGAGGCATTTTATGCCAATTTTCAACCAAGAGCAAATTCATGATTTAAATCTTCAGATTATAATGAGGAAGGCAATTCACTGCAGAAGCACACACCAACCTGTGACATATCCCCCAACTGGTTTAAGGCCATCAAACTGCTTGTCATACTTCACTCTCTCTTCCAAGGTGATGGCCCAAATGTTTGATCCTCCTGAAAGCAAAAGGGAATGCTTTTTTAAAAAGTAGTTTTAAATGGGTATAATCAACCGGGGGAAACGAACCTTTATTTCCTAAGTGATACTATTAAGCTCACGAGCTTTTAACACACTTTACCCTCACCAGTTTGGCAGGAATGCTTTTATGATTCATGGTATCTTGTTCCCTAGATGTGCAATTACGTACCGGTATTTGCTGACTGTTCTTCTCTCAAGGTTTTTTCAGCTTTAACACAATTATATGGACTTTACAGCATTAGCGGACATGCTTTCACCATTGTTGACTTTTCAGTTAAACATTATTTACATTTGATCTATGTATGCTCAAACACCATCTCAGAAATCCCTACCATTCAAATGATTTTTGGAAGACAGTTACTCTTATCTCAGCCCCTTCTCCTTCTCTCTCTCTCTTTCTCAAGATCATGAATTTGGAACAGGAAGTGTTTCAGCATTTTACTTACTTCTTGCCCAATACTACCATTCCAAATAGGCACTAGCTACCAGCTCATGACCTTATAAATCAGGCTGTAATGTGATTGAAATGTATAACCATGCTTGTTTTCTCCTACTCTGGAGGATAGGACTCAAGGCAATGGTTTCAAGTTACAAGAAAGGAGATTCTGACTAAACATTTGGAAAAACTTTCTGACACTAAGAGCTGTTCTACAGTGGAACGGTCTCCCTTGGGAGGAGGTGAGCTCTCCTTCCTTGGAGGATTTTAAGCAGAGGTTGGATGGCCATCTATAATGGATACTTTAGCCGAGATTCTTGCATTGCAGGGGGTTGGACTAGATCAGGGGTCAGCAAACTTCTTCAGCAGGGGGGCGGTCCACTGTCCCACTGTCACTGTACCTTGGGGGGAGGGAGCAGACTATATTTTGAAAGAGAGAAAAAAGAACAAATTCCTATGCCCCACAAATAACCCAGAGATGCATTTTAAATAAAAGGACACATTCTACTCATGTAAAAACATGCTGATTCCCAGACTGTCCACGGGCCAGATTTAGAAGGCGACTGGGCCGGATCCGGCCCCCGGGCCTTAGGTTGCCTACCCATGAACTAGATGACACTTGGGGTCCCTTCCAATCATAGAATTTTAGAATTCTATGATTCTAAAAGCACAATCCTAACCATGTTTTCTCAGAAGTAAGTCCTAGTGAATTCCATTTACTCCCAGGTAAATGGGATTAGGATTGAAGCCTTAGTCTATTAAAAATATACAGTGGTACCTCGGTTTTCAGACATTTCCATTGCTGAACGTTTTGTTTTTCGAATGCTGAAAACCCAGAAGTAAATGCTTCCATTTTCGAACGCACCTTGGAAGTCAAACACCTTCCACTGTGTTTATCTGTTGTTTTACACAATTTTCTCTATTGAATTGGCAGCCCGCCCTTTGCACCTCAGTTTTCAATTGTTTTGGAAGGCCAACGCTCTTCCAGAACAGATTATGTACCTAGGTACCACTGTATTGATTAAACTTGCATTTACACTGTGGCAGCATTTCTGTCACATGAAGCATACCTGTACTGACTTTAGCTTTTGGTGATACAATGTACGTGTCAGAGCAGTCATCATCTTAGAAGAGACCTTCCTTTCATATGTGTGAGAGAAGAAGCATGCTTCTAAAGTGGTGCTGACATCTTCATTTTTAAAGATAATATTAACAATAAAAATTATTTTTTGAAGATCTGATTTACTGCGTGCACAATTTTTTAGTCTTTCATTTATTTTAAAAAATAATCTGAACATAAACCAGCAGTGGGAGGCTGTTCTTAAAAAGCCACTGCCACCTTAGACTGCATTAACAGAAGCCTTGTTCCCAGACTGAAGGTGGGAGCTCCCAGCCTGGAGGCCAAATGGAGCTCCCCACCCGCAGCTCCCCCTTCTCCCAGCCTCCAGGACTCTCCACAGGCCACTCCTCTTGTGGGCCCTGAATTGTGGTTGCACCTCTAGCTTGCCTAGAGAGAGAAATGCAGAAAGCTCTGACTTCTGTGTGGCTAGAATGTCGCATACCCTACGAGGTTAAGAGCCACATCTATTTATGGTTTACACAAAGATAAAACAGCAAAAGAAACAAAAATGTACATACAAATCTACTTTAAAATACTAAAACAGATTAAAATTGCCGTGGCTTTCTGAGCATCTGGGTAGACATGTCTAATCAATAATGTTTTTAGTAGTCAGTGGAAAAAATACAGTGACGTTATCACAGAGCTTTTTAAATTTCTAAAGTGTTGCAGCTCATGTGATGGAGGGGACTTGCTCTCTGTTGCTCCAGAAGCCAGGACAAGATCCAATGGGTGGAAGTTGCAGAGAAGCCAATTTTAGCTGGAAATTGGGGTGGGGGGAGGTACCATTTATGTGACACGGCCTGATGACCGAGGACACAGCTGAAGAGCTCTGAAGGCTGTCACACTCTTCATAGGGTATGTTTCAAGCCTTAAAATACAGTAAAATTAGCAGCTACTTAGCTCCTGCAGAAGGATCATGGAAAACACCCAGAACAAAATTCTGTAGGCAAAAGTAGCTATTCAGCAAATTTACCCAAATTCTGAGGCATATCAATCTTAGAATTATTCAATAATACTGTAATATACGAGAAAGACAAAAGATCTTCCTCCTCAGAGGATACCCTGCACAAGAGCTCCTTACCATTCATGGCTGTGGGAATGTGAGTCATCCTGCTCTGGAATGGTTCTTCCTAGCTCTCAGCCATCTGCAACATAACAACATTGGACCATGAATAATGCAGCAAGGGCAGGATGTCACTCAGCTCCTGCTAAGCAAAACCAAGGTCTACCCCTTCAGCTGACATGTCTGACAACAAACCATACAGCATTTTATACCACCAATAAAGTTGCTGAATTGACAAGGGGTGGGGAATGTGATTTTTACTAGGTATATGATGCAGTATGGAAACTGGAAAGCTTTTCTTAAATGGAGAATGGGACCAATTGTGGAATGATGAAAACCAATAAAAGATGGAGATTAAAACACAAAAAACCAACTTGGAACAAGAATAAATATTGCAGCTATATTTCTTGAGAGTCCCATGGACTGCAAGAAGATCAAACCTATCCATTCTTCAGGAAATCAGCCCTGAGTGCTCACTGGAAGGTCAGATCCTGAAGCTGAAGCTCCAATACAGGGGTCAGTAAACTTTTTCAGCAGGGGGCCGGTCCACTGTCCCTCAGACCTTGTGGAGGGCCAGACTATATTTTGGGGAAAAATGAACAAATTCCTATGCCCTACAATTCCCATCATCCCTGACCACTGGTCCTGCTAGCTAGGGATCATGGGAGTTGTAGGCCAAAAACATCTGGAGGGCCGAGTTTAGGACGCCTGATCTAAAGGTCTGTCACATGGAAGATGGAGCAAGCTTGTTTTCTCCTGCTCCAGAAGGTAGGACCCAAACCAATGGATTCAGGTTACAAGAAAAGAGATTACGACTAAACATTAGAATAGAATAGAACAGAGTAGAATAGAATACTTTATTGTCATTGTACATAGTAGAACGAAATCGAATGCCATCCCTTAAAAAAGGAAATACAAACACAGCCACAGCCACACACCCATCACAACACCCTGGGATCATATTATTTAGTTACAACATTTAAGATGGTTATAGCTCTTGGATAGAAACTGTTTTTTAATCTATTAGTTCTTGATTTAATTGTTCTGTATCTCTTGCCCGAAGGCAACGGTGCAAAAAGACTATATCCAGGATGAGATGAATCCTGTAAAATATTATTTGCTTTTTTAAGGCAACGGGAATTGTATAGTTCTTCCAGAGGTGGGAGAGGATGACCGATAATCTTTTGGGCTGTGGTTGACTTTTTGACAGTGAGAGCTGTTCGGCAGTGGAATTTGCTACCAAGGAGTGTGGTGGAGTCTCCTTCTTTGGAGGTCTTTAAGCAGAGGCTTGACAGGCATATGTCAAGAATGCTTTGATGGTGTTTCCTGCTTGGCAGGGGGTTGGACTGGATGGCCCTTGTGGTCTCTTCCAACTCTATGATTCTATGATTCTATGGTTATGACCTTCTGGAGCACTTTCCTATCCATGACTGTGCAGCTGGAAAACCAAGCACAGATACAGTAAGAATGCTCTCTATGGCGCCTCGGTAGAAGGACACCAGCATTCTC